>NC_064641.1:442511373-443862206 GCF_023864345.2 Schistocerca serialis cubense | reverse complement strand
GAAACATGGAGAAATGAAAAAAGCAAACACCACCAGTTGAGCTCCGTAAAAGGTATTATGTATCATTAAAATCAATAATGCTAAATCTACAGTTTTCAAATTGTAGGGCAGCATACAGTTCCAATGTTACATTTTGTTACCGCCATGTCTGTAAGCCTAGAACTTCTGCATCCATTTAAAGTTAAAGTCATTCAGTTATTTCATATTCAGGCCGAGCAGATTTTCCGTTAGCGAACCACGCACGCTCTGTAATGTATCCGCAGACTAGCCTTTCAATGAAATGCGCTCGCCCGTCAGTTATTTCCCACTAGAAATTATCACGTTACCACAAAATTAGAATTAATAACCAGTACCCCCATGAATCATCACCTCGCCGTTGGTGGGGTGGCTTGCGTTCCTCAGCGACACAGATAACCTTACCTACGCACACCAACAACGGAGGGGTGTCCGCCGACAGGCCACACAAGAGTGCTCTTCCTGAAGAGGGCCAGCTGCCTTTTCAACAGCTGCAGGGGCAACAGCCTGGATGATTGAGTGATCTGGCCTTGTAACATCAACCAAAACGGCCTTGCCATGCTGGTATTGCGAACGGCTGGAAGCAAGGCGAAACTAAGGGTGTAATTTTCCGGAGGACATTCATCTATGCTATATGGTTAAGTGAAGATGGTATCCTCTTGGGTGAAATATTCCGTAGGTAAAATAGTCCCCAATTTGGATCACTGTGCAGGACTACCCAGGAGGACGTCTTTATTAGGAAAGACAAAACTGGCATTCTATGAATCAGAGAATGAGATGTTACACCCCTTAATCGCGCAGATAGGTTAGCAAAATTCAAAAAGGGAAATGGACAGGTTGAAGTTATCTATAGTGGGAATTAGTGAAGTTCAGTAGCACGAGAAACAAGACTTTTGTCTGGTGAATACAAGGTCATAAATAGGAATTCATATATGGGTAATCCTGGAGTGGGTTAAAAATGAATAAGAAAATAAGAATTCCGGTAAGCTACTATGAACATCACAGTGAACGCATTATCGTAGCCAAGATAGCCACGAAGGTCACACCTGAAGAGACTGAAGAAATATACAATGAGATAAAAGAAATTATGCAGATAGTTGAAGGAGACGAAAGTTTAATTGTAGTGGGGAACTGGAGTTCGATACTAGGAAAAGTAAGAGAAGGAAAAATAGTACGCGAAGATGGATTGGGGGAAAGGTCTGAAAGAGGAAGAATTTTTCACAAAGTATAATTTAATCATCGCTAACACTTAGTTTAAGACTTAAAAGAAGGTTGTATACTTGTAGGAGAACTGGAGACACGGGAAGATTTAAAATTGGATATATAATGGTTAGAGATTTAGGAACCAGATTTTAAATTGTAACACATTTCCAGGGGCAGATGTGGACTCTGACCACAGTTTTATTGGTTATGAACTGTATCTAAAAACTGGAGAAATTGGAAAAAAGGAAGGAAATTAAGGAGATTGGACTTGGACAAATTGATAGAACCATAGGTTGTTAAGAGTTTCAGAGAGAGCAACGGTCGACTAGAACAGGGGAAAGAAATACAGTGAAAGACGATTAGGTAGCTTTAAGAGATGAAGTAGTGAAGGCAGCAGAGGATCAAATAGGTCAAAAGACAAGGCCTAGTAGAAAGCCTTCGGTAACAAGAGGTACTGAATTTAATGATGAAAGGGAAAAATTAAAAAATGCAGCAAATGAATCAGGCGAAAGGAAATACAAACGTTTAAAAACGACGGCTGATCCTGGCGGAGGTTCGAGTCCTCCCTCGGGCACGGGTGTGTGTGTTTGTCCTTATGATAATTTAGGTTAAGTAGTGTGTAAGCTTAGGGACTGATGACCTTAGCAGTTAAGTCCATAAGATTTCACACACATTTGAACATTTTTTTTTAAAAACGAGATTGGCAGGACATCCAAAATTGCTAGCAGGAATGGCTAGAGGACAAAAGTAAGGATAGAAGCAATTTCACTGGGGGAAATATAAATACTGCCTACAGGAAAATTAAATAGACTTCTGGGGAAAAGAGAAACAGCTGTATTAATATCAAGAGTTCAGATGGAAAACCGGTCATAAGCAAAGAAGAGAAAGCTGAAAGTTGTAAGAAACATATAGAGGCTCTATACGAGGGAGATGAACTTAGAAAGCAATATTATAGAACGGGAAGTGGACGTCAGTGAAGATGTTATGGGAATAATTTGACAAGGCTCTGAAAGATCTAAGTCGATGCCACTGGGGTAGGCGGTATTCCGTCAGAACTAAGCAAAGAAAGAAAGCAGAAAGCTGAAAGGAATGTATAGAGGGTTCATACATGGGAGATGTACTTGAGGGCAGTGCTATGGAAATGGAAGAGAACATAGATGGAGATGAAAATGGAGATATGATACTGCGTGAAGAATTTGACAGAAAGGCCTAAGTCGAAACAAGGCCCCGAGAGTTCCTTTAGAACTACTGATAGCCTTGGGAGAGCCAGCCATGACAAAACTCTTCCATATGGTGTGCAAGATGTATGAGACAGGCGAAATACCCTCAGAATTCCAGAAGAATGTAGTTTCAGTTCGAAAGAAAGCAGTTTCTGACAGGTGCGAAAATTATCGAACAATCAGTTTAATAAGTCATGGCTGGAAAATTATTATTTCGCAATTACTAAGTTTGTAATGAAAAACATGGTACATTAAATGAAATAAAAATGTCAATTTAACGAAAATATTTTGAAAGTAATTGAAACACGTCATAAATTTTGCCATCACAGAGAATAATCGATAGTTATTGAAGGAAACGTTGTCAGTGACTGTAATACCTTTATATGATTCCTGTACGTTTAATTATTCCCGGAATCTGATTCAACGTTTATTCTCCAGATAAGAATTAAAGCTAAACACGCAGCTAAATTAACATTGGATCAAAGCAAGCGCAATTCAGAATTCAGCGCGCTAACAAAGAGAGCTAGCAAAGTAGGCAAAAACTGAGATTAAGCAGTAAGATAGAGGACCCTTGTACAATGGTTTGTATAATAACTCATGTCTATGATCTTTGTCCACTTAGAGATTACTTTTATAGTTACAGCTCTGGTATCTCTCATACGTTCATATATTTATAAAGTTTTATGCTTTTCGTTCACGCACTATTCAGTATCTGTTTCCCCATATTTACATTAATAAAATTCGGGATAAAAATTTTTAATGCTCGGCCGTGACCCCACAGAGAGCACTGGAGTGTGTATAGAGTAAAAAGGAAAACAAACCCTTCATTCAGTACCTATCTGTACATCGCTTTGTCAAAACATTTCCACTAATGGAAACAAGTTTGTTATGGTGTGATCTGATGAAGCCAGTTGACATAATGAAGGTAAATATTTTATACAAACAATGCACAATGTACCCCAAGGCACAAAACGATCACGCGATGTATTCTGTTGAGATACGAATTTAACTTCGCTCTCGGTACGCTACCAATTACAGTAGCCTAATGGCACACATGTTACTACTCAGAGTTGCAATTAGGCATCCAATCCTTTTCATTCATTCCAAAGACTTCCAGGGATTCTCCTACGCCGATTTGGCAGTAACAACCTTTTGACATGATGGATATAGCAGAGATTTCGTCTTCTCTACAGCTCAAGAATAGTCACTGAGATGGAGTCTTTTACGCTCTTGGCTGTGCTTACCGTTACGGGTATGAACTGTGAGCCAGACAGGCACTCGAACCTGCATATCTGCTTCATCTGTTTGTTGCAGCATTGTAGGTGGTAATTTAAGCTCGAAACCGCCGAGAAGAAAAGAAGCGTCCCTTACAGAACCGGCACGCGTTCAGAAAACATCATTCCTGTGAAACACAGCTCTAACCTTCACATAAGATTTCGTGCAACCAGTAAATGTGGATGAACTAGTAGGTTCCGTCTTGCTAGATTTCCGAACATCGCACGACACTATAAACGTGCACCTGTAATTAAGACACGGTCTGTTTTCAATGATATCGGATAAATTTAATATTGTACTGAATGGTAAATTTGTACAGACGTTTTGTGCCCTGGGTACATTGTGCATAGTTTTTATAAAGTATGTTCCATCATTATGTCAATGGGAGCGTTATAGAAGCGCTAATATGCTCAATATAAACAATGTTTCACATAATGACAGCAGTATTCTCTAATTGCTCGCTGACGATACAGGAAGGTATCTGTACTGGACGATCGAAAGGAAAGTGGGGCGAATTAGTATTTCTACTTGGTGTACTTGACGATACTGTCTGTCAATGTGGATAAATAGAAGACAATGCCTATAAGTTAGATAAAGAACCTGATTATTAAGTCTTTAATGCAGCACTAGTGAAACCATTGAATTCACGACATCCAGGAATTTATGGCACTATATGACATTTTCGTTTATGTGGAGTGATTCGTATGGGGCCTGAAAATGGCATAGTGAAATGCTGAAACTAGTAGTCTTCAAACTAAAGTAAAATAACATCTTATGTTACGCGGCTGTTGATGAATTTCATTGACATGGACAATTACTTAACCAGCCCCCCTGTTCATTGTGGACCAACGGAGATTGATGTTATTCGATTACAACATTAATGCCAACATTCTTGCAGCACTTCTTTTCATCATCTGTAAGTATCCCGGAAGAGACAAACAATAGAAAGCTTCCTCGCGTCGAGGCTCTTAGCACAAGCTCATTCGGCTACACCATTTTACTCGGCTCGTTAGCCGACAAAGGAACAAAATTCCTACTTGAGGACCGTGGGCAAATGTTCGGCCCAGTTTTAAGGGTAGCTCGCTAAATGTCGTAGGGTCGCGCCGCACTAAGGACAGCAGTTAAACTTGGTTTCAGAAGTGATTATGCAGTCGAAAATTTTCTAAGTTAGGAATGTTTGACGAATCAAACATAAAATAAAAATTGGATCGTTTATAAGTAAAGGCTAAATCATTTAGAATAAATAATGGTGGCCTACATCAAAGGTTTGAATTTTAATCAGTTGATGATTTATGCGTCTAATAAATACACAATAAAATTGAATGGTGTTCCTACAAAAAGTTCGCAAATAAAGCATAAAATAAATAACAAAACTAGGATAAGGGCAGTTTAGTTTGCGTAAATGCGATACAAGAGCAAGCAGTGTCCTCTTTTCAAGCAGTCATCTCAAATTTACATATTATAACGTCCCACAACGCGTGAACTGTTGATAAACCAACAGCTAACTCACACACAGTTAAGCTTCAGTAATATATTAAATGCCTCTAAATTCCTGCGAGGATTCATACAGCCTTTCAAGCTAACCATTAGCAGTTCCCATAGACAACAGTTCCGTACATGTCCTCACCCACTCGCAAAAGTTCCTACTGACTGTCAGATTCTAAGTTTAACTCAGTAGCACGTTTTACCAAGTGCTCATAAAGTTTACATATCACTCCGCCCCTTGTGGCCAAAATTCTACCACTTTATTTGCTCAAATGAGCCCAAACAGACACTCGCATTAAAGTTCTCTCCCTCACTCTCTCGGAAAAGGATGACCAGCCCTCAGCATCCCCAGTTATGCCTTTCTTAAACCTACCAAATACATGAAATGTACAAATTGGACCACCATCCAAAATATATAAAACTTACAGATAATGTTTGCATGTTTGCCAGCCCTTCTCAGACACACATGATTTCCTAAGCCAAATAGTTTCGTCCTAACTAATTTAAATAGAAATTAATAATAGAGATATTTTTAACAGAAAAAAGTCATAAATAATCATTTAACAATGGATATGGCCTGCTCATTTTTTAAAGCCCTATTTAATAGTGCTGTCAGAATATACATAAGTAACGTCACTTTCAGGTGACTTACGTCTTTATTAACAGCAAAATAAATATTTAATCAGTTAATTTATGAGTCAGTCTGAAACTATACATATATGGAAAATAGGGTACCGTTCTGTGTAGAATATGCTGAATTCATTATGAGTGTATGTGAGGAACAATCGTCGTTGTGACTCATTTTCGTAATTTATAATAATAAAAACATGATATAATTCAGGCTGTACGGTATTCAGTGACGTGTGAGATTCAGTGAGTATAGCTGGCGTCCACAGCTATCGTCTAACTTCTTGTGTGTGACAGTCACTGAAGATATTAACGAACTATTAATTTGAAAAGGTTTAAGTGATGTTCACATGTAGTAAAGGCACAATTTTGCAGTCTGTACAAATACAACTTTTATTAAAACAACAATGCATGCTCCTCTTGATCAGATCACTATCGTTTACTTGGATTTTTGAAATGATGCTTCAGTTGTAGTTTCAAACAATTTTTGCCACTGGTGCGAAGGGACTTATGAAATGGCATCAGCTTCTTCTGGTGGTTCATTATACAAACTAAGAAAATATTTTTCACTCTTTTAGGCTATGTTTCCGATTGAATTACTGGAGCTCAACTACCTTCAAACCAGAAAGTTTTATGTGATTCTTGAGTTTCTCCCGGCGTATTTGATAATCAAAATATCCACGGGTGTACTGCCGGTCTACAATGTCCAACGGGCACAATATTTCGGCGATAATACATGTCGCCATCATCAGGTGAACTGACGGACTGAGCTCCAGAAAGTTTTAATCCTGTTCTTCTACAACCTATTCTGCCGTGCTCTATCAATCATAAATTTTACACCAAAGAATTTATTAAATGTCTGCTGCAGAAACTACTGAGCACTATATTGAGAACCTGGCAATAAATTGTACTTCTTTCCAATGCCACCTTGCAGTTCGTCTAAGATATTCTTGCTTGCTCCCTCTTTTGTTAAAAATATTAAGTCATGTATCCTATTTATGTAATACATAGCCCTATCCTGTAATCTACATAATTAAACACAACAGGTTAACTCGTCCTCTGTAAATTGCAGCACCAACTCACTGCAGTTAGAGTCAACCGAATACTATTTATTTATTTAGTCACGTCCAGCTGCTCCCCCAAACTGTATTATAATGGCATTCCCATCTCCAACACCTGGTGAAGCTGTTGGGTTAACTTGAACACAGTGCTTGCAGGAGCTCTTCCTCGAAGGGCCACCTCGTAGACTAGTTCAATAGCCAAGAGTCACCTACCACATTCCAATACAACAAAGTGATCTTAGACGCTGTTTCCTAAAGATGCGATACAAAGCCTTATCTCAGGCGCCACTACAGCGCAACACGCAATCGTGCCTTGCCACCAAAACTGTGGTGCAGGATTCGCGGAAGTGGTGAAGTTTATCTAGGAGTTGTGTAGCATGGGCCTTTAATCACTCTTTGTTTTATTAAACAACATTTTACAGTAGCAACGTGTATACGAATATAATAACCCTTGTGCTCAACCTCTCGCAATAATTAACTTCAGATGACAAATGGTGTAACCAAAGAAGAAACAATTATTCACCCCACAGTAATAAAATAATGTGATCTCTAAAGTTTGCAACAGTAACAACTTACCCTGTGATACAGGCACACATTATATAAACAAAACAGTATTGTTTCTACCGGCAAATTTTACAAGAGGGCACCTAAAATAGCAACAAGCAGAATGGATCACTAGAATGATGTAGAGTGCACTTTTACCAACTATTGAACTGTATACCAGACAGATAACAGATGGGACAACAACACCTGCATGGAGACTACTGTCGAAAGAACAAGGAAAACGCACAAATAGGCACAATGGTTTATAGCTAATGAACGATTACAGTGATTTCGTGTGCCTCAGGACAAAACAATAACAGTACTCCCAGGTAGGATCATGACCACACTGTGCAAATACACTAAAGTACAGTTATGAAAACATCAAACTCCTCAGGACCTTACTTCTCACAGAGGCAGCTATACCAGGCCATCATCAACGATCCTGGAACACACTGCTGCACTTTTTTTGGTCAGTCAAAACTCTGACAACTATTAATACCCAAAAGCCCACGTCACTCTGCTCTGCACTGTCCTCCTTCCTTGTATATGACCTGTCTTCTTCTTCTAGATGCTGGAAACAAGACGCTGGCTGCTACCACAGCTCGATTATGTCTACGCTACAACAGGCAATGCCACGTCTGACTACTGCAGTCCTCTATTGTTGTTTTTACACTATTCTTGGCTCCACGGCACTCTGCTTCCCCAGGCTCTGTTTCCCTTGGTGGGCCTCAACAAACTCTGATTACTACACTGTACTCCATCCTGTGACAACTCCTTGGGCCAGCCACACTGAAGCAAAACAAGTCCACCCACCATGCCACACAAGGCTCCGTGAGGTCCACGGTGTGCCTGCTGCAGCCTCCGGTGCTGGTTGAGGTTTATACATTGGTTTCAGATCCGTAGTTCTGGTATCCGAACCCTACGTCGTGCCACCATAGGAAGGCTGGGCATAGCACTGCCTCTGCCAATGAGCCACCACACACGCATTCTGGCAAGACTAGAGTGCATTATCAGAGCTGACATGACCAGCTGGGTGGGTGTGATGACAAAACGTGTTACAAAATTTCTGTTTTAGTCCACGAATTAAATGATGTGTTACATGGAAAATCTATTTTCCATTTCACTTATTATCCTATCATTGTATCTCGAACACTCATACTGCACTCCTTAGCCAGCAGAAACCAGAGGCCTTCCATCAAACAACTTATTTACTTCAGCACCAGCTCGCGGACCTTCGAGTTTCTAGAGTATCATAGTGAAGTAACAGCAAGGACTCCAGCGTTGAGTGAGCTGTGTAAAGGCAGGTGTGGAACCAAGTGCACTGTTGCCATGTAAAGCATTTTAATGACACAAGTCCATTAGTAGTACCTTCTTTATGATGCCACGTGGCCAGAATGACGTCAAAATGCCACC
Source organism: Schistocerca serialis cubense (assembly GCF_023864345.2). Classification (NCBI taxonomy): domain Eukaryota; kingdom Metazoa; phylum Arthropoda; class Insecta; order Orthoptera; family Acrididae; genus Schistocerca; species Schistocerca serialis. Next base: position 443,853,364 of record NC_064641.1, on the reverse strand, counting down.
GAGTCAACAGTGGGCATTTACAGACATGGAACAATGGAAGGCTTCTCGTAGGCTGATCATAGCATTATGAGGGGTATCAGAAACACATACCTCACCCGGTTGATTCTTCAACTGTCTTTTACTTTTATTTCTTTTTTTAACTCGGTTTCTGTGCCCCTGTGTGCCTGCGCTCTTGGTAGACGCCCTTATTGCCACCCATTTGGAACAGCTTTGATTACAGATGCACATGCTGAGTAGGTGAAGCTGTAACAGTAGAATTCCTTTTGGGATTCGTTGAATGAATTTAGAATGCTGGGTATGTCCCTGTCTGGATGGTGGCTGGCTAGTCGAGCAGATTGGACTCCTTGCAGAATATGAAAAATATTGTGGCCCAGGCATAAGTAACGGTACTTCTATAAAGTTGTGTGTGGTTAGCAAATCATCAGTCTATACACTGCATATAATACTACGGATCCAATTTGCTTATGGGCACGAATGCTCTACTGGCAGAGGAAATACTTGCAGTGGAGGTGGCTGTTATCGTTATCACAATAACATAGCTCATGTTTCGTTTGACCTGTCATCCAGTGTCGATCATCCCGTGCCTACTGCGATCATAATTGACGCTGTCATTGTGTCAACGTAGAAGTCGTCTGCTCTGGATGTCCATGTTCACTTACATGCTCTGAATGGTGAGCTCTGAGACACAAGAGTCTACACCAACCTTGTGCTCCAATGGTAGATTTGCCGCCGATCGCCTCATAACCTGCTTTACAGAGCGGTCAAGCTTCCGACTTTCACGTTCTGTGATGAGTCGTGGATGTCTAAAATTGTTTTGCCTTCTCTTGTTGCGACCGCCCTTCAACCACTTTCCACAGATGCTCAAGACAATAACATACAAACAGCTTGTAAGTAGGCTGTTTAGGTTTTTATATTGGTAACGCCACGTAGCGCTCTGTATGAAAATCACTGGCTGTGCTGTGTGCAGTTTGTGGCTGGGTGGCATTGTTGCAATATTGCTATTCTAGTGTTGGGCAGCTGGATGCGAACAGCGCGTTGCGCAGTTGAAGGTGAGCTGCCAGCAGTGGTGGATGTGGGGAGAGAGATGGCGGAATTTTGAGAGCGGATGCTCTGGACGTGTGTTCATCAGAGACAGTAAATTTGTAAGACTGGATGTCATGAACTGATATATATATATATATATATATATATATATATATATATATATATATATATATAATGACTTTTGAACACTATTAAGGTTCTCGATCAAAATCTTTCATTTGCTAACTGTGCCTATCAGTAGTTAGTGACTTCAGTAGTTAGAACCTTTTATTTAGCTGGCAGTATTGACGCTCGCTGTATTGCAGTAGTTCGAGTAATGAAGATTTTTGTGAGGTAAGTGATTGATGAAAGGTATAGGTTATTGTTAGTCAGGGCCATTCTTTTGTAGGGATTATTGAAAGTCAGATTGCGTTGCGCTAAAAATATTGTGTGTCAGTTTAGTGATGCTCAGAATAAGTAAAGAGAGAAATGTCTGAGTACGTTCAGTTTTGCTCAGCTGTTTGAAAATCAAATAACGTAAGGGGTTTATCAGCACAGTAATTCATTAATTTTTCTAAGGTGGCGTTTCAAGCTGACCGGCTTCATCGTTTGTCCCATCTGCCCTTTGTTAAAGTGGTTTGTGGCAGTGGATTACCGTATTTACGGACTGTATCGTCACTAGAATGATTCCATATTCGTCTCTGCTTCACTTATAAAATTTCATTATGTTTCACATGCCTGAATGGCGTACTGATTGCCGCCGCATTCATGACTTTCGATAAGTCACAAGTGCACAGCTGCACAGCGCGTCTTGCTAAACGACGTGCACCGCAGGGAGATCAGCATTCGTTTGCTGGGTACGGGCATGGCGAACCCATGTTTCCTAAGACGGGGATTGGTCATAGTCCACAGTCCTCTGTAACCGTAAGATCTGGATATGCTTCAGCAACCACTGTGCGGCGCGGCGGAGGAAGGCTGAGTGTCACAGGGAATATGCCTTGACTTAACCGCGCGGATCACGAGAATGGTACAACCGCTATAAACAAAGTCTCACTCAGAATGTGTGATGCGCATTGATGAGATGCATGGCTGTTGGGGTGGAAGTGTCGTTAGCGGGCAACATCTGGGAAACCTGCCGTATGTAGCCTGTATAAAGCTTGCCCAGGCAAGCAGAGCTCTGTCTGGGTGGACTTCAGTATCTCCGGCTACTCATGGGAACACCATGGCGAATCACTCAATCACCATAATGGCCATCTGAGAGTACTCACACCCACTCATCTAAAAGAATCAGGGAGGCTAGTCGTCCTGATAAACATATTGTCTTTACCAATGATGCCCAAGGAGTCATGAATCAGAATGTGTTTCTAGTGATCAAGAGGAAGCAGGGAATGTTCCTACACTACTGGCCATTAAAATTGCTACACCACGAAGTTGACGTGCTACAGACGCGAAATTTAACCGACAGGATGAAGATGCTGTGTTATGCAAATGATTAGCTTTTTAGAGAATTCACACAAGGTTGGCGCCGGTGGCGATACCTACAACGTGCTGATATGAGGAACGTTTCCAACCGAATCCTCATACACAAATAGCAGTTGACTGGCGTTGCCTGGTGTAACGTTGTTGTGATGCCTCGTGTAAGGAAGATAAATGCGTACCATCACGTTTCCGACTTTGATAAAGGTCGGATTGTACCTATCGCAATTACGGTTTATCGTATCGTGACATTCCTGCTCGCGTTGGTCGAGATCCAATGACTGTTAGCAGAGTATGGAATCGGTGGGTTCAGGAGGCTAATACGGAACTCCGTGCTGGATCCTAACGGCCTCGTATCACCAGCAGTCGAGATGACAGGCATATTATCCGCATGGCTGTAACGGATCGTGCAGCCACGTCTCGATCCCTGAGTCAACAGATGGGGACGTTTGCAAGACAACAATCAGATACACGTACAGTTCGACGACGTTTGCAGCAGCATGGACTATCAGCTCGGAGACTATGGTTGCGGATACCCTTGACCCTGCATCACAGACAGGAGTGCCTGTGATGGTGTACTCAACGACGAACCTGGGTGCACGAATGGCAAAACGTCATTTTTTCGGATGAATCCAGGTTCTGTTTACAACATCATGATGGTCACATCCGTGTTTGGCGACATCGCGGTGAACGCACATTGGAAGCGTGTATTCGTCATCGCCGTACTGGCGTATCACCTGGCGTGATGGTATGGGGTGCCATTGGTTACACGTCTTGGTCACCTCTTGTTCGCATTGACGGCACTTTGAACAGTGGACGTTACATTTCAGATGTGTTACGACCAGTGGCTCTACCCTTCATTCGATCTCTACGAAACACTACATTTCAGCAGGATAATGCACGACTGCGTGTTGCAGGCCCTGTACGGGCCTTTCTGGATACAGAAAATGTTCGACTGCTGCCCTGGCCAGCACATTCTCCAGATCTCTCACCAACTGAAAACGTCTGGTCAATGGTGGCTGAGCAACTGGCTCGTCACGGTACACCAGTCACTACTCTTGATGAACTGTGGTATCGTGTTGAATCTGCATGTGCAGCTGTACCTGTACACGCCATCCAAGCTCTGTTTGACTCAATGCCCAGGCCTATCAAGGCCGTTATTACGGCCAGAGGTGGTTGTTCTGGGTTTCTCGGGATCTATGCACCCAAATTGCGAGAAAATGTAATCATGTCAGTTCTAGTATAATATATTTGTCCAATGAATACCCGTTTATCATCTGCATTTCTTCTTTGTGTAGCAATTTTAATGGCTAGTGGTGTATGTTCATAAAGGATTAGCAGGGCTTGCTAGTACCTTAACGTCTGTTAAACGATTGCGGAATGGTTTCTTGTTGGATGAAAGTAACGTGTCAAAGCCGGTGGTATTTCTTATGAAGTTGTAATAATTCGGTGCGCATGACATAACTGTTTAGATGGACAGCACCCTCAAGAACAGAAATAAGAATGGGTGTTACTGGTGATGTGGAACAAAGGAATAACGGAAAGACTGAAAAAAGACCGCCACCTTAATTGTGATCTGAAATTCTGCAGCGCTGCTTCAACACATCATGGCAGATTTCTTCCGATTTAGGGTTAGGCCTTAAATACCTAACCCTATGAGGTGCTACACATGTTAATGAACTGGCCACACAACGCTGAATTGCGAAGATGAAATTACTTGTGGGATATTGTGAAAGGTAGCCCATGAATATAGCAACAGCTGTCCGTCTATAGCAATCTACATCAACCACTGTAGGAGCCACCCAGTCTGGAGTGGAGACTGCTGAGGAACAAAACATCCAGGAAACAAAAATGACAAAGCGGACCCCTTACGCAGAAGCCAAAATAGAATGTAGGGCGAAGAAACCCTTTGTCTTTGCCACTTCTTATGCTTCATGGTGAAGAAACCTGTCCCGCTGATAGACGCTTGGATGCAGACGACATCCAGAATACCATTATCCACCACCAGCGCCTGTACTTGTACCTTCCAAAGTAAAAAGAGTAAACATTGAGCAGTCCAGGCAGCTCCGACACAACTGACAGGCACTGCTTTAGCAATGTGTGTAGAAACGACTCCCCAACAGCAGAGTGACCCTCCATACTTCCCCTTTCCCCACCATCCTCTAAGGGAAAAAGGCAGCGAAAGGGATCCAAAACTGACATGGGCGCCTGCAGACGCCATCATGGCACGTCTGACAGATAAGGCGACCATCATCACGGACGAAACACAGCTGTCGACACAACATATGTAAACTGAGAGTGTTTTATATAACGCTTGAGGGAGGATCTTGGTGTCCGACAGGACCTGCCCTTTAATTGATAATTTTGGAGTTACGATTTTAATGTGTCGCAGAGTGGCTTGGTCACTCACTATTTCTAGGTAGTCACCCAGCCACAGTTATTTGTCCTCTTTTAACTGTTTCTGCACCGGTATTTTATCCTTGATTGCGCATAGTAATTCTGTAGTGTTTTGTCTGACGTTTATGGTTAGTCTGTTATAAACCTCACAATGGTTCAAATGGCTCTAAGCACTATGGGAATTAACATGTGAGGTCATCAGTCCCCTAGACTTAGAACTACTTAAACGTAACTAACCTATGGACATCACACACATCCATGCCCGAGGCAGGATTCGAACCTGCGACCGTAGCAGCAGCGCGGTTCCGGTCTTAAGCGCCTAGAACCGCTCGGCCACAGCGGCCGGCAAAACCTCACAATGTCAAAGTTTTATTTTCAATACTTGTGTGTGGATAAAACTTGATTATAAATTTTACTGTTATTTTGAAATAGACTTTCAAGACACTCGTCTGAAGTTATTCGAAGCAAGAGCACCCGACGAAAGATCCGTACCCAAAGACTGGAAAGTTGTGCAGGTCACACCAATATTCAAGAAAGGTAGTAGGATTAATCCACTAAATTACAGGTCCATATCGTTAACGTCGATATGCAGCAGGATTTTAGAACATATATTGTATTCGAACATTATGAATTACCTCGAAGAAAACAGTCTATTGACACACAATCAACATGGATTTAGAAAACATCGTTCCTGTGAAGCACAACTAGCTCTTTATTCACATGAAGTCTTGAGTGCCATTGACAAGGGATTTCAGATCGATTTCGTATTTCTGGATATCCGGAAGGCTTTTGACACTGTGCCACACAAGCGGCTCGTAGTGAAATTGCGCGGTTATGGAATATCGTCTCAGTCATGTGAATGGATTTGTGATTTCCCGTCAGAGAGGTCAGAGTTCGTAGTAATTGACGGAAAGTCATCGAGTAAGAAAAAATTGATTCCTCGGTTCCCCTAGGTAGTGTTATATGCCCCTTGCTATCTATATAAACGATTTGAGAGACAATCTGAGTAGCCGTCTTCGGTTGTTTGCAGATGACCGACTAATAAAGTCATCTGAAGATTTTAAAAAAAACTGCGAAACGATTAAGAAAAAATATCTGAATGGTGCGAACAGTGGCAGTTGACCCTAAATAACGAAAAGTGTGAGGTCATCCACATGAGTGCTAAAAGGAACTCGTTAAACTTCGGTTACACGATAAATCAGTCTAACCTAAAAGCCGTAAATTCAACTAAATACCTAGGTATTACCGTTACGAACAACTTAAATTGGAAGGAATACATAGAAAATGTTGTGGGTAAGGTTAACCAAAGACTACGTTTTATTGGCAGGACACGTAGAAAATGTAAAAGACTTACTAAGGAAACTGCCTGCACTACGCTTGTCGGTTCTCTTTTAGAATACTGCTGCGCGGTGTGATATCCTTACCAGATGGGACTGACAGAGTACATCGAAAAAGTTCAAAGAAAGGCAGCACGTTATGTATTATCGCGAAGTATGGGAGAGAGTGTCACAGAAATGATTCAGGATTTGTGCTGGAAATCATTAAAAGAAAGGCGTTTTTCTTTGCGACGGAATCTTTTCACGAGATTCCAATCACCAACTTTCTCCTCCGAAAGCGAAAATATTCTGTTCACACCGACCTACATAGGGAGGAACGATCACCACGATAAAATAAGAGAAATCAGAGCTCGTACGGAAAGATATAGGTGTTCATTCTTGTCGCGCGCTATACGAGATTGGAATAAAAGAGAGTTCTATAGGTGGTTCGATGAAGCCTCTGCCAGGTACTTGAATGTGATTTGCAGAGTATCCATGTAGAAGTAAATGTAGATGTACCGCAGATGACCTCGAACGCCGTCAGGTGCCAATCAATCTCATGGTGGGCAGTGGCCATGGCGTTTTGCCTCAATAGTACAAGAAGTGTTTTAGTTTTGTTTGTCCTGAATCCACGAAAAGACACCTGTTTACGTCCGAAAAGAGGTACCTGTAAAGTGTCAGGGAGCAAACTTTTTTGAAGCAGGTTTGTTCTCTCACGTTTGCCAAGACTTAAGACGCCGTTATTTGTACATGAACAGCCAACGAACGGCGTGATATATGATCTTGAGTATTGTCCAGTGTGTTACTGCAGCGGACTGTGTTATTTGTGCGGCACGGCGATACGTGGCGGCATTGGCAGTAATACGTGCTCGGTGGTCGGCACGTGCCTACGTGGTAAACTAGCGGTCCATCCGCGCACGTGCTGATGGCGCAGCAGCTGGTAATGAAGCACGTGTCCGCTACTAAACATACCATAATAGTTGTTATGACGACACGGGAACCGTTCCATTCGAAAATACATCACTGATACGGCACGAAGTCTTGTAGGAAAACACGGCTGAAATATTTCTGAATGACCAGGGCCATACATCGGCACATGTAGAAAAACAAAATCTTCCGTTAATATTCGATTAGGCACTGTTTTGAATAATTTTCGACTTTAATTGAGTGTTTACGTGTGAGATGTACACAAAAATGCTCTACATCAAGAGAGAGACATATGTTAAATAGCAAAACGTCACTGAAACACTGTAAAATATTAAAAGATATATTATGGAAACTAATTAATTTTGCATTATTTGGGATAAATATTTAAATCTTTTGAAGCACATGACTCGAGTTCCCAAACAAAAATGCGCCTTGTGTGGCACGGAAAGGCCTGTTTCTCCCTGCCTGCTCACTTAATATCCCTCCATCTTGTAGCGTGGTCTACTAGAATGCACTGAGACGCAACTCAACTAATACGACGCTCGAACAGTGAAAACTGATCATCTTTCACCGCGCTGTGTGTTGCATTTACAGAGATATCGCTTATTTGCTAAGCGCGGTTGGCAGTACAACACTGTTTGAGGAGGAGGATCGCATAGAAGCTGTTCCGAAAAAAAGATAGCAAAATGTGGTAAATGAAAAAAGAAATGCGATTAATGAAAAGAAAGGTTAAGAGTAATCCTTGATTAGGTGCAGATCAAATTGCTTTCCAGCTGCTGCAAGAATGTGGTAAGCACGTAGGTGAAGCAGTTGTCTGGAGTGTTATGAGAGAAGAAGACTGCAGCGGAAGAGTAGTAAGGGGAAAGCCAGATGTGAACAAAGGCAGCTCTAGTTCGCTTGGACAATGTTAACAAAGTATGGTTATATGAACATGACTATATGAAGACATGTCCAAAAAAACATATTCCATTGGTGATTTTGCAACTCTCGAAGAATGAAATTACAATGAAATCCAGACCATTAGTTGCTTTCAGGCGTTGATAAACATCAAGGGGGACAGCTGAAAATGTGTGCCCCGACCGGGACTCGAACTCAGGATCTGCGGCTTACATGTAAGAACCTTTTTTTTTTTTTTTTTTTTTTGAAAATGTAAATAAGTATACATTTTGATATCAGGTTTTTTTTCAGATCGTTTATTATACTAATTTATTTGTTTATTTTTATATTTGTTGAGATCACTTATGACGCCCTCCAGGCGAAAAATAATGATGTGTAATTATCCACCAATACCGTCCGCCCCGATACCTGAGTGGTCAACGTGACGGATTGCCGTCGTAATTGCCCGGGTTTGATTCCCAGCTGGGTCTGGGATTTTCCCCGCTCAGGGACTGGATGTTGTGCTATATTCATCGTTTCATCCCCATCCGGCGCGAAAATCGCCCAATGTGGCGTCAAATGTAATAAGACCTGCACCAAGGAGGCCGTATCTGCCCCGTAAGAGCCAAACGCTCATTTCTATTTTACACCAATAACAAACAAAATAAAAAGGAAATTATAGAAATTAAAGAAAACGCCCTCCTGGAAGAAAAGACAAAATGGCATCCGTCACCCGCCAACTTGTGGGCAGACGCACACTGAATCCCAAGACAGTCAGGCAGGTTCCAGGCACGTCTTTACGAAGAATATTGCATTTGCCGGTACATTGGACCGAGTCCTGGTATTACACAATCTCACTGAAATCACCTTCTCATACTTGGGACGTCCTAGCTGCAGGGGGGATGGAAGCAGGCACTACCCAAAAAGTTGGCATAGTACTGACGGTATTGCGGATGGTGCACGAGAAAAGTAAAGCGATCTTGCAGGAACGTCAAAAAAACACTATTATCACCTTCATGGAACAAATAAGAGATCGAGAGGCCTTTTATCCAGATCATATCGTTGGTCTTCATACGTGGGAAGTATGTCTCACCTGGGAACGGAAGAGATTTCAGTGTAATAGCATGGGGAGCCGTATATAGAAGAAGAGCAAGCATCTTCTGAATCAGCTGCCACACCTCTGCAGAAGATCCACACATCAGTCGATGTTCGTTCGTATCAAGCGTGTGACAACGAAGACACAGCGGCGAATCTGTCATTTTTATGGCATGTAGACGGAGTTGTGTCATTTATTTCCCATTAACGACCAGATGCCAGGTCGCACGAGCGCTCGTGCCGAGAAGGATATGGTGCACAGAACGCCAAACCACAGGTCCTTGCGATCGTAGGATGTCGGCTTTCCACAACATTCCGAGTATGATTTCTCATCATTAGGCGGTAAAAATCACGTGCCGTAGGGTTCCTGGTACTGGGCAAGTCGGCATGGACATAACTGTATTCGATGAAGAAGTTCCTGACATGTGAGAGAGAGGAAGAAATATGGGCTACTGCAACGGGTGCTACGCGAGAGGGAGGGGCCAGTTCGTCAATCAGGATTCCCGATAATCCGATTCGCCGGCGGGTCCACGATTTAACCATCGTATTTACAGAAAGGGCAGCTGCTCTAACTTGGACGTTGACAAGGCCGAGGCCGCCCTCTCGAGGAGGAAGCGGACTTTGAAGATAAGACCCGCGCTTACAATGCAGCCGAATGCGCCATCGAGGACGCAGCGGAAAGTGCGACTGCAGGGACTAATCTCGGACACGTTCCTCGTGAGACCCACATTTCTAACTTACTGTCCACACACTACATTTGTAGTGCCCCTGCCCACTATACTCACTACACGCGGCAGTCAGTCTACCGATTCCCGTAAGAGTTTGAGCAATGTGAGTGCATCCGCACTGAATAAAACCATTGGCCGGTAAGCCTTATCTATATGAAGATGGTATCTGTTCTTTCTTAAGCAGTTAATAGTCTGGATTTCATTGTAATTTCACCCTAACAAAGAGGCAGACTATTGAAATGATGTTATGTATGTGGATGAGGGGAAATTTAGTTTTTCACCAGGCGGGAGTACAAACGCATGGCGACTGCCAAACGATGAGCTGCAGGCGAAACGTTTGTAACCTACTTTAAAATACGGCGCAGGGAATTTTTTGTATGAGACTTTTCATCTTATTTGGGAGAGATTATTTTCATTGGCAGAACGTTAAACAAGGAAGGATATCTCAATATACCGAAAGAAAATGTGCACAGAAATATAGAAAAGTTGTGGCGTGACCTACTATCAAATTCTACCGAGACATTCAAAGTACACTACACCCAGTCCAAGAATGCCTTCTTCATAACTGTTGCAAAGTTATTCAGACAAGGCTTCAGTCGCCAGGCATTAAGTCAATGACCTTAAATCAAGATCTTGAAATAAGATGCAGGGAGGATGTGAAATAATAAAGCCTGCATAAAAAAAAAAAAAAAGAAAAAAAATTGTAACATGCAGAGCGCATGAAAGTTTTTATTAACCAGAAGGAATATCCCATCAATTATTGAGTTCCTATATTATTCCTGCATTCAACAATTCTATTGTGAACTCACATGCCATAGTTTACATTTACTAAGAGAGTACATTTTTCGTTTATTGAATTGTTTGTTTATTAAGCGAATAACGTATTTATAAGTAAAACAAATACTGCTGGAAATAATGAAATGACCAAAGACTGATGACAGCTCTTGCAGTAACATCGTCACAGGTAACGCTCAAAAACAAGGAGTAATAAGCTGAAATTCGAGTGATTACAATGCACCTGAGTAGGGAGGTTAAGTGGTAATTTCAGTAACATTTATTTAAGCCACAGTCACTTTTAGTGGTGCACATTTGTGTCCTCACACAATAACAGTCAAAATTAACGTAAGTAAAATGTTTTGGCATTTTGATGCACTATATGTAGACCACTATCGGTATCTATGTACATAACATTTAGAAGAATGCACTGCGGCTTATCATAGGATTATGTGAATAAAACAAGTAGAAAAACGATGAATGGAATGGATTGTATATGTTGTGCTAGACCCCAATATTCTTTCGCCTAACACTGACAGTGAAAGAGAGAAATCTCCATTTCATGCTTCTTCACTATAGCGCAAAATGATCACAGTGTCTCTACAATCAAGTGTAGCTAGAAACTCGTAGAAAAATCTGGAGAAGGAAAAAACGACATTAAAAAGAGGAGAACAATAGTGAGACTGGATGAGATAACAAATGTGGTGGGAAGAGGTAGATCTACTGAGCAACATACTGAAAAAAAATCAGTAAAATGAGTGCTCGCACTAAGAAACCGTCTTGTAGAGAGAGCAGGTACTTGTAAATTATTTAAAATGGTGATTAATTTATCAAATAATATAAAAAACAAGATTCTTGATATGACAAAGCACTTTTTCGCGACAACATTCTCGAATAATATTATCATGAATTTTTGTACATTTGATAAGCAAATTCCTTTACATTTGACATTATGTACCATGTGATGATAACTGTTTTCGGCTGTATTTGACTTCTCAGTGTTGAGGAACTATTCGTAAGTTAAATTCACAATATCGATTTCATTAACTGCGGCAGAAAATGTAACTTACGTAACGTGCTAATAATTCGATAGGCTATACTCTATTGAAACATTGCTTTGATTGGCCTCTACGTTCTTAGTCAATGAAACGTAATTTATGAGGTTCCATGGACGGACCATCACTGTAATTTTTCTTTTTTTTCCGCTGCCATCTAGCCATGCTGAATTGACTTACCAGTTGGGAACCACCTTAGTTTGAAAGTTGTAGGTTACAGTGAAGGCCTGATGTAAACGCATGAAGAAAATCGTATTATTTGATGTAGTGTCGGGTTCAAGTTGGATTGTGTATCGTGATAATATCGATTATTTCAGGTTTACTTTGCGTATACCATTAATAAATCAATTTTATCTATTTTTTATGGATATGTTTAGATTTGTATGATTTGCTGCAACGTACTATCTAGTGGCACGCTGGGAATGCTAACTGAACTGATGCTAGCTCCCATGAATGGACCACTAGCCCATACATAGAAACACCATAAAATTACTTTAAGATGTCATATGTACAAACAGTATTAAGATTTATTTATTTTACTGGCAAGAAATATGTTCAAGACGCCATTCCTGTTTCTCTGATATGTGTATAAATATAATCTAAAGTATAAATATAGCATATTTAAACAATAACTGCAGTTAAATATTTAACAAATAATATGGAATTACTCCAGCGCGTTAAAAAGGTTCTAACAAGTCGAGTTAAAGCCATGGTTAGTTATATTAAGTACTACAATATTGGTATCACACACACTCTTTAAATATATTGGAACGAAAATAAAATTTATTTCGCACTTAGCAATTGCATATTTAAGTTCAAGTATTCTTTTGCCTATTCCTAAGACTAAGGCCAGTTCAAGAAAAGGCACACAAAAACCTTTTGCAGTGACACGTTACCCATACAAGGATCATTAGGACGTAGCGCCAAACATCCCACTAACCTAAAGAGAAAGTTGCCTATAATGAGTCAAACGAAACAAGTGAACAGCACCAACACCAATGACTGGTTTTGTGAACTGTATCAAATTCTATTAGTGGAAGACATGATTCAGTGCATAACATGTAGGAAGTGTGTGGATTAAAATTGCGTTGGAGTCACGAAGACTGCTAAAGGATACATTTGTTTTAGTTGCAAATTGACAGTATTCCCGTGTTATGAAATAGTGTTTCAACTGCCTCAGAGCTTTTCCACAATTGTATGCAATGGTAATTACTTTATAAAGTACCCAAAATTTCACTTAATTTACTTCTTTTTACTTTCAGAATCAACATTCTTCATTCATACTAAATTCAGGTCCGTTTAACCTTCCTTTTGTTTTTTTTATTATACTATATGACCATATTAAAATCCACCCAGCCATTGTTCACTAGCATAAGAATTGTTTAATCACGAAATTTCGGATATATATCTAATGGTCCATTCATGGACTTCAGCTGGCCATTGATGGAAACGGGTATCCATGAATGGACATTTACAGAAAATAATTCAGCTTTTTTTCCTGATAGTGTTAAAGGTATTTCAGGAATAACTACTATACACTGCAATCTAAGTTACCTGCAGAATTGTTACTTTCAGTTTCACATCATTTGAAACGTTGGATTTCCTTCAATTTGCGACTAAAACTAGCTGGACCATTGATGGCAATCTTACCGATGCGCTCTTAAATGCTGGCTGTGAGGGATATGTGACACCTTTAGACACCCCGTGGCTGTTCATTGCATTGTTTGAATGTTATCTGGATGTCATGAAGACAAGAGTATGACTAAAGTCTTTAGAACGTCTCTGGAACGGCGCATGGTCGACAGTGATTGTTGATATTATGTGTTTACTGCACTTTTGATACTTAAAGCACAAAAAGCAGAAAAACCATACATCGATCTATCGTGCTACAGATCACATAAGATTACAGAATCCTAAACACAGGGTTGCTCCGAAATCTACGAGCGCTTCTTCGTGCGCCGGCTGTCAAAAGTTGTATTGAAGTATTTGTGGTGATGACTGTCACATGCGTACGTGCTATTGTTTTTCTAGCGGTTGTTTTTTTTTCTGAGTAATGCTTCACTTGTGAGTAATGTTTCTCCAGCAAGATATTTTTACATGTCTTCCCATTTTCATCTCGGTTTCAAATTTACACTGGCACAATAGCAAGCTTTTTGGGAAACGTTTCACTTTCTTAGATATAAACTCATGCCAGTTTACCTTGGACTTTATTTTAATTGTAAATCGCTACGTAACTTAGATTTTTTAGGTGAACATGCTGTTCGTGATACCATTTCCTATGACTTGGAGGCATCTTGCGTTTGTCTTAGAACAAAGAAGCAGATATTTGCAGAACACTGCCAAAATAGAGTCTCTCAGTTTTTTGTCACTTCCCGCGTACAAGGGTCGATCGACTTGCCGAAAAGTATTCGTCCAACACCTCGATACGTGGAGTCTCCTACCTAATCCATACACCCTCCTCTCACTCTTCACCAGATCAACATTAACATGGGTGCATTATACGCAACCAACAGCTGTCCCCAAATCTGTATAAATGTAGCGTTATCATAGCTAGCTTTAGGCACCAGGTACTGGGCTGGTGTGATGACAACAATAAATGACTAGATTCCTTTCTTTCATTGATCATAATCAAGATCTTTGATACTTAATTCTCTAAACTCGGCTACTTTGCATTCATCAGATTTACAAGTGGTATTCTTTTACGTCTTTCTCTCTCTCGCTCTTTTTTATTTATTTATTTATTTATTTATTTTTTTTTTGGCTACGGAGGTTTCTTCCGAACAATGGAGAGTGTATTTTAAGACAGTGTGTAATGAGTGTAGTTTCCAGCGACACGACCTCTAATATAATTCTAAATGGTTTCTGGTATCTGGAACGTCGTTTTCAACGTGATACAGTACGTGATCAAAAGTATCCGGGCACCTGGCTGAAAATGACTTACAAGTTCGTGGCGCCCTCCTTCGGTAATGCTGGAATTCAATATGGTGTTGGCCCCCTCTTAGCCATGATGACAGCTTCCACTCTCGCAAGCATACGTTCAATCAGGTTCTGCAGGGTTTCTTGGGGAATGGTAGCCCGTTCTTCACAGAGTGCTGCACTGAGGGAAGGTACCGATGTTGGTCGGTGATGCCTGGCACGAAGTCGGCTTTCCAAAAGATCCCGAAGGTGTTGTATAGTATTCAGGCCATTACTTTGTGCTGGACAGTCCATTACAGGAATGTTATTGTCGTGTAACCATTCCGCCATAGGCCGTGCATTATGAACAGGTGCTTGATCGTGTTGGAAGATACAATCACCATCTCCGAATTGCTCTTCAATAGTGGGAAACAAGAAGGTGCTTAAAATATCAGTGTAGGCTTGTGCTGTTATAGTGCCACGCACAACAACAAGGGGTGCAAACCCCTTCCATAAAAAACACGATCACACCATAACACCACCGGCTTCGAATTTTACTGGTGGCACTACACACGCTGGCAGATGACGCTGACCGGGCATTCACTATACCGACACCCTGCCATCGGATCGCCACATTGTGTACCGTGATTCATCACTCCACACAACGCTTTTCCATTGTTGAATCGTCCAATGTTTACGCTCCTTACACCAATCGAGGCGTCGTTTGCCCGTGTGTTGCTTCTGAGCAGCCGGTCGACCATGAAATCCAAGTTTTCTCACCTCCCGCCTAACTGTCATAGTACTTGCAGGGGATCCTGATGCAGTTTTGTATTCCTGTGTGACGGTCTGGATAGAAGTCTGCCTATTACACATTACGACCCTCTTCAACTGTCGGCGGTCTCTGTCAGTCAACAGAGGAGGTCGACCTGTACGCTTTTGTGCTGTACGTGTTCCTTCACGTTTCCACTTCACTAGCACATCGGAAACAGTGGACCTAGGGATGTTTAGGAATGTGGTAATCTTGATTTTCTCTGCCTCGTGATGACTGGGTGTTGTGTGATGTCCTTAGGTTAGTTAGGTTTAAGTAGTTCTAAGTTCTAGGGGACTGATGGCCATAGATGTTAAGTCCCATAGTGCTCAGAGCCATTTGAACCATTTGTGGTAATCTTGCGTACAGACGTATGACACAAGTGACACCCAATCACCTGACCACGTTCGAAGTCCATGAGTTCCCCGAAGCGCCCCTTTCTGCTCTCTCACGATGTCTGCTGTCTACTGAGGTCGCTGATATGGAGTTCCTGGCGGTAGATGGCAGCACTATGCACCTAATGTGAAAAACGTATGTTTTTGGGGGTGTCCGAATTCTTTTGATCACATAGTCCATGTGCTGTTATATAAACACACGGATTACGAGAAGAAAACTGACATTTAAAGAGTATTGCCGCTACATTTAGTGAAAATAGTATTTTAATCTTTTTAGATTAATATTAGGTTTCATACATTACACAGTTACACGGCATCTAAATGCGCTCAGGATGATTACCGTACGTGCATGTGGCCGAATTCCTTTGTGACCTCAGATGTTCTCCGCGGTTCTTGTAGGCTCGACGAGTAGACACTACTTAGCAGTAAACATGAGCAGAAGACGTTCACGGTAGCTCCTAACGCTGTATAATTTTGTAAAACCCGCAGATTGTGCTACGCCGGTCTGTTCCCACTCTACAAACGTTAGGCTATCCGACTACGAATGAAACTGTTACCGGTAACAAATGATATTCTCACAAGCAAGTATAGATTTCTTGTGTGCATAACTGACACATAAACCTACATAAACAACTTTGTTCCGATGTTACCGATTATTTACGATCTCTCCATCATAAGAAGAAAGAAGGAAAAAAGTTCTGAAACTGGAACAAACGCAGATTTGATTTCAATATTCAGAAAGACGCGATATCTAGTTTGAATGAAAGTTAGTGGTGCAGAAAATGTAAACAAAAAATAAATTACGTTATTCTGATATGCGATAAAGCAATTTTTAAACAGAAAACTGGACATCATAACGATGTATTTGAGAAAATTTTTAGAAGCGCTTACTTTGTGCATGTTTTTGTACGCTTAGAATGGTTAATAAATTATATAATCAATTTTTATTTGCGTTGATCATTGGATACCAATTTTTCTGAGGCCATTAACCCTGAATTTACTTAGATATTAAGTAGTACCCCCATACCTCTCCTTCCCCTCCCCCTTTTCCATCAACAATCAACATTAGCATCTACCTAAACTTTAGACTGAAAAGTAATTACCTTTGAACTCTTTCATTTTTAAAATTACGAAAGATAATCGATATTCTGTATTTGTACGTATTTCATTGAAACATTTACTAATGATCCAATGGGACAATTGGAAAAAATTTGGAAATTTGTGGTAAGGTCCTATGGGACCAAACTGCTGAGGTCATCGGTCGCTAAGCTTACGCATAACGTAATCTAATTTAAACTAACTTACGCTAAGGACAACGCACACGCACCCATGCCCGAGGGAGGACTCGAACCTCCGGCTGGGGTGAACCTCAGACCGCACTCCCACCCCACCCGGCGGGACAGTTGGTACTGCGTACTTCTAACAACCTTTTTTTTTCTATAGAGTGATGTAGTGCTACCTACAGCACCTTCTCAGAAAAGAAAGCTAACTATCTATACTGAGGGTAGACACTTATTACAAAATATGCTTCCTCTGCACCATTTCTCTCCCTAGCGACACATGTTTTCACTAACACACTGCATTACCACTTAAAATCAACTAAATTAAAAGGTGTGCACTATACTTATGCCTACGGTTTGTTGCTGATCCCTTACTTCTGAACTGACAGAAGTTCGAAGACTTGGGCTGCCAATGCTCTGAGTCTGACCACTGTCACTAGTAATAATAGTAATGATGATAATAATAATAGCGATGGCCTTAAAGCAATGTAGTAACCATTACACCGTTGCTATTGTGTTGTGCTTTTAGTTAGGTATTTTATTGTTGCAAAGTGAATAATGAAGCAAAGTCTGGTCTATTTCTGGAACTATCTACGACTCGTAGGATGCAGTTTTATAAGGTACGTAAGCATATGTGATGCTTATGTCTCAATTTTACTCTCTTGGTTGCATGGCACAAGGTGTTGTGTGTGGTGGATGGACTACATGACAAAGATGATGTTCATAAGTTCATTTCACAAACTGAAAGCTCAACCATAGTGTATCATGCGTTAATGCTAGAATCTGAAACAAGACGTGACTTTACGTAACTTACGTAACCAGTAATACAGTCTTACGACGTAGTGGAAATAGTAATGATCTTACAAAAATTATTTAGTTTCATGACTAAAAAAATGAATCTTTTCGATTTACCCCTCAGAAAATTTCATTTACCCCTCAGGACATAACTACCCCCAGTTTCGGAACCACTGGCTTATAGGTACGTGTCTGCAGTCGTGATTCACAGAGAAGCGTAGCACACCGCCAGGGGGAGGGAACAACACCTCAATAATCCTCCGTTATTATATATGTGGCGTCTGTTCTGTCGGACATGTCCGAAAGAACAATCACCACATATGTAACAAAGGTGAGGACGACCAACTGGTCACTTCAATGCAGAGGGACGCCACAACGCTCGAACTCTTTCTGGAATCGGAAAATGCCGCGAATAATGAGGCTAATGGGCAAGCGGCACTGCATCAATAGTGTGTTGTTACGTTGAGAACTTGGGTCTGACGGGTGACGTGGTAAGGAAGTCTGTGCATTTGTGGTTATCACTGTGCGCGGATGGCGCAGGGATCGGTATATCTGACCAGTAAGCGGCAGATTTAAATCAATGATCTCTTAAAGTAATGTGAGTCTTCTCATTGTCATTTGATCCTCATCGAATTCGTAGGTGTGTGGCATCATGAACTATCTTCTGACACAACGGTTAAGTAGTGCAGAAGCTTCCGTTGTTGTCAACGAAGTCTGAAATATGTTGAAAGAAGTGATGGACCATCTCTCTATGAAGAACCAGGCATCCAAATTTCAGAAGTGATGGCCGTGGTGGTCGAGAAAGTGAAAATCAATCACAGATCAGTTTTAGACATCTTGCACAACATTTTCAACATGACTATGGACGCCGCCTGCTCGCACCAACTTAACATGCCAGCCAAGCCCAGGCAACAGCGGAGATGTCGCATCTTTATCAGGGCGCTCCAGATGAGTTTCTTAGCCACCTAATAGTTACGGACGACTGATGGGTATGCCGCTATGACTTTGAGACAAAGAAAGAAATCAAGCAGTGGATAAATGTTGATTCACTATCGCAAAAAAGGCGGAGATATAACCGTCAGCAACCGAGACTGACAGCTATGATGTGGTGCTAACATATTATGCTCATAAGGAGCAAACATTCGCAGGGGAATACTATAGAAATATCCTGATTAATGGAGGCTGGCAAGATGAAGCATCGCAGGAAACTGTTCAAAGGCGGTGTTTTACCTCCGTAACAACGCCTCAGCCCACTCGCTGCAAGACATAGTCACACATGGAGACGTTTTTGGGCTACTAAATTTTTACCTCAACCCTAGTATATTCCTGTTATGGCACCCAATAATATCTTGCCCATTCCTCGGATGAAGGAACCATTGTGTGGTACACATTTTCAGAATGACGACGAGGGTGAGTATGTCGAGAACGATTAAAGTTATCACAAATTTTCGTGGTCACTGCTTGATTTTTCTAAAACTTTATGACTACCCTTGAAAAATGTGATGAACTAGAGCTTTCTACAGGTAAGATACTACTACTTGTTATCCTTCCTTCTAGGAGTGCTTGTCGTTAAAGGTATGCAGTTGAGCTTCTGTAAAATTTGGGAAGTATGGGAGAGGTGCTGATAGCAGTAACGCAGTGGAGACGAGCTGCGTCACGCCAGGTTGTCTCTGTCAGTAATTTACCAAATCATTTGAGCATTCTTTTGACCTCCATGTATCGAATAAAATTATTGTCTCTCGGCGTAAATTTACAAAACTACCTTTAACATGTCGTAATCAAAGTTTTCCACAATCTTTCGGCAGCTGCAATGATGAACAAACGCAATCTTTACCTTCGTGATTTCTCGAGGCACCGTAATTCGTAAATCTATAACTCAATTGCAAATCAAATTCTTTCAAGTTGTTGAACTAAAAGGTGTGCACATTTGAAAAAGTAGCTATAATTTGACAATTCCATAATTGTAGCTCATATGCAGTAGTATTAATATATTCTACATGAATAAATAATTCGCTGTTATTCATAGTGAATTTCACTAAAAATGGATATGTCTCCTACTTTTGTACACTTGACATGCATGTCAACTCCTGACGACAAACTATCTTTTGAACATTCTGAGTAGGCTTTATCATAAGCTATTAATCATTACCATTTCAATTTTCATGACGGGTTTTCGATGCCCATCGCTTTTGCTGTTATCAACAACATACGTAGCACGGAAATGGTAAACGTTCTAAGTTTCATTTTTCATAAAACGCGTTTTCGTTGCTGTTGTGTTTTCAGCACTCTGTTGCATGTCCCTATACTTGACCCAGGTGCCGAACCATGGAGAAGTAGTTAGGACTTGTGGTTTTTACTTATCTTATGCTTTTGATAAGACAATTACCTGTTATTGGTGTACTAATTACAACTGTGTCCCACTACTTTATATTATAGTTAAAACATATGTTGGTGAATTTCACATCTCATTTTTCTGATTTAAAATATTGTTCTTATGTAACATTCACTTTCGCTTACAATATTACGGCTACTCATCTACGAGGCTAGTAACATTCGAAATTTGTACCCTTTTACTAGTCCTTTTACTGTATATGCGTTTCTGGAAACTGAATTATTCGCACACATGATTCTACACCCAGAAAGGGAACTTTATGTACATAATGATTTTAAGGATTACCTCAATAACTTTGTAGTCACTTTGAAAACATAGGATGCCAGATTTAAATGTGCAGCATCTTGTATTCTGCCGTCTTAAATGTAAATTTGCTTAAATATTTATCGTTTTTTGTTTTTTTTTTTCTGGGGTAGTTTGCTGATGTCAGCTATGTCGGCAAATCAACTTATTTAACGTCTAGAAGAGTACAACTTGTATTGTTAACTTGCTTTATTGTGTAATGACATATTGTGCCTGATGTTAGCTATAATAATTACAGCTAAGTCAAATATTTTGCATATTGTTATAATAAGTGTGGCGAGTTTTATATTTCACTTTCTCCTCTTACTTACCACATTACATAGCATACTTTCTAAGAGTGTCGCCATTTATGAGGATAAATTGGGTACTACTCTTTGAGTTTACTTTCTGCTTGTAAGACATTTGATCTTAATTACCAGATCCATTGCTCAAATTACATCCTCATTTATATATGTGTAAACATGATTTCTATTTTAACCTTTTACATTAGATTCATTATAGTAGTTTGTATAGCATTTTACTTACATGTGTTTCACATTTTAGCCTTGTAAGCTCTTATGTCTTCAAGTATGTGGCATGTTTATGTCGTCTTCGTACACTACGGTGCTTGATCATGATATTATGAACATACGTGATTCTGTTGTTGACTATCGTGAGGTGTTTTAATGCCTTCTATGTAGTGATCAGCGCCTGCATTTCACACTGTTGTTGTGTTCAGAATTGTTTTGCTTGACTTTGGTTACGTACCTTGGATTTTGAAAAATACGTGATATATAATGTTGATTTCATAATTACATATTTGCCATAAGTGTCTTCTTACGAATTTTATTATCATAATCTTTGACCTTGCAGGTCATACTGGTCGCTGCATTTTACTGCGTTTTTTGTTTTGTTTTTGTACGATACCATAAGCAGGGCAGTGGACTGAAATTGGTCGGTAAATAAATTGCTTTAGAGCCAGAATTTGTGTTATGCATTTCCTACATTGCAAGCATCCATTTGCAGATGACGTGTGATCTTTGTGCAAAGCTGTGCTTCTACTAGTTAAAAATCTAATGCTGTATTTCTGATCCTGCGCTATCGCAAATAAAACGCTGTACCTCACCATCAATTGCAGCTACAACAAAAACGTTCTTCCTACCATTTTGTCAAAGATTGGCAGTTTGAGGTCGCTGCTGTGTGCAACATACAAGTTGTTTCTTGGAAAGAAGACACTACTCAACCCCTGCTAATAATCCTATTTATTTACACAAACAGCGACGTTACCTCTTTTGTTGTTGTTTACATTAGTTGTTGTAAAAAACTGACACTGTAATGTAAACTTGAACAGCCATCAGAACATGATAAATCTGTCACTTCTAAACTGGTAACGACGCTATTTTGTAAATAAATAACATTGTTAACTGTGTCTCATTGCTATTTTATTCTTCGCAAACAATCATCTTATAAATCTTGTTGGCACTCAGAATCAGTAAGTTTTCTTGTATGGCACTTAGACCATTCTTAATAAAATGTTTACTTTCTAATTTATCTCATTTGTCGTTGTGGGGCGGAGTGCAGCATAATTTTATGGTGTCAGAAAACCCCAGTTACTTGGTATACAAATCAGTTATTATAAACATAGATACACAGTTTTTCCACTTTTCTGACAAATGCCAGATTTGGGACTAATAAAGTTTTTCATTTTCACTCATATGTATCACCGACCTGGCCTTGGTATGTATTCTAGAGCCAACAGATTATCGTTTCCGATGAGGTGATGCGATAGTTGAAGAATCACCGATTGAAATGAAAAAAAAGGTGTTACGTATTATTGTAATGAAGTAACAAGTATTTCAAATAATTAAATATTTCTATGAATAAATTAATACTAAAATATCCTACCTGAACTTTCTCTATAACTAAGATACAGGATGAAAGCAACTGTACAGTTTGCGTGAAAAACATTTCTCTATAAGAACGTATGGAAACCTTGACAAAGTGACGAGTCTCCACGCTTTAGGCAGCAGTATTAGTTTATTCTCGAAGCTAAGACAAAGATGTATTAGAGTTTAAAGCTTGTCGGTAAGAAGTTGGTTCCTCTCTTAAATACGGTTGCACTCACATTCTAGAAGATGTGTTCATTGCTATCGAACTATTATTTGCAGCAATTCTACGTGGTCGTGTCACGCCTTGAGTTCCATCAGTACCATAAGCAACCTGGTCAATATTATTTCTCGTGGGTAATGGATTTACAAGGACTGAGACGACGTTGTGATATCACTACTGCAAATGTGTCATGCAAAACCTCGTATATGTGTTCCTTCAATCGAGACGTAGTGGTTCAACTGGCAATAGATCTGGGAGTACGCACGGCGGCCCTCAGGCTGGACAATTTTTCCTTGGATGATATTTTGAAAATAGCGCTGTCTTTCTAGATCGCGCAGCCAGCAGATGAACGCTTTATGACTCGTCCCCAGGTAGCGGATGTTCAACGGCTGCCAAGGGATCGGAATTCTCGTAGGTCCTTTCCCCGACTGTTTCGTCGTGGTTCATCACTCTGGGACGATGTGCGAAACATCCAGATACCCTGGTGAACTGCACCTGTTGAGGGAGGGATGGCCATCTTCGAACTGTCTGTCGTTAATCTTCGGGACAGTCGAACCACACCCCCTCTTACGTCAAGGGTTGGTGCACGAACTCCGGATGTCTTCTCGCTGTCTGTGTTTTCCATCACAGACGAATTGCATGTGAGGGATACCTTTCTACATTTTAAAGACAGTAAGGTTTCTGAGCCTCATTTTTGACTCCAAACTGTCATCGTTACCACATCTGAGAGACCTGCAAGTCAGAACTCAGAAGGCACTGAATATCACGAAGTGCCTTAGCCACAGGTCTTGGGGAGCAGACAGGGCGGCTGCTCCAATTTTATAGGGCTTTTGTGGGTTAACAGCTGGACTATTAATGTGCAGTGTACCAGTCAGTGGGGCCTTCTTACCTGAAGATTATTGACGCTCTCGACCGCAAGGTATTTAGGCTGACTACAGATCCTTATAGGAAAAGCCTCTTACGCAGTCTCTGTGCTGAGGTTGGGGAACCACAACTCAACATTCGGTGGCAGCTCCTCATGGTGTATCAGACATGTAAGTGCCCTACAGCTCCCGAATTCGCCTGCGTACCATAATGTTGCTCGTCCACCTTTGGAACGCCGTTTCTCCAATCGTACATGAGCAACAATGCTGTTTGGGGTCTGCATGCAGCATGTGCTGGAGTCACGTGGTATTGAAATCGTATGCCCGAAAATCCAGGATTTAATCTGCATGCGACCATGGCTACTACATAGGCCAAGTGTAGTTTTAGATTTGTTGCAGTACAGGAGAAATTGAACTCCTACATATGGTTTTAATACTTTGTTTTCTGCCATTTTAACTGACTACCACAACTCTACAGCTGTCTTTATGTATGGATCGAAACAGTGGGACTCCGTTGGTTGCCCTTTTGTTTTCCTTGACTGTGTTCTTAAGGTCCAACTCCCTCGAGACTCTCCTATTTTCAGCACCGAACTGTATGCGATCTTTCGTGCACTAGAGCAGACGAGGCGTGCTTCGATTGCTAAATTCCTTGTTTGCTCCATGTCTCTGAATACTCTTCATTCTCTACAGCGCTTGTACCCAGCAGATAAAGTAGTCGAGAATATCAAGTATGCTCTTCTTCAACTGTTGGGGAAGGATGTCTCTGTCTCATGGGTACCGGGACACATGGATGTTGAGTAG
The DNA here is from genome assembly GCF_023864345.2 of Schistocerca serialis cubense. Taxonomy (NCBI): domain Eukaryota; kingdom Metazoa; phylum Arthropoda; class Insecta; order Orthoptera; family Acrididae; genus Schistocerca; species Schistocerca serialis. The sequence continues at coordinate 443,829,077 of NC_064641.1, read as the reverse complement.
GATGAAAGGACAGATGCGGCAGCCGAGCACACTTGTAGCGATCCTCAGTTATTCCAGTATGATATCTCCCTGCATTCTGTCACACTGTTGAAGTGCAGAATCATGCATTTATGGGAAGACAAGTGGCCGAAGTGACTGAAAATAAGCTGCATCTAGTAATCTCATTATGCAGCCGTGGCATATCTGCTTTTGGCCACAAAGACACAATGAGGTACTGCTTACTCGTCCTCACAAAGCCCATAGTCCTCTGATGCATAGCTTCTTGCTCCAGCGACAGGATTCTCCAATGTGTGGTGCTTGTGGCATACAGGCAGCTGTGCACCACGTTTAATTTTCGGATCAGAGAGAAGCGCCAGATGTGCCGGCAGATCTGCCCTCTGTTTTAAGTGACACTTAAAGGGGTGTGGTTAGAGTTGTAAGATTTTGTGATGTGTCCAATCTTTATTAAAAAATTTCGGGAGATGTTCTTAATGAGTTAACAGGGCGGCTGGCTCACCCATGTCTTTGTAAGCGGTCACGAATCACATTTCCCTGTGCTTTTCTTTTAGCTCTTGTGTGATTTAAATTCTAATTTAATTCCAGGAATAGCACCTTTCGTCCTTATCCAGGAATAGCACCTTTCGCACCTCTCGGTTGTGTTAAGACCTGTGAGATAATGAATGTGTGGGTCATCGCGAGTGGGGTGAGAGTAAGTGAATGAGTACCATTTTATATATTTCCTCCTCACTATGTGACAACAATTTCAATACGTGTAAGGGCGCTGATAACCTCAACGTTGGGCTCAAATAATTCTCTTCCAGGAGCTTGACGACCTTTGTATTTCTTTAGTGTCTCTGTTTGAAACTGGTTTTATGGTTGCCATCAATTTCGAGGCCCATACCTCTCTATGTCCAGACATAGTGCTCCGTTTGTCAGGTACTCCTGCTTCCAGTCTCCCCATGGACGGCGGTTAAGCTCAAAATCGATTGCCTTCACGTAGCTAGGGTAATTTATCCTGTCAAAACTAGTGCTTGGGCCACACCGCTGGTGGTTATTAAGAAACCAAATGGCTCCCTCCAGCTCTGTGGAATTTTGGGTTGATGCCCAGGCACATGTGGAAACCTACCCACATGACGCCTCTAGGACCTCCTCACAAAACTTGTCATTGGTGAATATTTTTCTTGGATAGATCTTACTAGTGCTCATTTACGTATCCCATGGATGAGGAATCACAAAACATTAATGTCATCATTACACACTTTAGCTTGTATGAATACAAACTTTGCCCTTTGGGATCTCTTCTATTCTGGCAATCTTCCAGAGATATCTGTAACATTTAACCATGTTAATTCCAGCTTGTGCTAATTACGTCAGTGACTCAATAGTTATGGGTGCTGTATGCCAAGACTACATGTGAAACCTCTACACCCTCTTTTCGATGTTGCATGATGCAGGGTCCAAGTGCCGCCTCCACAAATCCCAGTTATTTCAAGAACAAGTGGAGTATCTCGGTCACTTGCTCCACAAAGACAGAATTCAGCCCACTGACCGCAACGTTGTATCTGTCGAAGCTCTCCTGAACCCCGAAACTAATACGAACTGCCATCTTTTTTTGGGTAAAGTGACATATTCTAAGTTCCTCCCACAAGCACCACACGCCGTGCAGCTACTGAACCAGCTGTGGAAAAAGGCCGTTCAGTTACAGTGGTCGGCTGCCTGTGAGCATGCGTTCTCAACTGAAGCATATGTTATGCTCGTAGCCCTGCCTGATGCCCTTTTGTCCATCATGTCCCCCTCTTTTGTCTGCTGACAATTTCCCCTGTAGCAACGGTGCAGTATTTGGGCACCGTAACGATGATGGTACTCAGCAACCCATTGCCTATTCGTAGACGACACTGACGCCTGGTCAAAGAAACTACTAACAGATCGAGAGAGAGGCTTAGGCGATCATCTTTATCCGTTAATAAATTCCATGTACACCACTTTCTTACCAAGTTTACCCTCATTACTGATCACAAACCGTTGGTAGCGCTCTTTGGGCCACATTCAGGGGCCCCAGAGCAGACAGCCCGAAAGCTCCAGCGCTGAGCCATTTTTCTTAGTTCTTACAATCACACCATTAAGTGCAAGCCTACTGCGGAACACACAGACGCCGAAGCATTTCTCCTCGTGACCAGACTGGCCGGCCGTTGTGGCCGAGAGGTTCTAGACGCTACAGTCTGGAACCGCGCGACCGCTACGGTCGCAGGTTCGAATCCTGCCTCGGGAATGGATGTATGTGATGTCCTTATGTTAGTTAGGTTTAATTAGTTCTAAGTTCTAGGGGACTGATGACCTCCGATGTTTAGTCCCATAGTGCTCAGAACCATTTGAACCATTTGAAACAAGGTGGGCTCTGCATTTGACCAACAGTAGATCTGTTTCATGTTGATAACGAATGATGGATTTCCCATTACTGCTATTCAGATCACTGCAGACACACGCTGTGACTCTGTCTTATGGCGCATCACGCACTATGTGTACATGGGTGGCCCACTATCTCTCCAAATCTGGAAAGACTGACTCGCCTTTCTCATCGTTTGTCTGTTGTCTCCGATATTCTCTTCCTGGATGTGGAGATGAATGTGTTGTCATCTTGACTAACTTACTCCCTCAAATCTTGGAATTCGTCCTTCGTGGGCATTGGCGTACGTCACAGATGAAGGATCTCGCTAGGCAATATGCCTTCTAGCCAGGACTCAACAAAGATGGGGAAGCCATGGTGAGCAACTGTTCTGCATGTGTCCATCAGGGTGCTCTGCCTCATTCTTTCGTCTCCTAACCCATTCCCCACCTCCTGAGACCGCATTCATCTGGACTTCGCTGGTCCATTTCTGGGCTCTGTGTGGATCTTTCTCGTGGAAGCTTATTCCAACTACCTATATGTGGTTAGCATGGCATCCACCACTACAACAATCATGCTCAATGTGCTATCTGGCCATTGAAGGGCCTTCTCGCACCCTCGCGTCCGACAGTAGGCCCTAACTGACTGCGACGGCCGTTGAACAGATCTGCAGCTTTAAGGGCATTAAAAATCTGCGTAGCCCACCTTTTCATCCGTCCTCCAATAGCAAAGCAGAGCGGATGGTGTGTACATTTAAACAACACATTTTGATAAGGCACATCCAATGCCGCAGCAGCATTCACAATCTTCCTGAGCACCTATAGGAGCACCGCTGTACATGACCATAACCTGGCAGACCTCCTCCAAGGGTGACAATCACGTACTCTCCTCCACATTGTAGCCCCACAACCATCGGAACCCCCAGCAGAATGCTGAATGATGCCCCAGTTTCAGCGTTTTGGGCACGTTCATATGGCGCAAAACCTTTGTGGGTTCCTGATTCGGTGATGCCCATCTGCGGCTAGCACTTTCTGACAGTTCATGCTCCCAGGGGTTTGCAGCACCGGCACACAAACCTCCCATACTGACGGGGCCGCCATAGGTGGATTCTTTCGAACTGGAGTCGCCGCCCTTACAAATCCCTCAACAACAAGGGTATAATTTGCACTCCAGGGCAACGTCAGCGGTTCCTGTGGATGTGATCACGGAGGCTGAGTCCTCATCGGAGCATCAATCTACCCAACAGTCACTCCACGCTGCCGTTCTCCAGCAGATTACTCGATGTCCCAGGTTCCCTCTCCCAGCTCGCAGGGTCATCCGACCAGACATCAACTGTGTCACATGTTTACCTACCAAAATTTCGTTTACGGCGCTTTAGGCACTATGCGCCCATTTCTGGGTGGACGGGCCTTATATCCCGGCTGGACGAGTCTGAAAGCCCGCCAGAATACATGGACATATACGAAAGTCGTTAGACAGAGCTCATAATATTTTTTCGATCCCTGCTGTCGTCATCTAATCACTACCCAAGGGCCATGCATCACGCGCCAGGCTATTGGCTCCATGGCCACTCTATAAAGCCAGCCGCACCGGTCTCCGGACCTCAGTCGTGATACGACTGCTCTTACATATCGTTCCTCATATGCAGCATTACTTAGCTTCACATATTGTCTAGGTTGTCGATTTGGTTTTACACTCTGGGCTTCTCATTTCATCGTGTTGTCTTCTTGTTCGTCCACCATTGTTATTTCCCTTGGAGGTTTTCGGCGCATCACCGTTCGAAGCCCTTGGCCAGTTGGCCAGTGTCTCCTGGTCGTGTTCATTTCCGGTTACTAATCTAAAAAACTTGCACCTTTGACTCCAGTAATCACATGGATTTTGTCTTCTGTGCCTCTGGCTCTCGTTTACACTTTCTGGTAGATGCTCAACTAATCTGTCCTTTCCTCTACTACTCAGGTTTAGGCCATGATTTGTGTACTCCTGTCTCTCAAATTTAGCAACAGGAATCGGCACTGATATGGGACTTCGTTTCAGTCATCTGTGGCACCAAGCTACTTGGAGTATGGTCAAGAAAATGTCAGTTAAAAACTAATGTATAACAGAATATAACCAGTAATGTAAAAGTAATAGCGTGGTTCCTGGTGCTTTGCTTCTTTCAAGGTTTACCTATTGCTAGACATTTATAACCTGCTGAGAACTTAAAACTTGTGTCAGAAAGAGACTCGAGCTCGGAACCTTTGCCTTTCGCAGGCAAGTACTTTACTGACTGACATAGGCAAGCACGAATTACGATCCGTCCTCATAGCATTATTTCCTCCAGAACTTCATGTCAACTTTCCAAGGTTCACGGAAGTTCTCCTACGAAACTTGCAAAAATTCTGTGAAGTTTGTAAGATAGGAGATTAGATATTGACGAAAGTGAGGCTGTGCTGACGGCCGTGAGCCTTGCTTGGGTAGCCTAGAGGGTAGAAGATTTGCCCGTGAAAGGCAAAGGTCCCGAGTTCGTGTCTCAAACCACCACACAATTTCAGTCCAGCAAGAAGTTTAATATCGGTACATAATAGGTTGCAGAGTGACAGTTTCATTATTGAGAACATTTTGTAACCGTAAACAAATGTTAGACAACTCATGATCACTACTAATCACTATGGCAGGAACTATCCTCCTCCCCCCCCCCCCCCCATTTAACTATAATTCAGGAGCTATACACTGAGGTGACAAAAGTCGTGAGGTAGCTCCTAATATCCTGTCGGACTTTCTTTTGCCCAGCGTAGTGCTGCTACTCGACAGGCATGAACTCAACAAGTCGCTGGAAGTCCTCTGCAGAAATGTTGTAACATGCTGCCTCTATAATTGCAAAATTGTTGCCAGTGCAGTATTTGTGCACGAACTGACCTCTCTATTGACCAAAATGTCCTTCCGTAATAAAATGAAACACATGCAGCCATCCCTATGATTTTATTCATTATATGGCTACCCGTTTCTGTGCTTCAGCACACCATCTTCAAGCCTTAACTGATGCTTATGGAGTTAGCTCCAATTGTATACACAATTCACCAGTAGCCAAAATCTATGAACTGGTTTAAGCTCAAATGGTTCAAATGGCTCTGAGCACTATGGGACTTAACATCTATGGTCATCAGTCCCCTCTTCAGGAGCCAGTTAGTCTTTCTCTCAACACTTTTAATGGTGTGAGCAACGCTCCTACGATACACTGAGTTAGGTGGTAAACATTGCATCTTTTCACCATAATCCTGCTTGCCCAAAACAACCGTAGCATTGCATTGCATTGCATTGCCCCAGTCAACACACTACATATCTCTCTCCTAGCCTCCACTGCAGCCTCAGGAGGTAGTTTAAAAGCAACCTGTTTGGTAGATGTAATAAAACGAACCACTGGCAAACGTTTTTGCGCCGGAGAAAAACTTAAACCTTTTCCTATCACGGATAAAGCTGCTCGTTAGTAGTTTTCTCTGTGAGACTGTAAGGTCTTCATAACGTTTCTACCATTTAAATAATTCACCTTTGTTGTAATGGCACAAAGATGAATGAGCGTACTGCATTAGTAGTGAATAAAATCTTTCACTCTGTGTTTTAGTTTATCTGTGGTTTGTTTGCTCGCATGTCATTTGTTGTGCAGCGCAAGGCATTCGTATTTGAGGCATTGTAGCGAACAGTTGAGTTGTTAGAGAAGGAAATTTGATATTTGTGAATCTGAGAGAAATTATTGGGAATACTTTATTATGAAGATGAAAACTTTTTTGTAAACATATTGATTCTATTGACGGAGAAGATTTTTTCAGATATTTTTCAAGGTAACCAATGCATGTGCAAGAATGAAATGTTTATCTTTCAGAACTATTAACTGGAGGAAGCTTTTGTCCCTCAAATACTAATAACACTTACGATTAGTGTTAATTTGACCTTTGTTATCACGTGTCACAAATAACGCAATTTGTTGGAATGTCTGTAATTTTTGGAGATAATTTCGTAATTTTTAGGATCTTCTTATGTTGTACATCTCTTCTGACAATAATCAGAGTTTAATTTTTCAAGAACGGCTTTCTTTAAAGTGAAACCCTCCTCCATAATTCTTAGCAAAGTTTTGAATATTTTGTCGTGAGTGCACAGCACCTTACACCACACGAAGCCACAGATTGTTTTCGACAAGCAAAAAACAAATTTTATAGAGAGGAGTTCATTTTTTCTCTTCCCTTTCGAGAACGTCATTACACCAGACAGAAAACAATATATTGAGCATGAGGTATGTTAATTTTATTACAGGGCGGATCTCATTTTGTGTTCTTGTGAGGAAACAGTTCGTAGTCAGAAATATCACGTATTGTGCCACGCAAGCAGATTAATTTACAATGTACAGTGCAGGTAATCTCGAACATGTTTCTTCTGAGTACAGCAGTATTTTATTTTTGTGGACATTTCAAGTCAGAAATCGCTCTTAATGACACAAGTTTCTTAAAAATGGTTCAAATGGCTCTGAGCACTATGGGACAACATCTGAGGTCATCAGTCGCCTAGAACTTAGAACTAATTAAACCTGACTAACCTAAGGACATCACACACATCCATGCCCGAGGCAGAATTCTAACCTGCGACCGTAGCGGTCACGCGGTTCCATACTGAAGCGCCTAGAACCGCTTGGCCACACCAGCCGGTAATTTTCTTAATGAGAGATGTAAGCTATCACGGCCGGAAATGTCGCAGTTATTAAAATGTTCGGGGATATTGTGCCGTGGTCAAATGGATTTCAGCTTGATATCCAACGTTTCGCCCCATCAACGGAGGACATTTTCTAGGGGGATCGTAGTTTCTTTGAATGTCCGATCCACACCAAAGCTCGCTGCTGACTACAGCAAAATTCCGCTTCTGCGTTCTTCCACGCGGTGGAGTGACGTTACATCTTTTCAATACACGAGCGTAATTGGCCGTTGTCGGTTGCCGTCGTCCCCTGTTGGTTTCATCCCATGATGGAAGACTGGTACACACATTCTTCAGCACCGGAATCCAGATGTAATTCTATTTCACGTACTCCTCTTTCCTACTGAAATTCATGGGGTGTTTTACCATCTCTACAGCCTATCTGCATAACCTTTCATGGTATCCATCTGTAGCTGCCATTGCTTGAATCCTATTACAATGAATGTCGTGCTCTCCTGGCTTCAGAGCAGGTTCCGCAACAGCTGATGTGTCGATCTTCCCTCTTCTGTAATTGGCCTTGTGTTCTTCTAGTCGTTTTTTGACCGTTCTTTTTGTAGTACCCACGTACACCTTTCCACAACTACACGGAATCCTATACATTCCTGATTTTTCCAGTGGTTGGCGAGTATCCTTCCAGGTGGGTTTGTAAATTACCACGATTTTCAGCTTTTTCAAGATTTTTCCGATGTGGTCAGTAACGTCCTTAATGAAAAGGCAGGAAAACTTTCGATCTCACCGGCGCTTGAGCATCGCTATGATTTCTACGTCAGAATTATCAGGCGTTGTGCTAAGCAATCAGATTAATTTACAGTGAACTTTGTAGGTAATTTGGAAAAGTTATTTGGTTCACCGAGTACGTCAGACAAAAAAAAAAAAAAAAAGGAATGGTCAAAAAACGACTAGAAGAACACAAGGGCAATTACAGAAGAAGGGCAACTGACACATCAGCTGTTGCGGAACTTGCTTTGCAGCCAGGAGAGTGCGACATTCATTTGAATAAGATTCATGTAATGGCAGCCACAAACGGATATCATGAAAGGTTATGGTGGAAATTTATGGTAAGTTCCTATGGGACCAAACTGCTGGCTTACACACTACTTAAGCTAACTTACGCTAAGGACAACATACACACACCCATGCCCGAGGGAGGACTCGAGCCTCCGACGGGGGGAGCAGCGCGAACCGTGACAAGGGGCCCCAGACCACGTGGCTACCCGGCACGGCTAAAGGTTATGCAGATAGCCTATAGAGATTATAAAACACCCCATGAATTTCAGTAGAAAAGAGGAGGACATGAAATTGAATGACATCTGGATTCCAGTGCTGAAGAAGGTGTGTACCAGTCTTCCACCATGGGGTGAAACCAACAAGGGACGACGGCAACCGACAACGGCCAATTGCGCTAGATGGTAGCGACTGTGTTGTTGCAGTTCTTGGCTCTAAGCGAATTCGTGGCTGCCATTTTATTTCCATGGAATATTTTATACAGTTTACAAACATTTTACATTTTAGTTTTAATTCTTGTGACATTTTCTGTTTGACGAGAGCATTTTTTCTCATACGTTTTTCACCCATTTTGTGATTACATGTAAACCCATGTAATTTTTTATTATGGTGAAGACTGCCTTAGTGCAGTCGAAAACGTGCTCAATTTGACAATAATTTTGTGCAACCGAGGTGGCTATACATATATTCTGTAACTAAATGACGTACGGTTGCTGGATCTTAGGAAATAAAATGTTTAAAATTATTGTGATTGTGTTATTAAGGAAGCGATTGAGATTAACGTAGGAAGTAACGTTATAAATAGACATGGTAGTTCTTGCTTAATTTTTGCGTGGAATCCTGGTTTCCCTTGCCAAAAAGCAGGGAGCAGAGTTAGTACTACCTGACCGGTTGTTTAATAATTTCCGCTATCTACTACCGATAACCTTTGGCGTCGGTCATCTTTGGTTGTGTGGTGGCGCTAGTGTTTACAATGTGTGTGTGTTTGTGTGTGTGTGTTATCTTTCCGGAATTACTCTGGAAACCGAGGTTTTAAATCCACTCGTGTATCGCTTATTTACTGCCGTTTTGCCTTGAAAGTGAAAGGATGGTCATCTGTCAAAATATCGGCGGTTGTCGACGACGTCACCCGGTTGCATTCTCTTGAGTTGTTTGAGCAGGATCAATTGTAGCTTAAAAGCGATGAATGTTCAAAACTTGAAGAGAGTGAAATTTGGACAGCCATTTACCGGAAGTGAATCCAACATGTGGATGTACAGGCCTCGTAACTATTCTGTTCTCATCAGTTAAAAGTTCTAATGTAAAATTTAAAAGAAGCTAAAAACTCCTCCCGAACAGGCCATGAAGGTCCAACGGTACCGACCGGACATGTGGTCAGCACACCGCTCTCCCGGCCGTATGACAGTTTACGAGACAGGAGCCGCTACTTCTCGATCAAGTAGCTCCTTAGTTTGCCTCACAAGTGCTGAAAGCATCCCACCTGCCAACAGCGCTGGGCAGACAGGATGGTCACCAATTCAAGTGCTTGCCCAGCACGACATCGCTGAATTTCAGTGATATGACGGGAACCTGTGTTACGACTGCGGCAAGGCCGTTGGCTTCTAGTGTATAATTGTGTATATAAATATATGTTAACATTAACACATGATATGCTCAAGTATCAGAATCACAACATTTCAGACTCCAGTACCACAAGCAGAAACATTATTCGTTCATGCTTGATGGTAATTATCATTGGACTTAGATGTGATGTCACAGATGGAGGAGTGTGACTGAGATAGCTCTCCAGTTTTTAAATACGTAGTTTTAGGTTCTACTACGTTTTGCGGCGAGCTGTTAGCGGTTGGAGTGGGTCTGAAACCTAATTTCTGATACAGTTACTTGTGCATTGTAGTCAGTTACCAAATCCAGTAATTTTCAATAGTTATTTCTTGCTGTTTCTTCTGAACTGATTGTAGAGAATACTTTCGGAGAACTTCGCTCTTTATATAGTGTTCAGTTTTGTTGAGGGTACCGGCGAAAGTTTTGGTTTTCACAGTTAATCATATGAAGTATTTGTGACTTTAGTATTAGTGGAGGATTAGTTGTGTCACTTTGTTCTAGTGAGTAAAATTTTAAATTTTTCTAGTTATTTCTTATAATCGTTTCATTGTATTAGCATGACTTTTAAAGTAGACGTGTAGTGTTTTCGATTTTTTAGACAGCTGTAATATTTATACTGTGACTGGGAAGTCTAGGCTTTATCGCAGGTTTGTGAAAAGTGGGATACGGTGTGAGATTTGTGCAAAATATTTTCATAAGGGGGAGAGGGGGTTGCTATGGGGAAGGCAGTGGCCATGTCAGGGAAATCCTCTCCCGGAATTAAACGATGTGTAGCAAAAATAAGCAGGAGCGTGAGGTCTGTAGCCTTCAGGTGCAGTTAGAAAACGCAAGAGAGGAGCTACAAAGGATGAAGAGGAAGAAGGAGGCTGGGGAATGGGAACTGGTAGTTTTTAGGAAGGCTTATAGGAGGAGAATGTATTTAGAGAGTTGCACTTTGTTCATGGCCAATAGATTTGACTAACTGTCCGAGCTTAGTGGAGACAAGTTTCTTATAACGGCATGTGTAGGAAACATGCGGTAGACCTCAACAGGTAAAAAGCCTGAGTCAGTTGTAAATTCAAGTAGAAAATAGAAGGTCCTACTGGTAGGTAGTTATCACGCCAGAGGATTAGGCCAACAGTTGCAGAGAGTGTTGGCGAGTGAGTACCAGGTCAAGATCAATGTAAATCCTAGTGCAGGATTTCCTCAGATGACTGATAACAAGCGGGAGCTGTTTTCGGAATTTTACAAAAGAGGATCATATAGCGATTGTGAATAGAACCGGGAATACTTGTGAAAGGGGCAGGGAGAGTGACATAGCTGGTGACCTGATAAAGATAGCATAAACGTGCACCTCGTACAGCTATTTCAGCGTCGTCATCGGCCTCATCTTAATACGGTTGTTAGGTGTATTAACATTGGTCTTGAGAAGGCACTGATGACGGAGGATATGGTTCACACTGCAGTGGTCGCAGCTGCGTCTATACACAGATTGAATTCACTAGGCACGGCCAGCATCTCAACAGGTATGGGAAATGGAGTTCTGCAAAGCTTATAGGTGACACTATAGTTCGGGGTGTCGGAAAATCTCATGGGAAAATTCCTGTAGTAACTGGTATTAGAGCTGCACCTCCTCTAGATTAAAGTCAGCTGATAAGTATCCCTACTTAATGCAAGTCTCTCTAACAAAGGAACCTCCTTCAAAACATTTAATCTGCCTAAGTAATGAAGGGATTAGTAGGCCTACATTTCATCAAAATATAAGACGTATTAAAAATAAAGTTAGTGTACTGTTTATAGGTGAGACTCCGACATGACTTTTATATCGGAGCAACACTTAAATGTGACAGTTCAGAGGCTTCCCGTAACAGGCTACATCTGAGCTGATTATTTTTCAAAAAGCTCTTTGCAGGGTGGGTGAGTGGACATGTAAGTGAAAAACGGTATTCCGTTTGAATCTATTGGCATATCAAATTACAGCACTGAAGAAAACATTGAAAGTAGTGCAGAAGCAGTTGAATTTAGTGAAATTAAACTTTTAATTGCCCTCTAACTCTGATTTCAGAACAATATTATTCTAGGTAGTCAGAAGAAGAAAACATCAAGCATTAGTCCTACGTGGTTACATAAATAGTAACCGCACAAGTGATTATGCAACAAAAAGAATGTTGGAAGGCCTAAATTCATATCAGCTGAAGCAGACTTCATTCTTTCCAACCAGAGTGCTAATGAATAGTAGCAAACCTGTAGACAACGTTTTTGTTCAATCTTCATTACTAGAGGGACATTCCATTAGTAAAAGATTAAACGCCTTTTCAGGCTACGATGCACAAATTTTAACACTAATATAATTTGTGCACACATCCATGTTAAATGTAATTACACGCTATTCATAAATGTTGATTCAGTGGCAACAGAGTCATTTTTAAACCCCATTAAGAAAAAGAGTGGTAGGATATTTATAGTGCTGATTATAGAGACGGTAAATATAATGCTTTCCTCAACACATTCCTCATCCTCTTCGAAAGTTGATTTCTACTTTAACGCTTAGAACAGGGTACTAGCACTAACAGACAATATTGGTGGCTGGCTAGTGAGGTAAGGATACCATGAAGAACAGAGTGAGAATTATATGAAAACGTTAGAGCTAACCGAAATCGAGCTGTAGTAGCCCATTATAAACTGTATGTACTGTAAGGTGCTCAAAATATTATTAGGAAGAGGAAAAGTATGTGGTAGATAGATAGAATAGCTAATTCTCAGACAAAATTAAAACCATATGGTCAGTCTTGAAGAAGGTGTGTGACCAACAGCGCAAGGTCGAGGATTTAAAGACAGTACATAGTAGAAATGTTTTGTTAGCGATAGGTATGTATAGTATTTAACAATGGCTTTCTCGGTATAGGATCTAAATTAAATAAAAACTTAGTTTCTACGGGGAATAACATAACTCTCCTAGGAAGTGGCTTTCCAGGACTGCTACCTGAGATACACATCCATGATAACGTCAGGAGGTAGACCGAGATAATAACTAAACCACTGAAGACGAAGGACTGTCTTCGATGTGGTGCCGTATCTAGCAGAATACTAAACTACTGTGCTGCTTACTTAGCTCCATAATTAGATATAATTGTACTTTTTCCTTTCGGGATGGCCAATTCTCTAATAATAACTAAACCACTGAAGATGGACTGCCTTCGATGTGGTGCCGTATCTAGCAGAATACTAAACCACTGTGCTGCTTACTTAGCTCCATAATTAGATATAATTGTACTTTTTCCTTTCGGGATGGCCAATTCTCTAACGATTAAGGCATTCAATAGAAAAACCTTCTTATAAAAATGGTGAATAAGATAATGCAGACAATTTTAGATCTACATATGTTTGCAAGTGGGGATATTAAGCAGCTTATTTTATTAAAATTCACGGTGAACAGTTCAGCTGTCATTTATTTTGCACAATTTTCACTGGTTTCGGTCGGTGACCATTATCAAGCTTAGCCTGAAATGAATAAATCAAACCATTAGAGACTGCATAGCTTACAGGGAAATGTGAGGTTAAATAGTATTTCACTTACTGGCATAAACGGCTGGAAAGTTATACCATAATTTGAGCAAGGCAGAAGGGATAGATAACATTCTATCAATTCCGATAACTGCAAGAGCTGACAAGTGCGAGAACTATCGCACAGTCAGCTTAACAGCTCATGGATCCATGTTGCACACGAGAATAATATACAGAAGGGTGAAAAATACAGCTGAGGATGTGTTAATGACGATCAGTTTGGCTTCAGAAAAGTAAAGGCACCAAACAGGCAATTCTGATGTTGCAGTTGATAATGGAAGCAAGATTTTAAAAAAATCAAGACACGTTCATAGAACTTGTCGGCCTGGAAAAAGCTTTCTACGATGTAAAATGGTACAAGAGGTTCGGAATGTTGAGAAAAGTAGGGCTAAGCTATAGGAAGAGACGGGTAATATATAATATGTGCAAGAGCCAGCAGGGGATAATAAAAGCGGACTACCAAGAACAAAGTGCTCAGGTTAAAAAGGGCGTAAGATAGGGATGTAATCTTTCTTCCCTACGGTTCCATCTGAATATCGAAGAAGCAATGAAGTTAATAAATCAAACATTCAGGAGTGGAATTAAAATTCAAGATGAAAGAATATCAATCATACGATTCGCTGATGACATTGCTATGCTAAGTGAAAGTGAAGTATCACATGATCTGTTGAAAGGAATGATTAGTCTAATGAGTAGAGGATATTGATTGAGAGTAAATCGAAGAAAAATGAAACAAATGGGAAGTAGCAGATATGAGAACAGAGGGAAATTTAGCATAAGGGTTGATGATCACGAAGTAGATGAAGTCAAGGAATTCTACTACCTAGGCAGCAAAATAACCAATGACGGACGGATCAAGGAGGACATCAAAAGCAGACTAGCAATGGCAAAAAGGGCGTTGCTGGCCTATTGAAATCTACTATTATCAAACATTGGTCTTAATTTGAAGAAGAAGTTTCTGAGAACGTGCTTTTGGAGCACAGCATTATATGGTAGTGAAACATGGATGGACTGTGGGAAAGATGGAAAAGAAGAGAAACGAAGCGTTTGAAATGTGGTGCTACAGACGAATGTCGAAAATTAATTGGACTGGTAAGGCAAGCAATGAAGAAGTTCTGCGCAGAATTGTAAAGGAAAGGAGCAGTGGAAAACACTGACAAGAAGGGACAGGATGATAGGTCATCTGTTAAGACATCAGGAAATGACTTCCATGGTACTACAGGGAGATGCAAAGGGCAAAAACTGTAGAGAGAGAATGGAATACATCCAGCAAATATCTGACGAAATAGTTGGAAAGTGCTACTCTGAGATGAAGAGGTTAGCACAGGAGAGTAATTCCTGGCGGGCCTCATCAAACCAGTCAGAAGACTGACGAAAAAAAAAAAAAAAAAAGACAAGGATTGTTCTGTCGCGTCCTCGCTGCGACTTTAATGTCATGATTCCCCATTCAAATAATTAGCACTATTTCTCTCTACCGATTTTAACTGTAATTCGAACACAATTGTAGTGAATCCTTTTCTAATTTAGCAGATTTGACCAGATGATGCCACTTCTAGGCCACGAAACCGGTCGTTAAATCAGTTATGTACAAGAGCAGCCAAGCGGTTGTTGTTCAAGATATAAACTGATACTATAGAGTCCCATAGGTAATACAAGTAGTTATTAGAAAGCTTTGGTCCTAATTCAGGGACCTCGATGTGGGGGCCGTGTGCAGACCAGGATGAGCATGTCCCGGCTTTGCTCGGTCCTCCTCGGAAGTACCCCGTACAACACGACATTTCATTTGGTAGTGCAGCGCAGCAGTTTTTGGGCGGTACAACTGTCCTCAGTTTGACAAAATCGTGTTTCAGCGCTGTTTACTCTTCGCTATTTGTTATGAAGTACGTTGACAGGTCCAGTGGGTGTTTGCACAAAAGAGGCACAGGCCTTTAAGAATGAATGGAAATGACAGAAGAGTGGGATAAGAATTCTCAATATGTATTATACAGTCGTACAATCTATGGGTACCACAAAATTTCTATGACACTACATTACAATGCGATGTATAAAGAATTTAAAGATTTAATTGACAACGATAGAGTAAAAATTAATACGATCCACTGACAGGATTCATTGGTCTGTACAACAAGCAGCAATTTGTGCTAAATATGAAGGCATGGAACAAGTGATAAGATTGTTGACATGAAAAATAAAATTTTTGAAGTCGCACGCGCTATTCCACTGTCAATTGCAACATTTGTCTATGGAACTGAAGGACGAGTATGGAGACCTTATACATTAAGTTATTGAAAAGTACGTTGGTTAAGTCAGGGTGCGATTTGTGCTTTTACCAGTGGGGGGGGGGGGGGGGGTGGGGGGGGATGTCTTAGGGGGTTAGTAGAATTATATATGTTACTAGCTTGGACCGTGGCATTACGCATGGTTAAACAGCTATTTATAAATAGATGTTAATGTCGAAACTCACTATTGACGCGTATGCACTATCAGAAAAGCCATCCCTTGTTATATCTTTAAAAGTACATTAAAGGTAAAGCTTATTTACAAAATCATCTACATACGGGTACAGGTATACGAGGGGAATTCAAAAAGTAGAGGCACATTTGTGAAAAGTTGTACTTATTTGATGATAGAAAAATGAAAAATATTAATAGTATTAATAGTAAGACTTATTAAAAACTTTCAGTGTTCGGGTTCCACAAATTTAAATTATATGTAAAGCTTTACTCCAGTGCGTGGGAAATAAACATCCCAGGTTGGGATGCATAAACTAAAACCAGAGGAGGGGATGGTCTGATGCAAAGGGGGGAAAATCCCCCCCCATCCCACCCTGAAAATCGCACGCTGGGTTAAGCTCATGAGTGAGAAAGGAGCGCAAGAAACGAAAATTAGAACATCCAGAGTGGATTTAAGACCTCGGATTTTCAGTGGCTGTGACTGCACATTGCCCACTGTAAGACACTGCAAGGTGACAAAGATCTTATTTCTTATCTGGTGGGACTACATTTAAAAAGAAAATCGCATTGTAGGGTGGACAAATTGTGACAAACACAGTACAGTTGCCTAAGCTCCCTGGCCTGAAGAATTCATTGCGGCCTTGAATCGCTTACAGGGACAATGTTCTAAATGTGAAACTTCCTGGCACATTAAACCTGTGTGACGGACCGATACTCGACTTCGGGACCTTTGCCTTTTGCGGGCAAGTGCTCTACCATCTGACCTACTCAACCACGACTCACTGCCCATCCTCACAGCTTTACCTCCAAAGCTGTGAGGATAGGATGTGAGTCGTGCTTGGGTAGCTCACATGGCCAGCACGGTAGCTCAGCGTGTTCGGTCAGAGACTTAGCTGCCCTCTGTAATAAAAAAGCAAGTTAATGGTTCAACGATAAACTTCAACAAGTGTCAACGGACATCGGCCCCCAAAAAAATAGAACGAACAATAACAAACGAAATAAGATCAACAAAAAAAAAAAAAAAATGATGGTAGAGCACTTGCCCGCGAAAGGTAAAAGTGTCGAGTTCGAGCTTCGGCCTGGTACATACTTTCAATCTGCCAGGAAGTTTCACATCAGCGCACACTCTGCTGCAGAGTGAAAATTTCATTCTGCAATTTTCTAAACGTTTTGAGTACACTGTTAATCTTATATCTGTTTTCGAGCTCTTTTCGAGGACCTTCGCCGTTTCAGTTAAATGAGCCCCTGTGCATGTGCCGACGTAACTGACTTTTCTAAAGTGTAATTCCTTGGATAAAGGCAAATCCATTTACGTTGAAACTGACTAGAATGTGTATACTGTTTTCCTCAGGCAGAGTTTCGACGTCTCTATAAAGAACCTGCAAAAGTGTTACGTGTTTCAATCAACATATTTGTCTGAAAGACGTTTTTTCGATTGTGAAACCAAGTAAGTTCAATTGGCAACGAGAGTGCGAAACTCTCTGAAATTATCAGTATATGTCCGTATACTGACAGCTTGTACCACATAAAGTTATTTTGTGTGTTCAGCACGGCAAAAGTAATTAGATAAGACTGACTATTTGCCTTGTTTGTGGACTATGTTGTTGAGAAATGTAAATATAAAACCAAGACGTCTACATTGCGACCTCATTGCCACTTAAACGAGGCTTGTTCGCAGTTTCTCCCTCTTCCACCTTCAAACAGCGTGCCTTGGCGACGGGAGAAACGCGCAATCAGACGGAACGCAACCCCAATTCTTTGCCACCCCTGTCCTAATCGTACGGGGTACCTCGACTAATGGATTATCTAGAGATACTAGCGCACGACGCAAGAGGCACAGAAGGAATGGCGACGCAAACGGACAGATGGTGACTTTGTCCGTCCCAGATGTGAGTGAGGGCGGCGGCTGACGTGATGTGCTGCTCGTGTTGGCGGGAAGGTCGCAGTCGTTTGCAGAAGGCGGGGCCCCTCACAATCGGCAGCCCGGCTCTCCCTTAATTGGGCCCAAGGCGCGGGGACACGCAAACAGGTGCTTTGTCTGGCTGAGACGCAGCACGTCGCCGCCAGAATTTACAGGCGTCTTTACGACTGAGTTTTACTGCCGCCGGGGCGTTCCGTGTCACGGGAAGCCACACGGCACTTCGACCTCCTGCTGGACACGGGACGGTGATCCCCTGCATGTCATTACGGCAAAGTCTCCCAGTCCACGGCTCGCCGAAAGCCACTGCTCGCCGAGGCTCGAGGCTGAAGCGTAACTCGGGCAGAATACCGAATGAGTCCAAAAATACGCTATTAAAGCCTTACCAATACAGCGAACGATTCTGAAGCTCTAGGAGTGGCTATAAAAGATCGTATCACCTTCAGGGAAACCTATCACCTCTTAGCCGAAGGCCAAAAAATGGAGCTAAATTTCTTGTATTTATTATTTTTTCTTGTGTTTGATGCGATATTTACACCCCAGATACTGGCTAAAGGACTAATTACGACGGCAAAAAAGGTATCTGCAATGGTATTTTAAAGCAACTAACACATTACTGCGAAAGGCTACAAACTACTGTGTGCTGTATGAAACTTTTGTCAAAAAGTGCCACAAGGAAGCCTACCAACTTACATTTGATAACATGCTTTTCTCATTCTCATTTTCCAGTTGTGATGGAAACTCGTAATAACTAGAACCTACAGAATGGGACACAACTTTGAAATGGACGTTTACCCTTGATTTTGGTCGTGTTTAGTGAGTCTGGGATGCAGTTCATACGTACATATGTGGTAAACTGAAATTTCTAAACTTCTGAAAACTGTGCCGTCGGCTGAGCAGTTGTCTTAAGCATATGTAGAGTCGATAACCCGCAAAACATTCTTCAGATGTAAGGGAATACGTCCTCGGTACAGTGAAAATATTGTATAACCTGAGCACTATGTATTTCACAGCGAGAATTGAGGTCCAACTACAATAAGCCATCGTCACTTGAAGATGACGGGAAGATGCCAAGTTGAAATGCTGCAAGGAATTAACAGCAGTATCTGGCATAACACCTGAGATTCTTAACAATACCTTTCAGTTGTTGGGAGGTTTCCTGGGCCAAACATCTACTGATGTAGCTTTATGTACACTATTTCATTGAACAGTTTCAGCAATACGGCACAATTGATTAATTAGAATGAGATGGTTTTCCGTTCTTGAAAATCTATGACACACTGTTCACTGTTGTTCTTTAAAATTGCAACACCATGAAGACTTAAGCAACAAACTGTTGTGCAGCAGAATAATTTTATTGTATACGTTTCAGTTTATTAAGTTCTAAGAGGTGAAAAGACCACATATGGGCCGATGTGCCAATCCGAATTTCAGCAAGGCGTATCGCTAATTTAATAGGCGTCAGGGCATGAAGCGACCATTGCCACACAACCTCCAAAGCGAGGAAAGCAGGAAAACGAAAGGTGCAGTGCTACATAATAAGGCACTGTGAAGTGCCAGAACGTAACTGTAACACCAGAGCACCACTGCAAAGTCAGACGTGGAAAGAAATAGCAGAGCTTGGCGACACAGATTAATTACAGAATTACCACATCGAGGGAAGAAGTACTGACAGGTCAGATCAACGAGGACAAATGCGCTCATGCACCTACAGCTGACAGTTTCATGCACAGAAGTGTACCGTATGAAATTAATATTAATGGTGAATTTATACCTCCTGCAAGCTTGGAAATCTTCGGAAAAAACAGGATTAGACTGTCCAATGGCTAATGATTGCCACATTAGAGGTATTAGATGAAGAAGACGTTGACAGGTCATCTGTTGACCAGAGCAGCAAGCAAGCAGTGGATGCAGCAGCGTTATATGAACAAATGGGTCACTCAGTAGGGTATGGCTGGCAGGCATTCAAGCTTTGCTGCTACGATTTATGGATTTATTTAACGTGAAGGATCATTCACCAGCATCACCAGTTACCTACAGGTAATAATGTGCCCATTTGCAGAAAGGTTTAGTGCGTAGTGAAGCATCGTCAACCCACGATGGAGAATTTTACAGATCAGCAGTTAGTGGTCGGTTTAACAGAGTACTGTGATAGCCCATTGGGTGCTAATGTTAACACTGTGCCGAAAAATTCAACAGATGGTACTAAGAAGTAACAGATTCTGTTGCGATTACCACTGCCTGAATGCCTAAATTGTGATGGATGAAAATCCCACACCCAGTATTATGGAAATTTTAGACAATCTAGGACAGTCCTAGTACTTCACAACAATCCATATAGGTAGTGGATATCACCAGCTGGAAGTACTCCCAGAGGATAGACCAAAGGCTACTTTACTAGTTACAAGGGGACATTATGGGTATAACAGAACGCTGTTTGGGCTGAAAAACGCATCAGCCACATTCCAGAGGTTATTGGATTGGGTGTCAACTGGTTTGAAGCTGCTTACATGGTACATTTGGACCAATATCACAGTATTTTCGAAGGATATGCCAGGGCATGTGAAATCCTAGGAAAACGTGTTCAGTAGACTAGGATCTGCATAATTGACAGCGTTGGCAAGTGCTATTTTCACAAATGTAGGTAAACTACATTAGGCAATTGATTAATGGGAAAGGTGTTCAAATTAGTCTTCACCTAGCAGAGGTGATACAGAACTTTGTAGTGACATAAACCACAAAACCACTACAGTCATTCCTGGATTTATGCAATTATTATCGCAAATTCGTAAAGATTTTTGCACAGGTTGCAGAACCTTTCAGTCTATTGCAAAGAAAGAGCGTGGAATCCCATTGATCACCAGAATGTCAGGCAGCATTTGAATATTGCAGACAACATTAGTGTCTGCACTAGTACTAGTTTTTCCTTATTTTGAGAACCAATTTATCCTCTTCTGTGACGCTGTGGGGTATTTTGAGCCGAAATATCGGTGGGCAGAAACGTGCAGTGACTCAGGCATTCAGATCACAATCACGCACGAGGGCCTACTCTGTGGAACGACGAAATGCGGAACACACATTGTGGTTCCAGTGACACTTAAGGATGAAGTGATGCAACGTAACGAGTGCGTGATCACGAGCTGTTAGGTCGCGGAAAACGCTGAACAATGGACAGGCAAGTAGCGGAAAAGTTCTGGTGCAGAACATGTAAATGTGATGTCGAACAATACTTGAAGGACTGGGTACCTTGTTCACAGAGCCAGTCATCAAAATCTCCCACTGAATGAGACTACCAGATGCATGAAACTATTTCATATGCCTGGTTTTGATATTCTTAAGATCCTTTTCCAGGACACCAGCTGGAAATAAATATATATTGGCAATTGCCGATCACTTCTTAAGCAATGGTGGCAATTCCTGATCTGCAGGCGAGTGCAGTAGCTCAGGCTTTAGTTGGATACTTAAATCTGGGGTGCCTGATCCCTTATTTAAGGGTCAGGGTACAAATTTTGTATTAGACTTGACGAAGCAGTTGCGTCTTGTACTTCGTATCCAGAAGTTATGGACAAGCCCGTTCCACCCACAAACTAATGGCGTAGCAGAACGAGTTCATAGAACCATCTCTAAAATGTTATTATGTTTATAGCTGTCACACTGACTGGGGGACATATCTACAATACATAATCTGTGTGTATAAGTCTAAAGTACATAGCAGTACAGGTCTCTCAACTTTTGAGGTGGTGTACGGCAGAAAAATGGTGTTTCCCTTGATGTTATGATTCCTAGATTAGGATAAAACTGTGAATCATTTAAAAAACTTGCAAAAAGACTATGGGAGAGATGGCAGAAAGTAAAGTGAGCCAATATTAAAGCTTTCGAAACACAGGAACATTCTGCACAACGTGAGGGAAAATTTTCACAATATCGAGTGGGTTGGTCATTAACTCCAACAAATCTAAGGGGAAGATAAAAAGGTTCTAGACTGAGTGTCAGGATCCTTATGAAGTCATTGAAATGAACTCTCCAGTAAATGATAAAGTGCAGTTTCAACTAAAACGCCTAATGTCTATGTAAGTAGAGGAATGGTGGATGCATTATCACGAGTCCCGACGATGGATTCAGAGCACAGTAAAATTACTAAAGAAAGTAAAATGCGTATAGCAGTGGACAAGTAGGATATGCATAGCATACCATGTGCACTGAGGTCATGAGACATTTATCAGTATTTGAATTTAGTTGTGTGATGTCTAAGAGTTGTTCAATGTACGTGTTTTTCTTGTTAGAGTGTATCTACCGTGAATGTGTTCTAGTTGCAGTAGGTCGTTATAGTTGTGTGTTGGTTACGTGTTATATCATAGTAGTTTTCTTGTGTGCACACATCTTCAAAGGAGGGACAGAAATTTCTTTCCTTAGGTGGCGGATTACCAGGGACAGGGCTGGTTTTACAGCATGTCATATACGGAGGAACATACGTTTCATTTTCAACCGTTGGAAGCAGGTGTGTTATTTTTCTTGACAATTGGATGTACTGACAAGTCATCGATGGACATTGATGTTTACTGTTGATTGTGGGAGATGAGGAACCAAGTTCACAGGTTACACGATGCATTCACATATGGCAAACTGAGAGCTCAACTGATGGAAATTACTGACATTGCACCATGGACTCTAGTTCGTAGGAGAACAGGGTGGCTGGACGCAGGAAGAGAAATCTTAAAAACAGCATTTGGAATGGTATATAACGAAGATATCCAGGAGCTAAATAACACGATTGAGCAAGTGCAAACGGTGACAGACACTACCAAATCCATAACAGAGTGGCATACCACTCAATTGTCGAATTTAGAGTATGGCATTCTGAATAACACTAATATGGTCGTGACTTAACCATGGTACTGTCCAAACACACTCAGAATACAATGGAAATAGTGAATAGTGACTTGAAGGGACACAATAATGACTGAGGTTTGTGGGCAGCAACTAGCAGTACGGTCGACTACCGACCGCAGTCCAGAACTGTACTGCAAACGCAACACGATAAACAAATGTTACGGAAGATATCGCTGAGTCTTTGACGCCTCTGAGCGCAAACTGGACCTCTCATCCACACTCCGTGCTCGGCCTTCTCTTCACAATACGACGCCAGCTCCCATGGTCACGAGGAAACGTTAAATTAACATGAAGTACTTGTATGCTTGGATATACAAACTATTAGCATTTCAGTGCAACGGCCCAAAGTAGTTAAAGGTAAAGCCATCGACATTCAGTCTATAAGGAAACATTATGCAGCCAGTCTCTCATTCATAAATAGCATTCGAGTGTGGATTGTTTGTGACAACATCGTGTTATGTCTCACGTAAGAAAGTGAAACGTCTATCATCACATAGGGACGATTGGCGGACGCAAGATCGTAGCCTAATCGAGTCTACGCGTTATCATTCCGTGATACTAGTTCTCGCGCTCTCTAAGGTCCCATGGCTGACATGCAAATAAGTAGTGGATGGATTCAGGAGGCCCGTAGCCAACGCCATGCAAGATTTCAATGTCCCTATGCGACTAGCACCCAATTATTTTTCGATTGGTCGTACACTCCAGATACACAATAAGTAAAATTGACGTGTTCCCTATGTTTGGTAAATGGCAGGTAGCAGTTAGTGCAGATGATCCATACATGAGTTCTCAATACTATGTTGTGGCCATGAACGAGGCGATTCCAGGAGGGCACTGTGAAGTATGAGACATGTTTCTGTATTTACATATGGATGGAAACCTTGTAATATTTGTCGAAGCTAGTTGTATACTAAGGCTACAGGGTTATGTAAGTGTGAATGTGATCATTTGTCGTAACGACAGAACATTTAATTATGGTTCACATTTAAGGAGCACAATCTCAGATGAACTAGGTTACATTGGTGCCTCAGAATATATCCACTATTATTCCCATTCCGTACTGGTGACGATTTCCAGGATAACTTGGCACCCATAGTCTTCCACTATTGTTTAGGAAACACACACCCACACCCACCCACCCACCCACCCACACCCACACCCACACCCACACCCACCCATACACACACACACACACACACACACACACACACACACACACACACACACACATATATATATATATATATATATATATATATATATATATATATATATATATATACATTTATGTTTTTGTTGTGGTCTTCAGTCCAGACACTGGTTTGCTTCTTCATCTCCAAGTAACTACTGCAGCCTACAGACTTCTGAATCTGCTTAGTGTATTCATCTCTTGGTCTCCCTCTACGATTTTTACCTTCCACGCTGCCCTCCAGTGCTAAATTGGTGATCCCTTGATGCCTCAGAACATGTCCTACCAACCGATCCCTTCTTGTAGTCAAGTTGTGCCACAAATTCCTCTTCTTTCCAGTTCTATCCAGAACTAAATCTAAACTATGTAGGCAAGTGATTAATATCCATACACGGGTACCCAGGTTTAATGAACAAACATATCAAGGCTCAGTAATTTGGCATGTGGATTCAGTACCATTCTGGGATTTCAACATACTATGCGTAATACGATTCATAAATTGCAGGCATGTTCCAAGTATCCATCCCATCAGTTTATCTTGTACACAGATCATACTTCGCAAAACCATCTCTTCACATGTGCCTACTGCGACAGTCAGACGACGTCGCCTTCAGTGCTGTACATTCCTTCTTACATCCATCCTAACTCGTCCTGCAATTTCTCCTAAACAATTTCATTTCCTATAGTAAACAGTGCTACCCCTGCAGCGAATATTCAAAGATTCAGTCTCTTCTCAATGATGTCTTTAATCTAGCAGATCATAATTGTCTATGTTACTTAAACGAGAATTAAGACAAGTAAGTTTAACTTTCAATCAAAAACTAACTTGGACTCCTTACCGACCAAAAGTCTGAAAGAAAGCTCACTATATCGTAAAACTACTTCCAGTCTAATCAAGTGGACTAAATCCCATGGTTTTCATATGAATGAGCCCCTCATTCGCCTGATTCCTGCTATCACAAATGAAGCATTGACTCCACTCTTCTGAAGTTTCACAATACCTCCCAAATCCATGAACACCAATCTCACTTTGTAAACCTCAGTGGATTTTGTAGCATAGTGTGTGTGTATGTGTATGTGTGTGTGTGTGTGTGTGTGTGTGTGTGTGTGTGTGTGTGTGTGTGTGGTTGCTTAATGTTGTCTCTGAAATGGAGTTTCCAAGCCTGCAAATGATTAAGATGACCATGCCATTGACAACCTACACCTAGGATTTCCATTAAACACAGTATCGCACTGTGGTTTTACTTCACTTCAGTTTAGTACATCAAACCAATCATTCATACCAGAGTGCTACTGGAGTGAATCAAATCTTGATATCGCAAATTATTTATCCCCAAAAACATGTAAAATACGAAAAATTGTATAAATGTGAAATACACAATGTCGGCTTCTACCCTAAATGCAAATTCGAGAATGGCAGAACATATGATTGACTTCCATTGGATCGAAGTTTGGACAACATGGTTGTGGTTTAACAGCGATTGATATAAATTAACGTAGTATTAAGAAAACAGTGTTAATCGCGCTTTTTATTTATTTAGTGCCGAGCGGTTTCAGCCCATCGCAGGGGCCATCTTCAGGGAGAACATATGGTCTACCAAGGTATGGCAGGAGACTGGTAGACGTTATGCCACCAGCAGTCGACCATATGTTCGCCCTGAAGATGGCCCCTGCGATGGGCTGAAACCGCTCGGCACTAAATAAATAAAAAAAAACGCGATTAAGACTTTTTCCTTAATACGAAGTTTCCTTCGATCGCACCCCCTGATATTAGACAGACACAAAGTTGGCTGATACTCATTACCAGTGAGAAATAGAAGACCTGCATTCTGACTGGCACTTTCAGAAAGAACTCAGTAGACAAATAAATTGAGCTCAACACATTTACTGTAAATATTTCCCTACCCACCAGATGACCTGTTGAAGTATGGACAACAGTTATATTGTTCTGCTCATTTTCCGTTGGGCGCTGTGTAGATGACGTACGTGGCTTGCATGTAATTCTCTGCCTACACAGTGGATGCCGTATGCTGTCCGCAAACTGCTAGGGCTGAAATTACGTCACTGCAAGATAGACTACGAGTCGAGATTTCTGTTTGCTCACTAACTGGGAAGCAAGCATTTTCCTGTAAACAAGCACGTCAAATGTGCTCCAGACTCCACAGACAGATGAAGAATCGTCACTTGAGCAAACAGAATAACAATTCTGTTCACAGAGGCGTTCCTTGCGTCACAAGCAAAGCTTCTCAAAATCTACCTGCCAAATTCTCTGCTGTGAATGTCACTGAATGTCACCAGCAAAGTCTCTTGGTGGATCCGTGGAGAGAAGAGTCTTTGATCTATGCCCACAGGTAAGTGTCACTCCATGCCATACCCTGATCTTCCGCTCCCTTCTGAATATGCGACGTCTATGTTTGCATTCAGGCGACAAATGCCAGTGCCCAGTACAAAAACTTTACCTCCCACTACATGGCTCATAAACCTGCCAGCCAATCACTTGAAGCTCATACTCCTTTCAGCAGATTCTCTGGAAGTTTCCATTTCCCATCCTACATCCTTTTTTTCGGTGGTAAATGTGTCTTAGCACTTCCTGTGAGAACTTTCATTGGTCAACGCGCAACCATCGTTTGTGGCTCCAAGCATTCTTTTGCAGTAAGCGGACATCTTTCCATCTTGCCCTGCTCACCAGGTGTGCTATTCTGAAATTATTTTCTGTTCCATCAAAGTGCAAAATCCCACCTGCACTGTCCGTGCTTTGGGGTCCCCTGCATCGTAAACTGCCGCCTGCTCACTGTGTTCTCTCTCAGAGCAGTAAATGCCCGCACCTTCCCAGCCCCTCGTTAACTGGTAGCGTCTTTTGAGGAATGCGTGGCCCACATCGCCCTTTCTGTCACTGCTCAGCTCTAATTAACTCCCAGACACGCAGTACTACAGAAATTGTTAGTATATGGTGATATCCAGTATCAGCCAACGAAATTGTTAAGAATTCGATTGTCCGTCCTAAACAATGTCTTACATAAATATAAATCGATATGAATATGTAGATTTATAAATGTATGGTGGTAAAATCCTGCTGCCTTACACCATCAATTTCGTTTGTGACTCCATCTGCATCCTTTAGCTGCCCATCAATTTCCCACATTTCCCCAAACACATAGAATTCCTTTTCACGTCCCACAGCCCCAAAATATCCAGTCCTGACGTGCTGTCATGATCTCTGTCTAGAATGTAGCCTACTGTGATGCTTCCATGAACACTTTCCCTCTCCTTTCATCCACGTCTATTCTCAGGGTAATTTTAATCAACATTCTCACCGTGAGTGTGCAACATCAAACAGAATTAACTTATCCAGTATGTCACATCCTATATTATAGTTTATGCCAACTTATACTCGGCCTTACTTAATCTCATACTTCCTATACGTATTTTACATCTTGAACTTATTCTAGGTTTACCTACATTCCTGATCCCCATGCATCATACAATTATACATGTCATCTAGTATAATCAAAATTTTGTTTCTATATCTTTAAGTTTTCTTTAATAAGTAGGTACAGAGTGAAGGCCAGCCCGGTGTCGGCAAACATTCAGTATAGGGATGTAAATAGTAGAATGTTAAATCGAAATGAGATAAGAACACGCCTAGTTTGTAAATTTTTTTAGCAGTGATTTAAATTTAAATTTGGCCATGAATTTTAAGAAATGCGTTCTACATCTACATCTACGTCATACTCCGCAAGCCACCTATTGGTGTGTGGTGGAGGGTACCTTCGGTACCACTATCTGATCCCTCCAATCCTGTTCCACTCGCGAATAGTGCGTAGGAAGAATGATTGTCGGTAAGTCTCTGTATTGGCTCTAATTTCTCGAATTTTCTCTTCGTGATCAATACGCGAGATGTATGTGGTAGGAAGTAATATGTTGTTTGACTCCTCCTGAAAAGTGCGGTCATTCCATTTAAGGTCGCTCTGGATAGTTACATCTAGATATTTTACGGCAGACGCTGTCTCCACCTGTTTGTCATCAATAGTGTGGCTGTGCATTAGTGGATTTCTTTTCCTATGCATGCGCAATATGTTACATTTATTGACGTTCAGGGTCAACAGCCTGAGTCTACACCATTCATCAATTCTCTGCAGGTCGTTCTGCAAATTCTTACTATCTTCTGGCGTTGCTACTTAGGTATAAACAACTGCATCATCGGCGAATAGCCTTAAAGAGCATCCGACGCTTTCTACTAGATCATTTATATACATTGTGAACAGCAACGGTCCTATCGCACTTCCCTGTGGTACTCCGGATATTACCTTTGCATCTATCGATTTAATTCCGTTCTAGTGATTTATACAATTCTGAGCCGAATTGGGATCGTATTACATGTTTCAGAGTTCTAATCACGTTATGTATGACTCAATGCTCAAGATTTTGAAGATTACGCTTAGTTTATTAGCAATAACGAAGCTAGTTGATTATTCAGTTTTTATACACATTAGTCTAGAAACTGACTTACTACTCCTCACAAGATGCAGTGTGCAATGGTTACTTTAGGAACACATGTTGTTAGGACAATTCCTGTGGATATTGGTTTCAAATTATATCAGGTTATGTCGATGAAATTAGGAAATGAGACACAAAAGTAGTAGATGAGTTTTGCTATTTAAGCAAGCTTCTCTCCAAGCCGTGAAGGCCCAAGGGATGTCTACAGGCCGCTGTGTCATCCTTTGCCTTGCTACATCATGCAGATGCAGTATCGGCAGGTGGTGGGGCGGGGGGCGGGGGGGGGGGGGGGGGGAGGGTGGGCGGGGGTGCGATTGCGCAGCACACCGCCTTCCCGGCCGTTCTGGAGACTTTCCAGATCATTGAGTCTCTACTACTCGGTCAAGTAGCTTTTCAATTGCATCACGAGGCTGAGTGTGCCCTGTACCACTCCTCCCACCAAGGAAAAATCCTTGGTATTACTGGGAATTGAACACTAGCCCTACACATGGCAGTCATCTACGCTGACATCTCAGTTATGGAGGCGGACCGTTTTACTATTAATGCAATAAAATAACTCCTGCCTGCCGAAGTAGACCGACAAAATGTAGACTGGCAATGACAAGAGAGGCTTTTATGAAGAAGAGAAGTAGGTTACCGAAGGTGAACTGAAGTGTTAAGAAGTCTTTTCTGGATGCATTCTGTAGCGTAGCCATGTAAAAAAGGGAAACGTGTGCGGTAAACAGTCCAGACAACAAAAAATGGTTCAAATGGCTCTGAGCACTATGGGACTCAACTGCTGTGGTCATAAGTCCCCTAGAACTTAGAACTAATTAAACCTAACTAACCTAAGGACAGCACACAACACCCAGCCATCACGAGGCAGAGAAAATCCCTGACCCCGCCGGGAATCGAACCCGGGAACCCGGGCGTGGGAAGCGAGAACGCTACCGCACGACCACGAGATGCGGGCAGACAACAAAAGAATAGAGGCTTTTGAAGTGTGTTGCTGAGGATGATTGTTGAATTTTAGAAGGGTAAATCATATAACTGATGAGAAGATACTGAATAGAATTGGGATGAAATAAATTTATGGCATTAACTTGACTAAAATGAGGGCTCTGTTGACAAGACATATTCTGAGACATCAAGGAATCGTCAGTTGCTTATTGGAGGGTCGTGTTAGTGTAAATACTGCAGAGAGAGACCAAGAGAAGATTACAGTAAGTAGATTCAAATGAACGTCGGTTTAAGTATGAAGGATAGAGTAACATGGAGAGCCCCATCAAACCAGACTGAAGGCCACAACAATAACAGCTTTCGGACAAGAAGAAAAATGAAGAAAATAGACTCTGTTGAATTATGATCAGTTCGGTTCTAGGAAAAGTGAAGATATAGAGATTGTTCTGAAGATACACTTGCTAATCGAAACAAGACTTAAAAAATATGAAAAACGTTAATATAAACTGTAGGATGGAACGACTAATACACAATACGTACAAGAATCATGAGAGAACAGTAAGAATGGAAGACCAATAGAGAAGTTTTCGGATTAATAGGGGTATAGGTAGGGATGTAGTCTTTCCCGAGAAAGCAACGAAAGAAATGTAAATAAAGGTTAAATAGTGGGATCAAAATTCAAGGTGAAATCAGTGATAAGTTTCGACGATGATGTTGAAAGCGAGGAAGAATTAAAGGACGAGTGAATTAAGTGACTCTACACCATGCGGCATCTTAACATGACTTGGTAGACAGTTGCTCGCAGCATGTCCGATGTAATCAGAGCGATACGTTATCGTATACTATTCTTCAGATCAGGAAGGGCCCGGATGTATCCCTCATAAACACGATATTTCAGATATCACACAACCAGAAGTCGCGTGGATATACGTCTGGGGATCTGGAAGTCCTCATATCTTGAAGTTGCCGGAAGGTGATGCGGACCTTAACGAAGTTTTCTCGAAGCAAATCTTTCACCTGGTAAACGACATGTGGTTTCGCTCCCATCTTGCATGAAAATAGTGATGTGTATATAACTGCGTTCTTCAAAAGCTGAAATCACGTGTTTTACAAGGAGGTCCTTGTAACGTGCAGATATCACTTTACACCTAACATATGTGCGAGGTGACATCTCCTCAAAGGAAAACGGACCGACAACGAAGGATTCTGCGAAACCACCGACACAGTCACATAAACTGAGTGCAGTGGATGTTCTTGCACAACATGCGGCAGTGTAGAACCCCACATGCAACAGTTCTGTGCGTTCACGGCGCCGCACAGAGTAAAATATGCCTAATTCATTTAAAGAATTTTCTCTAGACACGTGTCACTCAATTCCATGAGTCCCAATAAACGAAGAGTAAAGTCACGGAGTTGTAGCCTATCCTGGGGCTTCAGTTGGTGGATATTCTGAACCTTGAACTGATGCTGGCGTATTCGCAAAACCTTCTGAATACGCCGCAGAGTGTTTTGAACTACTGATCAGGGGACAGAGACTTTCCGTAATACAGCTCGAGCACTGGCTGCAGAATATGACGCATGTGCTGCTCGGTCCGCTACAACTCAGCAACTTTAAACACCTGCTATGGGAATGGACCGCCTCCCTCTCCCTACAGCACCACCTAATTCACCTGTTCCTTCAAATTTTGTATTATATTAATCTTATATTATTTAGCCTACTTATTGACAAGGGCAGTCTTTCCAGCTGTTTTGGTCGGCGATAATCCTGCAATGCCAGCGCTGCTATTGTTTCTGTTCTGATAAAAACAATTTTACTAGCGATGCACGGTATTTCTTCTCGATAGCCATTACCTTTCGTTCAAAAGGCGTCTACCCACTTAACCCTTTACACCAACAGGCACCTCACAACGGATATCAACGCGCATCGCCAAGCGATAAACAGCATACTGACGTAAAATAGAAAACATTTCACATTCTATTTTCAGCATATTCTGTGAACGCACCGATAAATGAGCAGACATAAGATCTCTCAGCGTCCTGAAATGTATACTACCATCACTGTAGCACTCGGAACACTGTCAGTTTACATATGAGTAACCGGTATACAACAAATGACTGAGAATGTTGAATGAAAGAGTTACTCTGCGAGTTGGAGATTAGCACAGGAACTTAGCAGGCGTACAATTCTAGTCAAAGGACTGGTAAAGAAGAGTAGGAAGTAAAGAAAAAAAACTGAGTAAGTCCCTTTTGTAGTACTGAAGAATGTCATAATTTTTTGATCCTTGTATCAAATGCGAAGAAAAGATCGCTTTATTGATTTAATAGAGGCTCCTTCATTAACTCATTTCCTTATTTATGCAAAATAATCAATAATTTCATGTCACAACCTTACGTTTTCGTGATAACATTATCTTCAGAGGCCGGCCGCGGTGGTCTCGCGGTTCTAGGCGCGCAGTCCGGAACCGTGCGACTGCTGCGGTCGCAGGTTCGAATCCTGCCTCGGGCATGGATGTGTGTGATGTCCTTAGGTTAGTTAGGTTTAAGTAGTTCTAAGTTCTAGGGGACTGATGACCACAGCAGTTGAGTCCCATAGTGCTCAGAGCCATTTGAACCATTATCTTCAGAATAACAGAAAATGTGGGAAATTCACCACTCTGATACACAGAAGGAATTTTTGCAGAAACCAAATAATGCTTTGAAATAATTACTAATCTTTTATAGGAAAGCAAGTTATGATAAAGAATATAGGCAGATTATGGACCGCTGAATGCGGAAATAAGGGACAATGATTATAACTGTCTTTTTTGTGGACCCTTTCCTTCGTTACTCAAACCAGTCTGTATTTATTACGAGATCCTTAAAAGACTTTATCTGTGGAAAATTACCGTAGAAAACTTACTTCTGGGACCTATCAGTTACTTCATGCTTTCAGTAGTCGCCGCGCGGAGTGGCCACGCGGTTAGAGGCACCCTGTCACTGACTGCGCGGCCCCTGCCGCCGTAGGTTCGAGTCCTCCCTCGGGCATGGGTGTGCGTGTTGTTCTTAGCATAGGTTAGTTTAAGTTAGTTTAAGTAGTGTGTAAGTCTAGGGACCGATGACCTCTGCACTTTGGTCCCTTAAGAACTCACACGCATTTGAATATTTTTTCAGTAGTCGTACAAGGATCAGATTAACTCGAAGAGTCATTTGGGAAGTAATGACATGTCAAAAAAGTTGAAGGAAAAGATAGAAACATAGCTGAAGAGAGACTTAAGACCAAAATCAACGCCACAGAATTTCTGAATCTCGGCCGTTGTATCAACTTGCTGGCTGAGAAATGCTGAGGCCAGGCGAAGCGAGGAGCTGTTCCCTTACGTGCATTTCTCGTTAGCTGCGATATGTGAGCGGGCGAAGGACGCGGGCGCCGTCAATAACAGGAATTGGCCTCGGTAACAGGGATCAACAGACAGGCGAGGCCTCGCACCAAGGACGGCAGCGGCAAAGTGTCCGCCGCACACTTCTGCCAATGCTCCTCCCTCACCGGTGCCGCGTGGCGTTGCGCTGTGAAAGGCCGTTTGTTACGCACTTACGGACACGCGGCTGCTGGTCTTTAGTGCCAATGGTCACCACATGCGCACACTTTTACTGAAGATAGCACTAGAGAATTTATCACTGATATTATTCACCTTGTATTTCACTTCCATAACGGAACCTTTCTTATATTAATTCTTCGAAGTACACTGTGATTGAACATTAACCGCAAAAGACTACATTGTACGCATTACAAAGGGTATAGAATACCCTTTCTAATGCCAGAACTTTGCTTTTGATTTCCTTCTTCTACACATTGTACACAGTCCAGTCACATTAATGTGACCACGTGTCACAAGCATGAATAACCACCCTGCAGCGCGGACGTGCAGGAGGATAGTAAACGAGTTTCCGGAAAGCCGCCTCCACTGCCCTAGGCAGCTGCGCTAGTTTCTCGGCTGCGTGTTTATGGCGCGTACATCCTGATCAAAGTGGTCCCACAGCTTCTCGATTGGGTTTAAATAAAGGGAGCTTGGTGAATAGGACAGTACAGTACACATTTTCGTACACTTCGAACAACGAGAGGACACTGCGAACCGTGTGATGCGTTGCACTTTCTTGTTGATAAATGCCATCATGCCGAGAAAAGCATGTAGCGGTAGACATGGTCCCCAAGGAGAGATGCGTAATTGTGTTGATCCATTGTGCATTACAGAATGACTAGATTACCCACGGAACACCACTGGAACATTGAGCCAGACATTACCCTCCCTCCTCTGGGATGGACCCTTCCGATGATTGTTGCAGGGCCTTACACGCCAAAGGAGTGGTTCGTATGAGAAGGCCACCTGTCGCCACACAATAGATGTCCAGTTGCGGTATTGTCTTGAAAAATTTTGGCCTTTGTCGTCGGTGAACTTGTCGGCATGGGTGCATGAACCAGACATTTGCTGCAGTGGCTCATACAGTAGCGACGTTCGTAGAGCGGTCGCTGAGGAGACGGTAGCCCCTTATTTCATCTTGGCGCTGAGTTGCTGACCAGTTGAACGCCTAATCACCTGTACACACCTCCGCAGTCGTTCTTCAGCCTTGTCGGCTGAGCCGCGTGGTGCACCACAGTCGGCTCGACGTTAGTTTTGGATAGTGGCACTTCGCCATCCACGGCACTGATTTCCGCCTTTCGACGAGACGCTTTATATACCTTACACTGCTAGTGCTGCCACCAGTAGTAAGTGAACGTTTATCGCACGTTCACGTCGAACGCAGGCGATGGTAACATTGTGACTAGAACGTATAAACTACCAGTCTTTCCCCGTAGCTTACACCTATTTTCCTAACAATTTCGAGACGTGCAGGTTAGCAGCGCGGTCTTAGGCGCCTTGCCACGGTTCGCACGGTTCCCCTCGTCGGAGGTTCGAGTCATCTCTCCGGCTTGGGTGTGTGTTGTCCTTAGCATAAGTGAGGTTAGATTAAGTAATGCGTAAGCCTAGGGAACCGATGACTTCAGCAGTTTGGTTCCATAGGAACTTACCAAAAATTTCCAAATTTCCTGATAATTTCGAACATCTCCCATTATCAACCGCAACATGAGAACTGCCTCTCTGGCGCCCTTGCCTTTCCGAAAGCCAAGGATCCTTATCTTTCCTTACCATTCTTCTGCCAGCAACATGGATGCAGGAGCCGTTAAGTTGACTCTGCGATAATTCTCGCCCCTACCTGACCTTGCTATCTTCGGATGACATTTTTTCCTAACTCTGATGGCATGTCTCCAGACTCATAGATTCTACAACTCAAATACTGCCTTGCTCACCACTCTCCTTAATGATTTTAGAAATTCCAAAGGAAATTTTATCCATCGCTTCTGCCTTATTCGACTGAAAATCTTCCAAAGCTGTGCTAGACTTCGACTATGCCTTCCACACAGACTTCCATTTCTTATCCGATCATGCCATCAGACGAGTCTTCCCCGTCATAGAGGCCTTCAATATACTTTTTCCACCTCTGCAGTCATTCCTCTGGGTTTAAATGGTTATGTTTCTCTTATAGTCTTAATGTTAAAGCCTTTGGTTTTAATTTGCCCGTATATAAACACATAACTAGGCCTACTCTTTTTTTATATAGATAACGAGCTTACACGACTTTCATTTCATGCCGGCTTCGAGACATCCACTTAGAGTGAAATTAATTTTTTATTACTACACGTCCCGGCCACTCTCATGCATTCCCCTGCCCGTTATTTATTTAAATCACCAAATTAGCGCGCATGTGCACACAAAAACATACGCATGCACGCACGCACATGCGCACATACACAAACACACACACACACACACACACACACACACACACACGCACACACACACACACACACACACACACACACACAGAGAGAGAGAGAGAGAGAGAGAGAGAGAGAGAGAGGGGGGGGGGGGGGGCAGAGAGAGAGAATGAAATATGAGCAAAGGGATACTGAAATAGAGAATATACAGGACCATCCACAGACACAGGAGAAACAAAGTTATGAAACTCAACGTAAATGTGTGGTGTACAAAGTCGATTCTAGCCACTGCTGTAAAGGAAAAGAGGAACAACTGTTTTAAGAATAACCGTCATCAGTATTTAAAGATTTTAATACATTACTGTAAGTATTCGTAAAATACGTCATTCGTAAGCTAAACTGATCTGAATATATAATAAATGTAGAGAAAAGAATGATTCATTTGTTTGTAATTTTAATAACAATACCGCTGAAGATGGTTAACTAATGGGAAAAACGTGTGATGGAAGAGTTTTTCAGTTTTGACTCAGTTCAAGACCGGAAAGCTAAAAATAATTAAAGAAGTGAACTTCTCACCGTTACACAGAGGGAAGTAAGAATAGTTTCCCGTTGTATGTACGTGTCCTGTATGTGCACCCACCGGTACTGTAATACGAGCAGACAGTCAAATTTTCGCAAGGCCCCCTTACGCAGGTCTGTTGCGATGTAATCGAGAATGAAGGTAACGCCTCCACTCCATTATTCATACGAAGGAGTACTCAAACTGTGTTCAGCATAGAGTGCACACATAGGTGATCACGTACTGTCGATTAGTTTGTCTGCTTCTGGGTAAAAGCATCCTTTGCGGCAGAGTTGAACATCGGTAGTTAATATGCAGCCGACTATCAAAATGTTTATATTCATGTCCCAATAAACGACTGGAAGAGAATCACCCAACTCGTATTCTTAACCAGACTAGAGTAAAATTTGAATGGAATAAGTGTTCCCAATAAATGAAACTTCGTTCACATACTTGTATTACGCAGAGTGCACACTATGTGTATATAATCACATACCGATATACGTATGGACAGATTGTCTTGGACGGAAATTTTACTGTCCTGTTCCACCTTTTGTAATAGTCAAGTAACGATGCTGAAAATGCCGGCTGGACCAGAAGTCGTCCCATCACGTCCCCATATGTTGACTTTGAGAGGATGGGAACTCGACGAAACATTTTGGGTAAGGCGGTCGATGGTAAAAAGAAAAAGTCTTTGTCATCATTGTCCTCCTGGTATGGAACCACTACATCTCGTTGTAACAATGACTACAGAATTCTTATGAATGTGTCCAACACCGTTCAGTGATTCTTCAACGCCAAGGGTTTCTGAGTTGGAAGATGAAAGTGATCCGTGCTATGTGAACGTGCGGCACACCATAAACTGAGCCTCGCATCCGATTTACGTTCTATTTGGAATAAATTTCCACAGCAAACATTACCTCACAGACACGGTGAAAAAACTTTATTCTCTGCAGCGATAAACTGGGATTCTGCAGTCAAGGAATGTGATGAGATTATTTTGAATAAAATCCTGTTGGATATAATGTCGTGTTATATGAGGCACTAAAACAATATGTAAAACAGATCTTTCGATCGTATTTGCAGTGATCCTCTATAGGGCGACTGAAGACAATCACAATGAAGAAGACCAGTGTAGGGACGATCAATGCATCAGTTTTATAGTTACTTCTACTACTTCATAACGAGGTGGGTTTATACCCAACAGGATTTTATTAAATTGCAATTTCCGAGAAAGCCAAAGCTATTATATGAGCTGACGTCATATTACTGAGCGAGATGCTGCAGTGCTAATAATCTGCAAATTTATCCTCAAGCTGCGACAAAGTCACTGAGTAAAATAGTGATCCGGGATGTGTAGTATAAATTTCCCTTATTTCTGTCAATGGTCCCAAAACTTTTTGACCCTTAGACTACCGGTTTCGGTCCATGATGAACATCTTTAGATCCCGGTGGTGATTTACTGCTTCAATTTACAGAGACTTTAGACTCTGTCATAAGACGCACATGGTATTAGTTTCACAAGCTGCGACATAGAGGCGGATTAAAACAGTGATCCATGAAGCGCCTCGCCTACGACAGAGTCAAAAGGCTCTGTAAAATGAAGCAGAAAGCCAGTAACAAGATCTGAAGATGGTCGTCGCTGGCCGAAACCGGTACTCTGAGGACGGAAACATTTTGATCATTGACGGAAACAGAAGAAATTTCACATTTATTCGGGAGGACGGTGTTTCAAAGAGCCGGCTGGCCGATAAGATTTATGTTTTCCAAGGTTTCCCTACATTGCTGAAGGTTCCTTCGGAGACAACGCAGTCGAATTTCCTTCTTCGTCCTTAGCCAGTCCGATCTTGTGCTCTGTCTCTATCGACCTCGTCGTATACGGCGTATTAAACTCTAGTGTTCTTTCTATTTAGCCGGACGCTGTGACCGAGCGGTTGTAGGCGCTTCTGTCTGGAACCTCACGACCGCTACGGTTGCAGGTTCGAATCCTGTCTCTGGTATGGAAGTGTGTGATGTCCTTAGGTTAGTTAGGTTCAAGTAGTTCTACGTTCTAGGGGATTGATGACCTCAGATGGTAAGTCCAATAGTGCTCAGAGCCACTTGAACCATTTTTGAACCTTCTATTTTTTTGATATTATGCTTCAACAACTTTAACTAGGACAGTGAATGAAAGTTTGATGGTGCATGGGAGTGGGCACTCGAAGGATAGAGAGGCACAAACGACGCTAGCGATTTTTCAACAGATAGGGGCTCTGCTAGCACACCCCCGATTCTTTAGAGAACCGTACTCCTCTGTATAAAATGTCATATCTTCAGAACTATATGTCGTACAATGATACAATTTCGCAGGTACATTTAGTGGTACACATTGATACAGTCGGCAAAATGTGTTTCTAACAGAGTCAGTAGGAAAGTAGTAGTAAATTATCATCTCTAATGCTGCATGCCTGCTGCACCAGCATACCGCAAGCAACTCTTTCTCACATGAGGTGTTCAGTATGCTCTCCGTGGGCATTGATACTTGCATCAACCCGCCGTCGTAGCGAATCTCGGTTGCACTGATGTATCCCAGGAGTATTACGCATAGTTTCGTAGCCTTCCATAATACGGGCAGGGACACTGAATATCGTTTACTGGGGTTGCATACGCAAGGGATTTCAATTGCCCACAAATAAAAGTCCACTGGACGTGGGTCCGGAGAGCGAGGAGGCCAGGCAATCGGTCCATATCTACCTGTCCATCTGTTAACCGAATCTGTTGTTTAGAAACCAACATATTACCACTAAAATCAGGAGGTGTTCCATCGTGCCGGAAGCACATGTTTTGTCACACATGAAGGTACATACGCTAACCGATCATTCTCTACTAAATAAGGAAAATTTTGTTCGTTGATCCTGGGCTGATGAAAGTGAGGACCTACCAAACAGTCACCAACAATGCCGATCCGAACACTGACAGAAAATCTTTGTTGATGACTTGCTTCAACAGTTGCGTGAGGACTGACGGCATCCCATACATGCCGATTGTGAAAATTTACAATCAGATCTCGTTGAAACGACGCCTCATCTGTGAACAGTACAACTGCACTAAAATTAGGGTTGACGTTTTGTTGAGTAAGCCATTCGCAGAAGAGTACCCTTGCAGGAAAATCAGCTCTGATAGATCTGCACACGCTATAAATGAGTGGATGCAACTGGTCCACGTGTAATACAGTCACCTGGCCAAGGTTCAGTGTAGCAGCTACATATTTCGTACTGACCCTAGGGTCGTCGTCAACTGCATGAAGAACTGCCGCTTCCCGTTCGGCGTCCTTGTCCTTCGAGGCCTCCCCGGTCCCGAGTATCAGGTTCAAACGTCGCATGTTCCCTAACTCGACGATCAATGGTTTCAAACGTTTTCCTGTAGGGTTACCTTCGACCTGGAAATCTTTCCCGGTATAAACGTTGAGGGTGAGCGCCACTGCCATCAGCTAATCCATACATCAAATGGGCATCTGGCATCTCTGCATTTGTGTACATTGCCTTTGCAAGAGCCAAGTCTGTAGTAACATAGTAGCCCCGTGTGTTTGCAACGGTCTGCTGATCGCTGGACCATCTGATGTTACCTGTAAACAAGCAATGACGTATGTCGCAGGGCAAGAGGGATGTGTAAAACAAAACACTGGCGGTGCACAGCGTAATCAAAAATCAACAAGAGTGCATGTTCCCCACGTTTCTAACGTTCTGTTCTTGTGTGTTTCCCATGATTAATGAGTTGGAGAAAATGAGTTGTAAAATGGAAGAAACCAATGTTCATATAATCTCTTCGTCTATGTGTCCTGCAGTTTGCGCAGAATATTTTTGTTAGGCCCTCTATACTAATTCATTCCAATAATGATTTATTGATGTTCTCATCATAAAATACAACTTTTATGCGTATTTTGAAGGGTATAATATTACATTTTGGCCAACGGCCTTGCCGCAGTGGTAACACCGGTTCCCGTCAGATCACGGAAGTTAAGGGCTGTCGGGCACTTGAATGGGGGTGCACTCAGCCTTTGTGAGGCAAAATGAGGAGCTACTTGAGAAGTAGCGGCTCCGGTCTCGTAAACTGACATACGGCCGGGAGAGCGGTGTGCTGACCACAAGCCCTTCCGTATCCGCATCCAGTGACGCCTGCGGTCTGAGGATGACACGGCGGCTGGTCGGTACCGTTTTTATAATATTACATTTCTGAGCATTTAAAACAAATTTCCAATGGTTGCATCACACTGAAATCTTCTCAACAAATGACAGGGTGGTTGTGTAAATTTTTCTCAGACGGTTCTTCATTATACAGTTCCTGACCAAAGGTATTCGGTCACCCTTACATAAAGTGGAATTGACCACTACATGATACAAGAGGCGGACACACCTGCATTAAAGGAAGCGAGGCGTAATGCCTTGTTAAGCAGTAACAGTGGAATGGGTTGCTCAGGAAAATGCAGTGACTCTGAACGTGCACTAGTCACTGAATATCACGTGATAAACAAGTCCAAAGGGGACATTTCAAAACTGGTACATCTAACCGAGTAGACTGCTCTGACGGTGAAGGAACAACTACAGCTAAAGCAAGATCAGGAAGACCTCTCATACTACCGGACAGGGACTGTTGAGCACTGATGGAGGTTGGTGGTAAAAAATCGCATAAAGTAAGAGGAAGGAATCACTCTTGTTATAAAGTGCTACTAACAGTCGGGTTACCAAAATTACTGTGTGTGGGGATAATCGTGTGGCAGCTCGTCATAAGTCACACGTTTCAGGATTCAAAGCTAAGGGATGCTTGGTGTAAAGGGTGACGCCACTGGACAGTTGGTGACTGGAAACGAGTGATTTGGAGTGATGAATCGCTTTGTATCCTGTGGCAATCCGTTGGACGTGTTTGGGTCTGGCGAATACATGGAGAACGTTACCTACCATCATGAGTAGCGCCAACAGTGAAATATAGAGGAGGAGCTACTACGATATGATAGAGTTTCTTGTGATTAGTTTTTGGTCCACTTACAGCTCTTAAGAAGACGTTAAATATGGAATGATATGAAAAATTTAACGACATTGTAGACTGAGTACAGTAGAGAGAGAATACGAAGTAGGTATTTGTAGCAGCGTAACAATGCACCCTGTCACAAAACCGCATTTGTGAGGCAAAGGTTTTGGACATTAACATTTCTGAAATGGACTGGTTTGCCCATATCCTCGATCTGAGCCCAGTAAAACACCTTTTGGATGAGTTAGAACATCGTCTTCACTCCATAACGGAATATCCGACGTGATTTCGGCTCTTGAGGAAAAATGGGGTGACATTCGCTCACGTTCATTCACACATAAAAGTGAAGGGTTGACACACTCCTTTTTAGTCTCCACTATTAGTTGTCCGGATAGCTTTGATCAGTTATTTTAGATAAAGGCATCATTTGGAAATAGTGAAAGGTTATAATTGAGGTTGTCTGCCAAGTCATCAATAGAAACCGGCGGATTAATGTCGCTATCGGAGCACAAAAATGCGAATATTCTCGCGTGGCAAAAGTTTTGAGAAAGGTACAATGAGGCAGAATCAGAGTCTTTTTAATAAACAGGAACAGATTCGCATGTTTTGTGCTCCGACAAGAGGATTTTCCCGTGGTTCTCTTCTTTTTTCATGCTGCAGCGGGGCCTTCTACTCATATTAAAAGAAATGTATTGGTCAGTAAAATTTAGTTCGTTACTTATGTGAAACTGAAATAATGCGAAATTAATTTTACACCTAATACAGGATTTTACGTGCAGAACAATTTTTCATGTGCTTCAGTGCTAAAACATTGGGTTTCCAGATGATAACGGAGGCACTTTGCAGTATATTTCTCCTTGCTACGTCACTTTATAAACAGCGTTTTTGGTGCAAGTAAAGTAACATCGAAACTCTGTATCTTATAAACGGGTAAAGATATGAAGAAAATTTTCAAGATTGTTTCGGATCAGGATCTCAGGATTACATAGTTAAAATTACAGCAATTTTCTATGTATAGCCGTCTGGAATTCCGCGGCTGGGATTTGGTTCCCAAAAAATAAGTTTTTGGGGCGTTTCTCGATAACGGATAAATATTTTTGGAAACGGGGAAGTGGCTCTTCTAAATAAATGCCTAGACAATATATTGTTAAAATCTGAGCAATTTTCTGCGGTTATTTATTATTTAAATTTCGCCTCATACTGGATTTTAAGTGTAAAAGTAGGGTAACTTTGATTGGCTATATTTTGGAAACGGTTAAAGATATCAAGAAAATTTTCAAAATTTTTCGAGACTGGGATCTTAGGAATAAGAAGTAAAAATTTCAGCCTTATGCTGTGCATAGCCGTCTCGGAATCCTCGGCTGCGTTTTGGTCCACTGGTGACGGCGAAAATGTAGTAAAAAACAGTTTTTTTGAGTTTTCCAAGGAACCTCCCACGAAATAATGGTGCCTCTATAAGTCGTTAAGCCCATACCAGGCTACATCAAATGCAAGAAGAACCAACCGATTTGCTCTACTTGCCTAAGGAGGAGAAAGTGTGTAAAATTCGTACTTTCACTCCGTACTGTAGGAAACTAATACTAAGTCCGCAGCTCGTGGTCGTGCGGTAGCGTTCTCGCTTCCCACGCCCGGGTTTCCGGGTTCGATTCCCGGCGGGGTCAGGGATTTTCTCTGCCTCATGATGACTGGGTATTTTGTGCTGTCCTTAGGTTAGTTAGGTTTAAGCAGTTCTAAGTTCTAGGGGACTGATGACCATAGATGTTAAGTCCCATAGTGCTCAGAGCCATTTGAACCATTTGAAACTAATACTAAGACGATGCTTCTGTAAGGCATATAAATGGTCCCTAGCCAGAGCGATATCGAAAACACTTAGCCCTATCTTTTTACCACCGACAGAACTCGCGGTATGAGCACCGAAAAACACGTTTTTATGCGTGGCGTTTTGGAATATACTAGATACGCATGTTTTTGCATGCATACCGACGAACAACACGGGTGCCAACACACTTTCTTGTGGCTGAATAATATGTGGGAGAAAAGTTGTGCAATTAGTTGGTGTCATTACGACATAATTTAAGCAGCAGTTACATAAAGAGTGTTTCACAATTCATGTTACACATTTCTAGAGGTTGAGAGGGGATCAGGTTTTACATAGAAACCCATGTCCACAAACGGTTCGTTTCCTGTTATGGTAGGCTACTCACGTTCATGAATGGTGTGATGACCCGACGTCACGTGATGACCTCTGTTTCCATCTGCCTTGTTTTCATGCTTCCTGGCGATGCGTCCTTTGACATTACGGTGAGTAGTACTGCAGTAAATGGATGACTGAGTTCACGTTCGCAGACTACACCGATATGTTGTTAATTTACGAAAGGGAAGCTCAAAGTCTGTACCACGAGTACTTTCCTAATCACGTGATTCCAAAAATGGTTGCGGGAAAGTGGGAAATTCACAAGCCATAGAGCAAACCTGGTGCCCCACGGAGGTGGTGCAATGTCGTACTGGAGGTGCTTCGTCTAGTTGAAAATAACTCATCGACGAGTACTCGAGTCATTGCATGTGATCTGCATGTATCTCACTCGTCTGTCTGGCGTGTTCTGCACGAACAGCAACTCCACCTGCATCACCCTCAGAAGGTACACGCAATGCTCCGTCGGATTTTGTGCAGCGTGTTAATTTCTTAGGGCCTACTTGATTTTTACACCGTTGTATGGATTTTCCTCAGTTTACAAGACGAATTTTGTTCATCGACGTAGCGCATTTCATCAGGGAAGGTGTTTTGAACCCTCGAAGTAGCCACATCTGGAATCAACAAAACCCCAAAGGCACGTATAGGCAAAAATTTCAGCATACC
Source organism: Schistocerca serialis cubense (assembly GCF_023864345.2). NCBI lineage: Eukaryota > Metazoa > Arthropoda > Insecta > Orthoptera > Acrididae > Schistocerca > Schistocerca serialis. The sequence continues at coordinate 443,785,755 of NC_064641.1, read as the reverse complement.
TTCGGCATCATTGTCTGGGCAGGTATCTGCTGTGATCGTGTTGAAACGTCCCCTTTTGAACAATTACAAATGACTGTGCTTAAACTGACACACAATATTTTGTTAGCGCAACGCAATCTGACTTTCAATAATCCCTACAAAAGAATGGGCCCTGACTAACAGTAAACTATACCTTTCACAAATCACTTACCTCACAAAAATCTTCGCTACTCAAGCTACTGCAATACAGCGAGCGCCACTACTGCCAGCTAAATAAAAGATTCAAACTACTGAAGGCACTAACTACTGATAGGGATAGTTAGCAAATGAAAGATATTAATAGAGAACAAACAATGTATTTACCTTGATATCATCATATATAAATATAGCAGTTCATGACAAATTTCAAAACTCCGCCATCTCTCTCCCCACATCCACCACTGCTGGCGGCTCACCTCCAACTGCGCAACGCTACGCGCTGTTCACAGCCAGCTGCCTAACACTACAATGGCGAGTATTACAACAATGCAAAGCAGCCACAGACTGCACACAGCACAGCCAGTGATTTTGATACAGAGGTGGTGTTACCAATAAGAAAACCTAAACAGCCTACTTACATAGCCCCCATGATCCCCACAAAAAATTTTACAAATTGTTTTGGTCAGTGGCCAATAATGATTTGATAATATTTTTTTATAATTACAATAACAAAGAAATCAAATCCACACACTTATTGATACAATGTTGGTCAAAAGCTAAAATTTTGTCACAGTTCATAAAGACAGTCCTGATCATTCATCATAATAGTAATTACAGTTTTTTTTCACAAAGTCTCATTAGTAAAAGAAATTACACACAGAAGTAGTGGATTTCCATGCACTCTTGAAGAAGTAGTGTTGTCCTTCCAACGGAAAGACAGCAGAGCAAACCCACAGCAGGGTCAGTCGAAGTTTTGAAGAATATTGGTAGGTAGGTCATCACAGAGCAGACCACTGTAGTCCTGGTAGAGATTACGGTATTGGTGGGCCACCTGAGGTGCAGACCCACTGCAGTCCTTGTAGAAATAATGGTATTTGTGGGCCATCAAAGATGCAGACTCACTGTAGTCCTTGTACAGATGGCTAGCAGCCATCCGTTGCGACTGTGCAGGTGCACAATCACCATTGAAGAGTTTTGCCGATAATATAGAAAGTCCATAAACCACCACTTGTGCACTCACAAAGTTTTTGGAATTGTCCTTAGAACCAGCAATGCTGTTATCCAGTCCTTTGCTGAATTATTAACACACGTGCAAACACTAACAGTCCCTACTTCTCAAATATTGTCCATATACTATGACCAACAGAAACGTGTGCAGTGAAATGTAACTTACAAGTTAATAATGTGATGAACTGGTGTCAATTACAATTTTATAACATAAGAATACAATTACAAAGGTACAAAATACATCATTAAAGAACATAACGATACAGATAACATTTGTAGTACAGGCTTTACAAAAGAATCGAAATAACATATACATCAGTGTTACAGGAATTATGACATGAGTACATACATAAAAGATCAGAATAATTATTGAAACATCGACTTCACACATGAGCATTAAAACAGAACAGAATTAATAATGTCTAACATCTTTACAAAGTAAATAACATATTATTAATGCAAATTATATTTGAGGATAACAGTATTCCTCATCATAGTTCATGTAGCTGAGTATTAGAAAAATTCTACAACATAAGTCTTATCAGATAAACATATAAATACAGGAAAAACATAAATACGCAAGGGTACACAAACACATAGAGGGATGACACAAGAGGAAAGGGCAGGGTTTGTTTTACTGCAGTATTTTGCATGGAGATCTCCCTTTGTTCATCATTATTCCCAAAAGGTCCTATCTATACCTGCTTTCTGTACTTTTTTCGTATAGCCTCTCAGTGCATTTCCTCAAATTCATCACAATTCGTTCTCTCATTTAGCCTACCCCATCTTAAGCTAACTTAAATCTACTGAGCTCAGATGCTAAACTAAGGAACGAGGCAATGCAGCAGCACAAAACAATTAACACAAACATCAATGACAAAAAATTTAAATAGGCAAAGCAATTGCAATATTACAACTAATATAAGGCACTGTGCAGCAAACAAGAAAAATAAATCCGTAGTAAAACTGGCTTAACAGCATAATACAAAGTCAAATTCCGTAACATTATGCCTGCCAATCAGCAGCAGCAAATGATATAACTAGTACCTAAACATGACAAAGCTCAAGCAGAAAAAATAGTACACTAAAGACAACAATGCAGACAAGGGAAATGTATATTCACATCTTAATGTCTATGTAATTAAAGTGGTCCACCACAAGAAGTTATTCTACCAAAAAAATTACCAAGTAGTTGGAAAGCAAATTCCGTATGCAATTCCTGTGAAGGGAAATGTCTTTTTATGCTCCTTCGTTTTGTTTTTGAATAGATCATAAAATTGTTTACTAGATCTGTAGGCATAAAATAACTATATTAGTACATCCATTAAATTTTATTTTAACCAAAGCTGCTGTGCAGCTAGAAACTAGATATTAAAGAAAATGAGCAAATATGTACAAAGGAAGGCATGAAACATCATTAATTAGCCATATGGCATTTCATAAGGCAGTACAGAAATTCTCTCAATTCTCGAGAAAGACGCTTGTCAAAATCAGGCGTGCAGATGTAAGTATCTTTCCAAGTAATGAGCGTGTCGTATTTGCGGTGCTTTCTACAAAGGAATGTCAATAGCGAGGATATTGGCCTTTTTTTTTCCACCTAATGGCTTTCTTTTGTCAGACGTCTACCTCTCAGCTGGGCGCCCAAAACGCATTACGCCAAGGTCACTTACCTTTCTTGCTGAAATATTTACGACGGCAGTTTCCGCCACAGTGACAGTCTCATATAAAAATATTTCACAGGTCAAGAATTTGCATTACAAATCTGTAGAAACAAAATACTATGAATATAACAGTGTGCAAAAAATTTTCGCCTGCATTGTGATACATTCACGCATTTACACACATTTCATAACTCTTAAAGTACGATTCTTGGTTTCCAACATCCTTTTTCACAAGTCAGAGTCCCTAACCACTATTCATTATTCCTTACCTTAATACACATATACATATTCGTCGTCGTAAAAATAACATCAAAACACCTCAGTCAAATCTCAAAAACGTTGTAGCTTTATGCAATAATTTCAAAACCTAAAGAAAATTCTCTGCTCATTTAAATAGTGTCACCTACCTCAAACGTACTTTAAAAATCATGATCTCATACCAAATACATCATTCAAAGCTCTCATAGTATCACAATGGGTCCGAAAAAATATGAACAGTTCACACAGTACAGACAAAATACAATTTCATAAGTGTGAAGTAATCCAACTCCGTAATTGCATAAACATCTGTCACTGACGTAGTAAAAAGAATGTTTGTTTCTCTGTCAAATAATCAGATAGCTGTGTAATTCTGTATTAGAGAAATATGGTACCGAAGTGTAAAGTTGTATAAGCAAATACCATATTAGCTAGGGCTCCTTGTGCTTGCCAAACACATGGTACACAAAGTAAGTGTGTACCCCCCTGAGGATTAATGTAATTATACCCTCAGGTGTTACAGATTACAGCAATGGAATGAAATGTATCACGGAAAACCTTTGTATCATTGTACTACAAATATCTTTAAAAATAAATACTTTTAAGTACAAAATCAATCACTCAAATACGTGTCCTGTAGCGCTAAATGTGCGTCTTGTTGCAACATAATCTCTGTGGAAGTGTCGTAGTTATCGTCCTCCGAAAGCTAAGTTCTGCAGAAGTCAATGTACTTACCTCATGATAAACAAAAGTGAAATGCTTTGTGTATAGATATCTTAGCTAATACGCTTATTGCCATGATGTAGAAAGTACTGTGCTGTGACGTATTGTTGTGCTATGGAAAAGGCAGTCTCATTGTAGCTATACCACAAAAGTTACTACTAAAACCTGTTTTACTTTCCAGAAGAATTCAGAAAAGCTGTGCAGATATAAAACAGAAACACCGCAAAAGCAACATTGTAAATTGTCACTCATTAGTAGCGTCGTGATATAATTGCGTAGCTGTCAAAGAAACCAAATGCTAATGCTAAATCATCTTTAATCCCACAGAAAGTACTTCAAATAAAGAATGTCTTTTCAAGTAAACCAAAATGTTACATGAAAATCTCATTAGCAGTACTGGTAAATGTTCTAAGTATGTGAGCCTTATAGTCGTTATGTAATCGTGCAACTAACAAGCAAGAATGTACACACACAATAACAATGTGTCGTCTGTTCGCAATAACAATGCATTCGTAATTTCTGTTTAAAAATGTTCCCTAGGTTCTAGACTGGATATTTAACTTCAAACATTGTTGCATGGTAACAAATTCTTAAGTCTGACAAAGTATACTAGAAATGTGAAGTGAAAAGTTTTATGGCAATGACTAAGTTAAACAGCAGATTATCATTCAATAAACGGTTTTACATGTGAAATGTGGTGTAAACCTTTACTCTTCCTAGTACACAGACTTTCAACTGAAAAACAATTGTCATGTTTTATACGTCGGTAAGGAATGCTAAAATTTTTCTCAAGGTTAGCGTCTATGTTATTTTTCTCTGAGCCAGCCGGCGCACGCGGCTGCCTGTGGTGTGAGTCATTGTCTGTTCCTTTGTTGGCGCGCGTCGTTATTGGGATTTGGAGACCTAACTTCTACAAATTCACCTTGCCCAGAGGGCCCAGCCCTGTTTAAATCCCGCCAGTTCTGATGAAATTCAGGTCTGTCGTTATGATTATATCGTCTGTCGTCATGTCGGTAGTTCCTGTAGTTTCTTTCTTGTCGGTTAAGTGGTGGAGAATTTCTCCTTGAATTATCACTGCATGGTGGACTGTTGCGTCTGAAGTTATTCTGTCTCCCGTGACAATAATAGTTCTGATTGCCAAATTGTCTGTTTCTATGATTGTCTCTGTGATAGTCATTACCGCGGAGAGGTGATCTTTCCCTGTAATTATTACTACTCTGCCAACGGTTGTCATATGGGTGGTGTCTGTTTCGGTCACGATTTACGTTGAAAGAATAGCCTTGTCGTATATTATTTCTGTCATCGCGGAATTGTGACGGATATGATCTGTAATCGTTGTGCTCCTGTTTTCGCGTTCCCCGATTGTCAATGTCACTTTCTAGTTCTTGTAACAGTCCCTGAAAAGCTTCAATGTCGTCTTTGCAACGCCCTGCCAAAATAATATGTCGTAAATGTTCAGGCAATTTGATTAAGCAAATGCGGATGAGTTCTGAGGGGCTGTATGGGTTTGACAGGTACTGATTCTTGTGCAACATGTCTTCAAAATATTTCACAAGACTGGAGAATTACGATTGTTCGAAATGTTTCATCATTATGATGCCATGTTTTACTCGGTCTTGTGTAGCTTGAGACCAATATGCTGAGAGGAAGGCATGGTAAAATTCTCCTTCACTGTGACAATCGTGAATGACGGATCGCATTCTTACAGCTGGTTCATTCTCTAAATAGCCACACCTGTGCTCCAATGACCAGTTGGGAGGAAAACAATGAGAGAATTGATGGAGCCACGCTTGTGGATGAATGTCGTTGCCGGAATTCTTAAATGTTTTGAATTTACGTGTAGTAATGAACAGCTTATAGTCAAAATCATCATGTCGGCGAGTCGCATATCGGTCATTGTTAGGTCGTGTCGGCCGTTCCATCTCAAAATTCGATGCACATTGCCAATTTCTTTCATGACTTCCGAAATGCCCTGTGTTATTATTTTGCGGCTTTTCCGTATTTCTAAGTCCCTCTTCCTGTGTTGGAGCGCGAGTGTCCTCTGAAATTTGTAATTTTTGTATTACTTGTGCCAACTGATCTTGTACTTCCCGGATTTCTCTTTTGTACTGTGTATTGATTTGATTTTGATTTTGTTTGAATTTTCTAATTTCTACATACTCTTCAGTGTCAGTGAAGGCTACAGGTGTTGTGTTATTCAGATCATCATCTACCTTTGTAGATAAATTAGTGAACTAATCTGAAAGTTCGGCTACTTTACCCGATAGTGAAATTATTTCCTCTGTATGTTTTTCTGAAACAAGTTTCAGAGTATCTACTGTGTCCTTTAAGTTTTCCTGAGTTTTTGCAAGTTGCGTAACCAAATCGGTAGATGCAACTGAGTCAATTTTAGCTTGCAAGGTGTCGTGATTTTCATGAACAATGGTTTGCAGTTCTTTTATGGCTGCTTCGTGATTCTGTAATACATTTTCATGCCGCATAAAAATGGGTTGAAAATGCTCACAAATTTGTGTTTTTACGTCATTACAGACTTTTTGACATTTCGATTCAATGTTATGTAACTCACTAGTTAAATCTTCACGTGTTTGTTCAAGTGTGGTGTCTAACTTTTGAAGATTTTGTCCCATTGCGTCTAACTGTTGCTGTGTTTGTCTCTGGTGTTGTTCCATTGTGTCTAACTTTTGAAGATTTTGTTCCACTGTGTCTAACTTTTGCTGTGTTTGTCTCTGATTTTGTTCCATTGTGTCTAACTTTTCAAGCTTTTGTCCCATTTGTTGCATTAATTGTAATAACAATGCACTGGTGTCTGAAACATGTTCCTCAGTGCTTTTCGGCAGTGAATTTGCACCGGCAACATTCACATTTTGACAAGCGGAAAATATGTCTTGACTCATTTGAGAAAACGGTGAGGACGCAAAACCTGAATCTACAGTATTTGCAAAATTGTGTCCTGTCATTTCGGATTCCTGAGGCGAGCTGTTGCCGACCGATCGATCGATAATGCTTCCCTCTTCACTAATTGTTTCACTGTCCACGCCATTGTTTGCCGCCCGCTCCATTTCCCTATGCACAATTACCAAATTACTACTTTGAACATCAGTTAATTCATTACTCGGTGGCGCTAACACACTGCTTTCATTTTCACTGTCATTTCTCAGTTTACTTTGGAGCCTAGTATTACGTTTTTCACACGCCATTATTGTCACAATATTTCACACGACAACAAAGAAAAACACAATTTGAAGATCAAAAATAAGAGAACACATTAACATAGCACTGAAAATAATATCTAGTTAATTGCAGCTGCGAAATACTTGGTGCAAATCTACATGCATGCCACAACTGTTTTACTGTACAACAATGAAAGTCTGCAACTACAAAGGAGATTTTCTCTACAATTACGCGCTAGCAATAAATAAAATCTACACTAATTACACAAACTACAACAAAAAATCAGAAGATTCCAGTGAGGTATCCTCGGCTAAGGGTCGACATATGAAACGTCCCCTTTTGAACAATTACAAATGACTGTGCTTAAACTGACACACAATATTTTGTTAGCGCAACGCAATCTGACTTTCAATAATCCCTACAAATGAATGGGCCCTGACTAACAGTAAACTATACCTTTCGCAAATCACTTACCTCACAAAAATCTTCGCTACTCAAGCTACTGCAATACAGCGAGCGCCACTACTGCCAGCTAAATAAAAGATTCAAACTACTGAAGGCACTAACTACTGATAGGGATAGTTAGCAAATGAAAGATATTAATAGAGAACAAACAATGTATTTACCTTGATATCATCATATATAAATATAGCAGTTCATGACAAATTTCAAAACTCCGCCATCTCTCTCCCCACATCCACCACTGCTGGCGGCTCACCTCCAACTGCGCAACGCTACTCGCTGTTCACAGCCAGCTGCCTAACACTACAATGGCGAGTATTACAACAATGCAAAGCAACCACAGACTGCACACAGCACAGCCAGTGATTTTCATACAGAGGTGGCGTTATCAATAAGAAAACCTGAACAGCCTACTTACAGTGTGATTGCATCATACATCCTTCCTCTCCATCTAATGGGTGCCAGGTAACTTATCTTCCTGCAACTTGTGGCGCGGATTTTAGGAGATGTGCCATTGAACACGCGGCACGAGTTGTGATTCCAGCATGATGACGAGCACTACATTTTGCTGTTGACACCCGAAACCATCGGAATGTTCTGAATGGGGACAGGTGGGTCAATCAAGGTGGACCCGCATGACTGGCCACCAAGATCCCCAGATTTAACCTCTTTGGACCTTTTTTTGTAGGGCTACATGAAGAGTCTTGTTTACGAGACCCATGTGCAGTCGGAGGAAGATTAATTGTACAGATCATGGCTGCAGGAGCAGTGATTAACCATTCAGTATGCATGTTGGACGGACTTTATACAAACTTATTGGCAGATACACTGTGTGCACCGATCTCGTTGGTGGTCATATTGAACAGCTGTTGTAATATCACAGTAAACAGGAGTGAAATCTGCATTGCTTGTTTTTGATGTAACATGGAAAAGAACTGTTTTCGGTCATGGGTTCCCATGTAAAGGTTGATCTACTAAGTCCCCTCTATAACCTCTAGAATAGCGTAACACGCATTGTGAAACACCTTGTATAAAATACCAATAGGGAGTTAGTCAATCAGGTCGTGACTATGACGGCGGACGGTGTCGTTGGAAGCTCGAGGCAGCATTTCTATTTAATGACTCGAGTACACCGAGAGAATTTTATCCAGTGTTAGTGACCGTTAGACAGGTGAGACGTTAAACGGCGCCCGCTCGCTCTGAGGCGTTTCACAGACAATTGAGCACAGCCGGGAGTCGTGTAGCAGACGTCGAGAATTCCGACGCCGGTGACGCAGTCGACGTGTGCGCGTCACGGGCGGCTCGTTTGTGCAGCGGGCCGGCGCCGTTACTCGCGCGGACGGCTGTTCAATTTGGCGCCGGCCCCACTGGCTCTCGCAGTCTTCATCAGGCGTTACGAGCGCCGCGCCACGTCTCTCCACTTTACCCTTGGCGCCGCGTCTAAGAATAAAACACGTCAACATAATTACGCGGGCAGGCGCGACAAGAGGAGTCAGCGCACGCGCACTGGCGCCGCTGGCAGACAGTTGCCGATCGCCGCGGGCCGTGGCGGTGCCGGCCGCCTTGTCTGCCGGCGGCGGCGTCGGCGTCGCCATCGGAACGCGTCACCACGCTGCGCGGACTCTGCTCGGCCGAGCGCGAGGGCCTCTAGGCGTCCGTGGGTACTCCAGCAGCGCCACTCATCTCCCTCGCTTCTGATGAGCCGCCTCTCAGCGGGGCAATTAGGCAACAGAATCAACAAACTGGCGAATTGTTTTTCTACTGCACGTATCCGACACCTGCGTCGCCAAGACAGCTGGTATGTTTGTAATAAATAAGACTGCCGACGTTCCAATGGTTGCAGCGGCTTTACTCAGCTCTCATCCGCTTCTGATGAATCACCTCTCAGTGATATTTACGTAGCAGATTCAGCAAAGTAACAACACATTTTTTTCGTCTGTCGTACGAACCAGACTGCTCCATAGGACAGACAGTTTCAAGTCTCGGAGCGAAATAAATAACGTTCTGGCTGTTGCATTATACATCGTCAAAAAATCAAGCGAGTTCACAATCTAATCTGGTAAACATGAAGCAGTCATATACCTACATTTTGGCAAAAAGGTGCGTTTTGGATATGTTGAAGTGAGAGGACGAATTAAACATATATCGACCTGCATTTTCGGCTTAGTTGATAGGCCATTGACAAGTGCTGGCGCATTTAGTGCTAATTATACGAGGTGTTAGCTAATACAGACCTTCGTTGTTATCAGAGGACCTATCGCGGTAATTAATTGAGGAGACGGATGTAGTAGAGAATGTGGCAAGGCAAAATGCTGTTAGCCTCAGAGTGATCATTTCTGCCAGATACGTGGCAGTAATTGATCAGTGTGATCAGTTAATTACTTTGGTTTAGTGAACATTTAAGTTAACGTTGAAATTTACTGCCATGTATTAAATGCTGGTGTTGATACTCATTTTTATGTGGGTGGGCATTGCTTAAAAGACCTGGTGGAGGAGCGGACTCTGCCATTCCCATTGTTCTACGAAGGTGCCAGAACAGCTTCAATCACTTGCTGTTCTCCACGTTTGATGAGTGAGTGATTTTCTGCATTGACTTGGATTATTATGAGCTAGGTCTAGAACTGGTACAGGAGTGAAACAGAATCAGTAAATTGGGCATATTTGTAATTGCAATATATGCAAGTTAATGACGATTTTTCTATGGTTTGTATCTGTGAGTGCCACTGACGAATGGTGATGGTGTCAGGTTACTACTACTTTCTAGAAAAACTTGTTAAGATACTGGATTAAATGTTTTGGAGAACGCTGAAAGGATATGAGAGTCAAGGGCAGCCTGTAGAATGGGCGATATAATGGGTTAAGTGCTCTGTAGAACGATGTAAGGATATGAAAATCACTGGCAGCGTATATAATCGGCCATATCAGCGGAACGGATCTCCTGTAGCCGTCTTCTACTAGTAGTAGCTACCAATGCACAGAGATTAGGTAATTCGGCGTGTGAGTTCTGTCGGAGGAATTTGAAGCGAGATAACTAAGGGGAAGTTGATTTTTGTGTCGAGTAAACAAAGGTGACGATCAAGATGGAGGACGCCTTGTTCGACAAACACCACCAGTTTGGAGACGCCAACAGTGAGAACGTTTCGACGGCAGGGAACGGCACGTGGGCGTACCTCCGGCACGACGTGATGCAGACGCGCGCCGTCCAGGCCGTGTTCGGGGTGGTCTACTGCGTCATCTTCGCGCTGGGCACGCCGGGGAACTTGCTGGTGTGCTACACGGTGTACCGCAACCGCGCCATGCGCACCGTCACCAACCTGTACATCTGCGCGCTGGCGCTCGCCGACGTGCTGCTGTGCGGGCTCTGCCTGCCCTTCACGCCGCTCTACACCTTCCTGGGCGGCTGGGTGTTCGGCGGCGCGCTCTGCCACGCCGTCGCCTTCTCGCAGTGCTTCAGCGTCTACGTGACGGCGCTGACGCTGACCGCGATCGCCGTCGACCGCTTCTACGTGATCGTGCACCCGTTCCGGCCGCGCATGCCGCCGTCGCACTGCCTCGCGGTGGAGGGCGGCGTGGTGGTGTTCTCGGTGCTGGCGACGCTGCCGTACGGCGTGTACATGGCCACCGGCGAGGTGGAGGGCGTCAGCGTGTGCAACGAGGCGTGGCCGTCGGAGGCGGGCCGGCGCGCCTTCCTGCTGGCCACGTTCTGCCTGCAGTTCGTGCTGCCGCTGTCGGTGATCGCCTGCTGCTACGGCCTCATCGCGCTATGCCTGGCCCGCCAGAGCCGCGCGCGGCCCGGCGCCAAGAGCTCGCGCCGCGAGGCGACTGAGCGCGAGCGCAAGCGCCGCACCAACCGGCTGCTCGTCGCCATGGTGCTGGTGTTCGCCGCCTGCTGGCTGCCGCTGAACGCCGTCAACATGGTCGCCGACCTGGACGAGGGCGCAGAGCACTGGCGCTACTTCACGCTGTGCTTCTTCCTGGCGCACGCGCTCGCCATGAGCTCGGTCTGCTACAACCCGCTGCTGTACGCCTGGCTCAACGACAACTTCCGCAAGGAGCTGAAGCAGCTGGTGCCGTGCTGCCGCCGGCGCGTGGCCGCCGCCTCCTGCGGCACGACGTCGACGGCTGGCCAGTCGGCGCAGACGCTGCTGCAGACGTCCGCCTGCCCCGGCCAACACCTGCCGGACGTCGTTGCCGCAGATGCCGAGGCGCCCGCTCCGGCGCCCGCTGCGGTCTACACCGTCGCCGACGACCAAGTCCACCTCTCTGGTATCAGCTCCGGCGGCACCGAAGAAGTCTCCTGCACTTAGGTGAGAAACCTTAATTTCCGTGCTGCCTCTGGGCAAATATCTGTTTACTTATAATATCGATCATAAAATCCACCACAGCTGTAAAAATTATTTATTTCTAAAAAGAAAAGCACCGCCTGGTTTCACTTCGTGTGTCCCATCTTCACGTGCGCATTAAAATGTGAGTACACAAACGATACATAACTTAAGTTAAAATAGATTACAATACTTCAAACTAGTGCATGCCTGGTACATGATGTCCTGTGATGTAACGTACCAGGGACACATTTTCACAAATTTCAGTTCTACTTACACTACTGGCCATTAAAATTGCTACACCATGAAGATGACGTGCTACAGACGCGAAATTTAAGCGACAGGAAGAAGATGCTGTGATATGCAAATTCAGAGTATTCACACAAGTTGGCGCCGGTGGCAACACCTACAAAGAGCTGACATGAGGAAAGTTTCCAGCCGATTTCTCATACACAAACAGCAGTTGATCGGCGTCGCCTGGTGAAACGTTGTTGTGATGCCTCGTGTAAGGAGGAGAAATGCGTACCATCACGTATATGACTTTGATAAAGGTCGGATTGTAGCCTATGAGATTGCGGTTTATCGTATCGCGACATTGCTGCTCGCGTTGCTCGAGATCCAATGACTGTTAGCAGAGTATGGAGTCGGTGGGTTCAGGAGGCTAATACGGAACCCAGTGCTGGATTCCAACGGCCTCGTATCACTAGCAGTCGAGACGACAGGCATCTTACCTGCATGGCTGTAACGGATCGTGAAGCCACGTCTCGATCCCTGAGTCAACAGATGAGGACGTTTACATGAACGGTTCGACGACGTTTGCAGCAGCATGGACTATCAGCTCGGAGACCATGGCTGCGGTTACCCTTGACGCTGCATCACAGACAAGAGCGCCTGTGATGGTGTATTCAACGACGAACCTGGGTGCACGAATGGCAAAACGTCATTTTTTCGGATGAATCCAGGTTCTGTTTACAGCATCGTGATGGTCGCATCCGTGTTTGGCGACATCACGGTGAACGCACATTGGTAGCGTGTATTAGTCATCGCTATACTTGCGTATCACCTGCCGTGATGGTATGGGGTGCCATTGGTTATACGTCTCGGTCACCTCTTGTTCGCATTGACGGCACTTTGAACAGTGGACGTTACATTTCAGATGTGTTACGACCCGTTGCTCTACCCTTCATTCGATCCCTGCGAAACCCTACATTTCAGCAGGATAATGCACGACTGCATGTTGCAGGTCTTGAACGGGCCTTTCTGGATACAGAAAATGTTCGACTGCTGCCCTGGCCAGCACATTCTCCAGATCTCTCAGCAATTGAAAACGTCTGGCCAGTGGTGGTCGAGCAACTGGCTCGTCACAATACGTCAGTCACTACTCTTGATGAACTGTGGTATCGTGTTGAAGCTGTACCTATACCTATACACTCCATCCAAGCTCTATTTGACTCAATGTCCAGGCGTATCAAGGCCGTTATTACGACCAGAGGTGGTTGTTATGGGTAGTGATTTCTCAGGATTTATGCACCCAAATTGCGTGAAAATGTAATCACATGTCAGTTCTAGTATAATATATTTGTCCAATGAATACCCGTTTATCATCCGCATTTCTTATTGGTGTAGTAATTTTAATGGCCACTAGTGTATATAACATTTGTGGACTCACATTTTAACGTACAGTTTGTCCCAAAACCGGGTAGTGCTTTTCTTTTTAGAAATAAATAATTTCTACAACTGTAGCGGATTATGTCATTGACAATGAATGACAGCTGTGGATGTCGCGTGAAGAGAAACGCGAGTACTGATAATGTTAACGTATTGGCTGTTCGCAACGGTAGTGGAAACTTCAGTCGACACCCTGCATTGCTGGTGCGTACAGTCTACGGACTGAGAGCGGTAACAACAGAAAAATCATCGTAATTTCTGTTTGTAAATAAAAGCCGTCTTTTCTCGCTACATAATCTTTTATTGTCTTGTGACAGCCAGAGCGACAGCACCAGCAGCAGCGAGTACTGTTTGTATAAAGCGTTTATTTTGCATTTTGTTTACGACCTTCCACTAAGGAAGGGATTCTATTTGTGTTTGTCTGCTCTGCATAGTAACTAACAGTTCTTGATAAAACTTTACGTAGTTTTCGTGTTAGATTTCTTAGTGTTTTCTTGATCGTTTAGAACAGAAAGCGCCCTAAAACCGTCTTTTGTTTGTTTCGCGGCCGTTAGCCACTAGTCACCTGAATCAGCAGTTGTCTCGTGACAGCCAGAGCGACAGCACCAGCAGCAGCGAGTACTGTTTGTATAAAGCGTTTTTGTACTTATTTGCTGCGCTTAGCTTTTAAATAGTTTTTCTGGGAAAACCTAGCGTAGTTTTCGCGTCTCGTATTTTGTGAGTGTTTCTTGATTATCAGAGTAGCTCATCAGAAGATTATCTTGGGAATTTGTCACCTTATAGAGTAGGGTAAACATAGTCATGTGTAGGGACTGTGGTTGTTGTGAGCGGACGCAAGGAGAATTGGCCACTCTTCGGGGGCAGGTGGAGGCTTTGTCTGTTAGGCTCATCGAGCTCGAGGCGCAGGCGTCGGCTCGTAGTGGCGTTGGGGCAACTGTGGTGAGACCTATGCCTACTTCGGTGGTCTTGGAATCACATGGAACCCCTGATGTCGCTGCGTCTTCCGGCAGTGAGCATCTTACCGGTCAGCCATCACTCCAGGGTGAATGGCGGACAGTGGTGGGCTCGCGCGTGCCTGGCCGAAAGGCGAAGGTGGGATCTGGCCGCGTGGCAGCTGCCTTACCCCTTTCCAACAGGTACGGGGTGCTTCCTAGTGGTGATGACATCGTTTCCGAGCCACCACAGGGTGCCTCGCCTGTTGGGCCAGTGGCCGATTCTCCGGCAAGGTCCCGACAGTCACAGAGGGCGGGCCTATTAGTTATAGGGAGCTCCAACGTTAGGCGGGTTATGGAGCCCCTCAGGAAAATAGCGGGTAGGTCGGGGAAGAATGCCAGTGTGCACTCGGTGTGCTTGCCGGGGGGTCTCGTCCGTAATGTGGAGGAGGCCCTTCCGGCAGCTATTGAACGCACTGGGTGTGACCGGCTGCAGATAGTAGCACATGTCGGAACGAATGACGCCTGCCGCTTGGGTTCTGAGGCCATCCTTGGTTCCTTCCGGCGGCTGGCTGATTTGGTGAAGACAACCAGCATCGCACGCGGAGTGCAAGCTGAGCTTAATATCTGCAGCATAGTGCCCAGAGTCGATCGCGGTCCTCTGGTTTGGAGCCGTGTGGAGGGTCTAAACCAGAGGCTCAGACGACTCTGCGACTATAATGGTTGCAAATTCATCGACCTCCGTTATTGGGTGGAGAACTGTAGGGCCCCCCTAGACAGGTCAGGCGTGCACTACACACCGGAAGCAGCTACTAGGGTAGCAGAGTACGTGTGGCGTGCACACGGGGGTTTTTTAGGTTAGAGGGACCCCCCCTTGGGCGAAACGATAAAATACCTGACGGCTTACCAGAGAGGGCATTATCATCGTTGATAAAGAATGTCCGTCCTCGGAGACCAAAAACAGGAAAAGTTAACGTAATATTGGTAAACTGCAGGAGTATCCAGGGCAAGGTTCCTGAATTAGTATCTCTTATTGAAGGAAATAGTGCGCATATAGTATTAGGAACGGAAAGTTGGTTAAAACCGGAAGTGAACAGTAACGAAATCCTAGACACAGAATGGAATATATACCGCAAGGATAGGATAAACGCCAATGGTGGAGGAGTATTTATAGCAGTAAAGAATTCAATAATATCCAGTGAAGTTATTAGCGAATGCGAATGTGAAATAATCTGGGTTAAGTTAAGTATCAAAGGTGGGTCAGATATGATAGTCGGATGCTTCTATAGACCACCTGCATCAGCAACCGTAGTAGTTGAGCGCCTCAGAGAGAACCTGCAGAACGTCGTGAAGAAGTTTCGTGATCATACTATTGTAATAGGGGGAGACTTCAATCTACCAGGTATAGAATGGGATAGTCACACAATCAGAACTGGAGCCAGGGACAGAGACTCTTGTGACATTATCCTGACTGCCTTGTCCGAGAATTACTTCGAGCAGATAGTTAGAGAACCAACTCGTGAAGCTAACGTTTTAGAACTCATAGCAACAAATAGACCGGAACTTTTCGACTCCGTGAATGTAGAAGAGGGTATCAGTGATCATAAGTCAGTGGTTGCATCAATGACTACAAGTGTAATAAGAAATGCCAAGAAAGGAAGGAAAATATATTTGCTTAACAAGAGTGATAGGGCACAAATCGCAGAATATCTGAGTGACCACCATCAAACGTTCATTTCTGAGGAAGAGGATGTGGAACAAAAATGGAAAAAAATTCAGAAACATCGTCCAGTACGCCTTAGATAAGTTCGTACCGACTAAGGTCCAAAGCGAGGGGAAAGATCCACCGTGGTATAACAATCATGTACGAAAGGTACTACGGAAACAAAGAAAGCTTCATCATAGGTTTAAGAGTAGTCGAATCATAGCTGATAAGGAAAAGCTGAACGAAGCGAAAAAGAGCGTAAAGAGAGCAATGAGAGAAGCATTCAACGAATTCGAACATAAAACATTGGCAAACAATCTAAACAAGAACCCTAAAAAGTTTTGGTCATATGTAAAATCGGTAAGCGGATCTAAATCCCCTATTCAGTCACTCGTTGACCACGATGGAACCGAAACAGAGGACGACCGAAGAAAGGCAGAAATACTGAATTCAGTGTTCCGAAACTGTTTCACTGCGGAAAATCGTAACACGGTCCCTGACTTCAGCCGTCGCACGGACGCCAAAATGGAAAATATTGAAATAAACGATATCGGAATTGAAAAACAACTGCTATCACTTAGTAGCGGAAAAGCATCCGGACCAGACGAGATACCCTTAAGATTCTACAGTGATTATGCTAAAGAACTTGCCCCCTTTCTATCAGCAATTTATCGTAGATCGCTGGAAGAACGTAAAGTACCTAGCGACTGGAAGAAAGCGCAGGTCGTTCCCATTTTCAAGAAGGGTCATAAATCAGATGCGAATAATTATAGGCCTATTTCGCTTACGTCAATCTGTTGTAGAATAATGGAACATGTTTTGTGTTCTCGTATTATGACGTTCTTAGATAATACAAATCTCCTTCATCATAACCAACATGGATTCCGCAAACAGAGATCATGTGAAACTCAGCTCGCCCTATTTGCCCAAGAAATTCACAGTGCCGTAGACACTGGCGAGCAGATTGATGCCGTATTCCTGGACTTCAGGAAGGCATTTGATACGGTTCCGCACTTACGTTTAGTGAAAAAAATACGAGCTTACGGAATATCGGACCAGGTTTGTGATTGGATTCAGGATTTCCTAGAAGAAAGAACACAACATGTCATTCTTAACGGTTCAAAATCTGCAGATGTAGAGGTAATTTCGGGAGTACCGCAGGGAAGCGTGATAGGACCTTTATTGTTTACAATATACATAAATGACTTAGTTGACAACATCGGTAGCTCCGTGAGGCTATTTGCAGATGACACGGTTGTCTACAAGAAAGTAGCAACATCAGAAGACTCGTACGTACTCCAGGAGGACCTGCAGAGGATTAATGCATGGTGCGACAGCTGGCAGCTTTCCCTAAACGTAGATAAATGTAATATAATGCGCATACATAGGGGCAGAAATCCATTCCAGTACGATTATGCCATAGGTGGTAAATCATTGGAAGCGGTAACGACCGTAAAATACTTAGGAGTTACTATCCGGAGCGATCTGAAGTGGAATGATCACATAAAACAAATAGTGGGAAAAGCAGGCGCCAGGTTGAGATTCATAGGAAGAATTCTAAGAAAATGTGACTCATCGACGAAAGAAGTAGCTTACAAAACGCTTGTTCGTCCGATTCTTGAGTATTGCTCATCAGTATGGGACCCTTACCAGGTTGGATTAATAGAAGAGATAGACATGATCCAGCGAAAAGCAGCGCGATTCGTCATGGGGACATTTAGTCAGCGCGAGAGCGTTACGGAGATGCTGAACAAGCTCCAGTGGCGGACACTTCAAGAAAGGCGTTACGCAATACGGAGAGGTTTATTATCGAAATTACGAGAGAGCACATTCCGGGAAGAGATGGGCAACATATTACTACCGCCCACATATATCTCGCGTAATGATCACAACGAAAAGATCCGAGAAATTAGAGCAAATACGGAGACTTACAAGCAGTCGTTCTTCCCACGCACAATTCGTGAATGGAACAGGGAAGGGGGGATCAGATAGTGGTACAGTAAGTACCCTCCGCCACACACCGTAAGGTGGCTCGCGGAGTATAGATGTAGATGTAGATGTAGATATTTCTTCCAGATGCGTTTCGCCTTTTACTTTAAGGCATCTTCAGCGGAATGTAGGATGGTAGAATTTTATTTTGATACGCGATATTTGTATATTATAAAACAGTTCACGCCTTGCTCTTTTCATAAATCAGTGATTACTTCGAGTTTTCCGCGTCTTTGGTTGGCATGTGCGTTTCCCCTCATCTGTTCACATGCTGGAGGTCGCACTGTAACTTCACTTTGGAAATATAACCTTTCTTCTTCACAATCTTCATATTCTTTGCGCCAATTACTGTTGGAGCACTGGTATTCTTCTGTCATTAGTTGTAATTATTTCACCGAAAACTACGATCTACGAAAAGTGACAGAAGACTAATAGTCGTTTAAACGCATTAGTCCACAATGATCCGGGCCAGTGCACTCTAGAACTGGCAAAGGTCACGAAATTTGATCATTGAACCATCTTGTTACATTTATGTGCATTGGGAAGGTTAAAAATCAAGGTCTATGGGTCCACATGCTCTAAACCAAAATCACAAAAATCAGCTGAGGGCTATATGTGCATTTCTGCTTGCTCGTCATCAATAAGCTCATTAACAACATCAATTGATGACGAGAAATGGCGTCTTTATGGTAACATAAGGAAAGGAAAGAAATGGTTGAACCCAAAAGTCAACAGCCCGTAGTACAAGACTTGCGAGCGTCCACGAAACATAATGTGATGCGGTGGTGGTGGCGGTTGTTGGGATGTTTAAGGGGGACTAAACTAATGTGATGCATCTGGTAGAATAGTGACAGCGCGGTGATCTACGAATTGTTTTCCCGAAATGCAATCATCACTTATGACGTTTATTGTCAACGACTGAGACGTCTTGCAGGCGCGGTCCAAGAACAGTGACCATGAAGAGTGCGTGATGTGACGCTAATCCACGATAACGCCTCCTCGCAGTGTGCTAGACCGACAAAAAATACTATGCAAGAGTTAGGTTGGGAAGTTTTTCCGCACCCACCTTATTCACCTGATTTTACGTCCTCAAATTTTCATCTCTTCCGATCTCTGTTGAAAAACATTCAAGGAACTTCCTTCAAGGACGAAAATGCGCTACGAACGTGGATCGACGAGTGCTTCGCCTCAAACCCCGTGATTTCCTCAGTCGCGGAATACGATTTACATAAAAGATCTGATTGATGGTATTGACAACGGCATTAGACTATTTGCGATTATGCTGTAGTCTACAGGAAAGTAGTACCACACGAATGTTGTGAACAAATCAATGAGGATTTACAGAAAATAAATGCGTGGTGTAATGACTGGCAGTTATCTCTCAATATTAGTAAGAGTAACCTACTGCGTATAACAAGGCGAAAATCCCCATTAATGAACGAGTACAAAATAAATGCCTAGTCATTGGAAGCGGTAACATCTGTCAAGTATCTGGGTGTGAGACTTCGAAATGACCTCAAATCGAATGATCAGATTACATAAGTAACGGGCAAGGCGAAGTCTAGATTGAGGTTTATTGGTAGAATCCTGTAGCGATGCAGTCCTCCAACAAAGGAAATTGCTTACAATATGTTAGTTCGTCCAGTCTTGTTGTTCGTATGTATGGGACCCGACCAGTTGGATCTCATTTAAGAGATTGAGCAGATCCAAAGAAGAATAGCAAGATTGGTGACTGGTACATTTAGCCATCGCGAGAGCGTTACAAATCTCATAGAAAGTTTGAAGTGGGATACACTTGCAGATAGACGGGGCGCTAAACGGAAGGGGCTGCTCACTAGATTCCGAATTCCGATTTTCGCCGAGGATGTAAAGCATATATTATTACCACTAAATTTCAATCGCTCAATGATCACCACTCAAAATAAGGGTAATTAGAGCTCGTACTGACGCGTTCAGACAGTCGTTTTTCCCTCGTGCGATCCGCGAATGGAACACGGGGGGGGGGGGGGGGGGGGGGTGGAATATGACTTTGGTGCGAATTGTGCCCTCCGCCACACACCGCTTGGTAGCTACTGGAGTATATATATGTAGATGTAGAAAAGTTACCGTAGCTTTAGCAGACTGTTACAAGTAGCGAAGGAGAATATATTATCGATGACGCAAGTCTCTGTTTTGTATATCTGTTATGTTTATTGAACTTGTGGGGAAAATGCTACAAACGTACGGGCCGTCCTAAATAAAAAACGGCATCACAAAATCACCAAAAGCTACTGTGGGAAGTGGGCATCCTGGAGCGTATGAGATTACTGAATAAGGACAATAGGGTAATTTTCATAAGCTGACCAATGCGACAGATTTATTGAGAAAAATTTCCACTGTGGCGCCGTGGAGTCCACCAACGGACTGAGGGGAATGTTCCCAAGGCAGGGATGGGAAGCCACGTCTGCATGGGTCGAGGGCTGGCTGCTAAGACAGACCGATGTCTGTACCTGCTCTGGCCAGTCCGCCCTGCGCCCCACGTGACTGTCTGGAGCCCTCTGATAGGTTACTTAAGCGTACTTTAGAAGCGGAACTCCGTCAGCTACGCTTTACCGATGCGTCACCCCATCATTATTACTGACTGTGTAGTAAGTGTCCACGTGAACAAGGAGTGGGTTGGCGGTGGCATCCGGTAGTATCCAGTACCTTATTAGTCCAAGTCCGGTCACCGCTCTTCACTAAACGCATTTACTCCGTACAGAGAACGCAAACTGAAAAAGTAAAAAATTTTGATTGAAAAAATGAAGCTTCTCCCATTATTCTGCTTGTCCACCATTCATACTATTGTAATGTGAATTTATTGACCAACAAACTGTCAACCGACCATCTTCAGGTCAGAAATACCATAACATGAAGATTCATCGCAGTGAAGTACGTCATTATTATGCTGCAATTGATGATAATTGGTTTCTTGAAGACAAGAATCCTTCCTTTTAACGTGATATAATGATAGTCCTCACTTGCAGATAGTCTGTTGACCCAAAATGGTTGCCGGCCGTTGAGGCCGAGTGGTTCTAGGCGCTTCAGTCCGGAACCGCGCTGCTGCTACGGTCGCAGGTTCGAATCTTGCCTCGGGCATGGATGTGTGTGATGTCCTTCGGTTAGTTGGGTTTAAGTAGTTCTAAGTCTAGGTGACTGATGACCTCAGATGTTAAGTCCCACAGTGCTCAGAGCCATTTGAACCATTTTGAACCCAAAATGGTTGTCAATAAACAGATATGCATTACAGCAGCGCTTGGTGGTTTCGTGATGCCGTTCTTTACACAAACGTTGGTGAAAGGTCCGGAGGCACAAACCAAAACGCAATACATTAACAAGTTGCCACGAAAATCACAAAAAAATTGTACTGATCATATTGGTGTACCTTGTAATTATAGGGTCATCTTGCCACTAAAATGTATTAAAGAAACTAGGTACTATGCGATGGGTTTTCTGTGCTGGGTAGTGTGGGTGCTGCGAGCGCCTAGCCGTGCCACTTGCAGATCAAACACCTCCGGGCCAGAACGCCGGTGCAGGTGGGTTTCCATGAGCAGCAACGCTATCTGACGGTAATCCCAGGGAGTGACTAGAAAAGGCAGCGCGCCAAATTCTGTCTCAGGATCGAAATAATTGGAGTAATATATCAATAGTTTAACATTTAGAATAGGGAAATAGTTTTTCGATGAAGTCAAGTCTGACTGAGGCATCAAGGCCACGATTTGATACAAACAAATGTTAAAAAGTAATAGGAAAGTTGACAGGCCGCTCTACGACTGGCTGGTACTTCTGATTTAAAGGTACGCGCCGTCTGTCCGCACTCTTCTGTCACATCGTTGGAAGGCGTGGTAAAGTACACAGCTAGCGGACAACTGGTGGCTTTGACTTCTCATAAAGTCTTGGTGGACTAAAGAAGACTGAGTGGTAATCCATTTTGGCAGTTTATAACGCTGTGGAAACTCGTTTCCGCCCGAAAAAAGTAAGACATATTTCTGTGAGACTTTTGTGAACAGAATTTCCTTGGGGCATGTGTTAACACCAGCAGCGTATTAGAAGTACTGATGTTTCGAACACTTCGCTAACGCTTTTCTGAAGGCGTTAGTAACGGAGCTTACTTTAACATAAGTAATCACATGTTTTATTGGAGTTCTTATACTCCCAGTATCTGGTCATAGCACTAATTCTGCACAGTGAAATTTTTTCCCTGCGTGGAGTCCAATTACAATTCATTTGTGGAAGTACTGTTCATCAAACTAGCATCGTAACCTTTATGATATACTTCAATATTCACCATATAGCTTCCATTCTATTCTTACATTAATTTCTTGAAATGGTGCACGAACACCTTTTTTCCTTCATGAAATGCTGGCAACTTACTAGCATTTTACAATGTATCTTAGTATGGGATTTCTAAATGTCCCTTCTTTACCTGTGAGCTTACAGTCACCAATGCAGTTCTCCGTTTCTCACAATCATTTGAGAAAGCTAAGAAAACCATACGATATGTACGCGATTTGCACTATTCAGAGATTATATCCATCAAGAAGTCGGTGTAAATAGTTGTTGTAAATTCCAAGTTTAAACATACAACAGCAGCAGCGGCAACAACAAAAAGATATTTCAAACAAGTGTGAAATAACAGAAGGTTGCTTTCAGAAGTGAGCATAAGTGTCTTCATATTTACAGTTTGTGTGTTCGGAGAAGATAATGAGTTCTCAACCAAAAAGAGTGAAGTTTTAATATTTGTTGTAGAAACTGAAACCATGATATTGTTTAGGGTAAAATTTAACATAGTTCGCACGAACACGAGAGTAATACGATAGCAAGGAATAAATAATCGGGTCTGTCTTAGTAGCGTCCAAAATTTTACCGTTTAGTGCAGAGTACAAACGAAATACTGGACTAATTTTAAGAATATAACAGAGATCGTCCGAAGAGCATTCACCATGACACAATATTTTTTTCTTGTATGATTATGTTCATATTTTAAGTTAAAAATTGGGACGGGGCTTTGTCAGAAATGACTGATGTTAATTTCTGTGTCCCTCGTAAGCACCGTAATATAATATGTCATACGTCCAATTTAAAATGAACATGGCTTATTGATGAATTTAAATAGGGTCTTCCGCCAGCTGTACTATGTCTAAAGGGAAAACGGACTCAAAACTACTGCTGAAAAGGAAGAAATTTCTGATTGGATCTAAAGATCAGTATTTATTAATAATAATGCGGAAATCAGTGCGTCAGTATAATATTTTTGTTCAGAGAAGATTCGTCCACGGTTGGCTGCATATAAACGGAAAAGCATTTCTTGAAACACACCATGAAAAATATAAATAACCGAAAATAGTGAGTGGTAGCAGAAAAGTTATCAAATTTCACTGAATGAGGTTTTAGCCTACGTTATTAGGAAACCGCGTTTCGTCGCTAACATACCAATTTCTTTTCATTCCATAAATACTGTATAACCAGGGGTGCAGTGAATCGACAATTATAATTCATTTCACAAAATACATTTCGGTTCAAGCAACAAAATATTCACATTTTTCCACCACCGTCATCGAAACTATGTGCGATATATGCAGGATAGCCAGCACCAAGCAAAAACGCATCAGTCAAATGTGCATGGAAGCTACACAGCGCACTGTAAACCGTAGCAGTACCAACTATTTACGAAGTTTATATTAAAACGCAAAGCAGGTATGGCGCCGGAGAAATTCATTGTAATAACTGCTGCGACATAAATAAACTTTATGTATTTATTTCTTCACAGCGAGACCGAAGAAACTAACATTCGGAGAAAGCATACAACCCGCTCTGTATCTGAACTTTTCTTGTGCCTAGTGTCATTGTCATACTTCCAAACGAAACACAGTCTCGCTCGCTCACGAAACGATCATCCCTGATACGTGAGAAAACGTTGAATTACTGAAAGGGAATAGATTACACTAATGTGAGCAAGAAAATAGTACAGTCTCCTCCGCAAAAGAAGCCAAAAAATATGGAAAATGCCAAGAAATTTTCAAATTGAGATCACACTTGTCTTCACGATTCCTGATGAAATTATTACGCGTAAATCGTTATACTGATGCTATGTAAATCATTGGTCCACTTGGTGGCACTACTGAATGCATCTCCTGTTTGCCGCCTTATCGATATACCAAACGACTACGGTACATATCAGCATCGCCGAAGAAATATTTAACGGAGCTCTTTGAACTGGAGCAGTGTTGCTCTTTATAATTTCAATTTCCTTGATGCTCCATAGAAATCAACATTTCTTTTCACTCTGTCAGATACAGAAATGTGAGTGTGTACTGGTGTGCAGATGTAGATTTCGTTTGATTGTTTATCTGATCTGGAAACTTACATTCTTGTTGTCAGTGTTTTTGGGATCGATGGTGGTATAAGCCTAGTTCGTTCTTGTTACCCAGCGGATTAAACAGCCTAGTGTAACGGCTTTGACCTGAACACGGTATTTAACGAGTGTCAAACAGTCAACACAGTATCGCTCGTTCATTGCAGCCGCTGTATATTGTGATTGGGTGCAAGATTTCTTCCCGAGTAGATGGCATTATGTCACTTTAGAATGACACCGAACGATCATAAGATAGATACTTTCCATTCTGCTGAAAACTCTTTGAGAAATTCAGTACGTTTTGGAGAAGATTAACTCTTCGCACATCAACTGTCACCTATTTCCAAACACAAGCATATTAATTGCAACCTGATTAAGAAGATGCGCCGGCCTGAGTGACCGAGCGGTTCTAGGCGCTACAGTCTGGAACCGCGCGACCGCTACGGTCGCAGGTTCGAATCCCGCCTCGGGCATGGGTGTGTGTGATGTCCTTAGATTAGTTAGGTTTAAGTAGTTCTAAGTTCCAGGGGACTGATGACCTCAGATGTTAAGTCCCATAGTGCTCAGAGCCATTTGAACCATTTTTTAAGAAGATGCAATGCTCATGTAATGATTCTGAACAACATCAATGAAAACTAACTTAGTGTCACTGCCCACCAACTATTTCTAAGTGGGAGATCCCCGGTTCGATTTCGAGTGAGCGCTGAAAATATTACTGTGACGGTAAACACTGGAACAGCGTCCACTCAGGCTCGCGAGGTAAAATGAGGAGATGTTTCCTAAAATAAGCAACCAAACTGGCAATCATGTCGCCGGAGTGACCTCATTTCGCAAGTCGTGTATCAACTTGGAACTCACATAAACTTTTATTTATATTGGCTAAACCTGCTGTGGACTATCCTAGAATTATAGCCCCGTCTCTCCGTTTCTCCCTTCTCCACCCTTCCAGTTACTTTAGTGGCCTTATTCGTTCAGAGTCCCGTTGTAGCAATCATCAGTTGCTCTCCTGTAATGGTGATTTCGCTACAAATCTTGGTCCCCTAACTCACAAATCAACCACACATACTAGTGCAGTAACAGTATTAACAATTTTCATTCATAATGTTGTCTTTGAACGACAAAGTTGTTATCTTTGTATAATCTTAAGGTCACAGTTATCACACATAGGAATTCTATTGCTTCTCGCAGTTGTTATTGTAAACTGTAAATGCTGGCAGTTACTGCTTCTCACTCTACTCTCCTTTTCTCATAACGATGGAGAAAAGAATTGACTTTATGCTGCAGTCTGTAGTTGCTTCGTATAACCCGACAAAACGGGCATATCGATATGTCTATAGCACCACAGGCAGAAACTGTAGTGCTGTTTTTCCCGAGGGATATTTTGTCATAACAAACTGGCATTTTAGAGCAGTTTCCGAATTGGAAGCCTCTAACGCGGTGTATTAACAGATCAGAATAAATAATTGAAATCATAGTAATATTCACCTCGATTTACTGAAGTCGCTATGAAAAATGATCCTTTTTAAAACGAACAAAAATGTCAATCCAAAACATAGTAATTCAAATTTAAGAGTAACATCCTGTACGTGGAGACTTCAGAACGTAAGTTACGCAAGTCCTTCCGCACTAGGACCATTACACAACAAGAGTGCCGCTTTGTCATGAGAGAGCACGTGTTCCGGGCTTCCACCAGACAGGGTTCTGCTGCGGTACGTATAACAGGTGCATCACTGTGTGCGAGTAAATGGAGCAGCAAATTGAAATGTACTCCAAAGCTGAAGTACGCGATCAGTAAAATTCTTGTTTCACACAGAATCATCGCGAAATTCTGCCGGTATGTGCACCAAACGGATTGTTGCGTCCGTCCGAAGTGAAGTGGTGCCATCCTCATTCGCTCTGACACTCCACCGTAACTCGTTCATCTCGACAGCGTCGATTCGCGCTCTTCGTCTCTCGTTCATTCTCCGACACTCTGAGCCATATGTCAGAATGCTTTCAACAACAGCACTTAAAACTACTTTCTTTGTTCATCTGGATATGTGCCGGCTCCAAAAGGTACCAGTTAATGATCTGATAGCCACCCTCGCTCGACTTATCCTGTGGGGTGTGTCCACATCACACTGTTCAGTGTTATCGATTAGCGAACCCAGATACTTGAACCTAGATGCTTGAAAACTCCCACGTTTCTTACCCGGCGAAACTCAAAATCCAAATCCTCGCCGTGCCTAGTTTTAACAACAAGATATTTTGTTTTATCCACATCGACTGTTAATCCTTATTGTTTATAAGTATCCATCAACTTTCTGTTGTAATACAAGACAGTATTCTTATCTGAAGCCACAAGTACTTGATCGTTGGCAAACAGTGATGAAAGCAAACTTAGTTGCTGAACTCTCACATCCAACTTATGCATTGTTTATTCCAGTAACCAAGGACAACTTCTAAATATAACTCAAAGTTGGAGGCACAGGACATCCATGCCTTAATCCTGTACTTGTTTTTAAACTTTAAGGTGTCTTACAACAAACCTTCACAACTACCGTGCATTCACCAAACTTTATCGCCAATTCTATTAAATAACCATCCAATCCCGCCTTTTCCAACAATGTGCATAGTAACCTCCAAATTTTACCTGTTTTTATTTCAAACACAATGTTTTCCCAAGTAATCACCCTTAACATGGAAGTTTTAAATAATTTTATTGGCCAATTGGTATCCACCTACACATCATATTATAGAAGCTACACTCTGAATTTAGTTTTAAAATATAACTTTCGGTACTGAGTGAAACAAAATATTGAGCTTGTCTGCTAATCGGGAGGTTCGAGTCAGGTTTTTGATCAACGTCAGTTTTGAAAATGATAGCCTTCCGTCCTGTTCGTGGTTATAAATGAAAGATTACATTATTAAGGGAAAAAACCTTTGGCATTTTGTGGGGCCTAGTTTGGATGAAATGAGGTACAGAGAAAGCTCCCAAATTTCCGCTGACCATTCTTCTGCCAAATGAAGTGCCACGCGTCCCACTGAGTGCCACCGGGAATTTGACGGGAGGCAGCGCGAATTTCGAGAGATAAAAATTCATTTAATTCATTTCAGCTGCCCACCAAAAATTTCTTACGAATAAGTACATACAAACCAATATTTTAAGATTGTAAGATGGCCACACTACAGTATTAAATCAGAGACTCCAGAATGAAATTTTCACTCTTCAGCGGAGTGTGCGCTGAGATGAAACTTACTGGCAGATTAAAACTGTGTCCGGACCGAAACTCGAACTCGCCGGGACCTTTCCTTTCCGGGGGCAAATGCTCTCCCATCTGAGCTACCCAAACACGACTTACGACCCGTCCTCACAGTTTTAATTCCGCCAGTACCTCGTCTCCTACCTTCCAGACTTCATAGAAGCTTAGATGGTAGGGCACTTGCCCGCAAAAAGCAAACATCCCGAGTTCGAGTCTCGGTCCGGCACACAGTTTTAATCTGCAAAAAAAAAATGTTCAAATGTGCGTGAAATCTTATGGGACTTAACTGGTAATGTCATCAGTTCCTAAGCTTACACACTACTTAACCTAAATTATCCTAAGGACAAACACACCAACCCATGCCCGAGGGAGGACTCGAACCTCCGCCGGGACCAGCCGCACATTTTAATCTGCCAGGAAGTTTCAAAACAGAGACTTTTTATTTAAAAATATGTGATGGGGAGTGTCTATGGAGCCGCCCCTAGGCCACAGCATAGGCGTCTACCGCGTAAATGCGGTCTCTCCCCCCCCCCCCCCCCTCTCTCTCTCTCTCTCTCTCTCGCTCTCTAGCTCAGTGTGCTGCTTTAGTCGAACACCGTACCTAGTGACGCCATCTTCATATCTCATCAGTTTAGCATATCAGGGGCAGGCGATAACCCACCGGTCGCTGTGTGTGTGTGTGTGTGTGTGTGTGTGTGTGTGTGTGTGTGCACTTAGTGAGACAGTCACCACGGAGCCGATAACGCCCGTAAGCCGAGTTTCGTGTGGCCGCCTACGCTGCTCACGAGGACGGGCAGGACACTGCCTGCAACAGCGGGCGGTTCCAGTCTGTTGTATCGGACGCGCTCCGCTGCCAACACCTGTTGCTGGCAGTTGACGTGCTTTATGCAACAGCTTCCAGAGCGCTCGCTGGACGGAAAAAAGACCAACTGAACCTGTGTTTCCGCTAAATACAGACGCGAGTACAACTGTCAGTCGGATTCATATAAAACTGTGCAAATCAGCGTCGAGATTGTGCTACACTGTAGAGTGGCCATAGAAATCTCTTTTACCAGCATTGCACTATTCGCTCATTGAATAAAAGTGTATTCCAAACTGAGATCAATTTGTTGTCGTTATGAACATTGCAGAACACTTTTTTGAGTGATGGTTTTCATCAGGCCTTGTATTAGAGTTCAAATAATTCCGCTGATACATGATGAGATAACTAAGACAGGACACCCAAAATATTTTTATTTGTTTATTTAATCTGATCTGATAGGACCATCAAACCCTCTCTTACATCCGACTAGGGTTTCACACGTACAGTACATTTTGTAAGTGGGCTGCTTCTGTGTTGGCAGAGCTTTGCAATGGATCTCTGACTGCGCTTTCTTTGTAAGAGACTCTGTGGCTGGTTGGGCTCGTTGTTGGAAGTTAATCGCCAGTGGAGTTGGCAGTTGGAAGTTACCCGCGAGTAGTGATGGAAGTACCGGGTGATCAAAAAGTCAGTATAAATTTGAAAACTTAATAAACTACGGAATAATGTAGATAGAGAGGTAAAAATTGACACACATGCTTGGAATGACATGGGGTTTTATTAGAACCAGGCGCCTCAACCCATATTGCTAGACTCGTGAAAGATCTCTTGCGCGCGTTGTTTGGTGATGATCGTGTGCTCAGCCGCCACTTTCGTCAAGTTTGGCCTCCCAGGTCCCTAGACATCAGTCCGTGCGATTATTGGCTTTGGGGTTACCTGAAGTCGCAAGTGTATCGTTATCGGCCGACATCTCTAGGTATGCTGAAAGACAACATCCGACGCCAATGCCTCACCATAACTCCGAACATGCTTTACAGTGCTGTTCACAACATTATTCCTCGACTACAGCTATTGTTGAGAAATGATGGTGGACATATTGAGCATTTCCTGTAAAGAACATCATCTTTGCTTTTTCTTACTGTGTTATGCTAATTATTGCTATTCTGATCAGATGAAGCGCCATCTGTCGGACATTTTTTGAACTTTTGTATTTTTTTTGGTTCTATTAAAACGCCATGTCATTCCAAGCATGTGTGTAAATTTGTACATTATTCCGTGATTTTTTCAGTTTTCAAATTTATGCTGACTTTTTCATCACCCAGTACTGTTGGGCAGTTGGAGGTGAACGGTCAGCAGTGATGGATGTTAGATGTGAGAAGTTAGCACTGATGGAGGGTAGAGGTCTGAAGTGTTAGCGCACTCTAACGATCTGCACATTATCGACTTGGAGATTGAATGTTATTCATGATTATATTGCTTTGCACTAGATGTCAATGATGATTTATGTTTGTCTCTGAACTGGATGTCACATTATTAAGGTAAAAAAAGACATTATTTGGTTTGCAACAAAATCTTTCCTTTGCTGACCACATACCTATTAGTAGTTAGTGGCTTTAGTAGCTAGAATCTTTTACTTAGCTTGCAATATTGACCCTCGCTGTATTGCAGTAGTTCGCGTAATGAAGATTTTTGTGGGGTAAGTGCTTAATGAAATGTATAGGTTATTGTTGAGATTTCTCTTTAGTCTGGGCCATTCTTTTGAATTAATTATTTGAAGTCCGGCTTTTTTGAGCAGTCAGATTGCGTTGCGCTAGAATACTGTGGGTCAGTGTTGACATGATAAGAATAGGCTAAATAAAGAGAAAGTAGGTTCACTTGCATTCAGTTTCACTCAGCAGTTTAAGTAAAATATTTAATAAAGAGGTTTCACTTTTCTCTATCGTAATTACCCAAGAAATAATATTTTAAAATGAGACAATGTGAGTAAATCATATTGACACTGATTGAAGGTTTGAAGTTTTGGGCCGTTCACTTATTTAATAAAATGGAACATCTGCAGTCGTCCTGTCGGTATTATTTATTGTATAGCTATCAGTGATTCAATACGCCATCTTCAGGCCTCCTGAACATCAATTACGGCCTGAATGTGGTGTACTGAATCACCGAAACTGATAGCTATATAATAAAGAACTATCTCCGTAAACTCCGTCTTGATCACACAAAATTTTACATTTCACTATTACCGGTTTCAGCTATTGCCATCTTTAGATCATCAAGTAAAGTTATGGAGGTATCAACTTCAACATCTGTACGTGTAGGTACTTTCTATACTCACACATACATCTATAATCACACATACATATTTTGAACACTGTATACAAAACACTGAACTAGACTTGGCCACTGTTTCTATGTTTCGATACAGTGTATCGATACGTGGAACTGTTTCAGTGTTTCGGAACGGCTGTGGTTCACTGTTTCGGAACAGTGGTGTTTCATTCCGCCCCTGTCTCGGATATCCGGACCAAATTCGATCTCGAGTCAGACACAGAAACTGTATCGTTGTTTCAAAATAAGGCTGTTTCAGTCCACCTGTGCTTGGAACGGACTAATTGTATTGAAACAGTGATGTTTCATTCCGCTCTGTGTCGGACGAGATTCGGGCTCGGCACAGGTACTGAAACACAATATACCACTTCGTGAAACACTTTCAAGAGTGTCGAAATCTTTTTGACAAGCAATAGCATGAAGCTTAAGATATCCGAAAATAAAGCTTCGTTTCTAGCTGACTGTCCTATCTCGAAATGGCGTAACATCTGCTTTATAAACACTAACCAAACAATAAAACAACGCATACTATTCACATTCAAAATAATAAATATGTGAAAATCATTCAGTTAAATTACACTTTTTTTTTATAACATACGCTTCTCTGTTCATGTACAATAATCATATTAAGAAACGCAAGTAAGCCTACAACACTGTGAATAAAAAAAAGGCGTAGAGTGACAGTTATTAGACATATATACAAATTTGATGTAGGTATAATTGCAAGCAATCTGTTTAACATCTACATCTACATCTACATCTATACTCCGCGAGCCACCTTACGGTGTGTGGCGGAGGGTACTTATTGTACCACTATCTGATCCCCCCTTCCCTGTTCCATTCACGAATTGTGCGTGGGAAGAACGACTGCTTGTAAGTCTCCGTATTTGCTCTAATTTCTCGGATCTTTTCGTTGTGATCATTACGCGAGATATATGTGGGCGGTAGTAATATGTTGCCCATCTCTTCCCGGAATGTGCTCTCTCGTAATTTCGATAATAAACCTCTCCGTATTGCGTAACGCCTTTCTTGAAGTGTCCGCCACTGGAGCTTGTTCAGCATCTCCGTAACGCTCTCGCGCTGACTAAATGTCCCCATGACGAATCGCGCTGCTTTTCGCTGGATCATGTCTATCTCTTCTATTAATCCAACCTGGTAAGGGTCCCATACTGATGAGCAATACTCAAGAATCGGACGAACAAGCGTTTTGTAAGCTACTTCTTTCGTCGATGAGTCACATTTTCTTAGAATTCTTCCTATGAATCTCAACCTGGCGCCTGCTTTTCCCACTATTTGTTTTATGTGATCATTCCACTTCAGATCGCTCCGGATAGTAACTCCTAAGTATTTTACGGTCGTTACCGCTTCCAATGATTTACCACCTATGGCATAATCGTACTGGAATGGATTTCTGCCCCTATGTATGCGCATTATATTACATTTATCTACGTTTAGGGAAAGCTGCCAGCTGTCGCACCATGCATTAATCCTCTGCAGGTCCTCCTGGAGTACGTACGAGTCTTCTGATGTTGCTACTTTCTTGTAGACAACCGTGTCATCTGCAAATAGCCTCACGGAGCTACCGATGTTGTCAACTAAGTCATTTATGTATATTGTAAACAATAAAGGTCCTATCACGCTTCCCTGCGGTACTCCCGAAATTACCTCTACATCTGCAGATTTTGAACCGTTAAGAATGACATGTTGTGTTCTTTCTTCTAGGAAATCCTGAATCCAATCACAAACCTGGTCCGATATTCCGTAAGCTCGTATTTTTTTCACTAAACGTAAGTGCGGAACCGTATCAAATGCCTTCCTGAAGTCCAGGAATACGGCATCAATCTGCTCGCCAGTGTCTACGGCACTGTGAATTTCTTGGGCAAATAGGGCGAGCTGAGTTTCACATGATCTCTGTTTGCGGAATCCATGTTGGTTATGATGAAGGAGATTTGTATTATCTAAGAACGTCATAATACGAGAACACAAAACATGTTCCATTATTCTACAACAGATTGACGTAAGCGAAATTATTCGCATCTGATTTATGACCCTTCTTGAAAATGGGAACGACCTGCGCTTTCTTCCAGTCGCTAGGTACTTTACGTTCTTCCAGCGATCTACGATAAATTGCTGATAGAAAGGGGGCAAGTTCTTTAGCATAATCACTGTAGAATCTTAAGGGTATCTCGTCTGGTCCGGATGCTTTTCCGCTACTAAGTGATAGCAGTTGTTTTTCAATTCCGATATCGTTTATTTCAATATTTTCCATTTTGGCGTCCGTGCGACGGCTGAAGTCAGGGACCGTGTTACGATTTTCCGCAGTGAAACAGTTTCGGAACACTGAATTCAGTATTTCTGCCTTTCTTCGGTCGTCCTCTGTTTCGGTGCCATCGTGGTCAACGAGTGACTGAATAGGGGATTTAGATCCGCTTACCGATTTTACATATGACCAAAACTTTTTAGGGTTCTTGTTTAGATTGTTTGCCAATGTTTTATGTTCGAATTCGTTGAATGCTTCTCTCATTGCTCTCTTTACGCTCTTTTTCGCTTCGTTCAGCTTTTCCTTATCAGCTATGATTCGACTACTCTTAAACCTATGATGAAGCTTTCTTTGTTTCCGTAGTACCTTTCGTACATGATTGTTATACCACGGTGGATCTTTCCCCTCGCTTTGGACCTTAGTCGGTACGAACTTATCTAAGGCGTACTGGACGATGTTTCTGAATTTTTTCCATTTTTGTTCCACATCCTCTTCCTCAGAAATGAACGTTTGATGGTGGTCACTCAGATATTCTGCGATTTGTGCCCTATTACTCTTGTTAAGCAAATATATTTTCCTTCCTTTCTTGGCATTTCTTATTACATATCACTGATAGTGTAATGGTGAACGGGAAGGGCTGGGAAGCATGGTGACTTTATAGTAATGGTTCGAAATACCTTGAAAGACAAAATTTTTTCTGTTATATTTTGTTATTTATTCGAATTATTTGGCATTATTTGTAAGGTTATAGTCACAGTGCCTGTTATCCACAATGATTCCCTTTGTGTGCATGGAAATTAGCAGGATGGGTATATTACCCATACTAACGGAATGTGGGAATCCCAGTAGCATATCCGTTGTTTCTGCAGTGTGCTCCCACCTCCGGTTCCGTTCATGGTGGTTCTTCTGTCTTCAGCTATGGCTGTCCTCAGCCAATTGAAAAGTATGAAAGTCACACGACACGAAAGCAGCGCATTTGCTGCATGAAATACGAAACTGCCAAGACGCCTAAGTGATAGTTTCATACTTTCTGCGATATGATTAGCGCTCTCGCACCTCATTCGTGTTTATATGGACATACTTATACAGTAGACATTCAAGATGATAAAATGTGTAGGTTTATACTTTCTGCGATATGATTAACGCTCTCGCACCTCATTCGTGTTTACATGGACATACTTATACAGTAGACATTCAAGATGATAAAATATGTAGGTTTATTAAACTACAAGACACAAACTGTTTCATTGTTTTGAAACAGCGTATCGAAACATTACATTGTACTGTTTCATTTGGAAATGTGTAGGTTTATTAAACTACAAAACACAAACTGTTTCACTGTTTTGAAACAGCGTATCGAAACATTACATTGTACTGTTTCACTTGTTTCGAAACAGTTACGTGTTTCAGTTTTCGAAACATTACATTGTACTGTTTCATTTGGAAATGTGTAGGTTTATTAAACTACAAAACACAAACTGTTTCACTGTTTTGAAACAGCGTATCGAAACATTACATTGTACTGTTTCATTTGTTTCGAAACAGTTACCCCGTTCAGCGTATCGAAACATTACATTGTACTGTTTCATTTGTTTCGAAACAGTTACGTGTTTCAGTTTTCGAAACATTACATTGTACTGTTTCATTTGGAAATGTGTAGGTTTATTAAACTACAAAACACAAACTGTTTCAGTGTTCTGAAACAGCGTATCGAAACATTACGTTGTACTGTTTCATTTGTTTCGAAACATTGTACTGTTTCATTTGTTTCGAAACAGTTACGTGTTTCAGTTTTCGAAACATTACATTGTACTGTTTCATTTGGAAATGTGTAGGTTTATTAAACTACAAAACACAAACTGTTTCAGTGTTCTGAAACAGCGTATCGAACCATTACGTTGTACTGTTTCATTTGTTTCGAAACAGTTACGTGTTTCAGTTTGCCCATCTGTACACTGAACTAGGTGCGGCGAATTGATATTATGGTGAACGGCATATACCTACTGCGAGAATCAGACGTACCGTGCTTCGGACGCATCTCTGTGTCTTACCGAACCAAGGATTTTTTTTATAGGGACTCCTTGTGAAGAAAATGGAGATATCGGACGTCTGAGAGGAGGAGAGAGATTTTAATTTTGTGAGACGCCATTACGGTATATGGTAAATGTTCAAATAGTTTTTTTGCACAAAATAAAATCCAATAACTAACTTGAAGTATTCAAGGTATGTATATTTCCATACCGAAATTAGTTAAGTATCACGATACAAATATTACGAGACGTAGATCGCTCGGAGGTGAGGTTTGGAACGATAGTGCGAACCTGCATTTTCCACCGTCATAATTCGTCAAAAGATTATCTCTGAATTAATAAACTTTAACTAGTTAAATTGTGGACCTATCATCCAGACTTATCAAACGACATAGCCTAGCAACCAGCTGTGCCGAATGATCTGCGTAGCGAGTAAAGGTTTTAGAGATTTTAGGTGGAGCAGATAACGACAAGGAATTTCCTCGAGGTCGCTGCTGTGGAATATATCTCTTACTCTCCTGTGGTATTTGAAACGAAGTACTTATATTTTTCAAGTTTTCAGGAGAATAAAGATAAAACGAGATAAGGAACTAAGGTAAACCAATCAAAACCAATAGCTAAACCAATAATTAAAATAAAAGCACACATAAAATATTTATTTAGAATAATAAATAAATAAAGAATATTTTTAATTAACTAACCAAAAATAATAATATATTACAACCTTCATCAGAAAACTTTATGATCTGAAGATGGCAGTAGCCTAAACTGATAATAGTGAAATGTAAAATTTGTGTGATCAAGACGGACCTTTACAAATAAAGTGGCACAATATGATCACAGACTCATTTACAGATTTTATATCTTCAGTTGACATATGTTAAAAGACATCGTAAGGACGGCTGTAGGTGTTCCAATATATTAAATGAACTAATAAAGTTAACATTGGCAGTACTTCTACGAGTACTGCTGCTGCTGCCAGTAATAATAATAATAATAATAGCAGATATAAAAGGAATTTATAGGCATACAAAATAGATGTTTTCTGATGTGGCGAGTTCTGAGAAAACGAAATTTAGGGACACTGAACCACCTAAGGACGCTGGGAAATGAGGAACCTAGCTGTGAATAAGGCTCTACGTGAGTGACGAGTGCGTTCAAGGACAGTGGCAATCATTACTGTTGCCTCGTATGCTGCCCCCTTTTCAACTAAAATGTAATATTCATACACCAAATAAAAATAAACAATGCCACAATTCCGGCAAAATCGCTGTTCGTCATGCGACATTACAAGAATACGAGCTCATTGTCATAGGTCAATCATTATGAAACGGGAAATATGAGAGGAAGATTCCTTGATCAACTGATCGTAGACCACCATACTTGTTTCCCACTGACTGTAAGATACCGTGCAGACTGGACGTCATTGGCAAGATAAAGAACGCACACCTATTACCAGACGTCACGCGAGTTTTCCCTCAACATTCGGTGGCCCGTTCTGACGAAAGCCTTCGCGGACATCAAGCGTGTTGGTAGTATCGCAATATGGACATGGTTGGTGGAAAAAATGACGGAAGTAAAAGAAGGGCGACGGGACATCCGATAGCTAGATAGGGACTGAAAGAGAGCATAGTGCAAAGGTCTCCAGCAACAGGCTGGTAAGGCATTTGGAACAAAGGCGCCATAGCACCATTTGAGAGCTGACCAAGGGATATTGCTCTGTCAGGGGCATGATACAGGCCAAAACCGCCCCTGTACCGCGGGAGGGTGAGGGTCTCATACCTTATCTTGAACAGCAGCACGTATGAACCCTATACCTCTAACATGCGACGGGCCATGGGTGGCAGACTGGGGAGTGTCTCTTCCATAGGATACGTGACGCCAAATACGCATTTACATATTGTATGCGTTGCAGAAGATTGAGGGATCGTAAACGATGATCGAGGAGCCCATCTCCCTAATTGGGACACTAGGCACTGGCAGTTGTGGGCAATCGTGCGCCGCAGATCACTCGTGAAATCGACTCCTAAGCATCGGATGGTAGCACCTACAAGCTATGGAGCAGCACTGTCCGTACCTACAGCCATAGCGCTCGATTTTCGAACCTTAAGATAGCTATTAAAAGCTTCGCTGTAGGCCGTAACCAACGCCCAGCACCCCTACGAAGAACGAGATCGTTCGCATAATTAGTGCACCAAAATACACGGCCACAGAGAGACAGCTAATGGTGTGTACATCTGTTTGGATTTCTGTCTATTATATGATCAATCAGTGTAATAAGTGCATGATAAAAATGACTTACGGGAATGCAGATTTGACATCGTCGGCAAACGTCGATATTTCGGCAGGAGCACACCCTGCCGTTTTTCAAGTAAAACGGCATCTAGGAAGCGCCGCGCAAGTGAATTTAAAATCTCAGTTTTCGGAGAAACGTCGTAAAGACAACACACACACACACACACACACACACACACACACACCACACACACACACACACTGTAAACATTAGCTCCACCGCACAGAGTGATGCCAGAGTGAAAATAACAACGTGTGAGGTAGCATTAACTCTGTCCCTCTGCAAGATTATACGCAAATGTAAGCAAAAACAACCACTTCCTAATTTAATCTTAACTGCTACCATGATAACACTGTGCCAATGGCTGGAAGTGCTTCCCACAATCTCCATGTTGCTATGTTCCGTAGCATAACCAGTGCCAAGACATTTTTCTGCAATGGCGGATTTTCTCGGCTGTTGTAAGCGTGTGTGACGTCTATGCTCAGCTCACAGGTCCTCCACAGTCCTGATAGTCGCAACAATATATCACATGCTACAAATTCAAGGATTACGGTAGACGCCCGCCTTAGGCAAACCAAGGTCATCCTTTACGACACCTAAAAGGACCCTGATCTTAGATGGTGGTCGAAAAACACACTTCATTTCATATTTCTGCAATATACGACCAATCCTTCTCGAAATGCTCTCTATGTAAGGTAAAAATATCACTCGGTGCACACTTGGCTGACTGCGCAACGCAAGGTGGCTTCGAGATGTGCTAACTCAGCTGACAAACTCTTAGGGCCAGAGATGACATGGGCCCTGTGAACCAAGATACGATTTACCTCTTCACTTTGAGCCGGATGGTGAGAAGTCAGCCTGCAGGCACAAGTTGGCGTCAGTAGGCTTTCTATAAGCAGCAGGTCTCAAGGTACCATCCACCTTCCTCCAAACCTACACATTCAGGGAGGAAAGACAGCCGTCCCTGTCCACCTTCTTCGTGAAACGAATATTCGGGTGGAATGAATTCAGGTGTTCTAAAACGTCGTTCAAATTCCCGCTGATATCAGGACAAACAACGAAAGTAACGTCTACATATCTGAAAAAAAGCTGCCTACTCCAAGGCGCATTTCTGAAAATATTCCATAAACAAACTGGCAATAATGGGTGACAAAGGGCTTCCCATAGCAACTCCATCTGCCTGCTCGTAGCACTGGTCTCATCAAACAGAGGCCTTAATTTGAGGGAGTAATTTCTGTGTAGAGCATTGGAGTACAGCATCGTATGGTAGTGAAACATGGACTGTTGGAAAACCGGGAAACAAGAGAATCGAAGCATTTAAGATATGATGCTACAAAAGAATGTTGAAAAGTAGGTGGACTGATAAGATAATGAATGACGAGGTTCTGCGCAGAATCGGCAATAAAAGAAATATATGTAAAACACTGACAAGAAGAAGGAACCGGGAATAACTTCCATGGTACTAGAGGGATCTGTAGAGAATAAAACCTGTAGAGAAAGACAGAGATTGGTTGGAATACATCTGAGATGAAGAGGTCTGCACTGGAGAGAATTTAGTGGCGGGCCACATCAAACCAGTCAGAAGACTGACTACTAAACAAAAATATCTGTATCCACAAGGCATGTGGCTTTTAATTGAAAAAGTACCTTTGAGATCTCTCCATTGGCAAAAGATCCCCAATGAGTTCCCCATTCGGATCTCTGGGAGAGAACCTTAAGAAATAGATGGAACTATCAACAATGGGTTAACATTCTACGAGTTTGAGCTTCGAATGTCAGAAATTCGAAAGTAGAAGGAAAGCTAAAAAATATGGAAAGGGTAATGCAGAGGTTAAACATAGATGTAGTGGATGCCAATGAATTGAAATGCAAAGAAGATAAGGATTTAAGGTCAGACGAATATAGGGTAATATCAACGGCAGCAGAAAATAGTAGAGCGGGAGCATTATTCGTTATGAACTGGAGAGTAGGGCAGGGATTGAGCCCCTATGAACAGTTCGGTGGTAGGGTTGTTCTCATCAGAATCGACAGCAAACCAACGCCAAAACAGTACTTCAGGTATACATGCCAAGGTCGCAAGAAGGTGATGAAGGGATAGAGAAAGTGTAAGAGGATACTGAATGGGTAATTAACCACGT
This sequence comes from Schistocerca serialis cubense, assembly GCF_023864345.2. NCBI lineage: Eukaryota > Metazoa > Arthropoda > Insecta > Orthoptera > Acrididae > Schistocerca > Schistocerca serialis. The sequence goes on along the minus strand of NC_064641.1, from coordinate 443,746,213 downwards.
AAAGGGAGATGAAAATGAACTAATAATGGAAGATTGGAACGTGGTTGTCGGGGAAGGAATAGAAGGAAATAGTAAAGGAGAGTATGTGTTTGGCAGTAGGAACGAGAGAGGAGAGAGTTATTAATAACGATTTCTCTGCCAGAGAATCACAAGAGGAGGTGGTATACTTGGTAAAGAACTGGAGTTGGGGGAAAATTTCAACTGGGCTACATCATGGTAAGACAGAGATTTCGAAACGTCATGTTGGATTGTACGTCGTACCCTGGAACAGATGTAGATTCAGATCACAGTTTAGTAATTACGAAGAGCAGACTGAAGTTTAAGAGAATCGTACGGAAGAATCATCGTGCGGAAATATGGGATACTGAAATACTGAGGAAAGACGAGACGTTTTTGAAGTTCGCCAAAGCTGTCTATACTAAGGAATATCGTAGTAGGTAGCTCGGTAGAAAAGGAGTAGACATCTCTAAAAAGAGCAAACGCAGTTTTTGGACAGTCAAACATAAGCACAAGGAATGCAACTGCAAAGAAACCTTGGGTAATAGCAGGAATACTTTAGCTGATAGAAGAAAGAAGGAAGTTGGTTCAAATGGCTCTGAGCACTATGGGACTTAACTACTGAGGTCATCAGTCCCCTAGAACCTAGAACTACTTAAACCTAACTAACCTAAGGACATCACACACATCCATGCCCGAGGCAGGATTCGAACCTGCGACCGTAGCGGTCACGCGGTTCCAAACTGACGCGATTAGAACCGTACGGCCACACCGGCCGGCAAAGAAGGAAGTACCAAAGTGTTCAGTGAAAGACAGGAATACAACCATATTAGTCCCTTAGGAATGAAATAAACAGGAAATGCAGGGCAGCTAGGAGTAAATAGCTATGAGAATGATGTAAAGGAATTGAAAAGGAAATGATTGTCGTGAGGATTGACACAATATAGAAAATTCACAACTATCTCCGGTAAAATTTCAATAAAAACAAGACAGACAGCATACAATATGTACAAGCACCAAGAGAGAAAATAATATTGGAAGACCAAGAACGAACAGCTGGGACTAGGAAGGGTGTTAGACGGGGATACAGTCTTTCACCCACACAGCTCGATATGTACCTCGAAGAAGGAATGACGGAAATAAAAGAGAGGTTCAAAAGGGAGATTAACATTCAGTGTGAAAGGATATCGAAGTTAGGATTCGCTGATGAGATTGCTATACTCATTGAAAGTGAAGAAGAATTACAGGATCTGTTGAATGGAAAGGAAATTCTAATGAGTACTGAATATGGACTGAGAATAAGCCGGAAAAAGATACATGTCAGGAGATGTTGCATGAATGAGAATAGCGAAACATCAAAACGAGTGATCAGGAAGGAGACGAAGTTAATGAATATTTACCATTGAACCAAAGTAACCCATAGTGGACGAAGAAAGTAGATTAGCAAAGACAAAAAGTACTTTCCTGACCAAGAGAAGTTTATTGGTATCAAACATGGGTGTCAACTCCTGGGAGAAATTTATTAGAACGTACCGCCGGAGTACACCGTTGTATGGTAGTGAAGCGTAACAGATTGAAAACCGGAACAAAGGAGAATTAATAAGGTTAGTGATTGGGAGGTTCTCCACAGAATCAACGAAGAAAGGAACATTTGGAAAACACTGACTTGAAGAAGGGACAGAATGACAGGACGTTGGATAAGGAAACAGGATACAACCTCCGCCATGGTACTAGAGGGAGATATAGAAGGAAAAGATTATAGGGACAACCAGCGAATGGAATACACTCAACAAATAATTGAGGGCGTAGAATGCAAGTGCTGTTCTGAGGTAAAAAGGTTAATCCAGGAGAAAAATTCGCTGCGGGATGCATCAAACCAGTCAGTAGACTGATGAACCCCACCCCAGAAAAAGAAAGGGACGTTACCGGCGGCACGCCATCCACATTGGCGAGCGCAGGGCAATCTTTTCGGGCACAATGTTCCAGTATGCCTCTAGTTAACTACCGAGCGAGGTGGCGCAGTGGTTAGCACACTGGACTCGCATTCGGGAGGACGACGGTTCAATCCCGTCTCCGGTCATCCTGATTTAGGTTTTCCGTGATTTCCCTAAATCGCTTCAGGCAAATGCCGGGATGGTTCCTTTGAAAGGGCACGGCCGATTTCCTTCCACATCCTTCCCTCACCCGAGCTTGCGCTCCGTCTCTAATGATCTCGTTGTCGACGGGACGTTAAACACTAATCTCCTCCTCCTCCTCCTCTAGTTAACTTCGAAATACGTAGAGAAAAATGAAAAAAAGAAATAATCACATAGCGGTATGTGACAGTAGTGTCTCCAGTTTACAGGAAGTCGGTAAGCGCTATCATTATCAAATATTGGTTGTAATCTGGGTGATTGCGCGCTGTGACGTACGCTGCGTCAGAATATATATTGTACACGTTCCTAATACTTCACTTTTTGAAAAAAAATTCCGTTATTTGAAACTAAATTACTATTAATTTATTTCACACAATCATAATTTTGGCTTTATAGCCAATCTCAGTCGCAATGTTATAAGACTGAAGTGTCATAAAATGACTGACATGTCACACGTTATCATCGAAATATATGTCTGATCTCATAACCCAGACGAGGTATATTTTATTCCGACGATGATATGTCATTTGGGCATGTAAGACATTTTTTAGCATTTCAACCTGCGGTTAAGAATGGCTGTAAAGCCGAAAATATGGTTGTGTCAAATAACTGAACAGTAATTTACAGTCAAGTGGCAGAACTTTCTTTGAAAGATCAACATGACAGCAGTCTACCATGAAGGAAAAATCATTAATACTTGACTTCCTTTGTTAAATATTTAACATTAGATTATACCTCTTAATGAGTAGATTATGACAGCGCATTATATTTTTAAATCTGACAGTTAATGCATGCGATATCGGAAATAGAATTTTTGTTGCACCTGGAGACCGTTAGATAGGCAACTTATAAGTAAAATTGGGATCCTTATTAACCAATTCACGTAATATACACTACAGAACAGAATCAAAGTAGTATAATAGGTCAAGTTAAAAAACACCCTCAGCTGTCTGTATTTCTTACACGATTAGTTTTAGTGTTTCGCTACGCCTTCTTCAGGCCCTCTCACTGACGTGTCAGAAGAATCCATCCTAATGTGCAATCGAGTCACTAGCTGGTATCCGCAAACTGAAATTGATGAACGAAGCATTTTTTTAAAAAAAGTAATATACGGGATGTTCCGCCTTTTAGAAGTAATTTCTGACCCAAGGTCACACGACGGGAAGGTCACGTCGCCTCTTATCTACATTTCAGCCCCTTTTGATTCGACGCACAAGTCGCCGAAGTGGCGTCAGATCGAAAGACTTGCACCCGGGGAACGGTCTACCTGACGGGAGGTCCTAGTCACACGACATTTATTTTTATCCTCTAGTGATGCCTCATCGACAGAAGTCAGAACATGGACGAACTGCATTGAAATCACGCGGTATTTAACACATCTCTGTTGGCATCAGGGGCTGCAACCCCACTGAATGTGATCGCACCTCTTTTGGAGTTTAGCTTGAGTGAAGTATTATAGCTTGGATCCAAAGAAACCTGTTCAAAACCATGCGGTGAAATTTGAACGCGATCTGGTGCAGAAAAGCGTGTTTATGTTTTTTCATCTACCATTTTCCGCTCCATCTCGTGGCGTGTGCACTGTGTGGATGAGGAGAGAGTGTGACATGACAGTTCTATGAATGAAATGGCGAAGTGTCCCTCTGTAAGACCTTCCAGCTCGGCAACACCCTTGGTGCCATTCCAACACGTTTGCGGCTTGGTATAAAAACATCCACGTATATAGATACTCATTCACTGATCCCTGCCTGCCGGTGGGACAGTCAACCCACACTAACAACTGCTGGCCGCATCCGAGATCACAAGGTTATCGAAATGGTTGTCTAGGTAGCCAACAGGCCAGGATTGGTAGATGGCTGTCTCAGTATAGGCACATTTTTAGAGTGCCCAGCAAAGGTGCACAGATGCCACGAATGGTGTTGCCAAAATTGGGGGAGGGGAGGGGGGTATCTTACAGGCAACGTTTGCCGTTTTATTCACGTGCGTCTCAATGTCGCACCGCCCTCGTACACAAGCCACTGCAGTGCTCGAAAAAGGACGGATGAAAGAGTGTAAATAACCTTTCCTGGTTAGGATCACGTTCACATTTCCTTTAATGATTTTGGACAGTCTCCTCTATATGCAAAAGCCAAGCCTGGGGCCGCGTTACACCGCTCAGCGGTTAGAACATTTTCAGTGTGTTTCAAGGTGGGAATAAGGGGGGGGGTGTCAGTGTGACAAAATTTGTCAAGAACGACATGCTGTTGTACATGGCTCTGCAAAATGTCGTTTTCGAGTGTTTTATTGAAACGCTTTGTGCCACCTCCTGAGGCCTTTTCCTGTCAATTCTGAGCCGAGATGTGTCTGAAATGTTTCTCTCGGCCACCGACAAGAAAGCCGCGTGATTTCGTTGCGGTTCTCACATCCATCACAGAGGCGTCAAACGAAGGGGTAAAACGTCGGTAAGTGGTGGTGTGATGAACTTCCTATCTTGCGGCACATCCACTGTAGTACTGGGAAGAACTGTGGTGTAATTTGGTGCCAATGTGACATCATTAAGCCACCTCACACGTCACAAGAACTTCTGAGCTCTGGTCTTTCTCTCATACGCGTCGACACATTGCTGTTTGAAGCAGCGCAGAGGCCAAGAGTGACGTCACAGAGCGCCATGTTTTTGCAGCGTTGCAGAGGAACGTTGTTGACACCTTTGAGCCAAATTTCAAACTTCTGCGTCGCAATGGGACACAACTCTTGGTTTAGAAAACTGACCCTTTAATAGTGTTGCGCGATTTAGAGAAAGGACCAAAAACCACCGTCAAGTGACGAGGTGCGTCTACACAACTATGCTAAATATAAGGAACCACAGAACTCAGGTACGGTTCGTTTGTTTATCATCAGTGTCATATCTAGTGATCACACTTTCATCTTGAACGTTCATACATGCTAGAAAGCGGGAATTCCGGACAGATAATGCTGTATGTTGAAATTCATCTGGATTTGTTGCAGAAAAGGCCCTCTACGATTGCGATTCAGCACCTCCCTAAATGATGACCAGTCCGCAAGCAGGATTTATAAATTTCATGGTATACTATCTGAACAAAAGTAATCGGATATCTATTAATCGACATTAATTTGGAATGTATCCATCCTTGGAAATCGTGGCGCCTTGAAATGTGCTGAGAACACTTAATGAGAAGTTTGAATGTCTGAAGAGGAATAACAGCCCATCCTTCCTCAAGATCCGAAATCAGGCAACGTAGAAATGTTAGAAGCTGGCGTCTGTAGCGAAGTCGACGTTCTTTATTTTATTTCAGTCATCTCTTCTTCGATATATGGGTGAAAGACTGTATCCCTGTCTTATACCCTTTTCTAATCCGAGGACTTAGCTCTTGGTCTTCTAAACTTGTTGTGCGATATTTCATCCCAGAGGTGTTCCATTGGGTTCACGTCAAGACTCTGGGCAGGTCAGTGCATTTCAGTGATGTTACTGATTTCACACCGTTGCATCATAGATGCTGCTTCAGGACAGGATGTACTGCCATGCTGATACAGTCATCGTCTCCGAACTATTTTCCTGCATTAAGCAGTACACAGTCCGGTAATATATATTCGTTTCCTTCAACATTCAGCATTTTCTATAACGCAATAAGGGAAGCACACCGTCACCAAGAAGAACATGACCCTACCGTAACACCACCACTTTCGGACCTCTTCAGGCAACGTTTTCAAGGTTTTCGCCAAATCTAAACCCTTCTAACTGGTTGTTAGAGGGTGTAGTGTGATTCATTGCTCCATATCACTCGTTTCCAGTCACCCACTCTTCAGTGGCGTCGCTCATTACATCACCTCGAACTTCGCTGAGCGTTAACTACAGAAATGTGTAGTTTGTGAGGAGCTACTCGGGCGTTGCAGAAAATATTTCGTTATATTAAACAAAATTTAAAGCTAAATTTATGAAAATTAGTATTTCACCTATCGGTTATATATAAAGAAATATTTGTTAGGGAATGAGAGTTGCTATGGAAATATCTCCACAAGAACGCAAAAGGCATGATTAACCCAAAATTTGCACTCTAGCTACCAGAATCTCGTTTTGGTCAGAAGTAAATTCTGAAAAGACTATGCTTATATCGCCTTAATTAGCCTTAAAAGCTTAGAAGGTGTTGCAATTTGTAAACAACATAAAAACCCGTTAAATAAAAAAAATACTGCAGGCTGCACAATCGACGCGAGCAAAGCAGCGGGCGCTAAGCTAGTACTGTATATCATTGCAGACTTGTTATATGGGTATTCAGTACCTAATATTTTATCTCGGTGGTATATGCCATAATTTTATAGATATCCATTTCTTACATGATCGCCCACTTTGATGCACACTTTATGTGTCAGCTTCATTTTACAAACTGACACTACACATGTTTTACATAAGCGATCTGAAGATGGCTGTATAATCAGTTGAAACCAGTTGTTACTTAATGTTATTTACTTGCAATCTTCAGCACTAAAATATTTCATTAACAAATTTTTTAACTGAATGTAAGGCTTTCGGAATAAACAGAAATAAAAAGAGTCCAAGAACCTTCAGAGGCTACTGATCGAGACCTGCAGAGCTCGGTGAAAAGTAAACTTTTAGTTCATCACTGAAACTGGAGAACGCATAATCTTTGGGTTGTTGGTGTGCAGGTTATTTGGCAGTCCAGTGCCTGGGAACCACACCCTTCGTGTGGCTTATGCCACTACGAATTTGATTAATTTTTTGAAAGATGAGATTTGGTTCTATGTGAAATGCCGTTAATTGTAGGCACGGTTGAATCTTTTGATTTATACCAAGCCATCTAGATATCTAAAATCCGTTGAAATGATTCATAAAGCTCTTCTAAGAAACTTGGAAAACTCTGCTTATAAGGCCTTCATTAGCGTGAAAAGCAGTGGTTGGAAGTAGTGACATTCTGGAAAGTTGCAATGTACTCAGATTACTTTAAGGTTACGAACAATCCTCCACCATGCGCAACGACTGAACGGAGGGATTACCACTCGTTTCATTATTTTGGAGCGGAGATGCTGCATATGCTGCAATGAATAGACAGTCATTAACCGTAGCAGCAGACTCGGGTGAAATAGAAAGCGAGACGAATTATCGTTAACTAGCATCCTTCTGTACGGACGTGGCTTATGGAATATAGGTATGAGCCTGAAATGCGTCGTGTGACTCTGTCTTACATGTTAGTAAGAACGAAATATACAATTTGGTAATGTTGCGCGTTCATCACGCAGCAGATTTACTGTCTCTGGTGGATGCGACTATGCTTTGAATTGTTTGTAGCCTCACGGGGACCGAAGACAAAGCGGCGACTATTCGCATCACAGGACGCAGTGCTAGCATAAGGCCCCACACCAGCCAATGTTGCGTAAAAAAATTAGCGATGTCCTCCATGTGGATCTAAATCGTCAGAACTGTATTTTGAGAGCATGTTCTGCGTGTGAATTAATTTGTAATAATCTTGTGTACGATTATGACACTGCCTGTAATGACATATTAATCATATATAAGAGTAAGTCACTGTCATACAAAACACTGAAGCTATAATCCAGCTGAGAGAATGGAACGTCGTGACTGGTATAAGTGTGACTGCCATTTTCTTTTCCTAGTCTTACCCCACATCTGGTGTACTGGTCGTTCCAGTCTTTCAAGTGGATTATTTGTGTAGTACACATGGAAGCGATAAGATACGCTTCATTTAATTCACATCGCCATAGGATGTTAGGTAAAGGCAATGTAACTGATGATGGCTCGTGCAACAAATTTATAAAGTGACAAGCGTGAACGTATTGCATTTCACTTGGCTTTGCTTCATTCTCCGTGTTACCAAGTGACGGTGCCTGTATTATGTTTAATTACGTTCTTTTCCTCTTTAGCGACTTTGGTAACGATAACAGACCAATTATAATGTTCTCAAACCCTGACTATCACCTCGATTCTTTATAGGAAGTAAAAACCTCTGGAAGTAAAAAATCTCCAAAAGTACGTATGTTAATAAAATTGAGCTATTATGCATCTCGAAACAGTGTCATTACGTTGGAACATTTTCATAGCATCTATTCTCTATGTTAAGTGTTATAAGTAAATTAGTTGCAGTGCATTTCATTCACTGAAAACTCAGTTAATGTTTAGCAGAAGACGGCGTCAATTATCAAACAGAAATATTGTTTTAATGTTCTGTAATGATTTCCAGTTTTTCACTACTTACTTTTCAACAGTCAGTTATCACCTGATATCGGTCGCCTATTCCTCAATAAATGATAATTGTTGAAGATCGCCAAGAAACTATTTTTTCAGTTTTTTTCGGAATATTGTGTGTTCTAGAACACTACCTCTTTTCCATGTTACCTGTAGCGTGTAAAGGTTATAATCTGAAGGGACGCACAGTATATCAACAGAGTAACCAGCAAGAGTTCTTGACGCTAGTCACGTCCTCGACTCTCAGGGTTTTGCGCACGTACTGTACCACGAAAATTTCCAGCTTACTACCAGTTTTCTATACATTTTCCAAGTCTCTGCTTCATTTGTTACAGCTGTTGTGTTATTCAAACAAGTACATTTTCAAGGCAATTAGGGAAAGAAAGATTTACGTAAAATTCAAAAATTCCTGGAACCGTGTAGGAAAGATTTGACATCACAGCCTATCCTAACCACTGCAAGAACTTTAACTGCGACCATAAATCTCGAGAAAAAATATTCTACCCACTGTTTCCATGACGAAAGGTTTGAACTTTCGACATTTTGGTTGCCTGCCTTTGTGCTGTGCTAGAGAGCCTTTGTTACTGCCAGTGCTTGTACAGCAGCTCACGCATATGTTTTTGTGAAAGAGTTGTGTCGCTGCTACCACTTTTTCATTTTCTTTGCTTGAGTGTTTGAGGGCGTAATTTTAATAATGTAGCCTTGCGTGCAGAACCAAAGTAATGCTGTTTTACCTCTTGTTGGAAGGGAAGGAGAGTGACAAAAGAAATCCAGACGCTCGACATTATGCCACCCTTGATATATTGCTCGCAAATAGAGGCATGTGGTCAGGAGAATGGTGAACCACACATTACGCAACAGCAATACTATTCGACAAATTAATGTTCTCAAAAAACTCCCCAACTATAGGCGCTTCAGTCCGGAACAGCGCGACTAATACGGTTGCAGGTTCGAATCCTGCCTTGGGCATGGATGTGTGTAATGTCCTTAAGTTAGTTAGGTTTAAGTAGTTCTAAGTTCTCGGGGACTGATGACCTCAGATGTTAAGTGCCACACTGCTCAGAGCCATTTGAACCATTTGAAGAGACCATCTGGCTTGAAACCCCCATAATGAATGTCAGACGTCTTAATTCCGTGAGACACGGCAAGTCTGGGTCGTCGGCATAACGCCTCTGCTGAACTTTCCGAGAACGTGGTAAAAACTCTTTCCACCAACCTCAGTTCCACCAAGAGGGATCGGTTCTCCCTAAGAACGGAATTTTCCTGATAGACCTGTTGGATAATTTTGAAAACTGGTAATGTTTTTTTTTTTTTTTTTGGAAGATACATAGGCGAGGTTTGGAAACGAACCGATGCATTTTTCCTCACTTCATACGTGAAAGGAATAGGCCAAGGTATGTCTTACGTTTCTTATGTTACTGTCGTATAATGAACACGGTTTACTGTATCTAAATACACATATCAAGAAAACGGAGAGCGAAGAAGAATGAACAGAGACCTCAAAAATATTCTTCTTCGCCCTTTAATGGGGATTGTAGGTGCCTTTTCGTATTTTGTTCCCTTTTTGTTTATTCGAAGTTTTCTTCCTCGTGTATGTGGATCGAAAAGTTTGCTCTGTATGCGGACTGAAGCCGTTAAAGCATATACGGCAAGGAAATAATATAGTACCAGAAGTAGCCGTTTCGACGTGAAGGATTTTTACACTTTCCGAACTAAGCATCGGAATTCGATGACGAATGCTGAATACTTTAGCTGACTGTGATTCTCGTAGTTTCTTCCGGAAATTAACGTATTTCATTAGCCGTGACCAACCACCATGTCGCGCATAGTGGTAAGTGGGTGAAACCCTGGACTCATATTCCGGAGGACGAGGGTTCAACGTATCTTCAGGTTATCCATACGTAGATCTTCAGTGCTTACCCTTCGATTAAGCAAATCCCGGGAACGTTCTTTGAGAATAACACGGCAGATTTCCTTCTCCAGTCCGTCTGTTCTCTGGACACCGGATAGTGTGAGGAGATACAACTGTAGCCAATATTTCTGTAATGTTACCACTAAGATAATTAGTCAAGTATCACGGAGGAGTCGCTAACACGTTTCTCACCTCGTCTTTGCATCACTGTCCTCGTATTTTGCGGTTTGGTCTTTTCGTGAAGCGCAACGTGTCCCCTGCAGCGCCTAACCCTAGAGTAGCCCATATTTCTGTAACACTGTCACATTGACCAAGCAAATATTTTCATGTCCTCTATGTCTTCTGCACGTTCTCTATGTCTTTCGGTATCCATTTAAAAAAATCACAGATCCCATAACAAAACTCAAAAATCATTGTAGTGAGAGTTTTGTAAGTGACAGTATTTTACTATTGAATTAGATATCTGACATCTTACTTTTGACTTCCTCTGTGTATAGGTATTTAGGATGGTTGATTTGCAACCGCTCATCATTCACTGTTGGATAAATCCTTCTCTAAATTACTCCATGCACTGAGATCTGCAGCATCCATGGCACTTCTGTAGGTTTTCTAGTAATATTTACCCACTACCTATTGGTCCTTCTTGGTATTTACTTATCTCTTGGAAGCCAAACAGAGCATTTCCTTGGTCCCTCGATCATAGGCTCACTGTAAATAAATGTTTCTATGTTTTTATTTTGTACGAGGGTAAGTCAATTATTATCCGCTAAGTAGTTACAAAATTTTATTGTAAACAAATAAGAAACTTACAAGAACATAATTTTTCGACATAGTCTCCTTACGGTTCAGCGCACTTGGTCCATCGTTGTACAATCTTTCCGATGCCCTTATAAAAGAAGGTTCTCGGTTGAGCTGCGAGCCAGGACTGCACCGCTTCTTTCACTGGTTCGTCCGAGGCAAATCGACGGCCCCTTGATGCCTGTTTGAGTGGACCAAAAAAGTGATAGACGGGGCAAGATCGGGACTATATGGAGTATGATCCGTTACTTGAAATTTGAGTTTCTGGAGCGTTTCAGTAGTGTGGGCAGCAGTATGCGGACGGGCATTGTCGTGCAACAACACGACACCTTTTGACAGTAATCTTCGGCGTTTGCTTCGAATTGCAGGCTTTAGCCTGGCAGTAAGCATCTCACTGTAACGTACACTGTTTATTGTTGTGCCCCTTTCCCCATAATGTTCCAGTACTGGACCTTGTGCGTCCCATAACATCGTAAGCCTCAGTTTTCCTGCGGACGGTTGGGTCTTGAACTTTTTCTTGCATGGCGAATTTGGATGTTACCATTCCATACTCTGCTGTTTACTCTCCGGCTCGTAATGATGAATCCATGTTTCGTCACCAGTAATGATCCTGTCTAAGAAGTTGTCCCCTTCGTTACCATAGCGATCCAGATGTTTTTTGCGTATGTCCAAGCGCGTTTGTTTATGCAATTGTGTGAGTTGACTTGGAACGCATCTTGCACAAACTTTATGAAACCTAAGCCTGTTGTGGATGCTTTTGTAGGCAGAGCCGTGACTAATTTTCAGACGATGTGCCACTTCGTCAACAGTTAATCGTCTGTCTAAGAGAATCATTTCACGTGAACGCTCTTTGGTTTCTTCATTTGTGGCGATAAACGGTCGTCCGGCTCCTTCATCGTGCCTAACACTTGTGCGACCATTTCGGAATTTTTCAATCCATTCGTAGATACTCTGTAGGGGCAAAACACTGTTCCCTTACTGTACTGAAAGTATTCGATGAATTTCGGCCCCTGATGCGCCTTCCGACCACAAAAAACGGGATCACTGAACGATGCTCTTCTTTGGTGCAAATAGACAGCGAAGCAGCCATGATTAACAGCACGGCATCGATAACGAAACTAACCTAGCAGCTTGAAAATTGCAAAGATATAACTAAAAATAAACAAAGATTGCATCATCAACGTAAAACGACAGTACTACCAAAATAAAAATGTAACTACATTGCGGACAATAATTGACTTACCCTCGTATATAAGTATTTTTGTTCTTATGCCACGTCCAGTATACTTTAAGTATACTTTATCTTCTCACTATGTAGTAGTATGTACATATCTCTATTTTTAAATTCGCCTGGCTACATGTTGCACGCAGATTCATTTCTTGTTCATTACATGCATTAAAGTGTGTGCACTTCTACATTATTTGATTTCCTATCTCTCCTAACAATTCCCAAAAAGAACGTCGTCGCTTTGAGCAAACAATTATTGATTGGTTTTTGACTTATAAGTTTGGGATTCACTGCTGTAATTCACAACAGGCAGATGACAATTTTCCGATTCAACATCAGCTTGGTTCTGAAAACGATTGTTTTATAAAAAGACACGCCAAGTCCTTTTTTCTCATTATTTGTCTTCTGGTGCTCTAAATACAAAAACTCATAACTGGACTATGACCTTCTCATTAACTTGTAAAACTTTCTTTCCCATTGCACGTTACCCGCAAACTTCCTTTTGTTGTTGATGATGTGTTGGCAAATGTGCCAACACCTTGTAGATAGAGGAGGCCGAAATGCACGCTATCTAACGCAGACGGGCGTGAATTCTGGAACAGGATAAGTAGTGAATGGTAACAAGAAAAGTACGTACCTGCTATACTTAACTTTTATATCGTCCTTTGGTTTACAACGTTTACTGAAGGCTATTCTGACTGTCTCTCGGCAAATGAGAGAAAGGCTTCGTCAGTGTAGTCGCTAGCAAAGTCGTCGTACAACTGGGGCGAGTGCTATCCCGTATCTCGAGACCTGCCTTGTGGTGGCGCTCGGTCTGCGATCACACAATGGCGACATTTACTAAATGGACCGCGGCCGATTTAAGCTACCACCTAGCAAGTGTGGTGTCTGGCGGTGACACCACAGTTGAAGTTTGAAATACGTCAATTTAAGAAAAGGAAAGAATGCTAGATTTAATGAAGCATCGAGATCAGAATCTTAAAAACTGAATTTCGAGTCCATTGCCTTCAGATAAGTAATGGTTGTAACTTATTCCGGTGATTGATCAACGATGTAGTATTCAGCCAATAACGGGTCTTTTCGTCTGCTTGTCCCTACGCACGTTATACTGCTTGGTTGGAGCTAATGACGGTACTTTTGTGTGCGCATAGGCTAAACAACAATGTATTACCTTTGTTTACTTTGAGGATTACATACTAGTCTTTTTTAAATGTTAATCTGCAGGTCTGGTTGCCTTTCATAACAATTTACAAATGAATGAATTTTCACTCTGAAGCGGGTTGTGCGGTGATTTTAAACTTCCTAGCAGATTAAACCTGCGTTCTGGATCGGGACTCGAACCCTGAACTTTTCTTCCAGAAGGTATGCAGAAGTTCTGTGTGTGGAAGAAGAGAGGTAGTGGTGAATATAAAGCTGTGAAGATGGGGCGTTAGCCGCGCTTGGGAAGGAGCATCTGCAGGTTCGAGTCCCACTCCGGTACACAGTTTTAATATAACATGGCGTTTCAGTTTATTACTGAATCTACGTCCGTGTGTATCACTGCACCGTTCCTAAACAGCCCAAGGAAACCTGTAGATCATTTTAGACATGTAGTTGTTAGTAACGCATCTGTCATACGCGTTTCACGTACACCCAGACGCATCTCCCACTTGTTAAAATTCTCATTATTGGAACCGACATTTTGTGTCTGGTTGTTGTCAAATAACCGGTACATTCACGTCTGTAGTCTGATATTTCGCAAGGAGAATGTTTATCTGGCAGTATCGCGGATCATTACATAAATATTCCGGAAGTCAAGAAAAACGTCAGCCCTATATCGAGCTACAGAAAAATTCTTCTCATTGCAGCAACCAAGTGAATGACAGTGTACTGAACGACCAACTGCAGAAGGTGTCATCAATATCCATCCGCTCTTCAGGTGTGTGAGTTTTCGATCTTCGACCTTGAAAAGATTAGCACAAGCTGCCGGCTGTTTGGTAAACATCCCCGCGAAGAAAGGTCCAGGGCAGACACTGATGCCTGCAGAAAGTCGTGCGTTTGTTTCTGTAGAAAACGAACAGCCGAGAACTGAAGCTTCACGCGCCCGTTAAGCGGCTACCAGCGGACTGTCTGTTTGCGGCAGCCTGGAAACCAAAAGCAACTATGGCTTTACACTGCATGTTTACGTCGCGCGTTGCACGGGAAGTAACCTTCGTAAGGATGCCAATAAAACTGGAACAGTTAAAGACAGTTTATCAGAAAGTGGCATAAAGCCTATTTAAAAAGCAGCGGTCAGTTTGGCACTTTCATTTATGAGTTAGGACTAGATCGCAAATATTTTTAGTTTATTTCGTTATACTAAAAATTAAATAAATGAATTATTAAGCAGATATTAGTCCACGGTATAGACTGAGTTGTCCAGTGGGAGTGACGTTAGATTAGACCTGTCAAGTATTTTATGATACGTTGTTACATATTTCACTGTTTTCTGAGCCACTGATATCTTTACTAATTGATAATAAACGGCATCTTCCCTCTAATGTTGTAGGTATGGATATCACAGTTATCCACAACTTGTGATAGATTATTATTTATGACGAATTTCACTAGCGAATTTATGTACTGTCACGGTGCAGTTAAAAGGCCTAACTCCTTGAAGTACCAACATGACGATCGCCGGTGGACATCACGTATTATTCTAATTGATCGCTTTTGTGCAATCAGTATTTTCTTTCTACGAAATGAGTTACCACCGAAAATTATTTTATATGACATTACTGAGTGGATATATGTCAGGAAATCGTTTCGTTTGTTCCTGAGACTAGGAATTATGCAAAGAGCAAAGGTAACTGAACTTGCTTGAAAAGCTCAGTATTTTTCTTCTTCGAGTTCGTTTTCATCAGTATGCACACTTGAAAATTTTGAGCATTCTACCCTACTTAAGGGCTCCTTTCCATTTGCTACGTCAATTCTTAGTACGACTGTTTGTTGTACGGAAATGAATATAGTGTTTTTTAAAAGTTTATGGAGAGTCAATTGTTTGAAAAGCAACATTAACAATCTCTTCTATGGCTTTCTTTCCAATGTGATTTATTACAACACTAGTGCAGTTTGCCAAAAGTAACAATTCTGCTTGCTGAACATTAAATGGAACCTCATTTACATATGTAAGTAATACCAGTGGATCCAAAACTGGACCCTGTGGGATACCCTTCGTGGTATCTCCCTAGTCACTAAAATTTTCTGCCCTTCCAAAATTGCGCCGTTGTGTAGCTCTTCAATTCCATTCTATTTGCCCATGCATGAGATACATATCGATCTATTCTTCATCAACGAACTTATCTATACTGACGGATACAGTACTGAATGAAATTCTAAACTCAGAAAGTCAGGTGGGCGTTACTTTTGTCAGCAGTAAGTATCGTGAATGAATGGAAGACATTTGTTTCACAACACAGCACACAATACGTTGTAACCTCCCCACAGAAATATTTTAAATGGACCATGAACCAAGTGTAACCTCCGCACAAAAATAATAATTAAATGAATTTTTGAAGTATTGTAACCTCTGAACAAAATTAATTTTAATGTACCATGAACCAAGTGTAACCTCCGCACAAAAATAATAATTAAATGAATTTTTAAAGTACTGTAACCTCTGAACAAAATTAATTTTAATGTACCATGAACCAAGTGTAACCTCCGCACAAAAGTAATAATTAAATGAATTTTTAAAGTATTGTAACCTCTGAACAAAATTAATTTTAATGTACCATGAACCAAGTGTAACCTCCGCACAAAAATAATAATTAAATGAATTTTTAAAGTATTGTAAGCTCTGAACAAAATTAATTTTAATGTACCATGAACCAAATGTAACCTCCGCACAAAAATAATAATTAAATGAATTTTTAAAGTATTGTAACCTCTGAACGAAATTAATTTTAATGTACCATGAACCAAGTGTAACCTCCCCACAGAAATTTATTAATAAAATGATGAACCAAGAACCAAGTGTAAACTCCCCACGAAATAAGAATTAAATGGATTCTAAATATTGTAACTTCTGAACAAAATTGGCTTCCATTTATAATCTCTGTGCAGAAATACATTCACATTTGATGTAACCACAAAATTCAATTCCTAAACCCGGAAATAATTTTTAAAAAATTCAGTAACCTGGTAAATTTATATGACGACAGCAGCGCTGCGCCTCGGCCCTGTATTCTGAATAAAAAAAGGAAAGAATTCTTACCTCAATAAAAACTGCGAATATATCTGCTCTTACGTAAAAATTTTTCGGCACAGCTTCGTGCAATGCTGGCCTATATTTTTTCTGATTTTTGGAAGGAATGATCATGCATTGGAAATATTCTTTAAATTGAAATGAATGCTTTTCTTAAAAAATTACTTTATATTATAAAAATTTTTATTGAGGCATTTTTTAAAGGAAATTAAGGACAGTTAATATACATTACTAGATATGCGCAAGGCTGCTTCTTTACCTTCTACAATAATACTCATCCTCCAGAGTCCCGACCAGAGCAGGCTGCCGACACGCGCAGGCACGCGCCGACTACTGCAGACTACTGAAACCTAATGCCGACTGACGCCGACTCGCGACAAGCAACAACTAACTACATACTACTCTCTGGTCAGAGACTCTGCCATGGCTCGCCCATCGCCGGCAACGCATACGTCTTACAACGTACCATTGCTATTTTCCGTGTTGTGCAGATATATGCAGCGCAGTACACATACAGGGGTGTTACAAAAAGGTACGGCCAAACTTTCAGGAAACATTCCTCACACGCAAATAAAGAATAGATGTTATGTGGACATGTGTCCGGAAACGCTTAATTTCCATGTTAGAGCTCATTTTAGTTTCGTCAGTATGTTCTTCTACCTACGCTCAATGGAGCACGTTATCATGATTTCATACGGGATACTCTACCTGTGCTGCTAGAACATGTGCCTTTACAAGTACGACACAACGTGTGGTTCATGCACGATGGAGCTCCTGCACGTTTCAGTCGAAGTGTTCGTACGCTTCTCAACAACAGATTCGGTGACCGATGGATTGGTAGAGGCGGACCAATTCCATGGCCTCCACGCTCTCCTGACCTCAACCCTCTTGACTTTCATTTATGGGGGCATTTTAAAACTCTTGTCCACGCAACCCCGGTATCAAATGTAGAGACTCTTCGTGCTCGTATTGTGGACGGCTGTGGTACAATACGCCATTCTCCATGGCTGCATCAGCGCATCAGGTATTCCATGCGACGGAGGGTGGATGCATCTATCCTCGCTAACGGAGGACATTTTGAACATTTCCTGTAACAAAGTGTTTGAAGTCACGCTGGTACGTTCTGTTGCTGTGTGCGTCCATTCCATGATTAACGTGATTTGTAGAGAAGTAATAAAATGAGCTCTAACATGGAAAGTAAGCGTTTCCGGACACATGTCCACATAACATATTTTCTTTCTTTGTGTGTGAGGAATGTTTCCTGAAAGTTTGGCCTTACCTTTTTGTAATACCCTGTATAGAGTTGAATGGGAGTGTAAAACAAAGCCGGCCGCGGTGGCCGTGCGGTTCTGGCGCTGCAGTCCGGAGCCGCGAGGCTGCTACGGTCGCAGGTTCGAATCCTGCCTCGGGCATGGGTGTGTGTGATGTCCTTAGGTTAGTTAGGTTTAAGTAGTTCTAAGTTCTAAGGGACTTATGACCTAAGATGTTGAGTCCCATAGTGCTCAGAGCCATTTTGTAAAACAAAACGCCATGGTGTTACTCTATAACGGGCCACCGAAGACCACAGGCCCTTTGTACCAAAATACTCAGAAAAATCCCTTAACAACCTCCGAAATTTTATCGGTCGACTTTGGGTTCAATCTCTAGGTACCGTGAATGGATTTAAATTGATTATGTGAAACACCGCTCTTCAGAGTTTGTCCAGCCGCGTAAAACACTTAATGAACCATTGTGTACTCTCAGCGCTCAGAATATATACCATACGAGACTGTAACATAGTTTTTCTGTCATCGATGTTACCCTGGGCACAGCAGTGCTCTCTAGGTATTAAATAACTGTAGCAAATGATTTACAGGATAATTCAGTGGAGTATTTCGGGAATTTTAAATTACTTTAATGTCAGTGCTTTGTTCTTTCTCCGAAAGTCCTTTAGTGAAACATTTCACATACGAAGATTAAAGACACAAATGAGATTAAATTTCCTTTACTTTACGTCTATGGTCACAAACTTTTTGTCATCGGACTACCGGTTTCGGTCTATAATGACCATCTTCAGATCTGTTTTATGAAAACAATGTCCTAACAGAAAAGCTCTGAAGATGGTCATTATAGACCGAAACCGGTAGTCCGATGACAAAAAGTTTGTGACCATAGACATAAAGCAAAGGAAATTTATTCTATATTCGGGTCACTGTTTTATTCGCGACATTGTCTCAGCTTGTGAAGCAAATGAGATCAGTAATGGTTCACGGCTTCGTCTTCATCGAAAGTAGAAGATAGCTATCAGTTATTACACACAGTACTGCCGGATGCAGCCAAGTTATCGCGTCAGATTGCGGTCACAGACTGTGTCGGATCTGATGCACAGCTGTTTTGGGAACATTCCCATATAATCCTCCTTGAGGTTAGTTAATTTTGAAATCATGCGCGAACTAGCAATGTATCCCATACCTTACGAGCCATGCAGACTGTGCAGTTGGTATAATGGCGGCCCGTCAATGTTTCTTTTCATCTGGCACGCATCCAAACAGTTTTAGCATGAGAGACCACCTCTTTCCTCGCGTCTCGGTTACCCAGCTCCAGCTACCATCTTAAAAGAACAAAGTTTATAAGGCCACAAAAGTTTCGTACGTATAACATCAGTTTATCTGCAAGATTCCTGTACGCTATGTGGAGAGCTTGGACTAAAATATGGAACACCGCCAGAAATATGTGTTTGAACATAAATGAAGTTACTAGCCAAGCCTTTAGGTTACGCTGTTGTATCTGAGCACGATCTGCAACTGTGCAATGTCCTCAATACACTGCAAGAGTCAGTCGTGGTCAGGGTCAGAACAATTTTCAGTGTGTTGTGGAAGCATACGGGGAAAGCGGAGAAACATCATTCGCTAAGTCACAACGGAGACGAAAGTGTATAATGATAGACGGTCACTGAAGAGGACTGTAGCGAAAGATAAGAGGACGACAATGCAAAAGTCACTGGGGAACTGAATGTTGCACTTGCGAACCCTTTCAGCACGAAAAAAACACGAAGGGAATCCCATAAGCAGGGAAATGTAAAGTGATCTGGAATTCTAAAGCCCCACTTCAGTGCTGAAAATGCTCGAAACAGGAAAAAGTTGTAGCGAAGCCATAAAACCTACACTATGAAGCAATAGGAGATAGTTATTTGATGGGATGAAATCTGTTCCACACTGTTTGCAACTTCTGGTCGAATTAACGTCCCAGAAGTGAAAGACGGCAAGGGTCCAGTGATGATTTGTCAACAATAACGTGCTTTCCATGGGCCCCATGGTTACTCTGAAAAGCCGCAGGCATTATGTGACCATTTTGGTTGATCAGGTCCATCCCACGATACAGTGTTTCTTCCACAGTGGTGACGCTGTGTTCCAAGACGACAGGCCCCCTGTTCACACAGCTCGCATCACCCAGGGCCGGTTTTGTCAGCACGAAGATGAATTGTCGCCTTTCCAATGGCCACCATAGTCACCAGCTCTCAATATTATTGAGCCTTTGTTGTCTACTTTGGAGACAATGGTTCATGGTCGTTTCCACCCGATCATCGCTACCTGAACTTGATACTATTTTGAGCTGTTTTGAATGTCAACTGGTTTCCCACGCCGTATTGAGCATGGCAGTGTGTTGTGTTTTTTGTGTTTACATATTTTGTCAAACCCCTGTATGTATACAAGTATGTGTATGGACTAAGCTTGCCACCCACCACACTATGATCGTTCCTTAGAAAAAACAGACAAGTATTCCAAAAACGTTAGTAATACTCAGAAGCCTCAACTACAGTACTGAGTGAGGTACCGTTTTTTAGTTCTGTGCAACACAGAACGCAAAAACACTGAGTTATTTGTTTCTTTTTAAATAAAATCTTAGTATCTGTAAGTAGCTAAACCATTACGTAGTAGATGACTAGAGGTTTGCTACCAAAGTAGTAATTGAATAATGTAACCACTGTTACACTTCATTATTTGAATAATCTCGAATAGAAGCATATTTAAGGACGTTTTTTTCAAAGTTGTTTCGTATTTTCTTACATTTATGTAGATAGAAGCACCATCAGTGAACACTTAAGGCCTTAAGGCCACTGAAACTTCCTGGCCGATTAAAAAAAAAAACTGCGAGCTGGGTCGGGACGCGAAACTGGGACCTTTGCCTTTCGCGTGCAAAAGACTGAGCTAACCACACGGGTCATGAATAGTGTCCAGGTACCTCAATCGGTAAGAGCATTGTCCGCAAAATGCGAAGCCGACATGTTCAAATACTGATTCTTAATCAGTTTTGTGGAAACTGTGGATAACCTAAATGAAAATAGCCGGACGGGAGTATCAAGAGCCAGCTACAACAGTTGCGGGCCAGCTTGCATCAGGAGAGGATACAGCTGCTTTATGACACCATAGGCGCTGTTTGACTATTTTGTAATCACTGCAGCAACATCACTTATCCTTAAACCCGTGAAGTATCATTTCGTTTCCTCCTCCTGTTCTCGCTACTTCACTTTTTTGTGAAGCATTATATACGGAAATCAGATGTCCTCCACCCGCCTGGTTTGTGGAATTACGCTGAAATGCTGATCATTACCGTAAGCAAGCTTGTTGTAAATTTCATCGGAAGTAGACGTTCGTTGCGTGTCATTCCCAATAATGTTGTCATACGGAACTTAACTGCTAAGGTCAGCAGTCCATAAGCTTACACACTACTTAACCTAAATTATCCTACGGACAAACACACACACCCATACGTTTCTTTAATTTACGTCTATGGTCACAATCTTTTTTTTTTTTGTTTAACAGATTACCGGTTTCGGTCTTTAATGACCATCATCAGATCTGTTTCATAAAAACAAAGTACAGCACATTAGGACTTTGTTTTTATGAAACAGATCTGATGATGGTCATTAAAGACCAAAACCGGTAATCTGTTGAACAAAAAAAAAAAAAAAAAAAAAAAAAGATTGTGACCATAGACGTAAATTAAAGAAACTTATTACATATACGGGTCACTGTGTTTTGGCGACGATGTCGCAGCTTGTGAAACACACACCCATGCCCGAGGGAGGACTCAAACCTCCGCCGGGACGAGCCGCACAGTCCATGACTGCAGCGCCTTAAACCACTCGGCTTATCAAGCGCGGCTATATTTAACACAGTTATTTAAAAACACCTAGCTCTTGAGAATATAAATAAAAACTTATCACTCGGTGTCGCTTCAGGTGAGCTGGACAAACAAAACAGATGAATCACGCGAATTACTGTAACTTGCTTCTTGATATCAGTGTGCCAAAACGATTAGCCGAGCGGTCTAAAGCGCTGCTGTCATGGACTGTGCGGCTGATCCCGGCGGAGGTTTGAGTAATCCCTCGGGCATGGGTGTATGTGTTTGTCGTTAGGATAATTTAGGTTAAGTAGTGTGTAAGCTTAGGGGACTGATGAGCTTAGCAGTTAAGTCCCATAAGATTTCACACACATTTGAACATACACTCCTGGAAATGGAAAAAAGAACACATTGACACCGGTGTGTCAGACCCACCATACTTGCTCCGGACACTGCGAGAGGGCTGTACAAGCAATGATCACACGCACGGCACAGCGGACACACCAGGAACCGCGGTGTTGGCCGTCGAATGGCGCTAGCTGCGCAGCATTTGTGCACCGCCGCCGTCGGTGTCAGCCAGTTTGCCGTGGCATACGGAGCTCCATCGCAGTCTTTAACACTGGTAGCATGCCGCGACATCGTGGACGTGAACCGTATGTGCAGTTGACGGACTTTGAGCGAGGGCGTATAGTGGGCATGCGGGAGGCCGGGTGGACGTACCGCCGAATTGCTCAATACGTGGGGCGTGAGGTCTCCACAGTACATCGATGTTGTCGCCAGTGGTCGGCGGAAGGTGCACGTGTCCGTCGACCTGGGACCGGACCGGACCGCAGCGACTCACGGATGCACGCCAAGACCATAGGATCCTACGCAGTGCCGTAGGGGACCGCACCGCCACTTCCCAGCAAATTAGGGACACTGTTGCTCCTGGGGTATCGGTGAGGACCATTCGCAACCGTCTCCATGAAGCTGGGCTGCGGTCCCGCACACCGTTAGGCCGTCTTCCGCTCACGCCCCAACATCGTGCAGCCCGCCTCCAGTGGTGTCGCGACAGGCGTGAATGGAGGGACGAATGGAGACGTGTCGTCTTCAGCGATGAGAGTCGCTTCTGCCTTGGTGCCAATGATGGTCGTATGCGTGTTTGGCGCCG
The DNA here is from genome assembly GCF_023864345.2 of Schistocerca serialis cubense. Lineage (NCBI taxonomy): Eukaryota > Metazoa > Arthropoda > Insecta > Orthoptera > Acrididae > Schistocerca > Schistocerca serialis. Next base: position 443,723,451 of record NC_064641.1, on the reverse strand, counting down.
TGCAGGTGAGCGCCACAATCAGGACTGCATACGACCGAGGCACACAGGGCCAACACCCAGCATCATGGTGTGGGGAGCGATCTCCTACACTGGCCGTACACCACTGGTGATCGTCGAGGGGACACTGAATAGTGCACGGTACATCCAAACCGTCATCGAACCCATCGTTCTACCATTCCTAGACCGGCAAGGGAACTTGCTGTTCCAACAGGACAATGCACGTCCGCATGTATCCCGTGCCACCCAACGTGCTCTAGAAGGTGTAAGTCAACTACCCTGGCCAGCAAGATCTCTGGATCTGTCCCCCATTGAGCATGTTTGGGACTGGATGAAGCGTCGTCTCACGCGGTCTGCACGTCCGGCACGAACGCTGGTCCAGCTGAGGCGCCAGGTGGAAACGGCACAGCAAGCCATTCCACAGGACTACATCCAGCATCTCTACGATCGTCTCCATGGGAGAATAGCAGCCTGCATTGCTGCGAAAGGTGGATATACACTGTACTAGTGCCGACATTGTGCATGCTCTGTTGCCTGTGTCTATGTGCCTGTGATTCTGTCAGTGTGATCATGTGATGTATCTGACCCGAGGAATGTGTTAATCAAGTTTCCCCTTCCTGGGACAATGAATTCACGGTGTTCTTATTTCAATTTCCAGGAGTGTATTTTTTTTTTGTGACAAAACGTTTTAAAACTTCCACAGACTGTGCTCGTGCTTTAACCCACATGTATCCAAAGAGTCAGTGACTCTAGGTCACACCACCAGGTGTTCTTACGGCATTGAAAATAGATCCAAGCTATATTTGTTACAGCACTACGAATGAATGTGACGTTATAAAGTCTGAAACATTATATGCATTCAAGTTTTTTGGTAATCGCTTTATTGTTTAAGACAATTTTTTTCTGCTTCAAGTTTTAGTGATCTTTGACGCCATAGTACCACTCCATAGATATGGATAAAAATCTATTTAAGTGGTCGCTGCTATGTTAAGTTTCGACCTAGTGGATTGTGTGGTGCGGGGAAAACAGGAAGAAGAACTTTGTTGTGACGTTGAAGACAAATGTGAAAGGTAGAATGTTATTTGTCTGTTATATAATTATGCCACTTAAGGCATCCATGCACTCAGATAATCAGCATCTATGGATAAATTACATACGAAAGTAATAAGTTTATGTGAAAGCATATCACAGAGTTTTTTCATTTTCAGTCGTTACGCTATTTATATTTCAGTTGACTCACACGAGTTTGCCGGGCTGTTGTACTGCTACAGCTGTTAGATCACTGAAGTTGGCATCATATGTAAGCATAATACACTCGACATGTAGTGTTGACATTTATCGATAACACTTAGGGAGCCGAACCTCAACTTAGACACCGTGTCACTACACGCCGCTGCCAAACTTCGTAATCTAACAGTCATTGTAAGCGTTCGACAGGCAAAATTTAATGCCATAGCCATTACAATATTTTGACGCGAGCGACTTAAATCCTCTTTAAAAAAAGAAACATTCATGTCTGCGGGAGGAAATTGGCCCCCGTCCCTGTATCTACACTCATAGTTGTCAAGCAAGTTCTTTGCCCTGCTTTCTATTAATCTTCATCAATATCGTCTTTGTTTGGTGATGCATAATCTATACTCTGTACTATTTATGTTGCCTGTTCCTTCCGAAAAGTCTGTTACATTTTTCTTACTCTCATCTGTTAACCTTAGCGTAGTTATCTGTTCCTCTGCTATTTTTATTTCGCTTCAGATATTTTGTTTCACACTTTTCATTTCATGAGTTGAACAGCAATGGAGAAAAGCTCAAATTTACTGTACCCCATTGCTTGAACTACCTTCTCTTTCTTCACATTTCATTGTTATTCTTCCCATTGTGTTTCTCGGATGTTGAAGATTATTCGTTGGTCATTGTACATCTCTGACAACGTCCTATCCCACCACGAGCGTCGAAAAATTTCTCCTCAAACACTACGAAAAAAAAAATCGCTTTTCATTATTGATCACAACGTCAGGCCTGCTTCTATGGCACCTATTCTCTTTCTGAAACTAAACTGATTTCCACCCCGTTCTCCAGATTTTCTTTTTATTGTATGACATTTACTATATGTGTAATAGTGTAATAAAATCATTTTGTTTGAATGCTCTTACAATTCTTTGGTGCGAAGAATTTAGAAGTAGCAAGTCCTATTTTTTCTAGCTGTTCCAAGCAATAAATTTTCAAAAACGACTTCTTACTATGATCGCAACAACTGTTCAGTAACTGATTTTTGGTGTGGTGTTGTAGATAACATATCGAAGTAGACTGAATTAAGTAACTGTTTCTAAAAACATACTGACAAGAGGAACACCCATCTTCATACACATGTTCAGTTGGCTCCTCGGTGTTCCAGCTACCACCTGAAGTCGTAAAACTGTATACTCCACGAAAAAACTCTGCCCCTGGCAACATGCCGGGTAACAACTATCCTTACTTCCACTCACTATTCGAGGTGCGACCGCTCCAACCATCAAGTTTGGTTTTGCCGCATAGCGCTGACTTGTCATCAAATAAAATCTTCAATATTCATACTACTCGAGGCTAATGTGAACACAAAATGCTTTACTTTCAACAACAATGCTGAAAGGAGACTCTCAGCTTTATGGAGAAAGCTGAGTGCAATTGACACATGAACAAGGTACCGTAAATATGTGTACTGAAATTAGCAACTAGTCTCCAAGCCAAAGTAATGTTGTAAATAATTACACGTGTTCCAGCAATAGCTTAAGTAATTAAAGTGACATTGTCAATTAACTAAAATAAGAAAGAGCAAATAATGTAATTATTTTCTGTTCTAGTTGATCACAGTTATCTAGGGAAATCTTGGCATTGAGCACTATAAGTTGATTCCAGGAGGTTCCTTTCTTGCTCTGTAACTGTTCCCAGGTAAGGTTTTGGTATGTTAAGAATGTACGTAAGTGTACAGGGAGTGGAATTTGTGAAGTTAGGATGGCATTGAGTGTAATGTCTGTAACTGAAAGTCCCATGCATTTAAAGTGAAAATACGTATATTCAACAAAGGTCATAACATCATGAAATGGAAATCTGAACTTGTGCTACAGTTCTCTGAGAAATCAAAAACTCCCACTTAGAAAGTATTTGGAGGGGTTTTCAAGAGAGTGGTGGCACCTTTCCTTCATACTGCGAAGCAAACTGCAGCCATCTGTGTCTCCGAGGTTAATACCCACCTAATTATTGTGTTTACAAGTGTTACAAGCTGGAATAATAAGTTATTTGAACTGGAGAAATGTGCCTGGCGACTTGATGCCTGCAAGCAGGATCAGCAACTGTTGCTGACAGCGTCATTGTATCTGTCAAGCTGGCAGCACTTCGCTGGAGACTGCAACACTTCGGTTTCTCTTCCACAAAGCTGCCCAACCTTGCTTTTTCTGACAAACACACCTGCTACAGTGTCTATTCCACCCTCTGCTCCCCACTGAGAAATATCCAGATAGGTAGTCCTTCACATTACTCTTTCACTTAAGAGGTGGAAGATGGTGATTTTATGAGATTTTTTGAATTACAGTACTAATTTACGATTTATTGGCAATATGTTACCAAGTTTTTATGAATATGACGATTATTTTCGCCACAATAAAATGAAGTACCAGCGCCTGCTCTATTAAATGACGTGTGTGTTGTTGCGACTGCTACGGTCGCAGGTTCGAATCCTGCCTCGGGCATGGATGTGTGTGATGTTCTTAGGTTAGTTAGGTTTAAGTAGTTCTAAGTTCTAGGGGACTGATGACCACAGATGTTAAGTCCCATAGTGCTGAGAACCATTTGAACCATTTTTTGACGTGTGTGTTGTTCAACTTGCTTTCAGTCCCAAGCCTTGCATGTTTCAATAGTGTTTTATCTTTGACAACTGTGCGCTCCAGTACTGAAATATCTTTCTTGTACCTAAAGGAGTCAGTCACAGATGGTTCTTATTCTATGAATAAACAATGTAAACAAGTCTTAGATCTGAGTTTGCCGTTTCTTGAAATACTACTTCAAGTGATTTGATTATTAGTGTTTATACAGGGTGACTGTGACAGTTTTGATTGAAACTGTGCAATATTACAACAATTACGCGCCGCTTACAAGGGAAGAAACGCAAGTTTCCCTGGAATCGTTTTCTAAAGGAAATACAACCCAAGATACGTTTGTAGGCTCACTTGATGAAACGGTTTTCGGAAGAAGATGTATTCTGATTTTCTGTCACAGTCTCATAGTTCACGTCGACAAGAGACTTCTGGGTTTAGACTGAGCGATATTAGCACTATATCTTCGAAGGTTAATTCATTTTTACAGTAGTCCGTTACTGTCGGCGGCAAATTGGAAATTTTAGAAATACAAAGATGTATAATTGTAACCAATTTGTGTATAAATTGCACTAACTGGGTTGCAGAGGATTCATTTTATTTATCAAAAGTGCGCGAAACTATAAGGCAAAGTTAAGGTTTGGTTATGCTCTGAGAGCTATACTGAACTTGCCTCATCCTAAGCCGCAATTTGATGACATAAATTCATAACTGTGTACAGATCTCAAAATTGAATGCAATCATCGCATGTCAAAAGCGGCCTCAGGAACTGTTCATTACAATGAAATATGCACGTATCTTACTATGTCAGTAGATGGTTCGTGGATGAAGAGAGGACATATTTCTCTTCATGGTATTGCATCATGGTGTTGACAATGGGAAAGTGCTAGATGTTCACTGTATGTCAAAATATTGCCACTCCTGTTCAACAAAAAACACCTTTAGAATATAAAACATAAGAAAAAGACTGGCAGTAAAGTCACAAAGAATCATGCAGCAAGAATTACAGTGGAGCAACTGGAGGCATCGTAGTGCAAGCTATAATAAAAATGTTTGAAAGATGTGTCAGCAAACGTAATTATGGTTTACCAATTACTTATAGGTTGGCGACAGTGAAGCTTTCAGAGTAGTATGTGAAGCAAACCTATGTGGTACAGACCGTAAGATAATAAAAATGGAGTGTGTGAGCTGCAGTAGCATGATGGTGCAACCTCACATTAGAATTTGAACTTATGATATGTGCTGAACTGCACATTTTATGAGAGTTGGATGAGTCGTTATGGTCTCATCACGTGGCCCTTGCGCTGCTCCAGTGTCACACTATGGGACACATTTTCGTTGGGCTACATCAAGTTCTGCATGTACACAACACCAGTAAATTACAATTAGAATTCAAGGAGCAATGAAGGAATCAGAACTGTTGATGTTACATGGGCAGAGCTCGAATATCGCCTTCACGGTCTGCTAGCTTCGAGAGGGGCAAAAATTGAAATTCTGGTGTAACTGTAACACACTGAGACGTATTAAACGTTTTACAACAAACCACAGTGCTGTATCTCAATAGTTTCCAAGTACTGATTTTTTTTGAAATAATAACATAACTTTATGAACACTCTGTATAAGAAAAAAGGCAAGAAAAACTCAAAGTATTCTATCTGTTACTCGTAATAACTCGAAATTGTCCATGACGGCTCTAGGAATTCTTGAAACTTTTCTCGACACGTTTATAGTACATAGCAATCTGTAGTGTGTCGCGTAACGGTGCAGCACGTTTGATCGCCAGAGTTCTTTGTCACAATGTTTCGCGCGGGGTCACTCTTATGTCGACTGCCGTCGCAGACGTTCCCCTCCCTCAGACACACACACACACACACACACACACACACACACACTGCGGCCACGCTGCGGCACTCTGGGGCGCCCTCCAGCGGCCCTTAAGGGACGCGCCCGCGGAGCACTCGCCACCAGATAAACGTGGGGCAGCTCTAGTGGGCGCACTTTGAGCGATCCCTGAGCGCTGCTACAAGAGGTGCGTCCAGAAATAAATTCACTCGCAGCGGTCTGCCCCGCCAGTCACTGCGCTCTTACGTTCCGATTGCTTCCGCTTGCTGACTGCCACGCTGTTCCCTCCTTATCTTCTCATACCAACAGGCTGAGCCAGTCAGAGTTCCTCCTCCAGCTGGGCACTACCGGGACGAGCACTCAAAAATCTAAAGATACTTGCTAATAACGCACTCATTTCAGAACGTTCAGACCTCGTATTGATAAGCACAGTCTAGATGTGGACGTTGGAGCCAGTTCCTGGTGTCTTGGGGTCGGGGGTTCTTGTTCAGACTGGAAATGATATGGAGTTATCAGTGAAGTTATTTTTCCAGTAATGAAAGCCTACAAATATTCCTACAAATATTCGAAAGTGCGGTCAGAGAGTTCTTACACCAGATCACAGAGGCAGTAACTAACTTATAGGCGGTATTTTATAACAGTGGCAGTCTTGGAGAGTTTTTCTTGAATCCAGTAGACCAGTCTAAGAGAAAAAAAGACCTCCTTGGTTGTCATCCTTGGCACCCTTACACAACAGGGGTACGTCGATGATATTCTACGCCCCGTTTTGTTTTCTTTCATGGCAAGCCATCCTGGGCTAACATTTCAGCAATGTAATGCACGCCCACACACGGCTGGAGTTTATAATGTCGTTTTCGTGCTTGTGAAACCCTACCTTGGCCAGGAAGGTCGCCGGATATCTCGCCAGTTGAGGACGGTTGGAGCATTATGGGCAGGGTCCTCTAACCAGCTCGGGATTTTGCTGATATAACGCGCCAATTGGACATGATCTGGCACGACATTCCTCGAGATGGCATCCAGCAACTCTATCAATCAATGCCAAGCCTCATAACTGCTTTTACGAGGCGCATAAGTGGATCAACGCGTTACTGACTTGCTCAATTTGTGAAGCATTACTGACTTGCTCAATTTGTGAAGCTCTTCCTCTTGAGTAAATAAGTCAATTTTTCTCAAATTGTAATCATGTACGTCACATCTACAAATATCCGTCCCAGTCATGTAATTTTCAGATAATTTCTTCGTGGTGCGTCGTATTTTTCTTTTTTTGTCTCAGAGTGTACATTTGTTACCATGGAAACATGAAGTTTTTGTGAGACTTATTCCTTACTGACTGACTCCAGTATATTCCTGTCTTTGCAGTGTGGAGATTATCGGCCGAATCTGCTAGGAGGCAGCTAGAGCCGGTGTCCGAACCGTTGGTGGTGTCCATTTGGCAATCCAGTGGCCCGATCTCCTAATCTTCCTGGAAGTAAATAGCTCTAGGGATTTAATTATTGTGTTTGTACCAGAGGGAAGTTTAACCCTAAGCTGCACGTCATACAGAGGCTGGTGAACCATTCTTACAATGATTTGATAGTGTAGAAGTGAAAGAAATTAATCCAGGTACGCGACTAAACATTTCCAATAAATCTGATAACCAATACGACATTTAATTTTTCCAACTTGCCTTACCTCTCGAAGAGTGTGTGGATTCTGGCCGCAGCTCTGGGTGGGATTTCACGCCACACCACTTTAGTTCCAGCGAATGAGAAATGAACATTTCAACCGCTGTATGAAGACACGCTAAAGACTTCACCACGGGTTACGTGAGGACCTGCAGCCAACGTGTCTGCCTGCTAGACGCACTGGCCCTACAACTGGAGTTACGATCCGTGCGATTTCGTATAACAGCAAGACTGCAGATCTGTACGTCCATCTGGTGATTCTACCTTTTCTGCAGTCATTGAAGAGCAGCATTCTAAGGGGTGTCGTCCAACATGATCATACTTGCCCAAATACCTCTGTTGTAACCCAAATACTCTACAGTTTGTCGTCATATTGCCTTGGCTTGCTCGATCACCAGACTTGTCTCCTGTCGAACACATACGGGACATCATCGGGCGGCAACTACAGCGTCACCCACGAACAGCAGTAACCGTCTTGTATTGACCGACCAAGTGCAACAGGCATGAAACTCAATCCCACAACCGACATCCGGAGCCTGTACAACACAGTGCATGCTTGCATTGAAAATTCAGGCAATTACATCGGTTATTGATGTACCAGTATTTCACATTTGCAATGGCTTATATCGTACTTACATTAACTTGTGATCTTACAATGTTAATCACTTAAATATGTTACCTAAACAGAAGTATTCCCAAAATTTCATTACTCTACATTAATTACTTTTTGGTGTTTCTATTTCTTTCTATCAGTTTATTTGGAGGATGTATTCCTATCTCTGTCATCCCCTGCTGTCTTCATTGTCTACAATACCCTCTAGTACCATCAGGGTTATTCCCTGATGATGTAACACATGCCCTATCATCCTGTTCATTCTCCTAGTCAATGTTTTCCATATCTTCCACCCTTGCTCCATTCTGAGGAGAAAACCCTCTTTCCTTATCTTATCAAACCATCTTATTTTCAATATTCTTCTGTAGTATTACATCTCAAACGCTTCGATTCTTTTCATTTCCTGTTTTTGCATAGTCTATGGTTCACAATACTGGGCACCGAACATACATACTCAGGAATTTCTTCCTAAAATTAATACCTTTGTTTGATACCAGGAGAGTTGTCTTAATCAGGAATACCTACTTTGCCTCTCTTAGCCTGCTTTTTAACTCGCTGCTTTGCCTGTCGTAGGTTATTTTTCTTCCTTAACTTTGTCTACTTCGTGATCATCAATTTTGGTTTTAAGTTTCTAGCTAGTCTCATTTCTGCTACTTTTCGTTATTTTTGTCTTTTTCCAGTTACTTTCAATCCATGTTTTGTACTCTTTAGACTGTTCATTTTTACATTTCTCTTTATTTCGAGTACATCTAGTCATATTCTTCAGTTACCCTAAATACAGAAACTCCTCTACCAGTTTCATGACTTCTGTGTCAATTTATACTGGTTTTCTTTCTGGAATTGGTTATGTGTCATTTTAGTATTATTGTAACTGGTTTTCAACTTTATATACAGATTTTCTCTATGAAATCTTCATCATTGCTGGAGGCAGCAGCCGGCCGCTAAGGCAGAGCTGTTCTAGGCGCATCAGTCCAGAACCGCGCTGCTGTTAGGTCGCAGGTTCGAATCCTGCCTCGGGCATGGATGTGTGTGATGTTTTTTTTTCTGGCTCTGAGCACTATGGGACTCAACTGCTGTGGTCATAAGTCCCCTAGAACTTAGAACTACTTAAACCTAACTAACCTAAGGACAGCACACAACACCCAGCCATCACGAGGCAGAGAAAATCCCTGACCCCGCCGGGAATCGAACCCGGGAACCCGGGCGTGGGAAGCGAGAACGCTACCGCACGACCACGAGATGCGGGCTGTGTGTGATGTCCTTAGGTTAGTTAGGTTTAAGTAGTTCTAAGTCTAGGGGACGGATGACCTCAGATATTAAATCCCATACTGCTTAGAGCCATTTGAACCATTTGGAGGCAGCAAGTGTAATGTCCTCTTCGTTTAGGAAAAGGGTAAACCGTCAAATCTTTTGCAATAACGCAAGGTTTAACCTATGTTTCGACATAAGTAAAAAGTTTTCTTCAGAAGGAAAATGATTAACACATAATTTGTACATGTTAAAATGCATGTATAAGCAAAGGTAAAACAAATCTCTGACTTACAAACAATTTTTACGCTTACTGGTTACATAATGTTGTGGTGGCACGTTAAATATGTAGTGATATGGTACAAATGAAAACGAAATTCATCTCCATAATAATAAAAACCGCAAAATATCGTACTGACTTTAATTAGAAAGTGCTTCATAAAAGCAGTTAGTGAACTGACGTTGAGGCGATGGCTCTTGAGTTGAGGAAAATTTTGACGCGAGAAAACAGTACATGTATGCGGGTAATAAGTGCGGAAAATAATAACACTAACATAGTTAGGAAACGGTTACATTATTAAAATATTGATGTAGAAAAGAGGGGCTTGGTACCCGTATGGTAGTAGAAAAGACGAACATCTGTCGTTTTATTTGGTTATCGCCGAGAAAAATGTTATGGAAACCATGTATGAAGTCAAATATAAAATAACTTAAGGAACATCATTTACAAGCGAAAAATGTAGAAAGGGAGAATGTGAAATGATGGTAAACGATGGAAGATAAGGGTGAGAGGTAAGACGGTTGGGGAATTTAATCAGCTGCAGTGTAACCGTCATCATAAATTCGTTGGGACAAAATACAATAAAATTGTATCCACAAACATTAGGAGTTAATGTTCGGTCTGTAGCGAAACCGAAATACAAGCAGATACAAAAGGAAGTGAAAGTCTAAACACTTCTCTTATGTACTATCATCTCAATGTAGGAGGCAATAATACCAGGAAAATGGATAAAGAGGAAAATGACAGCTTCGTTACAGCCAGCATGACTAAGGTATATCAAAACTAAGGGCTTGAAACAACGTATTGTTGTTGTTGTGGTCTTCAGTGCTGAGACTGGTTTGATGCAGCTCTCCATGCTACTCTATCCTGTGCAAGCTCCTTCATCTCCCAGTACCTACTGCAACCTACATCCTTCTGAATCTGCTTAGTGTATTCATCTCTTGGTCTCCGATTTTTACCCTCCACACTGCCCTCCAATGCTAAATTTGTGATCCCTTGATGCCTCAGGACATGCCCTGAAACAACGTAAAAAAATCTATTTTTAAGTCGAACCTGTTCATTTAAAATAAGGCCGTTGTTGTAAGAGAAATGTTTAACGATTTTCATTTCCACCAGCAAATCTAATCTGTAGCCTTTAACTTCCCTACGCGCCAACTTTTCAAGTCTCTGCGGCGAGTGTTGGAGACGTAGCAAGTGTTCGGCAAATATTCAGTTGTATACATTTCCACCTCCCTTGCCCAGAAAATGTTCTTTGTATCTTATTTTGAAAGTACCATCTGTTTGTTCTATATAATAATTAGGACATCCACTGCAAACAATTTTATCAGCACCTGAGTTGGTCAAGTCATCTTCTTGTACACGGGTTCAGAGAGTTAGATTTTGTTTCAAATTATTTCTAATCAGTACTGTTTTATGTAGTGTACCATATAGAATTAGCAGACTCCTGAATATAAAGCATGGCTACAGTTTCGCGTTGTCAGTTAGTAGATACATCGGAGCGACGTCAAAGGACATTATTGTGAAGCTCTCTCTAATGACAGTCAGTACGATAGTTTGTGCTTTTATTATTAATAAGGTTAATTTGATCGTCATTTGTCCCTTATGGCTACATATCTGCCGTGCGCTCACTACTTCATCCAAACAGTAAGTGTAAAAATTGTTTGTAAATCAGTGATTAAATTTTACTTTTGCGTTATACCTGTATTTTGGTTTAAAATGGCTCTGAGCACTATGGGACTTAACATCGATGGTCATCGGTCCCCTAGAACTTAGAACTACTTAAAGCTAACTAACCTAAGGACATCACACAACACCCAGTCATCACGAGGCAGAGAAAATCCCTGACCCCGCCGGGTATCGAACCCGGGAACCCGGGCGTGGGAAGCGAGAACGCTACCGCACGACCACGAGCTGCGGATTGTATTTTGGTATGAAGATAATGTTAACCATTTTATGTGCTAATCATTGATCCTTTTGAAGAAGTTGTTTTTAAAGACATCGAAATTTAGATCGAACCTTGTATTGCAACAGATTTTGCTGTTTTCTCACATTTTCCCTCACGTTGATGTATGAAATTCGTCCATTAGTTATTAACGTTTATCTCCACTTGAGGCAAATTAAACATGACACAGATATGTTCCATTAACACGTTCACATTCTTCGTTTGCGCTGGCTGAGGTTCTGAAGACTTCATCTAGGCTGCTGAGCATAGCTTTACTCGAAACAATAGTAAAATATCTGATTACAAAACCGCCTCCCTATCCAAAGCTGCTACAATCGGGAAGTGAACGCGATCCTTCCTGTGTGTGTGTGTGTGTGTGTGTGTGTGTGTGTGTGTGTGTGGAAGAGGGCGTCGTTTGTCACGTGAGTGGTGGGCGCCCTGAAACCATCACTTGGGACATGTTAGACAACGTGATCTGTGACAGCAGCTCTCTGCGGCATCAGTCGCCTACATCTCAGTGTCCTCGAAAAAAGTAACGCGCAGTTCCCTTGCACCCTCCAAAAGAACCATACTAGCTGTGACGTATAGGTAGCGCTCACCAGTTGATGTTGTGACAACAGCTAAGTACTAAGTGGCGAATGTTCAGTACTTTGCATCTCACGACAGCTGCTGAATTGCCGAATACATTCCCCGGATTTCGGCGGACTAGTTACTTCTCGTACTGAAAAATCTTACTGCCGTAAAATGATAGTGCGCACACGGCCTAAGACTGTAACAGGCATGTTGACACACTAATCAGTGGCTTCTCTAAACTTACTTTCTCAGTTCATTCCATAATGTTTTCATGATCTGTCGCCTGATTCGATTTCTCGAGGTTTGTTTCCTGAGTTTCGGCATCCCTTAACCTGCGACAGCCACTCTCCGAAAGTGCGAACACAGAGCACAGTGAATATATTGCGGTCGTTCCTGAGCTCACAAAGCGGCGGAATCTTTAGCTGATCTACAGCCGTCTCCCGCACAGTGGCCTCCTTCTAGCTTTGATTAGAGGAGTACACCGCGAGTCGCAGCCGTCGCAGAGCCGCCCTGTGTGTTTGCTTACATTTCGTAGAGCCGGGCAGAAGTTTGTTGGACCTCTTCTCGTGACGTCTGGACAGCTGTTTGCTACTCTGCTGTCGCTACTTCATCAAGTGCGACATATGTAACTTATGTGTAGTCCCTTTCGAAGCCTCTTTCCAAAACAAGTTTGCAAGTATCAAAATACGTGAGATAAATGGGCTATATTTTGATAGCATTGACTTAAAAAGCTTGCGCTTTTTATTTGGGTCGCCATGGACTATGAACCTTAGTATGCGACATAAATGTCAGCTTTCCTCAGAAAAAGGGTTTTTAACCTTCGAACAGACAGACAACAAAGAGATCTCACAAGTGTTTCGTTTTTGCCGGTTGAGGTTCGGAGCCTTAAAAATTACTTGCTTACGTCAGAAACTTTTAATGATTACCGAAAACCACGTTTCATAACAAGTGTGCTAAAAGTAAAGGACGAAAGCAAGTTTCGCATGACGCGTCGCTCCCAATCAAGACAGCTCAATGAAACTAGGACTAGACAAGACAAGAACAGTTGCAGTGTAGTACAGAAGCTATCTGAAAGATATAACCGACGAGACGAAAAGAAACAACAATGCTATTCAAGGAAAATAATCACACTGAAGTCAAAGCAACATTACAAAAGATGAGACATGGTTCTTAATAGGATGTGTCATCACTACGGACGGCCCTGCAACCTGCTCTCACACTGGCTACTGGCTGATAAGGAGTTCTCCAGCAGCGTACTTGACAACTGTTGGATGGTCATTGATGCATGTGGACGTCCTACAACACGTCTACCTAACATATCCACACGTTTATTGACTCTAGACCTAGGTTTCGATATTTTTAAAAATATCTTCTTAACAAGGTGTGGGCCTTGTTACATCATATGATGATACATTAGATCAGATGAAGCCAAGCGGCTCTTGTCATATATAAAACTGACAAAACAAGAAATATCCCAAGCCATGGCTTTAGACAGATAGTTGGCCTTAGTCTCTGGCATGAGCTATGCCTAACTTTTGCAAACAATTTATCCTGTGACTCTTGTGACAATTCGACTAATAAAGTCATCAGAAGATCAAGACAAACTGCAAAACGATTTAGAAAAAATATCTGAATTGTTTCGAGTAAAGCTATGCTCAGCAGCCTAGATGAAGTCTTCAGAACCTCAGCCAGCGCAAACGAAGAATGTGAACGTGTTAATGGAACATATCTGTGTCATGTTTAATTTGCCTCAAGTGGAGATAAACGTTAATAACTAATGGACGAATTTCATACATCAGTGGCTGTTGACCCTAAATAACGAAAAGTATGAGGTCATCCACATGAGTGCCAAAAGGAACTCGTTAAACTTCGGTTACACGGTAAATCAGACTAATCTAAAAACCGTAAATTCAACTGAATACCTAGGTAATTACGAACAACTTAAACTGGAAGAAACACATAGAAAATGTTGTGGAGAAGGATAGCCAAAGACTGCGTTTTATTGGTAGGACACTTAGAAAATGTAACAGACCTACTAAGGAGACTGATTACACTACGCTTGTCCGTCCCTTTTTAGAATACTGCTGCACGGTGTGGGATCCTTACCAGATGGGACTGACGGAGTACATCGAAAAAGTTCAAAGAAAGGCAGCAAGTTTTGTATTATCGCGAAATATGGGAGACAGTGTCACAGCATAGATACAGGATTTGAGCTGGAAATCATTAAAAGAAAGGGGTTTTTCGTTGCGACGGAATCTTGTCACGAAATTCCAAACACCAACTTTCTCTTCCCAATGCGGAAATATTTTGTTGACACCGACCTACATTGGGAGCAACGATCACCACCATAAAATAAAGGGAAATCAGAGCTCATACGGAAAGATATAGGTGTTCATTGTTTCCGCGTGCTATACGAGATTGGAATAATAGAGAATTGTGAAGGTGGTTCGATGAACCCTCTGCCAGGCACTTAAATGTGATTTGCAGAGTATCCATGTAGATGTAGGTGTAGATGTTGACGAGAGCCTCTACCTGTGGGCATGTAGTAGTGAGCATTCATTCTGAAGTGCGATGTATGTAGTCTGGCTGCTATCTAAAGCCATGGATTGGGATATTTCTTGTTTTGTCTCTTTTATATATGACAATAGCCGATCTAATCTAATGTACCATCATGTGATGTAACAAGACCCACTCCTTCTGAAGAAGATGTTTTTAAAAACATCTAAACCTAGGTCAAGAGCTAATAAACCTTTGTTTTGCAGCTGGTTGGCTGCTTCACATTTACACAGTTGCTGTTTCACAGCCATGTATAAGATTTTGACATCCTCACGTGCTCATTGGCATTGAACTCAGAGGAACGGTTAGGGCAGTCCCTTCGCCAAATATCCTCTTGTTCCAAGAGCTCCTTCACCTACGCTATTCGACGCGGACGCGCAAATTTTCAGATGTGTGTGTGTGAATTGCTAAGGGACCAAACTGCTGAGGTCATCGGTCCATAGACTTACACATTACTTAAACTAAATTGTGCTAATTACAACCTACACACACCCAATTACGAGGGAGGACTCGAACCCCCGGCGGGGCGGTCGCGCCTTGTAACCATAAACAACCGGACAACTGCGAGGAGGACTCGTGCTCTGAAGGTTCTGTACAAAATTAGGTATACAGGCAGGTCATCTCTAGGCGCTGATGAGTAACTTCACAAGCATGCAAATGTGACATAAATCGGCACATCTTTAGATTGCATTGACTTGGAAGCGTAAACTTATTTCACTGCCGAGGGACCGCATATCTTAGCATTTGACATAAATTTAAACTAGATACCTGTGCCAGTGACTGATAGAAAGGAATCTTAACAGACGGACAGACAGCCGGACAACAGAGTGCTGCTGTAAGAATTTGATTTTCTGAGGTAAAGAATACGAAAAATGAAGTCAGGATCGGGTGCACTCTTAAAAACACGCACATGTGGAAGGAGCACTGTGTCAATAACCCTGTGCTCGGTGTGGGGCGGCCGTGGGGTGGGTGGACTGCTGTGGCCTGTTGTGGATTTGTGAAGCACTGAGGGCTACGGAGAATCGAAGCCTCTCAGTCGTTTCTAGGTCCTCAGTTTAAAGACACAATACACAATACTCTGTATAACGTTGACTAGTGATTGCACCGCGTTTAGAAGATCTGGTGGTCAGCACGCCCATGCAACTTTATGAATGGCCACATCATAACACCACCAAAAAGATAGTGTCTGACAATCCTGGTGTTTGCCCTCGTACAGTGAGAGGTGGGAACACGAAATGCACCCAGGGATATTGTCCGTTATGAATCACGGCGATTTTAGTACAATTATTGTCTTTCACTAAAAATGTAATTTCGGTTCGTCTCATTGGTGTTTCTGTACTACTTCACTGCAGTTCTTTCTATGTAGGGTCCAAGTTTCATCGGGTTATGTCACTTGTCAGCGATAGATCACGCGAAAATTACTTTCGTCCTTAAGTTTTACACAACGGTGTGTTTACTCTTTCTGGATTTGTTTGGCATTGCCTCTCGGAACGGTATCGCACTTTGTACTTTGTAGTTGCTCTACGTTAATCTCGAGCCAGCCAACGCTGTGTGTGTGTGTGTGTGTGTGTGTGTGTGGGTGGGTGTGTGGGACAGGGAGGGAAGTGGGGTGGGGGTGGGAGGAGCCCAGCAGCGTTTCAGGTTGACAGCCTCGCTGTGGTGTGGTGTGGTGTGGGAAGTCTGCGGCGGAGGATGCCGCGAGACGAAGCGTTGCCTCCCAACTCTCCCTTGATACGCCGCGCCTGTCACTCAGGAGTTCCCCGGAGGCGCCGGCTGCGTTCTCAGAGCTTGCCAGCTGCGCCCTCTCCGTGGTCGCCGCGTACTCTACCGCTCGGCCTGTGCAACACCTTTTAATGGATACTGAATATCACCCACACATATTCATAATGTTTTTCAACATTTAAATATGTAATTATGTAAAACTTGAAATGAAACATATGCCGGCCGGAGTGGCCGAGCGGTTCTAGGCGCTTTAGTCTGGAACCGCGAGACAGCTACGGTCGCAGGTTCGAATCCTGCCGCGGGCATGGATGTGTGTGTCGTCCTTAGTTAGGTGTGAGTAGTTCTAAGTTCTAGGGGACTGATGACCTCAGATGTTAAGTCCGATAGTACTCAGAGCCATTTGAACCATTTTGAAACATATGAAAAAGTACTGTTATAGCAATAACTGAGAGTTACACTATGTGATCAAAAATATTCAGACACCTGGCTGAAAATGTCTTACAAGTTCGTGGCACCATCCATCGGTAATGCTGGAGTTCAATATGGTGCTGGCCCACCCTTAGCGTTGATGACTCCTTCCATTCTCGCAAGCATACGTTCAATCAGGTGCTGGAAGGTTTCTTGGGGAATGGCAGCCCATTCTTCACGGAGTGCTGCGCTGAGGAGAGGTATCGATGTCGGCTTGTGAGGCCTGGCACGAAGTCGGCGTTCCAAAACATTCCAAAGGTGTTCTATAGGATTCAGGTCAGGACTCTCTGCAGGTCAGTCATTTACAGAGATGTTGTTGTCGTGTAACCACTCCGCCACACGCCGTACATTATGAACAGGAGCTCGATCGTGTTTAAAGATGCAATCGCCATCCCGGAATTGCTCTTCAACAGTGGGAAGCAAGAAGGTGCTTATAACATCAATGTACGCCTGTGCTGTGATAGTGCCACGCAATACAACGAGGGGTGCAAGCTCCCTCCATGAAAAACACGACCACACCATAACACCACTGCCTCCGAATTTTACTGTTGGCACTACACACGGTGGCAGATGACGTTCACCGGGTATTCGCCATACTCACACCCTGCCATTGGATCGCCACGTTGTGTACCGTGATTCGTCACTCCACACAGTGCTTTTCCACTGTTAAATAGTTCAATGTTTACGCTCCTTACACCAAGCGAGGTGTCGTTTGGTATTTACCGGCGTGATGTGTGGCTTATGAGCACCAGCTCGACAATGAAATCCAAGTTTTCTCACCTCCTTCCTGTCATAGTACTTGCAGTCGATCCTGATGCAGTTTGGAATTCCTGTGTGATGGTTTGGATAGATGTCTGCCTATTACACATTACGACCCTCTTCAACTGGTGGTGACCTCTATCAGTCAACAGACGAGGTCGGCCTGTACTCTTTTGTGCTGTATGTGTCCCTTCACATTTCCACTTTACTATCACATCAGAAACAGTGCAGCTAAGTATGTTTAGGAGTGTGGAAACCTCGCCTACAGACGTATGACGCAAGTGACACCCAGTCACCTGAGCTCTTTCGAAGTCGTTCAGTTCCGCGGTGCGTCTCATTCTGCTCTCTCATGATGTCTAATGACTACTGAGGTCGTTGATATGGAGTACCTGGCAGTAGGTGGAAGCATAATGCGTCTAATAACAAAACCGTATGTTTTTGGGAATGTCTGGATACTTTTGATCACAAAGTGTACATTCATTTTACTGTTTTGGCATCGGATAGTTAATACTGACAAGGGAACCTCTCCATCGCACCCCCTGCAGATTTAGTGGTACGATGACCCCAGTGGATAGCACGTCAAAAACTGAACACACGTCCAGCATGAAAACAGGAAGAATATGTACTGAACTGTGAAAAAAATGCAAAATAGAAACAGTGAACAGTCCAAGGACAATAAACACAATTAGAGCAGGATGAAACAGCAATGGCGTGATGGTTGGTAGCTGAGTGTGTTCTGTCAGACAGCTGGCTGCTCTGTGTGATAAAAAACTGAGTGAGGGGACCGACAACGAACTTCGACGTATGTCATGTGACGTCCGCTACGACCAAATACATTGAACAATAACGAACAAAATGCCAAAAAAGTAAGTGATCACGCTGTTTGACTGCAAAGCAGAAGCTCCCTCTTACCATTAATTTAATTTTTTTCACGACATTATTAACTGTCCGTCCGGTCACTGAAATGTTCATTCTCTTTCTGCAGTCTTCGATTATAGAAAATGAGTCATGTGGTAAGAATACGTTAACCGTCGTCAGCAAATGTGGCGACTACTGAGAGAGAGCTAGATACCACATAGACGTCTTACAGAAATGGAAACAACAATAAACAGGCGTTAACTGTTTTAAAACAAAGAAATTCAAGATCCAAAACTTCGAAAATGTAACGCAGCTTCAAAAAACGTTAAAAACATGCTTTGACAGAGCACAGAGAAACTGTCTGATTGTGAAACTGTTGCGTTTATTTGCTGCAGCTTATGTGACAAACTACTATATTTCCATCATTTACTTGGGAATGATCACATTCACATTTACAGGAATACCTATATAGGACAAGGAGGCATATCTCACCCACTTACCAGTCGTACACATAAGGGGGTTGGTTAATTTGGGGGAAGAGACCAAACAGTGGGGTTACCGGTCTCATCGGATTAGGGAAGGATGGGAAAGGAAGTCGGCCGTGCACTTTCAAAGGAACCATGGCGGCATCTTCTTGAAGCGATTGAGAAAAATCGCGACAAATCTAAATCAGGGTGGTTGGACGCGCAATAGAACCGCCGTCCTCCCGAATGCGAGTCCAGTGTGCTAACCACTGCGTCGTACAAATTAGGTGTGTCGATAAGAGATTCCTATCGTATGACACGCGTAATGTCACTAGTGCCGTGTATGACGCACCAGGCGTGTTTTCCGGTGGAGGATTCTGTTGACTTGTCGCCTTGTCATCAAACATTTGCTGTTCCCATTCGAAAACCACTTCCTTTCGGCTGCCAATAGAGTAGTGTAGAATTAAATTTCATTATAGGTCCCTTCCTTATACCTCGCTGTTGCAAACGGACGTTACATCATGACAAAGACACAAAATTAAACACAGCGAACGGCTGAAAAAATATCACTAGGGAGTTTTGAACAAGGCTCACCCATTTTGTAGTCCAAAAACGTAACCACTCCACCACGACGCTGTGTTTCTTCTACGCTCCTCTGTGTTGCACTTCTTGTTCTTGGACCGTTCACTGTTTCTATCTTACTTTTTTTTTCACAGTTCGTTACACGTTCTTCCTTATTTCATGCTTGATGTGTGTTCCGTTTTTGACGGGTATCCACTGCGCCCTCTTACCACTAAATCTGAGGGGGTGCGAGAGGGAGTTTCTCTTGCGAAATGCATCTTGAACATCATCTGTAGATCATTTTGCGTTATCCGGGATGCACCTCAGTGGCGGCTACTGTGTGAGAGCACAAGAGCACGTGAACACCCTGACACCTTGCGGATTTATTGGTTATTTTTCTTTGAATGCTGTTAAATGTAATATAGATCTGGTACTCTGAAAGACACGGCACTAATCTACCGCGCTATACTACACTGCTACTCCTCTAGACTCCATGAAACTTCGCATCAGGGTCGCGAGCACTCCTTCAGGTGTACGTTTTAAGGAGCTTTTGCACATGCGCAACTGGCATGACATATATGCCCTATAGGCCAAATACAAACAGATTTGATAAACAACGTGCACGTTTACAGAGCGCACAGCTAGCCCTCACCACTCAACTACGAGTTTGGGTCAATGCCACCAGGTGGTAGCACACTCCAGCACACTTTTATCCACGTTCACTTGGCATAAATCCCGCTAGACGGTAGCACACTGCTCAGATACGCCAATTCGTTCACTGTGGAGCAAAATTAGTTAGGACATCACTGTATGTTATACTGATAGAAAAACCTATTGTGTGGGATTCTGAATGAGGTATAGTACATTAAGTTTTCGATTTCAACATACAGTAATCCATTTAAGTCGCTGAAAACCATAAAACACATCATTGTCGATTGTGAGACTGTAGCATTTATTCATGCTCCTGAAATCTGTTGATCTTTTGGTGTGTCAGGTTTATCTGTGCTGTAGGTCCACATTGTATATATGAACTTTCACGAAAAGCTGTCTCATTGATTGCCCTGATATTCACCTAAATGTGAGATCGACGACGGTGTGCTTTTGACCCTTATGATTCTCAGCGCTTCATTTGTATTCTAGTCAAGTAATGAAGTTGGCAGATAATGGGGCTATGGCTTGAACTGAATCATTTCCACAAACGCAAGTTTGTATTAGGAGTTGGTTGTTTACTGTGCAGAAAACGGCTCTCGAGTGCAGTGTCAACATGAACGCTGTTGTTGTAAGCGCTTACAAAAACAAAGTCCGAAAAGGCCTTGAAAGCCCAAAGGTACCTACTGGCCATCGTGTCCTACTCAGATCGTAGGCGTCAAAAGATGCGGATACTGAGGAGCATGTGGTCAGCACACTGCTTTCCCTGCTGTAGTCAGTTCTCGTGGACGGTCCCGCTGCTTCTCAGTCAAGTACCTCGTCAATTAGCTTCACAAGAGCTGCTGAGTGCACCCCGCTTGCCAACAGCACTCGACATACCTGGGTGGTGACCCATACAAGTGCTAGCAACGCCCGACAGCGCTTAACGTAGGTGATCGGAAGGGTAGCGGTGTTACCACTGTGGCAAGGCCGTTGGCCTTTAAGCGCTAATAGAAAAGAAAATCATCAGGAAAAGTTAGCCGCAGAGGAAGTGGGGTCTCCCAGACCAGATGCGTTGCCTGAAAAAGTGACGAAATCAAATAAACGCGACTAAAAGCGAACATTTAACAAAGAAGTGTATAATAAGCGTAAGTTGTTGTGTGGGCACAACGTACGAACGTCTGATTTTCAGCCCAGAGGTTCATTCGTTAACTAATACAGGCGTTTGGGATCTTGTAAATTTTTCCGAAAATATAAAAGAAGGACGAAAGCTCCATTTACACAAAAATGCGGAACGGAGAGTAGCAAAAGCTTGAACATCACTTCGTTCTTGCCCTAAACTGTACTTTCTTTTTTACAAAACAACAAAATTCTTTCTTTTTTCAGACGAATTATGCATATTATGGATGAGCACTTGTTACAGCTACCAACAGAAATATCAACAGTACACAAAAAGTCCAGGAATAATTCCAAAGTCCATTAAGAATTATAAATGGTGGAGTAAAATCAACACCTATTGAAATAGGTATACAAAGGTTTGCACTGCTTCATTATGACAAACTTACTCGTCTATCCAATCAAATTAAATGGCTGAAATATAAAGATGCGTGTAACAATAATAGTATGTAGATGAAAACACGAATTAGCTTCATCTAAAAAGTAAAAAAAAAACGTTAGTTCAGAGTGTCAACTGCCGAACTTTATTTTCTCACCCCTTCCAATTCTGCTTCCACGGCTGCAGTATCACCTAGTCATAACAGATAATCATAAGAAACGTGGAACAAGTACATTATTGATGAGAGCTACAGCATTGGCAACAATAAATCTGAGATACTCTGAAGATCAGTGGCTCCACATCGACACAGATGGTTCATTAATAGAAAAGAAGGAAACGCTGCATTAGGATTTTATAGCAAAATTGTCTATCAGACTTGAGGACCGCACAACTCAAATTTTGAAAGTGAAGTGGAAGCCATCAGAGTGCAACAAGTCACCTAAACAACCATTTACACGCAGTTGACAGAGCATTTATATTTTGTGATTCCAGAGTAACTATACCGGCAATTATCAACACAAGACCCCAAAATGGCTGAGGTTAAAAAAGTCCAAAAAGAAATTAAATGTCTGCAACAGAAGAACAAGGCAATTGGAGTTCAGTGGATACCACCTCACTGTGGCCTAGATGTTAATTAAAAGGCAGATTTTCTAACCGAAAAGGGTACAAAATCTAAATGGAAAAACTAACATATTCTGCAGTCAAACGCATTATTAACAACTCATTTCAAAGAGAACTGACATGATTTAAGAAAATTTCATGTTGTTGTTGTTGTTGTGGTCTTCAGTCCTGAGACTGGTTTGATGCAGCTCTCCATGCTACTCTATCCTGTGCAAGCTTTTTCATCTCCCAGTACCTACTGCAACCTACATCCTTCTGAATCTGCTTAGTGTATTCATCTCTTGGTCTCCCTCTACGATTTTTACCCTCCACGCTGCCCTCCAATACTAAATTGGTGATCCCTTGATGCCTCAGAACATGTCCCACCAACCGATCCCTTCTTCTGATCAAGTTGTGCCACAAACTTCTCTTCTCCCCAATCCTATTCAATACTTCCTCATTAGTTATGTGATCTACCCATCTAATCTTCAGCATTCTTCTGTAGAACCACATTTCGAAAGCTTCTATTCTCTTCTTGTACAAACTATTTATCGTCCATGTTTCACTTCCATACATGGCTACACTCCATACGAATACTTTCAGAAATGACTTCCTGACACTTAAATCAATACTGGATGTTAACAAATTTCTCTTCTTCAGAAACACTTTCCTTGCCATTGCCAGCCTACATTTTATATCCTCTCTACTTCGACCATCATCAGTTATTTTGCTCCCCAAATAGCAAAACTCCTTTACTACTTTAAGTGCCTCATTTCCTAATCTAATTCCCTCAGCATCACCCGACTTAATTAGACTACATTCCATTATCCTTGTTTTGCTTTTGTTGATGTTCATCTTATATCCTCCTTTCAAGACACTGTCCATTCCATTCAACTGCTCTTCCAAGTCCTTTGCTGTCTCTGACAGAATTACAATGTCATCGGCGAACCTCAAAGTTTTTATTTCTTCTCCATGAATTTTAATACCTACTCCGAATTTTTCTTTTGTTTCCTTTACTGCTTGCTCAATATACAGATTGAACAACATCGGGGAGAGGCTACAACCCTGTCTTACTCCCTTCCCAACCACTGCTTCACTTTCATGTCCCTCGACTCTTATAACTGCCATCTGGTTTCTGTACAAATTGTAAATAGCCTTTCGCTCCCTGTATTTTACCCCTGCCACCTTTAGAATTTGAAAGAGAGTATTCCAGTCAACATTGTCAAAAGCTTTCTCTAAGTCTACAAATGCTAGAAACGTAGGTCTGCCTTTTCTTAATCTTTCTTCTAAGATAAGTCGTAAGGTCAGTATTGCCACACGTGTTCCAGTGTTTTTACGGAATCCAAACTCATCTTCCCCGAGGTTGGCTTCTACTAGTTTTTCCATTCGTCTGTAAAGAATTCGTGTTAGTATTTTGCAGCTGTGACTTATTAAGCTGACTGTTCGGTAATTTTCACAACTGTCAACACCTGCTTTCTTTGGGATTGGAATTATTATATTCTTCTTGAAGTCTGAGGGTATTTCGCCTGTTTCATACATCTTGCTCACCAGATGGTAGACTTTTGTCAGGACTGGCTCTCCCACGGCCGTCAGTAGTTCCAATGGAATATTGTCTACTCCGGGGGCCTTGTTTCGACTCAGGTCTTTCAGTGCTCTGTCAAACTCTTCACGCAGTATCATATCTCCCATTTCATCTTCATCTACATCCTGTTCCAGTTCCATAATATTGTCCTCAAGTACATCGCCCTTGTATAGACCCTCTATATACTCCTTCCACCTTTCTGCTTTCCCTTCTTTGCTTAGAACTGGGTTTCCATCTGAGCTCTTGATATTCATACAAGTGGTTCTCTTATCTCCAAAGGTCTCTTTAATTTTCCTGTAGGCGGTATCTATCTTACCCCTAGTGAGATAGGCCTCTACATCCTTACATTTGTTCTCTAGCCATCCCTGCTTAGCCATTTTGCACTTCCTGTCGATCTCATTTTTGAGACGTTTGTATTCCTTTTTGCCTGTTTCACTTACTGTATTTTTATATTTTCTCCTTTCATCAATTAAATTCAATATTTCTTCTGTTACCCAAGGATTTCTACTAGCCCTCGTCTTTTTACCTACTTGATCCTCTGCTGCCTTCACTATTTCATCCCTCAAAGCTACCCATTCTTCTTCTACTGTATTTATTTCCCCCATTCCTGTCAATTGCTCCCTTATGCTCTCCCTGAATCTCTGTACAACCTCTGGTTCTTTTAGTTTATCCAGGTCCCATCTCCTTAAATTCCTACCTTTTTGCAGTTTCTTCAGTTTTAATCTACAGGTCATAACCAATAGATTGTGGTCAGAGTCCACATCTGCCCCTGGAAATGTCTTAGAATTTAAAACCTGGTTCCTAAATCTCTGTCTTACCATTATATAATCTATCTGATACCTTTTAGTATCTCCAGGGTTCTTCCCTGTATGCAACCTTCTTTCATGATTCTTAAACCAAGTGTTAGTTATGATTATGTTGTGCTCTGTGCAAAATTCGACCAGGCGGCTTCCTCTTTCATTTCTGTCCCCCAATCCATATTCACCTACTATGTTTCCTTCTCTCCCTTTTCCTACACTCGAATTCCAGTCACCCATGACTATTAAATTTTCGTCTCCCTTCACAATCTGAATAATTTCTTTTATTTCATCATACATTTCTTCAATTTCTTCGTCATCTGCAGAGCTAGTTGGCATATAAACTTGTACTACTGTAGTAGGCGTGGGCTTCGTATCTATCTTGGCCACAATAATGCGTTCACTCTGCTGTTTGTAGTAGCTTACCCGCATTCCTATTTTCCTATTCATTATTAAACCTAATCCTGCATTACCCCTATTTGATTTTGTATTTATAACCCTGTAGTCACCTGACCAGAAGTCTTGTTCCTCCTGCCACCGAACTTCACTAATTCCCACTATATCTAACTTCAACCTATCCATTTCCCTTTTTAAATTTTCTAACCTACCTGCCCGATTAAGGGATCTGACATTCCACGCTCCGATCCGTAGAACGCCAGTTTTCTTTCTCCTGATAACGACATCCTCTTGAGTAGTCCCCGCCCGGAGATCCGAATGGGGGACTATTTTACCTCCGGAATATTTTACCCAAGAGGACGCCATCATCATGTAATCATACAGTAAAGCTGCATGCCCTCGGGAAAAATTACGGCTGTAGTTTCCCCTTGCTTTCAGCCGTTCGCAGTACCAGCACAGCAAGGCCGTTTTGGTTATTGTTACAAGGCCAGATCAGTCAATCATCCAGACTGTTGCCCTTGCAACTACTGAAAAGGCTGCTGCCCCTCTTCAGGAACCACACGTTTGTCTGGCCTCTCAACAGATACCCCTCCGTTGTGGTTGCACCTACGGTACGGCTATCTGTATCGCTGAGGCACGCAAGTCTCCCCACCAACGGCAAGTTCCATGGTTCATGGGGGGGGGGGGGAGGGGGGGAAATTTCATATGAGGGAAATATCTGGAAAAAAAAAACTCATGGTCGACTCGGTAATGACTGATTCCGCTTGTTTAACGCACGTGACTTTGGTCACCCATCTGCAGAAAATCTCCATCATCCAATCTCTAGAACGTGTTTTGTGTGAGAAGAGTGGTCCGATCATGATCAAAGAGCGTAAAAATTATGTGATAGTAATACACACTTAACAATACTGTATTGAGAAACAAGGAGGCGAATGACAATCAGTCAAGTGCCAAAACGTTAAAACAATAATAATAACGAAACTTCCTGGCAGATTAAAACTGTGTGCCCGACCGAGACTCGAACTCGGGACCTTTGCCTTTCGCGGGCAGGTGCTCTACCAACTTTTTTTTTTTCGTTTTTGTTTTTTTTTTTTTTTAAAACTGTGTGCCCGACCGAGTTCGGGACATTTGCCTTCGCGGGCAAATGCTCTACCACTTTTTTTTTTTTCTTTTCTTTTTTTTCTTTTCTTTTTTTTTTATATTTTTTTTTCATAGTGGATCGGTGGGGGCTCGGGGGGCAAATTGGGCAGGGGTCGAAACCTGAGGCCTGGCCACAGTGTCCCCCTCACCACCACCGAGCCTGTGGTGCTTAGGGAAGTGGGAGAAACAGGAATCAACAGTAGTGGAAGGCGTTGTTATTTATTTATTTGCATGTGTTTTTGTAATATTCACTAATAGCATGAAATTTTGGGAACACATATGCGAAAGATAAAAGAAATATAAATTCTAGGTAAAGAAAAAGAAAGGAAAAAGGAAAAGCAAAAAGAAATAAAATCCGCGCAATCTGCGACGCGCTCTCCCATCCGCGGAGGTCAGAAGTAGAATAGATCGTAGGCGGTTGAAACTCAGACACCGCCGGGGGAGGAGGGGTGGGTGCCCTCTGTGCCAGGCACCCCCCAACTCAGTGGAGGTCTAACAAGGACCGCTCGAAGATAGTTAGCAAATAATGTTCGGTAACGTGGCGTGTTTTCGAGAGCTGCATGGGCTGTTCGTAAATAGGTCCAGAAGTCGAGGCGGGATTTAGGTCCCTCACGAAAGAGATAAGCTACCGCCCACCCTTTGACCCACGTAATAGCATGACATTTGGCGGCGGGAAAATGTCTGTCCTCTGGGTATAGAAACGTTCGAGGCTCGACTGTGTCTGGTGGCACCCGGAGATAGCAGGCAATGATTTGCTGCACGAAGCGCCATACATCTTGCGATGAGGCGCATGTCAGACGGTGTTCATCAGTGTCCAGTTGCTGGCAAAGGAGACAAAGAGGGGATTCTGACAAGCCAATGTTGTGCAGGCGCTGCTTCGTGGCAAATTTCCTGTTGACTATGTGATACCACAGCGCCCGGACGTTCGTAGGGAGGAAGGGCTGGTGGACGGTAGTCCACACTATGGGCCACTGGATGGAGGGGTGTTTGGTCTCCATCACATTCCGGGGAACACAGCGCAGCAACAGGCTGTAAAAATCCTTAGTCCTAGGTGGGTGTGTATCTGGGAGACTGGTATGTATATAACTGTAGTCGACGAAAAAGGTCGAAAGATGGGACAAATGAGGCACGATATGGCCGACAGACACTGGTGGTGAGGTGGAAGCTGGTAGGAGGACCTCAAGCAAGCTGCGTGTTAGAGATGTACCCTGGCCCATCCACTGTTTTCTCATGGTACTCATGTACAAGGCTGCAGATCGCAGACGGACATTGACGAGCCCGACGCCACCATACCGTGTGGGCAGGGTAAGTGTCTCATAACGGACTTTAAACATTGAACCAGCCGTGAGGTAATAGCCAAAAGCCGCCTGAAGGTTGCGCCCAATTGCAGTTGGCAGAGGGAGAACTTGCGCAATGTGAACCAATTTTGATGCCACATAAAGATTAATAAACGCAACCCTTTGAAGTGTGTCCTGGCGGCGCAAGAGGTTCTGGCGGACGTCGTTGCGGATGACGTGTAACAGGCGACGGAAATTCGTTGCCGCCGTGCGTGTGACCGTGGGGGTAAAGGTAATGCCCAGGTACCGGAAAATCCGCACAAGCGGCAGTGGTGCCACTTCACCCTCCTGGAGGCCTCGTCCAATGTGCATTGCAGAAGATTTGGCGACATTCATGGCACTGCCAGCGGCAGCCCCATAACGGGTAATCAAGTCGAGGACATCCCAAATCTCAGAGCCGGAGCGAATGAGGAGGAGGAGGTCATCAGCATATGCCCGACAGCGAAAAGTGTGTTGGCGCAAGGTGAGGCCAGAGAGCTTGGTCGTCAAGCCCCCAATAAGGGGCTCAAGGGCAATAGCATACAGGAGGGTAGAGAGGGGGCACCCCTGCCGTATCGAACGGCAGATAGGTACCGGCCCTGCTATACGTCCATTGACTTGGACACGTGAACTGGCACTGTCGTAAAGACGCCGGATGACGTCGAGAAACGGAGGGGGGATGCCCATTCGGGCTGCCACCGAAAACAAGAAACGATGACGCACTTTATCGAAGGCGCTGTCGAAGTCTATAGCGACGACCGCTGCCCGGAGCCTGCAGGCCGCCGCTATCGCAATTAAGTCGCGGCATTCCCCTGTGGCAGTCTGTATGTTAATCTGTCCGCCAGGCGTCGTTTGTTCTGGCGAGAGGATATGAGGGAGTGTAGGTCGGAGCCGCATTGCCAGTAAGCGCGCGAAAATCTTGTAATCGGCATTGAGGAGGGTGAGCGGTCTGTAACTCGTGACCATCGAACCACGGGCTGGTTTGTGGACTGGTATAATGATGCCCTCAGCAAAGGTGGGTGGGATTGCTTGGTCAGATGTTATCAGTTCTTGATACATAGTCGTCCACCGTGGGGCCATGAGGTCCCGAAAGGTACGGTAAAACTCAATCGGTAAGCCGTCAATGCCGGGCGATCTGTTGACTGCACCTTTGGCGATTGCGTTGTTGACTTCGTCTAGCATGACCGCCACTGTCAAAGCATCCGCCTCCGTGTGGGGGAGGGTGCGCGTGACGTAATTCAAAATGGAGTCGTCTGCTGCAGTTTCAGCGTCGTCATCACTATAAGTACGACGGTAGTGCTCGACGAATGCGCGGACGATGTCATTCTGAGTGGTCACCTGCGTTCCATGAGGCGTTGTCAGAGTGCTGATGATCTGCCGACGACGCCTTCGGTTGTCGGACACTATATCATGCATGGATGGAATTTCTAAATCCGCGTGATCGTGGCGCCGCGTCCGTATCACGACCCCTTGCAATTTCCGGCGTGCCAGGGCAATTATCTTCGCCTTAGTTCTTTGCCGTTCCAACTGGTTGTCCGGGGTTGGCGGTTGAGCATCCAGATCTCGGAGAATCGCGTAATAGAAGTCAACAGTGGTGCGATGCCAGTCGGCCATGTCCTTCCCGTATCTCATCAGTGTCCTCCGGATCGCCGGCTTGGCGCAGTCCAACCACCATGTCAATGTCGAGCGGTAGCGGGGAAGGCGTCGTTCGCAGGCTGTCCACGTGTCAGTGACTCGTTGGCGACACGCCTGGTCATGCAAGTGTGAGGTATTGAGTTTCCATGGCGCACGGCTGCGCCATACTGATTGCGGCGGAAGGAGGACCGTACAGATGTAAGCGCAATGGTCGGAAAAGGCCAGCGGCCAGCGTTCGGCGCCCCGTATCGCAGATCTAAGAGTTTGTGAGACATATATCCTGTCTAGTCGGCTTGCGGAATGACTTGTAAGAAAGGTATGGCCAGAAAGGTCGCCGTGTTGTACTTCCCAGGTATCGTGAAGCAGGAGGTCTCGCACCACTATACGTAGCTCCTGGCATGTAGTATAGTGGGGAATCTGATCTTTAGGATGCAGAACGCTGTTAAAGTCACCTCCTAGTAGACAATGGTCATAACGCCCTAAAAACAGGGGAGCGATTTCCTCGGAATAAAACTGGGCTCTTTCATGCCGTCGTTCGGTGCCTGAGGGAGCGTAGACATTAATGATGCGTGTCCCCATGGCAGTGAGTGCCATGCCCCGAGCTGATGGAAGGAAGGTGACATCGGTCACAGAAAGCCCGTGGCGGACGTAGATGGCCACCCCGCGGCCCATAGGATCACTCGCGGAGGCGTGGGCGGTATAGCCATTAATATCCGGGAGACTAGCCAAGTGAACTTCCTGCAGAAGGGCGAAATCAATATCCGAAGCCCAGAACATCTCCTGCATAAGGCGGATTTTCACCCTGGAACGGATGTTGTTGGTGTTGATGGTTGCTATCCGGTAGGCCTGGTGTCGGATTGCTGGTGGCTGGTCCACTCCGCCGTCCGCGCAAGGGTGTGGGCGTCGCAGCGGAACGTTATCGCGCTGGGCCGCAGGGGAGTCTGGGGAGAGTATGATTAGTGGTGCGGCCGTGACGGCGCAGGGTCCCGTAACGGCTCCTGCTCCGTGACCTCCTCCTCGTGCCACGCCGTGGAAGCGGAAACTGGTGTATCGTCCATTTTGTCTTCAGAAGATGTTGTAATTGTGCGTGGTGTCGTGTCGCCTGTGAGACGTTCATGATTTAGTTCAGCGTCAGCACGGGGCGCAGGCACACCGATAGATGTCTCCGCGCTCATGACGTCTTCGTCAGCAGTAGCGGGTTCTGAGGCTTCGGGCTGGTCGACGGGTACGTCCTCCTCGACTTGTAACGTCTCCTCTTGGCCGGAAACGGTGCGACGTCTTCGCTTGCGACGTGGCGGGGAACGTTGTTTCCTTGTGCGACCCTCCGTGTCCGACGACGGAAGGGAGTCACGTCGTTCTGGCAGAAAGGCCGCTGTAGGAACGATGAGCGAGTCGATCTCCATCGTGTTTCCGAGATCAGGGTCAGCGTCTGGTTGCGTCGGCATCTTCGGAGCGGCGTCAATGGCCGGCCGAGGCGGCGGGTCGTCCGAGGCGCTCTCCGTCAGTGTCTGGTCGGGCTCGTTGGTGGCGTCGTTTGTGGTGACCGGGCGACGTTGCAAAGTGGTAGGAGAAGCCAGAGCAGCGGCATAGGTCACCGGTAGCACTGTAGGTTGCGACGTGGGTGGTTTTTCGGCAGCTGGAAGTTGCGTAATACGCCGCTGTAGGCATTCGGATCTAAGGTGGCCTTCTTTGCCGCACCCGGAACAGGTCCGAGGCTGGCCGTCGTATATAATTATGGCACGGCATCCGCCGATCTGTAAGTAGGACGGGACGTGGCTTTGGAGATCTATGGTGACCTGTCGGACCCCGTTTAGGACAGGATACGTCCGAAACTGTGTCCACTTCTCCGCAGTGTGGCCGTGGACTGTGCCGTATGGGCGGAGTGCCGCGACGACTTCCTCAGCTGGAAGTTCGAATGGCAATTCGAAAATGCGTATCGTTCGCAGACCTAAGCCTGCGTGGTCGACGGTTACCTCTCCCACATTACCATCAGCGTGACAGAAGCGGAGCCCCTGTTGGGTCTCACGTAGTATGCGTTCGCACGCCGCGTCGTTAATTATTTTCACATAGACCGTGCTGCTCACGATGGACAAATGTATGCCTATAATATCGGTCGCCGGGATCTTCACTTCCTCTCGCAGAAAACGCTCCACCTCAAGTGCTTTGGGTCGGGCATAATTGTTGCAGAAAGTTAATCGGAGTGTTGATTTACGGTAACGGTTCGCCATGGATCGTACAAGGTAAGCCGGCACTTAAGCAACGGCCGTCAGAAAGTAAACAAGGCGAGCTCGCGCGCCGCACGAAGTCAACACGTACGCGTCCGCTCTGTTGCCCTGCCGAAGGCAGACTGCCAACTGAGCTACCGAAGCATGACTCACGCCCGGTACTCACAGCTTTACTTCTGCCAGTATCTCGTCTCCTACCTTCCAAACTTTACAGAAGCTCTCCTGCGAAACTTGCAGAACTAGCACTCCCGAAAGAAAGGATATAGCGGAGACATGGCTTAGCCACAGCCTGGGGGATGTTTCCAGAATGAGATTTTCACTCTGCAGCGGAGTGTGCGCTGATATGAAACTTCCTGGCAGATTAAAACTGTGTGCCCGACCGAGACTCGAACTCGGGACCTTTGCCTTTCGCGGGCAAGTGCTCTACCAACTGAGCTACCGAAGCACGACTCACGCCCGGTACTCACAGCTTTACTTCTGCCAGTATCTCGTCTCCTACCTTCCAAACTTTACAGAAGCTCTCCTGCGAAACTTGCAGAACTAGCACTCCCGAAAGAAAGGATATAGCGGAGACATGGCTTAGCCACAGCCTGGGGGATGTTTCCAGAATGAGATTTTCACTCTGCAGCGGAGTGTGCGCTGATATGAAACTTCCTGGCAGATTAAAACTGTGTGCCCGACCGAGACTCGAACTCGGGACCTTTGCCTTTCGCGGGCAAGTGCTCTACCAACTGAGCTACCGAAGCACGACTCACGCCCGGTACTCACAGCTTTACTTCTGCCACTATCTCGTCTCCTACCTTCCAAACTTTACAGAAGCTCTCCTGCGAAACTTGCAGAACTAGCACTCCCGAAAGAAAGGATATAGCGGAGACATGGCTTAGCCACAGCCTGGGGGATGTTTTCCAGAATGAGATTTTCACTCTGCAGCGGAGTGTGCGCTGATATGAAACTTCCTGGCAGATTAAAACTGTGTGCCCGACCGAGACTCGAACTTCGGGACCTTTGCCTTTCGCGGGCAAGTGCTCTACCAACTGAGCTACCGAAGCACGACTCACGCCCGGTACTCACAGCTTTACTTCTGCCAGTATCTCGTCTCCTACCTTCCAAACTTTACAGAAGCTCTCCTGCGAAACTTGCAGAACTAGCACTCCCGAAAGAAAGGATATAGCGGAGACATGGCTTAGCCACAGCCTGGGGGATGTTTCCCGAATGAGATTTTCACTCTGCAGCGGAGTGTGCGCTGATATGAAACTTCCTGGCAGATTAAAACTGTGTGCCCGACCGAGACTCGAACTCGGGACCTTTGCCTTTCGCGGGCAAGTGCTCTACTCGTTCTCTCGCAGGAGAGCTTCTGTAAAGTTTGGAAGGTAGGAGACGAGATACTAGCAGAAGTAAAGCTGTGAGTACCGGGCGTGTGTCGTGCTTCGGTAGCTCAGTTGGTAGTTCTTTCGGGAGTGCTAGTTCTGCAAGTTTCGCAGGAGAGCTTCTGTAAAGTTTGGAAGGTAGGAGACGAGATACTGGCAGAAGTAAAGCTGTGAGTACCGGGCGTGAGTCGTGCTTCGGTAGCTCAGTCCTGCCTTCGGCAGGGCAACAGAGCGGACGCGTACGTGTTGACTTCGTGCGGCGCGCGAGCTCGCCTTGTTTACTTTCCGACGGCCGTTGCTTAAGTGCCGGCTTACCTTGTACGATCCATGGCGAACCGTTACCGTAAATCAACACTCCGATTTACTTTCTGCAACGATTATGCCCGACCCAAAGCACTTGAGGTGGAGCGTTTTCTGCGAGAGGAAGTGAAGATCCCGGCGACCGATATTATAGACATACATTTGTCCATCGTGAGCAGCACGGTCTATGTGAAAATCATTAACGACGCGGCGTGCGAACGCATACTACGTGAGACCAAACAGGGGCTCCGCTTCTGTCACGCTGATGGCAATGTGGGAGAGGTAACCGTCGACCACGCAGGCTTAGGTATGCGAACGATACGCATTTTCGAATTGCCATTCGAACTCCCAGCTGAGGAAGTCGTCGCGGCACTACGCCCATACGGCACCGTCCACGGCCACACTGCGGAGAAGTGGACACAGTTTCGGACGTATCCTGTCCTAAACGGGGTCCGACAGGTCACCATAGATCTCCGAAGCCACGTCCCGTCCTACTTACAGATCGGCGGATGCCGTGCCATAATTATATACGATGGCCAGCCTCGGACCTGTTCCGGGTGCGGCAAAGAAGGCCACCTTAGATCCGAATGCCTACAACGGCGTATTACGCAACTTCCAGCTGCCGAAAAACCACCCACATCGCAACCTACAGTGCTACCGGTGACCTATGCCGCTGCTCTGGCTTCTCCTACCACTTTGCAACGTCGCCCGGTCACCACAAACGACGCCACCAACGAGCCCGACCAGACACCGACGGAGAGCGCCTCGGACGACCCGCCGCCTCGGCCGGCCATCGACGCCGTTCCGAATATGCCGGCGCAACCAGACGCTGACCCTGATCTCGGAAACACGATGGACATCGACTCGCTCATCGTTCCTACAGCGGCCTTTCTGCCAGAACGACGTGACTCCCTTCCGTCGTCGGACACGGAGGGTCGCACAAGGAAACAACGTTCCCCGAAACGTCGCAAGCGAAGACGGCGCACCGTTTCCGGCCAAGAGGAGACGTTACAAGTCGAGGAGGACGTACCCGTCGACCAGCACGAAGCCTCAGAACCCGCTACTGCTGACGAAGACGTCATGAGCGCGGAGACATCTATCGGTGTGCCTGCGCCCCGTGCTGACGCTGAATTAAATCATGAACGTCTCACAGGCGACACGACACCACGCACAATTACATCTTCTGAAGACAAAATGGACGATACACCAGTTTCCGCTTCCACGGCGTGGCACGAGGAGGAGGTCACGGAGCAGGAGCCGTTACGGGACCCTGCGCCGTCACGGCCGCACCACTAATCATACTCTCCCCAGACTTCCTTGCGGCCCAGCGGGATAACGTTCCGCTGCGACGCCCACACCCTTGCGCGGACGGCGGAGTGGACCAGCCACCAGCAATCCGACACCAGGCCTACCGGATAGCAACCATCAACACCAACAACATCCGTTCCAGGGTGAACATCCGCCTTATGCAGGAGATGTTCTGGGCTTCGGATATTGATTTCGCCCTTCTGCAGGAAGTTCACTTAGCTAGTCTCCCGGATATTAATGGCTATACCGCCCACGCCTCCGCGAGTGATCCTATGGGCCGCGGGGTGGCCATCTACGTCCGCCACGGGCTTTCTGTGACCGATGTCGCCTTCCTTCCATCAGCTCGGGGCATGGCACTCACTGCCATGGGGACACGCATCATTAATGTCTACGCTCCCTCAGGCACCGAACGACGGCATGAAAGAGCCCAGTTTTATACCGAGGAAATCGCTCCCCTGTTTTTAGGGCATTATGACCATTGCCTACTAGGAGGTGACTTTAACAGCGTTCTGCATCCTAAAGATCAGATTCCCCACTATACTACATGCCAGGAGCTACGTATAGTGGTGCGAGACCTCCTGCTTCACGATACCTGGGAAGTACAACACGGCGACCTTTCTGGCCATACCTTTCTTACAAGTCATTCCGCAAGCCGACTAGACAGGATATATGTCTCACAAACTCTTAGATCTGCGATACGGGGCGCCGAACGCTGGCCGCTGGCCTTTTCCGACCATTGCGCTTACATCTGTACGGTCCTCCTTCCGCCGCAATCAGTATGGCGCAGCCGTGCGCCATGGAAACTCAATACCTCACACTTGCATGACCAGGCGTGTCGCCAACAAGTCACTGACACGTGGACAGCCTGCGAACGACGCCTTCCCCGCTACCGCTCGACATTGACATGGTGGTTGGACTGCGCCAAGCCGGCGATCCGGAGGACACTGATGAGATACGGGAAGGACATGGCCGACTGGCATCGCACCACTGTTGACTTCTATTACGCGATTCTCCGAGATCTGGATGCTCAACCGCCAACCCCGGACAACCAGTTGGAACGGCAAAGAACTAAGGCGAAGATAATTGCGCTGGCACGCCGGAAATTGCAAGGGGTCGTGATACGGACGCGGCGCCACGATCACGCGGATTTAGAAATTCCATCCATGCATGATATAGTGCCCGACAACCGAAGGCGTCGTCGGCAGATCATCAGCACTTTGACAACGCCTCATGGAACGCAGGTGACCACTCAGAATGACATCATCCGCGCATTCGTCGAGCACTACCGTCGTACTTATAGTGATGACGACTCTGAAACTGCTGCAGACGACTCCATTTTGAATTACGTCACGCGCACCCTCCCCCACACGGAGGCGGATGCTTTGACAGTGGCGATCACGCTAGACGAAGTCAACAACGCAATCGCCAAAGGTGCAGTCAACAGATCGCCCGGCATTGACGGCTTACCGATTGAGTTTTACCGTACCTTTCGGGACCTCATGGCCCCACGGTGGACGACTATGTATCAAGAACTGATAACATCTGACCAAGCAATCCCACCCGCCTTTGCTGAGGGCATCATTATACCAGTCCACAAACCAGCCCGTGGTTCGATGGTCACGAGTTACAGACTGCTCACCCTCCTCAATGCCGATTACAAGATTTTCGCGCGCTTACTGGCAATGCGGCTCCGAACTACAATCCCTCATATCCTCTCGCCAGAACAAACGACGCCTGGCGGACAGATTAACATACAGACTGCCACAGGGGAATGCCGCGACTTAATTGCGATAGCGGCGGCCTGCAGGCTCCGGGCAGCGGTCGTCGCTATAGACTTCGACAGCGCCTTCGATAAAGTGCGTCATCGTTTCCTGTTTTCGGTGGCAGCCCGAATGGGCATCCCCCCTCCGTTTCTCGACGTCATCCGGCGTCTTTACGACAGTGCCACTTCACGTGTCCAAGTCAATGGACGTATAGCAGGGCCGGTACCTATCTGCCGTTCGATACGGCAGGGGTGCCCCCTCTCTACCCTCCTGTATGCTATTGCCCTTGAGCCCCTTATTGGGGGCTTGACGACCAAGCTTTCTGGCCTCACCCTACGCCAACACACTTTTCGCTGTCGGGCATATGCTGATGACCTCCTCCTCCTCATACGCTCCGGTTCTGAGATTCGGGATGTCCTCGACTTGATTACCCGTTATGGGGCTGCCGCTGGCAGTGCCATGAATGTCGCCAAATCTTCTGCAATGCACATTGGACGAGGCCTCCAGGAGGGTGAAGTGGCACCACTGCCGCTTGTGCGGACTTTCCGGTACCTGGGCATTACCTTTACCCCCACGGTCACACGCACGGCGGCAACGAATTTCCGTCGCCTGTTACACGTCATCCGCAACGACGTCCGCCAGAACCTCTTGCGCCGCCAGGACACACTTCAAAGGGTTGCGTTTATTAATCTTTATGTGGCATCAAAATTGGTTCACATCGCGCAAGTTCTCCCTCTGCCAACTGCAATTGGGCGCAACCTTCAGGCGGCTTTTGGCTATTACCTCACGGCTGGTTCAATGTTTAAAGTCCGTTATGAGACACTTACCCTGCCCACACGGTATGGTGGCGTCGGGCTCGTCAATGTCCGTATGCGATCTGCAGCCTTGTACATGAGTACCATGAGAAAACAGTGGATGGGCCAGGGTACATCTCTAACACGCAGCTTGCTTGAGGTCCTCCTACCAGCTTCCACCTCACCACCAGTGTCTGTCGGCCATATCGTGCCTCATTTGTCCCATCTTTCGACCTTTTTCGTCGACTACAGTTATATACATACCAGTCTCCCAGATACACGCCCACCTAGGACTAAGGATTTTTACAGCCTGTTGCTGCGCTGTGTTCCCCGGAATGTGATGGAGACCAAACACCCCTCCATCCAGTGGCCCATAGTGTGGACTACCGTCCACCAGCCCTTCCTCCCCACGAACGTCCGGGCGCTGTGGTATCACATAGTCAACAGGAAATTTGCCACGAAGCAGCGCCTGCACAACATTGGCTTGTCAGAATCCCCTCTTTGTCTCCTTTGCCAGCAACTGGACACTGATGAACACCGTCTGACATGCGCCTCATCGCAAGATGTATGGCGCTTCGTGCAGCAAATCATTGCCTGCTATCTGCGGGGGCCACCAGACACAGTCGAGCCTCGAATGTTTCTATACCCGGATGACCGACATTTTCCCGCCGCCAAATGTCATGCTATTACGTGGGTCAAAGGGTGGGCGGTTGCTTATCTCTTTAATGAGGGACCTAAATCCCGCCTCGACTTCTGGACCTATTTACGAACAGCCCATGCAGCTCTCGAAAACACGCCACGTTACCGAACATTATTTGCTAACTATCTTCGAGCGGTCCTTGTTAGACCTCCACTGAGTTGGGGGGTGCCAGGCACAGAGGGCACCCACCCCTCCTCCCCCGGCGTTGTCTGAGTTTCAACCGCCTACGATCTATTCTACTTCTGACCTCCGCGGATGGGAGAGCGCGTCGCAGATTGCGCGGATTTTATTTCTTTTTGCTTTTCCTTTTTCCTTTCTTTTTCGTTACCTAGAATTTATATTTCTTTTGTCTTTCGCATATGTGTTCCCATAATTTCATGCTATTAGTGAATATTACAAAAACACATGCAAATAAATAAATAACAACGCCTTCCACTACTGTTGATTCCTGTTTCTCCCACTTCCCTAAGCACCACAGGCTCGGTGGTGGTGCGGGGGACACTGTGGCCAGGCCTCAGGTTTCGACCCCTGCCCACTTTGCCCCCCGAGCCCCCACCGGTCCACTAAAAAAAAAAAAAAAAAAAAAAAAAAAAAAAAAAAAAAAAAAAAAAAAAAAAAAAAAAAAAAGTCGGTAGAGCACTTGCCCGCGAAAGGCAAAGGTCCCGAGTTCGAGTCTCGGTCGGGCACACAGTTTTAATCTGCCAGGAAGTTTCATATCAGCGCACACTCCGCTGCAGAGTGAAAATCTCATTCTGGAATAATAATAACATTCATTTTATTTGAAATTAACTCTATTATCTAAGGAAATTTAAAATATATTCTATAATATAAAAGGATGATTGATAAAATAAGGCAATTTTTTACATTCGAATCGCGCCACTATGGGTTACGTGTTAACAGTCAATCTCATTAATAAAGTACTCTTGTCACGGTCACAAGCATTTTCCTTCGAGTTATCACTCCGTATGTCGCGTTTTGGTATCACTATCTGCGAAGTAACTGAAACAGCTGTTTTACATATTCTGAGGAATGTTGTTGTTGCTAGCTTCTTCAGTCAGAAGATTGGTTTGATGCAGGCTGTCTAAGCTACTTTATCCTGTGCAAGTCTCTTTATCTCCTAATAATTACTGAAACCATATCCATTTAAACCTGCTTCTTTACTAGTCCTTTGGTCTCCTGCAATTTTAACCCCCCCCCCCCCCCCCCCCCTTCTTCCCTCCAGTACTAAACTGACAATTCCTTGATGTCTCAATGTTTCCTATCAACTGATCACTTCTTTTAATGAAGTTATGCCATAAATCTAATCTGCAGCATTATTCTGTAGTACCACATTTCAAAAGCTTCTTTCTCTCCTTGCCCAAACTATTCATTATTCATGTTCCACTTACCTTCAAGCCTACGCTCCGTACAAATACTTTCAGAACAGACTTCCTGACACTTAAATCTTTACTCCATATTAAGAAATTTCTCTTCTTCGGAAACGCTTTTCCAGACTACATTTTATATCCACCGTACTTCGTCTCCCATTATTTATTATGCTGCCAAAATTCCAAAACTCATCTACTATTTTAAGTGTCTCGATTCATAATATAATTCCCTCAGCAACACCTGATTTAATTCGCCTACATTCCATTGTTCTCGTTTTCTTTTATTAATGTTTATGTTATATCTTTCTTTCAAGACCCTGCCCATTCCGTTCCGCTGTTCTTTCAAGTCCTTTGCTGTCTCTGACAAAATTACAATTTCATCGGCAAACCTCAAAGTTTTTATTTCTTCTCCCTGGGCTTTAATTCCGACTCCAAAATTTTGTTTGGTTTCCTTTACTGCTTGCTGGTTGTACAAATTGAATCCGGTCTCTCCTTTCTCAACCAGTGCTTCCCTTTCATGCCCCTCTACTCTTACAACTACCGACTGGTTTCTGTGCAAGTTTTAAACAGAGTGTCATTGTTACCTTTAGAATATCAAAGAGTATTCCACTCAGCTTTGTCAAAATCTGTCTCTAACAATGAGATTTTCACTCTGCAGCTGAGTGTGCACTGATATGAAACTTCCTGGCAGGTTAAAACTATGTGCCAGACCGAGACCCGAGCTCGGGACTTTTGCCTTTCGCGGGCAAGTGCTCTACCATCTGAGCTACCCAAGCACGACTCACGACCCGCCCTCACAGCTCCAGTTCTGCCAGTAAATCGTCTCCTACTTTCCAAACTTTACAGAAGCTCTTCTCCGAACCTTGCAAAACTAGCTAGGAAATCTCAGCTTTCTGTAAGTTTACAAATGCTATAAACGTAGGTCTACGCATCCTCAGGCTATCTTCGAAGACAAATGGTATGGTCATTACTGTCTCGCGTGCTTCTACATTTCTCCGAAATCTAAACTGATCTACCCCGAGTTCAGCTTCTACCAGTTTTTCCATTCTTCTGTAAGGAATTCGTGTTAGTACTTTGCAACCATTACTCGTTAAACTAATAAGTCGATAATATTCACACCTGTCAGCAACTGCTTTCTTTGGAATTGAAACTATCGTATTTTTCTTAAGGTCTAAGAGTATTTCGTCTGTCTCATACATATTGCACACCAGATAGAAGATTTGTCATGGCTGGATCTCCCAAGGCTATTGTTAATTCTGACGGAATATCATCTACTCAAGAGCCCTTGTTCCGATTTAGATCCTTCAGTGTGCTGTCAAATTTTTCTCGCAGTATCCTACCTGCCATCTTTTCTTCAAGCTTATCATCCTTGTATAGACTCTCTACATACTCCTTTGCCTCTCAGCTTTCCCTTTTTTTGGCTAGAAACGGTTTCCCATATGAGCTCTTTATGTTCACATAGCTGCTTCTCTGTACTCCAAAGACTTCTTTAATTTCCCTGTAGACCATGTCTATCTTTCCCCTAGTGATATACGTTTATAAATCCTCACATTTGTCTTCTATCCATCCCGGCTTAGCAATTTTGCACATCGTGTCAATGCGATTTTTTACGCGTTTGTATTCCATTTTGCCTCTTTCATTTTATGTTTCCCCCTTTCATTAGCTAAATTTAATATCCAAGGATTTCTGCTAGAGCTTATCTTTTCACCTATTTGGTCCTCTCCGCCTTCACTATTTCATCTCTCAAAGCGCCCCACTCATATCCTACCATATTCCTTTCCCCTGTTCTTGTCAATCGTTGCCTAATGCTCCTCTCAACAACTTCTGGTTCTTTCAACTTATCCATATCCTATGTCCCTAATTTCCTACTTTTTTGCAGTTTCTTCAGTTTTAATCTACGTTTCATAATGAATAAATTGTGGTCACAGTCTACATCTGCTCCTGGAAATCTCATACTTACAGTTATATAATGTCTGATATCCTCCACTGTCTCCAGGTCTCTTCCTTGTGTACACCTTCTTTCCTGATTCTTGAACCAAGTATTAGCGATGATTAAATTAAGCTCTGTCCAAAATTCTACCTGACGGCTCTCTCGTACATTCCTTTCCCCCCAGTCCGTGTTCACCTAGTAATTTTCCTTCTCTTCCTTTTATGCTATCGAATTCCAGTCCCTCATCACTATTAAATTTCCGTCATCCTGAACTATCAGAATAATTTCTTGTGTCTCACATTTCTTCAATCACTTCATAGCTTCTGAAGCCATTTGAAATATAAACTTATACTGCTGTGGTGGGTGTGGGATTCGTGTCTGTCTTGGCTGCAATAATGCGTTCACTATGCTATTCGTAGTATCTTAACCGCATTCCTATTTTCTTATTCCTTATTAAACCTACTCCTGCGTTACCTCTGTCTGATTTTGTATTTACAACCCTGCATTCACCTGACCAGAAGTCCTGTTTCTCCTGTCACCGGACTTCACTAATTTGCACTAATTGATCAATTTCCCTTATCAGATTTTATAACCTACCTGCCCAGGTAAGTGATCCAACATTCCAGGCTCCGATCCGTAGAATGCCAGTTTTGCTTTCCCTGATGCTGACTTCCTCGTGAGTAGTACCCGCCCAGAGATCCGGGTAGGGGACTATTTTACCTCCGGAATATTTTACCCAAGAGGATACTATCATCGTTTAATCGTACAGTAGACCTGCATGCTCCCGGGAAAAAGTACGGCGGTAGTTTCGCCTTGCGTTCAGCCGTTCGCAGTAACAGCACGTCAAGACCATTTTGGTTGATGTTACAAGGCCAGATCAATCTGTCATGCAGACTGTTTCCCCTGCAACTATTGAAAAGGTTGCTGCTGCTGTTGCCTCCTCATTTTCATTTAACGAACCACACGTTCGTCTAGCCTCTCAACACATATCCCTCCGTTGTGATTGAGGCACGCAAGCCTGTGCATCAGCTGCAAGGTCCATGGTGCATGGTGTGCGGGGGAGGGGGAGGGGGCGGGGTTGGGATTTTAATACATATGAGATACACATTAACCGGAAGTTTATAGAAAATGTGACAACAAATTACTTCGGGCCTATTCTAACTCCCGGACCCGCAGCGGGCGATAACATTTACAATTATAAATGTTGCTTACATATGCATTTGCTAAAATAGTATAGAGTACTAACGCAGAAGCGACGACCAATATTCATATTTAGAGCGGCAGATTTCTTACCTACATTGATGGCGGACAGCATTAGCATCTCTAACGGCGAAGTCCTATAAGAGCAGCAGCCGGCAACGAGAATAAAGATCGACGGCCATATAAAATAATGATCTAATTGTTAAAAGTAATGGTATGGCTGTGCGTTTGTTTGTGCAAATGTTTCCAAAATCGTTTAACATGGATCTTATGGTCAGTTCAGAGGGAGAGTTATCGTGAAGAAACAAAATTACGAATAATGACGGCGGAGTAGTAGAATTCGCAGTAATAACAGAATTTGGTTACTTAAAGTTCAGAGGAACTACTAGCTCGAGTTACCTGATGTGTTTAGCTTTGCGAGTTCCGTCAGGGAAATGCCGTCTATTGGTTCCCATCGTGAATCACTAAATTGCTAGTAAAGGAGATCTAACTATGTGATGGTAAAGAGGGAGCCTAAATAATTCGTTGGGTGGTAGGTTTATTTCATTGTTGCGACTGTACTGGGATCAAGAACTTAGTGTTGATTCGGATTCGATTTAAGGACGAATGCTGATCTGGATTGTTCCATGTTTTTTAACTGTTCCTGTGCAGCAAACTCACGTGAAACTGAGTATTGCTGCGTTCTTGTTTGTGTGGTTATCGCACTCTGAGCGAATCTTGTGTTCGCCGTGTCGATTTGAAGGTTTTGCACATGTTATGATGAAGGTCTGGTGAGCTGTTGGTGTAGAGGAGCGGACGGTTATTTACCATTGAGCAATAATAACTCAGTTTCCAGTATTTTAATTCGAACAGGCACTAGAGAATTTCGGAACGAAATTATTTATTGGTCATACGGTGTTGACTGGCCGTAAACTGTCAAGATGTCAATCCATTGGCACCAGTATTACAGGCGTTACACGGTTATGATTAGTTTCCTTTTTTTAAACGGTGAGTGACCATTCAGTTAGGTAAAGACAGCGTGTCACGATTTGCCAACACCTCAAGAGGCTTAAATTTTGCATTGACTGTATAACCTCAGGGCCTAAAGTGGTAGTGGCACATAGGTTCTTTGTTTGTATTTTTTGTGAATTTTAAATCGCTGTTCTGGGGGACACGGAATTGCAAGGCAAGGTAAATCAATGCCCGTAACAGTATACACCCGTTCATGTTCACTGGATACAGTTTCTCTAATTTGTGTAACAACAGTCTCCTGTTAGTTGAGACATATCATGCCGAGATATCGTAGTAGTTATGACTGTCTTCATTTTTCTTTTAGATAATTGTATCTTAAAGAGGAAAATAATTTTAATATCGATTTTTCTGGACTTTTGACATATCTTTGTTAATAACTTTTAAATTATGACTCGTCTACGAAACACGCCACAGTTCTTTCAGACATCCTTTAGTCTATAGGTTCTTTGTAGTGATTATGCCTGCAACTCTTAGATGTACGCTTTGAGAGTAATCTCCAATCCCTCAATAGATTTCTGTTTGGGACCGAGTAGCTGGTGTTATGGAATCATCAGTGACCAGGCGCGAGATTTGCTCAACCTTTGCCTGTTTTGACGATCTTCGTGTTTCTCGTGATCTGTAACAATGGATGCGACCAGACAATACGTTTACTGGAGCTCGTGTGTTGTGACTCAGTACAGAATGTTTCTGGACGGCACGTCAGTACCGAAAGTGTTTGATGGTGTGTGTCTGCTGATATTAATGTTCCCAGTTGTCTTACGTACAACAAGACGCCAGAAATTTGATTTAAAATGGAGTTGGACACATTTTCGGCGTAGATTGTGTTTGTTCGAACTTTTTCGGTTTCTGTGAGTTGGGATAACGCCTCTGCATGGACTCCCTTTTGATGCAAGAAACTAATTTTTCATTTTCAGTCGCCCTATGAGAAAAATAACTTCCTTCCCATCCTTCGGGTATTAATGATCCACACTAGGCTTATTTTCGGAACCATTTTAACTCGCTGTCACAACAACACTATGAGGGATATCAACTACTTGCACAAGCAGGGCCTGAATATACTACAGCACAATTAGAAACTCACCAACGCAGAAAGTAGTTCTTTCTTAGGCAACTCACTCTTGCTGGGACAACGCTAATCGTATTACTCCGACCTACAGTGATATCATTTCCAAACTGCTTTACTTTGAAGAACGTCATGATTTACAGCCAAGAATTGCTGATGAAATTTTGTTATTGAACAACCACTTTCTGTCCACGGAATATCATCAGGATCATAAAAGATTTACAACATCTTACTAAACGACATAAAATAATTGGCGTCGGGTAATAAAACCGACGTATTCGTCAATGTTGTCAAATAGTGGCTTCGGCAATCATAAAGTATGTCAAACAATGCACTCATTTATGTGCGTTAACGTTACAAACAGGGGAATTTTCCACACTCATGATTGACTGCGCAATTTATATTACTACTAGCTAACAAACCCTGTTTGCCCTAGTATTCTATTAGGTATTCTATTAGAAATGAAAAAAATTTCATTTCAGTGTATTCGTGAAAATACATTTGAAATTATGAAACAGTCCTACAAAGAAGTGTGCATAATGTACAAATGTATAACAGCAGCAGCCATATTAAAAATACGATCCCGGACAGTTTCCGGAAGCCGGACACAGATGCTCCGCTTGTCTACAACGCGAGTTTTTGAACGTCTCTATGGAAACGCCTCTTCATAGCGCCCTTCGCAGCTGAAGGCTGTCTAAAGTGCTGCCAGGAGTTGGAGGCTTCCTCAATTTCACTCGGCTGTACGAGTGTCGTAGTCGAAAAGCATAAATGTATTAAAACTTCTTGCATGATGCGGCTATTATTTAAGCATCCCAATGTTTGTGGTATATCTCTTGAAGTATGTGTCGTGCAATGATGTATTTGCTTAAGCACATTCAGCGGCATATGTGATACTGTC
This sequence comes from Schistocerca serialis cubense, assembly GCF_023864345.2. Classification (NCBI taxonomy): domain Eukaryota; kingdom Metazoa; phylum Arthropoda; class Insecta; order Orthoptera; family Acrididae; genus Schistocerca; species Schistocerca serialis. The sequence goes on along the minus strand of NC_064641.1, from coordinate 443,678,485 downwards.
TGCGAAATATGTTGCAAATAGAGTTAGTAGAAAAACAGTAACAAATTTGAGCTCGAGCGTGATGTGGCAGTTTTTTACGCATCTCAGTGTTCATGACGCAATATCTCCTGAACTATGTTATGTAGGAGGTCGTTACCACACAGTAATTGTTGCCTGGAGATGTGGAACACACACACACACATGCACACACACACACACACACACACACATACACACATACATAAAATGCATGGATTTGATAACAGTGACACATTCATGGATTTTATTGTATGACGCCAATTATTTGTTATCGTCTTTATGATGTAAACGTTTTTATGAAACTCATTACGACCGCTTGCTTAATAGAGTATTGATTCACCTTCGTAACGAAATACAGGAACGATTTCGAGTGGAATGAATTGGACACGTAACTGCTAGGTTTCCGGAGGTATGCAGCATCAGACGACTGCGCACAGGTCACGCCACACCCATTAATTACGGGCCGGTAGTTAATAGACAGCCCGCTGTAGCATGATTTCGGCCTTGTGACGATGTCATTGCTGTCGGGGAAGACCCAAAGGGATGAAAGGGATGCAGGTGGTCCGCAATAATGTTCACGTAGTTCACAGATATCATGATGGCTTCGATTACTGCCACAGGTCAATGTCCCCCACGGCATACTTGTAATACTGCATACACCACCCTGCTTCCGTTAGAGCAGCCCTTTGCCCGGATGACGGCTTTTGCCGAGACGATTATAGGCTTGATGTTACAATAAACGTGATTTATCTTACCAAGTGACACGTTTCCATTAATTCATGGCCAAGTCTCGACAATCCAGTGTCCTTTACAACTGTAGCTGTCGGTGTCCAACAAAGTGCGCTGAACGGTGTCCTTTGGAAGACTTGTGTCTGCAAAAGTTCTGTACTTTGCCATCAGATCTGCCACACATTGTCACCTAACCTTGTTTACAGAGCGGGAAAGCACAGTCTCCAGGCTATACGATGAGTTAAGGACCTTCAACACCTTGTTGCCTAATGGTGGTTTCACTGTCCTTCAACCATCTTCCATAGATGCTCATGACAGTAGTTCGCGAACAACCGCTCAGCCTCCTCAAGAAAGATTTCTCGTTCCTCTCTGTTCCTGCCCTTCTGTTTTCCTTACCGCGTCATGTGTCCGCAGCATCAGGAAGCAGTATTCAGTCTCGCGGTGGGTAGTGGCCATAACGCTTTGTCTCATTAATCCACATTTAAAAAGGGCTATATACGAGTGAACATATCTCGGCAAAACCTCTCTCTGACGTACCTCCACTGTACATAACACGTACACGACACTGAATGATGAAATAGTAACACAGAGACAAATTAGAATATACACCTGGTAATATTCGTATATGAAGTAAGATAGTTCGTGGCCGGCTGTTGTAGTGGACGCCACGTAAATCATTTATTTAGACCTATAATTAGAGTAAATTAGCATATAAAAATAAATGAAAGACAGATATTCCAGCAAATTAACACATATGCGATGACGACACAAAATTTAAACTGAAGACACACAATAAATAACACTAACTGTAGAAATAATGACACACACATAAAGTAGAATAGAAACCTGTCAACAGATTAAGTAGGATACATCGTGGCTAGTTATTGTACTCAGCAACACTTTAAACCATAATTAGATTAAATGACCATATAATACCTGTAACACAAACTGTCTAATTAACATACATATAGTGTATAAACGCTGACAAAACTTAGATATTACAACAGTCATGCTTCTATTAAAACTAACAGTGAGATGCACTGCCCAGGGACGTCGGGCTCGAGGATACATTCCGAGACCACCTCCCTGAGTAGAGCCGGTGAAGGGACGACTAGCTTCAATACCAATCTCTCCTCTTTCGGAAAAAATTAAAATTTTGTAATTGTCTATTTTAAAATTTCATCTCTTATAATTTCAAGGAACAATTACGTCTGTATTTTACGCAAAAACGGACAGAATATCTCCTTGCAGCCTCATCTGTTCGTCGTACTGTGTCGTCAACGGTGCCCACGACATCAGCTGGTTAGCGTACTCGAATTTCGCTGCTTGGTGGGGCAGTGGATACTGAATAAATGGACTGACTTGCCTGGGTCACGACGGCTCGCACAAAACTTATCAGATGGCGGGCTCCGCTTATCTAAACGCAGCCTTGTACCTTCAACTTGCAAATATACAGGGCGTTAGGGCTATAATGTAGATACTTTTCCCGTGGGTAATAGCTCAGTTACTGACGTGTGGATGGGTACAGATAAGAGCATAGTCTATACTGACAGAGGTAGTCCACCTCGCGGTGCAGTTACGACAGTGCAGAAAACATCAGGTAGTAAATTAAGGGGTGTGTTTGCGGGATGACTGTTAGATGCAGAGAAAAAATAACTGACACACTGAAGTTGGTACATTCAAGGTAAAAGCTGTAGGCTACAGAAGCAAATAAATAACTCGATGTAGACATTAACGATGAGCATTATATAATCATAAATTGCGTTTGATAACAGATGTTGTTACTGATGTAATGAAGTATCGTACATTGTGGATAATCTCTTACTTGTCTTGCTCCTTATGTGAAGCGTACGATGGCGGATGTAAAATTGTAGCACAGTCGGCTTCGAGTGAATTTTTTCTCACAACAGTATCAGTTATCTTGTACTGAGTCACATGTAAGTTTCTCAACATCTGTTATATTTACGTTTGGTCCACGATGATCTACGATGTTACGAGCGCGTCTCTAAATTCGTTCGATGTCTGCTGCCTTGTCTGTTTTATCAGAACTAGCGTACTTCAGATCTCGTCGCACTAGCGGCCAGTATGCAGTGCCCTTTATTGGAACTCGCAATTTCCCGAAATCCTCCTTAGACGCAGTACAAGGATCGGGATTAATTTAAGTAAAACACGTGGAAGAGTGACCCAACTTAATGCTTCACTTTTATTTTTATTTTTATTTAATAACTAACAGTTATCAAGATACCTGTCAAATACGTACAAATACACTCCTGGAAATTGAAATAAGAACACCGTGAATTCATTGTCCCAGGAAGGGGAAACTTTATTGACACATTCCTGGGGTCAGATACATCACATGATCACACTGACAGAACCACAGGAACATAGACACAGGCAACAGAGCATGCACAATGTCGGCACTAGTACAGTGTATATCCACCTTTCGCAGCAATGCAGGCTGCTATTCTCCCATGGAGACGATCGTAGAGATGCTGGATGTAGTCCTGTGGAACGGCTTGCCATGCCATTTCCACCTGGCGCCTCAGTTGGACCAGCGTTCGTGCTGGACGTGCAGAGCGCGTGAGACGACGCTTCATCCAGTCCCAAACATGCTCAATGGGGGACAGATCCGGAGATCTTGCTGGCCAGGGTAGTTGACTTACACCTTCTAGAGCACGTTGGGTGGCACGGGATACATGCGGACGTGCATTGTCCTGTTGGAACAGCAAGTTCCCTTGCCGATCTAGGAATGGTAGAACGATGGGTTCGATGACGGTTTGGATGTACCGTGCACTATTCAGTGTCCCCTAGACGATCACCAGTGGTGTACGGCCAGTGTAGGAGATCGCTCCGCACACCATGATGCCGGGTGTTGGCCCTGTGTGCCTCGGTCGTATGCAGTCCTGATTGTGGCGCTCACCTGCACGACGCCAAACACGCATACGACCATCATTGGCACCAAGGCAGAAGCGACTCTCATCGCTGAAGACGACACGTCTCCCTTCGTCCCTCCATTCACGCCTGTCGCGACACCACTGGAGGCGGGCTGCACGATGTTGGGGCGTGAGCGGAAGACGGCCTAACGGTGTGCGGGACCGTAGCCCAGCTTCATGGAGACGGTTGCGAATGGTCCTCGCCGATACCCCAGGAGCAACAGTGTCCCTAATTTGCTGGGAAGTGGCGGTGCGGTCCCCTACGGCACTGCGTAGGATCCTACGGTCTTGGCGTGCATCCGTGCGTCGCTGCGGTCCAGTCCCAGGTCGACGGGCACGTGCACCTTCCGCCGACCACTGGCGACAACATCGATGTACTGTGGAGACCTCACGCCCCACGTGTTGAGCAATTCGGCGGTACGTCCACCCGGCCTCCCGCATGCCCACTATACGCTCTCGCTCAAAGTCCGTCAACTGCACATACGGTTCACGTCCACGCTGTCGCGGCATGCTACCAGTGTTAAAGACTGCGATGGAGCTCCGTATGCCACGGCAAACTGGCTGACACTGACGGTGGCGGTGCACAAATGCTGCGCAGCTAGCGCCATTCGACGGCCAACACCGCGGTTCCTGGTGTGTCCGCTGTGCCGTGCGTGTGATCATTGCTTGTACAGCCCTCTCGCAGTGTCCGGAGCAAGTATGGTGGGTCTGACACACCGGTGTCAATGTGTTCTTTTTTCCATTTCCAGGAGTGTATTTAAGGTTTTTAAATTAAAATCGCGATGCATAAGTATATTTCCATTATAATTAAAATTACAAGTGGTACTCGAAGAACGTGTCAGCTGTGCAATTCAATGGTGGCCCGATTACAAACAGTAAATTGATTAAAAAAACCTACGGCGTCACTCTGTTCCTTCGAATAGCACCGCAACTGTGGGCTAATCCCACAACAGGACTTTAATATAAGTTTAACAAACATTAAATAAAAGACATTAAAATGCATACATCTCCGCTGGTTATTCTACTCTTATATAGACATACGGCCAAGCTGGCCAAACGCTACTCCACATGTAAAATCCGAAGCGAACAGTAGCATTTCATAGATTGGCCACACGCCTGTCACATATGAATCAGGTTAAGTATTTAGGTAAATTACCGGGCCTCTAAAACACTAATAAAATGACAATGACAACTAAACCCTCTTTTTTTTATGAAACTCAGTGCTGATTTTGCCCAAAGGCTTTCACCACACTGCCAAAAGAACCTTACAATAACGGGAACACTGGGTAAACTACTTACTGATCCGGCGACACCCTCGCCACGGCACGATACCAAAAGAATAACACTAAGCGACTCAACTTCAGGATGGAACGGGAGATCCGCAGAAGCGCGTGTGACCCACCAGACGCCTACGCCTCGTGCGATGAAGCAAAATGGAAACGCGTCCCTGTCCCGCACCAGCAGAACAGCAACGTGTCAACCGCTGCAGATACGAAGCTGTCAACATATACCAAACAACAAACAGCAAACAAATTTGATAGAAATTAACACACACAGCCATACACAGCTGTTCTTAAACTGCCAATTAAAGAGTGTTTTCAAGGAAACCAACTACTGAAACATCATTAGAGAAGCGTGCTGCTCATGAATAATGCAGATTAACCTTCTTAGCAGTAGCAAGAAACAATGTACAAGGTCATTTACAAAAATATACAATAACATAATTCAAACAAGATTACATATGTTAAGGTCAGGGGCTGTTACCGACTAATATACACTATAATTTGGATACGCACCAAATGGCAGATGGCCGGTTACAATGTACACCTATAACCCGAAGGTGTCCTCAACACAGAGTAACAGAGTACACACACACACACACACACACACACACACACACACACACACACACACACACACACACACACATATTCACGTGCGTACTTTTATACTGAGCGCAAACAACTTTAGTTACAGGCAATATCCAGTAATTCGCCCCATGAAGGACCATAAGATCTACAACAAACAAAAATTACAATCAGTGGTATCAAATTCACAATGTTAACAAAAAATGATTTCAAGTACCAGATTAAAATTGCAGAGTACTAGGTTGGTGCTTACAGAACGCTCCATATTGACCTACACAGTCACTGAAAGGCACAAAATAACCGGATTCCTGGCCAGCTCATTCCGGGGCAGAATTAAAAATCTGAATCAATAAATGCCAAGGAGGCCAATAGCTTAATGACTCCACGTAGGCACCGAATAATACTGCCCTTCTGCTCGTAGCTGCTTACAAGTTGTCCAATACATCTCGGCGTATTTAGCAAACCACAGTTGACTGATGCCCTTCGTAACCAGGTTGCACGTGGCGAGAGCCGCTCCTTGCACGCTAAAGTCAGCGGTAAGAACGATCAACGCTGCAGGAAAACGCGGGCCCCTTAGCGCAACGGTCAATGGTTTCAACTCGCCGCAATCGCCAGAACGCCGAGAACAGGCACACCCGTCAAGCTCCATGCCCTCACTTTTACTCACTACAACACACAGCCCCAGAGAGAACACACAAACAAGCAAAGTCGATGGAACGTGCGCACAAGTGACGCCAGTAGGGTCGTGCGTACACCCTCACAGAAGCCGCCACGGCTCACCTCCCTAGATATGCAACTCCCCATTTGCATTGTTTATTTCTGAAACCACACGTTCGTCCCCTTTCACACCTATCCTCTTGAGATGTAAACGACGTGGAAGGTTCCAGCAGTTTACCACTATTGTTGTAATTGAGTTCTGTCCGGTTCGTTCTTGTTACGAGCATTTCCTGTCGTCTACTAACACTAAAAGAGACCTGCGTCACAGTACGGCAAGCGGAAATGGTGTTTAGGTCGCTGTGCATTTCCATTCGATCCCCCAGCGATCATACGACTCTGCAGACAACAGCATTGTCAGCAAATATTTGTGTGTTTAACTTTTTTCCTCCATCTTTTATCAATTGACATAGTGATTCCTTTGATGACATAAAAAAAATCCATCTATTAAAACGTCATACGTTGCATTAAAATAATTCTTAATTTACTGCCGCTTTTGATCTGCTGACCACGTTCAATCATTTTGGAAGCTCTTTTAATTACAATGTCAAGTCAAATACAATCACTAATTCGTTTTGTTCATGTTTTCATTATGCGTTCTGGGTGACTACAAAAATATCTCGCGTTCGCTTTCTCGCTTCCCGAACACGGGGTCCCTGGTTCGATTCCCGCCGGGGTCAGGGATTTTCACCTGCCTCGAGATGACTTGGTGTTTGTGTTGTCCTCATTATTTCGTCATAATTCATGCAAGTGGCGAGATTGGACTGAGCAAAGGTTGCGATTTTTTACGGGCGCTGATAACCACACAACCCAAACATCATCATCATCCACAAAAATAGTTTTTCGCTGTTCAGTACTACGCCCATTTCTCGCTATTTCCAAAGATATAGCATCGAGAACTGAAAAATTGATTTTGTGGAGTTACTTAGAACACGCAATGAAAACGAAAAAAGAGAGGAACGAATATGTGGCGTTAGTGGTCTTTACGTTGTACCTAAAATGTCTTTCATGAAGATACACGAAAATGATTATAAGATCGACACGAGCAGTAACTAAAGAATTGTTTCAACACATGCTCTTCATTATTTCCGCGGCACCTATTGAAATGATGTGGATTTTACCAGCTACGTATACATGATTGGTTCATGTGTAAATTTGCATGCTACACTTACATAACTTAAACGTAATGTGAATTAGTATATGGGTGTGTAACTACTTACGTTGCAAGTAAATTTTAACAGCAAAATTAACATATATTGTTCAACGCTGATTTTCTGAGAGAAATTTCATTACTCACTGATGAAGAATACACAGGCTGCCTTTGTTCTACTGCTATTTGTGCACAACAAAACCCATTTTAGGCTTCCCTGGCCTACCTCACTGCTATTCGTAACTATAAAATGTTAGCCACTATGCGAGGAGGAGCAGTGGATGACACTGAACTTGTATTCTGGGATGCCATCTTTATAAATCTTTCCCTTCCTGCAGATCTAGATTTCCGGCTTTTCTCTAAAATCCTTTCAGGCGAATGCTGGAATTGTTCCCTTAATCCTCCGCGTACCAGTTGTTTACGACTGGAACATAATCTTTCATTTTTTTTTTAGAGTATGGCTGCCATTCGCATGAAACCACCGATCTATTGCAAGACAGACATCTAGTGGTACACAGATGTACTTCTACGAATGCAGCGGAGTCGCCGCGGCGTGACTGTGGGAGATTGTGACAAGTACCTTTTTTTCTTTTTATAGTGATCACATAGAGAGTATCATTGACAGTGAACTGTAATACGTTTGAGGTATTATCAGTTCACGGAAGTTTCGAGATGTGGAATTGTTTCAAGGAAAAATGTGAAACTGCGTTCAAATATATCTTATGAAACGATGGGTTCTTGAAACTATACGTCCCTGCGGTTGCAAATTGAAACCACAACTATAAAGCAACTGATTGATTATTTTTTGTCAGTTTCTTCTCGTATTCGTTGCTTACAGTGATAACGAAGTTTAATTTTGTGAAAAATTTAAAATAGTATACCAAAGTGAAATCATCTCCTTGAAATAATTGATTATTTACTTTTTTATTATATCTCTTTGTAGTCGTTGTTTACCATGATCATAAACATCAGTTTTGTGAACAATTTCAAAATTAAACTTTTGTATGTTGTTGGGCTCAGAGTGTTAGAAAGGCTCGTGGCCTATTTTGTGCCCTATTCTTGTCTCATTAGACCTTGTTCTGTGTATACGTTGAATACTAAACACCTTTATGCATGAGGGAGCCACTCTCAATTATTATCGAGACTAGAAGCGTCATTCAGATCGGATTTCTTGTCTCAGTATTTGTAAACTCACATAGTTTTTCGGTCGCATCTACTAATCTACTAAAGCTGGCCGGCCGGAGTGGCCGTGCGGTTCTAGGCGCTACAGTCTGGAGCCGAGTGACCGCTACGGTCGCAGGTTCGAATCCTGCCTCCGGCATGGACGTGTGTGATGTCTTTAGGTTAGTTAGGTTTAATTAGTTCTAAGTTCTAGGCGACTGATGACCTCAGAAGTTAAGTCGCATAGTGCTCAGAGCCATTTGAACCATACTAAAGCTGCGTCAGTCTTTTACTGAACATCAGAGGTTTTGTAATACGGCTTTTTTCATTAAGAGCTGTTGGGCACAATCTGCATGAAAGATTTTAATGACAGCTAAGACCGACATTCCTCCTTTACTTGAGTCACAGTTAGGCACTGATTTACACAACCGCTTCCTCCGTTGATCGTAGAGCATTTACAGAAATATTTACACCCGTACATCGTCATTAAACTCGTGTTTATTCTACATTTTGTTTGTACAGAAGTAGAGGATTATGAGGCCTTCGGTAAATATTTCCCAGAGCGCGTTGTGTTCTCCTCCCGAATTTAGAGCAGCGTCCTGCTAGCCGTTCCCGCCCACGAGAGGTCGTGTACGCCCGAAGAAATAGCACCCAGTCGTAAATTCTGTCCGTATTCTCCGGCGATGATTCGGCGTGTAAGCACTGCGCAAGGACGGAGGGGGCGCACCGGCACGGGGGCGGGTAGCCGCGAGGAAAGCGAGCCTCCGTTCCGTAAAATAGCCGCTGTTTGCCCCCGCTCGGGGAGCACTTGCCGCTGTCACGTATTTTCGTCTTTAACGAGGCGACAACAAAGAGTGAGACGGGCTGGGGAAGGGGATCGCCGGTCGGAGGTTTACGTTGGCCGCAGGAATAGACGCCGGCGGCAGAAGGCAGGCGGTGCCGCTCAAAGCAGCGCCGCGGGCCGCTGGACAGGCAACGTCATCGCCACTTTGCGAGCGTCTGCTCTCCAGTGTCGCCGGAGGCTTTCATCGCAGCGGCTGCCTCTGCAATTGCCGGAGAGCCTGATGATAGTTTGTATACTAGGGTGCTGCCAAAGTTGTTACCATTTTCTTTACTGCTATAAAGGATTTTATCTGAGACGAATACCACACTGTTGTATTCACCAAATAAGTTTGGTGGCCAACATAAAGGTAGCAAGAACGAACCCCCTACTACTAATTGCTGAATTAATATAACGTGCATCCATCCTCTCGCCAATTTATGTTGTTTTAGCTGAGCACCCGGCATTGCCCAAGGATGTATTTTATTCAGTCTTATATTAGTCAATCTCCTCCTTATCCCCTCTCTCCGTCCATCTCCTCCTCAAGCCCCTGTGTTCAATTCTCCATCTCGTCTTCCTGTCCACCAAATTCACCCCTCCCACACTCTCTGTTCATCTCTCCCAGCACCTCTCTCTGTCCACTGTTTCTCTCCCTTACTCTGTCCATTTACTGTTCCTCCCTTCCTTCTCTGTTCATCTGCTACTTCCCCTTCTGTCCAACTCTTCCCTACCCCATTCTCTTCATCTGTCTCCTCCCCTGCCTATCCATTTCCTCCTCCCACTGTCTCTGTCCATCTCCTTCTCCCCCTCTTTCTGTCCATCTCCTCGTTTTTCCTTTCTCTGTCCATTCCCACCTCTACCACTCTCTTTTTATCTCTGCCTCCACACCCTCTTTGCCTCTCTCTTTCTCCCTCTGTCTTTGTCTATCTCCTCCTCATTCCTTTCTCTGACTACCTCCTCCTCTCTCTGTCTATTTCCCCCTCCCCTTCTCTCTGTTCATCTGCTCCTACATCTCTGTCCACCTTCTCTGGCCCCCTTCTCTCCCTAAGTTGTCACGCTCACCCCAATAAGTATATTTACTTCCAGATCGTAACTTACATGGTTTTCAAATGTGGCTCATATCGTTCTAGGAGATTAGGATAAGGTTTTACCCTTGGCTTTGCCCTCGTACGCACCTGTCAAATATATTTCACAGAAATTCAACGTATTTCACAAGTACTTGTTCACATCTTGCGAGAATTTCATTTTCACGTAGCTTAATGTCTATGACGTTCGCGCATTGTGGTTTACACAGCTTTTTGACTCCCCCCCCCCCCTCTTTGATAGGTAGGCGATTCTTTCCTCTAAAGTAACGATTTCCGGACAGTCTGTGATATGTGCACCACTTTTGGTTGACAATGGTACGGTGGTTTAGGAGAAGATATGGAACACACATATGTATTCGGGGGGGGGGGGGGGGGGGGACTTAGATCCGTTTTTATAATATATATATATGGATTAAGGGAACAGTAAACAAATCGCAAAGCGCAAAAGTAGTTGCTATATTGAGGTAACGTTCTTGCACGCAGCAGCTGTCACGCGACAGGGCAAGAATGAACACAACAAAAATGACGGCAGCAACCTATTGCGTAACAATTAACAGCCATGTCAAAAACTTAATATGAAATAGTACGCACATCAAGAAACGTTTTGCGTCTACATCTACATCAGTACTCCGCAAGCCCCCTGACGGTGTGTAGCGTAGGATGCTTTTGCTATCACTAACTGATCACCACCTCTCCGTGTTTCACTCGTGAATGGGGCGCGGGAAGAATGACAATCGGTAAATCTCTTTATCAGCTCTAATTTATCGAATTAATTCGTTGAGTCATTTCACGAGATGTATTTGGGAGGAATTATGTTTTGTTTGGAAAGTAGTCTCAAAATTTCAATAGTGAACCACTCCGTGATGCACAACGCCTTTCTTATAGCGTCTAGCACTGGGATTTGTTGAGAATATCTACAACGCTTCCGTGCCGACCTAACGATCTCTTGACGAAACGCGCCGTTCTTCGTTGGGTCTTCTCTCTCTCTTGCATCAGTGGTACCTAACAAGAGTCCCGGACTGACGAACAATACTCTTGAATCTGTCAAACAAGCGCCTTGTAAGCCATTTCTTTAGTGGTTTCCTTAAGATACTTCCTATGAAACTGTCTGCCATCTTCTTTTCCCATTAGTTGTGTTCATTACATTTACGATCGCCCTGGATACCTACGCCTAGATACTTGCGGCTGTTTCTTTCTCCAGCAATATGTCATCAACAATGTAGTTGTACAATAATTGATTTATTATCCAATGTAGGTGCAATATGTTACATTTATATAACTGCCAATCCCTGCACAATTAATCAATCCTCTGCTTGGTCCTTACGCAAATCGATACTATCTTCTGGCGTTGCTACTTTATTACAAACAACTGCATCATCTCGAACGCTTTTAAAGGGCTTCCGACGCTTTCTACTAGGTAATTTATACAGCAAGTTTCAGGATGAATAGTAAATATTTTAGGAGGTGGTAGTATAGACGAATTGCAATAAAAATGCCACATGTGTCCCATTCTTGTTGAGTACAGAGATACAGCTGTTAGTACGTAATCCAAAAAAACTTAAAGCAAAGGTAAATGAGGACGTTCTCAGTTGATTTTCAAAACTTCACCGCCAACTTCAATGCAATTTTGATTATTTTGATAACAACTGGTGCAGCTCTTCTGAGGACTTCTTTTGTGTTCCTTTTAGAGGGCTGCACTACACATAATCCTTACGATCCAATCGGCTCTTGTGACTACTTTTTCTTTGTAGACTTTGCCTTTCTACCATCCGCACCGGCAAAAATCCGAAGGGGGTGAGGTCGGGGGAACTTGGTGGCTAAGAAACGTGCCCGTATGTACCGATCCATCTCCTGGAGCATGTTAGCTTTAGATGATGTGTCACCTGACGACTACAATGTGCAAGAGCGCCGTCATGCTAGATGAACATACGCATTCTTGTAACCAAAGGAATCTCTTCCAACAATGCTGGAATCACATTTTCAAGCAAGTGTAGATTAAGGGGCCGTATAAGACGATACGGTAACACAACAGGCCCAATCAACTGACGGTCTATCAAACCACACCACACATTTACAACAGAAGCGTTCTTGAAAATGTGTCTGCACAGTGGCATGTGGGTTTAATTCAGACAACTGATGTGAATTACGAGTGTTATTGATGCAGTCACGAGTAAAAGTAGCTTCATCAGCGAAGAGTGAAAATGGGATTATAAGGCGATTTTCAAGTATCCAGTGACAAATTTATAATCATCTATCTTCGTCTCCTACTCGAAGATGTTCAATGATCCGTAAATGATATGGATGGAACCCGTGCATATGTAACGACCGCCATTCTATTGCCTCTAAGTGGAACACCTATACGTGCAGAAATTCTACGTGTGCTTGCTGAAGGGCTACGTTCTACCGACTGAATAATGTCTTCTACTTCATCCACAGTCTGTTCACTTACAAGTTCAGATGCAATATGACTGCTGGTACTGTATCAGTGTTATGCAGTTTGCTGAACAAACGAGTAAACATTCTTGAATCTGGTAGTCCGCGGTTAGGAAATCGTATGCCGGATTCTCTACATGCAGCAGCAGCGTTTCCATTCCATATCGGCACACTCATCATATCTAAATACGTGCGGCATGTTTACACGCTACAACACAGTAGATTTGGCGAACAGATGACAACGGAAACTTCAGTGTAAACTAAGGCACAACTTCACAATGTGAACACCAACATCTACTGCTGACATTCGATAAATACACCCATAGCAGCCCATAGCAACCGGCGTACCAACACGCGAAACGAAAACGATTTAACTCAGCTGTATCTGTGTACTTAGTAAAAGTTGGACACATGTTATATGGCAATTTATCTATACTACTACAACCTAAAATATTTATCATTCCTCCTGAAACACACTGTATACATTGTAAACAGTACCAGACCTATCACACTTTCTTGGTATACCCTTGAAATTTCTTTTTAATTTCTTCGATTTTCTTCCATTAAGATCGACGTGTTGAGTTCACCAAGGAAGTCCAAAATCTAGTCGAAAATCTGGTTCGATATTCGGTAAATTCATATTATTTTCACCAAACGATATTGCAGGACGGTGTCAAACGCCTTCCTGAAGCCAAGGAAAACGACGTAAACCTGAACTATGAAACGTCCCGTTAGAAAAATTTATGAATGACTGTGCTGATAAACATCTTACGTTATTTGATTTTCAAACAGATGAGCAGAACTGTCGTAATCAGATATTTCGCTCTTTGCCTATTCTGATCAACACTAAACTGACACACAATATTTTTAGCACAACGCAATTTGACTTTCAAAAATCCCTACAAAAGAATGGCCCTGACTAACAATAACGTATACCTTTCATCAATCACTTACCTCACAAAAATCTTCGTTACTCGAACTACTGCAATACAGTGAGCGCCACCACAGCCAACTAAATAAAAGATTCTAACTACTGAAGGCACTAACTACTGATAGAAATAATTAGCACATGAAAGATTTTGATAGAGAACAAACAATGTATTTACTTTAATAGTGTTCAAAAGTCATTATATATATATATATATATATATATATATATATATATATATATATATATATACAGGGTTATTACAAATGATTGAAGCGACTTCACAGCTCTACAATAACTTTATTATTTGAGATATTTTCACAATGCTTTGCACACACATACAAAAACTCAAAAAGTTTTTTTAGGCATTCACAAATGTTCGATATGTGCCCCTTTAGTGATTTGGCAGACATCAAGCCGATAATCAAGTTCCTCCCACACTCGGCACAGCATATCCCCATCAATGAGTTCGAAAGCATCGTTGATGCGAGCTCGCCGTTATGGCACGTTTCTTGGTAGAGGAGGTTTAAACACTAAATCTTTCACGTAACCCCACAGAAAGAAATTGCATGGGGTTAAGTCGGGAGAGCGTGGAGGCCATGACATGAATTGCTGATCATGTTCTCCACCATGACCGATCCATCGGTTTTCCAATCCCCTGTTTAAGAAATGCCGAACATCATGATGGAAGTGCGGTGGAGCACCATCCTGTTGAAAGATGAAGTCGGCGCTGTCGGTCTCCAGTTGTGGCATGAGCCAATTTTCCAGCATGTCCAGATACGCGTGTCCTGTAACGTTTTTTTCGCAGAAGAAAAAGGGGCCGTAAACTTTAAACCGTGAGATTGCACAAAACACGTTAACTTTTGGTGAACTGCGAATTTGCTGCACGAATGCGTGAGGATTCTCTACCGCCCAGATTCGCACATTGTGTCTGTTCACTTCATCATTAAGAAAAAATGTTGCTTCATCACTGAAAACAAGTTTCGCACTGAACGCATCATCTTCCATGAGCTGTTGCAACCGCGCCGAAAATTCAAAGCGTTTGACTTTGTCATCGGGTGTCAGGGCTTGTAGCAATTGTAAACGCTAAGGCTTCTGCTTTAGCCTTTTCCGTAAGATTTTCCAAACCGTCGGCTGTGGTACGTTTAGCTCCCTGCTTGCTTTATTCGTCGACTTCCGCGTGCTACGCGTGAAACTTGCCCGCACGCGTTCAACCGTTTCTTCGCTCACTGCTGGCCGACCCGTTGATTTCCCCTTACAGAGGCATCCAGAAGCTTTAAACTGCGCATACCATCGCCGAATGGAGTTAGCAGTTGGCGGATCTTTGTTGAACTTCGTCCTGAAGTGTCGTTGCACTGTTATGACTGACTGATGTGAGTGCATTTCAAGCACAACATACGCTTTCTCGGCGCCTGTCGGCATTTTGTCTCACTGCGCTCTCGAGCGCTCTGGCGGCAGAAACCTGAAGTGCGGCTTCAGCCGAAATAAATATATATATATATATATATATATATATATATATATATATATATATATATATAGATATATATATATATATATATATATCTATATATATATGACATCCAGTCTTACAGATTTACTGTCTCTGTCCAGATCATCCGCTCTCAAAACTCCGCCATCTCACTCCCCACATCCACCACTGCTGGCGGCTCACCTCCAACTGCGCAACGCTACGCGCTGTTAACATCCAACTGCCCACTACAATGGCGAAAATTACAACAGTGCCAACCAGCCACAGACTGCACACAACACAGTCAGTGATTTTCATACAAAGCGCTACGTGGCGTTACCAATATAAAAACCTAAACAGCCTACTTACATAGCCCCCATGCTCCCCACAAAAAAATTTTACAAATTGTTTTGGGCAGTGGCCAATAATGATTTGATAAAAATTTTTCATAATTACAATAACAAAGATATCAAAAGCACACACTTCTTGATACAATGTTGGTCAAAACCTAAAATTTTCTCACAGTCTATAAAGACAGTCCTCATCATTCATCACAGTCTTAATTACAATTTTATGCACAAAGTCTGAGCAGTAAAAGAAAATACACATGGAAGTAGCGGATTTTCATGCAGTCCTGAAGAAGTAGTGTTGTCCTTCCAACAGAAAGATAATGCTGACTCTTGACATGCAGACAGGTAATGGGCCACAACAGAGTAAACCCACAGCAGAGTCAATCGAAGTTTTGAAGAATATTGGTAGGTAGGTCATCACAGAGCAGACCCACTATGGTCCTGGTAGAGATTACGGTATTGGTGGGCCACCAAAGGTGCATACCCACTGACGTCCTTGTAGGAATAATGGTATTGGTGGGCCATCAAAGATGCAGACCCACTGTTGTCCTTGTAGAGACGGCCAGCAGCCATCTGTTGCAACTGTGCAGGTGCACAATCACCATCAGAGTTTTTCGGATAATATAGTAAGTCCATAAACCACCACTTGTGCACTCACAAGGTTTTGGGAATTGTCCTTAGAACCAGCAATGCTGTTTACCAGTCCCTTGCTGGTTTATTAACACACGTGCAAACACTAACAGTCCCAACTTCTCATCTATTGTGCATATACTATGACCAACAGAAACATGTGCAGTAAAATGTAACTTAATTTGAAGAACTGGTGTCTATACAATTATAAATTTGTAACATAAGAATACAATTACAAAGGTACAAAATACATTATTGAAGAACATAACAGTACAGATAACATTTGTAGTAATAGGGGCTTTACAAAAGAATAGAAATAAACATATACATCAATGTTACAGGAATTATGACATAAGTAAATACATAAAAGGTCTGAATAACTTTCGAAACATCAACTTCACACGTGAACATTAAAACAAAACAGAATAAATAATGTCTAAACATCTTTACAAAGTAAATAACATATTATAAATGCAAATTATGTTTGAGGATAACAGTATTACTCATCATAGTGAATGTAGCTGAGTATTAGAAAAATTCTACAACATAAGTGTTATCAGATAAACACATAAAGACAGGAAGAACACAAATACACAAGGTATAGACAGACACATAGTAGAATAACACAAAAGGACAGGACAGGGTTTGTTTTCAGTGTGACATTTGGTACTGCAGTCCAACCCAAAACTCCATTTCATAGATGTTTCCTCTTATTTCACCTTTTTTTTGTACCTTGTCAATGCATTTCCTCCAATTGATCACAACTCATTCTCTTATATAGCCTACCCCCTCTTAAGCTAACTTGAATCTACTGAGCTCAGATGCTAAACTAAGGGACGAGGCAATGCAGCAGCACAAAAC
Source organism: Schistocerca serialis cubense (assembly GCF_023864345.2). NCBI lineage: Eukaryota > Metazoa > Arthropoda > Insecta > Orthoptera > Acrididae > Schistocerca > Schistocerca serialis. The sequence goes on along the minus strand of NC_064641.1, from coordinate 443,661,334 downwards.
AATTAATGCAAAGAGCAATGACAAAAAATGCAAATTGGCAAAGCAAGCAACAATAAATATAAATTTTCAAAGCAATTGCAATATTACAACGAATATAAGGCAATGTGCAGCAAACAAGAAAAATAAATCAGTAGTAAAACTGGCTGAACAGAGTAATACAAAGTGAAATTCAGTAGCACTATGCCTGGCAAACAGCAGCAGCAAATGTTATAACTTATACCTAAACATGACAAATCTCAAGCAGAAAAAAATATTACAGTAAAGTTAGGAAATGTCTAGTAACTATGTCAAATCTTAACACTAGAGTGATGCGTCACCTTTACTTACTCTACGAAACAAGTTACGCAGTCATTGACAAAAATTATGTATGCAATTCCTGTGAAGGGAAATGTCTATTTGTGCTCTCTTTTCTTAGAAAGTACATCATAAGATTATTCTTTACTGGGTCTGTAGAAAGAAAATAGTGATATTAGTACATCTATTAAATTTTATTTTAACAGATGCTGCAGTGCAACTAGAAACTAGATACTAAACAAAATGAGCAAATAAATACATAAAGCGAGGGGTGAAACGTCATTCACTAGCCATATGGAATTTCATAAGGCAGTAAAAAATCTCTCAACTAGCAAGACAATAGCCGTGAAATGTTTCACATCGTTTCATTAGTCATTTCAGTAAATATCAGAAAGTGTCGTATTTGCGATGCCTTCTACAAAGAAATGTCAATATCGATGTTAATGGTCTAATTTTCTTTTAACCTAATGGCTTTTTCTCCAGGCAGGTGGCACAGCTGGGCGCCCACGACGCATTACGTGAAGGTCACTTAACTTTCTTACCGAAATATTTACGACAGCAGTTACAGTCTCACATAAAAAAATTCACAGGTTGAGAATTTGCGTTATAAATGTGTAGAAACAAAATCCTATAAATATAACAGTGTCCAAACAATTTTCGTCGGCATTGTGATACATTCACACATATACACACATTTCATAACTCTTAAAGTACGATTCTTGGTTTCAAACATCCTTTTTCACTGATCAGAGTCGCTAACCACTACTCATTATTCCTTACCTTATTATACATATACATATTCCTCGACACTTCTTCAATATTTCATCATAATAAATATGTAGCATAATCAAATTTCTCATATAGCATCAGCTCATTGATCATAAACATACCGCAACAGCATAATACACATAGTCATCGTAATAATAACATCATAACACCTCAGTCAAATCTCAAAAACGCTGTAGCTTTCTGCAATAATTTCAAAACCTAAAAAAAATTCTCTGCTCATTTCAATAGTGTCATCTACCTCAAACGTACTTTAAAAATCATGATCCCATACGAAATACATCATTCAAAGCTCTCATAGTATCACAACAGTTCCGAAAAAATATGAACAGTTCACAAAGTACAGACAAAATACAATTTCATAAGTGTGAAGTTATCCAACTGTGTAATTGCGTAAACATCTGTCACTGATGTAGTAAAAAATGTTTGTCTCTCTCGGGTAAATGATCAGATAGCTGTGTAACTATGTGTTAGGGAAATATGGTACCGATGAGTAAAGTTGTATAAGCAAATACCATATTAGCTAGAGTTCCTTCTGCTTGCCAAGCACATGGTACACAAAGTAAGCGTGTACCCCCCTGAGGATTAAAGTAATTATACCCTCAGGTGTTACAGATTACAGCAATGGAGTGAGATGTATCACAGGAAACCTTTGTATCTTCGTAATTCAAAAATCTTTAAAAATAAATGTTTTAAATACAAAATTCATCACTCAAATACGTGTCCTTTAGCGCTAAATGTGCGTCTTGCTGTAAGATAATTCTGTGGAAGTGTCGTAGTTATCGTTGTCTGTAAGCAAAGTTCTGTAGAATTCAATGTACTTACCTCTCAATAAACAAAAGTGAAATGCTATGTGTATAGATATCGTAGTTATTATATACATTACCGTGATCAAGAAAGTACTATACTGTAACCTATTGTTGTGCTATGAAAAAGGCTGTCTCATTGTAGCTATACCACAAAAGTTACTACTAATACATGTTTTACTTTCCAGAAGAATTCAGAAAAACTGTGCAGATATAAAGCAGATACAGCACAAAAGCAACAATGTAAATTGTAGTGTCGTGATATAATCGTGTAGCTGTGTCATCTGGTATCTCTCAGAAATCACTTTAAATCCATAATGTATTTTCAAGTAAACCCAAATGTTGCAGTAAAATCTCATTAGCAGTACTGGTATTTCTTCTAAGTATGTAAGCCTTATAGTCGTTACGTAATTGTAGAACTAACAAGCAAGAATGTACACTCACAATAACACTGTACCTCTGTTCATTATAACAATTCATTTGTAATTACTTGTCTAAATAGTTCCCTAGGTTCTTAACTGTATATTTAACTTCCAATATTGTTGCATGTTAATAGTTTCTAAGTCTGACGAAGCATACTGGTAGCGTGAAGTGAAAAATTTTATAGCAAAGACTAAGTTAAAAAAACAGATTATCTCTCAATAAGCGGTTTTACATGTGGAATGTGGTGCAATGTTTTAGCCTTTCTAGTGCGCAGAGTTTCAACTTCAAAGCAATTATCATGTTGTATACTTCGGTAAGGACTGCTAAAGTTTTTCTCAAAGTTAGCGTCTATGTTATTTTTCGCTGAGCCAGCCGGCGGACGTGGCTGCCTGCGATGCGAGTCATTGTCTGTCTTTGTTGGCGCGCGTCGTTATTGGGATTAGGAGACCTAACTTCTACAAATTCACCTTGTTGAGAGGGCCCTGCCCTGTTTGAATCCCGCCAGTTCTGATGAAATTCAGGTCTGTCCTTTTGTCAGTAGTTTACATAGTTTCTTTTTTGTCGGTCATGTGTTGGAGAATTTCTCCCTGAATCGTAACTGCGCGCTGAACTGTTGCATCTGAAGTTATTCTGACTCCCTTGATAATAATTGTTTTGGTTCCCATATTGACTGTTTCTATGGTTATCTCTGTCATTTCATTACTACAGAAGTGTGATCTTTCTCTGTAACTATCACTACTCTACCAACGGTTGTCATACGGGTGGTGTCTGTTTTGGTCACGATTTGCATTGTAAGAATAGCCTTGTCATGTCCAGTTATTATTTCTGTCATCGCGGAATTGTGACGGATGTGACTTGTAATTGTTTTGCTCCTGTTTTCGCATTCCGCAATTGTCAGTGTCAATTTCCAATTCTTGTAACAGTCCCTGAAAAGCTTCAATGTTGTCTTTGCAACGTCCTGCCAAAATAATATGTCGTAAATGTTCAGGCAATTTGATTAAGCACATGCGGATGAGTTATGAGGGGCTGTATGGGTTTGAAAGATACTGATTATTATGTAACATTTCTTCGAAATATTTGACAAGACTGGAAAATTCAGATTGTTCGAAATGTTTCATCGTTATTATGCTATGGTTTACTCGGTCTTGTGTAGCTTGAGACCAATATGCTGAGAGGAAAGCATGATAATATTCTCCTTCACTGTGACAATCGTGAATGACCGATCGCATTCTTACAGCTGGTTCATTCTCTAAGTAGCCACACATAAATTCTAACCTGTGCTCCAATGACCAGTTGGGAGGAAAACAATGAGAGAAGTGATGAAGCCATGCTTGTAGATGAATGTCGTTTCCAGAATTCTTAAATGTTTTGAATTTATGTGTAGTAATGAACAGCTTATAGTCAAAATCATCATGTCGGCGAGTTGCATATCGGTCATTGTTACTTCTTTTCGGCGGTTCCATCTCAAAACTCGGTGTACCTTGCCAATTTCTTTCATAATTTCCAAAGTACCCTGTGTTATTATTTTGTGGCTGTTCCATATTTCTATGTCCCTCTTCCATTACTGGAGCGCGAGTGTCCTCTGAAATATGTAATTCTTGTATTACCTGTGTCAACTGATCTTGCACTTCCCGGATTTCTCTTTGGTGTTGCGTCTTAATTTGATTCTGATTTTGTTTGAATTTCCTAATTTGTTCGTACTCTTCTGTGTCATTAAAGACTACTGTTCTTGTGTCATTCAGATTATCATCTACCTTCGTAGATAAGTTAGTGAACTGATCCGAAAGTTCGGCTACTTTCTCCAATAGTGAACTGATTTCCTCAGTGTGTTTTTCTGAACCAAGTTTCAGAATGTCCATTTGTGTTGAAATCGTATCTACTGTGTCCTTTAAGTTTTCCTGAGTTTTTGCAAGTTGCGTAACCGAATCGGTAGATGCAACTGAGTCAATTTTAGCTTGCAAGGTGTCGTGATTTTCATGAACAATAGTTTGCAGTTCCTTTATGGCTGCTTCGTGATTCTGTAATACATTTTCATGATGGGAAAAAGTAGGTTGGAAATGCTCACAAATTTGTGTTTTTACGTCATTACAGACTTTTTGACATTTCGATTCGATTTTAAGTAAGTCAGCAGTTAAACCTTCACGTGTTTGTTCAATCGTGGTGTCTAACTTTTGAAGCTGTTGCTGTAACTGTTTTTGATTTTGTTCCATTGCGTCTAACTGTTGCTGTGTTTGTCTCTGGTGTTCTTCCATTGTGAGCTGTTGCCGACCGATCGATAATGCTTCCCTGTTCACTAATGGTTTCACTGTCTACACCATTATTTGCCGCCGGCTCCATTTCCCTTTGTACAGTTACCAAATTACTATGTTGAACTGTTACTGTGTTTGTCTCTGGTGTTGTACCATTGTACCTAACTTTTGAAGATTTTGTTCCACTGTGTCTAACTTTTGCTGTGTTTGTCTCTGATTTTGTTTCATTCGTTGCATTAATTGCAATAACAATGTATTGGTGTCTGGAATCTGTTTCTCTATGCTTTTTGGCAGCGCCTTTTCACCGGCAACATTCACATTTTGACAAGCAGAAAATGTGTCTTGACTCATTCGAGAAAACGGTGAGGACCCAAAACCTGAATCTGCAGTATTTGCAAGATTGTGTCCTGTCATTTCGGATTCCTGAGGTGAGCTGTTGCCGACCGATCGATCGATAATGCTTCCCTGTTCACTAATTGTTTCACTGTGTACACCATTATTTGCGCCCGCTCCATTTCCCTATGCACAGTTACCAAATTACTATGTTGAACATTAGTTAATTCTTTACACGGTGGTGTTGATACACTGCTATCGTCTTCACTGTCATTTCTCAGTTTACTTTGGAGCCGAGTATTACGTTTTTTACACGCCATAATTGCCACAATGTTTCACACGATAACATAGAAAAGCACTATTTGAAGAGTAAAATATGAAAACACATTAACATAGCACTTGAAATAATATCTTGTTAATAGCTAGCGCAGCTGCAAAATACTTGGTGCAAATCTACATGCATGCCACACTGTTTTACTGTACAACAATGAAAAACTACAACTACAAAGAAGATTCTTTCTACAATTACGCGCTATCAATAAACAATAGCTACACTAATTTCACAAACTACAAGAAAAAATCAGAAGATTCCAGTGAGGTATCCTCGGCTAAGGGTCGACATATGAAACGTCCCCTTAGAAAAATTAATGAAGTACTGTGCTGATAAACGTCTTACGTTATTTGATTTTCAAACAGCAGAGCAGAACTGTCGTAATCAGGCATTTCGCTCTTCGCCTGTTCTGATCCACACTAAACTGACACACAATATTTTTAGCGCAATGCAATCTGACTTTCAAAAATCCCTACAAAAGAATGGCCATGACTAACAATAACCTATACCTTTCATCAATCACTTACCTCACAAAAATCTTCGTTACTCGAATTACTGCAATACAGCGAGCGCCACTAGTGCCAGCTAAATAAAAGATTCTAACAACTGAAGGCACTAAGTACTGATAGGCATAGTTAGCAAATGAAAGATTTTCGTAGAGAACAAACAATGTATTTAGCTTAATAGTGTTCAAAAGTCATAAAATATATATATAGCAGTTCATGACATCCAGTCTTACAAATTTACTGTCTGCCCAGGTCATCCGCTCTCAAAACTCCGCCATCTCACTCCCCACATCCACCACTGCTGGCGGCTCACCTCCAACTGCGCAACGCTACGCGCTGTTAACATCCAACTGCCCACTACAGTGGCGAAAATTACAACAATGCCAACCAGCCACAGACTGCACACAACACAGTCAGTGATTTTCATACAGAGCGCTACGTGGCTTTACCAATATAAAAACCTAAACAGCCTACTTACACTTAGTAAAAGTTGGACACATGTTATATGGCATTTGTATTGCAATTCGTCTATACTACTACAACCTAAAATATTTATCATTCCACCTGAAACACACTGTATACATTGTAAACAGTACCAGACCTATCACACTTTCTTGGTGTACCCTTGAAATTTCTTTTTAAATTCTTAGATTTTCTTCCATTAAGATCGACGTGTTGAGTTCACCAAGGAAGTCCAAAATCTAGTCGAAAATCCTGTTCGATATTCGGTAAATTCATATTATTTTCACCAAACGATGTTGCGGGACTGTGTCAAATGCCTTCCTGAAGCCAAGGAACACGACGTAAACCTGAACGTCGACGTTTGCAGCGCTATGGATCTCATGGCGGACCAGAACTAGCTGAATTTCGCAAGATCTCTGTATGCCGAACCCATGTTGATTTTTATAGAGTAGATTTTCGTTTTCCATCCAAAAAATAGCTCATTTCGAGCATGTTCGAGTGTGTTCGTGTCCGTGGCACGGGCAAATGCCTCTATTTTGGCGATCCTAGGTTACTGAAGGAACGTGTTCACAAGAACAGCACGATGAGCATACGAGTTTTAGTCCATCAAGATGAACCTGTCACCAAAATGTTGGAGGTACGGTCGCACTGTAGGTTGCAGAATATCGACCCTATACACAGAGCATTGAAACTGCCCTCAACTATCATGACTGGAATGCGGCGGCCCCACGTAATACCATTCCAGAAGGTCATTTCTGCACCAGATTACTGCACATGTGAGACACAGTGTTGGAGGCGTTCGATCTTCCGGCCTGTCTCCAGAAACGTTGACTGTGTTTATCAAGGTTTGTAAACGCCGACGCCAATACTGGAGGCGTCCACTCTGCACGATTACTTCATCACCTGTAACGGAGTCGATGCTGTTGTGGTGTACGACTTGGTGTTCACCATGGTCGTGAGGAATGGAGATTCGCATGATGCATTCGTGTCCTAACAGTCTGATGCGATACATGGCATACCGTAGCCTCTTTGAATGGCGAATTCGGTTCGGGAGCACTCAGCCCACGGTTTCCTCTAGTTGTGAACGGGAAATGATTCTTTGCACGCGCCACATCACTTTGACTTTGAGGCAGAGGTCGAGGAACATCCCTGGCTGACATGCATGCTGCGCGTAGCATGATGATGCAGAGCCAATCAGTGGTCGCGACTGTCCTTTGTGAGACGATGGACGTTCACTCTGCTGTTCCACAGACGACTGTAATGCGTTCCTAATTGTGCATTGCTTTCAACTGAAATGCTACAATCGAATCGTGTGATTTTAGACCAGTCGGTAATGTTTATGGGAACAGTGTGTATGTTTACAATCACCTTCAGGGGTGACCTTCCTATCAGTACAGCAACAGTCACAATAGCATCAACGTGCGCGACATATCAGAGTTATCCAAAGTCTTTGTTGATGTGAATACTCAACTTTAGCTTGTTGGTGATTAGATGGCGTGGCCCTGGTGTTGAAGTTCTGGGCAATGGTCTAAACCTAACAGCATTGAAGGGGGACTTTAAGCTAATAGTAGCTCCAGTCTAGTTCTCCTGTGAATCACAATATCTAAGTACGGCTTCTATTATTAGATACACACGGCTTGATTCGCAGGTTGCCGCAAAGCTGTATGATGACTGGAGAAACTGAAACTTCCTGACAGATTAAAACTGTGTGCCGGACCGAGACTCGAACTCGGGACAGTTGCCTTTCGCGGGCAAGTGCTCTACCAACTGAGCTACCCAAGTACGATTCACGGCCCGTCCTCACAGCTTCAGTTCTGCCAGTGCCTCGTCTCCTACCTTCCAAACTTCATAGAAGCTCTTCTGCCAAACTAGTAGAACTAGCACTCCTGGAAGAAAGGATATTGCGGAGACATGGCTTAGGGGATGTTTCCAGAAAGAGATTTTCACTCTGCAGCGGAGTTTGCACTGATATGAAACTTCCTGACAGGTTAAAACTGTTTAATCCGTCAGGAAGTTTCATATCAGCGCACACTCCGCTGCAGAGTGAAAATCTCATTCCGGACTGGAGCAACTGCTAGAAATTGAAATCTATGGCGCTATTGGCCGAGTGGAGCTGTGCATCCAGTTTTATCTGCGATCGCCGATGTTCTCAGGACATCCACCGTATTGGATCCATATGAGTAGCTTTATCTCCAGGAGGACGTCTTCCAATAACTGCCGCAGAAAATCTGTTAGAAACTTGTAATATAGTTATTCAGTAGTGTCTATACAATGACTTGCCCGTGGGATGGACGTTTGCCATTGTTATGAATGGAGCTGCATTGGAATGTATATTCGTTTTAGTAAAATATAACTTTTTACTTAACTGATTGTCTTGAAGTTGGCTTCGTTGTCTTTTTATTGAGATATGATAATGTTCTCCGGTCTGGTTTGTTGGAAGAAAATCTACTGATGCCAGGATTCTGAAAGTTTTATGAATCACTTATTACGAAATGAAATAAATTTTAACTTCTCAAACATCGGAATAACAAAATGAGACATTCGTTTGCTTACTTGAGCTATCAGTTTCAGCTACAATGTCAGCTTTCTAGGGCTCACAAACACGACTTGCTTCCATTACATCACAACAAGTCCCCCCTAGTTAACAAAGTACAAATATCACATTTGAAACAAATAGGTTTACTTGTTGACTACCCTTATTACAAGGAATGTTAAGAAAGGAAGGAAAATATTTTTTCTTGGCAAGAGTGACAGAGCATAAATTCCATAATATCTGAGTAATCAACATCAATTAATTAGAGTTGGGGATAAAGATGTGGAGCACAAATGCAAAAAATTCAATAGCATCGTTCAATATGCTTTAAACATGTATGTTCGAAGCAAGGTCTTAAGGAATCGGAAACACCCGCGGTGGTTTAATAGTCCGTGTTAGAAAATTGTTACGTAAGCAAAGAGAACATTGTCACAGATTGAAGAAAGACACAACTTGACAAACAAAAGCTGAACGAAGTGAGAATGAGCATAAGGAGAGAAATGTGTGATAGGACCATTACCGTTTACGACGGAACAAAATCTACAGATTTAAAAGAATTTTCGGGGCTACCACAAGAAAGTTTGATAGGAACGTTACCGTTTACAATGCATATAAAAGACCTAGTAGAAAGCGTCTGAAGGTCTTTGAGGCTGAACTCAGATGATACGGTTCTCTCTAAGGAAATGGCAATGTCAGAAGACAGTATCGCTTAGCAGAAGAACCTACAAAGGATGATGAATGGCGCAGGGACGGGCATTTGCCTCTGAACGTAAGTAAATGTAATATATTGCTCCTACTTATGAAAAGAAATACACTACTTCACCATTACAATACTCAAGAGAAATTGCTGGGAACAGTAACCACCGTAAAATATCTAGGAATGTCTGGTCTTGAATCAAACAAATAATAGGAAAAACAGACGCTGGACTGAGGAATCTTAAGGAAATGTGACACCTCTACTAAACAAGTGACCTACAAAGCTCCTTTTACGACTGATTCTTGAGTGTTGCTTATCATCTGGGGCCCTTACCAGTTAGGACTGATGCAATAGATAGATAAGACCCTCGAGGAGCGGCGTGTTTCGTCACGGGATCGTTTGGTCGGGACGAGAGCGTTACAGAAACGCTCAACTAAGTCCAGTGTCAGACGCCGTGGGAGAGACGTTGTGCATCACGGAGAGGTATATTATTGAAATTTCTCTAGTGGAGCGGGAAAGGGGGCATCAGTTAGTGGTACCACAACTATCACACACCCTCAAGTGACTTGCGGAGAACTGATGTAGATGTAGATGTTGTCTAAGACATTAACTGATAAATATTTAGCAGAACTTGGCAAATTTAAATTTAAAGATTTTTTAAACTTCTTTTGTCAGCAAATAAGATAAAATAATTACGTACGAAACAAGAAATTTTATTGGGCACGTTTTATCATTTCTAAACTGAGATTACCGATACCTATCAGTACCAAGTAATCCAGATTTTGATTACATAACAAACTGCAGGTGCAATAAAATAGAGACCTTATAGAAATGAAATGAAACAATTTCAGAGATTTTACTAGTCTCATACAGATATGATTTTATGTGTAGGAACTGAAGCGGTGAGTGAAATTTTATACCTAGGCCCGGAATCGCACCCCTGTCTACCGGTTACTAGGGAAGTGCGCTAGCCACTAAGCCACCTTGGCACAGCGGTTCGCAGAACAGCACGGATTAACCTCGCACAACTCCATTCTCGGTCCAAAATCTCAGTGCCGGCCCAGCCTTCCCCTTACACACGAAGAGAACGAGGGCGCAGGGTGCCAGGGTAATCCGTGCATGTGGGAACTGTTGTGCCAAATGGCTTGGTGACTAATGCACCTGGCTAGTAAGCAAGAGACCCGGGTTCGAGTCCCGGCCTTGGTGCAAATTTTCACTCGCCGCTTCAGTCTATATACATGAAACAGAGACCAATCATGCCATTCTCGCACAACATTTTAACAGACAACGGTCTTTTTTTATCCGCAGCTCTCAGCCAGGGAGGATTTTCAGCTCAGCTTGGCGCATATTGTGAAGATTTATTTGCTCATGATTTTTAAAACTATGCTTCATCCAAAAAAACTCTTACACAGAGACGCCTCATTATTTACTGATTTTACAGACACCATTTGGAGAACTGCAAAAGATATTTCGAAGTCATTACAATGACCTTGTTTATGGAGCGAAGTTGTAAAAGGACGAATTACGTTGGAATGTAGTATTCGCAGAAGATCCCTCTCGCACTTTTAAGCTGCTTTATAGTGAAGTGTGGATTGTACATCATTCCTGCTTAAACATTTCTCTAATCAGGTGCTGTTCTTTTTATTTGACCTATTTCCTTTCCACGGGCTTCCAGTTAGACGGAAAAAAATTTATAATTTTTTCACAGACAGATCGGGAGGGCTTGGAACGATCAGGATATCTTTCAACATACAACCACACCGTTGGTCTCGACATTTACCATAATAGAAAATCTGATCCTTTTCTACGACGGTCGTAAACGCTGTGAAAGTATGAACAGCTTCACTAGCAAGTCGTCTGATCGCTACAACAGCGGAATACAAACATATGCGTTTCAAGCGGACAATTCCATCCACGAACCGTACCTCAGTTACGTCTTTAGTAACATTTGGTACAGTAGGCACTCGTGAATGGGATCTTTTCTCATCATAGATGTATAGTGGTTTCGGAGTTGAGATTTTGCGAATCGAGTATCTTACTTGTTCCAAGGCTCTTTCCACTAACACATAAAAATACAGGGTGTCCTAGGAGAATTGCCAGTTTCCAGGGATACAACAGCAACACTCGTTTAAAGCAAAAATGTCTACATCTATATAAATACTCCACAGTCTTACGGCACATATTCGGAATGCTTTTCGAGATAGAGCACGTGTAATGTACGTTTGTTTTAGGCATAATGGATGCATGTATGTGTCTTTCCGATCCAACATCTTTGTCATTTTATTCTAGACGAGCCTATCTAGTAGCTTTCACCTCTTTGCTCGGAATGTCTTTCTAACATTAGACTGGACCGCTGAACGTGCTGTTGTCCATGGTGCGTTGTGAGTAACGTACTGTGAGGGCTTGAGCGTGTACCAGAGAGAAGCATCGTTTAACTGTGTTTGTGCCCGCGCTGACTAATCTGCCACATGTATACACTGATTAAGAATGTGCAGATATGGATCATGTTGACGACTTCTGGCGTGGTAGTTCTGTTGCTGTTGAAGAATATCACAGGCGCTTTCCAAAACTTTGAATACCTAAGCGTAGAGTGCTTACCTGAGTGCTCAGCAAACTGCGTGAAACAGGTATATTTCCAATTTCCAACTACCATCTGAAAGATGAATTCAACAACTGGGGAACAACAGCAACAGATGCTGAAATGGTGCAGCGTATTCCTATTACCGGCACACGGCTACTTATCTGCACATATCAACGTCTCTCGAACACGTATATGGCGGACATTACATGCGGAAAGCTTGTGCCCTTTTGTAATACAGCGCCTCGACAGTTTTCACATTGGCGATAATGCTACCCTAGTTTTATCACGACTTGAGTGATGGTCGTCATTTGTCAGTTTCTTCCATTAATACTATTTACTAACTAGTCAACAACGCACGTAATACTCATCGATAGTCACAGGAAAATATACTGATTCCAGACTCGTTTTTCGATCAGTGATTGGTGCGGCATGATGTGTAACATGTTGATAGATCCAGGCCCTTTAGAGGAACGAATGACGGAACAGAATTACTTGCGAAAAAGAAAAGGAGTTCAGCAATCAGTCACTAGTCCAATCTGAATTTTCTTTGGAGATGTAGATTTCGGCTACCGAATAGCAATCTTGAGTGCAAAAAAATGCTAGGAAATATACGAGAGAGAGTACTTAGTTTATATAAATTAAAACTACATTCTACGATAGTAGTTGCAAAGTTTAGTAACCTGCCATTTAAATAGTGTCATATGGACGGGTCACGATTGTGAAAACACGCCGTACTATACAACATGAAGACGTACATTGTCGATTCTAACAGAGGCTGTTGTTTCCAGAACACTACAAGCAGCCGCAGTTTATGTCATTAGAGTAATGTTAAGGCAACGCCCTCTATATCACTAACCTGAACGCCAAGCTAACCGTATAATTTTTGTATAAAGCTAATATACATAGGGTTAGTGGAAAATTAGCCTAATAAATAAATGTGACAAAACACTTTAAAATACAATAAATCGTTTTTATAAAAACTGGACTTTGATAAAAGCATAAAGTAACCAGTCATACTCAGTGAATAATTACTTACTGGATTAATTTTCCACTAACTTCATGTTCTATAATTTTTTTCACACATAGTTTGCTTTATGCCAAAATTGTTAATTTTCATAAAGGTTATTTAGTTTTAGTCTTTTAATTTTAATATCAGTTTTATACAAAAATTCTACCGATAACTTTGCGTTGATTTTAGTGGTATAGAGTGCAGTGCTCTACCCACCATGTGTTGTCACACGCTTGACGAGTCTATATGAATCGATTTAAACTATAGGTTATCTGCCTTTGAAACTACAGTTCCAGAATGTGGTTTTACTTTTAGATCTTTTATTACTGATGCTTGTATTTTTCTTACTGTAGGACTGAAGATACCTATGCAATAGCTTAAATCTAGATCTACAGTAAAAATACACATTGGATTTGGGACTGACTGCTGACACCTTTTTCTTTTTTGCAATGTAGTACTGTCGTTGTGCACAGTTGAACTCAAACTCCGCTAGAACTACATGCTGTTTTGGGACAATTCCAATGTCCAACAGCGTGAGGACGTTCCTTTCGTCACGCGGACTGCAATGTGGACTTCCAGCATCATGGAGTGCCTCCACATTATACCAGACTTGTGAGAGAACATTACAACCACACTTACTCTTGCTGAATTGGTCGTGATATTACAAATAATTGGCCACCAAGGTCGCAAGACTTTACACAATTAGAGTTTTCTTTCGGGGTTGGATGAAGACTGAGGTATTCAAACGAAGGACGAGTACGCGAGATGAACTGATAGGCTGCACCACAGACGCTGCTGCCCTCATTAGGGAACTTGCAGAGGCACTCAAACAAACAACAGATGACGTTCACCAAATAGTGCACAATGCGTTGAAGTTGACTGCCGGATATTCGAATATTTATTGTGAACTGTACAGCAGTAATGTCATGTGTAAGATAATGCTTAGAGGTGAATGGCTTAAAAATACGTATTTTCCAATTTCTGCTTTGTAAAATGTATTTTCTTACGTTTACTAACTATTGTTCGTGTGAAAAACTGACAATGTAGTGCATAATACAGAAAATAAAAAACAATGTCCATTAAATCTGTGCTGTCCTGGAAACCATTAAGAATAAGGTAAATGTCCACATGAATGTCTTTGCTTCAAGTTATTGTTCCTGTCCTATCGAAGAAACTGACCATTCCTCGTGGGACACCCTGCATGTTTAGTTACATAATAAAAACTGGTGCCTATTTGGTGCTATCAACGGTAAGTAATTTGTTCCGGCTTTCAAATTCGTGACACTCCAACGACAATTTAGCGAAAGCTGCACCTCGACATGTCACTCGTTCTGGATATACAAGATCTTCCAAACGCTGGTGCTGGTGACACACACAGTTTTCGAACCCGATAAATCTGCAGTGGCAGAGCCTGTCTTACCAAGGAAGATAAATGGTTGCCCCTGCGTCTCACTACTGGAACTGTGTTTTAAAGGAATCCACTGAATTTCGACTATCTGACGATCTTATAAACAGAAACAACGCTTACGTTTTAAGTAGGATTTGGAACCCTGTTTTGCCAGACATTAAAAAACAACGGTATTTTATTCAGACATCACAATAGTTTTTGACAGCGATTTATCGATTTCATCAGCTTTCACCACTCGGGCGCCATATATTCATTGCGCTAGAGGGCAGTTAATATGATTTCTTGTGCATACACTGTTGGCCGTCCTCGGCGTACAAAGGGACTACCGCTCGTAGTCTGAATTCAGTTCCGACGAGTTCGTGCAACAGCCTACTTACTTGAAGATGGTGGCCAGGTGGACCGCCGGAAATATGGAGTCAAAGTGACTCCATGATCCGGATACAAACCCGAAGAATATTAATTGTAATCATTTGATTGTAATATGAAAACCGCTAACTCTTCGAATCTTCTTTTAATCAACATTCTGAAGTGGTTTGTTACTTGAAGCAATAGCTTGACCGCAGATGGTTTTCGGAATCTGAGAAAATAACAAAAAAATAGATATGAATCAGTAATATATCCTCATTATTTACTTATGGTTCTTTGTTTTGAGATACTTGCCGTTCTTTATGTCTCAAGAAATTCCATTGTTTCCACTAGAAATAATATACATCCTGTTTGGTAAACAACGTCATTAGAAATAGATTTCGATGGAAGATCGCTAGCGCCGGCCGCGGTGGCCGAGCTGTTCTAGGTGCTTCAGTGCGGAACCGCGCGGCTGCTACGGTCGCAGGTTCGAATCCTGCCTCGAGCATGGATGTGTGTGATGTCCTTAGGTCAGTTAGGTTTAAGTAGTTTCTAAGTGTAGGGGACTGATGACCTCAGATGTCGAGTCCCATAGTGCTTAGAGCCATTTGAACCATTTTTGAAGATCGCTAGCTAAGGATCAGAAATGTGACGAGTGATGGCTTAAGAATGGAATAATGTGGACGATGCAAAGTCCGATAGAGCCAAGTTTTGTATGATGTGGACGTGCATCGTCATTTAGTACCAACGCTTGAGCAGCCTCCATTTCGTCTTTTTTCAACTGCAGCCATTACGGCCCTGGTTGGCGGTAAATGCCAGCAACTGGCAATATATTTCTGAGACGTGATTGGTTGTAAGAGCGGTGTAAATAGTCGGCGCTGGCTGGTGATTTAAACAAGGAGATAAAAGCAACAACGATGCAATTCCACTACTGCCAGCACCAATACAAGGTTTTATTACGCGGTTAACTCCTTGTGGTTCTAGTAAAGCCAACCAGTATCCTTAAAAGTAGTTGGAGGCTCTTTAGTAGTTATTTATTAGATGCAATTTCTTTAGGACATTTGACCAGAAAGTTCTGTGTCTCTCGATCTCCGACGCTTCACATTGGAAGATTAGGCGTGGTATGGTTTCTTAACCCTCACCACACAGCCTACACATAGGAGCTTCTCTCTGTATACCTGTAGTGTACAGGTGTTCCTTAAAGTCTCCATGGCCTGTCATTAGTCCTTGCATCACTTTAGCCTGTCTCCTGTTGAAGCTTAGGGTTAAGAATTTTTCTTAAAAAACGGCTTTGACAACATTAGGATGCCATGTTTTTTTTTTGTTTTTGGATCATAGTCCAGTATTCTACATGGTGCCTTCTAATCCAGTTTCGTGATTTCTATTTAACCATCGCGTTATTGGCGGTTAGGACAGGTTCAGGTCATGTAAGTGGAGTCATTGCACTTGTCCTGACCATCTAGTTCATAGCCCCTGATTCCTGATTGATCTGGAACTCACAGCAGGTTTACTCTATTGCTTTTATTTAGTCTCCAAAGAACTCCTCCTTGGCGTCCTACAATGATCTCTGATCTTGTTGCATGGGCTTATAGAGATTTCAGAGCCGCTTGGCTGCCTGAACAAATGTAGACACTATGATCTTCGAAGCACCTACGTCAATTCTTCTCCAAGCATACCACGAGAGCGGCTATTTCCGCCTGGAATATTGTGGCCTGCATCACTAAAGAAACTGCTCTCTCTAATCTAGGCTATATCCCATATACCTCGGCACCAGCGCTTTCGTCTGTTTGCGATCCGTCAATAAACCAGACTATGTCTTGTGCACGGTATCGTGGTTCGCTCTTCCACTGCTCCCTGCTTCCCATCGCTACCCCTGAAAGGTTTGTTGATGCGCCTGGAAATTACTGTACAGTCAATCGACATTTCGCCAACAACTCCTGTATTTATATTTTATTTATTGTTGTGGGATAAGGATATCCTAAATGTATCCAGTTATTTACAGTTTTATTCGATATGGCCCTGCCGCTGCATCCGTTTTAGCCCACAAGTGTAATGTGGCTTTGTCCAGCATGATCTCTGTCCTAGCAGTGTGCGTGCTGCTAACTTCTCGTGTTATGGACAAGCAGGCCTATCTCGGTACCTTATTAAGAGCCTTAGCAGCCACCTTCTACTTTTTCCACCATACTGTAGCCACACAAATTATCATGCACTAGAAGAACCTGTGGAAAAAACTGAGGTCTAAAACCAAGAATATGTATTGGATATGCACCACTGTAATAACATAATCTTGGGATTTAGACCGCAGCCTGTTCCACAGGCTCCTCTAGTGGTGGTAATGGTAGCTTTCACATTGAAACATACTCGTCATATATGGAGTCCATGAAGTTTCACATCCAGGTTTACTCCTACGTACTTCACTACCACCTCTACAGGTAAAGTTTCATGGAGAAGTTTAAGATTCCTGTACGCGGGGTGGACAGGCTTCCCCGTAACTGGTACTACAACAGAATGAAATTTTCACTCTGCAACGGAGTGTGCACTGATATGAAATTTCCTGGCAAATTAAAACTGTGTGCCGGGCCGAGACTCGAAGTTGGGACCTTTGCCTTTCGCGGGCAAGTGCTCTACCGAGTGAGCTACCCAGGCATAACACACGACCCGTCCTCACAGCCTTGCTTCCGCCAGAGGACACTTGCTCGCGACAGGTAAAGATCCAAAGTTTCAGTCTTGACGCAGCACACAGTTTTAATCCGCCAGAAAGTTTCGGTACTACAACAGCTTTCCTGGAGCTGACCTTTAGATCCTGTTTCCTTCATCATTTCTGTGTAATGTTCAATGCACATTGTGCAATAGTTCTAACAGTACGAGCGGATTTCCCGGTATTATTATGACTAAGTCGTCTGCATACCTATGGCAAAAGTAGCCTCTAGTATTTAGCTCTTCAATTAATTAATTCGCCTCTAATTTCTACAGCAGTGTGAACAAAACTCCTACTTTCGGACACCCTCTGGTGGTTTGATCAACATTTTTTCATTCATCATGATCGCTGTTGCCTTTATTCTGCCCTACATAGTCTTAACCTACATACATATAGAGGTCTCAGCGCCATGCTCCTCTGCAGTTCTGACCATGGGATCGGCCGTCGTGTTACTAAAAGCCCTAATGATATCCGAGAAGATGGAAAGCTATTTCCTGAACGTGTAGGGCGTTCTCCAACTTCCTAACAAATTGTTGAAGTGCTGTTTTACATGATTTGTCTGGTTGCTAAGTATATTGGATTACATGTAGAGGAAACTTAGTTTTCTTTCGCTACCATGGACATTAACAAGTTTTTCTAATGTATTTAAAGGAAAGCAGGACAGACCGATCAATCTGTTATCCTGGGCCTCGGTATTATCAGTTCTCCCTGGCTTCAGAATCAAAACAACCTGAACTATCCCCCAAGCGTTAGGAAAGATTCCTGCTGTTAGGCTAACCCTAAATAGCCGACAAAGAACCTAGTTAAACTCTCTCTTGCTTGTTGCAGTAGACCTGGGAAGATTCCATCTATGACTGATGACCTGAGTGGTCGAGAAGTTCCCACTACCTACTGGATTTTTCTGACGTCAACGTCTACTCTGACAGATTCCCAGTTCTCCTTTGGATTAACTTTAAGCCAGTGCCTCTCAGGACCTGGATCTTGGTCTATCTACATCTACATCTGCATGGATACTCTGCAAATCACATTCGAGTGCCTGGTAGAGGGTTCATCGAACCACCTTCACAATTCTCTATTATTCCAATCTCGTTAGCGCGCGGGAGGAATGAACACCTATATCTTTCCGTACGAGCTCTGATTTCCCTTATTTTATCGTGGTGATCGTTCCTCCCTATGTAGGTCGGTGTCAACAAAATATTTTCGCATTCGCAGGAGAAAGTTGGTGATTGGAATTTCGTGAGAAGACTCCGTCGCAACGAAAAACGACTTCCTTTTAATGATTTTCGTGAGAAGATCCCGTCGCAACGAAATGCGCCTTTCTTTTAATGATTTCCAGCCCAAATCCTGTATCATTTCTGTGGCACTCTCCCCCATATTTCGCGATAATACAAAATGTGCTGCCTTTCTTTGAACTTTTTCGATGTACTCCGTCAGTCGTATCTGGTAAGGATTCCACACAACGCAGCAGTATTCTAAAAGAGGACGGACAAGCGTAGTGTAGGCAGTCTCCTTAGTAGGTCTGTTACTTTTTCTAAGTGTCCTGCCAATAAAACGCAGTCTTTGGTTAGCCTTCCCCACAACTTTTTCTATGTGTTACTTCCAATTTAAGTTGTTTGTAATTGTAATACCTAGGTATTTTGTTGAATTTGCGGCTTTTAGATTAGACTGATTTATCGTGTAATCGAAGTTTAACGAGTTCCTTTTACCACTCATGTGAATGACCACACAATTTTCGTTATTTAGGGTCAACAGCCACTTTTCGCACCATTCAGATATCTTTTCTGAATCGTTTTGCAGTTTGTTTTGACCTTCTGATGACTTTATTAGTCGGTAAACGACAGCGTCATCTGCAAGCAACCGAAGACGGCTGCTCAGATTGTCTCCAAAATCGTTTATATAGATAAGGAACAGCAAAGGGCCTATAACACTACATTGGGGAACTCCAGAAATCAATTCTGCTTCACTCGATGACTTTCCGTCAATTACTACGAAGTGTGACCTCTCTGACAGGAAATCACAAATCCAGTCACATAACTGAGACGATATTCCATATGCACGCAATTTCACTACGAGCCGCTTGTGTGGCACAGTGTCAAAAGCCTTCCGGAAATCCAGAAATACGGAATCGATCTGAAATCCCTTGTCAATAGCACTCAACACTTCATGTGAATTTAGAGCTAGTTGAGTTTCACAGGAACGATGTTTTCTAAACCCTTGTTGACTCTGTGTCAATAGACCGTTTTCATCCAGAGTGCACTGACGAGCACATCCAGGCTCTTGTTCACTGTCCTTGTACACTCACCGTTCTCCTTCCTAGTGTAAAATCGCGTAGTCTCCTTCCGCCGCCGAGCAGTGTGTCAGCAGTGCGCAAGAAGCAGCATTACTGCATTTACTAGGCAATCTTGTATTTTAATAACTGTTTAAATTTTGTGTCGATTTGTTTGCGCTCTCTGTAGATTAGTTCAGACGTTCTTTGCACAACAGTTTTTAGCATGGATAGGGACTGCAGCTGCTGTGTTCGGATGCAGGCTGAGTTGGCATCCCTTCGCTCCCAGGTTCAGGCAGTGTTGGCTTCGGTCACACAGCTTGAGGCTGTTGCCAATGGGCATCACTGTGTGGGTCCGGATGGGGGTTTGTCGGGGACGGCCAGCTCGTCCCACGCATCCCCCGATCGGACTACGACTGTGGTTGCCCGGGATACTGCCCACATTGAGGCTGATCCCTTACCTGTGGTAGAGTGGGAGGTCGTCTCAAGATGTGGCAGGGGGCGAAAGACATTCCGGAGGGCTGAACGGAAGGCCTCTCCAGTTTGTCTGACGAACCGGTTTCAGGCTCTGTCTCAGGCTGATACTGATCTTCGGCCTGACATGGCTGCTTGTCCTGTTCCCTAGGTTGCCCCTCAGTCTGCAAGATCCGGGCGGTCGCAGAGGGTGGGCTTACTGGTAGTTGGGAGCTCCAACGTCAGGCGCGTAATGGGGCCCCTTAGGGATATGGCAGCAAGAGAGGAGAAGAAAACCAATGTGCACTCCGTGTGCATACGGGGGGGAGTCATTCCAGATGTGGAAAGGGTCCTTCCGGATGCCATGAAGGGTACAGGGTGCACCCATCTGCAGGTGGTCGCTCATGTCGGCACCAATGATGTGTGTCGCTATGGATCGGAGGAAATCCTCTCTGGCTTCCGGCGGCTATCTGATTTGGCGAAGACCGCCAGTCTCGCTAGTGGGATGAAAGCAGAGCTCACCATCTGCAGCATCGTCAACAGGACTGACTGCGGACCTTTGGTACAGAGCCGAGTGGAGGGTCTGAATCAGAGGCTGAGACGGTTCTGCGACCGTGTGGGCTGTAGATTCCTCGACTTGCGCCATAGGGTGGTGGGGTTTCGGGTTCCGCTGGATAAGTCAGGAGTCCACTACACGCAGCAAGCGGCTACACGGGTAGCAGGGGCTGTGTGGCGTGGACTGGGCGGTTTTTTAGGTTAGATGGCCTTGGGCAAGTACAGAAAGGGCAACAGCCTCAATGGGTGCGGGGCAAAGTCAGGACATGCGGGGACCAAGCAGCAATCGGTATTGTAATTGTAAACTGTCGAAGCTGCGTTGGTAAAGTACCAGAACTTCAAGCGCTGATAGAAAGCACTGAAGCTGAAATCGTTATAGGTACAGAAAGATGGCTTAAGCCAGAGATAAATTCTGCCGAAATTTTTACAAAGGTACAGACGGTGTTTAGAAAGGATAGATTGCATGCAACCGGTGGTGGAGTGTTGGTCGCTGTTAGTAGTAGTTTATCCTGTAGTGAAGTAGAAGTGGATAGTTCCTGTGAATTATTATGGGTGGAGGTTACACTCAACAACCGAGCTAGGTTAATAATTGGCTCCTTTTACCGACCTCCCGACTCAGCAGCATTAGTGGCAGAACAACTGAGAGAAAATTTGGAATACATTTCATATAAATTTTCTCAGCATGTTACAGTCTTAGGTGGAGATTTCAATTTACCAGATATAGACTGGGACACTCAGATGTTTAGGACGGGTGGTAGGGACAGAGCATCGAGTGACATTATACTGAGTGCACTATCCGAAAATTACCTCGAGCAATTAAACAGAGAACCGACTCGTGGAGATAACATCTTGGACCTACTGATAACAAACAAGCCCGAACTTTTCGGCTCTGTATGTACAGAACAGGGAATCAGTGATCATAAGGCCGTTGCAGCATCCCTGAATATGGAAGTTAGTAGGAACATAAAAAAAGGGAGGAAGGTTTATCTGCTTAGCAAGAGTAATAGAAGGCAGATTTCGGACTACCTAACAGATCAAAACGAAAATTTCTGTTCCGACACTGACAATGTTGAGTGTTTATAGAAAAAGTTCAAGGCAATCGTAAAATGCCTTTTAGACAGGTACGTGCCGAGTAAAACTGTGAGGGACTGGAGAAACCCATCGTGGTACAACAACAAAGTTAGGAAACTACTGCGAAAGCAAAGAGAGCTTCACTCCAAGTTTAAACGCAGCCAAAACCTCTCAGACAAACAGAAGCTAAATGATGTCAAAGTTAGCGTAAGGAGGGCTATGCGTGAAGCGTTCAGTGAATTAGAAAGTAAAATTCTATGTACCTACTTGACAGAAAATCCTAGGAAGTTCTGGTCTTACGTTAAATCAGTAAGTGGCTCGAAACAGCATATCCAGACACTCCGGGATGATGATGGCATTGAAACAGAGGATGACACGCGTAAAGCTGAAATACTAAACACCTTTTTCCAAAGCTGTTTCACAGAGGAAGACCGCACTGCAGTTCCTTCTCTAAATCCTCGCACAAACGAAAAAATGGCTGACATTGAAATAAGTGTCCAAGGAATAGAAAAGCAACTGGAATCACTCAACAGAGGAAAGTCCACTGGACCTGACGGGATACCAATTCGATTCTACACAGAGTACGTGACAGAACTTGCCCCCCTTCTAACAGCCGTGTACCGCAAGTCTCTAGAGGAACGGAAGGTTCCAAATGATTGGAAAAGAGCACAGGTAGTCCCAGTCTTCAAGAAGGGTCGTCGAGCAGATGCCCAAACTATAGACCTATATCTCTGACGTCGATCTGTTGTAGAATTTTAGAAGATGTTTTTTTGCTCGAGTATCATGTCGTTTTTGGAAACCCAGAATCTACTCTGTAGGAATCAACATGGATTCCGGAAACAGCGACCCTGTGAGACCCAACTCGCTTTATTTGTTCATGAGATCCAGAAAATATTAGATACAGGCTCCCATGTAGATGCTATTTTTCTTGACTTCCGGAAGGCGTTCGATACAGTTCCGCACTGTCGCCTGATAAACAAAGTAAGAGCCTACGGAATATCAGACCAGCTGTGTGGCTGGATTGAAGAGTTTTTAACAAACAGAACACAGCATGTTGTTATCAATGGAGAGACGTCTACAGACGTTAAAGTAACTTCTGGCATGCCACAGGGGAGTGTTATGGGACCATTGCTTTTCACAATATATATAAATGACCTAGTAGATAGTGTCGGAAGTTCTATGCGGCTTTTCGCGGATGATGCTGTAGTATACAGAGAAGTTACGGCATTAGAAAATTGTAGCGAAATGCAGGAAAATCTGCAGTGGATAGGCACTTGGTGCAGTGAGTGGCAACTGACCCTTAACATAGACAAATGTAATGTATTGCGAATACATAGAAAGAAGGATCCTTTATTGTATGATTATATGATAGCGGAACAAACACTGGTAGCAGTTACTTCTGTAAAATATCTGGGAGTATGCGTGCGGAACAATTTGAAGTGGAATGATCATATAAAATTAATTGTTGGTAAGGCGGGTACTAGGTTGAGATTCATTGGGAGAGTCCTTAGAAAGTGTAGTCCATCAACAAAGGAGGTGGCTTACAAAACACTCGTTCGACCTATACTTGAGTATTGCTCATCAGTGTGGGATCCGTACCAGATTGGGTTGACGGAGGAGATAGAGAAGATCCAAAGAAGAGCGGCGCGTTTCGTCACAGGGTTATTTGGTAACCGTGATAGCGTTACGGAGATGTTTAACAAACTCAAGTGGCAGACTCTGCAAGAGAGGCGCTCTGCATCGCGGTGTAGCTTGCTCGCCAGGATTCGAGAGGGTGCGTTTCTGGATGAGGTATCGAATATAATGCTTCCCCCTACTTATACCTCCCGAGGAGATCACGAATGTAAAATTAGAGATATTATAGGGCGCACGGAGGCTTTCAGACAGTCGTTCTTCCCGCGAACCATACGCGACTGGAACAGGAAAGGGAGGTAATGACAGTGGCACGTAAAGTGCCCTCCGCCACACACCGTTGGGTGGCTTGATGAGTATAAATGTAGATGTAGATGTAGATGTAGCTCCTGGAGTAGCTGGTATCGTGGTGAGGATTTTGTCAAGTCTGGCGCAAGTAGTTGTACCTGACACTTCCTCACAAAATACCATGATGATAACTTCACCTGATTAATCGCAAGATTGTATTTGGAAAGGGACTCTCGATGTTTTGTTCATTGTCTATTCCTTCATGCAAGTTTGAACAGTCGTCTCACCTGGCCCTTTTGCAATTCAAGATTATTGTTCCACCGTGATACATTTCTGTTTGTGCGTTATTTGTGATTTAGAAGTTTTCCAAATAAGAAGTCATAATGGCAGACGTCAGTGCATCTGACATTTCGTCGAAATTTACTGGATTCCTTACCGAAGTACCGTATTCAGAAAAGTGCGTGTGTTGAGCTTTGTCCTACCTGAATCCCAGTCTCTTTTCCTGGGAGTCCTGCAGATCATGGTATGTTTATCACCCATTTCAACCTGAAACATTATACATATGTTATCAGATAAGATTGCCTTCTAGGCCACATGCCATTTTTTGACGTAACTACTAATTAGAATGGATCCAAAAATTTTGTCAATTACTTTTGCTCGTCTCGTGTCCCTGAACATATGATTCTCGCCCCTATTCACGATCTCTAGGTTGAAATCTACTACAAATTCAAGTAGGTACTCACCTCTGCTGTTAGTGTCGCTGCTTCCTCGTACTAGGTTTTTGGACACTGGCGTCACAACCAATCATTAGTTGCTCACTCTGCTGCCAGCATCTGTCTACGAGTCTCCTCACATCCTGTGAAGAGGAGTACAGTCCTCGTAAGGAGCGTAAGCTGAGGCCAATGGAAGTTCCATCACGCTTTCTTACTCATTACGTTCCTGGAACAAAGGTGCCCCGTCAGCATAAACGAAATTTTATTTTTGACATAAATGTGTTTTATAGGGTTCCTTAGATTTCTAGCATAAATCACACAGTTTTAATCTGCAAGGAAGTTTCATAAATCAACTTACCTCCAGTACTTCCGGGGCTTGAAGCGCCCCCTTATATAGATAGCGTTCCTGGGTCAAGGTCACACCCACCTCCTGTTCTCCCATAAGACGACTAATAGTGGAAGTTGCCTCTTTACAGTGTTGCACGCTTGTCCGCGTAAATTGCAGTCTCCATCTTGACCGCAAGGTCGCTTCCGATCCCTTTGATTATCCTGACGGTAATCTGTGAGAACCCTAAGGACGATCAGGTCCTGTTCTCGCATTGCCCTCCGGATTTTTCACCGACTTCCACTACATGGGTTTAGCTAACTTTCGATTGATTAGCCTCCAACTCCCTGTCGAGACCTTCTGGTTTTGTGCCCCTATTTTCTCGAATAGAGTGTTCGGAGAAGCATCCTTAAAAAAGTTCTGGTAACTATATTGAAACCTTTGCGGTCCTGAAGATCTCAGCCGCTGTCTTGACAAGCAGCTTCGCGTCCTCCCACGCAGATATCATGGGCACTACCTTCATAAGCCAGTCGCCTCACAGACAAATATAAGAGCACCTTTGTCCAGGTATACCTGCCTGAATTTGGCTCCTGGACTTGAGTCCCCACACGTCTTCTCAGAGAGAGCCATCTGCTACATTTTGTTCAGGAAGACACTGTTTACCTTCCTTGTGTTTATGTCCTTTGAGAAGGTCTCTTCTCTGAGACCCTGACAAGGATTTAATTTCATTTGGCCTAAGTTCTCCGTGAAAATTTCCGCGTTGTGGTCTGGTCTGTTGTCCGATGTAGTTGGGGAGTTTTAGATCTCACCATGCGCCTCAGTTTTTGTTTTTTCTTGTTCTACGGTATCGATTTTGGTCTCAAGAGAATTGGGTGTATATTCAGTCGACATCACGAAACGCCGCACGGTGCAAGGCTAATTACTCAGTGTGGTCACCCTGTATCCCTCTGATTCTGTTAATGACGCATCTACATATGTACCACGCACAGATCGCATAGCACCTTCCGTTCCATATCTCGGGTAATCGGGTAGAACTACGGGATTGGATATGTGAGCGATACGGCGTTGTTGCAAAGTCCTCTAAGGACCGCCCACTGCGTCATGTCCACTCTGGGAGAACCTGTCAGTAGCTGTGCTATCGCCGGCGTAGTCCTAAGCTTCTTGCGCACACGCAAGCTCTCCATCTCAGCAGACAGTGCTCCTAGAAGTCCCCTGGAGAGGACTGGCTGGCGAAACAGTCACACTATAAAGGAACCTTGGCGTAGGTCGACCCGCACACAAATTGCCATGGTTGTTTCAACTTCGCTACAGAAATTTCTCTGGGAAGCCCTTTCACATCCTCTACACAGTTCTGAACTGTCTCCATGCGATTTACACATTTTGAAGCCGTGAAGAGAGACTTTCGTGGCGATCAATTTGCATCGGACGAAGAGTTGCACACCTGGATACAATAACGGTTCCGGAGACAACCGTAAACATTTTTTCATGAAAACATTGACCGACTTTTCTCGTAGTGGGATGAATACTTTAACAGTTATGGGGATCGATTTTGAAATAATGAACAGTTTACCTGTCTTTTCTCTGTCTAGTTTTCTTTTGACTTCCCCTGTAACTAAGGAAAATTCTTTCCTTTCTTTGTTCACTGTTCGTGACCACCTGCCAGAAGACGATTAACTATCTTTCCTAGTGCGGACCGCTTATAGACGTGCAAGAATAGTCAGTGACGTTCTGGAAGCTATCGACATGGGTATGAGGCTATGTCGACTCCAGTGCGCTAGCTTTCTCAATTGAGATTCCTTGGCGAGTATGGCATTTCCGAGATGGTCCCATGGGTTTATATCCGGAGACTTTGGTGGCCAGCGGGCGAGGGGGGGGGGGGGGACTGAATGGGGGGAGGGAGGGGGTTCGGTAAACTCATCCCGCTGCTCTTCGAATCGCGCACCACACACGTGCACTGCGAGCTGTGTGACAAGTTGCATTGTCCTGCTGGTAGGTGCCGTCGAGCCGAGAGAAGAAAACTGCGTTTAGGGGTGAACATTCTCCCCAAGGATAGACGCATAATTGTGTGTATCTGTTGTGCCTTCTAGGAAAGATGAGATCATCCAGAGAATGCGCTTCTGACCATTGTTACAGGGTGTTTGCTTTCAAATGTTTGACGCCATAGGTACCAATAGCCATCTGTCCTCTGGAGCGTAAAGCGTGATACAGCTGAAAAAGTCACTTGTCACCTTTCAGTGGACATCCAGTTGCGCTACTGATGTACGATTTCCAGCTTTGGTCGCCATGAACAGCAGTCAGCGTAGGTGCTTGAACGAGGCGCCTGCTTTTGAGGTCCGTACGCAGGGGCTATATCCGCTATACGGTCGTTGAGAAGATACTGTTCGTAGCCCCTTGGTTCATCTGGGCAGCCAGCTGCTACAGACTTGCAGGTCTAGTGCTGGCCCGTACAGTGCGCCACAGCCGTAGTTCACCTCTGTCATCGACGGCCCGTGCACGTGGTGCACCACAGTTACCAAGCACGGTATACTTTAGCCACGGTGCCATACCAACAGTTTACAGATTTAGCTGTTTCGGAGGTGCTTCCACCCTTGTACCGAAAACAAGTCACCATGTGCTTTTGGACGTGAGATAAGTCGCTCCGTTTCCGCAATACGACAAGCGAATGCAGTGATTTCTGTGTCCCCTTGACACGGAACATGCCGTCCACTGTCATTGCTGCTACCTGTCGTCTGTGAGTGTTTGTTGCACGGTGACATAGGCGGTGATCGCATTATATAATTGGAGAATCCGAAACAACAAGGCGACACATGTTTGGCTTACATTATTATAAATATCCACATGCGAAAGGACTGTGATAGATATTCTTCTCTTTAACGTAAGTAGCATAGCATACACAGTGTATTAAAATTGCAGCATCGTGAAGGCGGCGTGCAGAAAGCGTAAGATTGACGTTGTACTTACTATTTGCTTGGATATGCATTTAATTAACTGCAGAAAGTAGGCAAGTGTAATGCTGTCTACGTTATTTACATAAGGAAAACTCACTCAATGAATTCGTTATTTATAAATATTGGTTGGTTGCTTGTGAGTGGTCTTATTATGCCCCCTATAAGAAGGAGAATATGTAGCATCACGCGTCGGAATTCTAAACCATTAAGATCGCCGCTTATCGAGACTCTGGTTCATCGTTCAGCAATATTTCTGTCTGCGTTGGCCAATATCGCACGACTACTGTACTAATATGAAATCGATGAGTTCAGAGGGCCAACTCTGAGCCATGAAGTATCTCAACGGACCCACGCGACTAGCATCCGCGAGGACATATTTTTCACCCTACCACGGAAGATTGTACAACGACGTAATGTAGCTCGAATCAGGAAATGGGCTAGTCTGTAGCAAAAAGAGTGTAGTACTTTCACATTTTGAGCAACTGTATTTTCGTTTGTTGAAATACCAAAAGAAGTATTCACGCGGAAGTACGACGACGTATGGTGCTCTACGGACTGCCCGCACGACTTCCTTTGACGCGAGAAGCGTACCGACATAGGGCGTCCAAGGAAAACCGTAATGGCACCGCCTCGTTTCATGAGACGTGAAGCAATGTTGTGTACAGTTTCCAGATGAACAAATCTGTATGTGGAGGTTCCGGGGAGAACAGCGGTTGCCATATGGCTGTCTTGCTCGCTATGTGGGCTCAGCACCTGGTGCGATCTTACAGCATACTGCTCGGTACACGAGACGATCGCCTCGAGTTCGCATAAACGGTAAGTAAGAGAGCAGCTGTAAGGTTTTCGACGTTCAAGGCAAGTGGCTGAGGACTACATTAGAGGCCTCAGTGATGTTTACTTCAATAACATCTGTAGTATACAAGGACCATTCACACGAATGTGAGTACAGCTTATGTTCGACAGCAACGTGCCATGACGACTCACAGAGGCAGGTGGCAGCACTAGCAGAGGAAGGTTTATAAAGCTAAGCGAGGGGTGCAGTCGGTGACGCAATGCGGAAAAGAGGAATTTATCTGAAGGTAAAAACTTCATGGTCATTGACTTTTGGGCCAAGGGTGGAAGCGTTTTCGCAAGGGCTGAAGTTATAAACTGTTCGCATGCAGCCGTCGTTAAAATATATGGTGCATACCGAAATGGCGCTGTCCAGAACTGGCGTCGACGCAACTGTGGTGCACCACGATGCGTACATGAAAGGGACGGACGAGGCTGTGGAGACGTGTGAGGGCGAATAGATGTGCAACGGTTGAGCAACTGACCGTCCAGATGAACCGAGGAGCTACCAAAATGTATCCTCAACGGCCGTTCAGTGAACGTTGCTACAAATGGGCCTCTGCAGCAGGCGCGTGGTTCATGCACTCATACTGCCTGTTGTTATCAATGATGAGGGCTCGAATTTGCACGCCAGTATCGCGAGTGGATGACCACTGAGTAGCGAAAGGTGACCTTTTCAAATTAACCACATTTTATTCCCCATGAGACAGATTACCGTTTGCGTGTAAAAAGTGCAAAGTCTGAAAGCAAACACCCTGCAACCAGTAGGGCACATTATAGTATGAGGAATAATTTCGTGGCATTTCCTGGTGGCCATAGCAGAAGGAAGGATGAAGTTCTATATTTCACATTTTAGAAATCTTACACACAGGAGGATCGTACAAATATACTGGCTTATGACTCCTGTATGGAGTCTGCACAGAATTTGGTACCCGTGGCGTGACAAGCAACTGAACGAGTTGAAAGCAAATAAGTCGCCAGGTCCAGATGGAATTCCATTTTGGTTTCCAGTTTTACAGAGAGTACTCTGTGGCATTGGCCCATTACTTAGCATGCATTTATCACATATCTCGCCCCCCCCCTCCACTCCCCCCGCACCCCAGCGAAAAGGGCCACGTGACTGGAAAAAAGCCCTGATGACTCCTGCGTGTAAGTTACAGACCAATACCCCTAACATCGGTTTGCTGAAATCATTCTCAGCTCGAATATAATAAATTTCTACATCTACATTTACATCCATACTCCGCAAGCCACCTGACGGTGTGTGGCGGGGGGTACCCTGAGTACCTCTATCGGTTCTCCCTTCTATTCCAGTCTCGTATTGTTCGTGGAAAGAAGGATTGTTGGTATGATCCTGTAACAAAGCGCGCTGCTCTCCGTTGGATCCTCTCTATCTCTTCTGTCAATCCTATCTGATACGGATCCCACACTGCTGAGCAGTATTCAAGCAGTGGACGAACAAGCGTACTGTAACCTACTTCCTTTGTTTTCGGATTGCATTTCCTTAGGATTCTTCCAATGAATCTCAGTCTGGCATCTGCTTTACCGACGATCAACATTATATGATCATTCCATTTTAAGTCACTCCTAATGCCTACTCCCAGATAATTTATGGAATTAACTGCTTCCAGTTGCCGACCTCCTATTTTGTAGCTAAATGATAAGGGATCTATCTTTCTATGTATTCGC
This sequence comes from Schistocerca serialis cubense, assembly GCF_023864345.2. Classification (NCBI taxonomy): domain Eukaryota; kingdom Metazoa; phylum Arthropoda; class Insecta; order Orthoptera; family Acrididae; genus Schistocerca; species Schistocerca serialis. The sequence continues at coordinate 443,631,102 of NC_064641.1, read as the reverse complement.
AGCACATTACACTTTTCTACATTGAGATTGAATTGCCATTCCCTGCACCATGCGTCAATTCGCTGCAGATCCTCCTGCGTTTCAGTACAATTTTCCATTGTTACAACCTCTCGATACACCACAGCATCATCTGCAAAAAGCCTCAGTGAACTTCCGATGTCATCCACAAGGTCATTTATGTATATTGTGAATAGCAACGGTCCTATGACACTCCCCTGGGGCACACCTGAAATCACTCTTACTTCGGAAGACTTCTCTCCATTGAGAATGACATGCTGCGTTCTGTTATCTAGGAACTTTTCAATCCAATCACACAATTGGTCTGATAGTCCATATGCTCTTACTTTGTTCATTAAACGACTGTGGGGAACTGTATCGAACGCCTTGCGGAAGTCAAGAAACACGGCATCTACCTGTGAATCCGTGTCTATGGCCCTCTGAGTCTCGTGCACGAATAGCGCGAGCTGGGTTTCACACGACCGTCATTTTAGAAACCCATTCTGATTCCTACAGAGTAGATTTCTAGTCTCCAGAAAAGTCATTATACTCGAACGTAATACGTGTTCCAAAATTCTACAACTGATCGACGTTAGAGATATAGGTCTATAGTTCTGCACATCTGTTCGACGTCCCTTCTTGAAAACGGGGATGACCTGTGCCCTTTTCGAATCCTTTGGAACGCTACGCTCTTCTAGAGACCTACGGTACACCGCTGCAAGAAGGGGGGCAAGTTCCTTCGCGTACTCTGTGTAAAATCGAACTGATATCCCATCAGGCCCAGCGGCCTTTCCTCTTTTGAGCGATTTTAATTGTTTCTCTATCCCTCTAGCATTTTGTCATCTGTGCGACAATCTAGTGAAGGAACTACAGTGCAGTCTTCCTCTGTAAAACAGCTTTGGAAAAAGACATTTAGTATTTCGGGCTTTAGTCTGTCATCCTCTGTTTAAGTACCATTTTGGTCACAGAGTGTCCGGACATTTTGTTTTGATCCACCTACCGCTTTGACATAAGATCAAAATTTCTTAGGATTTTCTGCCAAGTCAGTACATAGAACTTTACTTTCGAATTCACTAAACCCTCTCGCATAACTCTCCTCACACTAAATTTCGCTTCGCGTAATTTTTGTTTGTGTGCAAGGCTTTGGCTATGTTTATGTTTGCTGTGAAGTTCCCTTTGCTTCCGCAGCAGTTTTCTAACTCGGTTGTTGTACCACGGTGGCTCTTTTCCATCTCTTACGATCTTGCTTCGCACATACTCATCTAACGCATATTGTACGATGGTTTTGAACTTTGTCCACTGATCCTCAACACTATCTGTACTTGGGACAAAATTTTTGTGTTGAGCCGTCAGGTACTCTGAAATCTGCTTTTTGTCACTTTTGCTAAACAGAAAAATCTTCCTACCATTATTAATATTTCTATTTACGGCTGAAATCATCGATGCAGTAACAGCTTTATGATCGCTGATTCCCTGTTCTGCGTTAACTGTTTCAAATAGTTCGGGTCTGTTTGTCACCAGAAGGTCTAATATGTTATCGCCACGAGTCGGTTCTCTGTTTAACTGCTCAAGGTAGTTTTCAGATAAAGCACTTTAAAAAATTTCACTGGATTCTTTGTCCCTGCCACCCGCTATGAACGTCTGAGTCTCCCAGTCTATATCCGGCAAATTAAAATCTCCACCCAGAACTATAACATGGTGGGGAAATCTACTCGAAATATTTTCCAAATTATCCTTCAGGTGTTCAGCCACAACAGCTGCTGAGCCAGGGGGCCTATAGAGACATTCAATTACCATGTCTTAGCCTGCTTTAACAGTAACCTTCACCCAAATTATTTGACATTTCGGATCTCGGTCAATTTCCTTCGACACTATTGCACTTCTTATCGCTATATACACGAATCCGCCTTCACTATCCAGCCTGTCTCTGCGGTATACATTCCAATCTGAATTTAGGATTTCATTACTGTTTACGTCTGGTTTCAGCCAACTTTCCTTGAGACAAAAATGTTTCTGTCCACAAATCAGCGCGGACATTCGATTATTAGTCAAACATGCTACCCATTTTTTTCTGTTTTCCCTTTGCGGACCTATCTCCTTATCTAAGTTTAATCTCCAAAAAATTAAACGGTAAAAAACGAAAATTAAACCTACCCCTATGTTACAATGTCACTTTAACCCTATCGCGAAAGAAAATAGAATTATCCCACACCAGGCGTTGTCCATAACTGTTTCCAAACCTTCTCCCAAGCCGATACACTGCAGGGTCTGTAATTTTTATTTATTTATTTACTTTATTCCAGGACTATAATTAGTAAATTTGTACAAATGAAAATTCTATAAAACACAATGTTATCGGAAATGTGATTCAAAACTTAAATTAAAATAACTTTGTATCGTGCTTGCGCTACTGCAGCTAAAAGAATCTTTCTTCACGAAATGGTGCTACTGGAATTTTCTTGTCGACCGTCACTGGCGTTTTCTGTCTCCATCAATGCCATCCGAAATATCTACAATAGACTCATGCTGTATTTCTAATGACTCAATGAAAGCAGTATCCCTAGACCACGTGTTACATTTTCTCTACTCATCATGAATGTTTTAATGGCGTCCTGACACTGGCGTCTACTTTCCCTTCACTAACCGCTATAGCTTTATGTACAGGATGAAACCAGACCCAAAGTACAAAATTTATGAGGTTCTTTGCGTATATTTTCCGAGGTTTTGTGTAAGAGACCTGTGGTCCCAGGTGGCCCATTACTCTCTTTTTTAACCCATTCGTCTTTTTTTTTATGGACATACGTTACCATCAGAGAAAATGTAACATGCAATTACCGAAACGTTCCACACGAAACACAGAGTAATGCAACACGATATAATGCATAGGAGTTGTGATTTGAAGAAGTCGCTGCAGTAACACTATTAGAAATGTCAGCGATCACTATACAATCTTTGAAAATAATTATAACAGTCGAGATCAAATGACAGGTTTACTAATAGGTAATCGATCATCACATGATCATCTTCAGAGCTACAGACATAGACAACTATCGTCATTCAGCGGTTCCTACGCCATGCACGGCCATTTTCCATCAATATGGATGTAGGACTGAAGATGATCATGTGATAATCGAAACCGGTTACCTTTTAACAAACGTGCCTTTCCATCTAGACTGTTAGAACTATTTTATCAGAAAAATAGGCATCAGCAAAGGCCAACGATGGGTAACGTACAATGTCCGTGAGTACCAAGAGGAAGCAATTAGAATGGAAGACAAAGAACGAACTCCTCGGATGGAAAAGGATGTAAGAGAGAGGTTGAGTCTTCTCCCCTCTACTGTAGAACAAGAAGCATTGAGGGAAATAAAAGAAAGGTCTTGAGGATGCAATGATATCAATGACAAGATTCGCTGGTAACTCTGAGATCGTCAGAGAAAGTTAATAAAAATTACAGGCTCAGTTGAATGGAACTGTCAGTATAACAAACACCGAATACGAATTTAGAGTAAATTGAACAAAAGCGGAACCAATGGGAGTCACATAAACAAGATTACCGATAAACTTAATTTCAAAGTTGGGGACCACGAAGTAGACAATATGAAGTTATTCACCTGCCTTAAGGAAAGTATCCCATGTCGGACGAAGGAAGGAGGCTAGCATGAGTAAGAGGTATTCCTGCCTACAAGAAATCTGCAAAATGGTTCAAATCGCTCTGAGCACTATGCGACTCAACTGCTGAGGTCATCAGTCGCCTAGAACTTAGAAGTAATTAAACCTAACTAACCTAAGGACAGCACACAACACCCAGCCATCACGAGGCAGAGAAAATCCCTGACCCTGCCGGGAATCGAACCCGGGAACCCGGGCGTGGGAAGCGAGAACGCTACCGCACGACTACGAGATGCGATCAAGAAATCTGCAAATATCAAACTTCGAGTAAGACAATTCGGAGAATGTTACTTTGGAGTACAGCGTTGTATGGAAGTGAATCATGGACTTCGGAAAAACCGGAAAAGAAGAGAACAGAAGCATTTGAGTTACTGTGCTATAAAAGGACTGAGAAAATTAGGTGGACTAATAAGATAACAAATGAAAACCAGGAGAGTACAATGTGGAAAACACTGACGAGAAGATGGGAGAGAACGATACCATCTCTTAAGACATCAAGGAATAACGTTTTAGGAGAGGACGGAGATTGGAGTTTATCCAACGAATAATTACTGACTTTGTGCGTAAGTGCGACTCTGAGATAAAGATTTTGGGACAGGGGTAGAAGTTGTCGCGGCCGCATGAAACGAGTCAGAAGTGTGACGGAAAAACGAAGGTACAGTCAGAAACACAAAACCAAGAGTGAACTGAGTAAATATCCTGAGTGGAAAGTTGTTTTCCAAACAAGAAGGCGAGTACACATACACACATCAAAAAATGTTTTGCATCACCCTGGTTGACAGAACTCTTGAAAATAGACGTTGACTGTGGATATTGTATCACAGACACAGTCCCTTTGACTGTTCAGAGATGTCACTAAATGGCCGGCCGTTGTGGCCGAGCAGGCCTTCAGTCTGGAACGGTCGAATCCTGCCTAGAGCATGGGTGTGTGTGATGTCCTTCGGTTAGTTAGGTTTAAGTATTTCTAAGTTTTAGGGGACTGATGACCTCAGATGTTAAGTTCCATAGTTCTCAGGGCCATTTGAACCATTTTTTTTAATGTCAGTAAACCCGACCAAAGATGTAAACAACGATGCAGGAAGGAGGTACACGATTCGTTTCTGTAGTTCAACCCTGCCTAGACGGTGAATACCGCGGTTCGATTGCGTCCACATTGTTACTTTGTGCCAGGAAGGGCTCTCAGCAAGGTAAGTGTCCAGGCGTCTCAGAGTGAACCAAAGCGACGTTGTTCGGACATGGAGGAGATACAGAGAGACAGGAATTGTCGATGACATGCCTCGCTCAGGCCGCCCAAGGGCTACTACTGAGTGAATGACCGCTATCTACGGATTATGAGTAGGAGGAACCCTGACAGCAAAAATGGTTCAAATGGGTCTGAGCACTATGGGACTCAACTGCTGAGGTCATTAGTCCCCTAGAACTTAGAACTAGTTAAACCTAAATAACCTAAGGACATCACAAACATCCATGCCCGAGGCAGGATTCGAACCTGCGACCGTAGCGGTCTTGGGGTTCCAGACTGCAGCGCCTTTAACCGCACGGCCACTTCGGCCGGCCCCCTGACAGCAACGCCACCATGTTGAATAATGTTTTTCGTGCGGCCACAGGACGTCGTGTTACGACTCAAACTGTGCGCAATGGTCTGCTTGATGCGCAACTTCACTCCCGATGTCCATGGAGAGGTCCGTCTTTGCAACCACGACATTATGTAGCGCCGTACAGATTGGCCCAACAACATGCCGAAGCCGAATAGACCGCTCAGGATTGGCATCACGTTCTCTTCACCGATGAGTGTCGCATATGCACTCAAACAGACAATCGTCGGAGACGTGTTTGGAGGCAACCCGGTCAGGCTGAACGCCTTAGACTCACTGTCCAGCGAGTGCAGCAAGGTGGGGATTCCCTGCTGTTTTGGGGTGGCACTATCTGGGGCCGACGTACGCCGCTGGTGGTCATGGAAGACGCCGTGACGGCTGTACGATACGTGAATGCCATCCTCCGACCGATAGTGCAACCATATCGGCAGCATTTTGGCGAGGCATTCGTGTCATGGACTACAATGATCACCCCCAACGGGCACATCTAGTGAATGACTTCCTTCAGGATAACGACATCGTCCGACTAGTGTGGCCAACACGTTCTCCAGACATGAACCCTATCGAACATTCCTGGGATAGATTGAAAAGGGCTGTTTATGGACGAAGTGAACCACCAACCACTCTGAAGGACCTACGCCGAATCGCCGTTGAGGGGTGGAACAATCTGAACCAACGCCTAGTAAGAGCCTACGGAATATCAGACCAGCTATGTGGCAGGATGGAAGAGTTTTTAGCAAACAGAACACAGTAAGTTGCTCTCAATGGAGAGACGTCTACAGACGTTACACTATCCTCTGGCGTGCCACAGGGGAGTGTTATGGGACCATTGTCGGAAGTTCCATGCGGCTTTTCGCGGATGATGCTGTAGCATGCAGAGAAGTTGCAGCATTAGAAAATTGCAGCGAAATGCAGGAAGATCTGCAGCGGATAGGCACTTGGTTCACGGAGGGGCAACTGACCCTTAACATAGACAAATGTAATGTATTGCGAATACATAGAAAGAAGGGTCCTTTATTGTATGATTATATGATAGCGGAACAAACACTGGTAGCAGTTACTTTTGTAAAATATCTGGGAGTATTCGCACGGAACGATTTGAAGTGGAATAATCATATAAAATTAATTGTTGGTAAGGCGGGTGCCAGGTTGAGATTCATTGGGAGAGTCCTTAGAAAATGTAGTCCATCAACAAAGGAGGTGGCTTACAAGACACTCGTTCGTCCAATACTTGAGTATTGCTCATCAGTGTGGGATCCGTACCAGGTCGGGTTGACAGAGAAGATCCAAAGAACAGCGGCGCGTTTCGTCACAGGGTTATTTGGTAAGCCTGATATCGTTACGGAGATGTTTAGCAAACTCAAGTGGCAGACTCTGCAAGAGAGGCGCTCTGCATCGCGGTGTAGCTTGCTGTCCATGTTTCGATAGGGTGCGTTCCTGGATGAGGTATCGAATATATTGATTCCCCCTACTTATACCTCCCGAGGAGCTCACGAATGTAAAATTAGAGAGATTCGAGCGCGCACGGAGGTTTTCCGGCAGTCGTTCTTCCCGCGAATCATACGCAACTAGAACAGGAAAGGGAGGTAATGACAGTGGCACGTAAAGTGCCCTCCGCCATACACCGTTTGGTGGCTTGAGGAGTATAAATGTAGATGTAGACGTAGAACAGTGTCTTGATGAACTTGTGGATAGTATGCCACGACGAATATAGACATGCTTCGGTGAACGTGCTACTGGGTATTAGAGGTGCAGGTGTGTACAGCAGTCTGGACCACCACCTCTGAAGGTCTCGTTGTATGGTGGTGCAACATGCAATGTGTGGTTTTCATGAGCAATAGAAAGAGCGGAAATGATGTTTATGTTGATCTCTATTCCAATTTTCTGTACATGTTCCGGAACTCTCGGAACCGAGGTGATGCAAAACCTTTTTTTTTTAATATCTGTAGATTCCTATAACGTGACATTAGCTATAAATATGACTATTACTGCAAGCAGTAAGCTTTCTCGTTTTAATTCCAACGTTTGCACGTTATATACTCGCTTTCATGTCGGCTATAGCGTCGTCCGTTAACAAGACAGTAACTGTGTAACAGATTGACACCTACGGCACTTCAAAATTACTTGTAAGGCCGAAATTCGCCAATCGTGCAAGGTGAAAAAACAGCCGAGGTGGAATACTTCAATGCTTATCGTTGACATTTGCAGTGTTGTGCAGATATTTTCAGTGTTATGCAGATACGAGATAAACGGCGGAAGAAATCAAACGAAATGCAATTATTCTGTAACGAGGCACGAGAGTACATGGGTTCCTTATATCAGAATACATATCTCTGACCCATATCCGAAATTTTGTCGATGAATTTCAGTTTAATCCTACATTGTACACATTCTTCGGTGAATTTAAGTAGTACCATGTCGTCTTTGTTATAAAATCCGTTCACAGATTGAATTTAAAAGGTGGTATTCAGTGTTCCAGTTCTAGTCGACCTGTTATTTCTACTATGCATGCACGAAAATATCAGTGGTTCAATCGTTCCTTATATATCATTGTCCGTTAATTTCATACTGCTCAGCATATAATTATTTTGGACGAATATGTAGTGAAAGTGAGCCCAGGTGTCAATATGTAACCTCTTAATGCACGTCGGGGAGGCTGTAGAGTTTAACGTTCTTATCGATTTGATATCACCATCAATATGTCACGTGTCCTCACACAACGAGGCATTGTTACTAACTCGGAACACTAATGGGAAGAAATTGTTTGCTGCCACCTCCCCTCACGGATATGGTGAGACTCTAACAGTGAAGTTCAACCGCGTGCCTTGGAATTTAATGGTCTCGGGCACGGAGGCGGATCGTCTAAACTACTAGGAAATAAATCTTCCTGTTTACTCAACACGACAAACTGCCGAGAACTGGAGTGGCATCGTTGCGCTTTACGGAGAGGGAAACATAAATCGGATAAGTTGTGTTGCGAACTTGTGGGCCGCAAGTAACTCGAGCCACGAAGTTGCTTTATTGTTGGTAAACATTTATTCACTACTACACAGACAGCCTTTCTACTTCAGAGGGGCCACGCTGTGTAGCCACTTGGTCTTAGGCGCCTTGCCACGGCTCGGGCGGCTCCCCTCGTTGGAGTTTCGTGTTCTCCCTCGGGCATGGGTTTGTGTGTTGTCCTTAGCGTAAGTTATTTAAGTTAGTTTGAGTAGTGTGTAAGCCTAGTGACCGATGACCTCAGCAGTTTGGTGCCATAGGAACTTACCACAAATTTCGAAAAGTTTTTACTTCAGAGGGATACCTCGACACTGTTCTACTCGTTTCTTGAGCCAATCACAATGCAGCTAGTTTCACTGGGCTGCAGTCAAATGTTTCAGTTACTACAACGGAAAATTTTATAAAACTAAATTTCTTCTATTCTTCAACGTTTGAGAGCAAATGACGTAATCCGTTAACAGCCATCTTGCTCATAATTTGCTTCATTCTGTATCTCAGCACTGGCACCAGACTGGAAACCCAAGAGTTTTTCATCGTTAGGATACGCTACTCTTTCTTATATTGGTTTCCTGGAGAATGGACTGAGCATCACACTTTATCTGATATGCCAGTGAGGCATAAAAAAATGGTTCAAATGGCTCTGAGTACTATGGGACTAAACATGTGAGGTCATCAGTCCCCTAGAACTTAGAACTACTTAAACCTAACTAACCTAAGGACATCACACACATCCATGCCCGACGCAGGATTCGAACCTGCGACCGTAGCAGTCGCGCGGTTCCGGACTGAAGCTCCTAGATGCATAAAACATTATAGTAAGTGGATTCGTCTTCATTCAACTATAGATTCCAATAATGCCACATAGAAGGGTTAGACCTCTTGTAGGATGAAGTCAATTAGGAGTTATACCTACTTGAACAAGGGTTCTTCAACGCGAAAGTTGAGAGAGGGATTAGAGGTAAAATTAATTTTTAACTGATTTGACAGAGACATCATTTGTATATCAGAGAATCAATTACATAGCGAAGAAGCGTTGTGGCTTCCTTTAGAAGGGTATATGTGCCCCATTTCTACGCAAGGGGTTCATTACAGAATGAAGGAGAAAACAGTCTATTCGAAATGTAATGTTTCATTTGAAAGAAAAATCATAAAGACCAAATATTTCAAAATTGTGCAAAAAATTTGAATTTTCACAGACATGACATTTCGCTATAGGCCTAGAAAGATCATCCATTTCGATCTGCAGGTTTGTTTTGTCTCTAGACGATGTGCTAGTCTCGGTTCTTAAGAAAGACATGAAGTAGATTTTATCATGGAATGTGTTCGCAAACTGCGAATACGGCATCACAATATCTATGGAAACACATGAAAATTTACGCCTGAATGGGAATGGAATCCGGATTTCCCGCTTTTCGCAAGTGGTCGCCTCAGCAACTTCCTCTATCGAAGCACACTCCAAGTCCGAAGCAAATCTCCGTATGCTCCGTTGTCTACCCCCAAAGTGCACAGTTATGTTATTCCCGCTCAGTGGCTTATTTATTTTCTCGTGAGGTTGCTTTGGGTTCAAAATGGCTCTGAGCACTATGGGACTCAACTGCTGAGGTCATTAGTTCCCTAGAACTTAGAACTAGTTAAACCTAACTAACCTAAGGACATCACAAACATCCATGCCCGAGGCAGGATTCGAACCTGCGACCGTAGCGGTCTTGCGGTTCCAGACTGCAGCGCCTTTAACCGCACGGCCACTTCGGCCGGCGGTTGCTTTGGCATGAAATATATTAGCATAGTGCCTGTATTTGACAGTGTCTGTATAATTCGATACATACGTGTGTGAAGAAACATTACATCGAACTATACAGACACTGACAAATACAGACACTGCACTAATGAAATGGATTTCGTTTTTGAATTTCAAGATAATGTCCTTGTTATTCTCCAAAGAAAATATTTACTTGTATCTTATAGCAAGTTACAGGCAGGGTACGTTCGAAAAAGAGTGTAGGGAAACAGCAGCAGGATGCTACACTGTTCTCTAATTGAGGGACGCAGTGTGAAATAAAACTGCCAGATCATGATGCACAGATAGTAACACCGAAAAGAATCAAGATGGAGTCATATCCCAAAGTACTGACAGACAGACTGCAATGCAGACATCAGGGACTAATCTCCAAAGGGAAACTTCACAAGAAGTGTAAAATACAGACAACTTGAACAACAAATATAATACATTTCTTTGATAACTCTTTCTCACTAAAAAATTGCAGGCAGATACGCAGTACCAATAACCATCAGATGTGGATAATTAAAGGATTTAGAATATCATGTAGGAGGAAACGGGAGCTACGTCGTGATATGAAGACAGGCAGTGTGGTTAGAGAATTTCACAACAGACAAAGCTGTGAAGTACAGAAGAATATCAGATTAAAACAATGCGTAGCACCAAAAGCTCTCAAGACAAAATTAAAACAATATACTGTCAATTGTGAAAGAGGAATCAAGGAAAGATGTGGGTGCTCAACATATGAAACCTCTCTTGTGCGTAAATGAGACTGTTAATTGTTCGCCATAGTTGTATAATATGTATAATTATCAATTCCTTTCGATAGCTGGCAAGTTAAATCAAAATATTGGTTGTTCAAGTAGATACGCAGAACTCTTGTAAGCTGGTGTTCCGAGACAACTACATCACATGCAGTAAAGAAAACAGGTAAACATGAAAGTGAATCAGTTATTAAATCGCTAAAGAGTAGACACTGGCACGGGAATGATGAAATTTCAGGTGGCATTATGAAGATTAGTGCAAAATATAGCAGTTGTGTATACACTCACCAGTGCAATGTTCCTGTGCAGTTCGTCTTTCAGGTGTGATCAGTTAGACTGAAATACTCATTAGTGAAACTATGTAATAAGAAAGCTGAAAGAGATAATGTTTAAAATTAGCGGCCAATGTTGACGTTCACAGTGTTTTCGAAAGCAGGACGTAAAAAAGTAGTGGAACATTTCAGTACAAGTTTACTGTCGGACTTGCAGTTTGATTGGAGCGTTATAGGTTTATCGTAAAAGTTCATCAACGGTTCACTTCATATCTGCAAAATAGGACACAGAAGGTTGCTTGCCAATGTTAAGAAACAGGGGTGGCGTTGAATCTGGCTACAGCCATGTAAACAAGGAATATCATAGTACTCTGTTCCGTAACACTGATTTTCACTGCCTAAAAAAATGATGTCAGAAAGGAAGGAGGTAACAAAATGAAATTTGAGAGGATATGTAATGTAACAGCAATGATTATAGCGTCGAACTTACAAAGACCTTGTCGGTATGGTGTTGCACCCCCTGTGGTCCGGATGCATGCACTAATTTGGTTGGGAAGGGTGTCATCAAGGCCTTGCATCCTATCCGGTGGAAAGCCCACCCACAACTGTTGTACCTGGTCCTTGACATCCTGGATGCTGGCTGTGAAATGAGCTGATGTCCTAGCTAATGTCTCACATGTTCTGTTGGAGGCAGATCTGGGCGTTGATGGCAACAAGAGTACCTCATCATCAAGCAGACAGTTATAGATACACGTGCCATGTATGAATGAGCATTGTCCTGTTCAAAAATGGCACCACGGTACTGTCGGATGCGACTCCAAAACATTTGAAGAATGTGACCTCTCCCCAGGTCGCCAGTCGCCATCATATTAACCGAACAGGATCGTTTGAGATGAGAGATTGCAGAATTAAGATTCATCGCTGAACAGTGTGCGACGCCACTCGGCATGAGCAGACCATGCTTTCCGGTCATGGCACCATATCACACGCAGCCGTTTGTATTGCGATGTTAACGGTAGCCTAACCATGGCACGGTGATTCAGCAGTCCAGCTGCTGCTAGTTTTCAGGCAATGGTGCGGGATGGCACAGAATGTGGCAGGAAGTCGACTCCTTATTCCTGGATGGCAGGCACAAATGTGAAGGGATTTCCACGTGCTTGGCCCCACAACATGGCTATCCTTTTGGTGGTCAGGAGTGGTCGACCGGAACCTTGACGATGAATAGGTCTATGCCTGCCCTCACTTTCGCAGGCAATTCTACATAGGGTCTTGCCACATCTGAAAGCCCCACAAATCTATATATTGCACCATTCATCCAGCTGGCCAAGTGGAAATCCACGATGGAGTCACTTTCAAACTTGACGTTGCCTCTCACTAGTAGGCGACCTCTCTGTGCTCTCGAGTTATGCCTCAACATCTGAAAATGTCCTTTCCCGTTATGTACCCTACAAGACCTGGTTACATCATCTAGCACGGAGAACACTAATGCACTCCGGTATCCTTTATACCTGTCACAGTAAATTGCAACTCTAACCATTTACAAACGCGCTGACGGTGTGAGCGTGTAAGGAGTAAGAAGTTACATTTGCATCCGATCATGTCTTCTGGGTGCTTCACTTGTTTAGTCAGGCAGAGTATATCAATGATCTGGTACTAAGCAGATTTTTCTTTTTGCAGATCACACAAGTGTTGTTCTGCTTGAGACTTACCCGACGCAGTAGCTACTTTATTGATTCACGGGCGTCGCGTCGGATATGTTGTGGAAACTGCACAATATTTCAACGGGACATCGTCATCTTCAGGTTGTTACGTGTTGGTGCAATGGCTCGCCAATATATATGCTGACTCGCTAGAAAAGTGCAGGTGCCAAGGGGTGGGGCTATAACGTAATCGTAGACCAATCATAGAGCACGGTGACATCCATTGCTCCCTGCCGGACAAAACGGGCCGCGGTCTTCGCATTCACGAGGCGGGAAAAGCGCGGCCGCAAGCTCCCTCCATCCGAGCTTTGACTTCACCGTGGAAGTGGAGAAAAATGGAGATGTCCTGTTCTTAAATGTCTTGGTCCGCAAAAAAAAAAAGGGATGGTTCTTATGGTCACAGTGTGTTTCACAAATCAACTCACACTGACTCATATCGATGAGCTGCGAGCTGCCATCACTCATCCCAACGGAATGGCATGTCGTTGGTTCTCGTTCATAGAGCTAGAATTATCTCAGATGCAGGGAGCTTATCTGCAGAGCTTAGCCAACTTCTCTCTATGTTTGTATAAAACGGGTAGTCTGATAAACAGATCCGTAACGCATTTCAACCTGCATACACTAAAGCTCAAGAACAGCCAGAAGAAAGAGAGAACTCCACGAGGATGGTTTTTGTATCTTATTTTGGTCTCCTTTGTCCTTTTCAATATATTATCAACCACGAAACTGTGTGTAATATCTCGATTAAAATTTTGTCCCATTTAAATATTGCTTCAAAGTAAAAGAATAGGTGTGCCAAACTTCATTGCAATCCTTCCAGTAGTTTCTGATATATGTGTCCCTGAAAGCAGAAAACCTTAAGTTGCAGAAAAATCATTTTAAAGTTTGGATGAAACGTAAAAAAAAAAACAAAAAAAACCAACATACCTTAGCTAAAACTCCCCATATCCATATTCCATTTCTTCATCCTCTACAGCTCTTTTAGCTTCTCTGCTCCTTTGCCTAGCAATTTTTTGTATGTTCTGGACAGAAGTCTCCGCCTTCGCGATTCTTTGTTTATCGGTGATCTGCAGAATCTGCTCAGTGAAGACACCAGGTGTAAATCCCAACTTGCTGAGGATATGAAGTCTTGCCACATTCACATCATTAAACACTGCTGCAGCTTCCAAAGCAGAAATCTTCATCACCAAATTGGAAACAAACATAGTCTTTGGACATCTTTTCCAAATAAGAGCATTGGAACTTTCATTTGGGTTCTGTGTTTTCCCATGCAGACATTTTTCCAGCAGTTATGGTGAAGCCAGTGCTCTAAAAGTTGGTTTAATGGCCATTGAAACCTCATAAGGAAGGATATTTTTATGGGTACAAGATTCCCCACTTTCTTTACTTTTCAAAAATTTGCACCATTCATTAGAACATAGGCCATGTTGAGGTGTAGTGTCTGTCGACAAGTAATAAAACCAAATGGCCCATACTGCTTTCCTCGTACTGTCCAAGATTGTGAGGTTACTTCTAATTGCAGCACCATAACAGGCATTTAGGCTGTCAATTCTCTTCTTTGATAGTCTGTTTTTACCTCCCAGTGGCTTCCCATCCTCTAGTAGCTTGCTTTTATTGTCTGCAACAAGTCTTCGGAGTCATCCACCCATCCTCTTTGAATATGGCCTAAGCCCTCCAGTTTCTCAATAGTGCAATCTCTTCCATGGGGCTGACTTGCAACTACATTCTTGAAAGCACTAGAGTCTCCATCTCCTAAATACTGTATGTATCTTACTCCATAATTTTGCAAAGATCTATGGAACATGAATTATATAATTGCAGCTTCCATCCCACCACTGGAGCCTGCATAATTTCTGCTACAAACAGCTTTATGAGCTTCTTGCCATTCTGTTTCTTTACCTACATGAATATATTTCTTGTTCAAGGAACATGCAGAACAATATTTAGACATCACCTCTAAGTCTAATACTTTTCCAGTGTCGACACTAATGATTGTTGAAACTCCATGCACTGAAGTATGCCCCCTCTTCATCCAGTAACTGTCACAGGAAACTGCTATATCATTGCTGTTAGTTGATTCACAATTTTCTTGAATTGCCCCCAGGACTGCCATTTTCATGCTCTCTTCACTTACTTCTGCAACTGCACTGAGGAGAGCAGTATTCATTGCAGAAAATTTTAAGGGTGGACCTGGCATGTTCATAACACAACATAACAGGTTTCCACCATCTCTTCCAATCCCTATACATCTTAGTCCATAAGCAAATCTCACATTGGCTTCATAGATTCTGTTACTGACCTTTGATGTCTTGAATGGTCTGTCAGCATCACAGATTTGACACAAAATGTGCAATGTGCAAACCAAACCTTCTCTCTTTCCATGATCAACCAAATCCACATTTCCTCCACAAGCAGAGCACTTACAGGCTTTTCTAAGTGCTTCTGCCACAATTTCCAGATCCACAATTCTGAAACCTGTATTTCTATCATGATTTGTTTCTTCTGACAAAATCCCTGTCCCAAGTTATATTTTAGATTCACTGGGGGACAAGCTAATGTTTGCATCTGCAGGCCTGACCCTAACCTCAATGTCAGTTTTTCGCTTTATATTGCAAATATAGGACTTACTATATTTTTTAAATACTGTACCAGGCCTAGGCACTGTAAAAAGTAATCAACCTTGCACAAAGAATGGCACAATAAATCAAGCGTCACTTGAATTCCACTGAACAGCACAAAACTTGTTTACAACACTCCACAGCCTTCTATACCACACTGATTGAACCAGAAAATGGCTCCACAGCTTTCTTTATAGCACTGCTGTTATGTATACAAAAATCACAGCCTTCTGAAGCTATATTTTCTAGATTCACAGCCAAATTTTGCAATAAAATTTTTCCTCCATTTGGTACATTGAAAAGCGGGCTTGGCGCATTACACTGCTTAGGTTTTTAATTTTTTATGCCATTTGTAGTTAGAATTTCAGGGAAAAAATTTGGGATAATAATCTCAATTATATTTACTATAAAATAAACAAATAAAAATAATTTGTAAATTTTTCATTATTTCTGCCACCGTCTCCCCTTAAGGATAGATGCGCAGAACATAGACGTCATACCAGACTGCGTCAGCCAGAAAAGTCTGCTGTGGCTGAACACTGTCTTGGCACGGGACACAGCATGAACTACGGAGATACGAAAATCCTTTCGTCCGCTTCCACGTACTAGGATTTCATCAATAAAGAAGCAGTCGCAATACTTACTTTCTTCATCTTCTTCCGTTTTAATCTCTACGGGGTGCGATGAATGAGCCACTTTTTTTGCTTGTGTCCAATATTTCTTCACTCTCTCTGACTTCCTTCTCTCCTCTTCCGAGATGATGTATTTCTACTTTATTTTAAATGTATCTTGGAACCTAATTTTTTTGTCTTTACTACTTATCTGTTCTGTCGAGTAATGACTTACTTCTCTATAATGTTTAATTCTCCTTTTTCATTTATATGAAAGAGTGGTGTCTGTTCTCTCAGACATGTCCGTTATTTGACAGCACATTGATTCTTCCTGAGTAGTCTCTCAAACTTCAACTTATTTATCATCAATACTAAATTGAGATCTGAGTCTATACCTGCTCCTTGGTACGCCTTACCACCCAGTACCTGATTTCGGAATCTCTGCCTGACCATGATGTAATCTAGCTGAAATCTTCCCGTATCTCTCTGCCTTTTCGAAATACATCTCTTTTGTGACTCTTGAAGACAGTATTCGCTATTACTAGCTGATATTTACTGCAGAACTCAGAATCATTCCTAGTATCAAGCCCACATTCTTCCTTCCCCTAAAACCGCGCTCCATTCCTCCATTAGTATTAGATTTTCATCTCTCGTTAGTTACTGGATTATAGTTCAATATTCACATATACTTTCTCTATCTCTTTATCTTCCTTTTGCGAGGTTGGCATGTATATGTGAACTATCTTCGTCGGTGTAGGTTTTCTGTCGAATGTGATCATAACAACTCTAATACAGAACTGTTCGTAGTAATTCACTCTCTGCCCTACCTTCTTATTCATAATGAATCCCACTTCCGTTACACCGTTACTTGCTACTGTTGATATTACTCTATACTCATCTGACCAGAAATCCTTGCCTTTTTTCCTCTTCACCTCACTGACTCTTGCTATATTTAGAATGAGACTTAACATTTCCATTTTCAAATCCACTAGCTTCCCTACAACATTCAGACTTCTAACAATCCACACCCCGACTCGTAGAACGTTACTGTTCGGTTGGTTGTTGATCCTGTTCCTCATATTCACCTCCTCCTTGGTTTTTAAGTAGCCTAACATAGCCATTTCTAGTGAGTCATCGGTTCAGTTGGACCAGAGGACCCAATCTATTCCATGTAAACACTGCCCACGCCCTCATGGGGCCACCACCAACTTGCACAAAACGTTGTTGACAACTTGGACCTGTGGCTTTGTGGGGCCTGCATACTTTGTAAGGCCTGCACCATGCCTCACCGCTACCATTAGCTATTACGATCCCAGGAGAGGTGCTGCAGATGATGTCGCTGCAGTTAGCAAAGAGACTCGCGTCGTTTGTCTGCCACCACTGCCTTTTAACGCCAAATTTTGCCGCATTGTCCCAAGCGATACGTTCATTGTAGTCTGACATTGATTTCTGCCGTTAATTCACACATAGTTTCTTCCCTGTTAGCACTGACAGCTTTACACATACGCCGCTGCTCTTGGTCGTTAAGTGAAGTCGTCGGCCACTGCGTTGTCAGTGGTGAGAGGTAGTGCTTGAAATATGGTATTCTCGCACCCTCTCGGTGCTATGGATCTCGGAATACTGAATTCTCTATTTTCTGAATTGAATGTCTCATGCATCTAGCTCCAAGTATCAGTTGGCGTTCAGAATCTGTTAATTGCCGCCGTGCGGCTATAATTACATCGGACACCTCTTCATCTACATCTGCATCCAGAAGGGTTCTCTGCAGATCAAACTTAAGTGCGTGGCAGATAGTTCAGCGAACTACCTTCAAAATTATTCTCTATTATTCCGATCTCGAACAGAGCGCGGGAGCAAACAAACACATACACTCCTGGAAATTGAAATAAGAACACCGTGAATTCATTGTCCCAGGAAGGGGAAACTTTATTGACACATTCCTGGGGTCAGATACATCACATGATCACACTGACAGAACCACAGGCACATAGACACAGGCAACAGAGCATGCACAATGTCGGCACTAGTACAGTGTATATCCACCTTTCACAGCAATGCAGGCTGCTATTCTCCCATGGAGACGATCGTAGAGATGCTGGATGTAGTCCTGTGGAACGGCTTGCCATGCCATTTCCACCTGGCGCCTCAGTTGGACCAGCGTTCGTGCTGGACGTGCAGACCGCGTGAGACGACGCTTCATCCAGTCCCAAACATGCTCAATGGGGACAGATCCGGAGATCTTGCTGGCCAGGGTAGTTGACTTACACCTTCTAGAGCACGTTGGGTGGCACGGGATACATGCGGATGTGCATTGTCCGTTGGAACAGCAAGTTCCCTTGCCGGGCTAGGAATGGTAGAACGATGGGTTCGATGACGGTTTGGATGTACCGTGCACTATTCAGTGTCCCCTCGACGATCACCAGTGGTGTACGGCCAGTGTAGGAGATCGCTCCCCACACCATGATGCCGGGTGTTGGCCCTGTGTGCCTCGGTCGTATGCAGTCCTGATTGTGGCGCTCACCTGCACGGCGCCAAACACGCATACGACCATCATTGGCACCAAGGCAGAAGCGACTCTCATCGCTGAAGACGACACGTCTCCATTCATCCCTCCATTCACGCCTGTCGCGACACCACTGGAGGCGGGCTGCACGATGTTGGGGCGTGAGCGGAAGACGGCCTAACGGTGTGCGGGACCGTAGCCCAGCTTCATGGAGACGGTTGCGAATGGTCCTCGCCGATACCCCAGGAGCAACAGTGTCCTTAATTTGCTGGGAAGTGGCGGTGCGGTCCCCTACGGCACTGCGTAGGATCCTACGGTCTTGGCGTGCATCCGTGCGTCGCTGCGGTCCGGTCCCAGGTCGACGGGCACGTGCACCTTCCGCCGACCACTGGCGACAACATCGATGTACTGTGGAGACCTCACGCCCCACGTGTTGAGCAATTCGGCGGTACGTCCACCCGGCCTCCCGCATGCCCACTATACGCCCTCGCTCAAAGTCCGTCAACTGCACATACGGTTCACGTCCACGCTGTCGCGGCATGCTACCAGTGTTAAAGACTGCGATGGAGCTCCGTATGCCACGGCAAACTGGCTGACACCGACGGCGGCGGTGCACAAATGCTGCGCAGCTAGCGCCATTCGACGGCCAACACCGCGGTTCCTGGTGTGTCCGCTGTGCCGTGCGTGTGATCATTGCTTGTACAGCCCTCTCGCAGTGTCCGGAGCAAGTATGGTGGGTCTGACACACCGGTGTCAATGTGTTCTTTTTTCCATTTCCAGGAGTGTATGTCTTTCCGTGCGAACCCTTATTTCCCTTATTTTATTGATGATCGTTGATCCCTGTGTAGGTCGGCGTCAACAAATTATTTTCGCATTCTGAGGAGAAAGCTGGTGATTGAAATTTTGAGAGAAGAATACGCCGCAAAGAAAAATATCTTTCTTTCAATGTTGTCCACTCTAAATACTGTATCATGTAAGGACACGCTCTCCCCTATTTCACGGTAATACAAAATGTGTGCTTCTCGGTGTGCTTCGTTAATCTTATCTGGTAAAGATGCCAGACCGTGGAGCAGTACTCCAAAAGAGGGCGGACAAGTGTAGTGTAGGCAGTCTCTTTAGTAGATCTGTTACATTTTCTAAGTGTTCTCCCAATAAAACGCAGTCTTTGGTTTGCCTTCCTCACAACATTTTCTGTGTATTCTTTCCAATTTAATTGTAATTCCTTCGTATTTAGTCGAATTTACAGACTTTAGCTTTGATTTGGCGTGTAACCGAAGTTTAACGAATTCCTTTTATCACTCATGTGGATGACCTCACAATTTTCACTATTTAGGGTCAATTGCCAATTCTCGCACCATCTTTTCTAAATCATTTTGCAGTTTGTTTTGATTTTCCGATGACTTTACTAGACGATAAACGACAGCATAATCTATAAATAACCTAAGATGGCTGCTCAGATTGTCTCCTACATCGGTTATATAGTTAAGGAACAGCAGTGTGTGTAACAATACCTTGGTGAACGCCAGAAATCACTTCTGTTTTGCTTGATGGCTTTCCGTCGAGCACTACGAACTGTGACCTCTCTGACAGGAAATGACGAATCCAGTTACATAACTGAGCCGATATTCCACAAGCACGCAATATCACTAGAAGCCGCTTGTGTGGTACAGTGTGAAAAGCCTTCTGGAAATCTGGAAATACGAACCAATTTGAAACCCGTTGTCAATAGCACTCAGCACTTCGTGTGAGTAAAGAGCAAGTTATGTTTCACGAGAACAATGTCTTCTAAATCTGTGTTGAGTGTGTGTCAATGGACCGCCCTGTTCGAGGTAATCCTTTATGTTTCAACACAGTATATGTATCAAAATCCTGCTGCACACGAATCACCTGAGTAGAAGGACAGTTCCTCCAATGCACTGCCCTTTAATACCTTGTGTACGCGGTACTACCGTCATCTGTATTTGTGCATATCGTTATCCCATGATTTTGTCACCTGAGTGTAAATCGGGCTGGTGGGGCATACTGCGCTGTAGGACTCGTTGCTG
Source organism: Schistocerca serialis cubense (assembly GCF_023864345.2). Lineage (NCBI taxonomy): Eukaryota > Metazoa > Arthropoda > Insecta > Orthoptera > Acrididae > Schistocerca > Schistocerca serialis. The sequence continues at coordinate 443,610,554 of NC_064641.1, read as the reverse complement.
GGTAAAAAGTGCAAATATACAGCTGATCGAAGACTTCTGTAGACAGCAGGCTGACGAGCCGATAAATGTCTCAGTAATCTCTTTCAAAATTTTATCTAATCACCAGTCGGTACTGACTGTTTGCATGACTAAGTAACTGTGGCTCGTACCGTCGTACGTAAACTAGTAAATAAACAAATGAGGATTGTTTTAACATGTATAATAACTTCGATTATGTATAGAACTGTTGAAAATTCATTTTCTGTATGAGGGAGATTCAAGTTTTATGTGAATCGAGTAATGCTTCAGGAAACGTCCTTGTTTAGCTCCTAGTTGTTTTGTGAGCGATTCCTACGGTGGTTTACAGTTTGCAATCAGTCGTGAACTTGCTTTCTTACTGCTGGTGTTTCGGTAAATAATTGTCTTACTTCACTACTTGGTAGGGTGTTATAATACAAAATCTCAACTATATACGTCTTCGTTTTTAGGCTAAACGTTTCTTTCTGAAATTTCAAACTTTATATCATTCGGTTTTTAGTTCTACTATGCTCTTGCCAGTATTTCTGGAAATACTACTGTTCTTCTGTTGGCGTTACAGTTATGGCTTCAGTTGTCCTACACCTCACAACAGGATGGCTTCCCATGCGGATTAGCAGTCTCTCTCTCTCTCTCTAATGGAAACCTCTCCTCTCTCCCGTCCTGCATATATTTGCTGTTTAGTGTGTAAACATAAGGTAACTACAGTAATATGCATGGATTGTAAAAAAAAAAAATCACTTCTGCCATAACAGGTTGTTCCAGATCGTCGAAACATTACATGTTATATAAGTTCTCAGATGAAGTGCGCGATATAGTATCGTCTGCCGACCGTGAGTCCCAGGTGGTTTGAGAGACTTTCCTACTTTTATCTTGTTCCAAGAAGGACCGATAAACCAATTTGCGGAAGTATGAACTTACATCGTTCCCTACGGACTGCTGGAGAACTCTGGAAACCCATCCTGTGCTATAACAGGATGGCTTCCCATGCGGGTTAGCAGTCTCTCTCTCTCTCTAATGGAAACCTCTCCTCTCTCCCGTCCTGAATATATTTGCTGTATAGTGTGTAAACATAAGGTAAATACAGTAATATGCATGGATTGTAGATTTCTGGTCGCAGCATCTCGTTGTAGACGCATACCATCACTATTAAGGAAAGTAACAACGAATTAACATCAGATAAATTTTATGTGTATCCAGTGTTTACATAAAAAAACCTTGCAGAATACCTTGTTGAAACTAAAGATGGCAGTAAGTCAGGCTAAAAATTTTATTAATTAAAAGATAGGGTCGTTAATGGTTTCGAACCAACAGGTTCATCTCAGGTCTGTTACACATGTTTACTTCATGTAATTTTTGTAGTGCATAAGATACTGGTGGGTTCCATTTAAAGTGAAGTTTTTGCAGGGAGATTGTATCGCACGTCACAGACCAGTATATTAAAACGTAAATATTTATTTTTAGATCTTAACACACTTAACAACGAGCTGAAAAAAACGTTGCCTGCTAGGTAGACAAATTAATTTTTTGTATGCTAGTTACGCCTAAAACCCGTTGTCGCTTTATGTAGACTGAAATCCTCCGCAGAAATGTTACAGATGGGGTTCATAAATAAAGCAGAATGGATACATCCCGATTTTGCAGTTGCACTCACTTCTCTACTTCAGCCAAATGGACTTTCGGACACACAGGCGACTGACAACGTCAAGATAATGTGACTTAATGTGCTAGTGTTTTCATAGCATTTTGCATCTTCCTCTCGAAAAATTTACGTCCAGTTACTAGACTAGTGACAAAATTTAGAAATAAAGTAACCAGTTCCATTGCTAATATTGAGAAAGGATTCACCTGTAACTTCATCCAGCAATTGTTTTATCTGTCAGTTTTCGAGAAAGTAGAACTTTGTCCATAATGTCAGTTTTTCTTTGCTAACGGAAATAGGTGTGCCTGATACAGAAATATTGTATTGTAATGTTTTCTATTGTTTGAATAGCAAATTTCCTAAGTTGCCGTAAATTTTGTTTTGCGAATGACATTTTTGTTTTCAGCAAAATGCCGTCATTTTTTCTTTGCCCATAAAATTGTTTTATTATAAGTAACATTACTGTGGTGATTGTCAGTGTATCTGTGACTCCTTTGGTCTGAATATTTAGGTGTACTGGAGTGCAAGTACAGAGGTTATTAATTAGGCGCTTCATTAGAAAATTGAACTAATGAGGTTATTAACGGTACACAAACAGGTTATTAGTGATGTCACATTAGCTCCGTTAATGAGCGATTTAGAGGAAAACCTCTGACCTTTTAAATGTCCCGTCCGGGATTTTAATTAAAATTATTTGAGGGATGTTTAATTTTGAAATGTAAGTGAGTAAGTATGAACGCTTTTGATTGTCAAAACCTTTAATTTTTGTATATACCTGTGCTAACCAGACGAATAATAAGAATTTCAATCATTCATGGTCTTCGTTGATAATGCTATGAATTATTGGTTATGTACACCATGGACAAACATGATTACACGGTTATAGATGCTTCAGCCTGGAAGCACGCGGCTGATGCGGTCGCCAGTTCGAATCCTCCCTCGGGCATGGATGTGTGTGATGTCCTTAGGTTAGTTAGGTATAAGTAGTTCTAAGTCTAGGGGACCGATGACCTCAGATGTTAAGTCCCATAGTGCTTAGAGCCATTTGAACCAAACATGATCACACAAAACAAGAGGCCATTTATGTGTCACACTTTCTCAGAAATAGGAGTGGAGGCCTTAATTAGTGTAGCACCACACTCGGCCAGAGTTCAGGCGATTAGATGAATGAAAAAGGTTTGATTTCCTAGACTTCACAGGAAAAATAAATCAACTAATGAAATAAAATGCTTGCTTTTCCCAAAACTTAAAAGCGCTCAGAACAAGTTTATGGGCATTCACCGGGTGATCAACATCAACCTGCTGAGGCACGAGGGAACTATTTTCCTCGTACCATTATACAAGATGAGTATTAAATGGGGGACCAACTTCAGACTCTGACAAAAAAAAAGAAACTTAAACGTTCATATCAGTATACTCGGACGGAAAAAAATCGCAACACCAAAAAATAATTAATCTAGAGTAATGAAATTTATGGAATCCATTTGTCTGGCTAACATATTTAAGCCATTAACATTGCAAGATCACATGTTAATGTAAGCGAGAAATTAGCCATTGCAAATGCGAAGTGGTGGTCCATTGCAAATGTAAAATGGTGGTACTTTGGTAACAGGTATAACCGATAAAATATTGAATGTAAGGATGGAAACGCGCATGTGTTGTATTGTACAGGTGCAGGATGTCAGTTTGTGTGATGGAGTTCCATGTGGCGTAGTACACGGACGGTTAATGCTGCTTGTGGATAACACTGGAATTTTGTGGATAACGCTGTCCGTTGATGTCTAATGTGCGCTCTATTGCAGACAGATTTGGTGCTCGAGCAGGCCAGAGGACATATTGACACGATGTAGAGCATGTTGAGTTACAACAGCAGAATGTGGGTGAGCGTTAGCCTGTTGGAAAACACCACTTGGGATGCTGTCCGTGAATGGAAATACAGCAGGTCGAGACACCAGACTGACGTACAAATCTGCAGCCAAGGTGCGTCGTATAACCACGAGAGTGCTTCTACTGTCGTACGGGGTCGCACCCCAGACCATAATTCCAGGTGTACCTCTAGTGCGCCTAGCACGCAGACATCTTAGTTGCAGGATCTCAACTGGTCTCCTTGTAGCCAACACCCGGCCATCACCGGCACCAAGACAGAACCACCTTTCAAGAATTAATCAGAAAACACAACAGATACCCACCCTGTCTCTAATTACCTCTCGCTTGACACCAATGAAGTCGTAAATTGTGGCGCTTTGGAGTCCGTGGAATGCATGCTGCAGGGCGTCCGGCTTGGAGCTCTTCTTGAAGTAACGGATTCGTTGTGTCACTGTGGTCCAGATACTGCTCAAATTGCTGCTGCAGATGTAGTACTATGCGCCAGAGTCGTACGCCGAATGCGATGGTCTGCCCTCTTGGTAGTGTCACGTGGCCGTCCAGAACCCGGTCTTCTTGCGAACGTACATTCTCGTGACCACCGCTGCCAGAATTCACGAACAGTGCTTCATTCCTGTCAAGTCTTTCTCCAATATCGCAGCAGGAACATACAGCTTCTCGTAGCCCTATAACACGATCTAGTTCAAACTCCGTGAGGTGTTCATAATGACGTCGTTGTCGTCTTAAAGGCATTCCTGACTAACATCAGCTCATCATATAGAATCTCAAAAGAAACTAACACTCACGACAGTTACTGAATTGTATCTTCATAGTGGCGCTATTAACGTCACTCTTATGCGACTGACGCGAAGTTTGAATAGACATCAACTTTCATTTAATTCGCACAATTTCTTCTTGATATTGCGATATTTTTTCCGTCAGTTTATGTCCAGATAATGTACTGTGCGTCTCCAGTGAAGCACTTATAAGTGGCACATTATATTATACACTCCCGGAAATTGAAATAAGAACACCGTGAATTCATTGTCCCAGGAAGGGGAAACTTTATTGACACATTCCTGGGGTCAGATACATCACATGATCACACTGACAGAACCACAGGCACATAGACACAGGCAACAGAGCATGCACAATGTCGGCACTAGTACAGTGTATATCCACCTTTCGCAGCAATGCAGGCTGCTATTCTCCCATGGAGACGATCGTAGAGATGCTGGATGTAGTCCTGTGGAACGGCTTGCCATGCCATTTCCACCTGGCGCCTCAGTTGAACCAGCGTTCGTGCTGGACGTGCAGACCGCGTGAGACGACGCTTCATCCAGTCCCAAACATGCTCAATGGGGGACAGATCCGGAGATCTTGCTGGCCAGGGTAGTTGACGTACACCTTCTAGAGCACGTTGGGTGGCACGGGATACATGTGGACGTGCATTGTCCTGTTGGAACAGCAAGTTCCCTTGCCGGTCTAGGAATGGTAGAACGATGGGTTCGATGACGGTTTGGATGTACCGTGCACTATTCAGTGTCCCCTCCACGATCACCAGTGGTGTACGGCCAGTGTAGGAGATCGCTCGCCACACCATGATGCCGGGTGTTGGCCCTGTGTGCCTCGGTCGTATGCAGTCCTGATTGTGGCGCTCACCTGCACGGCGCCAAACACGCATACGACCATCATTGGCACCAAGGCAGAAGCGACTCTCATCGCTGAAGACGACACGTCTCCATTCGTCCCTCCATTCACGCCTGTCGCGACACCACTGGAGGCGGGCTGCACGATGTTGGGGCGTGAGCGGAAGACGGCCTAACGGTGTGCGGGACCGTAGCCCAGCTTCATGGAGACGGTTGCGAATGGTCCTCGCCGATACCCCAGGAGCAACAGTGTCCCTAATTTGCTGGGAAGTGGCGGTGCGGTCCCCTACGGCACTGCGTAGGATCCTACGGTCTTGGCGTGCATCCGTGCGTCGCTGCGGTCCGGTCCCAGGTCGACGGGCACGTGCACCTTCCGCCGACCACTGGCGACAACATCGATGTACTGTGGAGACCTCACGCCCCACGTGTTGAGCAATTCGGCGGTACATCCACCCGGCCTCCCGCATGCCCACCATACGCCCTCGCTCAAAGTCCGTCAGCTGCACATACGGTTCACGTCCACGCTGTCGCGGCATGCTACCAGTGCTAAAGACTGCGATGGAGCTCCGTATGCCACGGCAAACTGGCTGACACTGACGGCGGCGGTGCACAAATGCTGCGCAGCTAGCGCCATTCGACGGCCAACACCGCTGTTCCTGGTGTGTCCGCTGTGCCGTGCGTGTGATCATTGCTTGTACAGCCCTCTCGCAGTGTCCGGAGCAAGTATGGTGCGTCTGACACACCGGTGTCAATGTGTTCTTTTTTCCATTTCCAGGAGTGTACATTATGTGCGTTTAATTTCTTTCATGTTAGAAAACGTATTCATGGAGGGTGTCATACGATGCCATACAAGACAACAAAAGTCACATTACGGACTGGCTCACTCTTAGGAAAGTTCCAGGCTGTAGCCGAAGAGGCACAGGCTACACGGATGCGCTATTCAAGGGTCTCAATATCTTCAAATAGTTCACTGTACCCGTCACTTTTCAGCGGAAAAGATCAGCGCTCCGTCATGCATCAGCCACTTTCCCAATTGTATTGCTAGAGGCACATTTTCCAGACAAAGGGGCAGAGATTTCTCCAGGGATGTCGTGTATGTGAGTCTATTGTGGGGTTGTAGCAAAACAGATGGTCCAAGGAGGTGGTCGCCACTAATCCCTGCCCGAATGTTCACGGTAATCTGTTGCCGATGCGACGGCTCTACCATTTCGTTGGTGATCTCAAGTGGCCCTCATGGACGAGTGTGTAGATTTTTGATGCCGTCTCTACCAAGTATTGCTTCGTCAGTGAGGATTGATAAAGACAGAAATTCCGCAGAGATGGTGATCGGGTGCACTACTCACGAAGAAAATCTTTCTCATTAGGGGGAACACGTTACAACTGATAGGGATAGTATCGGATTTAGTGCAGAAAATGTAATGCCGTTTTTCGCTTGCTCCATGTTGGCCGACCACGTGCATGAAGCTTGTGCTGGGGGTGTTCTCAGTATCGTGCAGAGCCTGTTGTCCCGTGGTCAACCGAAATAGCTCATGAACATACACACTCCGGAAGTAGGATGCAAAGGTTTTCAGAGATGGGTGGTGCTGTCCATCGGGGTTAGTGGCTCGGTTTATTTGTATGGTGTGTCGTCTGTTTTCACGTGCTTGATTGTAGACGTAAACTGTTGGCCTGATTCTGAAATGAATAAAGGGGCCACCCATTGTGCTTCGAGTTAACTAAAATCAAGCAGTTCCCCACAGAGAATAATGTTCCTTAGTGCCATTTACACTGAAAAGTACGCGTTAATTAATTAATAAAATGTGATGTTTAATGTAATGTACCAGTATTAATTGCAGACTTATCGTCCACTTCCGGTCACATTTCGATATTAAGTTTTTTGTTTCTTTTTGTGGGGCGAACAAAAAGATTCCGTTCGAAGGCTTTACAGTCCAGAATCGGTATGCGAATAAGGTAAAGTCGACTTGAGGATTAAGAGAATCATCCCACCGACTCACCAGGTTGAAGATACTCGTTTGCTAAAGCACCGAGTCCTGCTGCGTGAAGAAGTCCGTAACTGCCTGCTACAAAAAATTGTCTGACTGCAATCGTCTACCCTTCAAGGCCTCTTTAAGTTACCGATGGCATGATAGGGAAAGATCAGAACTATAGGGTGGATACTCGAGCGTCTGACACTTGAGTATGCGTAACTTCTGCGTTACGACGTCTGCGACCGGCGCCTCGTGCCGAATCCCGACCAACAAGGAACTTGGTGCACATTCCAAAACGGTGGTTTTCGACAGACATGTTGCCCCACACACATTCTTCATACGTCAATGGATGTCTACCGGTCTTTGTCCGGTAGCCAAAGAAACGAATAACAACACGTTCATCCTGTTTGGATGCATTTGATAATAAAGCCGCCGTAGTTCACGTTCCCGCACTTACCGTACGCACGTCGGAAAGACACAAATGCGAAACTAATCCTTTGCCTACATGCCGGTGCTTATATACCCGCATCGGTGTCGTGCTGCTTTACATATATGCTGCAGCAACGCCACCAAACGGAAACTTTTTGATCTCCCGTACACATCAGCATTTACCTCCTGAAGATTGTTCCGTAACATACACCCTGTGTTTCTATATGTGTGTATGTATGTTCGTGTTCCTGCCTACTCCTGCGCTATACGTCCTTATACTGTATTTACACACCAGAAAACCTAATTACCTCAAAATGATGTTCGTGGGATATAGTTCAAACAACTACCCTCAAAGAAATATTTCCTCTGCAGGTACCTTCTGCTTGGTGAAAAATGAGAAATAAAATAAAGGGCACAATTCTGTCGCTCTGAAACCTCTGGCCCATTAGAGTTGCGCAGCTGAATATTACTGGGAATGGAACCTGTGAAAATTCGAAAGAATATCATTGCATTCCGAATACATTTGCATACAATGAAGCGACAAGCCCTTTACCCTCTCAACGTGCTCATATCGTAACTTTATGTTTCCAGGACCATACCGTTCCCACCCATATTCCTGCCGTTTATTACTCCGACCGTTACCGACTACCGTTACTGTTCAGCCGATAGTTAGCTTGTCGTAAAAATAGCGTTTCGTAAGTGGTCTAACACTTTTTGTCATGACAGTGTTATTCTCTTAAATTCCCACAATTTCAAATCAGTAACAACAAAACCACACTCAAACGACCTCAACGCTCATGAACTCTATAGGAAGAGACACAAGGAAAGAGACAAAAGGCAATGGTGCTCCTAAGACCCAAACGGTCTACAATCTCTCACATTGTTTGGAGCGGTCAACAGTGCGGTTATTTATCTACATCACTACTCAGCAACTCAAACTTTTCTGGCACAATGTTGTTAGGACAACCTTCACACTAGTTCTCTACTGTTCTATTATCTAGCAGCGCGTGGAAAAATGAATATTTAAATCTTTCTGTATGAACTCTGACTTCTCTTATTTTATTAGGATGATCATTTCTCCCTATTTAGGGTGGCGATATAAAATATTTTCCCACTATGAGGAGATATTTGGCGATTGAAATTTCTTGCAAAGATTTCGCCGCAACAAACAACGCCTTTGGAAGGAAAATTAGCATTGGCGGTATTTTGTTGTTTTATTGTCAGCAAAATCGATTTTTGGTCACGTAGTGACCATCCTCAGTGCTGTAATGTACAATTAAAATTGATAGGCACTGGTGTCAAGCTATAACCACAAGCTTATAGTCATCACATAAACGTGATGCCGATTTTCATTCCAATTCTATCCACTATTTGGTCGTGGTGCACATAACACGCCATGGGGTCGCCAATCAAACAACACCTTTGTTTTAATGCTTGCTATCCTAACTCACTTATCATATTCGTGACACTCTCTCCCCTGTTTCGGCGATGATACAAATCGAGCTGCCCTTCTGTGGACTTTTCCGATGTCCTCCGTCAACCCTATCTGGTAAGGATCCCGTACCACTCAGCAGTATTCTATCAGTGGACGAACAAGCGTAGTGTAGGCAGTCTACTTAATAGACATGTTGCATCTTCTCAGTGTTATGCCAATAAAACACAATCTTTGGTTTGGCTACTCCACAACATAACCTATGTGATCATTTTACTTTAAGTTGTTCGTAATTGTAGTTCCTAAGCATTTAATCTAATTGTCTCCATTTAAATTCGAGTAATTTATCGTGTCGTTTCGTACTCAGGCGTTGTGTCGCTATGTACAGAGGTCAAGTTCGATTGCATTAGCGCACATTTGTGTAAAATTCGTATGTCGAGCAAGCAATGGCTGAGGTCTGTCTTAATAACTTTATGTATATTTCCGTCATCTTTGATTTGCACGCATTTCTCATTTTGTTGTAAGCCACAAGGTGACAAGATACATATCTGTAAACGATGGATGTTGCGTATTAGAGTGCAATTTCATGTTTACCCACAGTTTATCGTTTTCAGTGTATCACGAAATAGTCTTCGCAATAATCAGCAAATACCTATATATCCGGTGACCAGTTTAGATAGGTGTTTTGTATCGCCTCATAATGAGGCCTTGTCCCATTCATAATAAGATGTGCAGCTGTCTCTGAACTCCGTTGTGATTCTGTTGATTTGACGAAGTAACAGTGATAAATCTTTTCGAGTTTAAATTCAATAAATACAGTCATGAGGAAACATTCAAATTAAATTTCGTTTGGCTACAAGTTCAACGTATCCAATAGGCATATTTTTTGTTAAGACCGTTTGATGTCCAAGCACATAGGTACGCAAATTTCACTTAACCTTTCGCAAATTTATGTGATTGTGTTTCTGTAACTAATTTCTTGAATTATTTGTGGTCAGATTGTGTTTTAAATTGAATACTGGGTCATGAATAATCGTGTATTACGGCATGCCTTTGTAGGTAAGACTTTTATAACCACTTATGGAAGTAGATCATTTTTAATACTCAGACACACCGCTTAGTCTGGAGATGATTCTAAGAATCCTGTGCCAGTCAAGTGTGAATTGCAGAGTAGTGATGAAGATGTAGATGAATAACCTGAATGTTGTACTTCCCGAACAATCAGAGATGTTCAAATGGCTTTGAGCACTATGGGACTTAACATCTGTGGTCATCAGTCCCCTAGAACTTAGAACTACTTAAACCTAACTAACCTAAGGACAGCAGACAACACCCAGTCATCACGAGGCAGAGAAAATCTCTGACCCCGCCGGGAATCGAACCCGGGAACCCGGGCGCGGGAAGCGAGAACGCTACCGCACGACCACGAGCTGCCGACGAATCAGCGATGTCCTAGGTCGTTTGAATCCAAGGATCGCGATTGGCTTTGTCTCTTTCCTTGCTCTCTTCCTTTGGAGTTAATGAGCCTTGAGTTGGTTTGGGTGTTGGATTATTGATACTGTTTTAAAACCGAGGAAATGTAAGAGAACAATAGTGTCATGATATAAAACATTATTAGCAGTTGTTTAAAAACGTGTTAGACCACTTACGGAACGCGATGTAAGAGAGGTTTTGCATGGTAAGAATTCCGTAAGTCCTTAGCGAGTTTCCCGAGGTGTGTATATCCAAATGTCTACTGAGAGGTCAGGCAGATCACACTAATTATGTTCCTGTAGTTTGTGGGCGCGAAACTGGTGCAGAGAGGCGGATACATGTGACAAAGTAATTTTGATCCATTGTTTGTAATGAATTCACTGTATTTCCTGAATTTTAATCTTAAATCTTAGCCGGCCGCGGTGGTCTCGCGGTTCTAGGCGCGCATTCCGGAACCGTGCGACTGCTACGGTCGCAGGTTCGAATCCTGCCTCGGGCATGGATGTGTGTGATGTCCTTAGGTTAGTTAGGTTTAAGTAGTTCTAAGTTCTAGGGGACTGATGACCACAGCTGTTAAGTCCCATAGTGCTCAGAGCCATTTGAACCATTTTCTTAAATCTTATACAGTGGCCAAGAATTTGATGTTACATTCCCATGTGGACATACATGCTGATTTTGGGCTATACGTTTATAGGTGAAGAGAATGGTTTGTGTTTTGGAGGTATTTGCAGAATACTTTCATTCAGGCGTTTGGTAACATCCCAGGCAACCCTCGGCCTAATGATATTAAGCCTTCAGTTTAACTTCAGTCTTATATTGGTGAACCAAAACGTGGTAACCGCTGCCCACCGCGAAACTGAATGGTACCTGGTGACATTGTGGGCGTCTGGCATGGTGTGGAAGGTACATAAGTGGAGCTGAGACGAGTAGAGAATAGTTTGAGCGGCATAATTGGTCGCAAGGCAAAAATCGAGCTACAGGGGTTTGAGGAGGTGATTTATGGAATTATGTGACCTGCTGGTAGACATGTGGAGCCGCATACGTCCGGAAATACACACAGAATCGCAGCCGTATTGAGTTCGAAAGGTCAATCAACACGCTATTAGGCAGGTGGTGTTAATGTTTTGACCCATCAACGTAGCTGCGATATGTGGAAGTTAAACCTATCAATTATTTAAGAATTTTTGAACACTACGTGTTCTGTTGTAACCTTCCCTTATAAAATAATAAAAATGACAATTTTTTTGGTTAATATCTTAACTCATGAAAACTGATAAATTTTTACGTAGGCGGTGCTACGCCATGGCCCTGTGAAATCAGACTGAATAAACGGAAAAATTCTTACCTCATGATGGTGTCGCAGAAAAACGCTGTCTATATATCTGCTCGTGAATGGCATAGCTTAGTGCAATGCTGGCCTATCTACTAATACTGGACAACATTTGTCTGAGATCTGAATCATTAGAAAAACTGACTTTGCTTACTGACACAGCTGCATAGCTGGTCGTCTGATTACTAAAGAACACATGACGATGATTTGAGAAAATTTCTGAAATATTTAAATTCAAATAAATGACTGGATCGGGACTGGTATGACTTAAGGCAAAATTATTTCTTCCTTTTTTTGACTGGTAAAAGTATTATTCTGAAAATCTTTTCATTATTGACAAAGATCTGCAATCTATTATATAAAAAATTGAATATTACAAATCTGGGTCAACTGGTGCTGACAAGTCACAAAAAAGATTGAAACAAATTCATATTAACACTTCAGACAAGTGACTTAACTACGATCATGCCAATAAAAATAATAAAATTTACCTTACAATACATGGCTATGAACTGCACTGTACCGTCGACAGACAGCTCCACTGTAGCAGCGAGCGACTGTAACTGCTCTATAGCAGCGAGCGATTGCAACAATTGCCGAGACTGCTCTGACCTGCGATTCTATTGCAGAAAATAGATTTTTTGTTGCAGGCAGCGTGTGAGCAATACATCGAAATTACATTTGCTCCAGCAGGGTGGTGAACCCCTTACACTGTGTCTTCTGAAAATGAGGACAATTTTCCAGTGGTTGTTGCGAAATATCATTGGTGTAAATCGACTAATGGACTCATGACTGAACCTTGAGAGTATCTACCTGCTATGTTGCTTAATTGGCTGTTGCTATTCTGAAATTTGCCAAGCTTGATAATTTGTAATTTAAATCACAAAATTTATAGAAGTTTAGATGTGATACTGCAGCACTAAGAACGTAACAGGAGGCTATACTGAATTGTTACGTACTGTATACCTCGCAAGAAAGGGACTGTAGTTTCCATTAAATCAAGTGGACAGTTGTGTTTTACAATTTTATTCGACCTGAGACAGGAGGAAAGGTAGACGCTTTGCGGGCTGATAGTACTGGTGATTCTGAACAGAAATCTTCATACGGACATGTGCCCTATTCCAGTGGTTTCCGAGATAGAAAACTTCTTGACTATCACGAAAACCGCGGAGTCTAGTGAAGGCATGTTGCAGTACAAAATTATACATTTAATTACTTGCAGGAAAGGTCCTACTCATTTTTTTCTCTAGAGCTAACAGTTTGCGCGAACGGAGCGAGACAGCACTGAAAATCACACACGACGATCATGCACAGTAGCTTAGATAACTTTTGTAGGCTAATTTGAGTTAGTTCTCAGACTTGAGAGGCCACCAGTGTCCTATAACGAATTGTTCGATTCGTCTTCACTACTTTGGTAGGTTGTAAACAACACTGTACTGTATAATACAGAAAATACACATGTACATTAAACGTGTTGTATCTCGGAAACCATTCGGAGCAGTTATATGTCCATGCGTAGTTTCTTGTTCAAAATCACCAATACTGTCACCCCTCAAAGCATGTACTTTTTCTCCTGACTCACTCCGTACATTATTTGTAAGTGTAAATACCCATTAAACGCCTTTTCTGTGCTACGCTGCATACATGAGCAGCAGAGGCTTCATGGATTGTATTCTGATCCACAAAAAATAGTCCCGGAATAATGATTTGTCTGTGTTTTACTGACAGGGGTGTGCAGCCATGCCGACTCCAGAGGCGTGTCCAGCTGCGCTAGATTTATCGGTTGAGGACCCATGGCGCGAACAACCAGATCGAGATGCTTTACCTGATTGGATTTACATGCGGGGAGTTGGTGACCAGCGGAGTATGGTAAACTCACCCTGCGAGCTATGTGAGACGTTGCATTGTCCTGTTGGTAAACGCCATCGTGCCGAGGAATAACATCCTTCTTGTAGGGATGGACATGTATCCCAAGCATAGATGGACACATGAGTTGAGCCACTGTCACTTCCACAATGGTGAGATCACGGGATGAAGCGAAAACATTCATCAGACAATAACGCTCCGTCCTCTGGCCTGGACCCTTCCGACGATACTAATATGGAGTTTGCTTTCAGTCAGACGGAACATAAAACGGGAATCATCTGAAAAGATCATCTCTTGCCGCTCAGTGGACGTCCATTTGAGGTATTGGAACTTAAGTTCCAGCCTTCGTCGCCGATTAACAGCAATTAGCTTGGGTGTATGAACCAGGCGCCTGCTGCGAGAGCCCAAACGCAGCAACTTTCACTTATCGGTCGTTGGGGAGTCAGTGTTGGTAGCCCCTTTCTTCATCTGGACGGACAGTCGCTCAACAGTTGCACGTCTATTTCCCTGTACACGTCACTGCAACCGTCGTTTACAACTGTCATTTATCGCCCTCGGTGCTCTGTAGTTGCCTCTGCGCCGGTGTGGGATAACGCCATTTTGCCAGACAAGATATACATTAAACGCGGCGGCACGTGAACAGTTTACAGACTTGGTCGTCTCGGAAACGCTTTCGCCCTTGGCTCGAAAGTTAAGGATGTTCCCCTTTTGTATGTCAAATAAATCGCTCCGTTTCCGCTGTGCGACGACGACTGCACTGTTTCTGTGTCCCCGTGACACGCTTTTAACAACGTGACTGGACCGTGTAGAATCACGGTTCTAGTGATCCCGCGCCAGCTAAGAGCAACGAGAGGCAGGTGTATGACCCATCTTCTTAAAAACAGGGTAAATACTCATATCTCATATTTATTTTCATTAAATAATTTCTCCTGGGGAAGCTGAGCAGAAACTTGAACAAATGTGTCACTCTCGTTCAAACACTACAGCCGAACGATTATCGAAAAATCCTATGAATTTGACCAGGCACAGCGAGAAAAATAAGAAAGTCTTATGCTATGGCAAAGCTATTGACAATAGTATTACACGTCACAGCCTCCTGTTATGTTCTTAGTGCTGCAGTATCACATCTAATCTTCAATAAATTTTGTGATTTAAATTACAAATTATGAAGCTTGGTAAATCAACAGAACGTGTACTGTACAGAAATTCCTAAATAATTGATAGGTTTAACTTCCACAGATCGCAGCTACGTTGATGAGCCTAATAGCGTGTTGATTGACCTTTCGAACTCAATACGGCAGTGATTCTGTGTGACTTTCCGGACGTACGCGGCTCCATATTTCTACCCGGGGGTCATACAATTCCATAAATCACCTCCTCAAACCCTGTAACTCGATTTTTGCCTTGCGACGTGGACTGTTATTAGATTAGATTAGATTTACTTTCATTCCAATTGATCCGTAGTGAGGAGCTCCTCCAGGATGTCGAACATATCATAAAAACAATAATACATAACAAATATTTACAACTAAAACAAATAAGCTAATGTATCATTCCACAGGTCCCAAGTGGAATGATCGTAATTTTTTAATGAACACTATATAAAAGAGTCATTTTACAAATACTAATGCACTGAATTTAAAATAAAAAAGTTTATTTATTTATTTGAAAGGTAATAAACGTGTAATACAACTACTATAATACTTATTTACAATGAACACATTACTGCACTGAATGGCGCAGAAGTTAGATTGTAGTTACACACACACACACACACACACACACACATACATACATATTTACAATGAACACATTACTGCACTGAAATTGTGCAGAAGTTATATATATATATATATATATATATATATATATATATATATATATATATATATATATATATATACTCCTGGAAATGGAAAAAAGAACACATTGACACCGGTGTGTCAGACCCACCATACTTGCTCAGGACACTGCGAGAGGGCTGTACAAGCAATGATCACACGCACGGCACAGCGGACACACCAGGAACCGCGGTGTTGGCCGTCGAATGGCGCTAGCTGTGCAGCATTTGTGCACCGCCGCCGTCAGTGTCAGCCAGTTTGCCGTGGCATACGGAGCTCCATCGCAGTCTTTAACACTGGTAGCATGCCGCGACAGCGTGGACCTGAACCGTATGTGCAGTTGACGGACTTTGAGCGAGGGCGTAAAGTGGGCATGCGGGAGACCGGGTGGACGTACCGCCGAATTGCTCAACACGTGGGGCGTGAGGTCTCCACAGTACATCGATGTTGTCGCCAGTGGTCGGCGGAAGGTGCACGTGCCCGTCGACCTGGGACCGGACCGCAGCGACGCACGGATGCACGCCAAGACCGTAGGATCCTACGCAGTGCCGTAGGGGACCGCACCGCCACTTCCCAGCAAATTAGGGACACTGTTGCTCCTGGGGTATCGGCGAGGACCATTCGCAATCGTCTCCATGAAGCTGGGCTACGGTCCCGCACACCGTTAGGCCGTCTTCCGCTCACGCCCCAACATCGTGCAGCCCGCCTCCAGTGGTGTCGCGACAGGCGTGAATGGAGGGACGAATGGAGACGTGTCGTCTTCAGCGATGAGAGTCGCTTCTGCCTTGGTGCCAATGATGGTCGTATGCGTGTTTGGCGCCGTGCAGGTGAGCGCCACAATCAGGACTGCATACGACCGAGGCACACAGGGCCTACACCCGGCATCATGGTGTGGGGAGCGATCTCCTACACTGGCCGTACACCACTGGTGATCGTCGAGGGGACACTGAATAGTGCACGGTACATCGAAACCGTCATCGAACCCACCGTTCTACCATTCCTAGACCGGCAAGGGAACTTGCTGTTCCAACAGGACAATGCACGTCCGCATGTATCCCGTTCCACCCATCGTGCTCTAGAAGGTGTAAGTCAACTACCCTGGCCAGCAAGATCTCCGGATCTGTCCCCCATTGAGCATATTTGGGACTGGATGAAGCGTCGTCTCACGCGGTCTGCACGTCCAGCACGAACGCTGGTCCAACTGAGGCGCCAGGTAGAAATGGCATGGCAAGCCGTTCCACAGGACTACATCCAGCATCTCTACGATCGTCTCCATGGGAGAATAGCAGCCTGCATTGCTGCGAAAGGTGGATATACACTGTACTAGTGCCGACATTGTGCATGCTCTGTTGCCTGTGTCTATGTGCCTGTGGTTCTGTCAGTGTGATCATGTGATGTATCTGACCCCAGGAATGTGTCAATAAAGTTTCCCCTTCCTGGGACAATGAATTCACGGTGTTCTTATTTCAATTTCCAGGAGTGTGTATATATATATATATATATATATATATATATATATATATATATATATATACACAGGGTGTTTCAAAAATGACCGGTATATTTGAAACGGCAATAAAAACTAAACGAGCAGCGATAGAAATACACCGTTTGTTGCAATATGCTTGGGACAACAGTACATTTTCAGGCAGACAAACTTTCGAAATTACAGTAGTTACAATTTTCAACAACAGATGGCGCTGCGGTATGGGAAACTCTATAGTACGATATTTTCCACATATCCACCATGCGTAGCAATAATATGGCGTAGTCTCTGAATGAAATTACCCGAAACCTTTGACAACGTGTCTGGCGGAATGGCTTCACATGCAGATGAGATGTACTGCTTCAGCTGTTCAATTGTTTCTGGATTCTGGCGGTGCACCTGGTCTTTCAAGTGTCCCCACAGAAAGAAGTCACAGGGGTTCATGTCTGGCGAATAGGGAGGCCAATCCACGCCGCCTCCTGTATGTTTCGGATAGCCCAAAGCAATCACATGATCATCGAAATATTCATTCAGGAAATTAAAGACGTCGGCCGTGCGATGTGGCCGGGCACCATCTTGCATAAATCACGAGGTGTTCGCAGTGTCGTCTAAGGCAGTTTGTACCGCCACAAATTCACGAAGAATGTCCAGATAGCGTGATGCAGTAATTGTTTCGGATCTGAAAAATGGGCCAATGATTCCTTTGGAAGAAATGGCGGCCCAGACCAGTACTTTTTGAGGATGCAGGGACGATGGGACTGCAACATGGGGCTTTTCGGTTCCCCATATGCGCCAGTTCTGTTTATTGACGAAGCCGTCCAGGTAAAAATAAGCTTCGTCAGTAAACCAAATGCTGCCCACATGCATATCACCGTCATCAATCCTGTGCACTATATCGTTAGCGAATGTCTCTCGTGCAGCAATGGTAGCGGCGCTGAGGGGTTGCCGCGTTTGAATTTTGTATGGATAGAGGTGTAAACTCTGGCGCATGAGACGATATGTGGACGTTGGCGTCATTTGGACCGCAGCTGCAACACGGCGAACGGAAACCCGAGGCCACTGTTGGATCACCTGCTGGACTAGCTGCGCGTTGCCCTCTGTGGTTGCCGTACGCGGTCGCCCTACCTTTCCAGCACGTTCATCCGTCACGTTCCCAGTCCGTTGAAATTTTTCAAACAGATCCTTTATTTTATCGCTTTTCGGTCCTTTGGTTACATTAAACCTCCGTTGAAAACTTCGTCTTGTTGCAACAACACTGTGTTCTAGGCGGTGGAATTCCAACACCAGAAAAATCCTCTGTTCTAAGGAATAAACCATGTTGTCTACAGCACACTTGCACGTTGTGAACAGCACACGCTTACAGCAGAAAGACGACGTACAGAATGGCGCACCCACAGACTGCGATATCTTTCACATCACTTGCAGCGCCATCTGTTGTTGAAAATTGTAACTACTGTAATTTCGAAAGTTTGTCCGCCTGAAAATGTACTGCTGTCCCAAGCATATTGCAACAAACGGTGTATTTCTATCGCTGCTCGTTTAGTTTTTATTGCTGTTTCAAATATACCGGTCATTTTTGAAACACCCTGTATATATATATATATATATATATATATATATATATATATATATATATATATATGTGTGTGTGTGTGTGTGTGTGTGTGTGTGTGTTGGTTTTATTGAGAAATTCATTAATGGAGTAGAAGGAGTTGGCCACCAATAAATCCTTTAGGTTTCTCTTAAACTGAATTTCATTGGTTGTTAAGCTTTTTATGCCTACTGGCAAGTTATTGAAAATGTGTGTTCCTGAATAATGCACACCTTTTTGTACAAGACTATTGACTTTAAATCCTTGAGAAGATTATTCGTTTTTCTGGTATTGATTCCATGAATTGAGCTGTTGGTTTGAGAAAGTGCTATATTTTTAATGACAAATTTCACTAAGGAATAAATATATTGGGAAGCAGTAGTTAGTATCCCAAATTCCCTAAACAGGCTTTTGCAGGATGTTCTTGAGTTCACAACCACACTCTTACTGCACGTTTTTGTGCCCGGAAAAGCCGGCCGAAGTGGCCGTGCGGTTAAAGGCGCTGCAGTCTGGAGCCGCAAGACCGCTACGGTCGCAGGTTCGAATCCTGCCTCGGGCATGGATGTTTGTGATGTCCTTAGGTTAGTTAGGTTTAACTAGTTCTAAGTTCTAGGGGACTAATGACCTCAGCAGTTGAGTCCCATAGTGCTCAGACCCATTTGAACCATTTTTTTGTGCCCGGAAAACTTTAGCTTGGCTTGATGAATTACCCTAAAAAATAATCCCATATGGCATTATGGAATGAAAGTAAGCATAGTATGCCAGCTTTTTCATTTTTATATCCCCTGTGTCTGACACAATTCGCATTATAGTGGAAGATGCCATTGCCAATGGAAGAGAAATTAGGATGATCGGCAATAACGTTCATGTAATCCAGAACTGTGATAGTGTCTCTGATTACTACCGCAGATCCCTTGAAAGCCGAGATGAATACACCCTCTAGCATAACACGGCCACCACCAGTCCTTAAGCGAGGCTCGGTGCGTATTCCGAGCTGCCGTTCGTTTGGATGACGGCAATTCAGATACGGCCTGAACATATTTATATTGACCCACTGTCCAGTCTCGATGATCTAGTGCCCACTGTAACTGTAAATGACGGTGTCGTTCGGTCAACATGGAAATATGTAACTGTTGTCTGCTGCGGCGCATTGCACGTGCTGAATAATGTGCTCCAGAACGTTTGTGCCTGTACAAGCACTGTACTCTGCCGTCAGACCTCCCACAGATCGTCGCCTATCGTTACCTAAAGAGCGCGGAAGCACACTGTCTCCGCATCCACTATCCTTCAACCACTTTCCGTCAACGCTCACGATAGTAGCACGGCAATAAGACCAACTTGATCGTTTCCGAGCGGCTCCTTCACATGTGTCGGGACCGAGAGTCTTCGCTGTGTCAAAGTCGCTTACGTCAGTGGACGCCACCAGCTGCGGCCCGTACCCTTGCTAGAATGGTTGCCTATTTGTTTCTTATCCACTTAGATACTTTTCTTATCGTGTTACGTACTCTTGATGCCACCAGGTGGATTGAGCCACGATTTGGGCCTGTCATCATGTTTAGCCTTATAATTGTTTTTTTTAAAAAACATCAGTTCTGTACTTTGAATTGTCTTAGTGATTCAAATAACACCAGTCGAAAACCTATGAAACTCTACTGTTCATATACAGCAAGCAACAGATAATCATGTATGTAAGATACGCTACATCCGTACATAACAACTGCGTGTACCGCAGAGGCAAAGAAAGCATTATGTGGCTGACCTCGTATCAATTGAAAATTATAGTGTTGTGCAGTGACTTGCTTCACCATAAGCCAACTGATATTCGTTACCTGATACTTCTCAGTCTTCTCGAGACGTCTCTCTCCGCTGTGGTATTTCGCTATAGGTTTCCATGTTGCTCCTTCTTCACTCCTGATGTCATTTTTTCACTTTTCATTACGTCGTTGTTCTTTTATTAACTCTTGGAATACAGCAAAGACTTTCTTCCATCTACTCTTATAGCGACGAGTCAGGCCACGTGCAAACGTTTTTGTTAGTCACAATTGTCTTCCACTCCATTCTGTTCCCTGACTCAATTTTGCATTCCTGTCTTTCCCAATAATTCTAATCATTCGTCGCCCCATTGCACGTTAAGGAATTTTACAATGATTTTCCGACTGAAAATACAGGTCTCAAAGTCTTGACTACAAAAAAGACAACACAGGTCGAGTTGCAAGTTTTAATTTGAGATACACTGGATCTTTAGTTTTAACGCTCTCTTGCTGTTCTCCTCAACAGCTCTAAATAGAAAACTAATCAATTGAATCTATGACTTCATTGTCAACTTGTACACTTTTCTTTTCTGAGACAAAATGTTAGTGCTATAAAATAATATTATGTTCCAGTATCATTTTCGGGTTACCATGCTTTTCCATACCTTACCGACTTTCATCTTAACTAAAGGCAAACGGCACAATGTCATCAGCATAGCGATGGCGGTTCAGGCATATTTTATCGAAACATAGATCTTTGTGTGTTTTGCCTATTTAGGGGCCTGAAGATTTCCTATTGGGCTGCTGAGAATAGTTATGGTGTTATGGAACTTTTCGCCCAATCCCTCTTTCAGTGTTAAAATTCCCCACTGTCCTGATAATTACTAATGGAGGCAGCAGCGTTAATGATCATATTTTTGAGTGCGCTGCCGGCCGGAGTGTCCGTGCGGTTCTAGGCGCTACAGTCTGGAGCCGAGAAAACCGCTACGGTCGCAGGTTCGAATTCTGCTTCGTGCATGGATGCGTGTGATATCCTTAGGTTAGTTACGTTTAATTAGTTCTAAGTTCTAGGCGACTGATGACCTCAGACGTTAAGTCGCGTAGTGCTCAGTGCCATTTGAACCATTTTTTGAGTGCGCTGACATAAGGTGGACTTGTATTTCATGATGTTTTTAAAAATTTATGAACTTCATAGAACGTTATTAGTGATTGTTTATGGCCCTCTCTGTAACTCTCTTAACTACTTGTAAATAGTTCACTGTGGTCGGTGATAATTTTATGACTCATGGCTGTACAGTTTTTTATGCCTGGCCTGGTATAAAACAGGGATATTAGAACGGGATGAAGGCTAAAGAGAATTAAAATAAGACAAAAGTTGCTAGAGAGAAACATAGAACTGGTGAAATAGAGATGTAAGATTAATTGCAGAAAAGAAAACTGTAGTTCAAGTAGCACAGGAAGTACTAGACTAGAAATACATTTTTAGAAATAAAACGAAGGATATTCCTTCTAAATCATTGGAGACGGCGCACCAAAATCATCACTAGGAGATACATCGTTATCTAACTACGAAATGTTACAGAAGCTGACACGTGACAGCAAATCTCATTACAAGATGACGACGGTGAATTTTAACTCAAAAGTAGGACAATAGGTTAAAACATTCATCTGGTGGAATATTGTGTTTGATACCATAAATGGCAGGTATCGTACACTAGGAGAATTCACAGATGAGAACAAATGTTTAATATTTACACATTTTTACAGAAGAAAACAAATAGCAATTCGACATGGCAGGACGAAAATGCAATTAAATATGGAACTGACTATGCATGGCAATATTTTACAAAAAAAAAAAAAAAAAAAAAAAATTGTGCAGGAAATGACAGCTCGTAATCACCTTAGAGTTTCAAGTTACTAAGATGCAGGCTGAGAAATAAATACAAAGGAAGAAAGAAATCAACTCATCACGTTAGAAGCCATCAACGTAGATAAAGACAATCTACTGAAAAAAGTTGGTATTCTGCATTACATTAAGCAACAAAGTAAGCAACTTGGAAAACTGACTTTACAACAATATTCTAAACAGACATTTATATAAGAAGGGCACTTCGGCAAAATATAGAAAATTCTATAGGAACAGATATGTATAATGAAATGCTGTTATAGAAATGAGAAGAAGTTCTTTGTCTGAGCACTGAGGCACTAGCGGTAAGGCCGGTTCTGGCATAATGCGTGAAGTTACTGACATCTTTGAGGTTCAGGATGAAATAAGGAAGTTCCCAACGTTCCCCTTTAACCAAGATAGCTGCTGCAAATAATTCATCATCCAAATAGATGGTGGCACTTCCACGTTAGAGGTCTTTCAGTAAGGAACAAATTGTGCCTCGCCCATCAAGCGAGGCGGGATGACATCATTATTAATCCAGATGGTGGTGCACCTGGAAATTACTGTGAACGCCCCGAAGAACAACAGAGGCCCCAGGCGGCGGAGGCAGACAATAGCGCCACGTGCCGGGCCGCCGACAAAAGACGCAGACAGCGGCACGCCAGGTGGAGATCGCACCTGGTGCATCCGTGTCACGTGCTCTTCTAGAGCCGCATACTGTCAGCTGCAGAAGGCTTTCGCCATCGGGAACAGACAATCCACCATCTCATCCGCTCACTTACGTATTAGCAGTTCCTCACTGAGGGGCGTATCCCGCATTTCTGAAGTACTTTCAACTCATGGCTGTTGATACTGAGTGAAGGGACTGAAATACTTAGGTCGTCCGTCCCTTATTCATCCCCCCCCCCCTCCCCAAGGATAGAATCTAGTTACCTTATCTGTCGGCACCTGTAAGTAATCCTATGTGTAATGTCATAAGGTCTCATTGTTTGCTTAATGTGGGTCTGAGGCGGAATGTGGGCACCACTGGGGTATCCGTCTAGTGCAGTGGTTGGTTCTCAAACTGAGGTAATTACTCCCTGAGGGATAAAATGAGATCTTTCAGGGCTAAAAGAAAAAGGGTTCGATTTTGTTTCCTTTGCGAAACTAAATTATTGCGCTGTACTCAGAAACGGAACTTCGGTCACATAAACTGCAAAGGAACAGACAAATTTAGGCAAAAACGTCTACAATTATATGGACACCTATGTAGGACGAAAGAAAACAGACTCAGTAAGAAAATTTTTAACATCGTTAATGCAAGCAAATTAATCCCAATAGGATGAAAGAGATACAAGAAAACCTTCAACAATTGAAAATTTCAGAAAAAGAAATTGAGAACAGAACAATTCAGAAGTAAAATCAGAAACAAAAAACTTGAATAAGGCCCAGCCAAAGAATCAATAGGGAAAAAAATGGAACGACGAAAGGAAGAAAAAACGCAGTGCATTAATGAACAGGTTTTGGGAAGAAAAGAAAACAAGAAAAGGAAATTTTTGGAAAATTCTTGCATGAGACTATGTGGTGGACTTACAACTCGTTAAACCAATGCAAGATCAATATCTTCCTCACATAGTCCAGCCACTATAAACAACCTTTGTATTTTGTAGCAAGCATCTGTTGCAATAAAACTGGGACATACACGTCACATAAACCTAAATATCTCTTGGAAATATCACGCATTGGTCCATAAATTGCTTCATTATTCACTTCGTGACAGATACATGAGCTGACTGATAGCGCAACACCACAGTAACTATGTAACGGCTACTAAATTGTTGTAGGGCCTGTTCCAAAAGAAAGAGTACAGGAATCAAGAAATTTACAAACGTAAGGTACAGTGCACACATGTTAACTAAGTTGATTTTTGATGTGAGGAAAGGTTTTCGGTAAGTATGTACTGCTAGGAAGAGGAGTGATACAGAGGAAGCATGCCATGTAATAAGTGCTACTGTCAATATGGATAGTTAGCGGTCTTCTCTGAGAACGAGTTGCAGGTACCATGGGCTATAAACTGATAAAACCATCATTATATAAACAAAAGTTGTTAGAAATAAACAGTATCCATTCTCTCCTTGGTTCGTGGTTTAATAAAACACCTACAAAAACTAAATATCATATACCTTTCGCAAAAGTGTGCAAAATATTCCTTTTAATTCTAGGATTTAGTTAGGAACTGTTAATGATGGTGTGGACCATGCGGGATGGAGAAGGCGAAGCAAGAGGGGGCGGGGGGGGGGGGGGAGGGAGCACGTGTACTAGATAATATCCGCGATACCTGATTGCATTCAGAGTAATTGTCACAGAGAGGGTGAGAACCGTTGGCACAATGGGAAGGGAAAACCACATAAACACCAACTTCGCGCTGGCTGGCTAACCAGCGCTCGTCGTAAATGCACGAGGCATATTCGATTCGGGTTAGTCTCGCCTCTCTGAGTCGCATAAGCGGCGCCTTAATGTGCTCGACTATTTGGGCGGGTTTAAATTCAGCGAAAACGACATGTAAGTCACGCAAGGTTTCAACAAAGCGGCACATCTCGCAACTTTCCAGCCCTTGACTCATCGAAATTGGAACGTTTGCAGAAATGTGTGTGTGTGCGATGGTTATTCGGAAAGCAAGTCCCAAATCAGAGTAGCTGATCGAATGTCGCGCTAGCACTGAAACGAGAATGCGCACCAATTCCAGGCATCCCTTGCTCGTCAAGCGACGACATTTGCATTGTCACAGTGTGCTGTTTACAGATTTCGTCAAAGTTGTAGAGAAAAAGATTCGTGAAGATCGGAGATTCACAATTTCAAATTAAGCATTAGAATTTCCGAACGTGGGTAGATCACCTTTGCACAAAATTATCTTTGAAAAGTTGTAATTTCACAAATTGTGGCCACTTCTGGGTTCTCAGGCTACTAAATGAGAAACCTGACATCTGGAGTTTTGTTGCTGCATGACAATGCTAGACCCCATTCTACCATTCACATCAAAAATCTGACCAGAACTTTTGCGTAGGAATAGATCGTCCACTCACTGTACAGTCGCGTCTTGGCGCCAAGCGATTTTCACTTGTTCCGCTTCCTAAAGGAGTTTCTCGACGGCAGGCTCTTCGCAACATATGACGAGATGAAAGAAAATGTTAAGTCTGTTTATCCTCACAGACTGCCGACGTCTATGAATTATAGAACGTTATGACACATTTTTAAAAAGATACGGAGACTATGTAGAAAAACGGAGAAACATGCAAGGAATCAAAGAAAAATATTTTTTTAAAAAGTTCTGTGTTGGTTTATGTTTTACAAGAAAGCGAACCTTACTTTTCGAATAATTGTCATAGACAATCGTGGCGTTTAGGAGGAACAATTATAGCTATGTGGAAAACCAAAGTTTCATGGTATTGTACATGTTTCCAGACTTGATACATTGAAGTACCAGCAACGCAGTACTGTAATATGCTGCTTGAATGGTCGAAGCAGAATAGGGCAGTCCAATGATAATATGTAGTAGCATGAGGTACTTCGTTTCCTCCATTTGAAGGGAACAACGCTGCCACAATTCATACAGAGTTGAAAGTGTACGGCGATAAAACACCATGAAGTGACTGTTCATTATGTAGTGGAGATGTTTCCAATCTGGCCAAATAGGATTGACTAACGAAGGATGGAATGGTGGAATATCTCTCTGTGCAGAACCAGGAGGTGGACGAGATTTGAAGGTGCGTAGGGGGTTGGAAAAAATAATATGAACAGCTGACATATACACATTATTAATAATTATTTATAAAGAGTTGTCAATTGGCTTTGTGAACTGTTGTAATTCTTCGCGGATTAGATTCATAGAGCGTCTGAACAATTTACAACGGTATGTTTATCCATATTTGTACCAAAATATCCACCAAATGCGTCAAACGATGGTGGTGGTGGTTAGTGTTTAACGTCCCGTCGACAACGAGGTCATTAGAGACGGGTCAAACGATGTTGGAGTTAGAAATCTGCTCCTCGATCTCTGCTCTAAAACTCCCCATAACGGTTCAATGATGTTGAGGTCCGGCGATTGTGCTGGCCAGGGAAGATATCTGATGATATTCTGATGCTCCACAAAACACGCTTAACCTGTGTGTATGGGTGCATTGTCATGTTGGAATATGGCAGTATTTGGAAGCAACATTCTTGTCATAGTCGAGATATGCTTGTTCATTGTCAAGATATTGATTCGCAGTAATCCGGCCACTGAGGTTAATGGTAGGGTCAGTTTAATATCACCATATAGCTGACCAAATCATAATGGAACCTCCGCTGTACTTGACTGTCTTTCCACTCCCACCCCTTGTGCAGTTAGGTTGTTCCTAAGCCCACAGTGACCCTTTCCAGACAGTAAGCGATATGTGAACGATGTTTGGTTGAAATCAGTCAAGTGGTTTAGGAGAAGGTGTCGAACATACGTGCACACATAGATACATTCTAAAAATATCTAAAGATTGTAATTACTGCTGGTCAAAGTCCTTTCATTGCGACTTGTTTTTGGATGCATAACTAATGACATCACTGATAGAACATACACTTAGTGTAATGGGTATAAGTGCAGATATTTTTATACATGGTACCTTAAAACGTATAGACATCAGTGTGTTAGTTGTTGTTTATCTGCGTTGAACAGCCTTGCCACAAACACGTAACAAACTTTACTAACTGACATTTTCCACACATACTGCACCACTAAATCGAGTATAGACTAATTGTATTGCATCCAAGAATCCAAGCTTCCAATACATGACCTGCTGCCCAGGGGAAAATAAGCATTAATTTCTTGCTCTTGCCACAAGTACTTGTAGGTACTAACCAACCCAAAAACATACGACTTTTGGTGGATATCTATTACTCTGTAACTGACGTAAATACTGATGTAAGTAGTAGGGCAACCTTCGTACTACAACACGCTGCATTGTTGCCAAATTTATTCAAGATGGCGCCAATGACGTCATCCAAGATGACGGAATGTAGACTTAGCAACAGCGCATGACGTCATCCAGATGGCGGAATTTCGCGGGAAAATAGGCCAACTAGGCAATGTCCACTAACCAAATCCTCGAGAAAAATGGCGGGAATTTTGAATTTTGGCGGGAAAATAGACCAATTGGGCTATGACCACTAACCTACGCCTCCAGAAGAAAAAATGGCTGGAAGTTTGAAATCCAACAGGATAATGCACCCAAAACCCTACTGGTCTTTATTATTATTCATTATTATTGCCTATCATTCATTATCATTAATTATCACTCATTATCATTTATTATTATTTATTATTATTGACCTACCTCCACTAGAAAATGCCCGCCAAATTCAAATTCCAGCACGATAATGGCTGCAAAACCTTACTTCTCTTTACTATTATTCATTATCATTTATTAACATTCATTATCATTCATTGTCATTCATTATCATTCATAATCATATATTATCATCATTTATTATTATTATTATTTATTATTATAGGCCTACCTCCACTAGAAAACTGCGCCAAGTTTAAATTCCAAACTGTGCTTCTATTTATTATTATCATTTATTATTTATTCAGGACGTCCGATATTCTCGGCGAGAAATCCATTTTCCTTACATCCATAACAAAAATCTATCACAAGTTCAAATCCCAACGCCATAATCGATCACACGTACGAACTTTCTCTGTCACTTATCTTTTTTCAATGGTAACCCATCAGAATCGCGTCAAATAATAAAGTGTACTTATACTAACCTAAGTCACGTCCTTTGATTTTGCAGGGGGGAAGGGACTGAAGTCTTTATTTCAAACTGTACCGTCATCACTTGTTCTCCAACAGAGTTAGTACACATTCTAGAGATCGCAGTCCAGCCGCCACGAGGCCCCCAGTCCAACTGAATTAGTTCATATGGTCGTCGCCGATCCGCACCGGACCGCGCGCAACCGGCAAGCGAGCGGTCGCCTCACGTGACGGCCGTCGGATGCGTCAGTGCCCGCTGCCGGTCCAGCGGCCGTTCACGTCACAGCCTACTGCAGCCGGACAAGCCCGCATTCGTCCAGCGACGTAAACATGTTTTCGTGGACAGTGGAGTCCACCCCCACCGACCAGTTGGCGCCAAAGCTGTTCGCTGGACAGGTTGGAACCTGCCGATGCAGACTTCATAACGGTCGGCCGTTTGATCCAGCATCTGGTTGACAAAGAATGCCCTGCCGCACGTTTGGCGCCAATGTTTGCTCGAGAGTGGAATCCGCCATGACGTAACAACAGGTGGTCCAGCACATGTGCACGCCACGACGTCCCTCGCTAAGTTAATTGATCAACCGACTCTCATTATTCAATCTACGTTCTGCACTTACCTAATCGAAGATCGTCACGAAAACACACGCCTGTACACGCGAGCCTTCGCGCGTGCCGAGCTTAGTAATGGTTCAAATGGCTCTGAGCATTATGGGACTTAACTGCTGTGGTCATCAGTCCCCTAGAACTTAGAACTACTTAAACCTAACTAACCTAAGGACATCACACACATCCATGCCCGAGGCAGGATTCGAACCTGCGACCGTAGCGGTCGTGCGGTTCCAGACTGTAGCGCCTTTAACCGCTCGACCACTCCGGCCGGCCCGAGCTTAGTACCTCCGCAAGTGAATGTAACAAAGTTCCCATGAGTACTTAATTAAATTGATCAATTAATTAACCTCTCTGATGCGGAGAATTGCCACGTCCACCTAGACCGGGAATCAATTTTCCACCAGTGCCACACTCACCTGGACTCGGAATGAAATAGTTAAAGTCCCTACCAACCACCGCGGCCCCTTACCGACCCATGTTCATCGGCTAACACGTACTAATGTGTACTGCCGTTTACTAACGTGCACCAACCTGCATTAACGTATATCACATTTTTTCTATACAAATAAGTGTGAAAGTGTGTTGAAGGACTGAGCGAGTAGATGACGCGACTCATCTACGACTGTATCATTAGGGCATGTAAATAAATGTCGGACAACCTAAATTGAGGTCTTTTTTTTCTTTTTAATCATATGTATGACTTCTGCTTGGAATTATGTTTGTCTATTTGTTCTAAATGAATACTAATATATGCTTAGAGAGGGGGAATGTTTTTTATTATTAAGTCAGTTTTCGCAGGAGTGAATAGGCTTTTATATTTGAGAGTGTTTAAGATTTGTGAGTGGAAATTGCCAGTGCAGCGTAAATGACGTCGGGTTCGCTAGCTGGGGGGAGACAGTGTTTACATGTAGAGTTGGAGATGCAGGAGAGGATAGAGATCTGCGCTATTCAGGAATCCATTTATGATCATTTATTAGTATTTATTATAATTTATTATTTATTATTATTCATATCATGTGAGTGTGTTCGCCACGAGGTCCGGAGTCCAACTGGGTTAGTACACATCGCCACCAGCAGAGGGCCTCATTCAAGATGTCCGATTTTGGTAGGGAGTTTGAATTTTGGCGGACGATCATACAATTCGTTTACCTAACAAAAATGGCTCTAAGTTCAACTGTGTTTAGTTCCTATCACAACCACCAGAGCGCTCTATCATCACGTCAGTTGATTATGCAATTACCATTTTTCAAGATGGCTGCACCCAGTGTGAAATGTGTCACCTTTCCCGAACCTGCACGCTACAGTAAAAATCCAACTTGGCTTTAGTCACACCCTACACATCGTTCAGCGGATCCCATTTCCAGATCTTTGCGTATCTGATATCTACAATTTAAGTCCGAGAAAGACATATCCATTACCTTCTGCAGCCTGTTTAGAGACAGAACGACCTCATTTACTGCAACAGGACGTTGTCTTGACCATTCGCCGGAAATGCGAGCGCCGTCGGCGACATTTCAAAGCTACATATCTGTCCATCTAAACAGCCGTCCACTCAGCCCCAGGACCAGCATGCCGAAGTGGGCTGTCTCTATACCTGCTCTCCAGCTATTGTCTAACCACATACACTGCACAAATGGATTCCTGAATGGCGCAGATCTCTATCCTCTCCTGCATCTCCAACTCTACATGTAAACACTGTCTCCCCCCAGCTAGCGAACCCGACGTCATTCACGCTGCACTGACAATTTCCACTCTCAAATCTTAAACACTCTCAAATATAAAAGCCTATTCACTCCTCCGAAAACTGACTTAATAATAAAAAACATTCTCCCTCTCTAAGCATATATTAGTATTCATTTAGAACAAATAGACAAACATAATTCCAAGCAGAAGTCATACATATGATTAAAAAGAAAAAAAAGACCTCAATTTAAGTTATCCGACATTTATTTACATGTCCTAATGATACAGTCGTAGATAAGTCACGTCATCCACTCGCTCAGACCTTCAACACACTTTCACACTTATTTGTATAGAAAAAATGTGATATACGTTAATGCAGGTTGGTGCACGTTAGTAAACGGCAGTACACATTAGTACATGTTAGCCGATGAACATGGGTCGGTAAGGGGCCGTAGTGGTAGGTAGTGACTTTAACTATTTCATTCCGAGTCCAGGTGAGTGTGGCACTGGTGGAAAATTGATTCCCGGTCTAGGTGGACGTGGCAGTTTTCCCCATCAGAGAGGTTAATTAATTGATCAATTTAATTAAGTACTCACGGGAACTTTGTTACATTCATTTGCGGAGGTACTAAGCTCGGCACGCGCGAAGGCTCGCGTGTACAGGCGTGTGTTTTCGTGACGATCTTCGATTAGGT
This sequence comes from Schistocerca serialis cubense, assembly GCF_023864345.2. Classification (NCBI taxonomy): domain Eukaryota; kingdom Metazoa; phylum Arthropoda; class Insecta; order Orthoptera; family Acrididae; genus Schistocerca; species Schistocerca serialis. The sequence goes on along the minus strand of NC_064641.1, from coordinate 443,579,579 downwards.
AAGTGCAGAACGTAGATTGAATAATGAGAGTCGGTTGATCAATTAACTTAGCGAGGGACGTCGTGGCGTGCACATGTGCTGGACTACCTGTTGTTACGTCATGGCGGATTCCACTCTCGAGCAAACATTGGCGCCAAACGTGCGGCAGGGCATTATTTGTCAACCAGGTGCTGGATCAAACGACCGACCGTTATGAAGTCGGCATCGGCAGGTTCCGACCTGTCCAGCGACCAGCTTTGGCGCCAACTGGTCGGTGGGGGTGGACTCCTCTGTCCACGAAAACATGTTTACGTCGCTGGACCAACGCGGGCCTGTCCGGCTGCAGTAGGCTGTGACGTGAACGGCCGCTGGACCGGCAGCGGGCACTGACGCATCCGACGGCCGTCACGTGAGGCGACCGCTCGCTTGCCGGTTGCGCGCGGTCCGGTGCGGATCGGCGACGACCATATGAACTAATTCAGTTGGACTGGGGGCCTCGTGGCGGCTGGACTGCGATCTCTAGAATGTGTACTAATTCTGTTGGAGAACAAGTGATGACGGTACAGTTTGAAATAAAGACTTCAGTCCCTTCCCCCCTGCAAAATCAAAGGACGTGACTTAGGTTAGTATAAGTACACTTTATTATTTGACGCGATTCTGATAGGTTACCATTGTAAAAAGATAAGTGACAGAGAAAGTTCGTACGTGTGATCGATTATGGCGTTGGGATTTGAACTTGTGATAGATTTTTGTTATGGATGTAAGGAAAATGGCTTTCTCGCCGAGAAAATCGGATATCTTGAATAAATAATAGACGACAATAATAAATAGAAGTTCAGTTTTCGAGACATTATCGTGTTGGAATTTGAAGTTGGTGCAGTCTTCTAGTGGAGGTAGGCATATAACAATAAATAATAATAATAATAAATGATAATGAATGACAATGAATGATAATGAATGTTAATAAATGATAATGAATAATAATAAAGAAAAGTAAGGTTTAGCAGCCATTATCGTGCTGGAATTTGAATTTGGAGGCAATTTTCTAGTGGAGGTAGGTCAATAATAGTAAATAATAATAAACGATAATAAATGATAATAAATGATAATGAGTGATAATGAATGATAATAAATGATAATGGATGATAATGAATGTTAATAAATGATAGTCAATAATAATGAATAATAATAAAGAAAAGTTCAGTTTTGCATGTATTATCCTGTTGGAATTCAAACTTCCAGCCATTTTTTCTTCTGGAGGCGTAGGTTAGTGGATGTAGCCCAATTGGGCTATTTTCCCGCCAAAATTCAAAATTCCCGCCATTTTTTCTCGACGGTTAGGTTAGTGGACATTGCCTAGTTGGCCTATTTTCCCGCCAAAATCCACCATCTGGGATGGTGTCATGCGCTGTTGCCAAGTCTACATGCCGCCATCTTGGATGACGTCATTGGCGCCATCTTGAATAAATTTGGCAACAATGCAGCATGTCCTAGTACTAAGGTTGCCCTAGTACTGATGTAATGTTGTTCAGTGCACCAGCCTCATCCTCCAATAGAATCATCTGGACTTATACCTGTTACACGCTGTACATCGGGGAGAACATTGACAGCTATGGGAAGAAGACTGAGTCCTGCCTTCCAGGACTCCGGAAAACACAAAAAATGGTTCAAATGACTCTGAGCAGTATGCGACTGAAGTCATCAGTCGCCTAGAACTTAGAACTAGTTAAACCTAACTAACCTAAGGACATCACATACATCCATGCCCGATGCAGGTTTAGAACCTGCGACCGTAGCGGTCGCTCGGTGCCAGACTGTAGCGCCTAGAACCGCACGGCCCCTCCAGCCTGCCGGAAAACACAGAAGGACACAAACATAAAACGTTTTTTTACGCTTCAGCGAAGTCTGACGTTGTCAGGTGGTCTTAAATAAAAAAAAATGTTTTACTGAAAAAAAATTTTCACGCTTAGAGCTACAGCATGAAGACTAGTTTCGATTGTCTTCTGCAACACTTTCCAGATCGTTCAGATCGTAAAAAGCGGTGAACAAACATTGAAAAATATCAGCATTGCTGTAGTTAATGATGATGTTTCTCAATGCATGTTCACGTTTTGTTATTTTTTATTTATTTACTAATTTTTTTACAATATGAACGTTCCGAAGGTGGCTGAGGGAAACGAAAAAGATTTCTTGCTTTAATTTTTTTTATTTATAAAGTTTTCGTTAATAAAATGGGACTTTTCAAATAATGCGATCGGATGTCGATTGCATATTTCGGAGAATATTTAACAGGATCGCTAGAAAGTGCCTTCATCAGACGCTGTGAGTAAAAATTTGCTATCTTCTATGTGCCCCGTTTCCAAGTGCATATGTGACCGACTGAGGTGGCGCAATGGTTAGTGCACTGCACTCGCATTCGGGAGGACGATGGTTCAAACCCGCGTCCGGCCACCCTGTTTAGAGTTTCTGTGATTTTCCTAAATCGCTTCAGGCAAATGCCGCGGTGGTTCCTTTAAAAGAGCACGACCGGTTTCTTTCCCAATTCTCCCCTAATGCTAGCTTTTGCTGGGTCTCTAATGACCACGTTGTCCGCGAAACATTAAACACCAATCTCCTCCTCCTCCAAGTACATATGTAGACAGCTTTCAAACAAATCCTCCATCTGACTGAGGTTTTACGTGAACTGATGGTGTCTACTACGTGAGCTTAATGTGTCTACCGAAACTTGACCTGATATTCCTCCTAGAGGGAATCAAAAAGTAATTTAAAGTTTAACATCCCATCGATATCTGTAACATTAGAGACGGAACACACGCTAGGATTGGTCGAGAACTGGATAACTAGTCGGCCGTGGCCTCACTGAAGGAAATAAACAGTCCTGAGTAGTACAAGAAAACCACGGAAAACTATCGAAACTTGGTGTGGTTGGACATACGTTTAATATTCGCACTGCAGATTACAATACTAGTATGTTTATCACTGAGTGTATATTTCATATTTCACATTTAGCCGACGGATTCGAGTCTTCCTTCGCAACAGATGCATCGCCTCAGATGTTACCACTAAAATCTTTTCGATGTAAGACATTTTGCTTTAATCTTCGTAATGTATGAGTCGGGTGTTGGAGAGTGGTGCATGTGTTACATTCAAGACACCGGTGCGAATCCTGCCTGCTTTTCTTGGCACGCCTCTGCCAGAGGTAAATAAACCTATTCTGAGAAAAACTCACGTTCCGATCTCCGCAGCTGGTTAGCGAGTACCGTGCTCGACGAGTGGGCGTTGATCATCACGACATGTGCATAATTTTGCACCAACAGGTCGTAAAACAGCTGACAGAATGTGAGCTATGAACGCTGCACAATATATGAAGATTTTTGTCGCACCTAATTAGTTTCTACATATTCCAAATGGTTCAAATGGCTCTGAGCACTATGGGACTTAACATCTATGGTCATCAGTCCCCTAGAACTTAGAACTACTTAAACCTAACTAACCTAAGGACATCACACACATCCATGCCCGAGGCAGGATTCGAACCTGCGACCATAGCAGTCGCGCGGCTCCGGACTGAGCGCCTAGAACTGCTAGACCACCGCGGCCGGCCTACATATTCCATAACGTCATCTTTTTATCATGATTGATGTAGTGCAAAGAGTGGTAGTAGATTAACAAGTAGATGACAACTTCCAAGAATTCCAACGCTTTTTAAAATATACCAAACCGTCAACTGATAATTCTTAATTATGAACGTGTTGAGTATCTATACATATGTGTTGCTGACTCGTAGAATAATTGGATCATACAGTCAACTGCAACGTTGCGGGATGAAATATTAGTCTCCAGCTTAGAACAACACACTATAAAACCGAATGGTGATGAATAGCGATGGGGATACTCGTTCATTTTTGGGGATTAATTCTCTGGTGATCATTCCTTCTAAAGATGCATTCTTTTTTACCCGTTGACCATCCCATGTACAATTAGGTACATGCTGGAGTTTTAGATACATTTCCAGAAAAAATATCAGGTATGCCCAAGTATTACCTCTGCATGATAAATTTATTGATTGCTTTATGTAGACGCTTACTTCGATTTCCTTAGCGGGATGCCTGCTTAAAAAGCATCACATTAATCGGCTGTCGTGACGGGCCAGTTTACTGCAAGCGAGCTAGAGAGCGTCCGCCGTAGGCTGACCGGTAGTACGGATTATGAAACCTGTTTACGACCAAGCGTGGACCACCCAAGTTGTCATTCACTTTCGAGGGAAGCTTGTAACCGTAGCAAGTACAATGTCTTCGTTTTCAGTTCGTTTATATAAAACAATATATACTTACGTGGAAATTACTAGCATGAAAAAGCTGGAAGTAAACTACTAATTCATCTGTCAAACCATTATTAATAGTTTTCTTTTGTAAGGGGTATGTAAATTAACTACGCATCAAAGTGCCATATTGTCTATGTGGGAAGTGGAGACTTACTTGAAAAATCACGATTTGCAACACAAAAACTAGAAATTACGAACTAAAATTAAAAACGGCGCCAACTACATAAACACGTGGGGAGATCGTCGGAACTTCATACGTGAAAAGGAACGACACTTTTCTTCCAGACCTTTACGATATAATACACATCTTTGTTTCGAAGATCTTCACAATAGTAAAAGATAGCCAGTTTTTTTATCAATCATCATTTGAAAGGGGCTCTAACGTCCATGCAAGGAATCAACAGTTATTTGAGAAAGAGAATTTCTGAGCGAGCTGAGGCAGCCATAAAAGACGAGAGTGAACGAATAAAAATTCAACAAGTCAGTAAACGCATATTTATGTATTTAAAATATAGAATTTACAGACAAACGTGTTTGAAAATAAAAGAAAACTTCAGTATTGGTAATATTACACATATTTCAGTAGTTTAATTTAGTGCCGAAAACGGAACGAAAAGTATGTCCATACAACTCGTACTGAATGGTGTCTTATTTAAATCATTAGTGTCTGTCAAAACCCCATAAAATGCTACCACTTTTAGAGGCGTGTGTGTTCTGACCGAAAACATTTTGGAAAAAATCTCTTGTATTTACCTTGCAGGTATAAGATACATGAAGGGATAATATTGATAATTTTTTAATTAACTGCAAATTCTCTTATCGAAGAACCATCTCATGGAAAATATTTCCATGCTGCAAGTGGATGCAGCATGCAAGGTGGATGATGAACGCCATTTACGTATTGAAAAAGTTTATGTTCCATGACAAAGTTGAATTACGACCATACGAAGAGAATGCAGTTTCTTCTATCTATTTTTCAAAGGACATCATATTCGCTATTGACTGCAGACATTATTTATTGCACAATTGCAATTTCGCCCTTTGGGCCCTTTACAAGTTCGATTGCAAAGAATTTTGCTTCAGCACGCGTCAGACTTTAAAATGCTTCCACGTGTATACATGTAATCATCTAAAATAAGCCTTATCACTTTAGAGTCTAACATGCGCTGAAACATTCTTTTGTAGCACCACTTGGATACGGCCCAAAGGCAGAAATTACAATTGTGAAATGAATAAATTCTGCAACCAATGGTGAATATGATATCCTTTAAAAAATTCTACATGGCTGTGAACTCTGGCCATTAGACGGTCTGTTCATACACTACTGGCCATTAAAATTGCTACACCAAGAATAAATGCAGATGATAAACGGGTATTCATTGGACAAAAATATTATACTAGAACTGACATGTGATTATATTTTCACGCAATTTGTGTGCATAGATCCTGAGAAATCAGTACCCAGAACAACCACCTATGGCCGTAATAACGGCCTTGATACGCCTGGACATTGAGTCAAGCAGAGCTTGGATGGCGTGTACAGGTACAGCTGCCCATGCAGCTTCAATACGATACCACAGTTCATCAATAGTAGTGACTGGCGTATTGTGACGAGCCAGTTGCTCGGCCACCATTGACCAGACGTTTTCAATTGGTGAGAGATCTGGAGAATGTGCTGGCCAGGGCAGCAGTCGAACTTTTTCTGTATCCAGAAAGGCCCGTACAGGATCTGCAACATGCGGTCGTGCATTATCCTGCTGAAATGTAGGGTTTCACAGGGATCGAATGAAGGGTGGAGCCACAGGTCGTAACACATCTGAAATGTAACGTCCACTGTTCAAAGTGCCGTCAGTGCGAACAAGAGGTGACCGAGACGTGTAACCAATGGCACCCCATACCATCACGCCGGGTGATGCGCCAGTATGGCGACGACGAATACACGCTTCCATTGTGCGTTCACCGCGATGTCGCCAAACACGGATGTGACGATCACGATGGTGTAAACAGAATCTGGATTCATCCTAAAAAATGACGTTTTACGATTCGTGCACCCAGATTCGTCGTTGAGTACACCATCGCAGGCGCTCCTGTCTGTGATGCAGCGTCAAGGGTAACCGCAGCCATGGTCTCCGAGCTGATAGTCCATACTGCTGCAAACGTCGTCCAACTGTTCGTGCAGATGGTTGTTGTCTTGCAAGCGTCCCCGTTACAGCCATGCGGATAAGATGCCTGTCATCTCGACTGCTAGTGATACGAGACCGTTGGGATCCAGCACGACGTTCCGTATTACCCTCCTGAACCCACCGATTCCATAATCTGCTAACAGTCATTGGATCTCGACCAACGCGAGAAACAATGTCGCGATACGATAAACCGCAATCGCGATAGGCTACAATCTGACCCTTATCAAAGTCGGAAACGTGATGGTACGCATTTCTCCTCCTTACACGAGGCATCACAACAACGTTTCACCAGGCAACGCCGGTCAGCTGCTGTTTGTGTATGAGAAATCGGTTGGAAACTTTCCTCATGTCAGCACGTTGTAGGTGTCGCCACTGGCGCCAACCTTGTGTGAATGCTCTGAAAAGCTTTGCATTTGCATGTCACAGCGTTTTCTTCCTGTCGGTTAAATTTCGCGTCTGTAGCACATCATCTTTTTTGTGTAGCAATTTTAATGGCCAATAGTGTATTTTCCTTTCCAGTATGTTAGCTGAAGGATGATCCTGTGCCTCTTCAGAAGCCAAAGCACCGTATATAGATTTAAGATATCTTTCAAAACTTTATATATTTGCATAAGGTCGTCAACAGTGACACCTTGCTTGTGGATTTACAGGAAAAGGAAAATCGTTTCTGGTTCTGTGTCCTGACCTGTCGTCTTAATCTTCTGAATAGATAATGAAAAAATCACTAAATTGAACCGTAAAACAAAATCAAGACACGAAAATCTGTAAGAATTCAAGCAGGTATCGATCAAATCCCAGATATTATAACTAAAATTAGATTATCTTTAAACAGATTTGATTTGAGTGACAAGTTCCTTATGAGAGATTCTTCTCAATTCTTGAAAATGAAGATGTCAGCGCTCTATATCTAGTTACTAAACTGAAAGCTGTAAATTATCCGGATGAGAAAGACGTCAAGCTCATGGAATGCAGATCACAGGTTAATGTAAGCCAGAGGTAAGCCATTGCAAATGTGCAATGCTGGTACATTAATAACCGATGTAGCCACCAGAATGTTGAATGCGAGGATGTGAACGTGCATGTGGTGTGTTGTACAGCTGCAGGGGTCAGTTTGTGGGATGGAGCTCCATGCCTGTAGAAACTGATCGGTCAATACAGGATCGGTTAATGCTCTTTGTTGATGATGCCCAAGCCGTCGTCCGATGATGCCCCATAGGTGCTCGCCTGGAGACAGTTCTGGTGATAGAGCACACCAAGGTAACGTGTTGACACTCTGTTATACTGTCAGAAAACACTCCTTGGAGAACTGTTCATGAATGGCAGAACAGCTGGTCGAATCACAAGATTGACGTACAAATTTGCAGCCAGGGTGCGTGGAATAACCATGAGAGGGTTCCTGCTGTCCGACGAAATCGCACCCGAGGCCATAACTCCAGGTGTTGCTCCAGTTCGCCTAGCACGCAGCCAGATTGGATGCAGGCCCTCAACTGGCCTCCTTCTAACCAACACAAGGCCGTCACTTGCGTCGAGGCAGAACCAGTTTTCAGCAGAAAACATAACAGACCTCCACCCAGCCTTCCTATGAGCTCTCGCTTGATACCACTGAAGTCGCTAGTGAAGGTGATTTGGGGTCAGTGGAATGCACGGTACAAGGCGTCTGGCTTGAAGCTGCCCTTTAAGTAACCGGTTTGTAACAGTTCGTTGTGTCACTGTGGTACCAACTGCTGCTCAAATTGGTGCTGCGGACGCAGTCCGATGCTCCAGAGCCATATGCTGAATACGATGGTCTTCCCTCTCGGTAGTGCTACCTGGCCGTCCGCAGCCCGGTCTTCGTGCGACCGTATACTCCCATGAGCACCGCTGGCAGCAGCCACGATCAAAGGCTACATTCCTGCGAAGCTTTTCTGCAATATCGCAGACTGAACATCCAGCTTCTCGTAGCCCTATTGCACGACCTCGTCCGAACTCAGTGAGGTATTGATAATGGCGTCTTTGTCGTCTTAAAGGCATTCTTGATTAAAATAGGCCGGCCACTGTGGCCGGGAGGTTCCAGGCGCTTCAGTCTGGAACCGCGCGAGTGCTACGGTCGCACGTTCGAATCCTGCCCAGGGAATGGATGTGTGTGATGTCCTTAGATTAGTTAATTTTAAGTAGTTCTAAGTTCTAGGGGACTGATGTTAAGTCCCATAGTGCTCAGAGCCACCTGAACCATTTTTCACTAACATAAACTCACCAAGTCCAATCTGCAAGGTAACTAACGGTCACTACCATTACTGAACGTCTTTAAAGCAAACCTGGTTTGTGCCCTTATAGGGCGCTACTCTTATGCTCCTGGTGCAAAATCTGAATAGACATGACCTTTCAGATGTAGCAACACGCCTACCAACATTCGTTTATGTTGCACGACTTCTTGTTGGTGTTGCGGTTTTCTTCGCTGACTTTGTTGTGTACAGGTTGGTTCAAATGGCTCTGAGCACTATGGGACTTAACAGCTGTGGTCATCAGTCCCCTAGAACTTAGAACTACTTAAACCTAACTAACCTAACGACATCACACACATCCATGCCCGAGGCAGGATTCGAACCTGCGACCCTAGCAGTCGCACGGTTTGTATACAGGAAAATATCGTTGCTAAATAAAGAAAGACAGGAATAGCATTCCGAATTGGTGCAGTGATTGCTCTTTCTCATGAAATATGTGTAAGTTCCATCATGTACACTTATTTAGTCTTATCTGAAGATGATCTAGAAAGCTGAAATATACCTTAATATACGGTTCACAATATACCTTAAAATAATTACACAGCTAGTTTAAAAAAGTGGAGCAGACAGAAAAGTAGCAGGAAATAAAATTAAACTTCATAAGATGAGAGGGTGCATGATATTATTTCAAAGGTTACAACATCGAATCACCTTTACTTACAATCTTTGCAGAGTGTGCACACTTATCAGTACGACATTGAACCCCCTGTGGACTGGATGCATAAACGGAATCGGTTCGGAGCGCTTTCGTAGAGCCGTTCTATCCTCTCTTGAGGCAATGTAACAAACTACTGTAAATGAACTTTGTTACCGTAGATACTGGCGCTGGCATGGAACTCACGTCCGAACTGGTGCCACACGTGTCCCATGGGGAACAGAAATGGGTATCTTGATGGCCACAAGAGTACCTGAATATCACGCGTACTGTTTATGGAGACATGTGCCATGTGTGGACAAGCACTGTCCTGACGAAAAATGGCACCACGACGGAGTCGTATGAGAGGTAACACATGAGAACGCAGGATTCAGTGGCTTACCGCTCTGCCATCAGAGATTTCTCAATCATTGCCAGCCGTGAACTGAAGTTATAAGTGATGTCGACAGGAGTTAACATTTCTGTGCCTCTCCAAAACGTTGGAAGAACGTTGATGTCTCCGCAGGTCGCCGCCTTAGTTGCTGGCGATGGTCAGCGCAGAACCGCGATTCATCGCTTGACAAAATGCGGCGCCATTCGTCATCAGTCGGTGTTTCCCGTTCATGGCACTGCTCCAAACGCAGCCGTTTATGTTGTTGTGTTAACGACAGACTACGAACACAACGGTAATTCGCTAATACGGCTGGTGCCAGTCCTTAACCAGTGGTGCTGGATGACACAGAACGTTGCAGGGAGAACTGGTTCTCAGATGGTAGGCGCATTTGTGAACGGGTAACGATGTGCTTGCTGCACAAACCAGAACTGGTCAGTCGGAACTTTTACAAGTATGCCTGCACTCCAGTCCAACATCGGGATAGTGTTACACCCGAATGCCCCACAAATCTGGATATTGCACTATTTGACCTTGCCGCCCTCATGGAGACCCACCATGTGCCTCCTTCCAAACTCTATAGCAGTAAGCGAATTAATTTCTAACCCTAATTATTTACATACCCGCTGAAATTGTTTACGTGTGCGGAATGACATTGACATCTGACAATGTCTTGTGGATGTGTCAATTTTTTCGTCCGGCAGTGAGTTGTTATGAAACATTAATACTGTTCATTTCACTTTTCAGTTATACAAACCGGTAAGAAATGAGCCGTATACATAAAGGGACTGGAAGACTTAGACTAGTAAGGATACAAGGAAACCGAAGTGCGTCTGTTATTGAAACCATGTATAACACGCTAGAGCGAAAAATTCTGAAGATTTAGTAGAAATCCTGTTTATCCTGCATTTATGACACCAGACTCGAAGGAGTTCATATGAGCTCCTGGTGTCGTAACTTGTTGGCAGAGCGATGTAATAGAGATAGCAATCCACTGAATAATTCTGGGAGAGCCTATGAGATTGGTGCACTTAAAGAAACAAAACCACAAATTTTTAAATTTTCTGCCAGCAGCAGCTCTGACCAGGAACCTTGTATCTCACAGCAATTCTCTTACCAACTGAACTATCCAGGTAAGATTCCCAACCCGCCCTTGCCAACCCTGACTGTCTCTGTGGGTGTAAATAAGCCGTTTCTCTCTGATATTCTTTCTTCCTGGAGTGATAGTCCTGCTAGGCAGACCGGGGAGCTTAGGAAATTAGGAGAGTGGCAAAATTATTGTAAACTATTGTTTACTGTGTACAGCAGAGCAACAGTTCTAAGATGGTGACCGTATCAGCATGGCAGTGCACCCTATCATAAAGCAGCACGTGTGAGGCATTAGTCGGTGGGCAGTAATATTCCTGAAATGGAGTGGCCTGCCCGGTACCCGGACTCAAACCAATGAACAACTTTGGGCTGAGCTACAAAATCAACTTCGCTCCAGATCCCAGGGTCCGACATCACTACTTCTCTTTTTCCAGCTCTTGAGAAGAGTGGGCTGACATTTCTCGTAAGACGTCCAGACGACCTACTGAAAGTGCTACCAGCAGAGTTCAAGCCGCCATAAAGGGCGAAGGTGGACACAGCACATGATGATGTACACTAATAAGTGTCCGGATACTTATGATCAGATAAGTGTTCACTCTGCACACATATGTTCCTTAGACCTTGATGCCCATGTACCTATCGATTGGACACTGGTGGCCGTCTTCAGTGGTATGAAGGCAGCACACTGTGGACAGACTACTTGAAATCGCGACCAAAAGACAATATGCCAACATGAACATTTAAACAAGAATATAGTTTGTGTTGAGAAATATGTCAACTGCCGTATTTTATAAAACTAAAAGTGTTAGCCAGTTGGCGTATTACGAAAACACTTCTTCTTAAAAAATTAGAAATATCGAGAGAAATGCATCAGTGCGCTGCTTCTACTGATACATCGTGTTGCGTCATTTGTACAGTATTCATAGTTTCAGATCGTAAGTTCGATGTTCGGCGAACCAATTTAACTGCGTTGGCGTTCACGAACGAGGAATTAAAAAAAAAAAAAAATAGAACACGGTAAGGTGTATCAAACATCTCGAAGACTGTCAATGTGTTGAGCATGTGGAGAGAACAGTTGGTCAGTATGATGGCACCTTCAGCGATTCATGGGAAGCATCATAACTGAGAAGGAGAGATCCATGGAAAATAACTGTCAGTGGTCGACATAACGGAAAACCAGCGTGGGCTTGAGCAAGGCACATTAGAACTAAGGTTCTCATCAGATTAAGTGAAAAGATGGAAGTGGTACTGTGCATATGTGCTACGTCGCCTCACATGCGTCTAGATGGCAACTGACAAGGGCGTGAGGTGCAGGTAAATCTTGCCGTACTGAAATGAAAAGATAAAAAAAGTGTTTTCTGCACATTCCTCTTTACAGTATTTAGATTACTGAGATATGTTACAAATAGAGTCCAGGAAAACCATTTTTTTCATCACAGGATAATGAGGCTCCCTGGTAGTCATGGACTTGCTGCAGGACGAAGTTACGAGAGCATTGATCTGTAATCTGAGTGGTCAAATGTGATATGAAGACATGTGGACACAAGTCGACCATCGTGTGCTGAAGCCTGTTCCTTACGTTTCTTTCCCTGCAGTCCTTTTAGAAATTCAAATCGGCTGTTCTGTGACTCACAGTAGACCGTCGGTCATTCCGTGTGGCTCTGCAGAGGCGACGCATGGTGGACCAAAGCGATTCAAAACCTGGACTCAATAGAAACAGGAAAAGTTATTCGTTCCGACTTGAGTCCCGCGAAATCCTATGTACGTAGATGGCACCGGTGCATACTTGTGCAATGGTGCGGTAGCGTTCCAGTCACTGTAGGACACGACACATGCCGCGTTCGTTTCCGGCAAACAGTGAGTCGGACAACGATACATTTTTCAGATATTGTTTGTGTGGCCTGTTTAATATACGACAGCGGTCCTTCGAAGTTTTGGGGATAAAACAAGATAAGTAGCACACGAGTTGTTATTAATAGGAAAAAAATACGATTCAATTGCTAGTAATTTCTCTTTCCTCGGAAAACCGGTTTCGAAGCCTAAAGCTTCATCTTCAGGAGCCAGCAATTAATTATGATAACATAAATGTGTGGCGTTCTGTCATGGGGTTACACCCACGTTGGAGAAAGGCATGGGAGCGTAGACCGAGCAAACGTGGCGCCCACCTTTTTCTTTTTTTTTCCCAGACGGTAGAAAATATTCTGCAGTAGTGCCCGATGCCGACATCAGTCTACATCAGTCTACATACTTTTGATGCACGGATACGCCATAATAGAAGCTGATCCGTTGCCAATTGTTCGAATGTCGGAAGACGCGCAGGAAGCTCGAAGTAAGGATATTGGGCGTTACCGAGAAAATTTTACGTTCAAATAGTGCAGTGAGGAAACGATGCATGACGCGCTCGATCAGCTTTGGCGTCTTCGGATCCACGAATCGCGGTATTCCAGAATATAAATAGATGCCACCAGATGCAGAAGATCTGTTTTTCGGAACATCTTTCAGTTTGCAGCCCTACAGTGACCCTTCCGTTAACGATAATGAAGCAAATTTTATCCTACATTTAGTGTTTTGTAATTGCGACATCAGATTCGTAATCAGCGACCCAAAAAATCTAAGAAGAGCACAGTTTTCAAAATGGCTCTAAGCACTATGCGACTTAACATCTGAGGTCATTAGTCCCCTAGACTTAGAACTACTTAAACCTAACTAACCTAAGGACATCACATACATCCATGACCGAGGCCGGATCCGAACCTGCGACCGTAGCAGCAGCTCGGTTCCGGACTCGAGCGTCTAGAACCGCTCGACTATAGCGGCCGGCAGCACAGTTTTATATGATTTTATATCCACATATTCAATTTTAAATCTGTCTACGTTTTGAAGGGAGATGGAGCACTGCGCGACAATGGATGGAGAGGGTTTTAAGGGCGCACGACGGCAGGGTCTTCAGCGCCCGCTGATTAACAGATTGAGACGGCTGTCAAGAAAAAAATCAGAACAATAAGATAAAACAGAACGTAAACCACAGATAACAAGCTTGTAAAAATATGAGCCTACCCACACCGAAGCGTGGCACGAAGCATGCCGCCAGCAATAAAACACGGACAACACAGGAAGAAAGTGGTAGAGGGAACTAAAACAATATAGCAGATGGTAGTGGCTAGCGCGACAAGACGTCCATTCGTCAGTCATTGGTAGCCGTCCTTTGTTGCGATTTATTCATTTGTAAAATTTACAGTATTTGAGATCCACTTTAGATACTGTTGACCTCAGAAACCTCACTTGTGTGTAATATCCGATATGCTAATAGGATTTTTACTCTACTACCATCCCATTATAGACTACTCATATATTACTCGTACCATTCGCTGCATGTAGCGGCAACATTGGGGCGTGCTTACCTCGTAACGTTAATACCGTTAGTTACTTGCCTCAACGATGCTGAACAAACTGTCTCTCTGGCCGTCTATTTCTGCGGCCTCACGTTTCTCTGTTGTCTGTATCAACAGCAGCAGCAAAAGCGTAGCCGTAAGATTGACTCAGTGTTTGTCAATAAAATTACTTCTATGCCTCCATCGTACTCATTCAGTTTCTAGAATATTTTACTAGTTTTTTGTATGTTGAAATTTTTAATTTGCAAAATACTGATTAACATGACGGCAATGTAACTAAGGACAGCTCAGAAGTACAAGTAGACATTGTGTTTCCAAAATACGTTATAAAACAAAGTGGGGCACATTAAGTGCTCTTTTTAACTTTGTTACTCCATGAAGGGCATTTCAAATGACAGTGCGTCTCTGTCGGTATTGGAAGGTGTCGCGGCAGCACCCACCGAGTGCTGGAAGGCACGTCATAAATTGAAAGTTTCTCCAACAGTGGTTACGCAACTACCAAAGGAACTCTCTCTAAAATCAATACATTTATTACGGTTACCGAGTATTCAGTATAACACGTGGGCCCCAGGGAGCACTTTTCTCCCTGACAAGGAAAGCCACCAACTTGACCTCATATTTGATAAAGAGCCACCCTTGCATGATATCAGCGACAGTAATCGATCCCATGCGAAAACTGAGGTCATAATTTTGATAGTACGCAGATATGACCTTTACAGTTTACAGATTTAAAACTGTCACGCCTATCTTTCGTTTATCACTCACCTCGCCCCTCTGCAGCCATCTAATTCCCTAGTTCGAACCGCGCGGGTTTTGTCGTCTTGTCACGGTTCGCGCGGCTCTCCCCGTTTGAGGTTTGAGTCCTCCCTCGGGCATGGGTGTGTGTGTTGTCCTTATCGTAAGTTAGCTTTCGTTAGATTAAGTAGAGCGTAAGCTTAGGGACCGATGACCTAAGCAGTTTGGTCCCACAGGATCTTACCACAAACTTCCAAATTTTCCGTAGTGCGAAGTTCTGCACACTTTAGTAGCATACAGAGCCGTCCCATCAGCGGGATGCTGAAGGCAAGGGAGGAGGAGGGCGAAGGTGAACGTATCCGGCCAACGAGTTTTGAAATATTGTTCGAGAACACGTTATTCCACGCGAAAAATTGTGAGTAATATGAGTACGTAGTATGTCAGCCTCATGCACAGATATGTCCAATATTATTCTAACAACAGTCTCGTACTGACATTCCGCCGCTATACATCCGCCACAAAATCAAAATGACTAAACCCCAGAAACTGAAGGATTATTATTAAATGAAGTTAACGATTTTAGATTTACTTACACTGTGTTTGTGAACTGCGACATAACAATTATCAAAGCAAAGACACCGACCACGTTGACGAGTAACTGAAATGTGTTACCAATGTCAACTGTATAATTCACATATCTCAAACTCTTCCCACTGTGTAGTATTTCGGGTTTGGGCAATAGGCGGCAGCATTGCGACGAAGCAAGTGAAAAACAATCCGTGCGTGGATTTCAGAAGGTCACGATTGTGTACTGTCCCAGTTATGTCCCAAATTTTCTCAAGTCAGTGATTGTTGGTGTTTCTATCTTGCGAGTGTGCCATTTTTCTCCTTAAAATATGTGGCCGAGCTGGTGACGTTTCCTTGTAAGTCAGAAATAAGAAAGTTAAATGAGCACTTAACTGTACTGGACAAAGCAAACACTTGCTGATATTGAGCGCTAGATCGTCGATCACAATGCCGACAGCTGTCTGCTCGTAATTGATCCCGCAACCGGTACAGCTGACTTGGAGCGGCGCAGGCTCCTAAGTACTGACTGAGTGGAGGGTTACGTGTCCCGCACTGTTTTCGGACATGTGAGTGGCGAGGGAAACAATACCACGACATTGAAGCCGCTTATGGCGGCGTTGACGACACCTGACCGAGTCGGACATGCGAGTGGCGTAGGGAAACAATACTACGACCTTGAAGCCGCTTATGGCGGCGTTGACGACACCGAACTGAGTGGAGCTTTCCTTAAGCCAGACTATAAACTTGATATCTATGTGTTGACGTCTGCCGACTAGGCAACACGGCAGGCCAGTCTGTGCTGCATGCGAGCATACGCCCCTGGGTACAGCGCAAAATGTTTCTGTTAAGATAATTACAGGACAATGCAGAAGCACACACTGGACATGCATCTGTAGCAATACTACGAAGTATTTTGAATTCCTAAGTGGTATGGAATTCGACGTGACCTCTTACGCGTAACTCATTTCATATATTAGTGCATTATGTGCAGCAATCACTTGTTCTGCATCTTCTTGGTAGGTGCCAATAAAACCTGTTGCGTTCAGGTATCTTTCTAGTTGCAGTACCTCAATTCGTTGGGTTGGGTTGTTTGGGGAAAGAGACCAAACAGTGAGGTCATCTGTCTCATCGGATTATGGAAGGACGGGGAAGGAAGTCAGCCGTGCCCTTTCAAAGGAACCATCCCGGCATTTGCCTGCAGTGATTTAGAGAAATCACGGAAAACCTAAATCAGGATGGCCGGACGCGGGATTTAAGCGTCGTCCTCCCGAATGCGAGTCCAGTGTGCTCAATTCGTAGGTGTGCATTTAGTGTAGAGGCCGACTCTGAGATGAAAAATGACTGACAGCATTTTAGTCAGTTTCTTGTGCTGCAAGCACCAATTCCAGTGGTGCCACCGGTCTTATTGAGTGTAGACATTATGTTACTGGTTTTCCAAAAGATGTGAATGATGCTTTCTGTACCATTTGCACTCCATCTCCGCTTTAGGCCTCTTGCGCTATTTATCCCCTCTGTTCCGGTAATATTCAGGAGAACGATGGTACAAACTCAAGTCCTGCCATCCTGATTTAGGTTTTCTGCGATTTCTCTAAAGTGTTTAAGGTAAATGCCGGGATGGTTCCTTCGAAAGGGCGCGGCCACTTTCCTTTTCTATCTTTTCCTAATCTGAGTTTGTGCTCCGTCTCTAATGATCTCGTTGTCGATGGGGCGTTGAACGCTAATCTCTTCCTCCTCCTGCTGTTTCGAGAATAGGAGAATCGTTTGCAGATAGTTTGCAGTTAAATTTATTTTCACGAATAATCATATTAGTTAACAGCGAATTCCCCAATGGAGTGAGAGACGTGTAAAATGTGACAGCAAAGTCTTAAAAATGATTATTGTAGTGCTAAAGAAATATAAGGTATGCAATACGCAAAATGGGTACAGGGTATCAGGTACACACACCATGAAGAAGATCAAAGCAGAGGCGTCGAAACGTCGATTGTGAAGAAGAAATTGAAGAGGACGACGGTGTTGTCTTCAATATGAAGAACGTTCTGAATTTTTAGAAATAGTATAGACCGGAAACATAGCAAAATGGGCATTTTTAAATTTGAATTGGACTTAAGGGATTGGAAATGAACCCCAATATTTCATTTTAGCCATTTGCCGTGTTTTCTTTTCTTTCTTCCAGTTAACCTGTTCAAGATAAGGTTAAGAACGGCAGGAGGTTTCACAATACGAAACTGTGTTGTACGACTATACCATTTCTGAATCGGAAGAGGTTTGCAGTTAGCATCTCCAGCATACCAACTTCAGTAGAGCCAGAACACTAACTAAGCTGGATATGGCTCTTTTTCTAGTGAATGAACCCTTTCTATATCCGACTATTGTCCAGATATCACGGAAGGCCTAAGCTAGAAAGATTAAATGTAGATTGGAAAATATTTCCCTCCCAGAAATAAGTGCTGTGTCCAAAGTAGTTTGCCATCTCGCTTGATCTCTTTCAATCTCTGTCTACCCTCTCTCCCTTGCGTGTCTCTCCTTCTGTCTCTCTCTCTCTGTCCTTCTCTCTCTCTCTATCTCTCTCTCTCTCCCTCTCTCTCTCTCTCCCTGTCTCTCTTCCCCCTTCTCCCCTCTCTCTCTGTGTGAGTGTGTGGGACAGAGAGAAAGAGAGAGAGAGAGAGAGAGAGAGAGAGAGAGACCGCTCGCGTAGGAGGTGGGGGATATGGAAGAGGAGGATGAAATGCCCGTCGGACGCCGACCTACCCTTTTATTGCTCGTTAATCAAATGTAAATGGCTGGCACTACGGGCGAAAGAGAATTATAAACACTCAGGCAGGAGCCCGGATTACCTTACGCCATTTACTCTGTTTGCGGAGTAAATTTAAAAGTGGCGCATGCAATAAAACTAAAAAAAAAAAAGTGGCGGTGATGGTGGGGGGCAGGGAGCGGAAGGGCGAAGGGGGGGAGGGGGCGATTGAGGGAAAGGGAAGTGATACTAGGTAGCCTACCTCTAACCTCCATCCTGCTCTAATCCCCCAACCCTGCCGTGCTGGCATTAAACTCAGAAAAGCTTTAATAAATCTGCCCGCTGGTCCTTGAAAGAATTTATAAGCGGCCCACGTGTTGTCCCTGACGCCACGATTCACGCGCTACGCCAAGTCACCAAGCGCGACTGCGGTGTCCTGCCCATTCTAGTTATATATGTGTATATCCAATGTAGCAGCCATGACGTTTCATACGCTGCAGGAGCAAATTTCATACCTTCGATACTCTCTCTCCACTCTTGTACTGCAAGTAGAAGAAATTATTTTCCAATCGCTGGTATGTATTTACCAAACACAGGAAATTTCGATGAATGAAAAATGTAGTTAATTTTCTTACTAAACGTAAACTATGGCTTATAACTTATCAAGTAAAATAAAACGGTAATATTTTCTTAAATAATATATCACAGCTTAACGGTATAGTTTCTTTGGTGCCTTAATAATTTGATCACAACATTGTTCTTGGAAACAAGTATAATATTGTAACTCAATCCCAATTTGACGTCATTGTCCCTGAGCTTCTTTTACAGGTCCTCTATGAGTTTAGTCCTCATAAGCTTTCTGCTAAGAGACTACTTATGAACAGGCGTTGTCTGAGTAACGTTCGTGTTTATTTATTTAGTTTCAATTTTTTTTACGGAGTGCGATGTGTGCGTCGTGGCATTGTCTTGGGTCTAATTTAGATGTAAATATAATCCCTAAGTTTTCTGCACTCGTGTGCGGCTGTTGCTCCTGGTTATTGTGATATTCCTCCTTGTTTAGCGTAGTGTCAATCAAAGTAATCTGTTCCACAGCAGATAGTGAAATAAATCCCATACCAAGATACTTCCCACAGATACTTCTCAAAAATACTTACACTAGGCTGCAAACTTTTAGCCAACAGCTTCACATTTTGTTATCGCCACAACTTAGTTCATCTGCCTGTGGAGAAAACGTTGAATACGCTCTGATTTGATAGCAATCATCGTGTCTGACCCTCTTTTGGTGTGGTCTTTATGAACTGGAATCTTTTGCTTCTGTTTACTTTCTTCGTATATGGCAATCTCCTTGCCTTGCTTCCGTTGTTTCTCCCCTAATTACCAACTGGGCAGTTGACTGAATTACTTCCTTTCCGTATTGTTGCAGCAGTGGGATTGCAATATTTGATGCACTTCGACAAAGATTACGCTTTATATTTGTATATTCAATCGCCTTTCATTTAGGTGTCTCGGCCACTCTTTTTGAGGGACAGTTTCTGTAGGATTCTTCTTATTAAATTGTCTTTTAGCGCCAACAGTTCTTTTAGGTATATTGAGAAAATTAGCAATAGCTCTGTGACTGTGACCTTCGCGCAGTGGACGACGATAAGTTGTCGCTATTGAAACATAGCATCAGTTCCCTTGCGTTCATTACGACCTCGCAGACGACGTGACAGGAAGGAATAATGGCAATTTGAGCAGACATTGAGAAACTAGTTGTACCGTACCACACACAATGCATATTTGTACAAGGGAGCGCAAGTGATACACATACGTGAACTGGTATCAAAGATTCATTCCTTTACGGCCCTTCCAAATGAATTATTGGTAAAATAAGAGCTCGTTCACATTTTATAATGATTCAGTGACATGAATTCTTCTCTCCCTTTCACATCTGTGACTCCACCCATATTTAGATTGAGCCTTTGCGTTCCCCTTTTCGGATTTTCTACCATTCCAGCCATATTCAGATATACGAGACTCCACGCTCAGCCTCTTTCAATCATTTCGTTTGACAATATCCATAGAGACACAGACAGTACACAAAAGAGTGTCACATTACAGAGAAGGTTGTCCTCTTGATATTCCCATTGAAACGACATAAACCATATTATATATATATGTTTCGGTCACGATTACACACAAAAATTCATTTTAGATAATTTTAATGCCGATGTCACTAACTAGAGGCTGACGTTTCAAACTGTACAAAAAGAACGCAAAGTATTTTCTCCGATACACGAACTAGATACTGCAGTAGCTATTACTTAGGCAACACAAAACATTAATTTTGTGGAAATCGTTTTGCTTTTCACAGCTAGTTTCACTAGTTGTACTTCTATAACCATTAACACTTCTCAATTATGTAAATATCACCTGTTAAATAAATGGGTTGGGGAAAAACAGCTACAGTTTCTGGTTTAATAGGGCGAATCCGCTGACGTTTATCGTAGCCAGTGCTTGGAAATACGCTGCACGTAGCGTCATTTACAAATATTTCCTCTACTAGCAACGTGGAATCTCATTTCGTTTTTCTGCACAATGGAATATGCATAGCGCGCACCACCAATTCCAGTGCTGTGACAATAAGATAACACGAAGCAAGTTTTCCGCCGAAATGTGTATTGCAGTTACGTAGTTGGGACTAACAGATATGAGGCACTGAAGTTGGTGGGTAAGCACAGGAGAGCAACAAGCAATTCCAAGCTACGACTCAGGAGGAACTAAACGATCTATAAATGTAGTTGGTAAACAGGATCGCATTTGCATTCTCCCTCTACTACGTGCTTGAGTAACTGATCTTTTAAACTGTGCTGAGTTTATAACCGTGGCCAAAACGATACTTTATATCCCCATCTTTCTGTTACGTATAAAAATCCCCCTCATGAGTCAGAATCGTAACGCTTAAAAAAATTAAAATAATGCTGGTAAGGAAAACACTTCCTAATGTTCTGCAAAATTATATTTATTTGATCACGAACCAGCTCAAAGCTTCTAGGGCCATCTTCAGGCCACAAATGACTGTCGAAAACACAGATTAACTGCGTTTACAACATTCAGTTGTCACCTGAAGATGGACCTCAGAAGCCGAAAGCTGGTTCATGAACAAATAAATAGAATTATGCAAAACATTAGGAAGTGTTTTCGTTTTTAGTATTATCATTTTGTTCTGTCAAGCACCGACGGAAAATTCTGTTAATATTTAAAATTGTTTAATCACTACAGGTATTAATGGTCGGCTGCACATCTGTAAGGTTTATAAGACCATATAAAAATATTTACACTCCTGGAAATGGAAAAAAGAACACATTGACACCGGTGTGTCAGACCCACCATACTTGCTCCGGACACTGCGAGAGGGCTGTACAAGCAATGATCACACGCACGGCACAGCGGACACACCAGGAACCGCGGTGTTGGCCGTCGAATGGCGCTAGCTGCGCAGCATTTGTGCACCGCCGCCGTCAGTGTCAGCCAGTTTGCCGTGGCATACGGAGCTCCATCGCAGTCTTTAACACTGGTAGCATGCCGCGACAGCGTGGACGTGAACCGTATGTGCAGTTGACGGACTTTGAGCGAGGGCGTATAGTGGGCATGCGGGAGGCCGGGTGGACGTACCTCCGAATTGCTCAACACGTGGGGCGTGAGGTCTCCACAGGACATCGATGTTGTCGCCAGTGGTCGGCGGAAGGTGCACGTGCCCGTCAACCTGGGACCGGACCGCAGCGACGCACGGATGCACGCCAAGACCGTAGGATCCTACGCAGTGCCGTAGGGGACCGCACCGCCACTTCCCAGCAAATTAGGGACACTGTTGCTCCTGGGGTATCGGCGAGGACCATTCGCAACCGTCTCCATGAAGCTGGGCTACGGTCCCGCACACCGTTAGGCCGTCTTCCGCTCACGCCCCAACATCGTGCTGCCCGCCTCCAGTGGTGTCGCGACAGGCGTGAATGGAGGGACGAATGGAGACGTGTCGTCTTCAGCGATGAGAGTCGCTTCTGCCTTGGTGCTAATGATGGTCGTATGCGTGTTTGGCGCCGTGCAGGTGAGCGCCACAATCAGGACTGCATACGACCGAGGCACACAGGGCCAACACCCGGCATCATGGTGTGGGGAGCGATATCCTACACTAGCCGTACACCACTGGTGATCGTCGAGGGGACACTGAATAGTGCATGGTACATCCAAACGGTCATCGAACCCATCGTTCTACCATTCCTAGACCGGCAAGGGAAATTGCTGTTCCAACAGGACAATGCACGTCTGCATGTATCCCGTGCCACCCAACGTGCTCTAGAAGGTGTAAGTCAACTACCCTGGCCAGCAAGATCTCTGGATCTGTCCCCCATTGAGCATGTTTGGGACTGGATGAAGCGTCGTCTCACGCGGTCTGCACGTCCAGCACGAACGCTAGTCCAACTGAGGCGCCAGGTGGAAATGGCATGGCAAGCTGTTACACAGGACTACATCCAGCATCTCTACGATCGTCTCCATGGGAGAATAGCAGCCTGCATTGCTGCGAAAGGTGGATATACACTGTACTAGTGCCGACATTGTGCATGCTCTGTTGCCTGTGTCTATGTGCCTGTGGTTCTGTCAGTGTGATCATGTGATGTATCTGAATGTGTCAATAAAGTTTCCCCTTCCTGGGACAATGAATTCAATGTGTTCTTATTTCAATTTCCAGGAGTGTATATTATGATGAGGGATGGTAAAACTATATTCATATCGATTGACTGACTACTTTGTTGACGAATCGTTTGTGTGTTTTGAAATTACGGAATGGATAAAGGCTGACTCATTTTAGAATTTGCCTGTAAAATCATAAACAGTTCACTATTGAAGTTTTGAACATTTTCATATACTTAAGAAAATCAATTTTTGAGGTAAGAAAAAATGATTTTGAAAGGAATCAATCATTGAGTGCAAACTTAATGCTGTAAGAAGGCGTCTGCACGCGGAATTTGTACGAAGATTATTTGAAAAGTAAGGAACCATCGGTCGCGAAATGGAAAATACAGTGAAAATCTGATGAAACTTTGCACAGATGCGTTGGGCACTGAGTCTCGTATGCCCGTCGATCGCATCATGTCGCTCTTTTCAGTTCTGAGCTCACAGTGAGAACGTAAAGCTGGCTAGAAATTAGCGTCTCTCGCGAAGTATGAGGACATGGCGAAAGGTTTCGCCTGAAGCTATGCAATCCACATAACATAACTGTCATGCGGTTCGTTCTACACGACAATTCTCGGCCGCACTCTGCAGGAACAATGAAGATGCTCCTGCAGCGTTTTTGATGGGAAGTGTTTGATCACCCACAATACGGACCGTAATTAGCTAACCCTGAGGTTCATCTCTGCTCAAATGAACCGCTGACTATGACGACAATAATTTGACACAAACAACGACCTGCAGTCCAGAGTAGAAAATTGTCGAAAAGCACTGGCGGCTGTCTTCTATAACGAGGGAATGGAAAAGTTGGTACAACGCTACGACAGATGTCTAAGTCTGAGCAGCATCAGTGTAGGGAAGTAGCTGGAAGGTGTAGCTAACCGTTGCAAGTAAGACAGTTTTGATTTTCACTGTGGTTTCCATTTCACGATCCATCGTTCCTTATTTTCCGATAGCCGTCGTATTTATCCTGACAGAGAGTATTACTGTGACAAGAGAAAGAACGAACATGACTCAGAGCTTCCCATTTCTCTGTTTCCAAAATGTTTATTGGCGTATGTTGGAGTGACAAAAGTTAGGGGATGCCTCCTAATATCGTTTCGGACCTCCTTTTGCCCGGCGTAATGGAGCAACTCGACGTCAACAGGTCATGGGAAGTCCCTGCAGAAGTACTGCGCCATGTTGCTTGTAACTGTATGAACCCAAAAATTATGACCACTGCCCACCGTGAGGCTGCATGCTGCCTGGTGGCGCTGAGCGCACGTGACGCGGCAAGAGAAATATGCTGAAACCACGAGTAGACGACAAAAAGTTGGACGTCCATACCTCATCACAGAACATAGGGATCAGAGGTTTGCCCGCTCTTTAAAGCAGGACAGGCGCCGATTTTTGGCAGATCTGACGACAGAGTACAGCGCTGCGGCAGGTGCACGTGTTTTGGAGCACACCGTTCAGCTCGCAGTGTTGAACACGGTGTTCGGCAGTAGATGACCTCAACATGTTATCACGTCGACCGAACAACATCATCAGTTGTGATTAGAGTGGGCACGAGATCATCGAGGTTGGGCTCCGGATCAATGGAATCATGTCATCTGGTAGGACGAATCCCATTTATTGTTGAACCAGGTCCTTGGTCGTGTCCAGATACGCTGTCATCCAGGCGAATGGCTGCTCGAAACCTGCAGCGCTCCACGGACGCATGCGTGTGGCAGCAGTACTACAGTACTGGCGATTAAAATTGCACGAAGATGACGTGCTACAAACGCGGAATTTAACCGAAAGGAAGAAAATGCTGTGATATGCAAATGCAAAGCTTTTCAGAACATTCACACAAGGTTGGAGCCGGTGGCGACACCTACAACGTGCTGACATGAGGAAAGTTTCCAACCGATTTCTCATACACAAACAGCAGTTGACCGGCGTTGCCTGGTGAACCGTTGTTGTGATGCCTCGTGTAAGGAGGAGAAATGCGTACCATCACGTTTCCGACTTTAATAAACGTCGGATTGTAGCCTATCGCGATTGCCGTTTATCGTATCGCGACATTTCTGCTCGCGTTGGTCGAGATCCAATGACTGTTAGCAGAATATGGAATCGGTGGGATCAGAATGGTAATACGGAACGCCGTGCTGGATCCCAACGGCCTCGTCTCACTAGCATTCGAGATGACAGGTATCTTATCTGCATGGCTGTAACGGGTCGTGCAGCCACGTCTCGATCCCTGAGGCAACAAGTGGGGACGTTTGCAAGACAACAACCATCTGCTCAAACAGTTGGACGACGTTTGCAGCAACATGGACTATCAGCTCGGAGACCATGGCTGCGGTTACCCTTGACGCTGCATCACAGACAGGAGCGCCTGCGATGGTTTACTCAACGACGAACCTGGGTGCACGAATGGCAAAACGTCATTTTTTCGGTTGACTCCAGGTTCTGTTTACAGCATCATGATGGTCGCATCCGTGTTTGGCGAAATCGCGGTGACCGCACATTGGAAGCGTGTATTCGTCATCGCCATACTGGCGTATCACGCGGCGTGATGGTGTGGGGTGCCATTGGTTACACGTCTCGGTCACCTCTTGTTCACATTGACGGCACTTTGGACGTTACATTTCAGGTGTGTTACGACTCGTGGCTCTACCCTTCATCCGATCCCTGCAAAACCCTACATTTCAGCAGGATAATGGACGACCGCATGTTGCAGGTCCTGTACGGGCCTTTCTGGATACAGAAAATGTTCTACTGCAGCCCTGGCCACACACTCTCCAGATCTCTCACCAATTGAAAACGTCTGGTCAATGTTGGCCGAGCAACTGGCTCGTCACAATACGCTGGTCACTACTCTTGATGAACTGTGGTATCGTGTTGAAGATGCATGGGCAGCTGTACCTGCACACGCCATCCAAGCTCTGACTCAATGCCCAGGCGTATAAAGGCCGTTTTATGGCCAGAGGTGGTTGTTCATGGTACTGATTTTTCAGGATCTATGCACCCAAATTTGGTGAAAATGTAATCACATGTCAGTGCTAGTATAATATATTTTTCCAATGAATACCCCATTATCATCTGCATTTCTTCTTGGTGTAGCAATTTTAATGGCCAGTGTATGTTAAGGGCTTCCGTGGGACCTGCTGAAGTAATCAATGGCGCCATGACAGTTGTGGACTACGTGAACATTATTAGGGATCACATGTAACCACTTATGCTTGAAGTCATCCTACAGAGGGATGGCATCTTCCAGCAGGATACTGTCCGTGTCCCATGGACGGCATCGAGCTGCAATTTTTTTAATAGCATAATAGTGAAGTCACGTTGATGTGTTGGCAATCAAATTCGGCTTTCTGAATCCGTTGAAACCTAACTGGGACGCAGTCGGGCGTCAGCTACCTTAACAAAACCAGCTGTTCGTAAATTGAGGGTTATGTGTGACCTGTGCGTAGGTATCTGGTGTCACAAAACTCTTGAAACCTGTCAATTACTTGTCGAATCCATGGAGCGCCGAACCACTGCTAAATTGCTTTCCAGAAGTGGACCAACACGTTTTTATGTAGATATTCACAATATTTTGCCTCCTCAGTGTATAAGGAGGTGAAAGTGTTGCCGGTGCAGGATTTTGTGCACGAACTGAGCTCTCACTTATATCCCATAAATGTTCGATGGGTGGCCAAATCATTCGCTCAAATCATAGAGAATGTTCTTCAAATTGCGAAGGAGATGGAGTCGATGAATGGCTGAAAATGGTCATAAAGTACCCGAAAATAACAATTTCCAGTGAATGATCGGTTTGGCTAGACCAGAGGACCCAGTCCCTTCCATGTAAACACAGCCCACACCATTATGGAGCTACCAGCAGATTGCACAGTGCCCTGTTGACAACTTGGTCCATGGCTTTGGGGGCCGCCCTACCATCAGCTCTTACCAACTGAAACTGGGTGTCGTCTGACCATGCCACGCTCTTCGAAATCGTCTAGGGTGCAACCAATAAGGACACGAGCCCAGGAGAGGCGCTGGAGGCGATGTCATGTTGTTAGCAGAGGCTTGAACTTTCTTAAGTGCTAGTGTTTTTATGGTGCTTTTAGGTTTCCGTACCTAGGACTATAAAACGGAATCCATATAGGATCATACTGTCTGTCCGACTATAAAAAACCCTTTTTCTCAGGAAAAAGAAGACCTAGGCGGTGTAAAAAGTTCAAGGTTTTAGTCAATTCAATCAGAAGATACCGACCTCTAATTCACATATTTTGATACTCGCAGTCTCACTCATCAAAAGTTATAGCGTACTTCTCATTGATCTTGAATCATGAAATCTGACAATAAGCAACGTTTCACTGTAAAAGTAAACGAAAAAATCTGCAAAGTCTTAATTTGTAATTACATCATACGAAAAAATATTTTTTTATCATTTGTTATCTGATTATCTTTCTGTCCGTCTGCTAACACCCCTTTTTACCTGGAATGGGAAATTTATGTCGCATACTGAAATCTATGGTACCTTTCTGTTGTACAAACATTAACCTTCTAAGTCAGTGCAACCAAAAGATACGGCCGTATTTTGGTACTGGCCAAATCACTTATTAAAACCTGTAAGCTACTTCATCTTGATCTAGCATCATGAAATTTTGCAGGAAGCAAGATTTATTAGTACATGTAAAGAAAAGAAATGCTAAAACTGTTAACTTGTAATAATATCACAAGAAAAATTTTCTTTTGTCATTTGGTATCCGACTTTAAACTTGAAATAAAAACATTCTCGAAAGACTTGGAATACACGTGACTGATATCTTACCAGTATCGATGTCGATAATACTCGTCGATATTCTCGATTTCATAAATGGGTGAAAGGTCTATACAAATAATTAAATTTGTACGGAATCCTCAGAGCGCGAGTTCTTGTCGTACCTGGCCAATTTTTATTCCTTTTGTAACTTTTTGAGTTTTGGAAATCTTTAGTTGTGTCACTGTGTGGATCACTGTTTATATTTCACTTTGACGTAAGAAAGAATATTTCGTCACTAACTTGCACTAATAAATAAGTTCAAACTGCGTGACTGAATCGTTTATCTTTGCACCCAGTACCAGCTACGTGAGCAACACCAGTCACTCTCACAAGCAAGCTGATTAGGCAGACCGTCTATTACTTTTCTTTTCTATTTATTTATTCATACCCCTCGCCCTGCACGGATTTGTGATGGAATGCTAGAGTTAACAGCTACATATACTCTTGAACCAGAAAGAACGAAAGTAAAGAGAAGTGATGTACATTAAAAAGATTAAACTTTGCAGGACAGCTAATTAGGTTGCGGGTTTGGCGCTGTAAGAAGGTTTCTGTACCCGAAGGTCCTACTTATACTGACAGGGATTAAGACAAAGGCCGATTTTGCAGATGTCTGTGTAGAACACGTGTATTCCACTGATCAAACTCTTTGGCAGCTTTAAACTGTACAGTGGACGCCTTTTCTTGAACGCGTGCCAGCAGCTTCTGGCGCTATTATCTCGTTCCACGTATACTGCGACGTAGATGCCGTCATCGAAGGCTCTTTACAATGACGCACCAAAAAAGTATGTAATAACATATAACAAAACTTTCTGCTTCGTAATTTGTCGTTTGTTGTTGTTGTGGTCTTCGGTCCGAAGACTAGTTTGACGCTGCTCTCCCTGTTACGCTATCCTGTGCAAATCCCATCATCTCCGAATAACTACTACAACTTACAACCTTCTGAATTTGCTTACTATATTCATCTCTTAGTCTTCCTATGCAATTTTTATCCCTTCACTTTCCTCCAGTACTAAACTGGTGATCTCCTGATGTCTCAGAATGTTTCATATCATCTGATCTCTTCTTTGAATCAAGTTGTGCCACAAATAACTTTTCTCCCCAGTTCTATACATTACCTTCTCATTAGTTACGTGTTGCTCAGTATTCTTCCTCAGCACCACATTTAAAAAGCTTCTATTCTCTTGTGTGGGCTGTTTACTGTCCACGTCTCACTTTCATACAAATACAATACTGCTTAACACTTAAATCTATATTCGATGTTAACAAATTTCTTCTTCAGAAACGCTGTTCTTGCCATTTCCAGTCTACATTTTATATTCGCTCTAGTACCCAACTAGGGCAGTTCGTCTACTACTTTCAGTGTATCGTATCCTCATCTAAATCCCTCAACATCACCTGATCTAATTAGACTGCATTCAAAAAATGGTTCAAATGGCTCTGAGCACTATGGGACTTAACATCTTAGGTCATGAGTCCCCTAGAACTTAGAAATACTTAAACCTAACTAACCTAATGACATCACACACATCCATGCCCGAGGCAGGATTCGAACCTGCGACCGTAGCAGTCCCGCGGTTCCGGACTGCAGCGCCTAGAACCGCACGACCACCGCGGCCGGCTAGACTGCATTCCATTACCCTCGTTTTCTTTCGTTGCTGTTCAGATTATATCATATTTTCAGGATGATAACTGCTGATCCACTGCTCTTCCACGTTCTTTGCTGTGCCTGACAGATATTCAGTGTCATCGGCAAACCTCAAAATTTTTAAGTTTGCTGCCTGAATTCCTTCTCCAAATTTTTCTTTGGTTTCTTTTACGGTTTGCTCAATGTACAAATTAAATAAGGTCGAGCATAGGCTACAACCCTGTCTCACTGCCTTCTGAACCTCTGCCTCCCTTTTATGCCCCTTCTAACCAGAAAATTCTCTTCGTTGTACGCTATAACTTTGCGAAATCCGCACGTCATTACATTTAATCGTTCTAGATACGTTTCGACGGCCTGTCTTATAGGCATCAACCTGTATACCCCAAATTTACTAAAAACGTGATACCATGCAACGAATCGTTTCATCATTAATTTCCAATTATCGTCGACACATCTACAAGTCGTACGCCACAGTACTAGCGATGGTGCGAAATCGCAGTTGGTTGTCTCTGCATCGTCACTGCAGGCTGAGCCTCCTTTCGCAGTAGCAAGTAACAGACCTGTTGACGCAACAAACGACACGGCAGTACGTTGGAAACTCTACAGATTCTCCTCCGGACAGGAGACCCAGAAAATAATAGACGAGATTATCTATTTATGGTTTATTATCCTTTCATTATATGAGGGCGTGCTGAAAAATAATACCTCCGAATTACGTATATGACAATTCTTAAAGCTTTCTAAAACAAACAAACGTTATTAACATTCTGCGTCTTAATTCTTCATATTTACATATTAATTTCCCAACATAGCTACCCTGGTGACGAACACGTTTCTCCTAACGAGAGACCTGTTGGTTGACACCGTCTGTGTAGTCCGTTTGCCTTTGTCGACGGTGCCACAACCCCACCTCTGCTTGCACTGCTTCATCACCGTCAAAGGGAAATCCTCAAAAGCGCTCTTTAAATTTTGGAAACGTGAAAATCGGATGGAGCCAAGTCGGGACTGAATGGAGGACGATCAATGACACTGAACCCAAGGCGTCGAATTGTTGCAAATGTCACAGCGCACGTTTGTGGCCTGGCATTGTAATGCTGCAAGGGAGGATGGTCCATGTGTGGACGAACCTTCAAAATCGGCGAGAAATCGTCCAGAGAGAGAACCTAGTTCCTTATTTGAAAGGGAACGAAAGAATCCATCACAGCCATTCAGAAACTAATGTTCCTTCCCAGGACAATGTGCTTATAAATCATACTCTGTATTTCCTTCCTTTCAGTTAGTACCCCGAATGTTATGACCCCTCATAGCATCTTGCAGATGTAAATGTATTTGGCATAAACTATGTCGTAAGGTATATAATCTGAATATATCAAATACATTTCTTTGATAAGTTGATTGGGTCTGTGGCAGAAAATCCTGAAGACGGGTGAGAGAGACGCCGTTAACATTGGGATGGGTCTGCAGTGCACTTCGAATATTCTTCAAGTAACGACAGTCGTCAGTGCATAGATGCCTCCGAACAGTTACTTCCTTTGTCTCCAGTTCTATACGGCTTCACGAACGAGCATTCAGTGAGCGCCTCTCGTACCTGTATGAACCTGTGGCACTTGGAGGAGAGGGTGCTAGTATCTACATCTCCACCTGACCCTCACTCTTGATTCCACTCCCCCCTCCTCCCCCCCCCCCTCCCGCCGTACTCAATAAAGACCGCACTTGCCTGTCTACATACCAGTAAGATTTAGTTCCCTTTCAGAACTCCACATTGTTTCCCAACGTAACGTTGATTACTTCAGCCTATTTGATCAGAAATCCAGATGTTTCAGATTCCTGATTCTTTTTCAGGTTCCTGATTTTTCCTCACCGTGTCTGGTCTCCCTCCTTCCCCAAAGCGTGATTCAGTGTCCTCTTCACCATCATCCCAACCTTTTCCTTCCTAAATACTTTTCCAAATAAGTGTCACATTAGCCATCGTCATTCATCAATCACATCTACTACTCATTTCATACGCGTTATCAACGAATCCCACATCTCATTCCCACTTATTTCTTGAAAATCACAAAACTATGCTACATCAACATGATCAGTTGAAGACATCAGTTTTATGATCACCAAGACATAATCTCAAAAACCGATCATAGAAAGCTTTAAAAAATTTTCATTCTCTTTCTATGAGGAGCATATCTGTCTGTTTCTACTAATACCCCACTACATGCTTTTGTAGTGACTTTAAATAAACAGAAATATTACTTTATCTACAATATACGAAACTGGAGTGTCTATCAGGTAGTGTATTAAAATACAGTATTATTGGTTAGTGGACTAGTTCCGCATTGTGGCTAGTATTGATTGTGGAAATAGCACTACAACGCTCGCACAGAGCTTTCAGAACTAGGCTTCCAAGAACTATTCACGGATTGGCCCGAACCTTCACTCGGCCTCTGTCAGTATCCTTGCCTTCCACTACCCATTTATAGTGAAACTTCATTAAAGATATTTTTTTGAGTGAATGTCCTTCAGAAAAGATTGTAATTGAGGTAGGATGCGAAAGCGTCACAGCTAAACTGTTTAGGCATCATGGAAGAGAAACGAATACTTTGCTGTACTGTATCAGGTACAAATTTGATAAAAATGTGTAACATGCTGATTTATATTGATAGCAGGGGCGGAAATGAAAAAACAGTCAGCCCAGGGACAAACCAAGCAGAAGCCGCAGGCTGGGGCGTTGGCACGGAAACAGGGATACAAAAATGGGCGCTCTGTGTTCAAATCGTCCCGTCAGGTCACCTTTGAAAGTAGACAAGTTAAATGTCTTAGCTGGCCATTTGAGACATAGCACAAGTTATGACTTGACAAATATAAGGAAGGAAATGAGCAGTGCCCTTTCCAAAGGAACATGCGGGCTTTTGCCTACAGCGATGCAGACTTCCATGAAAAACCTAAATGGCAAAGGCAGGAGGAATATTTCAAACGTGCGTCTCACAAGTACGAGTCCAGAGTCTTAGACAGTGTGTCGTCTCACTCGGTTACCTGGTTTTGTTTTATTTTATTTTACATGTACAGTTCCGTAGGATCAAATTGAGGGCAAAGCTCCATGGTCATGGAACAGAAAAATAGTAACAGATAAAATAAAATGTTTATGAATCCTAAAAAGACGCCAAGCTATAAGTTTATGTAAACGCAGTCAACAATGTAAAACAGGGATCAGTTTAATTTTTCAAGGAACTCCTCCACAGGATAGGACTGACCCATGAGCAAACTCTTCGGTATGGATTTGAAAGTGCGTGGATTACTGGTAAGATGTTTCAATTATTGTGGCAGCTTACTGAAATCGGACACGACAGAATATTGGTCGCCTTTCTGCACAGGAGTCAGGGAAGTGAGATCCAAATGCAGATTGGATTTCTGTTTAGTATGAACTGAGTGAAAGCCGCTAATTCTTTAGAATAAGCTGATATTGTTTACAAGAAACGACAGTAAAGAATATAAACATTGAGTGGTCAATGTCAGAAAACCAAGACTAATGGACGGGTGTCAACAAGAGTTTCGCGACCTTACACCTCTTTTTGCCCGAACCGTCCCTTTCTCAGCCAAAGTACTCTTTGAGAAAGGGAAGAGCTACCACAAAAAATACTACCATACGTCGTAAGAGAATGAAAATAAGCAAAGCAGACTATTTTTCGTGTCGAACTATCTCTTACTTCAGATACTGTTCTAATAGTAAAAATGACAGCATTATGTCTTTGAACAAGATCCTGAAAATAGAGTTTCCACTACGGTTTACTGTCTATATGAACACCTAGCAATGTGAACAGTGCAGTCTCACTAATCATATACCCATTCTGTGTAATTAAAATCACAGGTCTTGTTGAATTGCATGTTAGAAACTGTTGTTTAAAATTTCACATTACCCTCAAAAGCACTATAGGAATACCAATGAGGCTCAATAGGGAAATCACTACCAATGAAAGGTGGGTGTTTGGGTTTGGATCATTTATTTATCTTTTTTTCTTTATGAGTCACCTGTCTTCTGACTGGTTTGATGCGGTCCGCCACGAATTCCTCCCCTTTGCCAAACTCTTCATCTCGGAATACCAACTCCAACCTACTTCCTTAATTATTTGCTGGTTGTATTCCTACCTCTGTCTTCCTCAAGTGCTTTTACACCCTCTACTGCTCTCTCAAGTACCATGGAAGTTATTCCCTGATGTCCTACACATGTCCTACAACTCCGTTCCTTCTTCTTGTGAGTGTTTTCCACAAATTTCTTTCCTATCCGATTCTGTGTAGAAACTGCGCTTCCCTATTTCATCAGTCCACCAAATTTTCAACATCTCCGCATCTCAAATCCTTCGACTCTCCTGTGTTCCGGTTTTCTCACAGTCCGTATTTCACTACCATACATTGCTGTGCTCCAAACGCACCCTCTCAAAAATTTCTACCTCAAATTAGGGCTTATGTTTGACGATAGTCTGCTTTTGATGGCTATTTGTTCCATTCGTTTTTTTTCTGCCAAGGTAGTAGACTCCTTAACATCTAAGACTTCATGACCATTAGTCCTCATGTTTGGTTTCTCGCTGTTCTCATTTTTGCTGCTTCTCATTACTTTCGATTTCTTCGATTTACTCTCAATCCATATTCAGTACCCATTAGATGGTTCATTCTATTCAGTGCACCACGTCATTCTTCTTCACTTTCACTGAGGATTGCAATCTCATCAAGGATATCCTTTCACCTTGAATTTTAATTCTATTCCTGAACCTTTATTTTATTTTCATTATTGTTTCTTCTATTTATAGATTGAATAGTAGTGGCGAAAGACTACATCAGTGTCTTACACCCTCTTTAATCCGAACACTTCGATCTTGGTCTTCCACTATTATTAGTCCCCCTTGGCTCTTGTACATGTTGTATATTACCCGTCTCTTCCTACAGCTTACTCCTATTTTACTCAGAATTTCGAACATCTTGCACGATTTGATATTGTCGAACGCTTTTTCCTGGTCGACAAATCCTATGAACGTGTCTTGATTTTCGTTTTGTCTTGCTTCCATTGTCAACTGGAACGTCAGAATCACCCCCTGCTGTCTTTATCTTTCCTTACGCCAAGGTGATCGTCATCTAACACATCGTCGCTTTTCTTTTCCATTCTTCTATATATTATTCTTGTCAACAACTTGGACGCTTGAGCTGTTAAGCTGATTGTGCGAGAATTCTCACACTTGTCAGTTACTGCAATCTTCTGAATTGTGTGTATATGTTTTTCCGAAAGCCAAATGATGTATCTCCAGACTCATCGATTCTACACACCGAAGTGTATAGCCAGTTTGTTGCCACTTACTCCAATGTTTTTAGAAATTCTGATGGAATGTTATCTATCCCTTCTCGCATATTTGACATTAAGACTT
Source organism: Schistocerca serialis cubense (assembly GCF_023864345.2). Taxonomy (NCBI): domain Eukaryota; kingdom Metazoa; phylum Arthropoda; class Insecta; order Orthoptera; family Acrididae; genus Schistocerca; species Schistocerca serialis. Next base: position 443,544,759 of record NC_064641.1, on the reverse strand, counting down.
CCAAAGCTCTTTTAAATTTTGATTCTATTACTGTGTAACGTGTTACTATCTTTACGACGTGTCTTATCGAGCCATATACGTTATCTCGCATTTCTAGCTGCTTCTCTCACACAAATAATGATAAAAATTCAGAAAGTCAGGATCGCCACCAGACCAAGCCCTTCCTAACCATTTAGAAAAAAACGGAGCTGCCAAATTATTAGTTTAATTACATTAATAATTTAATTACAAGTATGCAAATTTCTTAAAGTAGCCAGATAAATAGCAATCCATGTCGTGCATGAAGCAACTTGATTAATTAAGGAGTGGAAATCGGAATAAGTGGGTAAGATCAACACCACAGAATTTATCTTTCACGTAGATTATTTATTGTATCTAAGTATTTGGTTGCACATCCTAACTACACATAACTGGTGCTTGACTAGAAATATCTAAGTAAGAATTACGTGAGAATGTAACAGAGCACAATTTAACTACAGCAAGAAGAAACACAGAAAACGTGGGTGGGAGACAATGATACTATCATCTCCTTTGCATTCATACCATAAAAATATCTCAGTGAGATCCGCATTACGATTCTACGCATGCACTACTCTGGACAGAGGTTTAACCAATGTAAGAGGTTGTGCGATAACTATTCAACATTGTATTGTATGTTAACCGGGGACCTAGAAACGTCGGAGAGGATCCGTCCCCGCCGCAGCCGCAGTGGTCCACAGCCCCACGACGACTACCGCAGTCCACTTCACCCCTCCGCCGCCCCACACCGAACCCAGGGTTATTGTGCGGTTCGGCCCCCGGTGGATCCCCCCAGGGAACGTCTCACACCAGACGATTGCAACCCCTATGTTTGCGTGGTTGAGTAATGGTGGTGTAAGCGTACGTGGAGAATTTGTTTGCGCAGCAATCGCCGACATAGTGTAACTGAGGCGGAATAAGGGGAACCAGCCCGCAATCACCGAGGCAGATGGAAACCATCCACAGGTTCGCTGGTTCACCGGACCTCGACACAAATCCGCTGGCGGATTCGTGCCGGCGACCAGGGGTCCTTCCCGCCCGGAAAGCCTTGCGTTAGACCGCACGGCTAACCGGGCGGGCATTATTCAACATACTAACTGCGTCTGCTGCTTGCAAACGGCCGAACTAGAGCACGTGGTGCAATCCGAATCAAGCTGTTGTGCTGTTTTGTAGAAAGCGCACGAAAGAACAGATATTCTTGCATAAATTATAGCTCTTTAAACAAGCAAACTGTTAAAATAAAACCTATTGCGTAGAAACTGCGCTTCCCTTATTGCATCAGTCCACCAAATTTTCAACATCTCCGCATATCAAATCCTTCGACTCTCCTGTGTTCCGGTTTTCTCACAGTCCGTTGTTCAAAAGGAACAATGTAACTTCCACACTTTTAAGTCACCCAAAAATCGCCTATTTAAAGCAATATAATTATGGCACATTCGGAAAAATAACTCGCTTCACACGCTTCAGTTAAGCTGATGTCCTTAAGTCTTTCAACAGTTAAACATAACGAAGTCCTAACTTAACCTGCTTCCTATCACCTGAAACCCCCCTTAAGAGCTACGATCTCTTTCGAGATTACCTGGCTTCCCGTGCAGTGGAAGCTACCAGAGGGGTAGGCCTCCGTCACCAACCTCACACACAAAAACAGCCTTCGACACAGCCTTCGACTAATATGGGAAAACTTCTCTGTTCAGGCATTGGAAACCTAAGTTGTTCAACCCGTGCTCTCCTTCGAACGAGAAGCAACATCGTCTGCTCCCAGCAGACGATGACCAACTCAGCGTTTCCCATAAAACAAAACCGAAACCCCACATTAAAAAACACATACAATATTCAATAGGCCTTATTTGAGTGCTCAGTCTTTCTGGAAGAGTTCATGAATTGAGCTAAAATCAGATAGTAAAGTGAATTCCACAAGCGTCTTAAGAAACGACTTGACAGAGTCGTTTCAACTGGACCCCTGTCTCCTCTAAATCGACTTCTATTTCTGCTCCTATCACGTCATCAGACAAGTATTCCCGCTCACAGCGGCCTTCAATATACTCTTTCCACCCATCCGCTCTCCCTCAGCTGACAGCGGAAGTCCCATTGCAGGCTTAATGTTACCATGCTAGCTTTAAATTTCACGGAATGTTGTTTTGATTTTTCTATATGCTGAGCCAGTCGTTTCTTTTTCGATTTCTTCACATTTTTCATGCAGCCATTTCGTCTCAGCTTCAGTTTACAGTCTATATGTTTCATTCCTCAGTGACTTGTATTTCTGCATTCATGATTTCCCTGAACATTTTTGGACTTCCTTCTTTCATTGATCAACTGCAGTATTTCTCCTGTAGTTCATGGTTTTTTCGCATTTACCTTTTCTTTGCAGTATTTTTTCTTGTAACTTCTGTGATTGCCCTTTTTAGAAACGTCCATTCTTCTTCAACTGTAATGCCTTCTGAGCTATTCCTTATTGCAGTAACTACAGCGTTTGAGAAATTCAAGCTTATCTCGTCTTTCCTTAGTACTTCCGTGTCCCACTTCTTTGCGTATTGATTCTTCCTGATAACCCTCTTAAACGTCAGACTACTCTTCATTACTATTACATTGTGTTCTGATTCTATACCCTGGGTACGCCTTAAAATGCAGTATCTGATTCCGGAATCTCTGTCTGACCGTTATGTAATCTAACCGAACGCGTCCCGTTTCTCATGGCCTTTTCCAAGTTTTCCTCCGCCTCTTGTGGTTCATGAATTGAGTATTCGCTGTTACTATCTGAAATTTATTACAGAAGTCAGTTAGACTTTCTCCTCTCTCATTCCTAGTACTAAGCCCATAATTTCCCGTAATACTTCCTTCTACACCTTCCCGAACATCCACATTCCAGAACCCCATGACTACAACATTTTCATTTCCTTTATGACCTGCGTTACCCGTTCAACATCCTAAAATACTTTTTCTGTCTCTTCACCTTTAGTTTGGGATGTCGCCTTGTATACCTGAAGTATCGTTGTAGGTGTTGATCTGCTGTCGATGCTGATGAGAACATCGGTATCACTGAACTGTTTACAGTAACTCACTCTTTGCCTTACTTTCCTATTCATAATGAATCCTACTCTTGTTATACCAATTTTTGTTGCTGTTGATATTCCCCTGATCTGACCAGATACCTTTATCTTCTTTCCATTCACTTCACTGCCCACCACAGTATCTAGATTGAGGCCTTGCATTTCCCTTTTCAGATTTTCCAACTTCACTGCCACGTTCAAGCTTCTGGCATTCCACGCCCCGATTAGTAGAACGTTATACTTTCGTTGGTAATCAGTCTTTTTCTCATCACCATCCGAATGGGGGACTATTCCGGAATCTTTTGCCAATGAAGACGTCATCGTGACACTTTTTCAGTTACAGGCCACATGTCCTATGGATCTACATTACATATCTTTAATTCGGTGGTTTCCATTGCCTTTTGCATCGTCATATCGTTGGTCATTGCAGATTCTTCCACCTTTAGGGGCAGTTTCCCACCGCAGGAACAAGAGAGTGCCCTGAACCTCTGCCTGCTCCTCCGCCCTCTTTCATAAAGCCTATGACGGATTGAGAGTGACGTCCTATACCGGAAGTCTTCGGCCTCCCGGTTGTAGCCTAGACGACTGGAAAATCGTTTCCTGGTGAGATGAGTACCGAGATGATAGGGTTCAAGTGTGGCGCAGACCCCTTGACGCCATGGACCCAACTTGCCAAGAAGGCACCGTGCAAGCTGATTTTGGCTCCATAATAGTGTGGGCTGTGTTTGTATGGAATGGACTAGACCCTCTTGTCTAACTGAACTGATCATTGACTGGAAACGGTTTCGTTCAGCTACCTGGAGACCATTTGCAGCCTTTCATGTACTTTATGTTCAGAAGCATGTCACCGGGCCACAATTGTTCACGATTAGTTTCAGGAACATTGTGGACACTTCGAGCGAATGATCTGGCTACCCACAGCGCCTAACATGAATCTCATCGAACTTTTATGGGAGATAATTGAGAGTTCAGTCCATACACAAAATCCTGCACCGCCAACACTTTCGCAATTGTGGACAGCTACAGAGGCAGTATGGGTCAGTATTTCTGCAGGAGCTTCCGATAACTTGTTGAGTCGATGGCATGTCGGGTTCTTGCACTAAGCCGGGCAAAACGTCGTCCAATACGATGTTATGAAGTCTCACCTGACTTTTACAACCTCAGTGTATGTCTCATGAAGATTATTCTCCTTACTGAGTAATACATAAGTGTCTGTTGATTATATGAATATGAAAACTTAAATGCATATTTGACATAGATAACAAATGAGAACTGTGTTACTGACCACTGCATTGTCTGTGGTAATAGGTGATGTGGAAATGTTGTATTCTCGGCAATCTCTTGATGCTATGGATCTCGGAATATTGAATTTCCCAGCGATTTCCGAAAAAAATGTCCCATCCGTCTATCTCGAACTAGCATTCCGCTTTGAAAGTCTCTTAATTCCCGTTGTGCGGCCATAATCACGGCGGACACGTTTGCACATGAATCACAAATGACAGCGCCGCCAACGCACTGTCCTTTTGTACCTGGCGTACACGATACTAGCGCCATCTGTATGTGTGCATATCGCTATCGCACGACGTTTGTCATCTCAATGTAAATATAAGAAAGAATTCCAAAAAAATAGTATTTGAGTTGGAATTACCAATGCCGTTTTTTAGTATAAAAGCGTGGTAACGCAATGGCAGACGCTGGGTTCGCATTCTAGAAAAGTGGTTTTCATTGCCCGTGTGATCATCTGGACGTAAGTTAACAGAGTTTGTCTGAAAACGAGAAAAACTGCAAAGATTAAATTTTAACGTCTCGTCGACTTTGAAGGTCAAGTTTGCGTACGACAAGTACTTAAAAGAAAATATGCGTTAATTTGTTTCAAGGAACATTTTTGTTATTTGCCTGAAGACATTTATGGTACCAACGCACAACCAATAGATTGGGACTTCAGTCCTACGCTTATCACAGTTTCGGTATGCTCACTATAAAAAATGTGAAACAAGGATTGTTTGCCGCATCTCGGAAATGGTCTGACTCATACTTTGTAGAGCGCCCACAGTTTCTTCTAAAGGCGACGTAAATTCGCGGTGTAGAGGCATAATATCTTGAGAGATTTCAAGCATCTGTATTCGGGCTATTGTTTTTCCTCTTCCTACTACCATAGTTACATATTTTCCATACTCTCTCAATGTCACTACCAGCTGCATGCAGGCGATAATCAATGGAATTTCGCACCAGAAAATCTTACTAAAGCAGCAAATACAGCAAATACTGTTAACGAAGATCGCCATGGTGTTTACGACTGGGCCAAAAAAACAGGGCTCGTCCAGATCACTACAGTCAGTCCAATTGGCGTATATACGATTCATCAGTTCACATTTGCGTAAAACCCAGTTCGCAAGGTGTGCATTACACTGGCAGAACTAAGGTCGTAGTGAAATAACGTATTCGGGGGCCCAGAGAAGTATGTGTGACTCCAAATTTCACAAAAATAAAACTTTATCTACAGACAGTAGTAGGAAAATGTTACAGTGGTTAGTCTTTGGTTTCTTCGATTACCGTGACTTACTGAAACAAGGTCAAGGCGGTGACAACTCCTAGCAGCTTGACCTCGTCTTCTGTAACGACATTATCGATACACCATTGCATGGTCACAGATAACTATGCGTACCCTGGGTACGCAGTATCCAAAACCGTGATCGCCACACGCTTTCTTTGTTTTACCTCTTCCTTTCATACAAAATTCTCAAATATCCTAAACGAACAATTTTCACAAAATGTCACATTTCTGCAATCGACACCCCATCTCCCCCACACTATTTTCTATATTACAACTCTTTGTATCAGTTTCACCTTTGCTCTAACCCATTCCATAACATCAGATTAGTTACAGATAACACAGAAAATACAAATAAATCTAATGACTTACATCGTGAAACTAAGTCTTTTGTCCATTCATTTACACGCCACGATTTGTGGTCTTAATATACTGACGTGGCAAATGTCATGTGACTCCTAATCTCGTGTCGGACATCCTGTAGCCCCGCGTAGTGCACAGAGTCGACGTGGCATGGCCTCAAGAAGTCGTTGAAAGTCCCCAGCAGAGGTATTGATCCATGTTGCCTCCATGGCCTTTCATAGTTGCGAAAGTGTTGTCAGTGAAGAATTTTGTGCACAAGCTGACCTATTTATTATGTCCCATAAAGAGACGGGTTTCATGTGAGGCTATCTGGGTCTCCAGATACTTCACTTGAATTGTGTAGAATATTCTTCAAACCAGTTGTGAACAAATATGGCCCCATGACATGGCATGTCGTCACCTATAAGAATTGCAGTCTCTAAATGGCTGAAAATGGTCTCCAAGTAGCCGAACATAACCATTTCCAGACGATAATTGATTCAATTGGAGCATAGGACCCAGTACATTCCATTATAAGTCGCTTGTTTGTATGTTGGCAGCGCTATAGGCTGTGTTAATGTCGCTGACAGCGCTTTGCGCCCTCGGCAACAGATTCTGTGGTTGGACTGACTAGCAGTTAGCGAGTGGACAGAGAAGTGTATGAACAGATGTTTCTTAGTGGAGACTCTGTGTTGGTAGGACAGTAAACTGAGACGCAAGAAAATGTAAAATGAGCATGGATGTTGTTGGTAATGTCTGGGTTGTGGAATTATTGAAACTATATAATTTTTAGAACTGGATGTCACATGAACAAGCCGGCCGTAGTTGATCCTTGCTGTACTTGCTGTAAGTGCTGTTATGGAGATTTTCTGTGAGGTAAGTGAGCGAGGTGCTGGGATGGAGAAGAGTTTGTACCTCTTTAATTCTGACGAATTTTCCATGAGAACTAGACATGCAATAGACCATCTCCTTATCTACCACCTAGTTAATTATCCGCACAACGGTAACGAAAGGAAATGATAGTGGACACTGTTAGTTGGTAAAATAAGGAGTGCACACTGACAATAACTTAACAAAAATTGTAATCTACTCAGTAAAAAAGAAGAAGAACTTTATCATAATAAATAAATAGAAATGAGATTCTGCATCTATTTACGAAATGATATGTTGATTAAGTATTACAAAGAGATTTATTGTACATCAGAACATAAAGGCACTTGATTATCGACACAAACAGTAGGTTAAAGGATAGGGTGTACTGAACTATTATGAGAATAAGAGTAGGCTCGAAAACAAGGGTCTCCTACTCTCTGTGATCCAATAGATTGACGAGGTCCTAAGGATTCAAATATTACTCCCCTAACTACAATGCAGTATTGCGATTAGTAGGGAGAGGTCAAATGGGATCACATGAAGAAACAAGAAGCAAGGTGGACTTGTAGCAAAGCGAACGCACATGCTGCTGAGGACTTCAGTATAAAAATCATAGGTCCTACAATGCCAGAGCGGCAGAATGCTTTACCTGTCCTGAAACCTGCAGCTCGTCGTCGGTAGGCAGCGTTCTGATGATACAGACACCGACTTCTGCTGTGCAACAACTCTGTTACTCGCCCTGTCAGTACAGGCGCGAAAACGGAGAGTAATAATCTGGGTCTTAAGTCACAGAATGAAACATGACTGCAGCCAAGCTCCACAAAGGTTCCGAAAAAGTGCGAAGACCAGATCCTGAATGCCCCGCGCCCACGCAAAGCAAGAGCGAAGCCAACGTTACTCATCTCCCCACTACCATCGAAAAGCCGTGAATCAGCATTCAGTGCTGTTTACAAAATTCGCCCACACTATCTCAAAACATCATTCACGCCAATAGCGACTGTACACTCCGATTTCGAACATTATGACATCAACTGGCGTCAGTTTAAGTTGACCAGTCATGCCTCTGCTATTTAGTTGAAAGCATTGAACTTGCCGTTTGACTGGCTACGAAAACAACGTGCCTAAACCACCTGTCATCCAGCACCAGACTGTCGCGACCACCAGGGCACGGTCCACAAGTATTCTCAGAATCATGAGGGCAATACAGTCAGTCAGCGCCAACATTGTTCATTCCATACGCTCCGGAAGGGTAAACACATAAACTGCGGCGACACTCAGATGGGTTGCAGGTCGTTTCACCCTGCATACAATAGGCGAAACTTGACCGAGGTCAGTCGTCCTGCCAGGCACTCAAGTCCGTTCATGTACGACACTCTCAGTATTCACGGATGTGCAGCTCCACCCCGGAAACTCAGTGGGCCGCGTCCTCCGGCGCTCGCCTCGCTACAAGCCAACCAGGGAAGCAACAGAGAAAACTAAAAGCAAGACCACATAAAGTTCCCAACATGCGTAGCAATCAAGTGAAAAGTACTTACAGCTCTTAGTACAAACATTCTGACTAGAATAACCTTATTCGGCCTGTTACCACCATGTAATGACATAAAACATTAATAAAATTGATGAAAATTTACTTTTGGTAGTGGTTGACCCACTTGACAGAGGTAGTGTGTCTATCATCCAAGAAGGACCTGTCTAAACAGTTTGCAAAATGTCACAACGAACTGGCCAATTGAATTGGAATTTTTCTTATGACTTTGCCAAAATCTTACATTGACGAATAAGTCACACCCAACACAAATTCACTCTCAGGGAACCAACTGTCATTGATGGACATACTCGCACAGTCATACAAATGTTGAACACATGCCAGATGGCCAAGTTCGAAGCTGCAATAAAATGTTGACCTATTGGATCTGCAAGCTTCTGATTAAGGTAACATTTAAGAATTAGCTGCTGGTGCCCAACTCAAGCACACACATACTTCTGCATGAAGCCGAAAAGACAAACAATATTTCTATGCTTCATGGTTGAAACATTTAACCACACTCACGCCGTCTCCCTGAACTGAAAGGATGATAATTTTTCACAGTGATTCATTGACTGATGGTCCATTCACCACTAACCAGAATTGTAACCACAGACATCCCGCTCACATACGCAAAACAAACAAACATACTCTCATTTAACTGTGGTATATTATTGTGTATAATATTTTGTAACTATTGGCACATACACAAGAAATTAGTACATATAGTGACACCTGACAGGCATCACTGTAAGTGAGATAGAGAGATGTAGTGTATACAAAAAGACAGAAATCTTGTAAGTATACCTGTGTGATCGAAGATTATGAAACATAGTGAACAACACAAAAAAAAACTTTTTCCAAACTGACATGTTGATAGGGAACCAGGATATCTTGAACATGAACATTTATATAAAAAAAGAAGACTGGGAGTTACAAAACAAAACAATATACATGTAGTTGACATTGTATTTCCAGTTTCTAGTCTTAAATAAAGTTTGGGGGGCAGAAAAAAAATGTTTTCACTAGGGGCACCAATTTTACTGGGTTCATACAGCTGTTTGAGTGAGAAAAGAAAAGTTGACCATGACATCCTTCACACGCCGACCTCACACAACAAATCACTCAACACACGGACGTTTCTGCACTCTTCTGTGCAACGGGGTTGTAGTTCCTTGCATGGAGATAGGGGCGCCTGCTGGGAGGAGTGCGTCTAGTGGTGTGGGCCACCAATCCAATGTTTCTCCGAACCAGGCGCGGAAATGGCATCCAGAAGCATCTCCAATCATCCTTCCCTCTCTGTACTCTCTGTAGTGGCGTTGTCAGTCGACAGGATGCTCATGGGGTGGTAGGACAGCGTATTGTTGATTTGCAGTACTGTGCGGTATGATGGCAGGCACGTGTACGGGCTCTGATTGTCATTGAGGACCGCAAGATTCAGGACAGATTCATAGGACAAGTTGTTGGCTGTCCAAAGACGGTAACACTTAGCCTTATCTAGACCCAAAAATTGCAATACAGGATACTACTGTTAGAGTTACTCCAGTACTCGTGGAGTCATGTGATGGGGGTTAAAACAAGTATAGCAGATGGATCAGTGTGGCCTATTGCTCAGAACTGCTCTCTGCAGGAGAAGAGAGGATACTGACAAACTGCAGTCCAGCAATACCCAGCACGGAACTGCTTTGGGCAAGCAGTCTGATCTATTATGGTGAGTTATGCGAACTCGTGCAGGAACTGTAAAGAGCGTCCGTCATAAGTACAGCTCATGAGAACTTCTCTCCGATGCTTCATGCAGCCATTGTTAGAGCACGCCTTTGTCGTCCGGCACCTCTTCTGCAGTGGAATCCCCATCTATGCGTTACCGCTGAGCGGCGCCGTGCTGTCTCCTGGGCCAGCCGCTGTGCGGTTCCGCGGGTTGTGTCCGCCCTCAGCTGACCCAGGGGTGTCCGCCAGCTGAGCCGCCGCCTTACTTTTCACTGCGCAGTACAAGGAACCGTTAGCGCCAGGATTTCACCCGGAACAAGTCCCGCCCACTCACCCCTGGTTATCCCGGTCTTTGTTCGGCGCCTGGGCATCGTTTCAGTTGACCCACGTGGTTCACCGCGTTCGGTTGCACTCGGAGTGAATGTTAAATTAATATCTTACCAGGTCTTAAATTTTGCCAGATAGTTAAAAGACACGTTACAAAAAACGTGCACAATTGGCCTCAGCTGTGCCAGGTACTTCCACAGCAAACATAAGAGAAAACAATTTAGCACTGAATTCTTTAAATACGAAAACTCAGTAGTCAGATGAATAGCCTATGAAGAAACATATTTCTATGTGAGAAAAAGCACCCGAAGCTAAAACAGGAAAATCCTACCCTCAAAGAATAATTTGCTCGGAGAAAGAGGAACCACGGTATACTTGACACTTGAGTTTTACAACTCAGACAGTATACGCGAAAGAAGCACCAGTGTTCACTATAATTCCAGAGAGCATCAAAATTACTTTGTTCTTGCCAGATCGATCCAGGCTGTTTTTGCGTGTTATTCACTGAATAGTTTTGCTGAAAAGTTTTAGGGGTGAAGAAAGAGCTAGCACAGCATGAAGGACGTTTTGCAGCCGTGAAACACTGCAGCATTTATTTCCTCCATAACTGCTCTGTGACAAACATACACATCATCATTATTATTTTTAAAAAAGTGGTTTGAATGACATTTATGAAATGAATAAATCTTTTGGTTAAAAATAGACAGGACAAAGAATAACGACAGATTATTTTCCTGAGACGTTTGCAACAGCATATAGGACACTAATCACACAGAAACAGCCACAATTCTTTATAACCTCGTTTATAATGCGCAGGTATGGCATTGGATGAATTTACAAGTTAAAATTCACCCATTACCCATGCAAATACTAACGAAATACGTCATATAAGCAAATATCTTACTGATTTCATTAGGTATTTCTACTTTATGGCATTCTTTAATTTTCGTGAGCTACTATGAGGGCCTACATAAACAAAACGACTTTCACTTATTTCTATATAACGTTGATTTTAGACAAAGAGTTAGTCGACTGCATCCGCGGCTTTATCACCGACGCGACAGATTCAAGACCATTGTTTTCGCATGGTATGTTTGCTCTGCTGTTTCCTTCAAATAAGCTTATAATAAATTAATTAGTTAATGAAAATTTGTCCTTATTGCTCTTAAATAACATAACGTTATTTTTTGTTTTCTATTGCTGGCGATGCTTTCAATTCTCCATAAATATTATTTCTTTAATAATGCAAATTCATATTATATTAATATTCAGAAAAACTTAAATTTCTTATCATTACTGAATTTCAACACAGTCTAACATGTGTTGGACTGTGACGATAGCAACTTTGATGTAGCTTCAGGTTTGTGGAACTGGCGGCTGTTTAGAGGATGGCCTTACACTATGGATAGGCGTGGAGGGGTGTGAATGGGCGGGACTTGTTCCGGGTGAAATCCTAGCGCTAAGGGCACGTCGCAGTAAAGGTAGGCAGCACGCGCCTCTGAGCCCTCGGGTGGAGGGGGGACGTGTCGTGACTGACAGCTGCCTCCCTCAGGCTTCTCTCTGCGGCTCTGGCCCATTTACTCCACGCCGACCACCCTGTAGCGTCACTTCTCGTCCAGCAGTCACTCGCTGTTCCCACCAACTGCACCATACTTAAATCCTTTTATAAAGTGTGCCTCTCCAAAACTTTTTACAAATACAGCATTAAGAATTCCTTACAATAGTCTCAGATAATATTTTGTACATTCAATAAAAGAAATTAGTAGAAATGAATATTTACATGGATAGAACTATTGCATTAATTCAATATAAAATGTCTTATACTCTGCTGAGAGAATTTACAATAGCATTAATTATATAGACTAGTGACTTAATCTATAGACTCATTGTTAATACCAGTGTGTGTGTAATTATTGACTCATTAAGATAAAGAAAAGCTGAAGTACGCTACTGATAACCCTAAACTAGTATATGTAATCCCAACTATGGCCTACCCGTCACTGGAGCATGTTTAGAACTACTGATGACAATTTAACTTCGCTAACTACGCTATCTATGGGCGCCAACGCACATACCTCGCTGTCTCTGACCCCAGAGGCCTCAATGGATCCCTGAAGCTGCTCAAGACTTGGCGGCTGCACACAAATACACAATGAACACATATTAGACGAGATAAAACTAGCTATAATTGCCTTAGTAATGGAAATTAATAAAAATACTGTATGTAACTTATCGGCTACACCCGTTTACCGTACATACGCTCCCATTCTGCCCCACTGAGACAACTCGATGGATGTTGCTCTCTGGTGTGGCCGATAATCTGAGTCGGCCACTGCTCATCTGAGATGGAACTGGATATACTGAAATAATGGTGGAAAATTTACACACACAAAAAGAGTAACACGGCAGACTTAGCAAGTTACAAAGCAAAGAATCTGCCTCTGTAAACAAGTTCTTCTAAAAATCATCCTTTCGCTCTGCTCTTGTGTGCTGGATCTGACACCAAGACACCAATTACCAGACTTGCTGAGGAATTTCTTACCTTCTGCATTACACCGCTCATACGATAAATCCCGACGATCGCACACGTTCAGAGACGTGACGTACCATCGTACGAGAAACTCGCCACACTCCAGAAAGGTTACGCCCAGCAGCAGCGGCATGGATGGGCACAATGGCCACTTTTGTATATCCGCCTCCAGACCCTAAGAGTATGGCACAACGCACTGTGGTGTGCCCAGCGCGCCAACGAAAAAAAAAAAAGAAAAAACCTCACTGAAAATAGGTGCAACACTGCAATAGTGTACCCATAACACCAGTGACAAATACACCGAAGACAAACAAATGGTGCAACGCTGTAGGGCTTGCTCAGAACACTGTCGATATGCATCGAGTAGCTCTTCCTCAACAAAGACAAAGTAATAGGTACGGTGTAAAGACAAAACATACATGAAGATCAAGTCTATATTACCATTGACTCGGAAGAGTGGTGGCACCTCCATGTAACGGAAAGTCCGGAAAAAAGTTAGATCGACACTTTGCTTACAGAGTTAAACAAGATCGCGCAAGTTCATATGTCGCTTCGTAACCTCTACAAGTTACACGTGTACATGTAAAGAATATAAAAAAAATTACCACACTTAATGTCTAATACGTACACAACAGAAAGATGTTTTCTAACCCAGTCTATTTTACAAATTTGTCCCTTTTGTTTCACACACAAGACTTATTCCACAAACGGCTTAATGTGGGATATGTGATGAATACCAATGGATTTCTTGCCCTTCAGTGCCTGCAGTTCGTACGTGTTATGGTTGGCTATTCTTTTAACCCTGTAGGGCCGGTTGCACACTGAGAAAAACTTTTGGCATTTCTGTTTTTGTTTATTCGAAAGCCGAAAAGATTTCACCAACACTTTTTCGCCTATACAAAAACTACTTTACTGCGCTCCTTATATTTCAACATATGTACGCGGCTCTGTACGAGTATTTTTGCGGATTTTCCGTGAGACAAATCCGCACGGTCCTGGCTTCAATCTCGTCCTCCATTTCTGTTTCGGTGATTGGAACTCGCGTTAGGACCACGTATTTCGATTGACTCATCCCGCTGTTCATGTGAATCTCTGTGCTTCCAGTTCGTGTCGTACTGGCGCGTATCATTTTGCCTCTAACAGCTACTCTGCCGTCCTGAATTTTGTCTCCCATAGTCCTGTCTCCCGTATGTTCCACCACGCTCATTCCTCCTGTCATTGTTGTTGTTATTGCGCGGTGCTCTACGAAAGTCGCCATTGTAAGAGTTATGTTGCCATTTCCTTCGATCATACGCTACTTTTTTTTCAGAAATTAACTCCAGCTCTTGCAGAAGGCTTTTGAATGTTTCGATATTCGATCCGTACTTTCCCACAAGTGCTTGCTGGTAGTTGCTTGGCAGTTTCGCTATATATAATTACTTCACCTTCACTATGTGGCACATCAAGAAACTGATTATTTTGATTAAAGCCTCAAACAGCTTCGTGGGGCTCTTGTATCCTGACACTTCCAGATCTGGACTCAAAATGATTTCCTATTTTATTCGGTTTTGCATTTCGCGCGACCAATACGTTCCGAGAAACGCGTCGGTGAATTATTGATACGTTCGGCATGTACGCGCAACACCGCGCATTTTCTCAGCTGCTCGCATATAAATTCTAATTTTGCTGGCAATTGCCAAGATATTGGTAGCGTGTTAGAAAACTGTGGCAGACAAATTTTTGGATGAAGTGAGCGTCCATTTTCCCGGAAATTTTGGAATTTGAGGACCGATAAAAAGTGTTTGTAATCAAACTCTGGTCCGTCTTGCACATTTCTGATGGTTCTAGTATCAAACGCGTCCGTGTGTTCGAGGCGAGCTGTCATCTCCTGGTGCATGCTGTGACCACATAGTCCTGCCCTATAATGATACTGGCACTGAGCGTTAGTTGTTCCGGTCGGGCAGTAATGTTGCACCCGTTCGCTCCTTGGGCTGCTGTGCGCGCTTGGTAATCCACTACCTTGCCCCGAGCCGGTGCACGGTGGGCCGCCGTTCGGTGCCACATTTCCATTTCCACCAGTCGTCGTCTCTGGATGCGATGTACCAATTTATACTTGGCGTTCCAGGCGTGCTACACGTTCTTCTACGCTTTCGCATGTTTTGGTGGTATCCGCAACGCTTTCTTCAACGCTTTCCACTCGCAAGTGCTTCCTTCCCCTGGGCTTTTATTGCAGTAATTCCTACCGCATTGACGTGTTCGTTTCGTCTCTGCAGGCTTATCTGCGATTTTTGCCAATTTTTTGGCTCCAGCTGCTTCTACCCTTGCTAACTCTGCATCCTTCGCCTCGCACTCGTCTTACCGACCACAGCTATTTCACTCATGACTTCGTTCACAATCGCAAGTGCCTTGTTCTCTGCTTCATCCATTCTCTTTTCTAGGCTCTGCTTTACGTCCTTTACTACCCCCAAAATCCTTAATGATAAATCCTTCGGCTGAGTAGGCCCTTCTTCACCAACTGGTGATGTTACTCTAGACACTTGAGCACTGTTATCCTGTCGTGGCCGAATATTCCTCGGTGTGCTCTCATCTGTGTTCCACACCTCCCGTCCCGTAGGAAAACTCAACATTCCTTCATCTGGCTCAGCCCTGTTACTACCCTGATCGAGCTCCATAGTGTGCAGTCTATTTATTTGAGATGCGTTCGACAACAGTCGCGTCCTACGAGTGAGCATTCATTCACGGTACAACGCTGCAAGTTTAAACGGAATGTGATGTGGTACAGAACCCACACACATCAACCAACACACATAAAACAATACAACATGAAATTACTATTTGAGCGTGGCACAAAATGCTTATACCACGAAATCTAAGTATTCAAAAGAAAATTAATTATGATATTTTTGTTTAATCATAAAATGTTACCGATCACGTCCTGACAGCGTCTCAGCAGTCACAGGAATGAATCGAGGCAAGGGTCGCCATATTACGTGACATGCCTGGGTGGAGAAGAGTTTGTACCTCTTTAATTCTGACGAATTTTGCATGAGAACTAGACATGCACTTAACCCTTTCCTTACTTACCATCTAATTAATTATGCGCACAACTATAATGAAAGGAATTGGTAGTGGACCCTGCAAGTTGGTAAAATAAGGAGTGCACACTCACAATACTTTCATAAAAATCGTAATCTACTCAGTAAAAAAAAAAAAAAAAAAGAGAGAGAGAACTTATGATAATAAATAAAAGGAAATGGGATTCTGGATGTACCTACAAAATGATATGTTGATTAAAAATTACAACGAAATTTATTGTACATCAGAACATAAGGGCACTTGATTATCGATACAAACAGTAGGTTAAAGGATGGGGTATACTGAACTGTTATGAGAATAAGAGTTGGCTCGAGAACAAGGGTCTCCTACTCTCTGTGATCCAATAGATTGACGATAATGACTAGAGGTCCTAAGGAATAAAATATTACTCCCTCAACTACAATGCAGTTTTACGATTAGTAGTGAGAACTTAAATGGGATCACATGGAGAAATAAGCAAGATGGACTTGTAGGAAAGCGAGCGCGCGTGCTGCTGAGGACTTCAGAACAAAATGATGGCTCCTACAATGCCGGAGCCACAGAGTACCTTACCAGACCTGAAACCTGCAGCTCGTCGTCGGTAGGCAGCGTTCTGATGATGTAGGCACCGACTTCTGCTGTGCAGCAACTCTGTTACTCGCCCTGTAGGTACAGGCGAGAAAACAGAGAGTAAGAATCTGGGTTGCAGAATGAAACATGACCACAGTCATGCTCCACAACAATTCCAAAAAAGTGCAACTAAGTCGCAAGACCATCGAAGACCAGATCCCGAATGCCGTGCGCCCGAAAATGCAAGAGTGAAGCCAACGTTACTCAACTCCCCACTACCCTCGAAAAGCCGTGAACCAGCATTCAGTGCTGATTCCAAAATTCCCCCACACTATCTTAGACATCATTCGCGCCAATAGCGACCGTTCCCTCCAATTTCGAACAGGGCTTTATGACGTCAACTGGCTTCAGTTTAAGTTGACCAATCATGCCTCTGCTATTTCGCTGAGGGCACTGAACTTGATGTTTGACTGGCTACGAAAACAACATGCCTAAACCACCGGCCATCCAGCACCAGACAGTCGCACCCAGCAAGGCACGGTCCACAATTATTCTCAGAATCATGAAGACAATACAGTCAGTTGGCGCTAATAGTCTTCATTCCAGAAGCGCCAGAATGGTAAACACATAAGCTGCGGTGACACTAAGATTGCTCGCTGGTCTTTTCGCAATTCATACAATATGCGAAACTCGACTGTGGTCAGTCGTCCTGCCAGGCTCCAAGCCCATTGGTATTCGCAGACAGGCTCCAAGCCCATTGGTATTCGCAGAAGTGCAGAGCTCCCCCCCCCCCCCCCCTCCCACCGGAAATGTCGTGTGCCGTATCATCCTATCATCCTCCAGTGTCCGCCTCGCAGCAGGCCACCTAGGGAAGTAAGAGAAACCTAAAGCAAGACTACATACAGTTACCAACATGCATACCAATCAAGTTAAAAGTACCTTGAGCTCTTAGTACAAATACTCTCATTAGAATAACCTTATTCGGCCTGTTACCATCTTGCAATGTCATAAAACATTAGTAAAATTGATGAAAATGAGAGGCAGCATGCAAGAGAACGCATGGACCCTCTCAAGTGTCTGATAGAAAAGAATGGGGTTCATGATTGAAATGAGTTTAGGCAATTAACAGAGTTGGAGGTAGTTTCACTTTTCTTTAATTTCATATTTTTTGGATTTTTATTATTGATAGTATTTCTTGCAAATCAGGGCCATTCTTTCGTGTTAATTATTGGAAGTAATGTTGTCACTGCATAGCAGTCAGATAGCGTTGGGCTTGTATATTGTGGGTAGTGCCGGTCGGAGTGGCCGTGCGCTTCTAGGCGCTACGGTCTGGAGCCGAACGACCGCTACGGTCGCAGGTTCGAATCCTGCCTCGGGCATGGATGTGTGTGATGTACTTAGCTTACTTAGGTTTAATTAGTTCTAAGTTCTAGGCGACTGATCATCTCGGAACTTAAGTCGCATAGTGCTCACAGCCATTTGAACCAGTTTTGTGGGTAGTAAATGAATAGGTTAAGCTTAAGTTGCCTTTGTCAGGGAAAAGTCTGTAGGTCAGTGTGTAAATGATAAAAGTAAGTAAAGGTTTAGTTGCACCGTGTAAACACGGCCCAAAGCGTTAAGGAGCCACCAAGAGCATGCACAGTGCCTTGTTGAAAACTTGGGTCCATGGCTTCGAGTGTTCTGCGCCACACGTGAACCCTGTTATCAGCTCTTACCAACTGGAATATGATCAGGACACGGTTTTCTAATCGTCTAGGACCTCGCCGGTATGGTCAGAAGCCCATGAGGTCGTCTGCTGCCACAGTCCATTAACGACAAATTTCGCCGCACTTTCCTGACAGATACGTTCCTCGTATGTCCCGCATTGATTTCTACGGTTATTTTAAGCAGTGTTGCTTATGTGTTAGCAAACGCCACTGCTCTCGTTGGTTAAGTGAAGGAGTCGGCCAGTATACTGTCCTTGGTGAGGGGTATAACATGAAATTTGGTATTCTCGGCACACTCTTTACACCGTGGACCTGGAATATTGAATTACCTAACGATCTGCGAAATGGAGTGTCCCATGCGTCCAGCGCCAACTACTATTCCGCCTTCAAAGTCTGTTAATTTCCGTCGTTCGGCCATAAGCACACCGGAGACCTTTTAACATGAATTACCTGAGTGAAAAAGACAGCTCCGCCAGTGCACTGCCCTTTAGTATCTTGTGCACCCGATTTTACCGTCATCTGTATATGTGCATATCGCTATTCCATGTCTTTTGGCACCTCAGTCTATATTGTTTTGGGAAATTACTCCTTTACCTTTTTTCTCCGGTTTATTGTCTGCTTTCCCTTTTGTTTTAAGTTTGAGTTTTTGTGTAGTTGTAATATAACACAATTATTATAATATAAGGCATTTACACTTATGCATGTACTGTCTTTAAGAACTACGCGTCAGTAAATATAACAACTACTTCAAATTGCAAAGTCCGTGACCTTATATAAGGGAGGAAGGAGGGTGAATGCACTAATCTCTCCAAACCAGGGAATAAAAAAATAACAATAAATCACGTAAGGTGAAACCTGGAATATTTCATTTGAACAATCCATGACTAATTTCCTTCTCTGTCTTAGTCGCGTTCTAGCGTGTGCTCCTTCTTATGACTTCAACGTAGACTGGACGTTAAATTCTAATCTTCCTTTTATTTTTCTTTGGCTATAAATTTCCCGTAATGAGTCCATTAAACCGCTATATAAATCAAGATTAGCAAAGAAATGAAGACAGGCACCTACTGGCTCCGAAATTTACGAGCCATTAAAACGTTATGTACATCAAAACTCAATAAAACCTGTTGGAGAAGCAGATAGGAACATCTGACAAGTAACTCTAGTTAGCAAATGGATAGCAAATGAAATAACGGAAATAACAGACAAGGGGTAATAAACTTGTCCTTTCCTAGCGTGATTGGCATACCAAATGGTTTATGATTACGTGCGATTGCAAATGAAATACATGAAAAGTTAACTCGTTAGTACGCTGAAGATCCTAGATGGGATGGATTTTAAAAATTACCAGAGACGCTTGACAAGTGATATTTTTCCTTGGGAGGTTTGTACAGGGGGAATTTAAATGAAACCCTGAAGTATTTTCTATTTATTTTTTGCTGAAGAAAAGTGGAACATAATTTTATCATTTCTTGACATAGTTTCCTTTTCGCTCAATACAGTTATCCCAGGGAATAGGAAGTACACGGATTCATCCGAAAAGAATTCTTTCGGTCGTGTGTGCAGTCACTCGCGTGCCGTCTGCTGCTCATCTCCATCTCCTCTTTGAATGGTTCAGAGATGAGGTAATCACTCGATGACGTCACCTTCTGCTTCAAAGTAACGCAAAAGTTCTACACAGATATAAACGCGCAATTCTTTCATTTCTGGAGTGAGCTGCCGTGGCATCCATCTTGCAGACATTTTGCGGAAGTAAAGCACATCGTGAATGATGTGATGAGGCGCGACTGATACTCAGACCTGCGGCTGCTTCATCCACCGTCACACGGCGATTTTCCGTTACAATGGCTTCAACTTGTGCAATAAAGTCTAGTGTCTTGCCGGTGCATGCCTGACCCGCGCGCTGAGCGCCTGTCACAGAAGTCACGCAATTCACGAACTTTCTACTCCACTCATACACTTGCTCCAGTGCTGCTCACCATTCAGGAAATTCAGTCGCCGATATACACTATGTGATCTAAAGTATCCGGACAAACCCCAGAAACATAGGTTTCTCAGATTTGGTACATCGTGCTGCCACCTACTGCCACGTACTCCATATCAGCGACCTCAGTTGTCATTAGACATCGTGAGAGAGCAGAATAGGGCGCTCCGCGGAACTCACCAACTTCGAACATGGTCAGGTGATTGGGTGTCACTTGTGTCATACGTCTGTACGCGAGTTTTCCACACTCCTAAACATCCCTAGGTCCACTGTTTCTGATGTGACAGTGAAGTGGAAACGTGAAGGGACACGTACAGCACAAAAGCGTGCAGGCCGAACGAACTCGTCTGTTGACTGCCAGAGACTACCGACAGTTGAAGAGGGTCGTAATGTGTAATAGGCAGACATCTATGCAGACCATCACACAGGAATTCCAAACTGCATCAGGATCCACTGCAAGTAATATGACAGTCAGGCGATAAATGCCAAACTACGCCTCGCTTCGTGTAAGGAGCGGAAACATTGGACGATTGAACAGTGGAAAAACGTTGAGTGGAGTGAGGAATCACGGTACACAATGTGGCGATCCGACGGCAGGGTGTGGGAATGGCGAATACCCGGTGAACGGCATCTGCCAGCATGTCTAGTGCCAACAGTAAAATTCAGAGGCGGTGGTGTTATGGTGTGGTCGTGTTTTGCATGGAATAGGCTTGCACTCTTTGTTGTTTTGTGTGGCACTATCACAGCACAGGCCTACACTGATGTTTTAAGCACCTTCTTGCTTCCCACTGCGATTGCGATTGCATCTTTCAACACGATCGAGCACCTGTTCATAATGAACGGCCTGTGGTGGAGTGGTTACGACAATAACATCCCTGTAATAGACTGGCCTGTACAGAGTCCTCACCAGAAGCTTATAGAAAACTTTTGGGATGTTTTGGAACGCCAACTTCGTGCCAGGCCTCTCTGACCGACATCGATACCTCTCCTCAGTGCAGTACTACGTGGATAATGGGCTACCATTCGCCAAGAAACCTTCCAACTCCTGACTGAACGTATGCCTGCGAGAGTGGAAGGTATCATCCAGGCTAAGTGTGGGCTAACACCATATTGAATGCCAGCATTAACGATGGAGGGCGCCACGAATATGTAAGGCATTTTCAGCTTGATGTCCGGATACGTTTGATCACATAGTGTATTTCACTCCTTATAAAACGTACGAGGGTAATCCCAAAAGTAAGGTCTACTATTTTTTTATAAGTACATAGACCTGTTTATTTCTAGAAATGGTTTAGATCAGTTTAGAGCTTGAACATTTAGCTATTTTTCGACATAATCACCATTTGTGTCCATGCATTTCTGTAGACGCTGTGACCGTTTTTGTATGCCCATGTCACACCAGTTCGCCGCCATGCTGTTCAGAAAGTTATAAACCTCTTCTTTCACCTTGTCGTCGGAGCTGAATCGCTTTCCGGCCAAATGTTCTTTTAACCTAGGGAACAGGTGATAGTCACCGGGCGCCAAGTCAGGACTATAGGGTGGGTGGGTGATTATGTTCCACTGAAACAGTTGCAGGAGAGCAACGGTTTGCCGAGCGATGTGTGGGCGAGCGTTGTCATGGAGAATATGTACGCCCTTGCTCAACATCCCTCTTCTCCGGTTCATAATTGCGCGTTTGAGTTTTTTCAGAGTCTCACAGTACCTGTCAGCGTTAATTGTGGTCCCAGTGGGCGTAAAGTCGACCAACAATACCCCTTTCCGATACCAAAAAACGACTGTCGTGTCTTTACCGGCAGACTGTGTTTGTTTGAATTTCCGCAGCTTTGGCGAAGAATGATGCCGCCACTGGCGTGATTGTTGCTTGGTCTCAGGTGTAAAGTGGTATGTCCAGGTTTCGTCACCCGTGACAAATGAGTCCAGAAAGTTGTCCTGTTCGGCTGCAAGGCGGTGAAGAAATGCGCGGGAAGCATCAACTCGTTGCCGCATGCGGTCCTCAGTCAGCATGCATGGCACCCCATCTTGCGCACACCTTGCAGTAGTTCAAAGTTCCGTTAAAATTCCGTGCAAACCTCAGGAACCAACGTGCAGAGATCATCCAGGGTGATCCGCCGATCTTCAGGCATGATTTGCTCAGCCTTCAACACCGTCTCCTCAGAAATTGACGGTCTCCCGCTCCTTTGTTCGAACTGAATTTCGGTCCGACCAGCTGCAAACTGTCTACACTACTTACGACCAATTTTGAAATCCATGCACGACTCACCATACACTTCCGTCTATAGGCGATGGATTTCAGTCGGCGCAGTGACATTTGCTTTCAAAAACCGAATAACTGCGCGCAATTTGCATTTGGCGGTAACATCCAACGGGAGCTCCATTCTCAACGGCTGCCAAGCCAAGACTGAGCGCGTCAGCGCGGCGTGCGCTTGTTTACACAGAGCGCGTGAAGCACTCTTCATAACTGTGTGACCAACTGCCACACAAACAGAGTTCTGCACTTATAAAAAAGTACGAGACCTTACTTTTTGGAGATAGTCGCATAGTGCTCAGAGTCATTTGAACCATTTTTGGAAGCGGGACAGCTATTATGAACTGGTATTGCAGCGCATTTCGCTTGTTTGTGGTATGTTACAATCTGGAGAGCATTTCTTCCGTCACTGGTAACAAAAAAAAAAAAAAAAAAAAAAAAAATGGTTCAAATGGCTCTGAGCACTATGGGACTTAACATCTGTGGTCATCAGTCCCCTAGAACTTTGAACTACTTAAACCTAACTAACCTAAGGACATCACACACAGCCATGCCCGAGGCAGGATTCGAACCTGCGACCGTAGCAGTCGCGCGGTCACTGGTAACAGCACAGATAACTTATAGAACAATGGCGGGGAATGTGGAATTTTAATTACACGTTTAAAGTTTTCATTTGACTCTCCTTCGTATTAAATGCTATTACATAAGGGATTATTGAAACTTTGCAGAAGAAACATTCTGCGATTGAGAGTGAAATGATGTCTATGTTATGTGTAGAAACAGAAAATGAGAATTTTCCTGATATACACTGAATACGGTGAGGACGGACAGTTTAGTACCATGCGTTGACGTCGACTCGGACAGCAAAGTTTGAGTCGACAGCAAACAATCCTCCCCTTGTGCGACGCTCGCACTGTCTCAGATGAACACACTGAGTTCCTCGGTGACGTCGTTCCCGAGCGCTGCGTCCTGACAGTCACTCTCCTGTGCTTTAGGAAGCTGTACCTCACGTATCATTCTGTGTCTTGGAACCAACCCCATTGTCTCGGTATGGACTTACTCTTCCTATGTTCTACGTATGGCTGACGCAGCTTGTACACCGTACTGGTTTCCGATTAGTGTGTTACGGTCTGTTGCGAAGCAACACATCTTTCCGCCACCGTCTGCGCTAGATCGCTGGCTGCCTAACCGCCCTGATCTTCCGCCGTCACCTCCAGCGGTTTGTCTTCTCACAGCCAAGCCGCTTCCTTGTCCGACCTTTCTCGCATGATACTGTCGTACCAGACATTGTAGAGGACGATGGATAGCTGACTACAGACACAGGGGAAAAAGTTAAATCCGCGGCTCTTCAGCTATAAGTAAACGTTACCAGACAGGACAAACAGCAGTCCCGATCATGGGGTAAACTGTATTAAATCATACGGCTTATGCAGTTCAGAATGGTACGTCTTTATTATCCGATAGTTGATACGTGGCAGGAGATCCCAGGAAGTGTCTTCCTAGACTGGGGCGTATGCTTGCTATTAACATAATGCAACATGCTGACGTCGACTAGGACTTAGGTGACAGGGCCGACGGGTCTGGCAACGGAGCTTACATGAAAATTATTAAAAGTATGAAATTTCGAATTAGAAAATTAATAAAGCGGGTCACAATGCTCAGGAGAGTGCAATTATAGTTCTAAAGGAGAGAATGTGTGTTCACAACAAAACTATACTTTGACGATAGCATAAAGGTAGTTTTAGGCAGAAATGACAGTAACATCAAATACAGGAGTTCGTAAATTACAACGAGTCGAAGTTTGTTACAACAATTCTGGGACACCCTGTATATATTTCCATGCTTCTTCAACGGCATCGTCTATTACGATTGCAGCATTCCGAGATCATCGACAGTGGACTACGGTTCAGTGGCAACACATCACCTGGTCAGGCGAATCACGACTCTTGTGACATCAGAAGCACGGTCGTGTCAAGGAGAAAGGCTGCTCGAAGCATTCACGACGCCTTGGTCGAGCGTCGGTGGGGCAGTGTTAGTATGCTAACGGGACAATCACTGGAGCCTCCATGGGAGTTGTGGTAATGCGTGAAGGGACGACAGTTGTGGAAGAGAAGAACATTACATTCATTTGATAACTGCACTTCTGCTTTTGTAAGATATGGCATGACCTTGGTCACTCTCGTTTGATGTAATAGTTTCCAATTTTATTAATAATGCCCCACATTTTATCAGTAATAGCCCATAAAGTATTAACCTTGTACGTGTTTCAGAGCAAAAATTCTATCCAAAGGTTTCGTAAGATAAATAGTGCCTTTCTAGTGCAGTCAAATTTGGAGGAGGATATATGGATGACTAAACTTGAAAGATATGTTAACATCCACGTAAAAGAAACTAGAGGACTGATAAATGAAATTGGTGGTTTCGTAGACTTCTTAGTTCCAAGTAGCGATATTATATCTATACTTTAGGAAACCAGAATCGCAGATTATAATTTTTTTTATAAATACCACTGATGACGTACGTATTAAACTGAGGACCGTAAATCAGGGAAATTGTTGTCCCGATTGCAGTTGCGCAACGTATGCCCCCGGAAAAGTGCGGTTAATGTGGCATATGGCGCGAACATAGACACGATACCTGAGCAATCAGTCACAAGTAAGTGTGGGGTGGACGTGGCTGCCTGTCCCAAGTGAACCTCGGATGGTAACATTATACAACAAAATTTCATTTAAAATTTGTAAATTACCTAAATTTAGAATCTCTATATTTATTTGGATACAGTATGATGAAAAATATTCATTAAAAGAAGTAGCTCCAATTTCAGAAATACGTGTACTCTTTTACATATTTATGTATATATATGTTCTATATACCCTAGAAACATTCAGTAGAAGGCGAATCAGTGAGGTGAAAAATAACACGGATAATAAAAAATAACTTGTGCTGATACAATTCAGTAAACGTTACACCAAAAATTAGTAAAGTAATTGAAACTAAACTGAAGAATTCTTTGTGTGTTTTACAGTTTCTTGTAAAAATTATTAATCACACAGAAACAGTTCATAAATTTTTAATGACCAAAGAAGAAAACAATACATACGAGTAAGGTGCATAATTAGATATTATATACGCTTTTGCCATCAGTGTTGTGTACTGACATTATAATGTATTTTTCATCAAACTATGAATTAATTGCACGATTACACTGGCTTTGTCGCTTGTAATTTGTTTCTTGAGTATCTCTGCTAATAGTCTAGTAGTAGTCTGCGAAAATAGCAGGAGGCCAAATCCTTAAATACGTCTTCTACATGACTGCACTGCAATACCATCATAAAAAATCTCACCATGTCTGTCAGAAACTCCCCCCCTCCCCCTCCCCATATTGAGGGAAGAAATCGAGATGGTCATAAAGGAAGTGTATTTGAGAGATACGTGACTGCAAAGCCTTTCATGACATCATAACAGTTCACTCACAACTGCCTTATAATCTTTAGCTCTCTGATTTCCCAAGTAACCGAAACGAAAGTTTTTAATACTTTTCTCATCATCACGTAACATTTCATCAAACAGCTTGTCTCTGGAAAGTTCTCGTATCTGTGGGATAAGCAGGATATCCTCTTTGAGTTTTGAGTAACTCATTCCTGGGAATTTTTCCCTCACGAGCTATAAGGCTTCGCATTTGTAGTTCCTTCTCTTTACAAATTTTTTGTAAGAACTAATTTTATGTGTAAAGCTTTAATGTAACAACTTTGTGGGGTCAGCTAGTGACTCATGTGGTATATTCTCCATGCCTGCCCGTAGTGAAATTCTCTGGGCCAATAAGTTTAGCCACAGTGAGATGCACGAACCCTGCTGTCTTATTCGCAAATGAAACTATATGTGGTGTAACATAATTGTATGCCTCCGACTTCGTGACTTCAAAGAAGCCCTAGAGCCAGCCAGGGTGGCCGAGCGGTTCTAGGCGCTACAGTCTGGAACCGCGCGACCGCTACGGTCGCAGGTTCGAATCCTCCCTCGGGCATGGATGTGTGTCATTTCCTTAGGTTAGTTAGGTTTAAGTAGTTCTAAGTTCTAGGGAACTGATGACCTCAGAAGTTAAGTCCCATAGTGCTCAGAGCCATTTGCAGCCCTTGAAATTTACAAAAGACCCTTGCGTATGAACAGCATACGCAGTTGGAAGAAAAAGAAACTCGCTAAAAATATGGGGTAAAGCTTCCAAGCGGCACGAATAATAGTCACTGAACAATCTTAGTCTTTCAGGAACATAAGTAATTCCAATAACTTCTATTCAACCTTATATATTACTAAATGGTACAAAATTGGCTGGCGTTGTAAAAAAAAATTTTCCCATTAATTGATATATTTTCGTTTCAGTTGGTGACATGACATCCCATTCTTGTACATATCTGCAGGTGCGATGCAGGAACTTCACTTTTATGTTTTGAAAGTTCAAAATCTCTTATGAAATCACTGAATTAATTTTGGGTTACTGTGGAAGGCTTCTCAAAAGAGACATCACTTCGGAAATCTTGATCTTTTGAGACGCTAAATTTAAAAACTGAACTTCTTCACTGTTAACTTCAGCAGGATGAACATGGTATAATATTTGTGGTTCAGGTACAATAACACATCACCATGTGGAACGGGACGTATGGCAGACGTAATATTAGGTGAGGTCACTGTCAGTTTATTTTTGTATAAAATTGCGTTACTAGGGGTAACCATGCAGAAATAACGATGTGTTAAGTGGTGGCATCCCTTCACATCATAAGACCTGGAAGGGATACTGAACAAACCTTGTCATTACCCCAGTTTCGGAAATTGCTGGTTCAGGTGTTGCAATTAACAAGTCGTGCCCAGTGTTTATACTGATCCCGACTTTACAGCCAAAATAACTATAACAGAAGTTTTTATTTGATTTACTGTTTTGTTTTTACAAAGAGGTGTCATTTCTCCACAGACGTAGCAAAAACTTGTCAGCACTGTTTACAGAATTTCGTGGCCTTCTTTGGGATACGCTAGCTGTCACTTTTCTGTACACGTCGTAAATTCGAAAATTATTAGACAAGCACACTAGTTAATCTGCTGTTCTTTTCTCCTCTCGCTAGCGACATCAGTACAATATCAGTTGCTCATTATTAAGTTCAGACCTCAAATGCTGATGCCTTGCATTTGTGTATTTGTGCCAAGGAGCTCTCTTTCTTCACGTTGGCGAGTGAGATTTGTATTCATAATAGCCGGTGTTCGTAAGTGTAACTGGCAAAGAACTGTGAAAAGCGGCCGCCTTACCATAGGTATTGGTTAAAATTAAAAGCGAGCTTTAAATACAGTACATAAAATCTATGTAGTTGAAATGAAGTGCTATCCTTGAGACTTTCAGATATTTGAGATCACACAGTAATGAAATACATAAACTGAGTACTGCTGAGATGAGCTCAGCTAAACATGTGAAATTATTGTGTTGTGTGGGAGATAAATAAAATAAAGAAACAGTTACCCACAGTGCAGCTGTCGGCGGCAAAGAGGTTAATTATTTGAGTACTGTTTATTCTTTGTTCTATGGAGTTAGTATGTTCCGTTGTTAACTGTTCTCTTTTATGTTTTACGGGAAAGAGAAATAAAGTTGAATTTTCTTCCATGTGCGAATAAGAAGTTATTATTTAGTATGGTGTTACGTAGCGGCCATAAAGTTGTGAGCCCTGATCCAGATGAACTCGCACTGCAAGCAACAAACAAGCGAGACGACGCAAATTCGCCGACGCAGACTACAGATGACGGAAGTTCTACGTCACATTTAGTACTGCTGCAAAGTACTGCTGCAAAGTAATGTTGCAAAGTACTGCTGCGCAGGAGAGGCTCCGCAATCGACGAAGCTACGAGAAACGATAATTCATTTAGAGAGGATTTGAAGGTGCGCACGCATCAGATCGTGTCCGATAAACCAGAACTCTGGTTTTCGATGTTAGAGTTGGCGTTCACTCGTAATAAAGTAACAAACGATGAAAAAAAAGGATAACAGTCAATAGTCTTGATGCCGGAGCAGCAGCATTGGTAGAAGATGAAATTAAGCGTTCGCCTGTTGATCTAACAGTTTACTAAGCCTGCTTATCAAAATCTTCTTTAGACTTGTATATTGCTGTGTTAGGCAGCGAGCGATAAGGTGACGGATCCCTGTCAGAATTTTGGCGGGAGTTACGGATGATAGTGACGGAGGAAGAATTTTCCGATGCTGCCCTCCGGTACGTTTGGACATCACAGCTTCCCATGACAGTAAGAGCGGCGGTATCTACGAACGATGGGTGTGACATGACTACTATTCTCCAGCTAGCCGATAGTGTTTACTGAAATAATGCAGACAGCAAGTACACTGAGCATCGCAGAAGCGGTAACGAAGTCGGAAGCGCATCAGGCGGCGGCAATACACGAGAGTCAACAGTAAATACAACTGCAGAATTTCAGTAACAACTATACGGGCTACAGAGACAAATCGTGGCTTGGAATAGTACTGGTTTATAGGGTCCGGCAGCGCACTTAGGAAACAGTGCACACGCGAAACCTGAATAACTATACTACGTAACCAAAATGACTTACAAGTTCATTGTGTCATCCATCGGTAACGCTGGAATTCACTATGGTGATGGACGACCCTTAGCCTTGATTACAGCTTCCACTCTCGCAGGCATGTTCAATGAGGTGCTGGAAGGTTTCTTGGGGAATGGCAGCCCATTCTTCACGGAGTGCTCCACTGAGGACGGGTATCGATGTCGGTTGGTGAGGCCTGGCTCGAAGCCGGTATTCCAAAACATCCCAAAGGTGTTCTATAGGTCAGGATTCTGCGCAGGCCAGTCCATTACAGGGATGTTATTCTCGTGTAACCATTCCACCACAGGCCGTGCGTTATGAACAGGTGGTCGATCGTGTTGAAAGAAGCAGTCGCCATCCCCGAATTGCTCTTCAATAGTGGGAATCAAGAAACTGCTTAAAAATCAATGTAGGCCTGTGCTGTGATAGTTCCACGCAAAACAACAAGGGGTGCAAGCCCTCTCCAAGAAAGACACGACCACACCTCCGCCTACGAATTTTACTGTTGGCACTACGCATGCTGACAAATAATGTTCACCATGCATTCGCCATACCCACACCTTGCCATCGGATCGCCACATTGTGTACCGTAATTCGTCACCTCACACAACGTTCACAACGTTTTTTCACTGTTCTATCGTCCGATGTTTACGCTCCATACACCAAGCTCATGGTCTAGTGGAGAGCGTTGCTGCCTCTGGATCACGAGCTCCCGCTTCGATTCGCGGCAGGGTGGAGATTTTCTCTGCCAGGGGACTGGGTGTCTGTATTGTCCTCGTCATTACATCATCATCATCCGTGACAGGAGTTAAACTGGAATGTGAAAAAATTGGTCTGTGTGAAAATTGGGACTTTGTACAGGCGCTGATGACTGCGCAGTTGAGCGCCCCACAAAGCAAACATTATCGTCAACACCAAGCGAGGCGCCGTTCGGCACTTACCGGCGTGATGTGTGGCTTATGAGCAGCCGCTCGCCGCGCAGGATTAGCCGAGCGGTCTAAGGCGCTGCAGTCATGGACTGTGCGGCTGATCCCGGCGGAGGTTCGAGTCCTCCCTCGGGCATGGGTGTGTGTGTTTGTCCTTAGGATAATTTAGGTTAAGTAGTGTGTAAGCTTAGGGACTGATGAGCTTAGCAGTTAAGTCCCATAAGATTTCACACACATTTGAACTTTTTTTTTTGAGCAGCTGCTCGACCATGAAATCCAAGTTTTCTCACCTCCTGCCTAACTGTCGTAGTACTTGCAGTCGATCCTGATGCAGTTTGGAGTTCCTGTTTGATGGTCTGGATAGACTTCTACTACACATTACGACCATCGTCAACTGTCGGCGGTCTCTGTCAGTCAACAGACGAGGTCAGCCATTAAAGTTTTTTGGAAATTTGTGGTAACGTCTTATATGACAAACCAGCTGAGGTCATCGGTCCCTAAGCTTACACACTGTTGTGACTTGGCAAGACAGCCAAATCACAATGAGAGGAAGCCGAAAGGCACGCGCTTAAACTCACGCAGATTGGCGTGAGGTCTGGAACATTACAAGGAAATTAATAGTAGCAAATAAAGTACGTAGTTGATATAATACTTAACTTTAATCCATAACTGTAGAACATCTCTCTTGACGGTACATGTTATAACCACAATATAAAATAATATCAAATGCTATGGCGCCTTGCTAGGTCGTAGCAAATGACGTAGCTGAAGGCTATGCTAACTATCGTCTCGGCAAATGAGAGCGTAGTTGTCAGTGATCCATCTCTGGCTAAGTCGGCTGTACAACTGGGGCGAGTGCTAGTACGTCTCTCTAGACCTGCCGTGTGGTGGCTCTCGGTCTGCTATCACTGACAGTGGCGACACGCGGGTCCGACGTATACTAATGGACCGCGGCCGATTTAAAGGCTACCACCTAGCAAGTGTGGTGTCTGGCGGTGACACCACACACACTACTTAAACTAACTTAAAGTAACTTACTCTAAGGACGACACACACACACATACACACACCCATGGCCGAGGGAGGACTCGAACCTCCGACGGGGTGAGTCGCGCGATCTTGACAACACGCCTCAGACCGCGTGGCTACCGCCTTTACGTTTTGTGCTGAACGTGTCCCTTCACGTTTCCCCTTCACTATCACATTGGAAACAGTGCACCTAGGGCTGTTTACGAGTGTGGAAATCTCGCTTATAGACGTATGACACAAGTGACACTCAATCACCTGACCACTATCGATGTCCATGAGTTCCGCAGAGTGCGCCATTCTGCTCTCTCACGATGTCTAATGACTACTGAGGTCGCTGATACGGAGTACCTCGCATTAGGTGGGAGCACAATGCACCTAGTGTGACAAAGTATGTTTTTGGGGGACTTTTGATGACATTGTGCATGTTGGTATCATAAACGGTTCGGTGAACGAGCGGCCAATGTATTCTACCATGCAATGACGTACGCCATGTCAATAACGTGGAGATTGTAAGCACAAATATTTTCTTTTTGCCTTTATCACGACGACTTTATGTTATTATCTGGTATACACCGGGTCAGAATAAGCACATTGCCGGTAGAGAGGGATATGTCTGTCAAGGACGGTTCGTTTGTTCGCCTCAGGGCAGCAAATAAACAGGCGATAACAACGTATGAAGGTTGCAGCAAGAACGTGAATTACGTTTTCGTGGGACCTGTCGCTGGAAGTTTGTAATAGTGGAAGTGCCGGAATCAATCATAGGGGCAGATTTTCTGTACGTATACATTATCACCACTGACATTCGGTTGGCTCGAATCGAGAAAGGAGAAGAAACGGTAACTAGGCTTCTAGGAAAATTCAGAGAAAGACGAGGCGGTTCGGTAAAAGTGTCAGAGCTACACCACATAAACCACATAAACACCTTGCCAGACCTTCCAGTGTCTCTTATACGGAGAAGACTGGCACCAGACAGATTCGTGGGCGCAAAGGCCGAAGGCTAACGTATGTTACAAAAAGGAGTGATACGAAGATCTGATAGTGCATGGACGTCACCTTTACATCTAGAAAACAAAATACATGATGCCCGATTGATAACCAGTGAAATTAGTC
Organism: Schistocerca serialis cubense; assembly: GCF_023864345.2. Classification (NCBI taxonomy): domain Eukaryota; kingdom Metazoa; phylum Arthropoda; class Insecta; order Orthoptera; family Acrididae; genus Schistocerca; species Schistocerca serialis. Next base: position 443,512,636 of record NC_064641.1, on the reverse strand, counting down.
GTCAGGGCTTAGCTGATTTTGATTGGGTTAACACCATCCGTGTAGACGAGGCATCAGTGGCCAACATAGCTGGTTTACGCAGACTACCTGCGATTGTGATGTTCTCCAACGATCAACTGACAACTCACAGTTGATGGACACACAGTTTCAGCAGACAGCATCCACCGTTCGAAGATAATATGACATTTATACAACAAACACCTCGGCCGTTGGATTTGGAACAATTATGTAAGCTTTCAGGCGGTGTAAATTTTTACCGTCGACGTCTGACGGGAACAACTGCTTTGCAAACACCGCTCACACAGGGGCTGACAGGCCCTAATGCCAATGAATATCAGAAGCTAGAGTGTACACCATGCGTGCAGCAAGCCTTTGAATACATAAAGACAGTCGGAAGCAAGTGGTTTTACTGACCCATTCAGAAAATGATGCGAAATTAGCTATAATAGTCGGCATAGGTCAGATAGTCATTGGAGCAGCGTTACATCAAGGGTCTGCTGGACACTGGCAGCCATTGAGGTTTTTCTCACAGAAACTCACAGAAGCACAAAGGAACTGTAACTGTTAGGGGTGTATGAGGCAACAAGGCACTTTCGGCGCTATGTGGATGGTAGATCATTTACAGGTTCACAGACCACAAACCACTGAACTTTGCGTTCAGCAAGCGTACAGATGCTCTGTCACCAAGGCAGTTCAGACAGAATCCATAAGCCCGTTCACCACGGACTTACGTTATGTACAAGGAGCGAAGAATGTCGTAGCACAAAATTTCTCAAGGATCGCGGCGATGACCAATTCTGTGGATTACGAGAGATTGGCAAGAGAGTGATTACAAGACGCACAACTGCAAGTTTTTCGGTAGAGCACCTCCAAAGGGCTGAGACTTTGGGAAATACGTCCAGAAGGTGAGACCGTTAAAATATGGTGTAACACCCCACAAGGAAGACCTAGACTGCTCGTGTCTGAACGTTTACGGCAAGATACATTCGAAAATATACGTAAATTGGCTCCTCCAGGTATACCGGCAAGTATTAAGTTGCTTACAGAACGTTTCGTCTGGCCTGGAGCTAGGAATGACTGTCGAAGGTGGACACAGACATACACTGCCTGCCACCGTTGCAAGGTGGGACGTCATGTAAAAAAACCAGTGGGGTACGTTCACTGGACATCTAGTTGTTTTGAACACGTGTGACATCGTTGGCCTATTGCCGATGTCTGAAGGTTACTGTTATCTTCTAACAGCAATTGACAGGTTTACGAGGTGGGCAGAAGCCGTACCGACTCATCAACGGAGACAGTCAGTAAAAGTTCCTTGGCGACATGGATAGCAAGATTCGGATGCCCAATGCACGTCACGACTGACCAAGGTCGTCAATTCGAATCCTCATTAATTCTTGAACTAGCGAACATTTGTGGATTCGACGTCACCGTCCAACAAGCTATCATCCAGAAAGTAAGGGAATGATAGAGCGATGGCACAGAACACTTAAGGCTGCATTGATGTGCCGTGGTGACATTTGTTCTGCATCACTACGTACTGTTCTCAAACCAGACCCAGGGGCATCCATGGCAGAGAGTGTGTACGGAGAAACCTTACGCCTTCCCGGCAAGTTCTTTGAAGAGTGTAAGAGCGAGACTGACCCACCGCATTTACTGAAGAGGGTTAAAAAACAGCTGATTAACCTCCAGCCACAACCGTCGAAATGGCATGGTGACGTATCATCATTTGTGCTCCGAGACTTAAGCAACTGTTCGCATGTGATTTTACGAACCGACGCGGTAGGAGCCCCTTTGCATTCATCTTACACTGGATCGTATACGGTACCGCAATCTAAAGCAAACACGACGAAGCTCATCACAATAAACTCGTTACTGTCGTACTAGATCGAGTGAAGCCTGCTCAGATGTTGTACTGGCGGAAAGCTTAAAACAGGAAGACGTACAAGACTCTCAGCGGAATATGGTGCCACAACAGGAGCAAACATGTTCCAGAATAGCAAATAAACTGAATCTGGTAGAAGATACGGAGGAAGAACAGGACACTCATCCGGTGATTTACACAAGATCGGGTCTAAAGGTCCGATACAAGTTTCCTCATGTACCTGGAGCTCCACTCTACCGGGAGGGAGCTGTGTGGGCGATGAATGATAGACAAAATAAATAAACAGTTACGCACAGTGCAGCAGTCGGCGGCAAGGACGTTAATAATCTGAGTACCGTTCATTCTTTGCCTTTGTTCTATGGAGTTAGAATATTCTGTTATTGATTATTCGCTTTTATGTTTTACGAGAAAGAGAAATAAAGTCATACGTTCGCATGCTCGTGTAAGAAGTCGTTATTTAGTGCGGTTTCCCGTAGATGCCATAGTTGCGTAATGTACACGTTGCTTAATGTGTAGCTACCATGCGCTAACCAGTATTTGAGAACGAGAGCACTTGCCTGCATCAAACTTTGGACATATTTCAAACCTTTGCGAATCATTTTATCGCTTACAGCCTCCACAAAACGATGATAAGAAGACTCATCACTTACGACATTTTCACTGTTTATTAAGTAAAACTGCACCATCAGGCATGACATCACGACGTTTAAATTTATTAGCTTTTGGTAGTAACTATATTCGCAACACATTTAGCAGACAATATCTACCACATATGCCGCGGAATATACCTATAAAATTATATCAATTGCGACACTGAGGGATGAGGAAGGGAGGAGGAGAGGCACAGAGAAAGGTATGACGAGGAGATGGGCAGGGAGAGGAGGGAATTGCGACATAGAAAGGAAAGAGGAACTAGACGGAGAGTGGGAGTGGAGGAAGTGGACAGAGAGAAGGGGGCGAAGCAAATGGACAGAGAATTACGTCGTGTACTCATCTAGTTTTAAAATATTTTCGTTTAACAAAATAAAAATTGGATATTTTATTTATATTGTTCGCATCAACTTAAATATGTAAATAGTTGAAAAGTGTTCATAATATCACGAATAAACCCATAATCATAGAAGTACAGCCAAGTCAAAAAATTTTCCGTACAAAATGACTTTGTTTAAAAGTAAGCAAGAACAGATAATATAAAGGGTGTCCCTTAAAGAACACTAGTTTTAAATTGAGTGCCTATTTTAGTGTGTTAAGTTGCCAGATGTGAAATTTAAACGAATGTTGTATGTTGATATCGCTATTATTGATTATGATTATCAGTAGCCATTTGTGAGTACTGTTATCAGCTAAAATGGAGCGATACACAACGGATCAAGGCATCCAGAATGTAAAAGTTCATTTCAAATAAAGTGAATGCTATGCATAGACCATTAGAAGACTTTTTGTAATTTTTGGTAGGCGAAATGTTCAATGACATCCCACCATACAGAATAGGAAGTAATACATCAAGCTTTACTAATGATAATATCCAGTCGTCACATACCAACACTCTATATGCCTCTGGTAGGTGCATTTTTGAATGTGTTTCAGTTGGGTTCGTCAGCAAACAAATGCCAAGCCCTGGATAAAATCACTGATGACAAATTATTTCGCGTTTTGAGAAGAATCAAAGTGCTCCCTAAGAACATTTTGCTATGCATATGTTCCAGAAGTTCTAGTATTAGTAGGAATTGCTTCCCATTTTTTTCCATCAGGAGTTTCAATCCTTGTACCGACAGTCAGATTACTGGGGAAGCTTGTACATTGCTCAATTTTGCATCATCATGATGAGATTCGTCATCTTCTCTCTCTGTAATCTGTTCTTGAGTTTAATCATGAAAAATGCCAACCGTAGCAGCTATGCTAGCACTACGAGAACCGCCTCAACTGCCTTTCCTGGTACCATGGCAATGTGGTTGCCCTTTGTGTCAGGTGGAACATAGAGGTAAGTAAAATGAGAATTTATCGAAGAAGGAAAGCAGCTGCAATAAAAAATGGGAAAAGAAAAATATACGATCTCGGAATCGTTATAATACTTACCTTTTCCACTACTATGTATAGTTGGGGACTCAAAAGAATCTTCATCGCTGTCCTCCGATCCGTCCGAGCTTTATACTTTACTTTGTTTTGCATCGTAATGATAATCAATTAAAATACCGTCTACATATTATTCCCCTTCGGATTCAACATCTTCAGTATTATTTATCAGAGCTAACATCTTCTCATCCGTGTGTCCGCGACGACGAGTCTTGCTGCACTGCATCACAGTACATGTTTGTTCTATTGATATATATTTTTATTCTGTCGAACATGCAACAATTACATCTTCATATCTACACTGCAGCAGCAAAAACAATAAAGGCTAACAACAAAGTGTACCGAACAATAGCGCTTAGTTCACTCAATTGGACAAATATGTTTATCATTCTTTCTGAAAATTAAGCAACTGACAGCATTGATTTTTACTTCTAAATGGACTATTCTACGAAATATTCTTCTCCTAAAACAATTAGAAGAGGGAGAGACGTTAAAACTTCGCTACGCTAGAAAAATTCGCCATCGGCGTTTCTGGCGTTAAACTGCTATTTCTATAATTTTCTTTCCTTTTGGCGCATGCCTTCTTTGGAATAGATACTCCTACATTCTCTTTGCATTGTGTCTAGCTAAGTTCTCCCAAATATCTCAACAGTTCTGGGGAAACGTCGTCTGCTGCCGTTCCCTTGTTTCGACTTAGGATTTTAACGCTGCTTAAAATTTTTCGCGCTGTATCATATCTATCGTATCGTCTTCATCTGCTTCCTCTTCCCTTTTTATAACGCTGTCTTCAAAATCGTTTACTTCACACAACCCTTCCATGTAATTCTTCACATTTCCATTTCTCTTTAAGGCCTCTTTGATTTTCTTAAAGGCGACATGTATCTTCCTCATAATCGTTCAAGCTTTTGAAAGCTTTTAATGTCTCCTCTGGCCATTCCCGCTTGGCCTTCTCTGGCAGCGTTGACATGGTGGTGCTACTGAAAGTCAAAAAAGATAATAGGCCTCGCTAACTATAGTTGCAGAGTGTGAGTTACTATGAACGGTTCAGTGATGGAAGTGCAATTGTTATAAGAATCGACAGCTAACCAACGCCAACAAGAGCAGGTACCACAAGCTGCGACACTGTCGCGAATAAAACAGTGACCTGTATATAGAATAAATTTCCTTTACTTTACGTCTATGGTCACAAACTTTTCGTCAACAGATTACCTGTTTCGGTGTGTAATGACCATCTTCAGATCCGTTATATAAAAACAATGTCCTAATGTATTGCAGCCATATTGGCATCGTCAAAGATAAATGCAATTTTGCATTTAACATTTGACGATGACACTATGGCTGCAGTACATTAGGACATTGTTTGTATAAAACAGATCTGAAGATGGTCATTACACACCGAAACCGGTAATCTGTTGACGAAAAGTTTGTTACCAAAGACGTAAAGCAAAGCAAATTTAAGAGCAGTATGTCTGCCGACGTCACAAGCAGAGAGACAGAGAAATTATATGATGGTACTGAACGCGTAATGGGTGTCTGGAAGACTAGTAGGAGCCAGAATGAAAAGAGTTACAGGTGAATAAGAGGAGACAGGTTTTGGAATTCTTCAATAGATTTCAGCTAGTAATAGGGAGTACACTTTTCAAGAACAGCAAGGGGAAGAGATACACGTTGGCCGGCCGGTGTGGCCGTGCGGTTCTAGGCGCTTCAGTTTGGAACCGCGTGACCACTACGGTCGCAGGTTCGAATCCTGCCTCGGGCATGGATGTGTGTGATGTCCTTAGGTTAGTTAGGTTTAAGTAGTTCTAAGTTCTAGGGGACTGATGACCTCAGATGTTGAGTCCCATAGTTCTCAGAGCCATTTGAACCATTTTTATACACGTTGAAAAGGCCTGGTGAGACGGGAAGATTCGACCTGGATTACATTTCAAAATCAAATATTGGTTTGTAAGACTTACTCAATATCAGACACAGACTCAGATCACAAATTAGTAATGGTGAACAGTGGGAACATTAAGAAAATCGTCCGGAAGAATCAGAGTGGAAAGAAGTGGAATATTGAAGTACTGGGCAATGATGAAATGGTTTTGAAGTTCTATAAGGATATTCTTAGTGGAATAATAAGTATATAGGCATTTCTGTTGAAGAGGAATGGACATCTCTAAACGGGATAATCACTGAAGTTGGACAGAAAAATTAGGTGCAAGGAAGGCAAAAGTTACGAAACCTTGTGGACAACAGAACAAATACTTCAACTGCATGACGGAAGAAGCGACAGAAAAATTGTACCCAAGAAGAGAGGAATTCAGCTTTATCACTTAGAAATGAAATAAATGCGAAGCGAAGGTAGGCAAAGGTGGAATGGCAACCATAAAAATGCGCAACAATCGAAAAACAAATGAGAGTCGTAAGTACCGATTCAGTAAATAGAAAACCCAAAGAAATCCTCAGTGGAATTAAAAGAAAAGATATTGATCTTAAAGTGCAAGCGGAATTCCACTGTTATACTCAGAGTAGAGAGTGGACAAGTGGAAAGAGCACATTGGCGGTGTCCACAAAGGGGAGGAAATGTTTGGTGACGTGATGGAATAATGGCAGTCGATATGAAAGATATAAGTCAAACAAAGCTTTGGAATGCTTACAATTAAAGAAGGCGGTTGGCGTAGATAACATTTCTCCTGAATTACATAACTCATTGGTGAGAAGAGGCTAGCAAAGGACTATTGGTCTTAATGATCGAAGCTGACGAAATGAATTAAAATTTGGGCTGCGGCCGGGACGAACCCGCGTTTTCTTGTTTGTTAGGAAGAAATGCTAACCATTACACCACCGCAGTACGATGGTCAACATTGCTGCACGAACTACCTAAGTTGAGTGCCTTCCCTAACACAAACTTCAATTCATTTTCCCTTACATATTGTCACTACTGCCAAGGCTCTCCGATAATGGCAAGCACACCAGCATTTGACGTAAAGGGAAATCCTTGTACCATTGGTGATCTTATAGATCTTATAATTAAATGTTTCCCTGAGACATTTAAGCCTCTTCTTTATTATCTACGATAAGGATCGAAGCAGACGAAATGAATTAAAATTTGTGCTGGTTTGCATAATTTATGAATCTGGAGAGACACCACCATAATGTCGGGAAATACGATGAAAACAAAAAGCGCGACGACTACCGAACAACCAGTTTAACAGCCGATAAATTCAAGTTGTCGGCGAGAATAATATACAGAATAATCGAGAAAAAACTGAGGCTCTGTTAAATGACGATCAATTTGACTTTAAGAAAGGTAAAGGCATGAGAATGGCTGTTCTTTGCCCTTGATTATGGAAACCTAAGTTACGAAAAATCCTGGTACCCTCGTAGAACATGTCGACACAGAAAATGCGTTCGATAACGAAATGTGATACAAATGTCAGAAATTATGAGGAAAATGTGTCAGTTATAGGGGAAACGGGTAATATTCAATGCGTACAAATCACGAAAGAAAAATCAGAATGGAAGACGAAGAAAAAAGTGTCCGGATAAAGAAAGTCCTAACACAGGGATAAAAGAAAAGTTGAAGAGTAGGATTAAATTCAAAGTGAAACAATACCAATGATAAAATTTTCTGATGACATCGCTAACCTCAGTGAAAGTGAAGAAGAGTTACAAGGCGTGTTTAATAGCGTGAACAATGTAATGGGTACAGAATATACACTATGTGATCAAAAGTATCCGGACGCCTGAAAATGACTTATAAGTTCATGGCGCCCTCCATCGGTAATAGTGGAATTCAACATGGTGTTGGCCCACGCTTAGCCTTGATGACAGCTTCCACTGTCGCGGGCATGCGATCAATCAGGTGCTGGAAGGTTTCTTGGGGAATGGCAACCCATTCTTCACGGAGTGCTGCACTGAGGAGAGGTATCGATGTCAGTCGGTGAGGCCTGGCACGAAGTAGGCGTTCCAAAACATCTCAGAGGTGTTCTATAGGATTCAGGTCAGGATTCTGTGCAGGCTAGTCCATTACAGGGATGTTATTGTCATGTAACCACTCCACCACAGGCCGTGAATTATGAACAGGTGGTCGATTGTGTTGAAAAATGCAGTCGCCATCCCCGAATTACTCTTCAGTAGTGGGAAGCAAGAAGATGCTTAAAACATCAATGTAGGCCTGTGCTGTGATAGTGCGACTCAAAACAACAAGGGGTGTCAGCCCCCTCCATGAAAAACACGACCACACCATAACACCACAGCCTTCGAATTTTACTGTTGACTCTACACACGCTGGCAGATGACGTTCACCCGGCATTTGCCATACCCACATCCTGCCACTGGATCGCTGCATTGTGTACCGTGATTCGTTACTCCACTCAACGTTTTTCCACTGTTCAATCGTCCAGTGCTTACGCTCTTTACACCAAGCGAGGCGTCGTTTGGCATTTACCGTCGTGATGTGTCTCTTATGAGCAGCCGCTCGATCATGAAATCCAAGTTTTCTCACTTCCCACCTAACTCTCATAGTACCTGCAGTGGATCCTGATAGCGTTTGAAATTCCTGTGTGATAGTCTGGGTAGATGTCTGCCTATTACACATTACAATCCTCTTCAACTGTCGGCGGTCTCTGTCGGTTAACAATCGAGTTCGGCGTGTACGCTTTTGTGCTGTACGTGTCCTTTCACGTTTCCACTTCACTATCACATCGGAAACAGTCGATCTAGGGAAGTTTAGGAGTGTGGAAATCTCGCGTACAGGCTTATGACAAAAGTGACATCCAATCACCTGACCACGTTGGAAGTCCGTGAGTTCCGCGAAGCGTCCTATTATGCTCTCTCACGATGCCTAAGGACTACTGAGGTTGCTGATATGGAGTACCTGGAATTAGGTGGCAGCAAAATGCACCCAATATGAAAAACATATTTTTTTGGGTGTCCGGATACTTTTGATCACATAGTGTAGTTTGAGAGTAAACCGAAGAAAGACGGAAGTTATTAGAAGTGGCAGAAATGAGATTAATGATAAACTTAACATCAAAATTCGGGACCACGATCTAGAATAAGTAAAGGAATTCGTCTGCCTTGGCAGCAAAGTAATACATGAGGAAAGTGGATAATGTTTTACGTCGTCCATCTCAGTTACATTGATACAAAATGTGGTGTCACCGCCAGACACCACACTTGCTAGGTGGTAGCCTTTAAATCGGCAGCGGTCCGTTAGTATACGTCGGACCCGCGTGTCGCCACTATCAGTGATTGCAGACCGAGCGCCGCCACACGGCAGGTCTAGAGACACTTCCTAGCACTCGCCCCAGTTGTAGAGCCGACTTTGCTAGCGATGGTTCACTGACAAAATACGCTCTCATTTGCCGAGACGATAGTTAGCATAGCCTTCAGATACGTCATTTGCTACGACCTAGCAAGGCGCCATTACCAGTTACTATTGATGCTGTAAAACATGTACCGTCAAGTGCTATGTTCACCAATTATGGATTAAAGTTAAGTATTCCAGCAGCTACGTACGTTTTTTGTTAGTCTCATTTCCTTGACCTGTTCCAGACCTCACGCCAGCCTGCGTGAGCTAAAACGCGTGCCTTTCGGCTTCCTCTCATAGTGGGTTGGCTGTCTTGCCAATCCACAACACAAAATATTGTGCAGTGGTTACCAGGTTCATCCTCTAACCACACACCTTGTTATTAACTGTAACTATTCATACAGTATGGTGCCAAAAGGTACGAATATGTTCTATACATAATATATACCGTGGGCAATAAATACACTTATTGTTATCAGCCTATGTGTCTGTTCTATCAATATCAATGAGGGTATTTGTTGACCACTGTGCACATTCTGTACAGAAGTTATTCATGCCTTTTGCACCGTATTTATGAATAGTTACAGTGAATAACAAGGTGTGTGATTTGAGAAAGAGTGTGTCAGCCCGAAATCGGTAACCACTGCAGCAAAATTTTATATCAGTGCAAGTGATGTGGACGAAATAAAAAAATTATACATTTTCCTCAGTACTGAACAGTTTCGGACTTACCATTCCGTCGCAGCGTACCTCGAATAAGCAAATAAGCAAAATAATACATGATGGAAGGAGGACAAAAAATGGTTCAAATGGCTCTGAGCACTATGCGACCCAACTTCTGAGGTCATCAGTCGCCAAGAACTTAGAACTAATTAAACCTAACTAACCTAAGGACATCACACACATCCATGCCCGAGGCAGGATTCGAACCTGCGACCGTAGCGGTCGCTCGGTTCCAGGAAGGAGGACAAAGAAAGAAGATTAACACAAGTAGAAAGGACATTCCTGAACAAGAAATGTCTGTTTGTATCAAATGATGCCCTTAATTTGAGGGGGAAATTTCGGAGTATGTAAGTTTGGAGCACAGCATTGTATGGTTGTGAAACACGCACTGTGGGAAAACCGGAACGGTAGAGACTCGAAGAGTTTGAAATTTGGTGCTACAGAAGAATATGGAATGACAGGAGGTTCTCGGGAGAATCCGCGAAGAGGGGAAACGTGGTAAACATTAACAAAGAGAGACAAAAGATATTTGTGAGGAAATTAACGAACAACTTCCACTGTACAAGAGGGAGCTTTAGAGGGTAAAAGCTGCAGAGGAAGCCAGAGATGTGACTACATCCAACAAATAATAGAAGACGTTACATGCAAGGGATATTCTGAGACAAGGAGGTTGGCACACTAGAGGAATTCTTGATGGGCTCAGTTGTACCACCCTAATCCTCCAGAGAAACAACAACTTGTGATTTACAGATCACTGCCGGATAAGTGCTAGTTACTCCTAGTCCTTCGTATGTGCTACTAGAAATGTGTAGAAAAAACAGTCGCTCAACGCACTGTTTGTGAAGGGAAGGCAGCCAGTACCTTGGGTATGCCGGACTGTCTCCTGAGCCGCGAACACCATCCCCGGTCGCCTTGCTAAGCCGAGGAGGCTGTGAGCCGTCGGTACGGGAGCAGCCTCCGGGCTGAAATAAGCCCATTGCGAGGATCAGCGCGGCTTAATTAATTAGCTGTAACCGGAGCTGGTCGCGGCCTGGGCGGACCGCGAATCCATTACCGGTAGTGACGTCACCACGATGGGCCAATCGCAAACACGGCCACCAGCACCCCGTCCGTCGACCCGTAGGACTCGGCGTTCCTCCGCAGACACACACACACACACACACACACACACACACACACAGGCACGACTCGGGACGCGGGGCACCATCGCTGTTTGGCAGCGGTGGGAAAGAGAAGGTTTAGGATAAAGTTTCGGTGTCGCAGGAATTGCTCTTTTGTATTGTTCTACACAACTGAATCAATGAACTAATCAACGGCCACTTTCGAGTTTGTTTTGCTCGTACACATTCAGACAACAGTGCTATTCTCTATGTGTGGTCGTATTACAGAATGGAGAGTGTCTTGAAAAGAGGCTATAAGATGAACTTTAACAAAAGTAAAACAATGCCTCTTTACACCTTTGGCAAGCACAGAACTTCTATAAATGGATTTCTAGTACGTTACTCTTATTACAAAATTCTACATGGTCATGTCGATGTGTGATCTCGTAGGGGATGCCTCTTGTCTTTTATGACTTTATATTTATATTTACATACTGTCTTTCGTTTTTCATGCATATACATGTACTTTGCATATACCAGATGTATCGTATTTTAAGATTCAGTTGTATACCCAATTGATAGTGGACTGTTTTACGAGGGTTGGAACTTAAACAGTGACAACTATTTATTCACAACCGGTACAAAAGAGATACATGTTTTCACGGGCCCACGCATTGTCATGCAAAATGAAGGGTGGGTTGCGCAGAAAGTTTCGCCGCTTCTTTCGCAAAGTTGGTCGCAGGTGATGGTGACTTTGATTTGATTCCGAAGATGAAGGAACCACTTCGTGGCATTCGCGTCGGAACTGTTCCAGAGATTCGACAGGCAGTAGACCGCTCCATTCGCACCATCAACAGAACAGGCTCTGCTAGCGGTATGCTACGCCTTCCACATACCTGGCAACGGGTTCTATACAACGCTGGTGACTACATTGAAGGGCAGTAACATGTGCAAACATGTAACTCTTTTGTATCGGTTATGAATAAATAGATACCACTATTTGAGTTCCAAGTATTATGACGCACAATTAATGGATATAAACAATATGGCCCCTTACAACCCAGAGGCAGGTTCATAGCAAGCAGTGAGTCTTTTTAACGAGAACAGACCCTTTTTTTTATGCGGCCCGCCACGAAGTCCTCTCCTGTGCCAACCTCTTCATCTCACAGTAGCACTTGCAAGCTACGCCTTCAATTATTTGCTGGATGTATTCCAATCTCTGTCTACCTCTACAGTTTTTCCCTCTACAGCTCCCTGTAGTATCTGATGTCTTAACAGATGTCCTACCATCCTGTCCCTTCTTCTTGTTAGTGTTTTCCATACATTCCTTTCCTCTCCGATTCTACGCAGAACTTCCTCATTCCTTACCTTATCAGTCCAATTAATTTTCAACATTCGTCTGTAGCACCACGTCTCAAATGGTTCGATTCGTTTGCTGTTCTAGTGTTCCCACAGTCCATGTTTCACTATCATGCAATGCTGTGTTCCAGTCGTACACTCTCAGAAATTTCTTCCTCATATTAAGGCCTATGTTTGATACCAGTAGGCTTCTCTTGGCCAGGAATGCCCTTCCCGCTAGTGCTAGTCAACTTTTGATGTCCTCCTTGCTCCGTCCGTCATTGGTTATTTTGCTGCCTCGGTAGTAGAATACTTTATTTCATCTTCTTCATGACAATCAGTCTTGATGTTAAGTTTCTTGCTGTTCTAGTTTCTGTTACTTCTCGTACTTTCGGCTTTCTTCGATGTACTCTCAAATCATATCCTGTAATTATTAGACTGTTCATTCCATTCATCACATCATGGACCTCTTCTTCACTTTCGCACAGGATAGCAATGTGAATTGTATCATTGATATCTTTCACCTTGAGTTTTAATTACAGTCCTGAACCTTTCTTTTATTCACATGGTTGCTTCTTACATGTAGAGACTGAAGAATAGGGGCGAAAGACTACAGCCCTGTCTTAATTCCTTTTTAATCCAGGCACTTCGCTCTTGATCGTCCACTCTTATTATACCCTCTTGGCTCTTGTACGCATTGTATATTACCCGTCTCTCCCTGCACCTTACCATGATTTTCCTCAGAATTTCGAACATCTTACACCCTTCGACATTCTCGAACGCTTGCTCCAGGTCGACAAATCGTACGAACCTGTTTTCATCTTTCTTTATACTTACTTCCATTATCAACTGCAACATCATAACTGCCTCTCTGGTACATTTACCTTCCATAAAGCCAAACTGATCGCATCTAACACATCCTCAATTTTCTTATGCATTTTTCTGTATATTATTCTTCAAACCAACTTGAATGCATAATCTGTTAAGCCGATTGTGCGAAAATTCTCGCACTTGTCTGCTCTTGCAGTCTTCGGAATTGTGTGGGCGATATTCTTTCCGAATGTCACATGGTATGTCGCCAGACTCATACATTTTGCACACTTATGTGGATAGTCGTTTTATTGCCATTTCCCCCAATGATTTTAGAAATTTTATTGAAATGTTATTCATCCTTGCTGAGTTGGTTGATATTAAATCCTTCAAAGTTCTCTTAAATTCTTATTCTAATACTAGATCCCCTAAATCGACTTCTGTTTCTTCTTCTATCACATCAGTCAAATCTTTCCCCTAATAGAGGCTTTCAAAATACTTTTTCCATCTATCCACTCTCTCTTATTCATTTATCAGCGGAATTCCCATTGTACTCTTAATGTTACCACCTTTGTTTTTAATTTTACCGAATGTTGTTTTGACTTTTAGTATATGCTGAGTTAGTCGTTCCGACAATTGTTTCTTTTTAGATTTCTTCACATTTTTCATGCAGCCATTTCGTCTTAGCATCCCTGCACTTCCTATTTATTTCATTCCTCAGCGTCTTGTATTTCTGTATTCCTGAATTTCCGTCAACATTTTTTTACTTCCTTGTTCCAACGTTTAACTTATATATTTCTTCTGTTACCGCAGTTCCTTCTTCGTACATACGTTTTTCTTTCCAATTTCTGTGAGTGCCCTGTTTAGAGACGTCCATTCCTCTTCAACTGTATTCCCTACTTAGCGCCGTATCTATAGCCTTAGAGAACTTCAAGTGTATCTCGTCATTCCTTAGTAATTCTGTATTCCACTTCTTTGCGTATTGATTGCTCCTGACTAATCTCTTAAACTTCAGCCTACTCTTCATCGCTACTAAATTGTGATCTGAGTCTATATGTGCTCCTGGGTACGCCTTACAATCCGGTTTCTGATTTCGGAATTTCTGTCTGACCATGACTTAATCTAACTGAAATCTTCCATTTCACCATGCCTTTCCCACGTATACCTCCTCCTCTTGTGATTCTTTAACAGAGTACTAGCTGATACTAGCAGAAATGTATTACAGAACTTAGTCTTTCTCCTCTCTCATTACTTTTCCTAAGCGATATTCTCCTTTAAGTGTTTCTTCTGGTCCTTCTGGATACAGTGCTTTAAACAGTACGCTATCAGGGATGGTATATGTAGAAGGAGATGCTAATGTTGGATTCAGTTTATTCCATAATAATTCTGTATCAGTATTTGACAGTTTCGTTTGTAAAAATTTTTCCAAAAGGTTCATAAAAGAAGCAAGTAAGCTGTGGATAACTAACGGAATCAAAATTTCATGTAAGAGAAATAGAGAAATTTATCTGTTCAGAGCAAATCAAGATTTGGCATAGCTAGCATACTACAAAAAATACTGTATTATTTTAAGGGAACCCATTATAATCTCCAGAAGTACACCTGTACTGACAGAAATACATAATGCTGGTAGTACGATTAAAACTCTATCAGACATTGCCAAACAGGAAACTGTGCAGCTAGTCATCGTACAAGATTCCAATGCACATAAACTAAATGACTTTGTTATGACAGACAATTCAAAATCTGTAAGTACTTTCAACAATCACTTTCTAAGGGAGCGGCAAATATAGGATTAACGAGTTAGTTGAAGAAGAAAGAGAATGTATTAATAAGGCCATTCCACAAAACCTTAAGTAACTACACTCCTGGAAATTGAAATAAGAACACCGTGAATTCATTGTCCCAGGAAGGGGAAACTTTATTGACACATTCCTGGGGTCAGATACATCACATGATCACACTGACAGAACCACAGGCACATAGACACAGGCAACAGAGTATGCACAATGTCAGCACTAGTACAGTGTATATCGACCTTTCGCAGCAATGCAGGCTGCTATTCTCCCATGGAGACGATCGTAAAGGTGCTGGATGTAGTCCTGTGGAACGGCTTGCCATGCCATTTCCACCTGGCGCCTCAGTTGGACCAGCGTTCGTGCTGGACGTGCAGACCGCGCGAGACGACGCTTCATCCAGTCCCAAACATGCTCAATGGGGGACAGATCCGGAGATCTTGCTGGCCAGGGTAGTTGACTTACACCTTGTAGAGCACGTTGGGTGGCACGGGATACATGCGGACGTGCATTGTCCTGTTGGAACAGCAAGTTCCCTTGCCGGTCTAGGAATGGTAGAACGATGGGTTCGATGACGGTTTGGATGTACCGTGCACTATTCAGTGTCCCCTCGACGATCACCAGTGTAGGAGATCGCTCCCCACACCATGATGCCGGGTGTTGGCCCTGTGTGCCTCGGTCGTATGCAGTCCTGATTGTGGCGCTCACCTGCACGGCGCCAAACACGCATACGACCATCATTGGCACCAAGGCAGAAGCGACTCTCATCGCTGAAGACGACACGTCTCCATTCGTCCCTCCATTCATGCCTGTCGCGACACCACTGGAGGCGGGCTGCACGATGTTGGGGCGTGAGCGGAAGACGGCCTAACGTTGTGCGGAACCGTAGCCCAGCTTCATGGAGATGGTTGCGAATGGTCCTCGCCGATACCCCAGGAGCAACAGTGTCCCTAATTTGCTGGGAAGTGGCGGTGCGGTCCCCTACGGCACTGAGTAGGATCCTACGGTCTTGGCGTGCATCCGTGCGTCGCTGCGGTCCGGTCCCAGGTCGACGGGCACGTGCACCTTCCGCCGACCACTGGCGACAACATCGATGTACTGTGGAGACCTCACGCCCCACGTGTTGAGCAATTCGGCGGTACGTCCACCCGGCCTCCCGCATGCCCACTATACGCCCTCGCTCAAAGTCCGTCAACTGCACATACGGTTCACGTCCACGCTGTCGCGGCATGCTACCAGTGTTAAAGACTGCGATGGAGCTCCGTATGCCACGGCAAACTGGCTGACACTGACGGCGGCGGTGCACAAATGCTGCGCAGCTAGCGCCATTCGACGGCCAACACCGCGTTTCCTGGTGTGTCCGCTGTGCCGTGCGTGTGATCATTGCTTGTACAGCCCTCTCGCAGTGTCCGGAGCAAGTATGGTGGGTCTGACACATCGGTGTCAATGTGTTCTTTTTTCCATTTCCAGGAGTGTAGAAGTAGCATCAACAACTAACTGAAATTAATCCAGTTACAAAAATTATAAAAAAAGGAAAAGCTCTTGTGAGGATCATGGAATTTCAAATGGAATACTGAAAAGTTGTTCCAACTTAATAAGTAATGTCCCTAGTGATATACGCAATCCATCAATGGCACAGGAAATTTTTCCAGACAGATTAAAATATCCAATTATCAGTCCACTTCATAAAATAGGCGACAAGGCTGATTGAAACAATTATACTCCAATTTTTTTACTGACATCTTTTTGCAAAATATTCTAAACAGTAATGTAGTCAAGAGCCGTCGCACAATTAAATAGCAGCAGTTTACTTAGCATATCACAGTTTGGATTCCAGAAAGCTTGCTCGACTGGGAATGTTCTAGACCTCATAGCAACAAATAGACCGGAACTTTTCGACTCCGTGAATGTAGAAGAGGGTATCAGTGATCATAAGTCAGTGGTTGCATCAATGACTACAAGTGTAATAAGAAATGCCAAGAAAGGAAGGAAAATATATTTGCTTAACAAGAGTGATAGGGCACAAATCGCAGAATATCTGAGTGACCACCATCAAACGTTCATTTCTGAGGAAGAGGATGTGGAACAAAAATGGAAAAAATTCAGAAACATCGTCCAGTACGCCTTAGATAAGTTCGTACCGACTAAGGTCCAAAGCGAGGGGAAAGATCCACCGTGGTATAACAATCATGTACGAAAGGTACTACGGAAACAAAGAAAGCTTCATCATAGGTTTAAGAGTAGTCGAATCATAGCTGATAAGGAAAAGCTGAACGAAGCGAAAAAGAGCGTAAAGAGAGCAATGAGAGAAGCATTCAACGAATTCGAACATAAAACATTGGCAAACAATCTAAACAAGAACCCTAAAAAGTTTTGGTCATATGTAAAATCGGTAAGCGGATCTAAATCCCCTATTCAGTCACTCGTTGACCACGATGGCACCGAAACAGAGGACGACCGAAGAAAGGCAGAAATACTGAATTCAGTGTTCCGAAACTGTTTCACTGCGGAAAATCGTAACACGGTCCCTGACTTCAGCCGTCGCACGGACGCCAAAATGGAAAATATTGAAATAAACGATATCGGAATTGAAAAACAACTGCTATCACTTAGTAGCGGAAAAGCATCCGGACCAGACGAGATACCCTTAAGATTCTACAGTGATTATGCTAAAGAACTTGCCCCCTTTCTATCAGCAATTTATCGTAGATCGCTGGAAGAACGTAAAGTACCTAGCGACTGGAAGAAAGCGCAGGTCGTTCCCATTTTCAAGAAGGGTCATAAATCAGATGCGAATAATTATAGGCCTATTTCGCTTACGTCAATCTGTTGTAGAATAATGGAACATGTTTTGTGTTCTCGTATTATGACGTTCTTAGATAATACAAATCTCCTTCATCATAACCAACATGGATTCCGCAAACAGAGATCATGTGAAACTCAGCTCGCCCTATTTGCCCAAGAAATTCACAGTGCCGTAGACACTGGCGAGCAGATTGATGCCGTATTCCTGGACTTCAGGAAGGCATTTGATACGGTTCCGCACTTACGTTTAGTGAAAAAAATACGAGCTTACGGAATATCGGACCAGGTTTGTGATTGGATTCAGGATTTCCTAGAAGAAAGAACTCAACATGTCATTCTTAACGGTTCAAAATCTGCAGATGTAGAGGTAATTTCGGGAGTACCGCAGGGAAGCGTGATAGGACCTTTATTGTTTACAATATACATAAATGACTTATTTGACAACATCGGTAGCTCCGTGAGGCTATTTGCAGATGACACGGTTGTCTACAAGAAAGTAGCAACATCAGAAGACTCGTACGTACTCCAGGAGGACCTGCAGAGAATTAATGCATGGTGCGACAGCTGGCAGCTTTCCCTAAACGTAGATAAATGTAATATAATGCGCATACATAGGGGCAGAAATCCATTCCAGTACGATTATGCCATAGGTGGTAAATCATTGGAAGCGGTAACGACCGTAAAATACTTAGGAGTTACTATCCGGAGCGATCTGAAGTGGAATGATCACATAAAACAAATAGTGGGAAAAGCAGGCGCCAGGTTGAGATTCATAGGAAGAATTCTAAGAAAATGTGACTCATCGACGAAAGAAGTAGCTTACAAAACGCTTGTTCGTCCGATTCTTGAGTATTGCTCATCAGTATGGGACCCTTACCAGGTTGGATTAATAGAAGAGATAGACATGATCCAGCGAAAAGCAGCGCGATTCGTCATGGGGACATTTAGTCAGCGCGAGAGCGTTACGGAGATGCTGAACAAGCTCCAGTGGCGGACACTTCAAGAAAGGCGTTACGCAATACGGAGAGGTTTATTATCGAAATTACGAGAGAGCACATTCCGGGAAGAGATGGGCAACATATTACTACCGCCCACATATATCTCGCGTAATGATCACAACGAAAAGATCCGAGAAATTAGAGCAAATACGGAGACTTACAAGCAGTCGTTCTTCCCACGCACAATTCGTGAATGGAACAGGGAAGGGGGGATCAGATAGTGGTACAATAAGTACCCTCCGCCACACACCGTAAGGTGGCTCGCGGAGTATAGATGTAGATGTAGAATGTAAGGAGCACACCACACAATACAAGCCTTAAGTGATAGTATATGACCAGAATGAGATTTTCACTCTGCAGCGGAGTGTGCACTGACATGAAACTTCCTGGCAGATTAAAACTGTGTGCCCGACCGAGACTCGAACTCGGGACCTTTGCCTTTCGCAGGCAAGTGTTCTAACCAACTGAGCTACCGAAGCACGACTCACGCCCGGTACTCACAGCTTTACTTCTGCCAGTACCTTGTCTCCTACCTTCCAAACTTTACAGAAGCTCTCCTGCGAACCTTGCAGAACTAGCACTCCTGAAAGAAAGGATATTGCGGAGACATGGCTTAGCCACAGCCTGGGGGATGTTTCCAGAATGAGATTTTCACTCTGCAGCGGAGTGTGCGCTGATATGAAACTTCCTGGCAGATTAAAACTAGGAGAGCTTCTGTAAAGTTTGGAGAGTAGGAGACGAGGTACTTGCAGAAGTAAAGCTGCGAGTACCGGGCGTGAGTCGTGCTTCGGTAGCTCAGTCGGTAGAACACTTGCCCGCGGAAGGCAAAGGTCTCGAGTTCGAGTCTTGGTCGGGCACACAGTTTTAATCTGCCAGGAAGATTAATGTATGACCAGCTGATATTTTTTGTGATCTCTCCTACGGCTTCGATTGTGTAGATCATGATACACTTTTTATGCAGTTGGTAGCTTTACACGCAGCTGGTTAGAACCATACTTTGCAAGGAAAATGCAAAAGGTTGTGCTGAATAATTCAGACATTGTCGGAAAGGTAGAAAATTTTAGTGATGGGGGTAAAAATCACAGAGGGTAACGTGGAGAGCTGCACCAAACCAGTGTTCGGACTGAAGACCACAACAATGACCTTGCCCTGTCGTCGGAAGGGGAGGGACGAAGGAAACATTAGCAGTTCCATTATCCAGTCACTAATGTGTGGCCATGTTTCACAAGTACATAATTTTGTGAATAAAGCTGTCTACATCGCTTAATATAGAGGGTGGTTATAATTAAACTTTCGTTATTCGAACCAATGTAGACGGAAAACTATTCATCGTATAACTAAAAAAAAAAAAATTTCAAATATTTGTGAATTTCTAAGGGATCCAACTGCTGAGGTCATCGGTCCCTAGACTTACACTCTACTTAAACTAACTTTTGGTAAGAACAACACACACACCCATGCCCAAGGGAGGACTCGAACCTCCGGCGGGAGGGGGTATTGGTACAGAACTTTCTCGTAATCTCTTCAGACTGTGCCCTGCAGGATTTGCGTTGTTAGTACTGTTAGTGTCTTGACTTGCCATTAGGCGCTGATACTGGTTCAGCGACCTAGTGTTGAAGTAGAAGCATCAGTATGCATTACAGTTGCAGGCCTTCAAATTATAGTGCTGCTGCCCTTCCCGAGTACCGAGGCACTGAAAGGAATCCGGAGAGTTGAGAAATGTGATTCAGAAGCTTAATTAAACTGGCGATTTGGGAATTGCTCCTGGGAGAGGCTTATGGCTTATTTGGTCCACAAATTCTTGAAGTTACTGTTTCCACGTCTGGGAATGCACGATCTTCAACCAGTGCACGAACTGTTTTACGACAGTTGAACATTCCATGGTCTACAGTTCGAAAAGTGCTGCGAACCGTTGTGAAGTGGTAGCTCTCGTACGGATGCAGATGTCGTGAATGCAGATGATCGTCATAGTAAATAACTTTTGTAACCTAGAACGTAAACATGGTATGCTATTAAGAAATTTTACCCTCTCATTTCGAAATTAAAATGTGTTTCGTTCAATGGGTTATTCGTTATTTTCTGCGGCATGTCCTTACAAATGTTTCCACAATGTTCTACAATCACCCAATTCTCATGGGGGCCCTCTCAAGTAGCGAGGGTTTAAATGAAACAACAAGTTAACTGTTACCAGTCATTGTTTATTTATCTCCAGGACGAGTTTCAAAGGTTTAAACCTCCATCTTCAGGTGGACTTACATTTGTTGATATGACATTTGTGTGTGTGTTGTGTTACGATTTTTTGGAGGAACTTGTGGCACTGTCTCCATTCGTCACAGGTTCCTTTCACAGTCGAAACACATCACATGTGTATTGTCATATTTTGTAAACTGTTTACAAAATATGACTGTATTACTCCAAAAAATCGTAACACAACACACGTACAAATGTCATATTAACAAATGTAAATCCACCTGATGATGGAGGTTTAAACCATTGAAACGCGTCGTAGAGATAAATAAACAGTGTCTGGCAACAGTAAACTTCTTGCTTCATTTAATGTCAATAACAGTCACGGTAAACCTAACCTAAAGTGTTCGCATTTAAAGCGAGAGTTTAATTATAATCACCGTGTGTATCTTAATTTATACTTTTTATTTGGGCTAAAGTCGTCATTAGACAAAAATTAGGACTTATAAAACAACGTTTAGCGTCAGTATCAGTGAAACCTACACATCGCGTAGGCTGATGGCCTGGCTGATGTGCTTGTTTCCGCACCTACAAAGATAAGAACAAATTCCAGGGACCCCGAGACTGAGACTGCCCCAAGCGAGATCGTCATTTCCTTTATATCCTTATGAGATCGGAAAATGGGTATTGTGGTTCTTCTTATGATTACCCTACGTATTTAACTGCATCAGTAGAGATGCAGTCTGTTCGTAATGTTACCGACCGCTGTGCAAATCGCCAAAGGGATCCCCAAAATTTAGAACTTGAGAGATCAGCAGTTACTGAACAGTCACACAACTAAGCACAGAATAATGTTTGAGGAAACTAAAAGGTTGTGATTCAGTTCCACATACTGGGATTCTGTTCTTAAATTAATAGTAGAAATTAGAATGAGCGAGAACAGCTTCAACTGGGACAGCATGTATAATATTAGCTGTGCGTGAAGAGAAGCCTCACAGCTGAGAAAACAAAGAGAAATGTCCTGGATTGTTTAGGTTCCCACTAGAGCGCAGGCGACACAAATGCATGCATGGACACTATCTTTGACACGTAACGTTAGTGTGGTCTACACTGACCAATCACAAGCAGCCTATGGCAGATAAATGGTTACCACAAAAGCAGCCACGACAGTCATTTGTGGATGACGGTGATGATGGAGAATGTCGAAAAATAGAGATTTTAGCAGTAAATGTTCTATCTAATGACGTCATCGTAAGGAACTTCGATGTCATAAGAAAAGAATGTGGCTTATAACGCAACAATAACTTTCTCAAGTAATTTCACTAAATTTCTGGGCTAGTTTTTGTGTATTTATATGTAGTCTAATTGGTTCTGTGACTGGCTCCTTGTAATTGTGCATTACATCCAGACATGTCTCAGACCTCTCGCTGCCCCTTTGTAACTCTCCCGCCGCCATGTTGTATCGTTTAGGACAGTTATTGCACAAACTTGTGATGTTTCTGAGCTACCAAAATAAATTAGAACAGAAATAAATCTTTAAAAAGGACCTTACATTTGTTTCTTGCCTATAAACTTACATTTCTAGTAAATATGAATTACTTTGAAGTTTTGAAACAACATCAGAGCTCATAACTTCAGCCTTCTTCATCACGTATTTGCAGTAACCTGTACAGATTTAGTAGCAGTCATTATCTCAGTCTCCTTTTTGAAACTATGACACAGGAATCAGAAGCTTCTAAAAATACAGTTTTGATTAATTCACCGTCTTCCTATGGTTCTTCCTATGGTTTCTTCTTGTTCAATGGTTTCCAAATGCTAATTGTCGAGCGTTAATTTCTGTTTTTATCTGCTTTACCCATTCATTCCTTGGAGCAGAATGCCTGACTGAACTGACACACTTGCGTAGCACAGTATGGACACGCATTTGTCATTTACCAGGGGTAAAGAAGTAATCGGTTTTCATTCAGAATGAAAGTGATAAGGATTTTGCTTTTTGCTCGAACAATCCACGTTTAGAACAAACCTAGTTTAGTATCGAACAAATCAAACTATCCACATTAGCAAATTTCTGATATACACACGAAAAACTTAACGCTCACAACCTCACGAGTGTGTAATCAACTATAAGGCTGACAATGTAGTACTCAGTACTCTTGATTAACAATGACAGTTGCGCGGGAGAAAGAAGCAGCTGTCGGGTACGCGATCTGAGCTGAACTCAGTGGAACAATCCAATCCAGTTTGCTCGGCCTCAGTGTTGATGCGATCTACTGAAAATATCTCCGCGAGCTGCTAGCTCACGATCGGCTGTTTTGTGATCAACGGCTTAGGAGACTGTTTGCCTTTCTTATCGTTCAGCAACTAATTTTATTCTAGACTATAGTGTTTTCCATTTCACTTTCACTTTACGCCGGCTTCTCAGATTTATTTGTGCACCTCTGCCTTTGCTGCTGACAGTTTTCCATTTTGTTTGAGGCTGAGTAGTTCACTCACCGATCCCTTCAACATTAAGACTTCTAGCTGTGACAGTGAATGGATTTTCCTTTATGTCACTCAATAAATGCGTTTGTAACAGGTTTGTCTCAGCAACATTCTATCATTGTTGACGACTCCTCTATTTTGGCAGTGGTGCCACAGTGCAACCATTAAGGTCTACTTACAGTCCCGTATGATTTCTGTTGTATCTGGTTATAAGCTGCTGTTTATGGATCGAGTACATGTTACGTATTTCGTAAAAATGTTTAAGGCGTTACATCATTTTGCGACGTTTACAACGAAATAAATAAAGTTTTACAAAAATGTGTGTTTCGTAACTGGGAAAGTTACTGCCTTTCAGAGTAACACCTTCACTTTCTTCTTTATGTGACTAGTCACAAAGTTTTGGCCTTGTAAGGTAGTTTCACAGGGACAGAAAGGAACATCAAAACACTCAATATCCAATGGTGACATTCACACAAACCATCAACTGAACGGTTGCTCTGGAGTTACGAGGGCGTTCTGAAAAGTAATGCGTCCGAATTTTTTAATCTGTTCTCGACATCGGTTGAGGTATTAAATTTCATGCATATTACTCGGTCGTGTTTCCCGCTTCGTTGACAGGAGTTGCAACTTCTGCCGCTAGACGGCTCCGAATTCCACCGTGTATCATGTCGGTGTGTAACGTAAATATGTCTGTGCGTGAGGAACATCATGCTGTTATCGGGTTTCGATTTCGACGAGTTCGCCGGAATATAAAGCTTCTTCTCCTTCATCACGACAATACGTGAGCATACATGAGCACTGCTAAATCAGAAACAAGCCGATGCCTTGGGTTCATTGTCATCGATGATCCTCCATAGGTTCCCGAATTGGACCCATCCGACTTTGGTTCAAATGGCTCTGAGCACTAGGGGACTTAACTTCTGAGGTCATCAGTCCCCTAGAACTTAGAACTACTTAAACCTAGCTAACCTAAGGACATCACACACATCCATGCCCGAGGCAGGATTCGAACCTGCGATCGTAGCAGTCGCGCGGTTCCAGACTGTAGCGCCAAGAACCGCTCGGCCACCCCGGCCGGCCATCCGACTTTCGTCTGTTTCCAAAACTTAAAGAACACCTTAGAGGACATCACTTTGATAGTGATGAAGCGCTGCAAGGACAGGTGAGGTTCTGGCTCCGTCAGAGAAGTTAAATATTCCACAGTGATGGTGTCGTTTTCAGAAATGTGTTTGTCGCCAGGGTGACTACGTTGAGAAATGAATATGTAGCATGAAGAACAAAGATGTAGAATGTTAATAACGTCTGTTTTACACAAAAAAACTTAAGAGTTTTCTCATAAAAAAGTCGGAGACATTACTTTTCACCACGCCCTGGTAAGCAGGTCCGGGAATAGTGGCGCCCTCTACCAACATCGGGAGTTAACCTCACGGCGCGCTCACTCATGTTACAGTAACGATTTCTTTACTTTTATGTATTCTTAGTCATCTTTTTAGTGTTTTCTTTGTTTTCGTTACATTGTTAAGCTAAGGTCTGTTTTGCTGTGAGTGTTCCTGCAAAAGATGGGTCGCACATCTGAAAACAAAAACTGACTTACATTTTACAATTTCTGAACACAGAAAAGCGTATACTTTGCGTAAAAAAGAACATAAATAGAAGAAACAATTTTCATTAAATATCCTTATTTAATAGTGGAAACGTCAACACTATTGAACTCTGTGACGAACATCCGCTCTGAATTGCTTTATTACACCTGTTTCCTTAATTTTGGTACTATATTCGGACTTTTTGTACCACGAGTAGTATTTCGTAGCTTCACTGTCACCATTCGGTACTGGACGAAAAGGGTTGACGTTGTATCGTCGTTCCGTCGAGAGTGAACACATTTCCATTTGATGGTAACGGCACCTTCCGTTCTTCTACTTCTGTTCCGTTGACGTCTAATACAAATTTCCTTTTATGCACCACGCAAATAATATTTTTAATTTCATGTAACGCACGACGCAGGCGTCTACGCTGTGATTAACTTTATAAGCTTTAATACAGTGCTAAATGAGTTGACATTATTTGCCTCATTTCTTTACACAGATTGAGACAACAAGAACGTTGTCGGCTAAAAGTAAAAATTTCCACAAATTATCTGCGGTGATGTAGTTGCCACCAAGTCAATGCGTCACTTGTTCACGTTTAGCGAGGGGTGTGATTTCTCTCTTCTGGGATATCCAGTTGAGGCGACACGGTCCGCTTTCTTTAAAGCCGATATCCGCGAATGTCTTTCCTACGACAGGAAGGCGCGTAGCTGAAGCCCTGGTGGTACGAGGCGAAGGAATTAACGCTTGTACTAGGACGTTTATTTGCTACCCAAAGTGTGTTGAAACGCTTGTCCCTGATATCAACTACAAAATATGTCTGACGTCCACCATTGTTTGCATAGTGGCTGAGTATGTTTTCTCTGCACATCTATTCCTTTTCGCAGATTAAGAGTATAGCTTTGTACACGTGCAGCAGTATTGGTCACAGAAAGGCACGTGAATGTGTCTTGCCAGTTTAATTCAATAAAACTCAGCCTTTATTGCAGTGGAAACCATCTGCTTTCATTTCTCAGAGGTTTTGTAGACATCGATGCCGAAATATTGATTTCTTTCCATCCTGGAGGAACATGTAAGTAAAAGATAACTCGATGTTCTCGATGTATGAAATGAATTCTCAGAAGAGTGTCATAGGCTACTAATTTCCTTGGCGACAGTACATTAATGTATACAAGTGCCGACATAAACCACCTCCCTCTTTAAGTCACGCCATCTCCAGTCTTCAATCATTTACCGCCTCTCCACTACATCTCATTCTCTCCTTAGTTCCTTACATATGGTAATCTAAAACTTCCGTGTCCCTACTTTTGGATTTATGCAGAGTCTGTCATCACGAAAACAGCTCATATGCCAGTTCAGAAAACTGCCCCTGTAGACTGCAGCCACGGTAGGATAAGAGGTCGGAGACTCACGTAATATCGAAATCTGTCCTGCTGAAAATATGCATTGATAAAAGCGAAACCAGTACTAGGAGAGTAATCGTTGACTGATAATATGTGAGAAGAGCGAAAAAAGCTTAGAGAAAAAACAGAATGGTCAAATCTTTTGTGAAACTTTTGTCTAAAAGTAAGAAATAAATTAGAGAAACTTTAACCTCGCATTTGAATGATGCTCTAAATCATGTACGTTTTACATAATCCACCACTCTTTAAAATTTTAAGTTTATAACACTGAACTTTAAATTCTCAATCGGCACTGCATTTGCTGTAGATGTTTACGACCCACTCTAAGGGGCGTCAAATGTTGTGTCTGTTTCATTCCTTCTATCCAGACAAATCATTTTACAAAACATTTGACTATTTTTATAAAAAAAGTAATTCTAATTTTTATTGACAGTTGAATATTACACCAATACAGTTTTATGCACAAAATAGCTTGACCTTGAAGAGGTAAACTTATTGAGATGTCATTCACACAGCAGAATCTTTCGTAATATATTTCAATTTTCTCTTAAATTACTGACTAACTTTTCTTAACTGCCCTCTTTATTTTCAGGCAATTAAATCTGTCTTTTGCAAAGCTGCATCTCAAGCTGGTCAGCTTGAAACTCCTTTTGTCCATCCCAACTTTTCGTATGCCTATGAAAATTCGAAACACTTTCCCTGAAATAACAAAAAGATTTCCTTTAGCAGACAAAAATTCATTGTGTAAATTCTGTTGAGTCTTGTTTTCGCACGGGTCAAACGATTGACGAAATAGTGTGCAAACTGTAGCTCGCTCGGTGAGGTATCACTGATTAATAGTGTTGAAAGAGCAGAAGGGATTGATACGATAAGTACGTATCTACACTATTGCTAACATTTTCACTACCTCACTTATTAGGCTATAACTCCCACACTTCTTTATTTATTATCGTATTCAGTACTTGAAAGAATACCATCCACAGGAGGGTGAAACACTTAGAACTATCACGTCCTGTGTTCACATCCATGGTACAGAGCTTGTCCCGACATATGAGGAAATACTACAAGTAACTTAATGGGAACCTGGACTCAGAACGCTCAGGCATAAACACCTGTAGGTATGAATAAAATTCTCCACAATGTGTTGGGGAGACCCGTGTGTGGAAGGTTAAAAGTTAGATATCTTGAGACAAAATCTTCAACAACTACACGACTTAAAAAAAAAAAAATCGAGACCTGATGAGACAAAGACGAAGTAAAGGGATACTTTAGCTAGGAAACTAGAAAAATTTAAGAAAATTTCCGGCACTAGGAATGAATCTCCCAATCGGTAGAAATGATGAGGCGATTGCTTAAGTCTCGAGTAAGCGAACGTTACGGCAAATGATCAAAACTAGCCGACGTCGGAGAAATATCACCAATGTCAGGATTCGAATATAGAACATCTCAGATGATAATACCATTGCGATGAAATGAATTCCGCTATTTTAGCTTGGGGTAAAATATAAATGGTCTGCCTTCGTAGCTAGGTGATCGGAGCAGGTGGCTCCCGGTACTGACAAGGATTTTTCCTTTGTGGGGATGGTGATGCACTCAGCCTCGTGATGCCAACTGAGGAGCAACTTTATCGAACAGTAGCGGTTCCACTGTGTGGAGCGTTTGCAAAACGGCCGTTAGAGCGGAGTGCTGACCACATGCCCTCCATAACGCATACGCATGACGGTGCAACGCAGAGGCTGACACGGCGGTCGATAGTCATCCTTGGGCCTTCACGAATTGCACGAGGAGTTCGTAGGATATTAATTCCTGCAAATTTTCCAGTGAGGACTGAAAAGTCAATAACAACCCATTTGTAGATTCGAACCCAAGATCGCCCAGACACAAATGCCTATGTGGTGGCAACCATTATTGAAAGTAGATTAAGTAACGGCACAGCGCTCATATTAAAAGCCATTACTGTCTTTTAGCAATCAGTAAGTCTTTGTGCGCTTGCGAAGCGTTACCGGGTGTATAACAATTAAC
The DNA here is from genome assembly GCF_023864345.2 of Schistocerca serialis cubense. Taxonomy (NCBI): domain Eukaryota; kingdom Metazoa; phylum Arthropoda; class Insecta; order Orthoptera; family Acrididae; genus Schistocerca; species Schistocerca serialis. Next base: position 443,484,136 of record NC_064641.1, on the reverse strand, counting down.
GATAAAAACTGACATGAAATTAAATTATGGTATGGGTCCCAAAGTAGCTGTTTGCGAGGTAATTGCTGATTTCTGATACGAGTGGCAACTGAGTCTTAACTAGCACAATGCGAGACAGGCTAGTCATAATTTTGGCGAATGTCTCTTGGTTAGGCTTCCATACTCTCTGCCTTCGCTACTCCGATTGTAAGTCACATGTTCTGAACTCTTATTGTAAACGTCTTCCTATATAATTTTGCAAGATGTAACAGCTTGAAACGGTAATTTTTCATAGTCGTAAAAACAAATAACTAACATTCCAACGTCTCTGTAATAGGGCGTATTTAGTATAGCGTCAGTCATGCCGAAACCCTGGAATACATCCATCTGGGTTGGTGGATGTGGCAACGTGCTCCGAGACACAGCGACCTGCAGAACTCCCCTATCCACCTTTTACTGCACGAATCATCCAACGCTGCTTGTTACATCTCGCATGTAGTCTGCTTTCAAGTGTTTAGCCAGCTGCGGTTTTTACGCAATGCTCAGCATAAGGTTTGGGGAGATATATTTTCTTTTAAAGAACGGGTTCCACGTCTAAAACGGTTAATTTTTTGGTACCTGAGGGTGCAACTTTACAGTCAGGGAGGCAGTTGTGAACCATTAACAGATCAATAAATCCTCCCACGGCAGCTGTTGCATTTAGTTTTTTTATTCAAACGAATTTCTACAGCTGTGACTACCCCACTCACCAAGTGATCTGTAGTTTGGGAAAAACACATTACATCGATGAGGATCTCTGTTCTCCAATTAAATAGGTATATGTAAGGTTTACATCTTGCTCAAAGTTAGTCCTGCTCTACAGCATAATGCAAGGTATAGGTATATGTAAGGTTTACATCTTGCTCAAAGTTAGTCCTGCTCTACAGCATAATGCAAGGTACCTTTATGGGAGCCACTAATTCAGAGTAATTGTCTTCATACCGCACTTTCTGAGGACGAGCGAGTCCCACAGCAAATTTAACGCACAAACGAAAGACACGCACTGTCTTCTATAGACGCCTGTTAAAATATTCCTGCCAGAAAGACTTTCCTGGTAAGACGCCAGGAAATGGAATACCACTTCGACACAATATCAACACATAATCCTCAATTTTTCTCACGCTTTAAACGCACACAATCGCGATTAACCGGCCATCAGCGAATATCTATACAGCACTGTGAGTGTTTTCAAGTTCAGCCTACCATTACAGCAGGGAGAAAAGATGCAGGTGACTTCTGTAAGCTGTATTAATCTTTATATAGTCAAGTCTAAGTCTGGAAATAATGCTTGTTGACGTTATCAAAAGTCACTTTCTACACGATTTGGCCTACTAGGCCACTCAAGTTCGAATGCTAACTGGGCCATGAGTTTCAGTCGATACTCGTGGTAACGTTGCGCGCCTGTAGACGAGCAAATAGGCCGCCCGGTACTGGTACGAGGCAGGATGAATTTGTTGTTCGGTTGAACCGCTAGTGGTCCCACGACTGTGGGTGCACTGCGACATGTCGACTAGGTGTCCGGAATGGACGAGATCAGATGCAAAGTCGAGCAGCGCCGCCAGAAATGGGTAAATCCCAAAGTTGGGAATTCGGACGGCTGTTGCTCACGTGGCCTTTGTGCAGGAGATGCTCCGAATATGGTGGAGTTTCAGACAAGCTGAAAGATGGCTTCTTACATTGCTTTGAGATTCTCTAATAATTCACAGTCAAATATTAAATAAATCTGAATACATTTGCGACCTCAAATAAATGAGGCACATCTAATTACACAACAATATTTTCAATACCTCGAAAACCTAAAGAAGTTAATATTTCACAATGAATCTCTGAGTCAAAAACTTTTCAACACTTCATTCGATTTAAACAAACGATATATCAGATGAGAGCATTGCACAACAGCTATTCCAGAAAGACACTCATCTGTATATATTTTATTTATTGACTTATGATATTTTTTATGTTTTCTTTATTATTCAAATGTTGTAAGAACATCGAATTCTCCACAATTACACAACATATTAATGCAGCATCAATACCTCGTATCTCGACATACTTGAGTAGCTGTTTCATGAACAGTAACATTATTTAAATTTTGATTGCAGAGCTATTAAAAAACAGTACTAATTTAAAAGTAGTCAATGGCATGTGTTAGCAGACACCACAATTGAAAAGGGAACCAAAAGACACTTCTGCCAATAACTTTTTAAGCAATATTTAATGACAATTCATTGTCAGTTAACGTGAATGCACCTTCACATAAATACTGGCTTCTTTATACATGAACAAACCTTTATTTGTAGTTATTGCGAATGATCTGAACGTGACTGAATATTTATAACATTTATCTATTTAAATACTGTTGTATTATATTAATTTAGTCTGGGAAATAGTCAAGTTGAGTCACATTATGTCTGTAGATCTTAGGTAGTAGTAGTGGTAGTAGTAGTAGTAGTAGAGGGTTTTTTGGGCGCACGACAGCAAGGTCTTCAGCGCCCGCTCAGTAACATAGTGAGACGGGTGTCAAGAAAAAAACTCAGAACAGTAATAGAAAACAGGACATCAAACACAGATAACAAGCTTTGAAAAATATGTGCCTACATACATCGAAGCGTGGGATGAAGCAGGGCGTCAGCAGTAAAACATGGACAACACAGAAAGAAAGCGTTAGACGGAGCTAAAACAATGTGGCAGATGGAAATGGCTGGCTGACCGCAAGGAAAAAAGGGAGGAGTCAGCCACTCTGCAATACACTAAAACCTCCAGCCTAAAAGTTTAGGCCAGAGTCCAGACGCATCACAAAACTTTAGAACGTTAGACACACACGTCTCATCGTTAGCTAAAACACAAGGCAGATCTCCATCAACTTGTGCTTCTGCCCTTGCATCACGGTATAAAATGCAGTCTGTTAAAATGTGCCGGACAGAGATGTGCACACCACAAGCATCACAAAACGGAGGATCTTCCCGCCGTAATAAAAAGCCATGTGTGAGAGGACAGTGCCCGATCCGAAGACGTGTGAGGGCCACTTCTTCCCGCCTGAGCAACCGGCAGGAGGAACTTCACGGTCGAGTTGTGGACTTCACCAACCGCAGTTTATTGGCGGCCACCGCCAGCCATTCTTCCTCCCACAACTCCATGCACTTCCTGTGGAGTGCAGAGATGACAGACTGCAAGGGGATAGGACACTGGACCACATCCTGCTCTCTGCAGGCCTCCTTGGCAGCCCGATCGGCCTGTTCATTGCCCCATATGCCGACATGACCAGGCACCCCGCAGAAGGATACTTCTTTACCCCGCCGTTGGAGCAAGTACAGTTGGTCATATATCAGTTGGGTACATATTCTGCAGTGATTGTAAGGCACTAAGAGAATCGGAGGAGAGAAGAAATCGATTGCCCCAAATACGATTAATCTGCGCCAGTGCCTCCAGGAACGCGTGGAGCTCCGCTGCGAAAACCGTATATTCATCAGGGAGGCGAAGCCGGGTAACATGATCAGGGAACACCACAGAACAGCCAAGGAAATTCTCCTGTTTGGATCCATCAGTGTAAACGACGTTGAAACCGTGATGCACATCTAAAATGTTAAAAAACAGAGATTGGAATCTAAAATCTGGTGTGCTATCTTTCTGAAAAGTAGTCAAATCTAAAATAAGTTTGGGTCTCCGGAGGAGCCAAGGTGGAAATCTGCTCCAACCGCGATGTAAAACACGAAGACCAGCCATAGACATCGCAGCGAGTCAATCCTGTGCGCGAATCCCATAGGGCTGCGTCGCACGTTGCCGGTGATGAAAAAGACGTGACAGAGGAGGCTGAGCAACGGTATGGTATGCAGGTGTGTATGGTGTGGACAAAGTTTTATACGCCTGGAGTACTGTAAGTAGCCGTCGCCGCAGATGAAGTGGCGGTTCACCAGCCTACGCACAGAGTCTTGGTATGTGGCTAGTTCGGAACGCCCTTCATGATGCACAACGTCCAACATCTTTAAGTACGAAGGCCTCGCAGACCCATACACCGTGCATCCATAATCGAGCCGAGATCGAACAAACGCCCTGTAAAACTGGAGCACACAAGTCCTGTCAGCTCCCCATGTACTGAGGCTAAGACATTTTAAAATACTTAAAGCCTTAAGTGACCGTCGTTTCTGGTTTTTAGGATGAGGTAACCACGTAAGCCTCGAGTAAAAAATGAGCCCCAGAAATCTCACCGTGTCTGCAAAAATAAGAATAGTGTCCCTCATCCTCAACTCAGGAAAGGTTAAAATCGAACATATACAGACTACTCTGTGGAAAACTTAAAACCACTCTTCCGCTCCCAGTCATCCAAACGTCTAAGAGTAAGTTGCAACTGACGCGTTGTCGTTGCAAGGCTTCAAGAAGAGCAAAACAAAGAGAAATCATCCAAAAACAAGGAACACTGGACAAGACTTTCCACTATGGACGTAATACTATTAATAGCGATGGCAAAGAGAGTCACACTTAAAACGCTACCCTGAGGGACACCGTTCTCCTGCTCAAAGCGATCAGACAGGACGTCACCAATTCGGTATCTAAAATATCGTGGCGAGAGGAAAGACTGAATAAAAAGAGGAAGACAACCACGATAACCCCATTCGTGAAGCTGCTCCAGGATGAGAAGCCTCCAAGTGGTATCGTAGGCTTTTTCGATGTCGAAAAATACACCTAGAAGGTGATGACGGCGTAGGAAAGCTTGTTGTATAGTCGCCTCCAGGAGGGCAAGGTTATCGAAGGTGGAACGAAACCTCCTGAGCCCACACTGAAAGCGACTAAGGAGTTACCGGGATTCTAACATCCAGACAGGGCGACGGTTGACCATCCGCTCCAAGGTCTTTCCCACGCAACTAGTGGAGGCAACACTACGGTAGCTACTTGGGCTCGAGCGGTCTTTCCCAGGTTTTAAAAATGGAATTAAAACTGCCTCACGCCACGAATCAGGAAAGTGACCCGACGCCCATTGGCATTAAAAAGTGCGAGGAGAATTTCTTTGTTGCGCATTGTGAGGTGCCATAGCATACTGTAATGGATCTTGTCGTTACCAGGGGATGTGTCACGAGCTGCAGACAATGCAGAATCCAGCTCCCACATAGAAAATGGGCAGCTGTAAACTTCATGAGAGGTGGACTGGAAGTCCAGACTACATCTCTCAGCAACCGCTCTATGGCGCTGGAAACCTGGATCCTGACTGGTTGTTGCAGTAACTGTGGCCAAATTCGCTGCCATAGTCTGGGAAATGTCTCGCGGATCCGTGTGGAGAGTGCCGTTATTCATTACATCAGCTATGGGGCACCTCCTGCCTCTGCCAGAAATTCTCCTGATGGTCTCCCACACAATGGAACTTTTGGTGGAACGATTAATGGTGTTCAGGAACTTTTGCCACGACCTCTTCTTAGTCTCACGAATAATGTGGGGACATCTTGCCCTGGCCACCCGAAAGGCTGCAAGACTCTCAGCAGTCGGCCGACACTGGAACCGACGCAGAGCCGCACGCCTGGTCCTGATTGCAGAGTGGCATTCGGCACTCCACCAAGGGACAGGTTGCCTCTTCCGGTGGCCTGTGGACTGTGGAATGGATGCTGCAGCGGCGTGGTGGACCGTTTTGATAATATGATCCACCCACGCCTCAACATTCGCAAAGTGTTCGAACTGGGCCAACTGGCTATAAAGTGTCCAGTCGGCTCCACTGAGCACCCATCGTGGTGGTCTCCTTTCGGGGACCACGCAATCGGGCAGGTGAATCCAGATTGGGAAATGATCACTGCCGTGCAAGGCAGCGACCACTTCCCAATGAGCACTCGCGGCAAGAGCTGGAGAGCAAAGCGAGAGATCAATGGCAGAGAACGACCCAGTCGCTGTGCAGAAATGAGTGCTCTGTCCGTCATTGAGCAAGTAGGCACAGGATGACAGGAGAAGCCTCTCAATTGCTCTACCCCTGGGACAGGTAATTGCAGAGCCCCAAAGCACATTGTGGGCATAAAAATCACCACAAATAATGAATGGCTGGGGGAGCTGTGTAAGAAGGTCAGTGAGGGCCACTTCATCAAGTGCATCATGTGGGCGCAAGTAAAGCGAAAATACAGTCAATGGATAACGCACGTGCACAGACACAGTGACGGCCTGTAAAGTCGTCGTAAGTGAGAGAGGCGAGGAGTGGTAGTCCGTCCTGACGAAAATACCTACGCCTCCTCTAGCTCTCTCTCCAAGCAGGTCGTCCTTTTTGTGGAGTGTGTAGCCTCGTATCTCATGGGAGTATGAGGGATGGAAATAAAGCTCCTGGAGACATAGACACTGTGGTCTACCCTGAGAGAGTAGACGAAGCTCCTCCACATGCGTCCTGAACCGTTGCAAGTTCCACTGAAATATGGGAGCCATCTATGATGGGGGTACCACCTTCATCCTGTCTCTCCGACGGGGTGGGGAGACCGCAGCAGGTGGAGGGCAGGCGTGGGGCGAGATGGTTGCCCCACACATACATCGTATCACATCAAATCTGGGGAAGAGTCAGATGAAGACTCACGTAAAACAACATCCGCATGGTCAGACGGTTTACCACGGGATTTGACTCGCTGTTGCTGCTGTACAGGAGCTTTCTGTGGTTTGGTGGGCTTTGGGAGAGCCGACGTGAGAGTGACAATGGGCGTACTGGACTTCGGAACAACCTCAGCTGGCCAAAGTTCGCCACTGTACCTTTGTCTGCCATTCGAGTAGGAGCTACCGGCTCTGAAACACTGGCTGCGTTGCAAGTGCACTGACAGCTGCAGGTTCAAATGGCTCTGATCACTATGCGACTTAACTTCTGAGGTCATCAGTCGCCTAGAACTTAGAACTAATTAAACCTAACTAACCTAAGGACGTCACACACATCCATGCTCGAGGCAGGATTCGAACCTGCGACCGTAGCGGTCGCTCGGCTCCAGACTGTAGCGCCCAGAACTGCATGGCCACTCCGGCCGGCACAGCTGCAGGTATTAGTGCCAACACTCACAACCTCTGTCTGCGTTGAGGCATCAGCTTTTGAACCATGGATGCAAAGGATGTAGCAAATGTGGAAGGTTGCATCGACCTATAGATCTTCTTGGCCTCACCATAGGGGATACGCTTGGTTGTTTTTATTTCCTGGACTTTGCGTTCCTCTAAAAATATGCGGCAGTCCCTACTCCAACAGGGTGGTTTCCAGAGCAATTTATACAGTTGGCCGGATACGAGCAACCAACTCCTTCATGAGCAGCCTTACCACAGTTGCCACAAGTCGCTTCGCCTTTACACCCTAAGGTGGTATGCCCAAAACGCTGGCATAAAAAACAGCGCATTGGGGTCGGGAAATAAGATCTCACACTAAGGCAAAGGAAGCCAGCTTTAACATGTTCAGGAATTTTAGTGCTATTGAAAGTCAGAATAAACGAGTCGGATTTGACAAGATTGCCATCAACCCTCTTCATGATATGTTGGACATCAACAATATGTTTGGGAGCCCACTCACATTGCAGTTCTTCCGTGGGAATGTCAACTAGATCCCGGCATGTCACAACACCTTTGCTGTAGTTCAAGGTGCTGTGCAGTTCAGTACCTATGGCATACTCTCCAAGGCATTTAGCAGATTGGAAGTTAGTTGCTTGCTGGAAAGTGGAAGTTTCCACTATCAAGGTCTCATTACGTAAGCGCTTCACCGATTTTAAGGAGCCACAGATTCCTTCCAAATCCTTTTGTATATAGAAGGTCGAAACCTTCTCGAAACTAACCTCCTTCCGTTTCACAATGAAAAACACATTCTGATTACCAGAATGCATTCTGTTACCTAAGACTGGACTTGTCAAAGAAGTGCCGGAGTCAGTGGGACTGACTGCGCGAGCCCTCTTAAGAGACTGAGTGTTAGAACCTTCCAGCGGCCCACTCTTTCCGCTGGGAGGAAGAAAAGAGGATTTCGAAGGGTCCATCTCGGTCCCACGAGCAGCTAGGGAACAAGAAGTCCACCTAGACAAAGCCCCGCGTGCCTAGGTAATCCTTATACAACTGAGGTGCGGCAGGTTCCCCAGAGGTTGTCCGCTAACGACTGTTCCACCTCAACAGTCACGCATCTCATTAGCGCGCAGCACACCTTGAGATTGAGGGGTTGTTTATAGAGGTTTATTCCATCCTCGCGATCCGGGCGGCCAAGCCAAGATCCCCATCCCCTGAGACACACAACATTCCACCGCCGCGCCGCACGGTGGTCGCTGAAGCATGCCCAGAGCTTACGGTGACAGGTGACTGGCGGCGCTTATCAGTCCCCAGCTCAGGAACCCCGGGGTCGCCAAGCCCGTACCCGGCACCTGAATGCCGAGCCCCTGGGGACGTAGATCTTAGGAACGCTATATTTTTGGTGAATATGGTCCTCAGACAATGGAAAAGCAGACAATAGTAGAACACTGTGGGAGTAAAGTGGAATCTGCTATTTTTAGATTGAAGAGCTCAAAGGAGCGATTCTGGACACTTGGATGTATGTGCTAGAAGAAGGCAGATGTGGCTGAGGTATCAGATGATATTTGCTATAGTGGTTGATAGATTCCGGTTGACGAACAGCCTCTGTGAGACTTCAACTTTTGAGGATACTTTTACATGGAGATCTGGTGGAAGACAGAGCTGCCTGAGGTAGTGTGTGACATTCGGTCGTGTAGGTAATAGTCTCGGCGGTGGACAGCCGCACAATACTGTAACTTTTGAAAGGATTTTATTTCTCAAGAGGTCTGAAGGTACTCCATAGCAGAATTCCAACTTTTGCTGTTTGTATACTGCCGGAAAAAAATCGCAACACGTAGAAGAAGTTTTGTGATATAAACGAAAGCTGGTGTTTCTACATCTGAAGGACGACGTCTGTTCAAATTTCGTGCTATTTGCATAAGAGTGGCGCCAGTAGCGCCATTATGAGGATGCAAATCCAGTTTGCTTTAAATACACTCTGAGGCTGGACGTGATGAGCTCTTGTTAGTCAAGAATACCTTTAAGACGACACCGTTAACAGTTCACTGAGTTCGAAAGGGGTAGTGTGACAGGTCTACGAGAAGATGGATGTTCCTTCTGCGATATCGTAGAAAAACTTGGCAGGAATGTAGCCATCGTACATAATTGCTCGTACCCGTGGTCACGAGAATGTCTGGTCACAAGAACACCAAGCTCTCGACGGCCAATTGGTGCTACTAAGAGGGAGGACCATCGAATTCGACGTATGGCTCTGGCGCATCGTACAGCATCTGCAGCAGCAATTTGCGTAGCAGTTGGCTCCACAGCGCCACAACGAACTGTTACAAATCGATTACTTCAAGGAGAGCTCTGAGCCAGAGGCCCTGTAACGTGCATTCCATTGACTCCAAACCACACCGCTTAGGCCACTGAAGGCGTAAAGTGAGAGCTCATTGAAGGACAAGGTTGTGTTTTTTGATGAAAGCTGGTTCTGTCTCGGTGCCGTGTGTCGGTTGGAAGAGGCGAATTGAGTACCTGCAACCAACCAGTCTGCGTGTTAAACATATTTCGACCTACACCTCGAGCTATGATGTGAGGTGTGGCTTTGGATGGCATAAGAAGCACTCTCGTAGTTATTCCATGCACAGTGACTGCAAATTTGTACGTGAGTCGAGTGATTCCAATTGTGCTGCCATCCATAACAGCATTCCAAGAGATGTTTTTCCAAAAGAATAACGCTCGCTCACACACCGCTGTTGCAACCCTATAAGCTCTACATGTTGCCTTGGCGTGCTTGATCACCAGATCTGTCTCCAGTCGGGCACATATGGGACATCAGCGGAAGACAACTTTAGCACCATCCACAAACAGCATTAACCGTCCTTGTGTTGACCGACTGAGTGCAACTGGAATGGAACTGCACCCTCTAAACTGACATCCTACAGCTGTACAACACAATGCATGTTTGAATTCAACATTCTGGAGGGTACACCGATTATTTCTGTCCCGGAGTTTCACATTGGCAATGACTTATCTCGCACTTTCATTAACAGGGGCTCTCGCGATGTTAATCACTTGGTTATGTTACCTAGACCAATGTATCCCTGAAATTTCATTACTCTACATTAATTGTTTTTGGTGTTGCGATTTTTTCGTCAGTGTGTTACGGAACTTAGGATAGAGTATAGTCTGTTTTGATCTGGTGAATGAAATGGACTTAGCCTTCGCGTATTTTTAATGACCATTTAATTTGAGAAGTTTGCTAAGTTCTCGTAAAGCTCTGAATGGAACTTGACTGCATTTGATAAGCGCATTTTCTGTCTGCATTTTAACTGAATATCGTAGGACCACTTCCACTTTATTTGAGATTTCCTTTCTTGAATACACAGTATTCAATATAATTCCCTTTAGTCTACATCAATTACAGACTTTGGAATATAAACTTTAATAGCAAATTATTCATTTAACTTTTATTTTGTATTTCTGTGTGTTTTAATAACTCACATTTCTACCCACTGCATTGACTATTTGACTGCAGGATCACAGCTACGGGTTATTATCTGCAGAGAATTAGCTACGGTGCATGAAGGCACCTTTTTAAACAGAGCTGTGCATAGCCCAGGTGCCTAGGGTACGAGCAACTGCAGCCGGAGACGCCACTAGTTTGCTCGTATGGGATTCTGTTTCGAAGAGAAACTACACTAACACTAGCTGTTAGGTAGCGTCACAGAGTTATGATATCCGTTCAACAATGGGCTGAGACCTCTGCAAAACGGGAGCCTAACTGAAGCGTTGAGAAGGAGCTTTCTTCAAACAACTTAAGCAGTTACATCACCACAGACAGCAAACTGGAACGACGCGGTGCAAACAACACTTGAAACTGTGGGGCTACATTGCTGGAGATGCAATATGCAAATGCGGAGAACTTAAAGAGGCTGATCCAGCCTTCGTCTGGCGGAAGTTGCATGAAGTCTGCACACTGGATGGCCTGGTTTCTACAATATTCCAGCAACGAAAAGTGCAGAATTCAGGATTTCAGAATGAATTTCACATGCAAAGGTATATTTATTGCAGATAAGCTTGAATGTCTAAATAACTGTATTGTACTGTCCTGGATACGAAAATAATGGTAATAATGACTGAAGAGGACTCTTTGCTTCAGGCAACCACTTGCCATAATATGCTGTCGCAGCACTGCGCCACGATGCCCGCCTAGGCGCCACAGCTCACGATCCGGTCAGTGACAAGCTGGTTGCTGAAAACAGGGACTCTACGGCACGCGGGAAACGCCACATTTGTGGTGAAATTCGTAATGATGTGAATGTTTTCTGGTGGCAGGGCCAACTCAGCCACAGATGAGGTTGGCCGGTCGCTCATCGGCCCATTGTGAGGCGGCGTGGGCAGCTGGATACGAACCCCAGACCTACGTCTGGCTAGAGTGTTTGCCAACTGACCGTGGGTGCAGGGTAAGTTGGAGTACACCTAAGGGTGATTTGACACAACCTCATACAGATAGGGTACTTAGAACACTGCGATCTTATTGCTGCTTTTACATAAATTTTACAGCAATTTTCGAGGAAAAACATTTTACTTTGTCAAAACTTAGGTTTACTACCTTCTCAAAGAATAAATTCTGCAGAAAATTAATTCCTTTTGAAGAAACAGCTCTTGAATAGAAATAAATTCTACTTGAATGTATAAACAACAGAATGAACTTAAGTCTATAAACACGCAATGAATTTTTCAGGAAAATTTTATTTTGCATATTATTATAGCTACCAGTAGTTATTCAAATAGAATTAGTTCAATGATTTAAATCAACCACTAATGGGTGTTCGTTTGTTTGAATAGATGGGTTCAGTTTCCACACAGTTTTACTTTAGCCGTGCCATACTGAAAGGTCTTTGATCATCTCCAGTTTTTCCCCTTCTTGACCCTTGTGGACACGCGAATCTCGCTGCCACGAGTTTCGACAACCTCCCAAGGGTGCTAACATAACAAAGTTATTTAAATGTATTGTGATGAGCAGACCCCGGACATTGAGTTATTCCTCGGAGGTCTTGTTTCATGTGACCTACTAGTAAAGCTCCCCAAGAACCATGGACCTTGCCGTTGGTGGGTAGGCTTGCGTGCCTCAGCGATATAGATAACGGTACCGTAGGTGCAACCAAAACGGAGGGGTATCTGTTGAGAGGCCAGACAAACGTGTGGTTCCTGAAGAGGGGCAGCAGCCTTTTCAGTAGTTGCAGGGGCAACAGTCTGGATGATTGACTGATCTGGCCTTGTAACACTAACCAAAACCGCCTTGCTATGCTGGTACTACAAACGGCTGAAAGCAAGGGGAAACTACAGCCGTAATTTTTCCCGAGGGCATACAGCTTTGCTGTATGGTTAAATGATGATGGCGTCCTCTTGGGTAAAATATTCCGGAGGTGAAATAGTCCCCCATTCGGATCTCCGGGTGGGGACTACTCTGGAGGACTTCGTTATCAGGAGAAAGAAAACTGGCGTTCTATGGATCTGTCAGGCGAATACAGGGTTATAAATACAAAATCAAATAGGGGTAATGCAGGAGTCGGTTTAATAATGAATAAAAAAAAATTGGAGTGCGGGTAAGCTACTACAAACAGCATAGTGAATGCCTTATTGTGGCCAATATGGACACGAAGCCCACGCCTACTACAGTAGTACAAGTTTATATGCCAACTAACTCTAGGGGCAGCCGGCACGGTAACTCAGCGTGTTCGGTCAGAGGATTAGATGCCCTCTGTAATAAAAAAACTGAGTTAATGGATCAACAACGAACTGAAACGGGTGTCTTGCGACGTCCGCACCGAGCAGATACAACGGACAAAAACGAGACAAAAAATAAAATAAAAGAAGGGGTAGCGTCATTGATTTATAATCAAAACGTCTTCGGTCCCAGGTTCGATCCCCGCCACTGCCTAAATTTTGATAAATAATCAGCATTGGCGGTCGAAGACTTCCGGCATAAGAAGTCAGCCTCATTCTGCCAACGGCCTTGTCAAAGAGGGCGGAGGAGCGGATAGGGGTTCAGGGCACTCTCTTGTCCTAGGGGTGGGAAATTGCCCCTAGAGGCGGAAGAATCAGCAATGATCAACGACATGAGGATGCAGAAGGCAATGGAAACCACTGCATTAAAGATACGTAATGTGTATCCACAGGACATGTGGCCTGTAATTGAAGAAGTGTCATGATGATCTCTCCATTGGCAAAAGATTCCGGAATAGTCCCCCATTCGGATCTGCGGGAGAGGACTGCCAAGGGGGAGGTTACCATGAGAAAAAGATTGAATAATCTACGAAAGCATAACGTTCTACGAGTCGGGGCGTGGAATGTCAGAACCTTGAACGTGGTAGGGCAACTAGAAAATCTGAAAAGGAAAATGCAAAGGCTCAATCTAGATATAGTAGGGGTCAGTGAAGTGAAGTGGAAGAAAGACAAGGATTTCTGGTCGGATGAGTATCGGGTAATATCAACAGCAGCAGAAAATGGTATAACAGGTGTAGGATTCGTTATGAATAGGAAGGTAGGGCAGAGAGTGTGTTACTGTGAACAGTTCAGTGACCGGGTTATTCTAATCAGAATCGACAGCAGACCAACACCGACAACGATAGATCAGGTATACATGCCGACGTCGCTAGCTGAAGATGAATAGATAGAGAAAGTGTATGAGGATATTGAAAGGGTAATGCAGTATGTAAAGGGGGACGAAAATCTAATAGTCATGGGCGACTGGAATGCAGTTGTAGGGGAAAGAGTAGAAGAAAAGGTTACAGGAGAATATGGGCTTGGGACAAGGAATGAAAGAGGAGAAAGACTAATTGAGTTCTGTAACAAGTTTCAGCTAATAATAGCGAATACCCTGTTCAAGAGTCACAAGAGGAGGAGGTATACTTGGAAAAGACCGGTAGATACGGGAAGATTTCAATTAGATTACATCATGGTCAGACAGAGATTCCGAAATCAGATACTGGATTGTAAGGCGTACCCAGGAGCAGATATAGACTCAGATCACAATATAGTAGTGATGAAGAGTAGGCTGAAGTTCAAGACATTAGTCGGGAAGAATCAATACGCAAAGAAGTGGGATACGGAAGTACTAAGGAATGACGAGATACGTTTGAAGTTCTCTAACGCTATAGATACAGCAATAAGGAATAGCGCAGTAGGCAGTACAGTTGGAGAGGACTGGACATCTCTAAAAAGGGCCATCACAGAAGTTGGGAAGGAAAACATAGGTACAAAGAAGGTAGCTGCGAAGAAACCATGGGTAACAGAAGAAATACTTCATTTGATTGTTGAAAGGAGGAAGTACAACCATGTTCCGGGAAAATCAGGAATACAGAAATACAAGTCGCTGAGGAATGAAATAAATAGGAAGTGCAGGGAAGCTAAGACGAAATGGCTGCAGGAAAAATGTGAAGACATCGAAAAAGATATGATTGTCGGAAGGACAGACTCAGCATACAGGAAAGTCAAAACAACCTTTGGTGACATTAAAAGCAACGGTGGTATCATTAAGAGTGCAACGGGAATTCCACTGTTAAATGGAGAGGAGAGAGCAGATAGGTGGAAAGAATACATTGAAAGCCTCTATGTGGGTGAAGTTTTGTCTGATGTGATAGAAGAAGAAACAGGAGTCGATTTAGAAGAGATAGGGGATCCAGTATTAGAATCGGGATTTAAAAGAGCTTTGGAGGACTTGTGGTCAAATAAGGCAGAAGAGATAGATAACATTCCATCAGAATTTCTAAAATCATTGGGGGAAGTGGCAACAAAACGACTATTCACGTTGGTGTGTAGAATATATGAGTCTGGCGATATACCATCTGACTTTCGGAAAAGCATCATCCACACAGTTCCGAAGACGGCAAGAGCTGACAAGTGCGAGAATTATCGCACAATCAGCTTAACAGCTCATGCATCGAAGCTGCTTACAAGAATAATATATAGAATGGAAAAGAAAATTGAGAATGCGCTAGGTGACGATCAGTTTGGCTTCAGGAAAAGTAAAGGGACAAGACAGGCAATTCTGACATTACGGCTAATAATGGAAGCAAGGCTAAAGAAAAATCAAGACACTTTCATAGGATTTGTCGACCTGGAAAAAGCGTTCGACAATATAAAGTAGTGCAAGCTGTTCGCGATTCTGGAAAAAGTAGGGGTAAGTTATAGGGAGAGACGGGTCATATACAATATGTACAACAACCAAGAGGGAATAATAAGAGTGGACGATCAAGAACGAAGTGCTCGTATTAAGAAGGGTGTAAGACAAGGCTGTAGCCTTTCGCCCCTACTCTTCAATCTGTACATCGAGGAAGCAATGATGGAAATAAAAGAAAGGTACAGGAGTGGAATTAAAATACAAGGTGAAAGGATATCAATGATACGATTCGCTGATGACATTGCTATCCTGAGTGAAAGTGAAGAAAAATTAAATGATTTGCTGAACGGAATAAACAGTCTAATGAATACACAGTATGGTATGAGAGTAAATCGGAGAAAGACGAAGGTAAAGAGAAGTAGTAGAAATGAGAACAGCGAGAAACTTAACATCAGGATTGATGGTCACGAAGTCAATGAAGTTAAGGAATTCTGCTACCTAGGCAGTAAAATAACCAATGACGGACGGAGCAAGGAGGACATCGAAAACAGACTCACTACGGCAAAAAAGGCATTTCTGGCCAAGAGAAGTCTTCTAATATCAAATACCGGCCTTAATTTGAGGAAGAAATTTCTGAGGATGTACGTCTGGAGTACACCATTGTATGGTAGTGAAACATGGACTGTGGGAAAACCGGAACAGAAGAGAATCGAAGCATTTGAGATGTGGTGCTACAGACGAATGTTGAAAATTAGGTGGACTGATAAGGTAAGGAATGAGGAGGTTCTACGCAGAATCGGAGAGGAAAGGAATATGTGGAAAACACTGACAAGGAGAAGGGACAGGATGATAGGACATCTGCTAAGACATGAGGGAAAGACTTCCATGGTACTAGAGGGAGCTGTAGAGGGCAAAAACTGTAGAGGAAGACAGAGATTGGAATACGTCAAGCAAATAATTGAGGACATAGGTTGCAAGTGCTACTCTGGGATGAAGAGGTTAGCACAGGAAAGGAATTCGTGCCAGTCAGTAGACTGATGACCAAAAAAAAAAAAAAAAAAACAAAGCTCTGCAGATGACGAAGAATTGAAGAAATGTATGCGGAAATAAAAGTAATTATTCAGATAGTGAAGAGAGACGAAAATTTAATAGTTATAGGTGACTGGAATTCGGTAGTAGGAAAAGGGAGAGAAGGAAACGTAGTAGGTGAATATGGATTGTGGCTAAGAAATGAAACGAAATGAAACAGGAAGCCGCCTGGTAGAATTTTGCACAGAGCATAGCTAACACTTGGTTCAAGAATCATAAAAGAAGCTTGTATGCATGGAAGAAGCCTGGAGATACTGATAGGTTTCAGATAGATTATATAATGGTAAGACAGAGATTTCGGAACTAGGTTTTAAATTGTGAGACATTTCCAGGGGCAGATGCGGACTCTGACCACAATCTATTGGTTATGAACTGTAGATTAAAACTGATGAAACTGCAATAAGCTGGGAATTTAAGGAGATGGGACCTGGATAAACTGAAAGAACCAGAGGTTGTAGAGAGTTTCAGGGAGAGCATAAGGGAACAATTGACTAAACTGAAAGAACCAGAGGTTGTAGAGAGTTTCAGGGAGAGCATAAGGGAACAATTGACAGGAATGGGGGAAAGAAATACAGTAGAAGAAGAATGGGTAGCTTTGAGTGATGAAGTAGTGAAGACAGCAGAGGATCATATAGGTAAAAAGACGAGGATTAGTAGAAATCCTTGGGTAACAGAAGAAATATTGAATTTAATTGATGAAAGGAGAAAATATAAAAATATGCAGTAAATGAAGCAGGCAAAAAGGAATACAAACGTCTCAAAAATGAGATCGACAGGAAGTGCAAAATGGCTAAGCATGGATGCCTAGAGGACAAATGTAAATATGTGGAGGCTTATCTCACTAGGGGTAAGATAGATACTGCCAACAGGAAAATTAAAGATACCGTTGGAGAAAAGAGAACCACTTATATGAATATCAAGAGCTCAGATGGGAACCCAGTTCTAAGCAAAGAAGGGAAAACAGAAAGCTGGAAGGAGTATGTAGAGGGTCTATACAAGGGCGATGTACTTGAGGACAATATTATGGAAATGGAAGAGGATGTAGATGAAGATCAAAAGGGAGATACGATACTGCGTGAAGAGATTGACAGAGCATTGAAAGACCTGAGTCGAAACAAGGCCCCGGCAATAAACAACATTCCATTAGAACTACTGACGACCTTGGGAGAGCCAGTCCTGACAAAACTTTACCATCTGGTCAGCAAGATGTATGAGACTGCGAAATACTCTCAGACTTCAAGAAGAATATAATAATTCCAATCCCAAAGAAAGCAGGTGTTGACAGATGTGAAAATTACCGAACTGTCAGTTTAATAAGTCACGGATGCAAAATACTAACGCGAATTCTTTACAGACGAATGGAAAAACTGGTTGGAGCCGACCTCGGGGAAGATCAGTTTGGATTTCGTAGAAATATTGGAACAAGTGAGGCAATACTGACCCTACGACTTATCTTAGAAGCTAGCTTAAGGAAAGGCAAACCACGTTCCTAGCATTTGTAGACTTAGAGAGAGCTTTTGACAAAGTTGACTCGAATACTCTCTTTCAAATTCTGAAGGTGGCAGGGGTAAAATACAGGGAGCGAAGGGCTATTTACAATTTGTACAGAAACCAGATGACAGTTATAAGAGTCAAGGGACGTGGAACGGAAGCAGTGGTTGGGAAGGGAGTGAGACAGGGTTGTAGCCTCTCCCCGATGTTATTCAATCTGTATATTGAGCAAGCAGTGAAGGAAACAAAACAAAAATTCGGAGTAGGTATTAAAATCCATGGGGAAGAAATAAAAACTTTGAGGTTCGCCGATGGCATTGTAATTCTGTCAGAGACAGCAAAGGACTTAGAAGAGCAGTTGAACGCAATGGATAGTGTCTTGAAAGGAGGATATAAGATGAACATCAACAAAAGCAAAACGAGGATAATGGAATGTAGTCGAATTACGTCGGGTGATGCTGAGGGAATTAGATTTAGGAAATGAGAAGCTTAGAGTAGTAAAGGAGTTTTGCTATTTGGGGAGCAAAATAACTGATGATGGTCGAAGTAGAGAGGATATAAAATATAGACTGGCAATGGCAAGAAAAGCGTTTCTGAAGAAGATAAATTTGTTAACATCGAGTATAGATTTAAGTGTCAGGAAGTCGTTTCTGAAAGTATTTGTATGGAGTGTATCCATGTATGGAAGTGAAACATTGACGATAACTAGTTTGGACAAGAAGAGAATAGAAGCTTTCAAAATGTGGTGCTACAGAGATCTGAAGATTAGATGGGAAGATCATATAACTAATGAGGAGGTACTGAACAGGATTGGGGAGAAGAGAAGTTTGTGGCACAACTTGACTAGAAGAAAGTATCGGTTGGTAGGACATGTTCTGAGGTATCAAGGGATCACCAATTTCGTATTAGAGGGCAGCGTGGAGGGTAAAAATCGTAGAGCGAGACTAAGAGATGGATACACTAAACAGATAAAGTAGGATGTAGATTGCAGTAGGTACTGGGAGATGAGGAAATAGCACAGGGTAGAGTAGCATGAAGAGCTGCATCAAACCAGTCGCAAGACTGAAGACCACAACAACAACAACAAACAACTAGTAAAGCTATGCTGACTGATGCCGCACCTAACTATATCTACTAGCCTACAAGGAATATCAAAAACAAAATGGATGTAAGTCATCGCCACACCAAAGAAACATATATGTACGCAGAGTTAACAGCTCTTTTGCAAACCTCTTTTAGCAGGGCCTTATTTCGATTTATTACTTATAAAGAATAAAAAATAATTATGATCAAAAAATTCACTCACCCGTCAGAAAAACGATGGAACAGGGGTCTTTCCTTCTTGACGTTTCCAAGCAGACTGAAATTACGGTGGATGGTGAAGCTTTACCTATATTCCCCAGTAGCACGATGGCACTGCTCTAGCTCCACCGTGGCGGGAATTAGAAGCTATGTGCCAACTATCCTCTTGTTCCAATTAACCCAGACCACTTGACGATATTTTTATTTGATCGTTTTTCAAATATTAAAACGATCGACATTATTTTGTATCCTTCCCATCTCCGGGATACGGACGAGATCACCTTTTCGAGACAAGACGTTTCCCTACACTTAAACTGCATGTTACCTCTCTTTAAGCCAGAAGCGTTTGCAAAAGCCAACCTTCTAGCAGATTCGAGGAACCACGTTCGCACTTCCACGAAATAGTTTTGGCATATCCATCCTCGTTAAGTAGCAGGAGTGGGCCACTCCCGATAGGACTGTTTCAATTTGCAACACTACCGTCAGCTGTTATTTCATAATCAATTTACTGGCAACCGGTTTCGACTTCATCAGGTCCTAAAAGTAATGTAAAAGCATCTGAATTAATGACAGTATGACGTCAAAAGCAAAATGGTACCTGGAATTAAAATATGTAGCTATATAGTTATTATATTGTTTAAAATTGATCCATATATATGTAACTTAAAGAATGTAATGAAAAATAATGTAATATTGGAGTGTAGTCATCATTTTGTACTCTATGGCACTGCTGCTATGCACACGGTCATCTGTAGTAAAACTCGCTCACAATACAAATAATGTAATGTGAAAATAGAAATCAGTACCTATATGCAATTAAGAACCTTTATGGATCCAGTCGTGTACACACTTGTAAGACTAAAACAAGGGAAACCAATATATATCACAATAAACGACATAATTAAAATTACGTGGTAAGTGACATCACGCAAATAAATGTCCACTAATCATGGGCATGAGTATGCGTGCATAGTTAGAAACATAATCTAGTGGTGTGAAGTATAAACACCTGTACAACTGGCAAATGTCGTAACTAAGAATAAAAATGAAAATGCTTCACCATATTTAGTATAGAATCTAATATAAAGCGTCGAAGAACAAAGCAAATATAGAGTACAAAACCAGTCATAGGCCTACATAAGATTGTATGAAGGAAGCAGAGGAGGAACAACAGATGAAAACAGAACCCTCATCAAAATTGTCACCTTGTTAGGTCATGAGATTTGGATTACGTGAGTATGACCTTATTACTAAAGTGTAAACACTATTGGAACACAGTAACGTATGAACTGTACAATGTAAAAATCCGCAGTAATATCCACAAATGAAACCACGCGTGCGGTAAAAGAAATATATTCGCTACTTTGAAACACTTCTCTTCTAATGAACAAGCGCGTATAACTTTTAAGATATGCGTTTTAGAGCGCGTGTTTATTGAACATTTTTTCTTGTTTCGATCCATATTACCACTTCCCAAAATACGGAAAGCATAGAGCTTGCAGTAAAAGAGAATTGTTTCATAGTATTTGAGACCAAGAATTTCTCGTAGCTCTTAATGTATGTGTTTTACAGCCCATGTATACTTGACTTTATGTTCCGAACGATCATTCATGTCATACCCCTGAATGTTGACCATCACTGCTGTAACGCCCTGTATATCGGAGCTCATTAGTAAGAGTTCAAGAAATCTGAATGAGGCCTGTAGACCAGAAAAATGAGATGAAATCATCGTACTATACGAACTAGCCGAAGGCGACAGTAAGGAGCATGAGAATAGACTGCACATACATTGCATATAGCACACAGTATGAGAATTAGATAGAAACTCTTGCTGCCTACGCGTTCGTGTATCAGCATTATTAGACGCAAACCGAAATCGGAGACTCTCGCACACTGACTATAAAAAAAAAGGAAGTATGCTGAAGTAGAACAACTAACTTCGATGGGTGCAGATGTAGGGAATAACAGCCTACATCAAAACTGGAAAAAAGTGGGGGGGGTGAGGGGTGGGGGGGGGGGAGGGGTGTGAAATCCATTTACATAATACTGTGTGGGCTATTAAAATCCGAAGTAATATGCATGTAGAGGGTCAAGATAGTAGATGGAAGTCCTCTAGCGTAATGGTACTGTAACCTAATTATCGTGACTTACGATGGGATTTTTTTTATGAACGAACAAAACGTCTCATGACATCGGTGGTTACAAATAAAAGTTAAAGAAAACGGGTGGAGGGGTAGGGGGGGAAGAGCATTACATAAATAAAGCATGGATGTAATGAAAACTAACCATAATTACAAAACTATCATCTAAGCCACTAATATCTCATATAATGTGTGCGTTGTGGGTCAACATGATAGGTGATTGTAACCTAAATGTAAGGAATCACAACAGCTTATAACTACAGCAGGTACGTATACAGGTAACAACAGCCTATATCAAAATTAGAAAAAAAATGTGGAAAAATGTAAACATTTTTTTCGGAAACGAAGAAAAGGGGAGGTGTAGATCCATTGCATAAGTGCACCATGTGGGCACTAATATCCTAATGGCCAGCATGGGTTTTGGGGGCGGGGGGAGGGGGGGGGGGGGAGAAACTCATCGCATAAAGCATGAATATAATGTAAGCCAACTTAGAGAACGAAACCACCATATGAACCGCTAATGGTTCAAATGGCTCTGAGCACTATGGGACTTAACATCTCAGGTCATCAGTGCACTAGAACTTAGAACTACTTCGACCTAACTAACCTAAGGACATCTCACACATCCATGCCCGAGGCAGGATTCGAACCTGCAACCGTAGCGGTCGCGCGGTTCCAGACTGGAGCGCCTAGAACCGCTCGGCCACCAGAACCGCTAATATCTCACATCATAGTGGGTCATCATAATAGGAGAAGTTGATCTAGATGTAAGGATATGCTGCATTTGCTGATTCCTTGAACTGTTATTAATGAACTCCGATCGATAGTCCACTTTATTGGGTAATGCTTCGAGAAGTTAGTCCACTATTCTCATATATTGCGATGGTATTGCACTATATGACCGTTTTGCACGGTTAATGTTTTAAGTCCTTAGTATGTCAAACCAATATTGATATCCCCTCCTTTCATGGTATATTTTTGATGAGTCTTATGACGCTAGATGCCCTGTTATCACTTTATGCGCCACATAATATAAAACGACCCTCTTTTTTATTGTTTAATCTGATCAGACCCCCATCCCATTTTATGACTTGTATATTGAGAAATTAGCGCATATTAATGCGGATTTTCACATTGCAGAGTTCATACGTTACTGTTTTCCTATAGTGTTGACACTTTGGTACGGATCCACTTTCATTTAATAGCCCAAAAGAGTGACAGTTTTGATGAATGGTTCTGTTTTCGTTGGTTGATCCTACTCTTCCTATCTAATCTTCATAACAAGCATCTTTAGACTTATGATTGGTTTTGTCCTCTACATTTGCTTGGTTCTTTAGGCGTTTTATTTTAGCTTCAGTGCTGTATATGGACTCACGTTTTCATTTTTATTGCTGGTTACGACATAGATCAGTTGTACAGATGTATGTACCTCATACCACTAGACGGTGTGTGCAGTTATGTTGTATGCACTGTCAAGTCCCAGATTACTGCATATTTATTTAATGATATCATTAACCACGTCACTATGTGTTTTATTGTGACATATACTGGGTGCGTTTGTTTTAGACTTACAAGTATGAACACGATTAGATCTATAGTGGTTCGTAACCTATATAGGTACTCATTTCTATTATCACATTATGTTATTTGTGCAATGACTGAGTTTTATTATAGGTGACCACACGCATAGCAGTACTGACATAGTACAACATGATGATTACACCCCAATGTACAGGGTGAGTCAAAATTATATGAACATTCCTCATTTTGTTTCGTTTTCTACTCCATGTTTCAATACCAATGACTGAGTCAAAATTATATGAACAATTTAATTTTATTTAGTTTTTAATTCCACGTTGCTAGTACTCATGGCTGACAAACTCACAGAGCAGAGCAGATAATTTGTACGATTAATGGAAGCTCCGCAGTCGGCGAGAAATGTGCATCGAAGGTTTGCAGAACGCTTTCCAGATAGACTGCCACCAGCTCGATTAAGAATTTATCGCATTTGTCGGAAGTTTGTAGCAAGCAGATCAGTAGCAGACAACCATCACGGAAATGAGGGGCGATCTAGAAGTGGCAAAAGAGAAGTACACATCGCTATAGCGCAGGAGACCATACTACGGAGTCCATCAAAATCGACGAGATGTCGCAGTTTGGAAACAGGGATTCCACAAAGGACAGCTCATCGAATTCTGTCCAAGGACCTTGGCATGTCATCATATCACTCGGAAATCGTTCAAGTCTTGAATGCTGACTGACCCTCAATTAAGGTTGCATATACATAGATCGTTTTTAAACACTAGAATAAAAACTCTAGGTACTACTTTCCTTTTGATGTCATGTTGTTGTTAATGAAGCTGTCTTAATATCACTTTTAGTGCCTAATGAAGATGAAGTTTATCGTCGAAACCGGTTGTCAGTAAACTGATGATGAAATTACAGCTGAATGTAGTGTTGAAAGTTGTAGTGTCCATGAGGTAGCTCTTCCTTCTACGTTAGTAACTGACGCCACCCTGTCCGCCATCGCCTCTGAAGGCCAGGTTCTTCTTCTTCACAACTCTTCGGAACAATGGAAAACATGGCTCCCATGTTCTTTTCTGAATTTTGATGCGGATTGCAGCAATAAGCTTAGAATTGTCAACTGAATATAATAAATCACAAGAAATAACCGTTCCCTTTGATATAATATTGAGTCATTACGAAAATTTACATTACAGAATGAGCATGAACAGGGAAATGAAGTTGCACTGCCACCTCTCAACACGTATCTAAGGAAACAGGTGGCTCTGCGGTACGTGTGCGTCCTGGCACGTGCTTACCCTTAGCTCACGCGCAGCTGCTACCAATTAAACATTCACTGTGATTCCAAACAGAATGACTAAGTGCTGAATGTTCAGTTAGGGAACTGTACAGACCTTCATTAGAGAGAAAGCCACGATATCTCAGCTCTCGAATGCAAATCCTCTAGGTTTCCTTTGGTTTCCCGTTAATGTCAAGGCACTATTCACTGCGTGGGGGGTGTTTACTTCACTTAAACGTAAGAATCTGATAATTTCTTCAACACTGCGATAGAAGTAGTATGATCTGAAGACAATAAGCATGACAACAGAAATCAGCACAGAAGTTGTGAATTTGTTGGTTGAATTTTATTTTTAAAGAACTGGAGCTAGTCATATAGAGGGATAACACAATGGTTTTTACATGAGAATGATGAACAGTGCCTTATGTAAGTTGGTTATGTAAACCAAATGGCACCAAGCTGCATTAGAATAGTAAAATTACTTTCATACACACAGATAATACAGAACGGCCCAGGAGGAATGGCCAGTATTCACAGTATTCAGAGATATGACATGAATTATTATTCTAAGGAAGAAAATCTATAAAATTGTGCTCTAAAGTGCGTACCTTAAAGACTATGAACACTTATTGAATAGAAGAGATGTGTTTCACAGTAGGGAAGACGAACAAGGGCTCATAGCAAAACGTATCTTTTTACAGCCCGTATTTACTGGCCATTTTTTTGTTTTGTTTTAGTACACACTACCACCGTTACCTCTCCACGTACGGAAAGCAAAGAGCTTACTTTAGAAGTGATTTCACAGCATCGAAGATGAAGACGCGCACATAGCTCTTAAAGTATGCATTCTAGACTCCGTGTGGCTACCTAATGAACAAAACACGAGCGTATCGAATATTAAACCGTGTGATTGAATTGCAGAGTCTCTAGCAAACTGAACACAGTGTGTCGTTCTGAACGGAGCGATGTCTTCAGACGTAAAAATAACTTCGGGCGTGGCCCAGGATAGTGTTATAGGACCTTTAATATTCACAATACATATGAATGATATCCGCCCTCTTAGCTGAGTGTCAACGTGTTTGCCTACCATGCAGCGGGCCCGGGTTCAATTCCCAGCCGGGTTGGAGATTTTCTTCGTTCATTGACTGGGTGTTACGTTGTCCTCATCATCATTTCATCCGCATCACCGGCGCGCAAGTCGCACAATGAGGCGTCGACTGAAATAAGACTTGCACTCGGCGGCCGAACTTCTCCGGATGGGGCCTCCCGGCCAACAATGCCGCACGTTCATTTTTCATATGAACGATGTAGCAGATAACGTCGGAAGTTCCATGTCATTGTCTACAGAGAAAATGCGACGCTAGAAAATTGTAGCGAAATGCAGGAGGGCCTACACTTGGTGCAGGGAGTGTCAGTTGCCGCCGCTCAACGTAAGCAAATTTAACGTACTGAAAATACATAGACAGAAAACCCTTTGGCGTATTGTAACACAATTGCAGAACAGTCACTGGAAGCAGTTACTTCCATACGATATCAAGGAATATGCGTACGGGGTGATATGAAGTGGAACGACCACATAAGATTAGTCGCGAGTAAGGATGGGCGAGACTGTGAGTCATTGGAAGAATCCTCAGGAAATGTTTTCCGCAATCAAAGGAAGTAGATTGCAAAATATTATTTGACCAGTACGTGAAAACTGCTCGTCATAATGGGATTCCTACCATATAGGACTGATAGAAGAAGTACAGAAGGGCCAGAGCAGAGCAGCACCTTTCGTTACAGGCGCATTTAATAAGCGCATAAGCGCCACGGAAATGCTAAGCCAACCCTAGTTGTAGACGCTGCACGAGAAGTGTTTTGCATCGCGTTATGATATACTATTAAAGTTCCGAGGGTGTACATTCTTAGAACAGTCAACCAATATATTGCATCCTCCTACAGTATACCTAGCGAAAAAACCATGAAGATGAAATTAGAGAGGATAGAGCCCATGCGGAGGCTTACCAGCAGTCGTTCTTCCCGCGAACCATCCGCGATTGGAACATAAAAAGGGTGAAATGACAACGATTCCCAATGTAGCCTGCGTCACAATCCCTAAGGTGGCTTACTGAGTATAGAAGTTGATGTAGATGTAGATATATCGCTGTATATTGACCATTACTTCTGGGACTTCCTGTATATGAATATTATTGCCACTTTGGAATTAATTTAATGAGCAGCAGATTTCCCTTTCTTGACGCTGCTCCACCATATCTGTTAAAATAACTAGGAACACTACAAATGAAGCATGTCATTAGTTTACATATCACGTATCCCTATTTTTCATCTGCCATCGACAGAACTGATTTAAAACTAAGAGCACCGGCCTCTTCTTCTTGCACAGTCGTTTCTTGTCGAGATGCAGCAACAAAATTCCCGCACCTCCTATAACAATCTCTTCATTTCTACGTGGTGTGACTGCCCTTGCCCAGCAGCTGATTCCAGAGCTAACTTAGAGATCAGTGGTGTTTCGTACGTCGGTCTTGCGAGCAGATCAAAGACTCGTGGAGGCACAGCAGCCATACGCATTACGTAAGCTCATGTAACAAAACATTAGTAATTTCTGTTGAAAAAGCGCTGAAGATGATGTAGGACTGATACAGGCAGCAGGCGTTTAAGTGACTCTCCACCGCTGGCACTGTTCATGTCAGCGTAATGGTGTGTATACGATTCTGTTTTATAGAATCAACACACTAAGATGGTCCGACGTGACAGAATGGCACATATGAGATATTGTGTTAGCTCGTTCCCATGACCACATCTTACACGAATACGCCAACGTGTTGACAGGGAGTGGTCTACCACTCGCATCCAAGTAACACGGCATAATAAGAGTTGTCGTAGAAGCATAATAGATCCCTGTCACTTTTTCTCTTTTCATTTTTATGTATTGACGCTAGATGTTGTCTGATTACTGACTGATACTGACGTTGGATTTTCTTGAAATAGGGGCCCATCTTACTGCCATATCTCTAACAGGCAGTGCCTCCATATTGACTAGTTCCACTGAATGCAATATCGTATGAAATCACAAAGATAATTTAAGTAATTTACTCCGATGATTAACATGAAATACGCATCGCAAAATGGCAAAAGCGACTTCAGAATGACTGGTCAGGGAATGACTTTCATTACTCATTGAACTAATACATTTCTCAAGCAGGACACTAATTGTAAGTCGTTACCAGAGGCGGAAAAACGTGACGGAATACATCTGAGGGAAGAGACTAATCAACAAATCTCCATGAAAACCGGCATTTATTAAAACAGAAGTAACCTCTCCTCGAATTTTAATAATCATTTAACAGACCAAAATCATTTTAATATTAGTACGCGCTAGAAACCAAACAATCGCTTCTGCTGTGAAAAGGAAGTCGCTTGATGGAAAGTTCACCAAAACCTAATAATTCCTAGGAATCACAAGTGGTCTTCTTCAAACCTCGTTTGTGACCGTTATCAGAAAATGGACAGAGAACAAGTCTGAAGAAATGAACCCGAGTCTCCCTTTCAAAAACTACGTTTGAAGCTAAATTTTTTTAGCATGTAGCACTACACATTACAGAGAGTCAAGAACGCGCAAAATACATAAATAGACGTAAATACAGATGATGCATCAAAAACAAATGCTATATTCTAATGTCATATCTCCTTATCCAGCCAGGACTGGATGATGTGGCCATGAAAATGTCGTTTGGGTCATCCAGGCAAGTTCTCAGTTCACACTCCTCAACAATGTGCCGGGTGGCGTGGTTAGGCACCACGGTCACAGCTTGGGCTGGGCTGCTTATCCAATTTGTGTGGGTTGTATGCACACAGACCGAGTCCTGTTCGGATACGTATATTCTTCCACTCATTCCGTGAAGATTCAAAACCCTTGGGTCACCCTTCAGGTGAAGCATTTGTAGTCCAGATATCACGCCATTTGCTGCCAGTCATAAAGGTGCTATCAGCCAGTTGCTGGGCCAGGATTTCTGGGACGAAGTCGTTTTACTCTCGACCCGTGAATAACTTCATGGATGGAACGTTGCAGTCTATTCATTATTTTCGAATATTCTTTCAGCAGGGCTTCTCGTGTTCTGCACAGAGGAGAAGCCATGTGGCTGTTGGAAGCCAGCATAATTCTTATGCACCTGAAAATGATTCTCATGGTTATGTCGAACTGAGTGTCTATCTGGGAACACAGTAGTCAGCCATCGAAAACAATGAGTTGAATGGCGAAATTCTAAGCGTATCTGATGGTGCTCCACAGCTAGTATTGCAGAGTTTCTGGATAAAGTTGTTTCGTGCGCTTTATTTTCAAGAAGTTTTTGATAAATACTTATTGAATGATAGCGTCTTATCAAGAGCCGTTCCAAGACATTTTGGATGACTCGGGTTGGGAAGCACTGTGTCGTACATAAGGACTTCCAGTTTACGATCTGCCATTTTGTTGATTAGGTTGGAAATGCTGACTTCGGTTTTAGAAAGACTAGCGTAGCTCCCACTGCTTTGCTCGCTTAGACTGTATGGTCTGCACAGAGCACTTTTTTGTTTTGGTTTACCTTTGATCGAATTTTATGTTGTTCACAAACTGCGACATTTCAAAACTTTTAAGATCATAGAAGCATGGTCTTTTCCGAATGTACTTCTGACCAAAAGGCTATTGTGTTAGCTGAAGTCCAAGGTTCTTCTCAATCACGCCTTTTGCGTTCTTGTGGTGATATTTCCATAAAAACTTTCGTCCCCTAACACACATTCCTTTACAACTAACCGAGAAGTGAAATACCGGTATTATTAGATTTAGTTTCAAATATTTTGTAATATAACAAAAAATATTCTTAAACTTCGCAACCCCCATTTCAGCCCATGATGAGTTCCATTTCCAAAATAGAGAAGCCAAATTCAAATTTACGTAGATTTAACTCGAAAAACGCTTTCATAATAAAATAATTCCGTGAGGTTTTCATTCCCTATTTCACTTCCTTAAAGGGTTGAATTTCCAAAAACACTGAAACAATATATTTTTTAATCCTAACCAAGAAATAAATACCAGTTTTGGTAAATGTATTTTTAAAAATGATTTAGTAGTAGTTTAGTAATGATTTATTTATAAAAACTTCCACTCACTGTTCTAACACCTTAGTGATTTACTTTCCAAAAATACGGAAAACTTTTTTTAAAATTTCTGACTGAGAAACCAAATACCAGTTTTCGTAGTTCTAGCTCCAAAACTGCCTTAATAACGACATATTTTCAAAAAGCATTTCATCCCCTATTTCACCCCATTGGGAGTGGAATTTCGAACGAGTTACTTTTAAACGATGCCTACATTGTAAAATGAACACTCTCACCAAAATTCAAAGTATCTGTCGTTAGCAGTTTGGGATGGGAGATGATGAGTCAGTGAATCAGTGTGGCCCTATTTTGCCCTCTTAGGGGTTTAAATTCCAAAACAGTGAAATATACCTTTCCAATCATTTTTTCTGTTTTGCCGTCGTTATTTTCTTGCTTCAAAATTTTTGGAAAAAATGTTCAAATGTATGTGAATTCCTAAGGGACCAAACTGCTGACGTCATCGGTCCGTAGACTTACACACTACTTAAACTAACTTATGCTAAGAACAACCCACACACCCATGCCCGAGGGAGGACTCGAACCTCCGGCGGGAGGGGCCGCGTAATCCGTGACATGGAGCCCTAGACCGCGCGGCCACTCCGCGCGGCAAATTCTTGGAGGTTTGTTCCTTCCAGGCAGCTAAATGAAGGCGGTTTCTTTATTGCCACACGCGTTTCGCTTCTTTTATTTGTGAAGCATCTTCAGTGGCGATTTCCAGTACTGTTAGCCCTTACGTTTGGTGAGTGACAGTCAGTGACAAAATCAGAAAAGAAATTGAAATAATAAAGTGGGCTAAGCTAAGAGAATGAGCGATCTTAAAACTAGACTGCCTTCCATATGACGCAAAATGTTTGCAGCAATAAGGCCATATTAAGAGAGTATAACATGATTGATATCCATCAAAACTACTGGTTATAAATACAAAGACGCCTAACTAGTTGATAAAAAGGAAACGAACGATATTGAAGCACAGATTTTGGGCAATAGAACGCTTAAAAGAGAAGGGCAATTAATTTATGGTGAAGTATTTTGCAGATGGATTGGCTAAAAATCAGTTAGATGAAGACTATATATCAGATGTGACCACACACATAGAATAGACAATGCTGGTTGCGGAATTGGATCTGGATCTTTCTATCTCGAAAGAAAGCAAAATCGAGATGATTTTAGGAATGTGCAAACGTTGCCAAGCCAGAAAGGACACTAATAAACTCGAACAGATTGTAAGCAACTTACAACAGTGAAACAATAACACAGAACATGTAAACATCCTTTACCGAGCGGCTTAAAAATACTGATGAAATGTCAATGGATTGAGGAGAGCTACGAGAAGACCACATGGAAAATGAATAAAATTGTTGAAACATAGCATCATGAAGCTTAATTTGAGTATTAAAAACACTATAATTAATCAAGACCTTGAAATTTTCGTAATAGGAGTTGGTTTTATGTTAAATGCATCATTTTTACGTTAATCGTAGTGTTGTGGAACGAGTCGTTTTACTTTCTAACTTTCGCAAGCTTAACGGAATGTATGAGTACAGATTCCCGAAAATGACGAACAAAGGTATATAGTACTTTTCCGTGTAGGGTAAACTGATGATCTCTTTAACAGTTTTCACGTTGAGATCGGTATTCAAGATTTATTTGTCGCAGGAACGCGGACCAGGGTCGGAAGTATAATAAAAAGCCAAGCAGTGTTTACAAGTTCACTAAACGGTGCAAGCTAGCGGCCGTATTCTACATGAGACGGCTGTTGCAAACATTTACTTCTCGCACAGTAGACATAAAGAAAGAATGGTTTAACTTCGGTAGGAAAGAAGACAAAATTCTCGGAAAAGTGTCTGTTGAAGAATAAACGAAAACTACAAAGATCACCTCCGCTAAACAAGCGGGTAGGAGAAATTACGTAAAGATCACTCGGTAGGGCAGACACTGTTTAAAGTAGAGGATGGGACTGCGGGCGCGCAAAAATACTTGCCTGTTGGAAAGGTAATGGCCAATTCCTCTAATCTTGTAACGTCTGTGGTTACTTGCGGAAGTAGAGCTATGAAGGACGGCATGGGTCGTGTCTGAACAGCTCAGTCAGTAAGAGCATTCCCCCCGAAACGAAAGTCTCTGGGTCAGAGTGCCGGTCCGGTACGCAATTTTAGTGGGCTGGAATATGTGAAATGGGCGAACACTCCCGCGCAGAACGAAACTTTCGTTCTAGGAATACTGAAATGTCTTATTTCTCATTCTCAATATGTGCGACATTTTCCGTATTATATTGCATCAGTTCAGACATTTCTCCCCCGAATTCATTTTTGCTGTGCGTTTCTTGGAAGGCAGTAGACAATGTACGTACTGATCCCCATTTGCACATCCTCATTTAGATATTCCGTGGTTTCCATAAATCGATTTAGAGACGGGGATGCTTCCTTTAAGCAGGAAACTGCCGATTTACTGCTCTGTCTTTGCCACGTTCGAGCCTGTCACACGTCTTTATTGATTCTGGTACCGAGCGAGGTGGTATCATCCTTGACAGTCTTAACCTCCCATGTAGTTGCATTGGGAGGGGGCTTCACATCCACGTCAGCTCACTCAGATTTACGTTTTCCATGATTTTCCTAACTCCCTTAAGGCAAATGCTAGGATCGTATAGTTGTCTTGAAAAGGATGCAGCCGATTTACTTCCCCATCCCTCGCCAATCAGCCATCGGGCTACATCTCTTATGACGTCGTTGTCACGAAACGCTGAACTTGGACATTCCTTTCTTTTATGTTCAAATGTGTGTGAATTGCTAAGGGACCAAACTAGTTAGATCATCGGTACGTAGACTTACACACTACCGAAACTAATTTAAACTAACATACGCGAAGAACAACAAACACCCATGCCCGAGGGAGGACTCGAACCTCCGGCGGAAGGGGCCGCGCAGTCCGTGACAGTGCGCCTCAAACCGCGAGGCCACTGCGCGCGGCCTTTCCTTTATTCAATTAATACTCTAACAAGGGGACATTGGGAACTGCTCCTTTTAGATACCATAAGATGTGAATGTTAGTGCCCACACACCAGTATGAACAATTGTCAAAACATTTCCGAGCTCTGTTCAATGTAAAAATTTCTACATTATTAACAAAATCATCGATAATCGTTTGCGTGGAGCGAAATTTGTGTATCATGATCAAAAAGACTGCTTCAGCTATGTGATGAACATTTATTTATGAACCAACTATTTTCACGGCGTTAATGCCACGTCTTCAAGCATACATATATATTTCATAACTTAGTTCAAGCTTTAGCCAGTAGACAACCCAACGTTCCTGTCCAATTGAAATAAACATGTATACATCCGAGTGTCTTTTCTGTTGGACATGTCCAACAGAACAGACACCACTCAGATGTATACATTTCTGTAAATACAAATACAAAAACTCCTACGGGAATCAGGGACTCTGCGTCTCAGTGGGCGATAAGTTGGAAATTTGAGTCGGTCAGGGATCGTGTTAGGATGGCCGAAGCAGCCAAGGCAGCTGCTCATCAGAAGCAGTAATTCCGGGTTCAAATCCCAGCACAAAATTTAAATTTTCGCCATTCCATCACCACAATGCCTTGTGTGGCTACCCTTCGCGGATACCCACCCATCCATTCCCATTTCTTCCCTTTCCTACATGTCTTGCTTAAATGACCTGAAGACGTTCAACTGTTAAGAGTTCAGTAGTCAAGCTGAAATACCGCAGAATGTCGAGAACATAATTCCGATAAAGGAAGCCAATGGCGTAGCATCATCGTTGTAAACAACCCATCCCACAGTATAATGAAACACTGATGTTAGTCAACTGACTAAAATTATTTGTTGGACCTTCTGTGTAAAGCAATTGACACAGAAATGCTTATGGTTCACTTTATGGGATAAGTATTGCAGATGGGCACCATCTATGTTAACTATTGTAGAAATCAGAAGTTAAATTCTGTGGTTCATCTATTTTATGGCTGGAAAGTATGTTTGTTTCCTGTCCGCAAACATTTCGTTGATTTTGTACTTATCGACGCGCTGGGACTCCCGGTTCAGTATATCTTGATGATGACTTCCCTTAACAGAGTCTAATTATACTCAAAGTTGACGTACTTGATAAAGACTTTTAAGACCGGAATCATGATAGTAATATAAAATAAAGAAGTTACACAGTCAAATAGCGGAAATATCGTTCTAACAGAAGTTTAAAAGTTACACTCAGATCTCTTGATGTCGAAGTAGATGTTGCTCTTTGTCCTGTAATGGAACGGGGTATGTTCTCGGTGAGAGAGGCCACGGTTTGTCACGTTTCAGAACAAAACCTTACTCTTCCTAGAATCGATGTTTTGATATATTCCATTCATCAAACAATTAGGGTAAAAATAATAAAGTATTGTTCATATCCGAAACAATGTAAACGGGATGGATCGAAATATTCTTGAGTGAAACATTTTTAATGCACAGCTTTTATATATTTCACAATATTAAGAGATGACATCTTGAGTGCAGATACTTTTTGTATCAGGTCATAATAAACGCGGTAGGTGCAAAGGCGATAGGTTTTAGTCTTGCCTCCACACATCCATCCACCATCAACACTTCATACCCGCTCGACTCGTTCTAGCCAACTGAACGTCTCAAGGTTAAACGAAGATATTACATTTCTACAGCTTGCAGAGTTTCACAGACAGCGATACAATTCAACCGCGATAACTTTTATGTAGAAAATATTATGTGGATGGGAAGTACATTTTCCAAAATATTAATTGTTAGGTCTTTCTTTTAATATGGCTTGTGTAAGAAATTTTTAATATTTTATATTTGACAAGAATAAGTTTATCTGCTGATAGCTGGTATAAAAAGCAAGGCTGATCACATAGGATGCATAAAGGCGAAAGTGGAAATAAATGGGTATTCAAAATGTGATGAAAAAATTTAATACGATAAATTAATTAAAAAGATATAGCAGAACATTATTATGGGTTCGAAAATTCAATGAGGCAATATATTTTGGAAATGCCACGAAGTATGGTTGGAATGGGAATGGTATCGAGAGTTTCATAGCTATTCCATCACCTACTGTTGTTCAGATCATAAGAGTATAGATTCGTTTCACCGTGACGACATGAGGCACGTATCGTCACGACGATGTTACGCCATTGGCTAGCTTTATCGAAATGATGTTCCCAACATTCTGTTGCATTTTAACTTGACTAACGTTCTCTTGGTGATTGAACGACTCTATGCACTGTGAATGTACAGTGCACATTTTTGGACATCTTCGGCAATGCCATTTTCGACTTTGGTATGTTGATTTCAAAATGGGTCTCGGTCGGAAACTAGGCATCGAATGAAAAATAAAATATTTGCAACATGGACTTGCTTTTTGTTCTATTGATTTTTAATACAACTGGATAGTGAATGTTGTGTCGTATACTGATTACCGCTTGCACTAAGCTATGATGTAAATATGTATCCCTGAAGACGTAACTCTAACGCCGAGAAGCTAATTGGTTCATAAATAAATATTCATCACACAGCTGAAGCGGTCTTTTCAATCATGATACAATTCTACAGCTCTGGATGCAAATGATGCAAAGTTTTCTCCTAAATTTTTGTAGCTGTCACAAAGGGAGGACGAAACTAAATCAGATTTCACGGGTTAAGAGCCTGTGTGATGTTACAACTGAAATTACAAGCTCGAGTCAAATTTACATAGAAATTGGCAGTATAAGCCCAATAATCACTATGACATTGCACCTCCTGTGACCTTGATGTGTGCACTGGCTCTGTTGGGAAAAGGGTCCTAAAGCCATTTTATTCTTTGCTGAGGCACGTTAACCCACAATTGGTGTGTACGGCGGACAGGACATCTCTGAGGATTTAGCTCCATAGACGGACTGACCGAATGTGGACGAGCATCGTCCTGTTGAAAAATGGCACCACGATGCTGTCGCGTGATAGGTAATACATCAGGGGGCAGAATGATATTCACTTACCGTTTTTTTTTATTTTGATCTAAACGTCTAGTTCAAAAGGGTTCAAATTGTTCAAATGGCTCTGAGCACTATGAGACAACCTCTGAGGTCATCAGTCCCCTAGACTTAACTACTTAAACCTAACTAACGTAAGGACATCACACACATCCATGCCCGAGGCAGGATTCGAACCTGCTACCGTAGCGGTCGCGCGGTTCCAGACTGCACCGCCTAGAACCGCTCGGCCACCTCGACCGGCCGTCTAGTTCCGTAGGATCAAATTGAGTAGCAAATCTCCAAGGTCATGGAACGTGTAGTACATGAAATTACAACGTAAAGGTAATAACGGGTAAAATAAAATGTTTATGAACCCAAAAAAGTCAACCATAATTTTATGTATTTGCAATCAACAACATAACGTAGGAAGCAGCTTAATTTTTCAAGGAACAACCCGACAGGAAAAAGAAAGATTGACCCATGAGGAAACTCTTCAGTCTCGATCTGAAAACACGTGGATTACTGTTAAGATTTTTGAATGCTTGTGGTAGCTTATTGAAAATGGATGCGGTAGTATATTACACATCTTTCTGCACAAGAGTAAAGAAAATGCGATACAAATGCAGAGATTTCTGCTTAGTACTAACTGAGAGAAAGCTGCTGATTCTTGGGGATAAATTGATATCGTTAACAAGAAACGACAATAAAGAATATATATATCGAGAGGCCACTGTCAAAATACGAAGACTAGTGAACAGGTTTCGACAAGTGGTTCCCGAACTTACACCACTTATTGGCCGAAGCAAAGTAGACTACTTTTCATGTCCCACTATCGTTTACTTCAGATACCGTTCGAATAGTAAAAATGGAAACATTAAGACATTGAACAAGACCGTGAACGAGGGCATCCACAACAGTTTACTATCTATTTGAACACCCAGAAATATGAACTGTTCAGTTTCACTAATCGTATGCCCATTTCGTGAAATTAAAACGTCGAGTTTTGTTGAATTGTGTATTAGAAACTGTGTCGGAAGTTCCTTGCGGCTTTTCGCGGATGATGCTGTAGTATACGGAGAAGTTGCAGCATTAGAAAATTGTTGCGAAATGCAGGATGATCTGCAGCGGATAGGCACTTGGTGCAGTGTGTGGCAACTGACCCTTAACATAGACGAATGTAATGTATTGCGAATACATAGAAAGAAGGATCCTTTATTGTACGATTATGTTGTTGTTGTTGTGGTCTTCAGTCCTGAGAATGGTTTGATGCAGCTCTCCATGCTACTATATCCTGTGCAAGCTTCTTCATCTCCCAGTACCTACTGCAACCTACATCCTTCTGAATCTGCTTGGTGTATTCATCTCTTGGTCTCCCTCTACGATTTTTACCCTCCACGCTGCCCTCCAATACTAAATTGGTGATCCCTTGATGCCTCTGAACATGTCCTACCAACCGATCCCTTCTTCTAGTCAAGTTGTGCCACAAACTTCTCTTCTCTCCAATTCTATTCAATACCTCCTCATTAGTTACGTGATCTACCCATCTAATCTTCAGCATTCTTCTGTAGCACCACATTTCTAAAGCTTCTATTCTCTTCATGTCCAAACTATTTATCGTCCATGTTTCACTTCCATACATGGCTACACTCCATACAAATACTTTCAGAAACCACTTCCTGACACTTAAATCTATACTCGATGTTAACAAATTTCTCTTCTTCTGAAACGCTTTTCTGGACATTGCCAGTCTACATTTTATATCCTCTCTACTTCGACCATCATCAGTTATTTTGCTCCCCAAATAGCATAACTCCTTTACTACTTTAAGTGTCTCATTTCCTAATGTAATTCCCTCAGCATCACTCGACGTAATTCGACTACATTCCATTATCCACGTTTTGCTTTTGTTGATGTTCATCTTATATCCTCCTTTCAAGACACTATCCATTGCGTTCAACTGCTCTTCTAAGTCCTTTGCTGTCTCTGACAGAATTACAATGCCATCGGCGAACCTCAAAGTTTTTATTTCTTCCCCATGGATTTTAAAACCTACTCCGAATTTTTATTTTGTTTCCTTCACTGCTTGCTCAATATACAGATTGAATAACATCGGGGAGAGGCTCCAACCCTGTCTCACTCCCTTCCCAACCACTGCATCCGTTCCACGTCCCTTGACTCTTATAACTGTCATCTGGTTTCTGTACAAATTGTAAATAGCCCTTCACTCCCTGTATTTTACCCCTGCCACCTTCAGAATTTGAAAGAGAGTATTCGAGTCAACATTGTCAAAAGCTTTCTCTAAGTCTACAAATGCTAGAAACGTAGGTTTGCCTTTCCTTAATCTAGCTTCTAAGATAAGTCGTAGGGTCAGTATTGCCTCACTTGTTCCAATATTTCTACGAAATCTAAACTGATCTTCCCCGAGGTCGGCTTCTACCAGTTTTTCCATTCGTCTGTAAAGAATTCGCGTTAGTATATTGCAGCTGTGACTTATTAAGCTGTTTGTTCGGTAATTTTCACATGTCAGCACCTGCTTTCTTTGAGATTGGAATTATTATATTCTTCTTGAAGTCTGAGGGTATTTCGCATGTCTCATACATCTTGCTGACCAGATGGTAAAGTTTTGTCAGGACTGGCTCTCCCAAGGTCGTCAGTAGCTGTAATGGA
The DNA here is from genome assembly GCF_023864345.2 of Schistocerca serialis cubense. Classification (NCBI taxonomy): domain Eukaryota; kingdom Metazoa; phylum Arthropoda; class Insecta; order Orthoptera; family Acrididae; genus Schistocerca; species Schistocerca serialis. The sequence goes on along the minus strand of NC_064641.1, from coordinate 443,446,439 downwards.
ATGTTGTCTATTGCCGGGGTCTAGTTTCGACTCAGGTCTTTCAGTGCTCTGTCAAACTCTTCACGCAGTATCTTATGTCCCTTTTGATCTTCATCTACATCCTCTTCCATTTCCATAATATTGTCCTCAAGTACATCGCCCTTCTATACACTCCTTCCAGCTTTCTGCTTTCACTTCTTTGCTTAGAACTGGGTTTCCATCTGAGCTCTTGATATTCATACAAGTGGTTCTCCTTTCTCCAAAGGTCTCTTTAATTTTCCTGTAGGCAGTATCTATCTTACCCCTAGTGACATAAGCCTCTACATCCTTACATTTATCCTCTAGCCATCCCTGGTTAGCCATATTGCACTTCCTGTCAATCTCATTTTTGAGACGTTGGTATTCCTTTTTGACTGCTTCATTTACTGCATTTTTATATTGTCTCCTTTCATGAATTAAATTCAATATTTCTTCTGTTACCCAAGGATTTCTACTAGCCCTCGTCTTTTACCTACTTGATCCTCTGCTGCCTTCACTACTTCATCCCTCAAAGCTACCCATTCTTCTTCTACCGTATTTCTTTCCCCCATTCCTGCCATTTGTTCCCTTACGCTCTCCCTGAAACTCTGTACAACCTTTGGTTTAGTGAGTTTATCCAGGTACCATCTCCTTAAATTCCCACCTTTTTGCAGTTTCTTCAGTTTTAACCTACAGTGCATAACCAATAGATTGTGGTCAGAGTCCACATCTGCCCCTGGAAATGTCTTACAATTTAAAACCTGGTTCCTAAATCTCTGTCTTACCATTATACAATATATCTGAAATCTGTCAGTATCTCCAGGCTTCTTGCATGTATACAACCATCTTTTATGATTCTTGAACCAAGTGTTAGCTACGATTAACTTATGCTCGGTGCAAAATTCTACCAGGCGGCTTCGTATTTCTATTCTTAGCCCCAATCCATATTCACCTACTACGTTTCCTTCTCTCCCTTTTCCTACTACCGAATTTCAGTCACCCATGACTATTAAATTTTCGTCTCCCTTCACTATCTGAATAGTTTCTTTTATTTCATCATACATTTCTTCAATTTCTTCATGTACAGAGCTAGTTGGCATATAAACTTGTACTATTGTAGTAGGCGTGTGCTTCGTGTCTATCTTGGCCACAATAATGCGTTCTCTATGCTGTTTGTAGTAGCTTACCCGCATTCCTATTTTTTTTTTTCATTATTAAACCTACTCCTGCATTACCCCTATTTGATTTTGTATTTATAACCCTGTATTCGCCTGACCAAAAGTCTTGTTCCTCCTGCCACCGAACGTCACTAATTCCCACTATGTCTAACTTTAACCTATCCATTTCCCTTTTTAAATTTTCTAATGTACCTGCCCGATTAAGGGAGCTGACATTCCACGCTCCGATCCGTAGAACGCCAGTTTTCTTTCTCTTGATAACGACGTCCTCTTGAGTAGTCCTCGCCCGGAGATCCGAATGGGGGACTATTTTACCTCCGGAATATTTTACCCAAGAGGACGCCATCATCATGTAATCATACAGTAAAGCTGCATGCCCTCGGGAAAAATTACGGCTGTTGTTTCCCCTTGCTTTCAACCGTTCGCAGTACCAGCACAGCAAGGCCATTTTGGTTAGTGTTACAAGGCCAGATCAGTCAATCATCCAGACTGTTGCCCCTGCAACTACTGAAAAGGCTGCTGCCCCTCTTCAGGAACCACGCGTTTGTCTGGCCTCTCAACAGATACCCATTCGTTGTGGTTGCACCAAAGGTACGACTATCAGTATCGCTGAGGCACGCAAGCCTCCCCACCAACGGCAAAGTCCATGGTTCATGGGGAGGAGGTATGATCATATGATAGCGGAACAAACACTGGTAGCAGTTACTTCTGTAAAATATCTGGGAGTATGTGTGCGGAACGATTTGAAGTGGAATGATCATATAAAATTAGTTGTTGGTAAGGTGGGTGCCAGATTGAGATTCATTGGGAGAGTCCTTAGAAAATGTAGTCCATCAACGATGGAGGTGGCTTACAAAACACTCGTTCGACCTATACTTGAGTATTGTTCATCAGTGTGGGATCCGTACCAGATCGGGTTGACGGAGGAGATAGAGAAGATCCAAAGAAGAGCGGCGCGTTTCGTCACAGGGTTATTTGGTAACCGTGATTGCGTTACGGAGATGTTTAGCAAACTCAGGTGGCAGACTCTGCAAGAGAGGCGCTCTGCATCGCGGTGTAGCTTGCTCGCCAGGTTTCGAGAGCGTGTGTCTCTGGATGAAGTATCGAATATATTGCTTCCCCCTTCTTATACCTCCAGAGGAGATCACGAATGTAAAATTAGAGAGATTCGAGTGCGCACGGAGGCTTTCAGACAGTCGTTCTTCCCGCGAACCATACGAGACTGGAACAGAAAAGGGAGGTAATGACAGTGGCACGTAAAGTGCCCTCCGCCACACACCGTTGGGTGGCTTGTGGCGTATAAATGTAGATGCAGAAAAACTAAGTCTTACTGTGCTTTAACATTAGTTTATTTTCTACAAGCCATGAACTTATGTCATGAACTGTACTATTTGAAACAGAGCCAGTGTTGAGCACAATATCCTTTACTAGAAAACTGAAGTCATCAGCAAACACTAGAGGGCATATCATTTGTAGAAATGAAGGAGTGGTTCCAGTACTGATCGCAGGGACACCCCCGATTCCCACTCAGACCCCACATCACAGCCATTCTCAACACTGTTAATAATTACTTTTTTCTGTTTTTAAAGTAAGAAGCGAACCAACTGTGAGCTACTCCCCCTATTCCACAATGTTCCCACTTCTGGAGCAATATTTTGTGCTCAACACAATGAAACGCACTAGTTGAATCAAAAAATATGGCTAGCGTTCGCAACCTTTTGTTTAATCCATTCAGTACCTATCACAGAAAAGAGAATGTAGCATTTTCATTTGTTGAAGCCCTATCTAAAGCCGAACTGTACATTTGATAGGCAAATTACGTCAAATAAATTGGTCCATTGTCCTTACATACACAGCCTTTTCAATAACTTTAGCGAACACTGATGACATAGAAATAGATCAAAAATTTCCTACATTATCATTTTCTCCCCTTTTATGAAGCGGCATTACTATTGAGTACTTTAATCGTTCGGGAAACTGACCATTCTTAAAGGAAAAATTACAAATAAGGCTAAGTACAGGGCTTACATGTACAGCAAAGTACTTTGATATTCCTCTAGGTAAGTAAAGGAGACAGCTCGGTTGCCCAAAATTTTTGTCAAATTGACCATGCTTTCGACTGCACTAAAGCAGCCGTCATCAGAATAAAAAATTACATAGGTTTACGTGTGATCGCACCATGGGTTAAAAGCCTCTGAGCAAAAGTTCTCTCGTCAAATAGAAATTTCATGCATGACGTGATTACATGTAATCCTATGTAATTTTTTATTCTGACGAGGACTGCCTTAGTGCAGTCGAAACCATGGTCAATTTGACAATAATTTTGTGCAATCGAGGTAGCTGTACATACATCCTGTAATTAAATAAGCAGGCCAGTGCGGCCGAGCAGTTCTAGGCGCTTCAGTCCGGAGCTGCGCTGCCGCTACGATCGCAGGTTCGAATCCTGCCTCGGGCATGGATGTGTGTGATGTCCTTAGGTTAGTTAGGTTTAAGTAGTTCTAAGTTCTAGAGGACTGATGACCTCAGATGTTAAGCCTCATAGTGCTCAGAGCCATTTGAACCATTTTTTTGTAATTAAATAACCTACGGTTGCTGGCTCTCAGCTAATAAAAATTTTTAAAATTTTGTTGGTACTTCATCATATCCATGAGAGTCCTTAGTCTTCAGTGATATAATTATTGATTCAATCTGCCGCTGGTCAGCATCACAGAGGAGTATTTCGGACGTCAGTCCCGGAAAGTCATTTGCCAAGAGAGTTATACGATTTCCTGTAGAAACTAAATTTTTATTTAATTCACCACCAATGCTCAGAAATTGATTGTTAAATACTGTAACTATACTTGATTTATCAGTAACAGAAATATTTTTACTACGAACTGACTGTATATCGTCGACCTTATGCTGCTGACCAGACACTTCTTCCACAAATGACCATATGGTTTTAATTTTATGCTGTGGCTTAGCTATCCTTCTTGCGTACCACGTACTCTTTGCCTTCCTAATAACATTTTAAGCATCTTGCAATACTGTTTGTAATGGCCAACTACAGCTTGATTGTGACTACTACAAACTATTTTGATATAAATTCCACCTTGTTCTACATGATATCCTTATCCCACAAGTCAGCCAGCCAGGCTGCCTTTTACTGCTAGTACCCAGTTTAGAACGTTCTAATGGAAAGCATATCTCAAAGAGCATAAGAAATGTGTCAAAGAAACCATTATATTTGTCATCAATGTTATCGGCGCTATATACATCCTGCCACTCTTGTTCCTTAACGAGGCTTAAAAAACTCTCTATTGACGCTGGTTTAGCTTTTCTACATAGTTTTAATTATATATGACATTTGTTTGAGTACTAAAGCCATTTTGTGTTAGAAATTCTTCCAATCCATATGTGGCAAACAGCAAACCAATGCTTAATAGTATTAATTAAAAACAATCTTGGTTGCAATTTCATTTTTTTATTTTTCAATGACGCGTTTCGCCTTATTTAGGCATCTTCAGGTTATCTTTTCTTGATGGACGCGAGAGGCACCAAGATCTGCATAACGCGTTCCCGTTCACAGGAGCGAGTAACAGAGTAAGATGGGGGCTCAGGTAGTACCTAAAATTGCAACCAAGACTGTTTCTAACTAATACCTTTTTGCGTTAAAATTTGTGCATCATGGTCTGAAACACCATTTACAGTTTTACTAAGAGATTGTCAATCTAATAACGAAGAATTAGTAAAAATATTGTCCATAGCTGGGCTGCTGTTCCACAGCACCCTGGTTGTACCGTCGGAGCTCCCTCAGTCACTACCAGTCGTGACCTGAAAACATTCCCGATGCCTCCCCACACAGTAACGCCAGGGGGAAACACTACTGAGCCTCTCCGAAACATTGCAGGCCTGGGATCCCTCCACGCGTTGCCACCTTGGACAGATGGCATCGCGGGGAACCGCTATTCATCAGTTGTCCATGTTTCCGAGTCACGGCACCGCTCTAGACGTTGCCGTTTCCCAAACCCACCTGCTGCTAGTCTCTAATGATGGTGCAAGATGACACAGATCGTTGCAAGGTGTCCACTGCCTATTTTCGGATGAATGGTGCAGATATGAAGGTGTTACCATGTGCGTGGTGCTCATTACGGCGATTTTTACATTGACGACGAGTATGCCTGCTATCACGGTCCAACACAGTCCAACACCGTGCCAGATTACATCTAAATCCCCCACAAATCCGGATTTGGCATTGTACGACAAGCTGGCCAAATGGAGGCCTACGATGAGACCCATTTAAAACTCTGTCAGGTGCTGATAACGCTGTCTTACAGGACTATGTCCCATTCACAGTAATTCCTCAGCATCCAACGCCATTCGCGCCCCACACACCCTACTAATCCTGATAACAACATTTAACACGAACAACAGTAATGATGGGCTCTGGTGGACATTTGCCTCTGAATCACAGGGGCCCGGGTTCGATTCCCGGTCGGGTTACGGATTTTCTCTGGCCGGGAACTGGGTGTTTATGTTGTCCTCCTCCTCATCATCATCATTCGTGACAGTGGTTAGACTGGACTGTGTACAAAAATTGGGCTGTGTAAAAATTGGGACTTGGTACGGGCGCTGATGACCTGCAGTTGAGCGCCCCACAAACCAAACACCATTATTACCTAGTGGACGTTCTTCTCGCCACAAAGAATATTGCAACCCTAATAATTTACGTATCCACCGATGGTCTGTATAATTACATTTACATCTGTGCACGTCTTCTGAGGGTTCCACTTTTTTCGTCAGGAAATGCAGGGAGAGACTGAGATGTGCTCTCATTCCACGTTCCCACGTTCCAACAAAAATGTCCTTACTGAACAAAAGATAGCGTTGGACGACCTCGTCGCCAACGTGAAAGGAAGCGGCGCTCTCCAAGTCAGAGAACGTGTATGTCCGCAATCGTGGATTCTGGTCGACATTGGTGCTGCAGTGCTTAATTTACCGGTAACGATTTTACATTCCCAGAAACGCTTCGCGATGGCCGAACATACGTATTTCGGGTATCAGCTTCAAAACGGCGCGCCGTCGTCGTCTTAGGGGCATCGACGCGCACAAGGAGGTCGTAAACGCTGAGCAGTGGTCTCGTAAGTCGCCGATACCAATCTAAGAGTCTCAGGCGGACGTTGGAAGGAGGTCAAACGGCTCGCTGCGCTCTTAAGAAAAGGGCTGGACGCCATACAGATGAACACGTGTGAAGAACTTGGCAGAACCTGCTTGCTGCACTTCTTAGACTTTCATACGAATGTCCACAGAATTTTTGTTGATTTTGGAAGTTGTGGCTTTCCGTAATATTTATATTTAGAGTGTACGATCTGCAGAATTGTCTTAAGGGAAAAAACAAATTTTTCCAGAGTAAACAAGATAGCGCAACAGTTGGGCTACGACTTGGGTAAATCGAATGTACTGATCATACGCACTTGACATTAGATGCACCTGAAAGTTTATAACGCTACATCCATTACAAAGAATATAAAGACAAATATCTACCCCAGCAGTTTAGATCTCTTTAAGAAAAAACTCTTCTGATCGTTAAAGAATTCTGTGTACGCAACATTAAGGTCAGGATCATTTCTAAGAACGAAGGCACAATGCATCACAGAAAACAAGGGGAGGGACATATTTACTTATATTTCCCCGCGGAATTAAAAAAGAAAATTGGTTAGATTTACCGTGTATAAAATTGTTTACTATTGTAGCATTGTTATCTATACTACTATATAAAGTCAATGAATAGTTGTTGACCGATCTACTTCAGATTTGTACACGATGCTCTAATGAACACGCGGATCGACATAGGCTATATATTTTAACATATGTAACATATAAATAAATACATAAGGTGTAAGCATTGCTACCAAAGATCTCTAAACGTTTTTGACCGATTCATTCCAAATTTTTACCGGATGCGGTAACAAACATCCAGACGGACAATGCTATATATATTTTTTCAAACAGCAATGTACATTTTTTCTCTTAAAACCGACTTCGAGGAAGAAAATGCTGTGCAGTGCTATGAAATCATTCGGTTGCGTTTTCTTTCTCGCATTCCGTTTTAACTACGATAATACGCAGTTAAACCGTTAGACAAATTGTTTCTTTCATATATATTCTTTTTCCTTGTGTACAGGCCCAATATTTATCAAAAATTGTGTACACAGTAATATGCTGTTTTTCTTTCCTTCTTCCTCTCAGTTGTGTTTATGGCCTTTCGGCTTTTGGTTAGAATACAATTGCCGAATCAGAGTAGTCCGAAATTTTGTAATACAACCCGACTGCAGATTAAAACTACTTCAATTACCCTCAATGAAGCTACTATCCTCTCAAATCCAGCAGCTGGAAAGGTCTCTCTCAAACATCTTATACCAATAATCCCAACTGATTGACTCATTTTCAGAGGTTACATTTCGCAACAAAGATTGTTCATGCAATAAGAATAAACAAGGCTTAGGGTCAGAGAAGAGAAAGGGGAAGAGAGACGGACAGAGAGAAGGTGGAGAAAATGGAGAGAGGGGGAAGGAGAAAACGGACAGAGAGATGATGGAGGAGGAGACAGAGATATGGTAGAGGAGATGATGGACAGGCAGGGAGGGCAGGAGATGATGGACAGAGAATGTGGGAGGAGGAGGTAATGGACAAAGAGTGGGGGAGGAGGATATGTATAGAGAGACGGGGAAGTAGTAGGTTAGAACGTATATCCAATACATATTTAGCAATTGTGAAGCATTATCGCTTTCGCTAGTTAAAGCATAAATTCATATATACATATACCACTACTCTGCACTCTTAAATATAATGCTGGGTTAGATTTTTTATATATATATATATATATATATATATATATATATATATATATATAGAGAGAGAGAGAGAGAGAGAGAGAGAGAGAGAGAGAGAGTAATTTTGTACAGGCTCAGGTCGAATTCATAAACGTAAGTTTAAGCAGCTTTGGAAGCATGTTTACATAAATAATAGAACACAATAATGAATAAACAAAACACACTACTACACTTTTTCAAATGTTTTGTTACCAGTGAACAGAATTGCAGTCTTACGTGCATCAACTAACATAGTAAAACCCAACAATTTTAGAGGCAGTAAAAGAAGATTTGGCGAACTTGCACCTGTTGGCTTAAAAAGAATTCAAAAAAGTTTGAATGTTGATGAAAGGATTACTCATCATCATTGACCGAGTTGCAAAAATGTGTGTCCTATGACATAATCGTCGTGATCCCACTTTTTACATCTACGGCACAGAATCCATTCTTGATTTCTTTTCATTTGATTGCATGGCTTGAAGCTGTAAGTACAGAGGCAATTTTGATCCTCTTCACAAGACTGCTGCGGTTTGTAAGAGAAAAGAAGAAGAACTGGACGGGACGTTCGTTGAAATGGGAGTGCTTGCTAACAGACGCTTTGGATGGACTGGCTTGTGAGAGGAGATTCCGAGGAACGAGAAGATATAATAGACGATAGGGATGTGGAAATTACACAGACCTGAAGAGGATGGCAGGATAGCGAAGTTCAAGGACAGTTACCATATGGAAATCTGCCTTTGGACAGAACATTAATGATGATATCAGAAGAAGATTTATCCGCATTTTCAATTGTTCTTGCTTGTGGCAATTTCTTGCCTTACTAGCACTTGTTCTCATGGAATTAATTGTTTCTGCTTGAGATTCAGTAGGCTCAAACAGATTTATTAAAAATTCTACCTTTTATTCTCCTCCTCCGTTTCTTTTTTATATTGCGTTTCCAGCTGTTGTTGTTTTATTGTTTCCTTGACTAGAGTATCAGTTAGGATGGCAATGAAAAATTCTGCGTAACCGTGCCCTAATAGAACTGCGTAAATGTGCCCCAAAGCTATCTTTGAACTAGTTTCGAAAATGATGTGATAACTTTCAGGATTTCAAATTATACAAATGCATCTTGTAAAGTAGAATAATCTCCTGTAGGCGAATATTCTCAGTTCTAAAAGGTATGCTCCCTAGGAGTTTTCGTTATTTGAGTAACAAAATTTACACATTTTGCAGTAAAACAAAATATGTTCTTACGTAGGGCTTTCATTAATCTGGTGCTCTGGAGTTTGTGGGAGCCCTCAGTACATAGCAGTACTAGCCTTCCGTTGTCGATAGCGCACCAGCAAGAATTCTTCCCGATTAAAAGGGCACCCCTTGCGTGAACGTGCCCTGGTCTTGCCTGCTTAATTAAACCACTGTTGGTGGTGAGACACTAACTAAACGTTCTCGAGCAGACGGAGGAGAAAAGGAAGCCAGGTTTCCGCGTTAAGGTGAAACTATACAATACCTGTATTTTTTCCTAGCATGGACAGACTGAGTGCCTAACGGCACCCACATTTACAACTCAAATGACAGTATTTAAATTACCGCTAATGTCGTCATCATTTGACTTTAAACATCAAACCGTGACTTTTCAATCGTTTTCTTTGTTCTTACATACAATTTAACAATTCCTAGAAGTCTTCAAAACCTATTGTCCTCAAGTTTTCAAAGAATTTTCTTAGATTCAATTTGGCTTTATTTTCTAATAATGCTATGTGTCCTGAATTTGACTGATGTGCTCAATATATCAATAACTAGTAATAATTTCCTTTTTAAATTAGTATATTATGATCTCTTAAATAACATTTTCAAAGCTTGGTTGCTGGCGATCCTTCTTACACACAGATATCCGTTGCCATTTCGTTCTCTTGTAACCTAATTTTTTATACAGCCAACAAAAAAAGAATACGAATAAAATATGAAGAGAAGATTTTCTTTTCTACCTGTTCACAGACTCATCCTTTCGAGACTACCTCCTTTCTTCACTTTTTCGTTAATAAATGTTACTGTATTTTGATTCTTGAAATGTCTTCTTAGTAAATCGCACCTTATAAACAGGAAATTGTTCTACTGGTCCTATTTTCGAATTCCGTAGCTCCACATTTGCAACAGGCTGTTAATCAAATCTACATTCTACCAATGGTAATTAACGTACAGTATAATCAAGTAATTCTAATTTTGTAATTTTTCTTTCGAATTAGTGAAACACCAGCAAATCCCCAACCAGATTCTTTAAACCATCGATCTCCCATATACAAAACATTATACCTTCCGAACTATGTATCGTAAAAAGATATAATTTCGCAGATTCATTTAGTGGTATAGGTGGATACTATGTGCAGTAAGTGTTGTGACTGGAGTTACCAGTAGAGAAGGAAAATGTTATAATATCATGCCTCATACTGCTGTTTTACAAGATGAACATTGAAAAATGTAGTAAACGATGTACTTTTTTCCTGTCATCAGTTTGTGCGAGGTGTCAGCGATAGAAGTTTCGCAAAAGTTTGAAATTACGTGTAAAGTTTTTCGGAAGTCGCTCGAATACTGCGAAATACACGAAGACGTCCTGAAAAGTAGTACATCCGATTTTTTTTATGTGGAAACGCTTAAAGCTATATCAATAAAACAGACTTTATTAACATTTTAAATTTTCATTCTTCATACCTAGATATTCATTTCATAACATAATCACCCTGGCAATGAACACATTTCTCCCAACAAGAGACCAGTTTGTTGATACCATCACTGTGGCATCTTTAATTTTGTTGACGGTGCCGCAATCTCCCTACTGAATTACTTCGTTACTGTCGAAGTGAATTTCTTGACGGCGTTGCTTATGTTTCCGAAAATCGGATGGTGCCAAGTCGATGGAGGATGACCGATAGCAGAGAACCCAAGGCTTCGGATTGTTCAGGTATCACAGCGCACGTTTGTTGTCTGGCATTGTTACACTGAAGGAGAGTGTGCTCCAAGTGTGGACGAACTTTTCAGGTTCGTGTTTTCAGTATTCGGAGGGTCTCTCACGCACCGACTTCATTACGCTGCACATCCCCACTTATACACAATTCTGAACCATCTAGCGTAGTGTGACCAAACGTCCCGGAAAAGCGGGATTGTCCCGGTTTTCATCCCTGTGTTCCGGTGTCCCAAAAATTTGTTTCGGGACGCTCAAAAGTCCCGGAGTTCAGTTTTTAAATACATTTCATGAAACTTTCTCAAATTTTTGGGATTTCGCTATATTAAAGGAAATACAACACAAGAAATTAATATATTTTAGCTTATTTGTCTAAAACCTCCATTGCCCCATACTAGCAATCACAGTATCAGTATTGATACACTCAGGCAATAATTTACTTTGAGCGGTACTTTGGCCAACAAGTAGTAAGTTGTATTATTGTAACAGAGCTATGAAACCGTCCGATTGTCGCGCCACTTACACACTCATTGTCAGAACAGTGTAGTAGTTGATGTTTTGTCAGAGAAACTGCAATAGTTTTTTCTCATATTAGTGGTATTATTGCTACAGTACTGTGAAACGCAATGCCGAAACGTGCCTGCAAGTTCAGTGACTGTTATTCCAAGGAATGGAATTTCATTAAGAAAGGTCGTTTTGATTACGAAGCAGAGTGTTCCGTATGTAACTGTTTTATTAGTATAAGTCATGGTGGACGTTCCGACATAGTTGATCACATCAGGTCAAAGAAACACATTTACAGACACAGTACACCGAGCTGCAGTAAAACTCTACAAAATTATTTTGTGAAACATCAGTCAAGTGAAGTGACGAAAGTTCGAGCAGCCGAGCTTACACTAGCCTACCACACGGTTAAACATCACCAAACTTATAGATCTACTGATTGTACTAATAAGCTTAACAGCATTACAGCATGATGTTTGATGATTCTTCCATTGCAAACAAGTTTAGTTCAGCAAGAACTAAAGTGTCAGCCTTAGTGAAAGGAGTTATTGCTCCCCAGAGTGTAAAGGAAAGCCTTGAATACATCAAAAAGTCTTCTTCCTACGGGATATCCACTGGTGCCAGCTATCATAAGGCCACTAAAATATTTCCTTTTGGTGTTCAGTTTTTCGATTTTAATCAGGGAATTCAGACCAAACTTTTGAAGGTGAGTTCCCTAACTAGTGAAACATCTGACGAAATTTCAAGATTTTGTATGAATACTATCGAAATGTTTGATCTTGAGAAAAATAAATGTGTGGCATTTTGTGGAGACAACACCAACACAAACTTTGGTGGTTTAAAAAGACAAGGCAAATGCAACGTATTTACGAAATTAACGGCAACATTGCATGAAAACATTGAAGGCATTGGGTGCCCTGCACATGTTTTACACAATAGCGTGCAGACATCTGTTGATAGTTTAAGCTGTGATGTTGAAACTATCGTCGTGAAGGTATACTCACACTTTTACATATATACTATTAGAACAGAGAGGCTTAAGGAGTTCTGTGATTATGTGGGAACTGAATATATGAATGTAATGTGTCACTCGAAAACTCGCTGGTTATCACTGTTTCCAGCAGTTGAAAGAGTAATCCGCCTGTTTCAACCGTTAAAAGATTTTTTCCTAAATGAAGACAAAGCCCCCAAAATATTGGTTCAGTGTTTCAGTAACCCTTTAAGTGAAGCCTGCTTATGGTTCATTCGTAGTCAGCTTAGCACTTTGCAGCATGGGATAAAGGAAATTGAGGGAAGCACGAAAAGTGTAAGAGAGGTAAATGATGTTTTGAAAAATACTCTGGAAACTGTTACTAAGAGGAGAGAACAGCAGTTCATTTCTCTTAATCTGTCCTTAAAAGAGCAGAAGTATCAGAAGCAGCGGAAAGGAGTTTTAGAGAAGAAGTTAACAAGTTTTATGACACTTGTGTAGAATATCTCAGCAAGTGGAGCGCCTCATATTTACCCTCACCGCCGGTGTTTGATTGGATGTTACTGAAGAGAGTGCCAAAATGGGAAAGTGTTGAAGAGACAGTTTCTTATTTGAAGAGTAAAGAGATTGAAATCGATGATTCCATTCTCTTTGATCAGTTCGGCATACTGACAAATTTTGTTGAAGAAAGTCTTCACAAGTGGAATGATGAAAAGAAAACACCATTGGAATGTCATGAGAAGTGGGTGAGGTTTTTAAAAAGCTGTGACTGTCTTCAGCATTACTCTGAGTTGGTAATAATTGCAAGGTATTTATTTGCAATCCCAGCTCATAATGCCAATGTGGAAAGAATATTTTAGTTCATGAATATCCAGTGGACTGATGAAAGAAACAGAATGGAAGTGGACGCTCTTGAAGCAATCCTGCAGATCCTGTACAACTACAAAATGGATTGTGCCGAGTTTTATCACTGTGTCTCAAAGAACAAAGACATGATCAAGAAGGCTGGAGGCAGTGAAAAATACCATTTTCTCCAAGGACAGTCAATTCCATCTACAAGTGCTCAGTAATATTAAACCTCATGTTAATATTAATTGATTAAAAGTTGAATAGCTGTAAAATTTTGTAAAATCGTAATACGTTTCTTTATTACTGTATACGTTTATCAAATGTCATTAATTATACAGATAATCTAGATTATATCAATCTTTTGTATCCTCTTATTGGTTACAATAATCGGGTTAACAAAATGTATCAACAAAACATTAATATTTAAAATTAAGAAACCTGGGTACATGTGGAATGAGGTGTCCATTGGCACCTGGGTGAATGTGTCCCGGTTTTCACCAGAAATAATTTGGTCACCCTAATCGAGCGGCAGAGGGTTGCAAGTTGCCTCAGCGAAGCGGACAATTCGAACGAGTAATGTGTATGACATGTAGACACCTCAAACGATGTAGAGAACAAAATAATAAATTCAAAGACGTTACTTTTGAGCGCGCTCTCGTATTAAGGGTAATTTGCGTTCAACGAGCTATGCTGCCTCGATATAAAGGTTTATACGCAGTTTCTAACTTTAATGCTTGTTTTATTATGTTCAATATTTAAAATAAAATTATAGCTCTTAATGAGCAGATTATGAGAACATTTTCAAATTTTAAATTCAACAGCTCTAAATATATGATACACTAACATTTTAAAGTGATTTGTCTTATGGGGCACATATTCTTCAAAAATCACATGTACAAATATAGCTTCTGTTTTGTAGATGCAAATACGAATTGTGTAATGAAGTTTATAAAATTATCTGCAGTGAAATCTTGATATGATCCATCTTGTTGAGTTTATGATAGTGATTTCAACTTGGCAACAGAAAATAAATTTTGACGCTGACGATCACGCTTGGTAAAATTACGACCTTTCCATTACATATTAGGCCTATGGAAATGTGACGTCCTTAGTTTTCCGACCGGTTTCTGTTAAGCACGCAGCAAAGAAGTGAATTTAATTGCTAGAGATTCAGCTTCTTCTTACGTCAGTATCAGATGTCTGAAAATTTGGTTTGTGTTCATAGAGAGTTGTTCGTTTACCAATAATTTTTTGTGTGTGTCCAGAAAATTTTGTTCCCGACTGTGTGAAATAAAATAGCTCTAGAGGTATAGAGCTATTTTCTAAATTACTCATTATGTATTCAATTGAAAATTAACCAGGTAAGTTAGACACTACTTGACAAATTGTCTGTCTTCCCATGTAAGAGTTATTTGTGTTACGAGCTGTCTTCAGTGAATGGTGTATGATGGGCAGAGCTGTCCAGTAGTTGATTGTATGAAAAACTGATCATTGCTACAGAACAGGCGTGGCTGGTGATTACCACTTTTACAGATAACTAGGAGGAAGCAGATTTTCATTTTCAGGTTTTGTCAGCAACCGCAAACTAGAATGGCGAAGGATATCTTTGTTTCCATTAATAAGAAAAACATAAAAGTATATCAACAAGTGAGGAAATTTCGAAGCAAGTCATTCATTCCTTTGTACAGTTTACACCTCAGCACTATTACATATCTTTACAACATGCAAAACATCATGGCTGCAGCCTGGTTGCATTGCACGTACATAGTGACAACTCTGTGTTTGAGATAAGACAGTCCCTGCTGCAAAGAGAGTGGCTTGATTACAAAGTGACAGCGGATGTATTTTAGATTTGGTGTACATTTCATCGAATACACAGTGATTCGGCAGCCCCTGCGTGGAAGTTTTATGCAACCCTGCAACACCTTCAAAAACCACGTATGAGATTTTCAAAAATTGGTTCAAAAGACTCTAAGCACTGTGGGACTTAACATCTGAGGTCATCAGTCCCATAGACTTAGAACTACGTAAACCTAACTAACCTAAGGACATCACACATATCCATGCCCGAGGCAGGATTCGAACCTGTGACTGGAGCAGCCGCGTGGTTTCGGACTGAAGCGCCTAGAACCGCTCGGCCACAGCGGCCGGCTGAGATTTACATATTGCCTCACTTACTACGTACAGACTATTAGTAATACAGGAAAAAATGAACGGGACATCCTTTCAGGAAATTTAATGTTGTTGAATTTTATACCAGGATACATTTTCGCTGAAGGCCAGAGTTATCGAGTAACTTAAGAAAAATGCATTTTCTTGAGTAATTCGAGAACTACGACCTCTAGCGAAAATGTTTTCCAGTACAAAATTTAATTACATTAAATTGTCTACAGACAGCTCCTGTTCATATTTTCAGTACGTTTAAAATTTTTCAAGCAGAGAGTGGGAGAATATGAAAATCTTCCATGTGGTATTTGAAGGTGTTGCGGGATGCATAAAACCAATAGGTGGGGGCAGCTGAATCACCCTTTGAACATTAAGGTATGCACTCGGGCGAGACAGTGTGTATGTGTAGAGTGGTTAATTTTTAGCTGGATGCCCAGATGACCACGATTTTCCACAGAAATTGTAAAAAGATTCGGTAGCGAATGTGTAAGCACTTGTAGTATCCAACTCGGTTTCCTATCTGGAATACACTACAGCAGCAATGCTCACATTTTAGGGCACAGTCCTCAGAGGAAGAGTGGGGAAGGTTGGGGGTTGTTAGATGCAATGATTTGTCCCCAGTAGAAGAGTGTGCAATCATGTAATTCGTCTCGTGTCAGAGAACGTGAAATAAAGCTTGGAAATGGCTTCTATGAAAATGTCCCAAAACCATTGTTTTGAGAATTTTTAGTTTCTATTCTATAATAAAATGTCACAATCCGAACTTCTTTATTCAATTTATCGACATTGCGATGTTATCTTTGATCTGATTTGTTATTGGTCGACCACTGGTCCACGTCATTCACTGTATAACACGCACAAAATGTTTTTCCTACTCAGAAGACTTGTCTCACTTCTGCATCAGTGTTGATATCTTTGTCACTAAATTATCTGCTGTTTTATTGGTATCCGCTGCTCCTTCTCGTCCATCTACACACACACACACACACACACACACACACACACACGCACGCACAACAAACACACAGAACAAACACACATATTAGACGTCCATGCTTTAGCAAGAACGTTCGCACAGATAGCGTCCATCATAGCTGTTCGTTTGAGATATAACTACGTAGTTAACTCTCTTGAAGACTTTAAAAGAGGCATTCTGATAAACTTCAGATCGATTTACAATAAAGCTACATCCATTACAGTAGAGTTCGTCCTCCGTTTTGCAGCCCCCTTCATAAATTTGTGCTGTGTGGAAGCACACTGCCGTTAATTCGTATACACAAAGAAACTTCCAATTTATTCAGGTAATAGGACGTGGAGTAATATTGGCTATAAGCATTGAATCGGTTTAAGTTTCTACACGTAGATCAGACGGCAGCACAGATCGAAAGAAATTATATTTGAAATTTACTGTTACACAGTACGCTTTCTAAAGCTCTTTCTACTGAAAGGTGTGCTCCGACTTATAATGTGATAATGGGTGTACGTCTTGTATGAGGCGTGTACGTCTTGCATAAGGCTTCAACAAGAGCCTCCCTCGTCTCTGTGCGTACTTTATTGCTGCTCCCTGAACTGAATTGCATTCGAGAGGAGCTTGGTATCATCTGTCAGTTCCTCTAAATCCCCTGAGGTGACTGTAACAGTGAAACTTCCTGTCAGATTAAAACAGTGTGCCGCACCGTGACTCGAACTAGGGACTTCGTATAAGTGTTATCACATACGTGAGGGAATTTTGTTATTTTTATTGACTTGGATCCTGGCGTTTAACTGTAACGGATATCCATTCGACCAGTCAGTTGGGAGCAGGCAGCTTTAGACAGCGCACGTGTGACCGCAGCGTCTCATTGTTGTTGTGTCACAAACCACAGTCGAGCAACATCTATAAATTACGTGCTCAAGACATTCTCTACAAAATTTTGAGGAAGAGAGACGTGTGTAAACGGTTTGTCCCGCACACACTCCTGGGAAAAACAGAAACCCCTGCCACGATGTGATCGGAATGAAAACGCAGACATTTCTTTCCTGGAACAAATAATCAGAAGTAACCAGACTAACTGTTAGCAATACGAACCTACCAAAAGATGAAGTGAAGAAACTAACTTGAAGGCTCAACGCTTTGACGGCAACCGAAATTCTAGCCAAAGCGATGAGCTAGTTGAACAACATCCAAAAAAAGGCTTTCATGACAGTTTCACTGGTTTTATAAGCACATGGTTGCAAAAAAGAACATGGTTGTATGAAACTTCCGTGCTTTTTACTCAAGAATGCGATCAAAAAGTTTCCCATTGAGGGCGTTGCTGTAGCGTATATGCAGCGTGGCGCGACTCCGATTCGGGTATATAAGCACCGTGATGTATGCAAGAGATTAGCGTCCGATTCGAGTCTTTCCGACGTGATTGCGGTAAATGCGTAAACGTGGACTGTCGCGACGTTATTACCAAATGCGTCCAAACAGGACTAACGTGCTGTTAGTTTGTTCTCGGCCGCCAAAGAACAGACAAGGGCAAACATCCAATGGAAAACGAAGACTGTGTATGGAGCAGCATGTATGATGTAAACCGCTGTTGTGGAATGGTGTCCCAAAGAGGTGCTGCTGCTTCGTGATGCCAAGCATCTCCATATCGCAAGTGTGCTAACGCATAAGTTAAGCCAAGTCAAGTGAGAGACAGTCGAGTACCAGCCGTATTCCTAATCTCTCGCCATGCAATTAACACACCTTTTAGGGTCGACTATTATGTGTACACAGGTTTACACCTCAGATATTCGTTGAACCGTCCATAATTTCTGTTGTAACTAAAAAATTTTGTTTTAGTGGAAAGTCCTCGCTAAATGATCCATAGTCCCTTTTCTTACGATACTCACTACATATTTATGGGTGTCTCCTAGCTTTATCACATGAAATTACAGTAACTTCTGCTACTAGTATTCTACTTGTAAATGGGACGAATTCAAAGAGCTACCACTGTTCAAAATCGTATTAGTAGTTTCAAACAAACTACAGTATTTAGAACTTACGATTTATGTTCTGAACACGAAACCGATTGCTGCCTTATGTGGAAGTTCGTGTCGTTTTGAGTAATACGGAATTGTCGCGTCAGGTTGATGATGTGCTCCATTTTGACGCAGCTAAGTCAACTTACAAAAGCCGAATAATGGAAAAGCTTTTAATTTAAAACTCATAGTTATCACACTTGGATACATGTGGTTGGACCGACCCACCAACGCGAAGGCAAAGAACGTGGCGACTAACGATGATTACCAGCTAACTAAGGTAACTGGTCTGCGCATAGTTACTGCCAGAGCCTTGAAAGGTGCACGTTTGAAACTGAACGGATTGAAAAACAGATATAAAGATTCTTAAATAATTTTTCCTCGTCAAGACACATAGTTACATCGCGAAATTACATCAACAGCAACATAAAAGAAATCACAAAAGAATACGGTTATAAAAACTTTCTCAACTTTCCGTCTGTGTCACCAAGTATACTAAACAGACACCGTCTACTGCAAGACGAGTTTACAGTCGCTGGTGTAGGACTTCTGGGAAAACTGAAGAGATTTCTTGTATATCATTGTACATGAAACAACAATGTCATGATTTAAATACTCTTGTTTAGTAGAAACTTGAATTTACTCCACGGAAAAAGGCCATTGGCGTCAAATTAGGCGAACTTTCATTCCAACTCACAACGTCTCCTACGTCGTATCCAGAGGAGAGGGAAGAAATGGCTGAACGCTTCCCTAGTCACACCCGAGTAACGAGAGGCACACCCGTGGTGCTGATAGTATAGCCCTATCTCTCTATTGTAATTTAGTATGCTTTTACCTAAATAACAGAAAAACCTTTCTCTATGTTGTCACGTGTACTATACCCCAACAGAACAAATAGTCCTTTTACGGGAATAGCCACGCATAGCCCCCTTACTAAATTTTAGTTTATTTTCCAACTAAAGTACACTATGGGAGGATAGTCCTGTTAATAAGAATAGCTAATCAATAGAGTTACCCATTTCACAGGATTTGACCGTGTTTTGTGTCTAATGGATAAGTAAATCAGACTATTCAATTCTTTCCCTAAGATTTTACCCAGCAGTTAAATAGAAATATGAATAGTATTATACTGAAGCTAGGACAACTCGGTTCCAAGCTCACTTAGCGGTTAAAAACATGTACTAATGGTCGCTAGCCTATCCAGGCTGAAGTACTGGAAAAGCAGAAGTATGAATTTTGCCTACTTTCTTGCTACTGTTTAATCTGGTTCTTGAAATGAAATATTGGTGCAGGCACTGGAATTTCTTTTTGACTACTACACCCTTATTCATTAAGTTTTTAAAAGAGAAAAGAGCAAAAGCCCAGTAGATAACTTCAAGGACGCTAAAAATATTTGGCCAGGGGGAACTATAGAAAAGCATTTTCTTTAATAAACAAACCTAAAAATTAAATACTTATATACTAAAGCACGCACTTTTTATACTGAATATTTCTCTTCAAGAAAACTCTTTCTTCTATTAACTTTCAAAAGCTATTATTCTTTAAACTAACTCCGCATAGTCATTTACCAGATTCTAGTCATTTAGCTACACTGTGGTTGAATTTTACGTAAGCACACTTTTACTATAACACTTTGAAATAGTTAACACTTTAAATGGTGTCTCTTTATATTAACTTGGCACCTCATGAGTTTGTAAAGTAGTGTACTCAGATTCATCAAACGCCAGGAAGGAGCCCTATATAGGTGTATGATTAAGATGAAATAACAGGGTGAACCAATTTCCTTAAAGTCCAAGAATGATCGTTAAAACACCGTTTAAATTAATGGTTCACGCTGTACAAAAACAAATTTACTATAAAAGTGAATTATCTGGTGGCTGTAGGGTTGGGTGTGGCGAACAATTATGGCGACTACTGTAACGTGCCAACTGGCGGTACTCAAGATAGAACTCACAACGACAACGGATCGGACTGTACCAACGTCGCTATGCCACTAATGTATGGCTTCCTGCCGCGCAAAATTGCTTGAGCGAAGCAATCGACCACTACATCATGACTTTGGTGCACTTTTAATTTTCCATCGATATTATGACTGTAAATCGCTATTAGTTTTCAGAAGATTCCAGTTGTAGCGGAGCGCCTGGCAAATACTCGAAGTCTAGCTCGTACCGTAGCTACACTCTTAAAAGACAAACTGAAGACATATCAACCCTCGGATAATTAATAGTGCAGCAATCATAACCATTGACGGGACGGCAGACTCAAATGTCGAATAATAATAAACAGCACCTTTACTATACACAACGTCGTAATCGTACAGTGACACAAATACACCACTAGAACTTTCCAATGACACTGAAAAACAATATCGAGCAGCAATTACGAGACAGGCAGATTTCGATAACAACTCCCGTTATCGTACTATCGGACAAAACAAAACACCAAACCACTTTAAATAAAATACCTTTTTACATTATGTAAAATGTTATCTATAGCTTGCAATTGTTATCACACACCACAAAATTCTCACAATGCAGCACACTCTCTCTGGAAAAGTCTCGTAATCTTTTAATTACTTACAATATTTATATCCAATATGTCGTCGTGTTACGATCAATTCACTTTAAGTTGCTTATAAGGATTAAGATAATTGATGCTTTCCTTAAATCTCTTTCTGTTTACTCCAGCGTTGTTATGTAAATAATATGACGTAAGGAATTCCACAGATTTACCAATCTTTGTTTTTAGTATAAACGCTGACTTTTCCGTGATTACTTGCTACAACTTCAATTCTAATTGAAGTTACTTACAAGGGAAACTCCCCATCGCACCCCCCTCAGATTTAGTTATAAGTTGGCACAGTGGATAGTCCTTGAGAAACTGAACACAGACCAATCGTGAAAACAGGAAGAAGTTGTGTGGAACTATGAAAAAATAAGCAAAATATACAAACTGAGTAATCCATGAGCAAGATATGCAATATCAAGGATAGGGTAATCTCAAGAGCGCCGTGGTCCCGTGATTAGCGTGAGCAGCTGCGGAACAAGAGGTCCTTGGTTCAAATATTCCCTCGAGTAAAAAGTTTACTTTCTTTATTTTCGCAAAGTTATGATCTGTCCGTTCGTTCATTGACGTCTCTGTTCACTGTAATAAGTTTAGTGTCTGTGTTTTGCGACCGCAACGCAAAACCGTGCGATTAGTAGACGAAAGGACGTGCCTCTCCAATGGGAACCGAAAATATTTGATCGCAAGGTCATAGGTCAACCGATTCCCCCACAGGAAAACACGTCTGATATATTCTATACAACACTGGTGACGGCATGTGCGTCACATGACAGGAATATGTTGTCGACCCACCTAACTTGTACACTTGGTGAATGGGTAAAAGATTCTTCTACCTTGCCCAATTTAAGTTTTCTTGTGGATGTGATAATAACTCCCAAAAGAGTGATGAAAACATAAGATTCTGTCACATAAACTACTACAAATGAATGCAGCAGTTTCACAGTCGCACAGTTTTCCCTGTGCACTGTCATAACATATGTTTTTAACGTTTTCAAATTTTTCCGTGTGTAGACCGCCAAATCCTGCATATGTCCAAGCAAATCTGAACATGTCCTGGAATTGTGGAGAGCGAAGTTGATTATGTGTGAGTGCCTGAACTTTGATAACTGTTTGAAAATAAAAAAAAATTAAACTTTTTACTCTAGGGAAGACTTGAACCAAGGACCTCTCGTTCCGCAACTGCTCACGCTAACCACGGGACCACGGCGTTCCTCAGCTCACAGTATCCTTTATGTTGCCTATCTTGCGCATGGACTACTCGGTTTGTATATTTTGCTAATTTTTTTCATAGTTCCACACAACTTCTTCCTGTTTTCTCGATTGGTCTGTGTTCAGTTTATCAAGGCATGTCCACTGTGCCAACTTATAACTAAATCTGAGAGGGGTGCGATGGGGAGGTTCCCTTGTTAGGACATTCTTTCCATAAATAAAATCGTTTTAACTGTTTAGCATATCTACCCTCTCCATTTTTAGCGTGCATCAACTCAATTAATGAACTTTTTGATCAGGCAAAACTTACAAATACAATCGTAAAATTGTGTCATGTGAAGCGTTATTAATATCTCTGAAACTAAACCTTTGCTTTTCTCACAAAATATAGCTACACACAATAGCTACTAATTGACCACACGTAAAGGTACCTTTTAACCCAAGAAAACTAGTATTGAAACGTCCCATTAGAAAAATTTTAAATTACAGTGCTGGTAAACTTCTACGTTATTTGATACAGAGACAGCTGCGTAAAACTGAATGTACTCACACATTTCTCTCTTTACTTATTCTGATCATCAATAAACTGACACACAATATTTTTAGCGCAACGCAATCTGACTTTCAATAATACCTACACAAGAATGGCGCTGACTAACAATAACCTATAACTTTCATGAATCACTCACCTCACAAAACTCTTCGTTTCTCGAACTACTGCAATACAGCGAGCGCCACTACTGCCAGCTAAATAAAAGATTCTAACTACGGAAGGCACTAACTACTGATAGGCATAGTTAGCAAATGAAAAATTTTGATAGGGCACCCGTCCATATCGTCCGCTCTCAAAACTCTGGCATCTCTGTCCCCACATCCACCACTGCTGGCGGCTCACCTCCAACTGCGCAAAGCTACGCGCTGTTCACTTCCAACTGCCCAACACTACACAAGAGAATATTCCAACAATGAGTTCAACCAGCCACAGACTGCACACAACACAGTAAGTGATTTTCATACAGATCGCTACGTGGCGTTACCAACATAAAAACCTAAACAGCCTACTTACAGTATTTATTGGGTCTAGGTATCTCAATACAATTTAATTCACGTAAGTGAGAGAGTTCCAGCAAACACTAACACACCCACAAAAACGGAAATTCAATAATAAAAAATTAAAAAAAAATCCTAGGTGCCACCACCTCTTTAACCCTAACCTTAAGTAACACTTTAACACAATTCTGAGCCTCTTCAGCCGTTAGCATAACGCGACCTGCTGAGTTCCCTAGATTGCAATAGGCCACTCGTCACTTTGACTAACAAAGTTTTCGTTTAGTTGCGTGTAGCTTGTAAATAGTTAATTTTTTTTCTCGCCGCTTATCAACTCAACTACTGGTGCGATCTATCATATTACAGTGAAACAGTTCGAATCCATACGAGCCAATTCTAGGTCCGCTGTATGATCGTAGTATTTAAACATCAACAACCAACATGTGTTCGAGGCTTTCCCTTCTCGACACACACCCACCACACACACAAACCACTCCAACAAAGCAGCTAACAACCCAATTACCTCTGGGGGAGCCGCGACCATTAATCATACACCACGGATAGAATATCGGTTCCAATGATTCCCAAAAACTCATCAACTGCAAATCTCCTTCTTTCTAACACGGCTCACGCTGTATCTATCACAGCAAACTATTCCTTACTACCGAACTGTCCACAGTACGACAATAAATCGATTACCCTAGCACATAAATTCGCCAAAACCAGTGTCTCATCCTCGACTATTTATAAAATCACACAGAGCCTACGTACATTCCGTAGCTCAGCTTTGGGAAGAAACTACCGTGACAGCCACGTATATGAACAGGGGCCTAAAAGACGAAGTATCCACGCTGCCTCTGTGAACTGCACCAAAATAAGATACTGATTCTACCAGCAAACCTTCTTTCCCTCTCCCAAGCCTTAAACACCAACTATGGTGCCTCAATACAGCACACAGTGGGTCGGTATCCTATCCGACCTAGACGTACCCCGATGTATCAACTTAGCAGGTAAGAGGTCTACTCGGGAACTAACTATCTTCTTCGTCATACAATATGAACCATTTACACGAAAAGACACGCAGCGCCACGCCAACTTTTGACAGTTAATTAATTATTCGGTGATGCTGTGGATTCTCTACGACAGCGGACGGCTACTGCGCGTCACTCAGGCAGCATCCCTGGAGCCAGAGATGGTGAGTTATAACATGTTTCTTCGCCCTTAATACATCGTACATGTATATTAATAGTAACCACCAGGTGTTATTAGCCATTTATCGGGTCGGATGCTCATGAACTGTAAAGGCGAACGTAACCCGTGCCTTTTGACACAGAACATTACACTACCCACAGTAACGCCTGAAAGTCTCTTGCTGTATGGGCTTAATTTCTTCTTGGTGTCATTCAGTTCTATATATTCTCCATGCGAGGCATTTTGTGTGAATTTGCGGGCAAAGATTCTCCTGCTCCACAAGGGTGTTGACTCAATCGCTGCTGCCTACAGGTGTGACTTACTTCCCGCGCTTGCTCTAGGTAGCGCGCCAATTCGTCCCTGCCACCTTTCCCACTCCAAAGAGCCACTTTCGTTTTAAACAAAACCACACTGGCTTGTACATAACACCTAGTTGTCATATTGTTGCTAAGTGTGACCATTTCTTAAACTGTCAAATTTACATCAACATGAACAATTTATACACACAAATATTTTTAAATACGAAAGGTCATCAGAAAATTATTTAAGGTAAGAAACAATTTACAAAATATTTCACATACATTACTCACATACAATACAAAGAACTTCAATCTCCAGTATAGTACACCTTACTTTATACACTCCTGGCAATGGAAAAAAGAACACATTGACACCGGTGTGTCAGACCCACCATACTTGCTACGGACACTGCGAGAGGGCTGTACAAGCAATGATCACACGCACGGCACAGCGGACACACCAGGAACCGCGGTGTTGGCCGTCGAATGGCGCTAGCTGCGCAGCATTTGTGCACCGCCGCCGTCAGTGTCAGCCAGTTTGCCGTGGCATACGGAGCTCCATCGCAGTCTTTAACACTGGTAGCATGCCGCGACAGCGTGGACGTGAACCGTATGTGCAGTTGACGGACTTTGAGCGAGGGCGTATAGTGGGCATGCGGGAGGCCGGGTGGACGTACCGCCGAATTGCTCAACACGTGGGGCGTGAGGTCTCCACAGTACATCGATGTTGTCGCCAGTGGTCGGCGGAAGGTGCACGTGCCCGTCGACCTGGGACCGGACCGCAGCGACACACGGATGCACGCCAAGACCGTAGGATCCTACGCAGTGCCGTAGGGGACCGCACCGCCACTTCCCAGCAAATTAGGGACACTGTTGCTCCTGGGGTATATGCGAGGACCATTCGCAACCGTCTCCATGAAGCTGGGCTACGGTCCCGCACACCGTTAGGCCGTCTTCCGCTCACGCCCCAACATCGTGCAGCCCGCCTCCAGTGGTGTCGCGACAGGCGTGAATGGAGGGACGAATGGAGACGTGTCGTCTTCAGCGATGAGAGTCGCTTCTGCCTTGGTGCCAATGATGGCGACGTGCAGGTGAGCGCCACAATCAGGACTGCATACGACCGAGGCACACAGGGCCAACACGCGTCATCATGGTGTGGGGAGCGATCTCCTACACTGGCCGTACACCACTGGTGATCGTCGAGGGGACACTGAATAGTGCACGGTACATCCAAACCGTCGTCGAACCCATCGTTCTACCATTCCTAGACCGGCAAGGAAACCTGCTGTTCCAACAGGACAATGCACGTCCGCATGTATCCCGTGCCACCCAACGTGCTCTAGAAGGTGTAAGTCAACTACCCTGGCCAGCAAGATCTCCGGATCTGTCCCCCATTGAGCATGTTTGGGACTGGATGAAGCGTCGTCTCACGCGGTCTGCACGTCCAGCACGAACGCTGGTCCAACTGAGGAGCCAGGTGGAAATGGCATGGCAAGCCGTTCCACAGGACTACATCCAGCATCTCTACGATCGTCTCCATGGGAGAATAGCAGCCTGCATTGCTGCGAAAGGTGGATATACACTGTACTAGTGCCGACATTGTGCATGCTCTGTTGCCTGTGCCTATGTGCCTGTGGTTCTGTCAGTGTGATCATGTGATGTATCTGACCCCAGGAATGTGTCAATAAAGTTTCCCCTTCCTGGGACAATGAATTCACGGTGTTCTTATTTCAATTTCCAGGAGTGTATATGCAGATAGTATAATATCAATATGCGAAAACTGTAAAGCAAAAAAATTATAAAATATTTAAGTGAACTATAAACAAATATTGTTATAGTAGCACATATACAACTACGTATTTCAAGTGGTAATTCCTCTAGGAGAGCCGGTAGCACTTCCCTAAGAAATTGTGTTCATTGTTTACTTGTTAAGGTTTCTTCAGCGAAACAGGGGCAAATCATATCTCCAATAATAACCGTCACTAAACGTTCACACTCCACTAGGAATGAGGTAAATATGGGACACTGTTTGAACAAACCTTGCCCGTATTCTGTTCGAAAGGTACAGTGTACACCGTTAATCTATGCCCGTCTATGTTTGTCTAATACCACAAAATTTCTCATTCACAGTTCGTGAAATTTAACAACTGCTTTAAATATAAGTGCGAAAATGGCTCATTGAATCAGTCGTAATTCGTAATTATACAACATGCAGTTTATTCATCAAGCAGTGAGTTAAAAATTGTTTCACACACACCCACATCAACTTGTACGTAGTCACAAGAATGTAGAAGGATTGCAGATTAAATTTCAGGGCAATGTTTCATCCTAACTCACAGGTGACTAGAAAGAGAACAGCAAGCGCTCTTGTTTCTCTTCCGTTATCATATGCTGTCACCCATGTCAGTTTTCGCTGTTAATTATAACGCATACTATAATACTTACTCACAAAACTGAGACTCTTCATTACAGTTACAAAGCAAGAGTTCCTTTCTAGATATATTGTGAAATACCGGTACTACGAGAGCCGCAGGAAAGCTAAGATGGATCGGACCAGTAAAAGGAGCCCGGAAGGAAGTAGGTATAACACAATTCGATACAAAACCCAGAAGAACAATTTTCAGGCAAATTCACGACAAGGGCGGAAAAATAAAAGCAGAAAAATGACCAAGTGTGAGTAGGTCTCGACCTATGAGGGTTCGGGTATAAACTTAATTGCGTACATAGATAGTTCATCCATCCCGGAAATCGTGAATATCGGCGATTTTTGCCTGTTACCGATATCTATACTGGCAAGCTATCAGTACCCAGAATTCCAAGGCTTTCGAGGGTGATTTAATGTTAAGTGTTAAGTTTAAATTTATTGTGTACTTGCACAGTTGCTAGTGAAATTTTTCATTTACTTCATTAATTTACGAGACATAATGAAATGCTTTGTCAATTAGCAACAACAATTATTTAAACTACTTTAAAATTCTTTATTTAAAGTTCTTTAACTTAGATGAATCAAAGTTAAAGGTCAGAGAGCTAGTTTTCAGCGATCCTATACGCTCATTCATCATGGTTCAAAAATTTCTCTGAGCACTATGGGACTCACCTGCTGTAGTCATAAGTCCCCTAGAACTTAGAACTACTTAAACCTAACTAACCTAAGGACATCACACACATCCATGCCCAAGGCAGGATTCGAATCTGCGACCGTAGCGGTCGTGCGGTTCCAGACTGTAGCACCTTTAACCGCTCGGCCACTCCGGCCGGCTCATTCATCATGTAAGTTTTTTTATTATAATAATTAAAGTAATGTAACTATGATAATTTAATTATGATAGAAGTAACTAATAGATACTGAAGTCTGCTATTTCACTTCAAACCATAGGGAACTTAAAAATTTAGTCCGTGGCCTTAAATGCCCGTCGAAACTAGAAGTACATATTTCGCTACTAAATATTTCCCAGATAAACAGTCCCCGAAACGTATAACTATAACATCAGTATCTTTAAGGCGACTGTGATCAGGTAATTACAACACGGGAGCGTCTTTGGTGTTATCTTCACTAACAATCACGCGAGATTGCGTCAAACGGATAGTTTGTATGAAAAGCGAAAACTGAATTCAAATGATTACTTAAGCTTTAAATGTGAAGGAAATTTGCAGGTGATGACTGAAAAAAGAGTGAACAGTACCGAACTGTATACCAAAGTTGGAAAAAACTTTGTCCATGATTACGTTACATGTTGTAGTGCTTTGGTTTGTTAATAGTAACATGCCTTTGGAGAAGAAACAATTAGACGAGAAATACAAACGTTACCATTGTTACC
The DNA here is from genome assembly GCF_023864345.2 of Schistocerca serialis cubense. Taxonomy (NCBI): domain Eukaryota; kingdom Metazoa; phylum Arthropoda; class Insecta; order Orthoptera; family Acrididae; genus Schistocerca; species Schistocerca serialis. The sequence continues at coordinate 443,417,869 of NC_064641.1, read as the reverse complement.
GTGTATCGCAGTGTGTATGCTCTATTCTAACACTGGTTAGACGTTGTGGCGACCTCTTAACAGCAATCAAGCTGACCTCGAACATTTCAGAATGTAAACAGTCACAACGGCCGTTTGCAGCACCTGGGTTACTTAAGCAATATCTTTTACATGATACGTCTGTCACAGCATCTCTTTGAATATGAAGTACATACGGAACAGATCCCAATCAGTTTTTGACTTAAGTATTGCCGAACCGTCTACTCTGCACACCTCATCAAAACCAAGTGTCGCTGTGTCATCCCCAAGATTCCACAAAGCGCGCCGTGGAAGAAAGAACAATAGGATCAGCTACGATCTCTGGAAAAGGGACCGTAGACCTTAGTGATATAAATTTCAACCTGATATATCTAGCCGTTCCTTAGGAAAAGGGGTCTGGAGAGACGGACGGACAATCCGATAACGAACAATAAAAAATATTTTTTCATATGATAATATTACAAATTACCTATTTTTGGGGTTTTCCCCCATTACTTGTACTGTGGAACTTTGCTTCTTGCCAAATTTTATGATTTTAGGTCAAAGGGAAGTATTCAGTAAGTTAGTATGAGCGTTTACTTGTATCAAACTATGTGACTTAAATACCGGCATCTCTCGATTGCATTGACTTAGAAGCTTAAATTTTCTAATCCGCTAAGGGACCACAGATATTAGTATGCGGCATAAATTTCGTCATTCGTCGACCCGTTCCTGAGAAAAAGTGATCTCGACCGTAGGACAGACAGGTAGGCAGGCAGACAGACAGACTGACAACAAAGTAATTCTATAAAGATTCCTTTTTTACCAACTGTGGTACGGAACCGTATAAAAGGAACAATTCTAAGTAAGTACTGCCAATGGAAATGGTAATTCGTTCTGCATTTGCTTAAGAACAGTTGTTATTTGCATTTCTTTTGAACATTTTGCACTCAGTGTAGTGTTCCCTGTTCTGGTTTCGGAAATCCAGGAAGCCTGAATCTAGCGACTCACCTGCATCTATTGAGACAAATTGAGACTGAGTAGTACAATCTGTATTACACTCTAACTGTTTGTACTGAACCCGTGAAGATTCTTAGGGACAACCTTCTTCTTTGCCCTACAATGTACGATCCTACATCAGATGAACGCTGTGAACAGTGGGCTGTAATAATATGCACGGGTTCTTTTATTATGAAATTCAGAGTTGCATTAAGTACATGTAAAAGTAGGACTGGCTTATGTAATCTCAACAGTGACGTCTCTTAATGATTTTAAGTTGAATCTCTTTCCCGGAAGTTATTACAATAAATTTGTTCATACTTCTTCACCTGCACATATTATTATTATGTTGTGTAAGGACAAAATGATTGATACCGAGTCTCGTGTGTGATTTTCTGTGACAGATCTAACTGTTGACTAGTACTGCTTTAGTTAAATAGTTTTCTGATGGGAGGGGAAAGATTTATTTGGAAACTAGGACAGTAGTTCCTCGTGGGAATGTGAATTTTTAGAAATTATTTGCACTCGGGACACGTACCTTTTGCTTTGAAAGGAAATGTTTGAATATCGAAAATTATTACACTGTTAAATACTCCGAGCAGGCACACGGGGGGAGGGGTTTATTAGTTATTGGGAGCTCCAACGCTAGGCAGGTGATGGAGCAGCTTAGGGAAATAGCGGGGGGGTCTCATCCGAGATGTGGAGGAGGCTCTGCCGGCGGCGATAGAGAGCACTGGGTGCACCCGACTGCAAAATTTTGCTCATGTCGGCACAAATGACTCCTGCCGTCTGGGTTCAGAGGTCATCCTCAGTTCGTACAGGCGGTTGGCGGGGTTGGTGGAGGCGGAAAGCCTCGCTCGCGGGGTGGAATCTGAGCTAACTATTTGTAGTATCGTTCCCAGAACCGATCGCGGTCCTCTGGTTTGGAGCCGAGTAGAAGGCTTAAACCAGAGGCTCAGACGATTCTGCGGAGATCTGGGGTGCGAATTTCTCGACCTCCGCTATCGGGTGGAGAAATGTAGGGTCCCCCTGAATAGGTCAGACGTGCACTACACGCAGGAAGCGGCTACAAGGGTAGCGGAGTACGCGTGGAGTGCACATGTGGTGCACATGTGGGTTTTCTAGGTTAGAGAATTCCCTCCCTAGGCCCGACAGACGCCTCCTGAGACGCGGCGTGGTAGGAGTAGACAAAATGCAACAGGGAATAACAATATTAATCTGCTAATAGTAAACTGCAGGAGCGTCTATAGAAAGGTCCCAGAACTGCTCTCATTAATAAACGGTCACAATGCCCACATAGTACTAGGGACAGAAAGTTGGCTGAAACCAGACGTAAACAGTAATGAAATCCTAAACTCAGATTGGAATGTATACCGCAGAGACAGGCTGGACAGTGAAGGGGGAGGCGTGTTTATAGCGATAAGAAGTGCAATAGTATCGAAAGAAATTGACGGAGATCAGAAATGTAAAATAATTTGGGAGAAGGTCACGGTTAAAGCAGGCTCAGACATGGTGATTGGATGTATCTATAGGCCCCCCGGCTCAGCAGCTGTTGTGGCTGAGCACCTGAAGGATAATTTGGAAAATATTTCGAGTAGGTTTCCCCACCATGTTATAGTTCTGGGCGGAGATTTTAATTTGACGTTTATAGACTGGGAGACTCAAACGTTCATAACGGGTGGCAGGGACAAAGAATCCAGTGAAATTTTTTAAGTGCTTTATCTGAAAACTTCCTTGAGCAGTTAAACAGAGAACCGACTCGTGGCGATAACATATTAGACCTTCTGGTGACAAACAGACCCGAACTATTTGAAACAGTTAACGCAGAACAGGGAATCAGCGATCATAAAGCGGTTACTGCATCGATGATTTCAGCCGTAAATAGAAATATTAAAAAAGGTAGGAAGATTTTTCTGTTTAGCAAAAGTGACAAAAAGCACATTTCAGAGTACCTGACAGCTCAACACAAAAGTTTTGTCTCAAGTACAGATAGTGTTGAGGATCAGTGGACAAAGTTCAAAACCATCGTACAATATGCGTTAGCTGAGTATGTGCCAAGCAAGAACGTAAGAGATGGAAAAGAGCCACCGTGGTACAACAACCGAATTAGAAAACTGCTGCGGAAGCAAAGGGAACTTCATAGCAAACATAAACATAGCCAAAGCCTTGCAGACAAACAAAAATTACGCGAAGCGAAATGTAGTGTGAGGAGGGCTATGCGAGAGGCGTTCAATGAATTCGAAAGTAAAGTTCTATGTACTGACTTGGCAGAAAATCCTAAGAAATTTTGGTCTTATGTCAAAGCGGTAGGTGGATCAAAACAAAATGTCCAGACACTCTGTGACCAAAAAGGTACTAAAACAGATGACAGACTAAAGGCCGAAATACTAATTGTCTTTTTCCAAAGCTGCTTCACAGAGGAAGACTGCAGTGTAGTTCCTTCTCTAGATTGTCGCACAGATGACAAAATGGTAGATATCGAAATAGACGACAGAGGGATAGATAAACAATTAAAATCGCTCAAGAGAGAAAAGGCCGCTGGACCTGATGGGATACCAGTTCGATTTTACACAGAGAACGCGAAGGAACTTGCCCCCCTTCTTGCAGCGGTGTACCGTAGGTCTCTAGAAGAGCATAGCGTTCCAAAGGATTGGAAAAGGGCACAGGTCATCCGCGTTTTCAAGAAGGGACGTCGAACAGATGTGCAGAACTATAGACCTATATCGCTAACGTCGATCAGTTGTAGAATTTTTGAACACGTATTATGTTCGAGTATAATGACTTTTTTGGAGACTAGAAATCTACTCTGTAGGAATCAGCGTGGGTTTCGAAAGAGACGGTCGTGTGAAACCCAGCTCGCGCTATTCGCCCACGAGATTCAGAGGGCCATAGACACGGGTTCACAGGTAGATGCCGTGTTTTTTGACTTCCGCAAGGCGTTCGATACAGTTCCCCACAGTCGTTTAATGAACAAAGTAAGAGCATATGGACTATCAGACCAACTGTGTGATTGGATTGAAGAGTTCCTAGACAACAGAACGCAGCATGTCATTCTCAATGGAGAGAAGTCTTCTGAAGTAAGAGTGAATTCAGGTGTGCCTCAGGGGAGTGTCATAGGACCGTTGCTATTCACAATATACATAAATGACCTTGTGGATGACATCGAAAGTTCACTGAGGCTTTTTGCAGTGATGCTGTGGTATATCGAGAGGTTGTAACAATGGAAAATTATACTGAAATGCAGGAGGATCTGCAGCGAATTGACGCATGGTGCAGGGAATGGCAATTGAATCTCAATGTAGACAAGTATCATTTAGCTACAATATAGCAGGTCAGCAACTGGAAGCAGTTAATGCCATAAATTATCTGGAAGTACGCATTAGGAGTGATTTAAAACGGAATGATCATATAAAGTTGATCGTCGGTAAAGCAGATGCCAGACTGAGATTCATTGGAAGGATCCTAAGGAAATGCAATCCGAAAACAAAGGAAGTAGGTTACAGTACGCTTGTTCGCCCGCTGGTTGAACACTGCTCAGCAGTGTGGGATCTGTACCAGATAGGGTTGATAGAAGACATAGAGAAGATCCAACGGAGAGCAGCGCACTTCGTTACAGGATCATTTAGTAATCGCGAAAGCGTTACGGAAATGATAGATAAACTCCAGTGGAAGACTCTGCAGGAGAGACGCTCAGTAGCTCGGTACGGGCTTTTGTTGAAGTTTCGTGAACATACCTTCACCAAAGAGTCAAGCAGTATATTCCTCCCTCCTACGTATATCTCGCGAAGAGACCATGAGGATAAAATCAGAGAGATTAGAGCCCACACAGAGGCATACCGACAATCCTTCTTTCCACGAACAATACGAGACTGGAATAGAAGGGAGAACCGATAGAGGTACTCAAGGTACCCTCCGCCACACACCGTCAGGTGGCTTGCGGAGTATGGATGTAGATGTAGAGTTCCTACACATTTTTCGTGTGGGCAGTTATTAATGCCATTCGTCGTCTGCAAAAAGTTGAGCAAATGGGCGTACTGGAAAAGTAATGACTCCGAATTTTTTATGTGAAAACTCTTAAATATTGTTGAATACCACATTATTAATTTATAAAATAAAAATAAAATAGTTATGAAAATTTTATTTACATTCTACGTCTTTTTTCTTCGTCTTTACATACAGCCGCCCTTACCGCTAGAGGGCTCCGCATAATAGCGTGTAACAGGTCGGTGTGTAACATGACTACGTCGATATGTGAGAAACAGGACATTGTAATCCAGTTTCTAACTTCGGAAGAATTCGTCCACACTTGTAACACCCTCTCCTTCAGTACGGCAGTGCCTGGCCACGCACAAGCGCTGCGGCATCTGCAACGATCAGACGCCTTGGGTTCACAGTCATCGATCATCTTCCATACAGTCTCGACATGGTCCAACCCGATTTTCATCTATTTACAAAACTTTAAGAACAACTTCGAAGACACTACTTTAATCATTATCTCGTTTCACTGACGAATGTACAATTTAGGATGCCTTAACATGGAGTTCATTAACAATTGCTATTATTACAACTGTAACTAACTAAAATTAACCTAAGGAATGTAATACATTCACTGAGTTTACATGTAATCTGTCCGGTCGCTGTAACGATGTCATTTCACTTGGCTGAGATTGATGTTGGTGACATGATAAACAGAACTGACTTATTAGTTTTCCGTGTGGCGGAAATTCGCCTCTTTGATGTTTCCCTGCTGAATTCAATTTGGAGGTTAGGCTAAAAATGTTAGATGGAAATCCTCTCGTGTGGTGTCGCCCTTGCCCATTTATTTTCGTTCCGGACGATCCTCTCTTGATAGCCAAATGGCCGACCCTCCCTGTGGTACTTGCCAGGCCGGTTTAGGCCGCATCTCCGCCCACAGCGTCACGCGGGATGCCACTGTCGCTGGAGGTAAACGGGCCATCAAATTTCAGCGTTCACCGCACAACGACTCTGATGCCAGCAGCGCCTGATAAGTTCACTGTAAATCTATGCATGGTAGCCGGGAGCGAAGTGGCTAGCGTGGCACGTACAACACCCACAAACTTTTCCAAAGTAATTATAAACCTGGCCTTCTCATTTCGTATGAAGGTAAGATTTTCAATACGTATTTTTTAGAATGTACGTTGAAAGATATTTTAATTTTTAAATACTTATTCGTGTCTTTTGAAAGATAAGAAGATACGCACAGATGTGAGGTTGCTATATAAACACCCATAACAGAGGTGATTAAAATGTAAATTTCGTTTTCTGTAGTATCTTTGGATACACTATACCATGGACTTTACAAGTACTGTTGTGCAATCAATTTCATCTTTGACGCTATCAGTCTCATCGTTTAGTACTGTACTTTATACGTACTTTAAACGTAAGTACTATACTACAGCCAGTTTAATCGTTAGAGCTGCTTGCCAGCTTTAAGCGCAATCGTCAATGCTGTCAGAAAACTGCAACGTACGTCACTACGCGAAACATATACAGGGTGTTACAAAAAGGTACGGCCAAACTTTCAGGAAACATTCCTCATACACAAATAAAGAAAAGATGTTACGTGGGCATGTGTCCGGAACGCTTAATTTCCATGTTAGAGCTCATTTTAGTTTCGTCGGTATGTTCTTCCACCTACGCTCAATGGAGCACGTTACCATGATCTCATACGGGATACTCTACCTGTGCTGCTAGAACATGTGCCTTTACAAGTACGACACAACATGTGGTTCATGCACGATGGAGCTCCTGCACATTTCAGTCGAAGTGTTCGTACGCTTCTCAACAACAGATTCGGTGACCGATGGATTGGTAGAGACGGACCAATTCCATGGCCTCCACGCTCTCCTGACCTCAACCCTCTTGACTTTCATTTATGGGGGCATTTGAAAGCTCTTGTCTACGCAACCCCGGTACCAAATGTAGAGACTCTTCGTGCTCGTATTGTGGACGGCTGTGATACGCCATTCTACAGGGCTGCATCAGCGCATCAGGGATTCCTTGCGACGGAGGGTGGATGCATGTATCCTCGCTAACGGAGGACATTTTTAACATTTCCTGTAACAAAGTGTTTGAAGTCACGCAGGTACGTTCTGTTGCTGTGTGTTTCCATTCCATGATTAATGTGATTTGAAGAGAAGCAATAAAATGAGCTCTAAGTAAGCGTTTCCGGACACATGTCCACATAACTTATTTTCTTTCTTTGTGTGTGAGGAATGTTTGCTGAAAGTTTGGCCGTACCTTTTTGTAACACCCTGTAATATGTACTTTACTTATTATCAATGTACGTTTTCTGTCTTATTTCAATTACCATGTTTTACAGCGCGTATTCTATGGTGCCCTTGTTCATTTGAAGAGTGAAACCGATAAATAAAAAGTACAAAGAGCGACTCGTGGCTGTTTTCATGTACTTAGCTTTAACAGCCGCTCCCCTGAAGGCAATGCTTGCTCTTGCTAAATTTGTGCCTAGCCAGGGGAACTGTACACATGGGCCTAAGAACGAAATTAAAATTTACGCGGATTAACTTGCAAATTCGATTGAGAATGCTCACAACGCGGCATCATCACTAGGTATGCAAGACTTATAATCCGGAACGCATCACACGTTGCGCAACGCATCGCACGTAAAGCAGAGGCAAGTTGGAAAAAAGCGGAAATAAGAGATGCACACAGAGTCAGACAACAACTTAATGTGCTTCTGTATGATCGTTATTTTAAAATACACCTAAAAAGTAAGCTCACAGTTCAACATGAAACTGATAGTAGCATCAATTTTCTCAATAGGTCAATTTGTAGCTCAAATGGGAAACATATTTTTGAAGTTCATAGGAAGCCTACATATTCATGTACAATTATTGGGAATAAGTCATATCATCCAATACAGCACAAAAAGGCATATTTCTGTTCGGCTTTAACAGAATATTACAGTTAGCACTCACAAAGACAGAGCTGCAGGATTACAGACAGTCAAAAAGATACCAATAAAATAACAGTACCAAGATCGTGATACAATAAAATTGTACCACACAATGCAGGAAAATATGAAACGAAATAACAACAGTAAATAGCTAAGAAAGTAGAACAGGACTGGTACAAAATTGTTATAATGGCTCTAAGCACTATGGGACTTAACATCTGTGGTCATCAGTTCCTTAGAACTACTAAAACCTAACTAACCTAAGGTCATCACACACATCCGTGCCCGAGGCAGGATTCGACCCTGCGACCGTAGCAGCAGCGAGGTTCCGGACTGAAGCGCCTAGAACCACTGGGCCAGAGCGGCCGGTAGGAAAGGTACATTACCGTCACACACAGAGGTACAATAACATACCGTATAGCGAGATGTTTCTCAAGAGAGGAAGTTAAAATAGCATATCGAACTAGCAACCCCTCAGACGCGCACAAATGCACAAAGCAGCTCCCAGCCAAGTGTTTTGATTGTATCCTGAACCAGTTTTGCTTTGTGTGCAGGTGCATTGTCGTGTAAAAAAATTACTTTGCCATGTCTTCTCGCCCATTCTGTTTTTTTTTTCGATTAATGCATAGTTTAAATTGATCGTTTGTTGTCTGTAGCGATTAGTATTCACAGTTTCACCTTTCTGATCCCACCAAACACAGAGCATTGTCTTCTTGCCGAATCGATCTGGTTTTGCAGTCGATGTTGGTGGTTGTCCCGGATTAACCCATGATATTTCCCGTTTAGGATTCTTAAAATAAATCCATTTTTCATCGCCAGTAACATTTCGAAGCAAAATTGATTTTCTTTCATGTCTTTGAATCAAAATTTGCCAAATGATTTTTCGGTTTTCCATCTGTCTTTCATTCAATTCATGTGGCACCCATTTTCCACACTTTTGGATCTTTCCCATAGCTTTCAAATGGTCAGAAATTGTTTGTTGTGCAACATTTAGCATTGCTGCCATTTGCTTCTCACTCAAAGTATCATCTTCATCCAATATTGCTTGCAATTCGGTGTCTTGGAACTTTTTTGGTGGTCTTCTACGTTCTCCATTTCTTACATCAAAGTCGTTATTTCTGTACCGTTGAAACCATCTTTTGCATGTTGCTTCTGATAGAGCATGATCACCATACGCCTCGACAAGCATTCGATGCGACTCTGCAGCAATTTTTTTCAAACGAAAACAAAAAATTTATGCTTTCCGCAAACTCATCACTTTCTGGTACAAACATATGATGTTGTTTGTTCTATGACTTGATGTATAAAAGATATCTTTGACAGATGTCATACCAACCAAACAAAAAAAAATTAAGGCTCGTTCACAACAAATGTTCCCTATCGACACATTTGTATCTTAACGCTCATTTCATACCGGTACACCTGGTACATGAGGACAAATACAGTAATTCTGGACTACTGAGACGTTATAATTAAACTTTCCCTATTTAACAATTGTATCACGGAAACTAATTACTGTACGAGTATCAATCTTGGTAGCATTCATGTCTAGAGTATGCGGTGCATAATTTACATGCGTCATAGCGCAATAGTTCCAACTATGGCCATCAGGTGACGTGATCAGTCGCACTTGTTGACGTGTCCACATGAGCTTGGACAAAAGGAGCAGGCCATTATTGGTGAAGCTCTTTTATCAGAACAACACTAATGCTGCAGCTGCACTTCAAGAATATCGCTTGCTGAATGGATTACAGAAGGGTCTTCTTTCTCCACCTGTTGCGCGGAGCGTGGTGAATAAGTTAGAATCAACAGGAGACCAGGGCGTCGCTCTGGGAAGGAGCCGACGACCGGTTGAACCACAGATGGTTGATGATATCGCTGTTGCTATGGTATCCATATCGTACAGCAGCTTGCACCACAGGGCATTCAACGACGTGGTGACTTCGCTCTCCACTTTCTCGCCAGGAGCTGCAGAGGCTGGCCCTGGACAATCCTACGGACAGGCGAAGCGCATTTTTCTCCGACGGGTTGAGGTGAACACACTGAAATGCCGAGTATGGGTATCTTCACCTCCAGTCACAGTGCATGAAGTTCTTCTGTATGGCGAACGTGTCGCCGAATGGTATGGCTTCACGGCTACGTTCATTTCGCCTGCATGTCATACCCGCCCTACAGGAGAGAGACCCATTCAACTGAACAGTTTTCATGCAAGATGGGGCCCCACCACACATCGCTCGTGAAATTCAACTGCTTCTGCGAAACACATTTGGAAACTAAAATTATAAAGAACGTACCAACCAGTCGCGGAAACATAATTTATTTATCTTGTTGCAAATCGCTTTCGACTGATATCAGTCATCATCGGTGCATTTTTCTAGCCGATACATGCCGTAAGTAGAAGTACTGTCCTTGGCAAATTTCTATCAATTACAAATTTTTCTAACCGTTACATGCCATAAGTAGATGTATCATGCTAGACATCTGTCAAGAACAGTACATCTACTTTTGGCATGTATCGGTTAGAAAAATGCACCGATGATGACTGATATCAGATTTGCATCAAGATAAATAAATTATGTTTCCATGACTGGTTGCTACATTCTTTATAATTTTATGTTCCACGGTCGCCGCACAGAAAGGGAACCTTGTGGAGCCCAACATTAAAAAGATTTCCAAATGCTTGGCCGGCATTATAACCTGATCTCACTCGCAATGATTTCTGGTTGTGGGGCTACCTGAAGGACAGGCTTTACCAGAAGAACATTCACACATGTGCTGAAATGCAGCATATCAAGACACGTAGGCAGCATACCTAGAGACATGCTTTGCTCTGCTGTGCAGAATGCAATTCTGTGCTTTCTGGACACTGATGGGAGCCATATTGAGTCCATTTTGTAGCAGTTGTTGTACCGCTATGTAATGGCATGATGTACCGTGGCAGCACATTACAAGTGTTTCAATTGAATTTATTCTGCATTATTTCTCTTCCCCATGTCCTTCATATTAACGCTACCAAGTTTGGTACTCGTACGGTAATTAGTTTTCGTTTTATAACGTGTTAAATACGGAAAGTTTAATTAAAACCATCCAGTAAGTAAAATGAATTACGAGAATTGTGAGAGCACGTACATTGACCGAAGAGCGTACATTGACTGGAAGAGCGTTTAAAATACGATATAAGGAACATTCCAATCTAAATTCGTATCGTACAGCACTGGGTGAACATCTAAGAACCACTAAACATACATTAGGTGAGATTCAAGACAGTTGAAAATTATTCACACCGCAGATAAAGTCCTCTGTTAAATGCTTTGGAAGAATTATAAATTTCCGTAGAAAAGAAGAGAAACGTGTAAAATTTATTAAACGAACAAAACGTGTTTAATTTACATGGGTTGTTCCAGTTATTTGATGAAGTACTGTAGATAAGCAACTAAAATTTAGTTCCAGGAATATTTTTGAGAACGGTGGTTTTGAACGTATTTTTGTAAAGGTGTTTTTAAATATGTATTTTTATAATGTATTCTGAAAGATATTTTAATTTTTACAGATGTATTCGTACTTTTTGAAAGATAAGCAGATATGTACAGATGTGAGATGTTTGTACACACTCCCATAAAAGAGGCGATTAAAATGTAAATTTCGTTTCCTTTAGTTCTAAATTTTCTTTGGATACGCTATATCTTGGACGGGGTAGTGCTCGTTTCACAACAGTTCCCGCGACCGTGACGTCATATTGACGTCAGGCGCAATATCGATGACCGCATGATCGGCTATCGACTTCGTGACAAGGAAGAATATGAATATTATTGCTCCTCGAATCACTCGCAGCAATTTAAGCTGTCCTCTTAGGTTACTGCCTAACTACGCACTCGGGAGTCATTACATACTCAGAAATAAAGAGACAAATATTTCTGAGAAGAGAAAATACAATGTTTTTCGAGCTCGCTTTAGTCTCAGCTTTTAAGTTGTACTATTAGGTTTCAGCCTAACGACACAATCCGAAGTCGCCACACATTCGGAAATAAATAGCCTAACCAAATACTCGGAAATCGCTAAATATTTATCTCATCCTTCATGCTCAGATCAGAATGACTGCAAATAACATCCAATATTTCGGAACATTCTTGTGTTACATCACAAGAAAGTAACAGGAACATTCTTGTGTTACGTCATAAGAAAGTAACAGCAAGTGTTAACAACGCTAACATAAAAAAAAGAAATTTCATGTAACGCGATGCAAACCAACAACTTTCGACTCCAGAAATCACGACGTTATTCATAACACTAGCACTTAATCATGTGGTGTTTAACTCCGGTCTTGCTTATCATATTCTATACTGAAGGACTGTATCGTTGATGCGATATTAAGTGACATTTAATGATAATGGTGATGTGTTTGTGATAAATTTGCAATCCTCCATTACATTGAAAAGGCGTACTTCAAATTTCGTTCTCGATTTATAAATTATTGACGATAGTAGCTCACTCCTAACAGCGGAACTCTTACATGAAGGTATTAACCGGAGATAAACCATAATGTGATATTTTATTATAGCAGTAATTATAATAAATCATTCCAAGAATGATGTGCTTTTGTAAATCTCAGTTACACGTTATTAAATCTTGTGAGAAACCCGTATAGAGTGACAGCGATCGTGCAGTCGTCGAAATTGTGTGTAACGTCAAAATGACGTCACGTTTGCGGGAAATGTTGTGAAATGAGCGTTTCGTGCTGTCAGTGCCGTAATTTACTATTGTGCTGTATTTTAAACGTAACTGTATATATTATAATACACCTAGTTCAACCTTTAGAACTGTTACTCAACTGTAAACGCAATGGTTAATGCTGTTAGAAAACTTTCAACGTAAGTCACTATGCTGGAAAAAATAGAATATGTACTTTACATAACGTCTTGTAAGTTCTCCCTATCATTTACATTTACATATTTTACAGAGTATATTCTGATGATGCTCGTGTTCGTTTGAAGAGCGAAACAGGTAATTAAAAGATAAGGGAAAAGTGCGAATTGTGACTATTTTCAAGAATTTAAAGTGAGGAAAGGTTGGATTACACGTCTAGTCGACGACTAGTTCGTTAGAGAGAAAGCAATAGATTGGAGTGTGGAAGGTTTTCGCAACTGTGCTCTCTATACAGAAACAAGCAGTTGCCAACTGAAAAGTATACAGTAAACGTATACGTTAGCTGGAAGCGAAAAAAAAATTGAAATTTATCTGAGCTATTTGGCGGCGTTATATCATTGGGTAAGTGATCACAGACTTTGGTTGCAGTGTTACTCACCACTTTCTGAGTTAAATCAGTTTTAATCAACACTAATGGACGTAATTTTTTCTCTAGTATTGTGATTATGTAGGTCATAGTTCCTGGTGCAGTCTAATGCGTTATTTACAATAAATTTCGTGAAATAGGTTCTGTGATGATTCAAATAAAATAACTGGTTGGGTAAATATTACTAAGCTCAAACCTATACCACACTTCTGTGCAATGGGTATTTTCTTTCTTAAAGATGGTGTATCCCTAAATACAATTGCATGTGAAGTTGCTGAATGAAAATAGCAAATTACATTAACTTACGGATTTGTCAGAGTTGTTTCATACGCTTAAATACGTTTTTTTTCCAACGTACTTGCCCAGTATGTACATACAGAATTACTGAAGACTTCGCGATTCTTTTTAACTACTAGTCACACCTTAAATTTTTTAGGGGTGTTGCATCCTTTGACGTATGGAAATGACTATGTTACGTTCTCTTCAAGTTAAGGGAAAGATTGACTGTAGAAACCAGTATTTAATCCTATATTGATTTCAGTTTCCTATCCTTCTGTATGCCTAGTGGGGCAAATTATACACTGACGAAAAAAAATTATCCCAACAGCACGTAGGAACTGCATGAGATCAACAAAAGTTGGTAGATGAACTGTTTCTATTCAGGGCCACTGAGAGCCAGGACTGGGTCCAGGGCAAGACGTGTGACTGAGCCCCATTTTGAAACTTAGCAACCAAATTTACTGATATTTTAAAGAAGCTTTGACATGATTTAAACATAAGCATGACGGTACACTGTACCAATATGTTCCAAAAATCTGCACGCGAGAAAGTGATTTTTCAGGAGGTCACATGTCGGGTTCTGTTGACCACAGAGATAAGGGATGAACTACTTTGGATTTCTCTCGGCCTACCGACCATCCGTATACCTGCCGGAAGAACTGGCATACTGTGGCTATCCTACAGTCAACGGTTGAAATTTAAACACTACACACTTTCTCTTGCTTATGCAAATGAGCAAATCAGTTGGGTCTTTTGAATTAGAGGAAGTCTAGGGGGCACCTTAGATGGCTGATAAAAGCACCATTTGTTCGTTGGCGATTCCTGCAAAAATCAGAAACAACACGATTTTTGGGTTCGAAAAGTGGAGATGGTCACTGCTATACTTTCTATTCACGGCAGATCGTCGGAAATGTTGCTACATGTTCTCGGGTATCTTAGATACTTTTTCTAGATCATTATCCGTTACCAAGATGTGGAGGTTCAAAGTTGTTTTACCTACGCTGTAAAATATGTACGTAATACCTAGTCTGAGGTATAAATGTTGTTATGTACACAAGAAAAGTGATCTAGGGTGATCGAAAGGGCTCTGAGATCACCAATGTGTGTTTTAGTCAGTATTTCTTCACAGATAAAACTTTATTACACACTATCTCTACATAACGGGCACTTCACGGCTATACACATACGTTCAAAGCGGTACTGCAGTAACAAAAATGGGATAAAAAGTTACTTAAAATGATAGTTAAAAGATTGGGAAGGCTGGAAATTCAGAAACATATGTCTCCTAACATTTTTACTTTTTTATGATACAAATCATAAACTGGACGTTTTTGATGAATAGTGATTGATGAACAACGTGTTGAGAAAAAATGTAAATCAAAAGATTTTATGTTAACCTTATATTACGCGTACTTGTTTCTTGTTTATGTGTGTGAAAATATATAAATTCGTTGCATATAAGCTGCACACGCAACTGTAGCGGAGAAAAGAAAAGGACCAGTAGAAAAATACTCGTGTTGGAGTACAGAAAGGCAAATATGTTCCTCTCGAAAAGACTTTTGACAGAAACTAGCTGCCACAATCTTCATCCCTCCTCCCTCATAAAAAATTATAGCATGCGAACGTGTCTGTGCTTTTTGTAATGAAAGAAGATAGCAGAGAGACAGTGACGGTGGAAGAAAGAAGAATCAGTGCCATTGCGAGAGAAAGAGAGAGTGATGGTGGGAGAGGGAAAGTTTCAGTGAATGAGGAGGAAAGATGGGTGAAGACAATGGTAATGGCAGCCAGAGACAGAGGAGATATTGATTGTCAGTGAGAGACAGAGGGAGTAAAAGACAAAGAGAGATGCACGAAGACAGAAGCAGTGGGAAGAAAAGAGAGAGCTAGCATGGAAATGAAAAAAATGTGAGTGGACACTATACGAGGCTTGGGTAGTTTGTCAGGAGATTCCCAGACTGGCAAACTTTAACATGTGAGGGAGCATTATGGACTGAAATTTTAATAATGTGGATACAGGGAAAAAAACTGGGAACCTCCCCGCTCCCCCAGACTTTTGTGCTGCTGAAGTATGGTAGGCAGAGAGGCAGCGCGAATGCGAGAAAAAAGGAGCCAGTGAGAGAGGAGATAGTGGCTACGGGATATACTATAAATCAGTGGGAGAAAAATGAAACGGTAGGAGAGAGACTCAGTGGCAGTAAAAGGGAGATGCTGTTGTATGAAGGCTTTGCTACAAAAAGAGACTGGGTAAAATGATTCAGAATGTTCTGTGTTAAAAGAGAGCGAATATATTTGTACACCAAAATGTTTGGAGGTGAAGGCGGTGTGAGGATTGAGGCGGCTGGTTCAGATCCTTTTCAAGAGGAACATGGTCGCTTTTCGACTCCGACAAGAGCATTTTTCTGCTGGTTTATACTATGTTACTATTCGTTGAATGAAATATTGCTGCACGATATAATTCGAGCGAATTGGCAGCTGTTTGTGGTCCAGTAGGTTGAATCAGAGTGCACAGTACTACACACGCCTGTATCGTAGACCCACTACTAACAGTACTACATGTGGTTGGATGTTGGGTGCAGTGTCATCCTGTACTACAGAACATGTGATAATACGACGGTATTATACAGACTGACACGCCTTTGCATTATATTTAGAAAGTGTACGCCCCCAAAGAAATAGCGCAAAATGTTCCGATGCAGAGCACAAAGTTTCTATGCAGATGTATCAGAGGAAATATTCCTAATTTTCTGATGTTATAGAGGAGAATAATGTAAACATTACTTATAATAATATAGTGTCTACAAATGCTTCGTTTTCTATACAAAAACCAGTGATTATCAGAGTTTAGATGCTTTTACTTCTACTGTTATTCTTATCACGGAACCAATGAACTAATGAAGTTAATTTGTTACTATTGGTCACAGAATATCTTCTATGAGATTTGTTAACTTTGTTTCGAGCATTAAAATGCATAACATTGGTTTTCTACGGAAGTGGGGAAAGACGGGCCTCCTAATTACAGAACTGACCTTAAAAGTTGAATTTGCTGCCTGCAACATGTAATGTTTTTCGGAGCAAATTTTCTGCATTCACATTTCTGATTTCCATACACATTTTCGATTATAATTACAGCAGATGCGTTAGCTACAAATTTAAATAACATTTATAAATATATTTCCAATTTTCATTGTATTTAATTATAATAATTTTGTGAAAAGAAAACAGTTAGTTGCACAGGTATGTGGAGTGTGCTTTACGACATCACACTCATGCACTCGTGTTTTGTAAGAACTGGATCATAGTGGCTCAACAGCTCTAATATGCTGAGGATATGTGCATTATTTGGATCACCAATTTTCTGAGCTGAACCTGCGAAGGCCAAGCCTGTTTGACCACTAATTAATGTCACATCAAGCGACAATACCCACGTAAGTTGTGTATTCTACAGACGCACAAAAGAAGAACATTACCTCTTTACTTCCGAGCATCAGCATGGCCAATAGACACCTTTCATGTCATTTCAGTTCCTCACTTTCACGTTTCTTCTAGGACAACTATACAGAAATAAAAACGGTTTATGTTGTGTCTACTCTTGAATGCAAAATATTTTCCATATATTCGTTTTTCGTGTAAAATCACCTTGTGGTGGAATTAGAAGTGCCATTTTTTTAATTTTTTTTCTCGGATTTAGATTAAGTCTGGTTCTGGTAAGATTACAAAATTAGATCCATCTTGAACTGGACACACACATTACCTTTGAAACCAAAAGGATTAACACAAGAAACTGATATCATCAAGGCAATAGCAATAAGTAGTAGTTATTCAGAAAAATCAGTTGACAAAGTACGAACAAACTACAGGCTAAAATCAGTAATAGAAACACTACAGGAATAACAATTCACAACACATATCTTCAAAAACACTCCCCATTTAGCCACAGCATCATAAAAAGCTGGAAAATTATTTAGAAACATCAATATTAAAGTATATTTCTAAACAAACAACAAGCTTTGACACCACTTACCTCACACAGTAAACACAAACACCCCAATAATGGAACACATTGGAATATACAAATTATGATGTAACAGTTACCCTACATTATACATAGGCAAAAGAGGAAGATATATCAGTATACATTACAAAGAACACACTGGTAATTTTAGACTTAACCACTTTGACAAATCCACAATGACTAACCTCATGCCTCATGTATCATCATCGACACAGACGACATCCACAACAGCCTAATTGTACTCCACACCGGAAACCATAGTAAAAAACTTGATCTACTAGAACAATTTGAAATAATATTACATAAATAAAATCTTCTGAAAACATATTGAATGAAGAAACAGAGTTTTGCAGTCACAGATCTTTCAATAGTTGTAAAACTTTATTTTTTCTTAAAAAACCTAATATTTAACTGTGCAACAATTTGATAATATTTGAATTTGACATATTCTTAAATATTTCTTTTATAAATAATATCTTTGCATAATTATTAATGTATTAGCTTAGTAACTTCTTTTCAATAGTAACATCTGTGTACTTATAGAAATGCAGCATTTTTGAATTTGAATTTCTTTGATCTGGTTCGCTTTGTGTTGACAAACTTGCTGTAGAGTATAAAATGTATACTTGTACATAAACATGTTTACTCATACTGTGCTTCGAAACCATCTATCATGTGCTGAAAACAGTAGGTTACTTTCGGTCTGACTTAGTTTTATAAACTTATATGTGTCACTTTGTAATACACCATTGTAATCTTAGCAGGACCAGAATCAACCTAAACTTGAGGAAAAAAAATATAGACTGTTCAAGCACCTACAGATGAGTCCCCAGGGATCGAAACGCATCGTACATTTAAATAAAATCACGATTGCGACTGAAGGTGGTTTTTCTTTAGTTCGAAATTGTTGCCGACGTTATAAACCACTTAGATTTATTATTATTGATAATAACCAGTGCAATGTGTGTGCATACAAATAAGTCAACTCTATCTGAGACTAAAGTAAATCCTTTAGCATTTGCATATCTCATTTTCTCGGGCGATGTTTCTAATGTTTTAGAACGTAATTTTCCTGCAGAGTTTCATGGCATTAACGACCACGAGAACTAAACTACCGCGAAATGGCAGCGAAAGTCCTTTTATGGAGCTCATAAGTTAGGTATTAAACGGATCTTGCGTTTACATAAACAGATTAATCTTACCTTTAATTGGCTCTACTCCTAATGCACCCCATACGACACTTATGCGGCCAGGCATTCTCAGTGGCCAATGGCCGCTCGTTTCGGAGGGCGCAAGCTTTTAGCAGAAGAACTCTGCCGGCCAGGTTATCGCTGGGATCGTAAGGCAATTAGCCGCCGCACTATGGCGCTCTGCTCACGGTTCGGCAGAGTCGGTGTTTAGCACTCGACGGGTGGCAGCCCTGGCACAGAACGGCCGCCATCATTCGGCGCTGCGGCGGGTATTTCCCGGCGACGGCCATTAAGCAGGAATTGCTCAATAATCAGGCGAATGGCGCCATGAGAGACGGCAGGCGAGTTCGCTCATACCGTCCAGTGGATGCTGCGAGTTTCGTATGACGCAGCTGCCAACGGCCAAATGCATACACGTCTACGGCGAGATGCGTTCATGGTGTGTCACAGCAGGGAAACTCAATTACCCCAATTTCGTTCTGTACTTAAATTATTACACTACACGCGGGTACTTCATCCCGACGTAATACTAACATCGACAAATGTCAGTAAAATCCACCACACCTGTATTTAAGGTCCATTTCTTGCCTCACAATAGGTTCCATTCTGAGTAAACATCTTTGACAGAAAATTCACCAAAGGTTTTCGTAAATAATTTTCACAAATTGGCTGAAATGTACCAGTGTCATACTCCAGAATGTCTAATTGCCATGCATAATGCACTTCCTGCAGCACGCGAAGCACATAGCTACACTGAAACACTCAGTCGTCTAACTGCAGCAAGCACAACCAGCAGTGTGTGCTGGGAACGTAACAGCATGCTATGCTTCACTGTCCTGTGTCTGGTTACTACGCTATATATTACATCGTTGAAGTACCTGTGGTAAAACATTTCCAAAACCATGAAAGAAAGTGTATAATTTTATTAAAATGCCAGCGGGGAAACTCGATGTTGTCCACGTATTTCTTTGTAGCTGTGCATCCACTCCCGTACCACATAGCCCTCTATTTTATGTTTATGACGTCATATCTTCTGAACTATATGTTGTATAATGCTATAATTGTGTAGGTACGTTCACCGGCATATATGAATACTGTCTGCAACATTTATTACGAATAGAGTTTGTAGCAAATAAGCAATAAATTCAAAGGCCTTGCATAATGTGGCAACTTGTCGCGCACCTTATTGTTTATGACGCCGTCTCCCTCGAATATACATTGTATAATGGCATAATTTTGTATTTACATTCAGTGGTATATTTGCATACTGTCTCTAAAATTTGTCACGAGTACAGTCAGTAGTGAAGAAGTAATGAATTATAACGTCATGCCTCTTGCGATATTTTTACTGCACGAACAGAGGTAAACTGTAAGCGATAAACATTTTTACTTTTCTCATTTAGTAGGAGTCGTCGGCGAGAAAAAAATCCTTAATGGTTTGCAACTATGTCTAAAGTTTGTTGCAAGTCACTAAGTGTTCTCGTTCTCAAATAGTGGATGAAAAATCTCTGAGAATTCACGCGTTATGGGCTACGCTTCTTTTTGACCTGCACCCACCCCCCTTTAATAGGTGGTTCTTACCCTTCCACAGCGTTTGTCACCTGGCAGTAAGGCACATATATATACCAAGTTTGCTTGAAATCGGTTGGGTGCTTTAGGAGAAGATGTAGAATACACACACACACACACACACACACACACACACACACACACATACACATGTGTCCATACATTTTTATAATATATGTGGATAACAACGTCGGTGTCTCAATTGTGTTGTTATACACATTGAAAATTACTATAATGCAACTTCGCAGATAAATACGGCGTGTACCTCTTCGTTCGAACAGGGCGCCACAATTAACACACAGAGGTACGTAGACACTTCGCAAAAATTGGAGAGCGTCATCAAGTCTAAACGCCCAGCAACGTTGACGGATGGCATCATTCTGTTACAGTATAACGCCCGTCTACATGCTGCCAAGGTTGTTTCAACTACACTGCAGAAGTTCGGCTGGAAAGGCCGTACAAAGCTCCGTACATTCCAAATCTCGGCCTATACGATTTCCTTGTTTTCGGAGCCCTGAAAAAAGACATTCGCGATCGTCGATTTGCTTCAGACGAAGAGCTACACGCCTGGGTACGTTCATGATTCGATAGGCAACCGCAAACATTTTTCCCCGAAGGTATTGACCGTCATGTCCCACATTAGGACAAATGTTTTACCAGTTACGGCGAATGCGTTTCTTGGCATGTTTTCATTTGACTGCCCCATGTACTTCATTTTCCCATTTTCTTATAAGAGTAGCCAAGATGCAAAAGCCACAAACTGCATGATAAGCGAAACTGCGATAATCGCGAAAAACTCTTCTCACCCAAAATATTAAAGTTAAAGACCTCATTTGTTTTCTAAAAATAAGTAAAAATGTTTCATACGTTAAAATCTTAAGTGAAATATTGACTCAGTGGTTTTTGTACCCGATTAATGCAGAGTGGGTTTTGCAAACTTACGGACCCAATTGAAAAGCTAACCTTCGGTAGCAAAATCCGCTATTCGATGGTATGTTAGGAATGATGGGAAGGTGGAATTCAATTATTGCGAATATAAACAGAGTACGTTTTATTTCAAAAAGTAGTCTTAAAATCCTACAAAACTGGCATATAAAAATACGAAAGTGAGATTATTTTACTAGGGAAAACTGACTTATTTAACGTCAAAAACAGAATAGATAAGAAGGCACAACATTCGTTATTTTTTTTAAAAAAAAAACACATCATCATGTTTTTGATACACAAGATAATGTAGAAAATGAAATGAGCCCCAAATTGTACCTTAATAAAATACCGACAAAATTTTAGGAAGTAATAGAATTGGCGATAAGTTACATCTTAGTTAAAACAGCGACAAAACATTCTAGAAAATGAAATTAACTGAAAATTTATTGTAAGTGACATCGATCTCAACACTTCCCATCAATTGAAAATCACTTCCGACATCTTCAGATGGTTGGCAGCGGCAGGAGCAAATCTAGGAGTGCCTTCCTCCTCATCAAATATCTCAATGTAGAATTTAAGTCTTTTGTTGGTCGCCCAGTCTTCACCAAAGTGGAGTTCCAAAAGCTTTTTGAAGTCTCCGAGTCCGGATTCTGAAAGTTTTACTCCAGCTGTAACTGGTGTTGGGCCATTTCTTTTGCTGAAATTTTTTCTCCACTTCACGATGCTTTTCTTGTCTCCAGCTTCAAAGTTGTAGCAGGGCTTTCCACGAACTAGACAAACCTTCTTGTTCTGGAAATACCAGTTACCAGTAACTTTCACTAATCCTTCCATGTAAGTATGTCATAACAATTGGTGTCGGCGCAGTATTCATTGCATTACATTGCTTTAATGATACTTTTCATGTTCTTGTTTTTCTTTTTTTGGACGTATTTCTTTTCCACTGATCAGGACGCCTCTTCCATTTCCGGGAGGGAGTGTCGTCCTCGAGCTCGTTCTGGTCATTTGCAGCTACTAAGATGGATTCCACTTCTTGCAGAACTCCTACTGTTTCATTTATTCCCACTTCGTTTGTGCTATCTTCTGCGTTTAAACCGTCCACACAATCACTTATTTTCTTCAAGAAACTCACGAAAATACGTCAACAAACTTCCTATTGATCGGCTGAATTGTTCTTACCGACTTGTACTGAGACAACGCATTGGTAGCGAGAGATTCATTGTTGCGTACGTGTTCACTACAGCGCAGCCATCCTAACTCTGAATAAGAAAAATATCCCTACTGATTGTAACTGAAAGGTAGCTTTGAATGTCTGGATTGGTAATTCGGTCAGTTAGCGTTCCTTGCGCCCGGAGGTGACATGGGGGCCACCATGACTGTTGAACTTACCGGGTTTCGCAAACGTTGGACACTTAGCGGGCTTTGCACGCGAAGACAAGGTGCAGTTAGTGACTTTCGCAACCGAACACGATTTTCTACAGCAAAACGTTTTATGATGGAACCTATTCCACCATGTCGGCGCTGAAAAAATCTGTGCGTTAGTATGCTCAACTCAAAATAGCCAAAAAATGAATTTATCGACCTTTGCATCTGGGCTACTCATAAGATTTTCAATAAAGATACTATAGAGTGTTGGTAACAAGCTACACCCTTGCCTGTCACCTTTATTTATCATCATCCGTCCTGATTTTGAACTCCATTTGCTTATGATTATTTCTGAATCTTCATACAGGTTTTAATTGTCTGCATAAGGCGATATCCTCTTTCTTCCATCATTGTCGATTGTCTTTTTATAATAACCGACCCAAAAGCTTTCTCGATGTCAATAAAAGCACCACCTGTTTCCAGTCCGACCCGTGGACGGCTAGTGTCCATCCCATTTATTGTTTGTCATCTTCTATTACGGTACTGTCAACTCGTTTTCTTATTCCATTTACTGGCGCCACTAACTTCCTGCCTTACTTGCCCGTGAGCGGCAGTAGCAGCGTACTGTAATCTCTGGAGCGACCGAAAGTATTTCCGGGTCGTCGTGTGTCTGGCAGTCAGTTCGGGATGGACCAACAGTGCAGTCGGGACGCAGCAGCAGTGAAGTCGGGGACGGAGCGCCGGTGAGGCGCCGACAGCCAGTGCTCGCCGACCGCTTGCGACCCACATGAACTGTCCGACGGAGGGAGATTGGAGCGGGACGACCATTGGTTGGTCATTCGGTTGGTCGTCTCATCGGCCGACGTATATTTGGTTCTTTAACCGTTTCCGGGACTGGGGAGTTGGTCGATTGGCGTGGAGCAGCGAGGAAGTCTCAGTGGCTCGTGTCTGGCCGAGGCTGCTGGCGGCGTCCACGCGCGGTCGGAGTGTGTGGTGCTGTTCCTATTACTACGAGGTCCGTGGTTCACCGATCCCGGACACGAAAGTTGAGTCTTTACTTAATCTACCAGCCAGCCCCAACTGTTCACATTGTCTTGTTTGAATTTCGTTGTGGGCTCTTGGCACCGCAAGCAACAACGTGTGTTTTCAAGCTGGCGAAATTCTAGCCACCCTCCTGTGGAGTTTAACTTGATTATTTTGAATTGAAGTGCACCAGCGGAATCTTCTGCCTTGTGGCCGTTAACGTTCCGGTTACCTGACCTGGCCGTTTACATAAATTCAGGCAGTGTATTTTCCTTGTCGAGTTGTGAGTGGCGAGCACGGCGTGTAGTTTGACACCTGACTGTGTAATTCGTTGTGGACGCCGATACCTTTTGCGTTGTTCCATTGAACCCCCTGTTGTGTGCTGGTCGGGTGCAGCGGAAGATATCATGTCGCTTGGTACGTTGACTGTCTGTCGGTTGGGTTGCCGTCGGATTGAGAATCTGTTGGGCCGACTGCCTGTCTCACCTAAGCGAGCGTTAGTGTGAATTCCAGCCCGACCTTTGGAAACTTCTGAGCGCCGTTTGATGTGCTGCCTTTTCTTATTTGTCCTTGTTGTTTGTCTATGTATGGCTTCTAGTCGATTTTAAATTAAAGTTGTTTTGCCCTTGAGGCGTGAGATTGTTTAGGCCTTCAGCTTGATTTTAAGAAATTTTTAAGGCCTTGTGCCTTTTAAAATTCAAATTTATGTTTTGAGTATTAAGTTATCGGCCTTCAGCAGATTTTAAATTAAAGTTGTTTTGCTGTTGATGCGAGAGACTGAATGGCGCATTTAGCTAGGAATTAAGTCCTAAAATTAATGCTTGCCTTACTCTGTTTTTAATGTTTTCTTTGCTCTTGTAATGTTTGTCAAATGAATAAAGTAGTATGTTCGAGCGCAACTGACAGCCACTCATTTTGGCCCCTTTCCACAAATTAAACTATCTGTCCTGTCATGCGGATACAGCAGGGGAAGTCACTGACTTCACGTCATTTTCCCATAATTCTATAAGTTCTGAAAGATTGTCGTAGAGCGAACACCGCTTTGTAAAACCATATTGTTCTTCTTCCAGGAAAACTCTGCTGTTGCTCTCAAGTTATTACCTAAATGGCTCTGAGCACTATGGGACTTGACAGCTATGGTCATCAGTCCCCTAGAACTTAGAACTACTTAAACCTAACTAACCTAAGGACATCACACAACACCCAGTCATTATTACCTAAAATTCATGATCTAGTACATTATTCATCTTCAACAACTGAACGTCGTTTTTTGCAGAAGATCAATAGCCATTTGAGAAAAGAATTTTTTTTCATTACCGGTTTCAGGCACTTTGTTCCCCCTCTTCAAAAGATTATAGATATCACATTAGTAGCAAGCATAATAAATAAGCGGGTGTATGCAGCCATTTACCGTAGTTATGTGGATCCTAGTGCGTGTACATGTACATGTATTTTTTTTTTAAAGATATTGTCTCCACGGTCTACTAATCAGTGGGAACTTATAACTTCGGCAGCATTCATTGCTCAAATGTAAAAGCCTTAACTCACACAGTGTGCTTTCACGCTGACTTAATAAGTTATTTATTCCCTCTAAGACGCACGGTTCACAATTTTTTAAGCTTTTTAGAACGTACTGGAGTCCATCTATTATTACTGAGGCAATTGTCTTGTGTATGTTTGACTCAAATATTCCATATTATTATTCTAAGCCCTTTATTACGTGACAATGGTCTGGAACCTTCATTAAATTTTCGTGTTGTCTAAGTGGAATGGAATACAACAACATACTTCTGATTTCAGATAGTAAACCACATTAGCGAAAAATACGTAGGTATGACTATTTGTCGGATGGATTGGCATCGGTAATAGATTTCCAGTGTTTACGAAATATCATTACCTGTAATTCACATTGGGTTATTGCCAATAATTCTGACAGTAACCACTACTGGTATTGGCGAATCGAACGCGTTAGGGCTCCACAATACTTGTGAAATGCATTCTGATTTACTGTGCAGTCAAATGCAAACCTCCACGTATAAAAATTTTGTAGGCCATCCACAGCTACCAACGGATCGCTTTTTATTTGTTTTGAATGTATTTGTGGGAATTGCAGTCCATTTTACTTTACTGCACCGTACTGTTCAACGATGGATGTCAGATAACAGCCCCAGTGCTTTTTACACCCTTTAGTTTTCCTCATGTTTTCTTCACTTCACAGGATGGTGATGTATCTCGTTGCATAGTGCGAAGAAGATAACGATATTTACTGGAAATTAGTAAACGAAAGATGTTCAATACATTTCATTTCTTTCCATGTACGACAGAGCTTAACGACATACATAGTGTTTGTTTCAACTTGAAACAACTAAATATCTCGACAATGAAGCATGGTACGAAAAAAACAAAAGTTTAATTTTAGTAAGGGTGACATCTGTCTGTCCTACAACTGGTCATCTCCTAACCTTTCAGCGTGCACGGAGTCAATTTCGTGTTTTGAAATGGGAACACCCCATTTTATGAGCGGTTTACTCAAACGATTGTTTCCCATTCGTGGTAGATGACACTGACGAATATCAACTGTTCCTGATTTTGCAATGAAGAATCGACACATTTGATTCTAAATTTCGTTTACGATCTAAATGCAAGCATTTGAGTTCTAACTATTGATACTGATATTCAGACGTTACCTGAGTGTTGCAAATGTGATTATACAGCAGAAATTATGTGGATAGACATTGAAATTTCTGGCCGGTAATCTACTTGTATTGTCACAGTTTTGTATTCCCTGTGGGGTTGATTGTGGTGAGACCCCAGACCATCGGTATATGCTCGATTTCGGTGACCGCCCTCGAACCCCCCTCCATCAGGATGAGTAATTTCGGTGTGTGTTTCCACCCAACAGCGCCACTCTCGCGCTGGCCGCTACGCGGCTACCGGTGGAATACAAATCACAACTATTGTAATAAGGTAAATGTCCATGAAGTGATAGTGATATGAGAGTGGATATTCACCGAAATATAGCATCCCATTGTTGAGAATCAAGCGGTCTCACCCCAGTACCGAATAGCTAGGGGACTCACCGATATTGAGCATGCCGATAGGAACAGAAAACTGTTACGTCCACATTGTTGTTTCTGGATCACGTTTCTAACCAGACGCTGAAACAGTTAGCTACATTGTACTGTACTGTCAGATTTGTACTAAACTAAATTTCGAACATAAATGACATCTGTTAGAACACGAAGGTTTACATTTACACCGCAACTGAAATGTAGAATGAAGTGCCTCGGTTCTTAATTGTGAAAACAGGAACACTTGATATTCATCGATTACAACGCCATACATCACGGATGGGAAACTATGGTTTGAGAAACAGTACGGGTTTTTTTGACACAGAGTCCGAATACGCAACAAAAATGGAAGTTCCCATTTGAAAATCCAAAGTGGTTATGACGTGGTTAGCCGTAGCGGAGACGGATGTCCCCTTTATGAAGATTAAGCTTTCAACCGGATATTTTTATCGTACAGTGCATTGTTTTCGAAGTATATAGGTGTCTCAAGCCAAAACATACATCTTGTATATTAGGCGCTCATGTTGGAATCAACGAAAAATTTACCATCTCTTTAAGTAACGTGGGTCGCACTGACCCATCAAATGGGCATCCTTACCGTTACAGAAACATCAGCTATCTTCACACCTGGAAGAAGGCAGTCTATATTGTACGGGGTGCGAAACAGTGTAGAAGTAGACTCGCTGGATCAGTTTACATGTTTCCATTCGTGATGCCCTATATTTTGAGATCCTTTACACTGCTGACTTCTTTAAGTATTCTTCTGGTTTCCATGAGATTTGACAGTACAGTCATTGATAATATAAGGAAAACGGAAGGAACTGCACGGTTTTTAAGTCCCGTCAGTGAAGAGGGCATTAGAGACGGAGGACATGCTCGGAGTGGTGACGATTGGGGAACGACATTGGCCGTGCTCTTATCAAAGGAACCATCCTGGCATTTGCCTTAGACGACGGAAGGAAATTGAGGAGAGCATAAATCTAATTGTCAAACGCTTGTTTGTACCACCTTATTTCAAAATGAGAGTCCAGAATCTTCCCACTGAAAAACCTCTGTCTGGTATTGATAATGTGTGCTCTAGATATAAATTATGATCAGTTGCTACGTTTGTGGCTCTGATCTTCTCATTACAGGTAATAAATCCTATACAATGGTCTCTTGTTTCCAACTCTGAGTTTAGTTTTAGAAGGTGAGTCAAAATAAAAAGGAGGCGACAGTTATAGGAATATTAAAATTACCTTTCATGTGGAACGCTGCAGTTATACACAACTGTCACTGCCGTTGATTCACCGATCCCAGCGTGAAGTAAGGGAGTGGATGGCTTCTGTGTAGAAACTCGGGGGTTGCTGACGGTCTAGTTTTCCATGTTGTCTGGCCCTTCCTTGATAGAGGTGAACTCTGACTTTCAGAGATTGATTTCAAGGGTTGAAAATATGCAAGACAAACAGGAAGATGTCGGTGCTCCAAGGACGGTATAATTTGTGCAGGAACGAAGAGGGAACAATAAGAGTTGAAGACAAAGGATGAAGTGCCCGGATTGAAAATGGTGTAAGACAGTGATGTACTCTTCCACCCTACTGTCCTATCGATACATCGAAGAAGCAATGACGGAAAGAAAGGTTACAGACTGGAATTAAAATTCAAGGTGAAAGACGGACAAACAAGCTGTTGAGGAGGTGGTCATAATGTTTTGGCTCATCAGTGTAAATGAGTTTTGGTTTTGTTAATAAAGTTATTCTTTTAAAGTTTTTGCAGTTACTCCTCAGTAACAGGATACCTTGTCCGTCTTTGGAACGAAATACATCACTGTTTCCACCTTTTAGGGATCCGACAGTTTGTTGGTAGCTTTGTGGAGCAATGTAGCATTAGATATCTACGGACAGGTCATGTAACTGGCGCAAACAACGGGCAGTTGATTTGCGTAGGCGGTGATGGCGACTGATAGCGACCGACATGGGTTCCACAGAATTTACATCAGGCGAATTTGTTCACCGAGATATCAACGTGAGATCACTACAATGCTCCTCACACCACTGCAGCACGGTTCAGGCCCCGAGACACAGACAATTATACTGCTGAATAATGATATCGCAATCGGAGGAAACATCAAACATGAAGGGGCGTGAATGGTTCGCAGCGTCAGCGTGTCTTCGATCACTACTACAGGTCCCAAGCCAGCTCAGGAAAATGTCTCCCAGAGCATAATGCTGCTCTGAGCAACCGGCGTCGGTGGCGCGGTGCACGTTTCGAGGCGACGTTCACCTCGATGACGACGTTTGTGGAGACAACCATCGACCTAGTGTAGCAAAAATGTGTTTCATCCAAAGCGCCGACACGTTTCCAGTGATCGACGGTCGAATCCCGATCATCCGTGGTCTACTGAAATCGTAATTGACGTTAACATTGGGTCAACATGTGTGCACGTAGGTGGTCTGCTGTGGATCTCTATGTTCAACAACGTACGATTAACAGTGTGCGCGTGCACCAGTATTGTGCTCTTTCGGAAGAGATGCCACAGATCACCATCTATCCTATTTCACAGAGCAGACAAGACTCCGAACCCCACGTTGTGTGAAGGGTCGTGGACGCCCTGCCATTTAGCATCTAGTGGTAGTTACACTGTCTTTCTACATCTTTCCGTAGACGCTCACGACGTAGCGCGTGAACATTCGACCAAATTCGCCGTTCTCTAGATAATCATTCACAGACTCTGCGTGATAACAGTCTGTCCTTTGTCAAAGTCACTTATCTCAATGGATTTTTCCGTTGGCAGTCTATGTCTCCGCTAGGGTAATCCCCCATCCGTCTCTGCTCTGACTGCATACTTTTGTTGGCGCTTGACATGCCCGCGATGCCACCAGGAGGTATCCAACGTCGCGATGGGCAGTAGCCATGATGTTTTGACTTATCAGTGTAATGTTCTTGGATAAATATCTATACATCTAGATACAACAGAAATGTCTCTTCTATGACGTTGCCTGTGATGGATCTACACGACAAACCTAGAGCTCGTAAGAGGCGACGTGAACAGCTGGGCTGTTACAGGGCCGTTGTTGCCGGCGTGTGACGGCTGACGTGCAGCTGGTGTAGACCAGAACGGACTGGGCCGCCACTGCTGGCGCGGAGCGCTGAAACGGACCTGCTGGTACTGCCAATTGGTAGAACTGCTGAGTTGACGCGTAGGGCATAACTGACTTCGCATGGTCCGGCGCTGGCCTAAAAAGTCGGTGAAGATGGATCTTCCTGACTCTGTATGTCCATTTTTTCATAGATGTTTGCGGAACTCGGCTGTTCGATGCAGGATGTCAAATTAAACGCCTTTGAGCCGTACGGTTTCCAAAGCTATTTTTCTACAAGTTCCTGTGGTTTACTGTACCATCTTCAGGCCCCTGAGCGACGTGTAGGAAATTCCACCTCGGTTGTGATAAAAACAGGGGCCAGCATTATTGGGATTAGTAGAAATCTACTAATACCGGTATTGCTTGCCTCTGTTTTTGTCACAACCGAGATGGAATTCTACCACACGTCGGTCAGGAGCCTGAGGATGGTGTAGTAAATAACAGAAACTCGTTGCTAAATAAAATAACTTTCTAAACTGGACGGCTGAGAGGTGTTTAATTTGATATCCTAGGTATCCCTAAGTCGCTAGGAGAGCACATGACCGGGCGTAGGATAAAAGTGAAACACCGACAGCGCTCTCTGTTGCGCCAGGTACGCTCCTCGTCGTTGATGTCAGCGCCGTGGAGACGACTTGTAGCTTCGTGGTAAGTAGCGTTGGCCGTACAAGGAAATACACGTCCCTGCGTGTTGATGAAGTCCGTTTGTCCAAGTTCTCCTGGCGGGGCGGCTGCCATCACGGCCTGCCTGGTGCGGTGAGGAAACGACACAAGGTGGATACAACAACTACGATACGCGAGTTGGGGTGGCAGTTAGTAAAAAGTTTTAATCGTGTGACTTCTCCAACGAATGCGAAAATATGTTGCTGGCACCTACCTGCATAAGGAGAAATGGTCATCACAACAAAATAAGAGAATTTAGAACGCGCAGTAAGATTTAAGAGTTCGTTTTGCCATGCACTTTTCGAGAGAGAAACGGTCGAGAAATAACTTGGTTCGATGATCCCTCTGCCAGACACTTAACCGTGAATTACAGAGTAATCGTGTGGATGTAGATAGACCGTGCTTCTCTTCTGCACGAAGAAATGGGAGCCCTTCAATGTGCTGAGCAGGAGAAATCCATCAAGAAACAAACAGCGGAAAGAACTCTACGAAAATAACTAAATTGCTGGAAAGCTGTTAACTCCGCTTAAGCAACCGTCAAACACAGGACTGAGATCACATACAAGGCCGCAACAGCCAAGGTCTGCCTTTCAATTGGGCATACCTAATCATTTCTTAATAATATGTTTCTTAAATGAAATTTCCCATGGAAAAGTATTCTTATTATTTCTTATTTATTATATAATTCTACACATTGATCTTGCCAAAAGCCGAGAAGCGATTCTTCTTGGTGTTTTAGCTCACTGGGGCATTCTGGGATGCTCTCTGGGGCACTCTGGGATGCTCTCAGGAGCACTCTTGGATCCTCTTTGGGGCATTCTGCGATGCTCTCAGTTGGACTCTAGGATGTTCTCTGTGACACTGCATCTACTTTATTGATCAGTTCAAAGATGCGAACCATCCTTATCTATCTCGTGAGATTTTTTTTTTTTTTTACGAGGCTCTAAGGAAATTTGTAACGTATGGCACTAAAAGTACGTTGCCTTTGGAAGTCTGTAAAATGCTCCATCAACACAACTTCATAACCACTGTAAACGTAGCATCTCTAAAATCTCAGGCGTCGTATTTCAGAGCATTTCAAGTAAGGCAGAAAACAAAAAATTGTTCATACCCTAGTGTTACATTATTTCGTAGAAGTGCCTTACGTAATTGTAGCAGACGAATCGATGTCTCTACGCGAGATTAAGGTGAACAAGAGAACCAAGACCTGCGTGCAACTTTCTTTGAAACTACAATTTACAGTTCGTCCAGTTCGTGCCGCAAGTATGATCTGCGTCATAACACTAATTTCAGATCTAGATTCTTCTTTGAAAAAGAGCTTATTAAACACGAACATTACACGATCAATAATCGGATGCTTCTATCTATTCAGTCGGATTGGTCGTATAGTCAGTTGGGCATAACGTAATTTGTCAATACAGCGGAATATTCGTTACGCAGCCCTCATTAATCAAGCTATGCGGTCCATCTGGATCACTATTGCTTTTTTTGTCACTCTACAGAATTTGATGTAAAGGAAGTAATATTGTTGACAAATTTCTATTCAGCCAACAACCATTCGGGAATCCTGGCATGGTCTCAGCTAACAAGTTACCACTGAGCTCTACAGGACTGTATAGCCTCCGTTTGTTGCAAGTAGACACCAAGCAGAAAGGAGGTTGCAGTGTCTAAGGACAAAAAGTTAAATGCACTATAGCCAGCTATTTTGTGAGTCCACTGGCGCGGTTTGTACACTTAATAAAGAAAGTGGTGACAATATCGGCATCTCGAAATGAGCTGAAAAACTCAAAGTATTCCGGAATGCTCAGATATAAATATTAACGACGCAAAGATTTGAATGTATGATGAATTTCTTGACTCGTTATCACGAAGAAGGTGACGGCTTCTTGAGTCAGATCGTAACTGGAGACGAAACATGGGTTTCACACATCACGCCCGAATCGAAGCAACAGAGCATGAAATGGAGACATACACATTCGCCTGTAAAGGTGAAGGCCAAACAGTCTCTGTACCAGCGCAAAATCATGGCGTCGGTGTTTTGGAATATGCATGGTGTTTTGTTGGTCGACTTCATGCAACGAGGAACCACTATCAACGCAGAAGCATACTGCCAAAGTTACCCAGAGCGATTCAAAACAAAAGACGTGGCATGCTGACAAAGGCACTACAGTCTGGAGTCGCGCGACCGCTAAGGTTGCACACATCCATGCCTCAGGTATGGATGTGTGTGATGTCCTTAGGTTGGTTAGGTTTAAGTAGTTCTAAGTTCTAGGGGACTGATGACCTCAGCAGTTAAGTCCCATAGCGTTCAAAGGCATTTGAACCTTCTTTTTTTTTCTGACGAAGGGAATTGTCCTCCATGACAATGCAAGACCTCACACTACAGGTGAGACTCGCGATTTATTGGACAGTTTTGGCTGGGAAGTCTTAGACCACCCACCCTATAGTCCTGATCTTGCGCCGAGCGATTACCATCTGTTCCTCCACCTCAAACAACACCTCAGTGGCAACCGTTACAATGATGACGACGATGTGAAAACAGCAGTGAATTCTTGGTTATCGGAGCAGGCAGCAAGTTTTTATGAAGATGGTACTTTAAAATTGGTTGTAAGGTATCGTATATGTTTGAACAAACTTAGCAACTATGTCGAAAAATAGAGTGAAGTATGTACTTTTTGAAAATAGATTTACTTTTTTGAAAAAACCTTTCGTTGTGTACTTATGTTCAAACGGACCTTACCTAAAAACACCCCTCATATATAGTTTAACACACAATAGGCAAGTTACAGTGAATAGTACATAGAGAACTGTAACTTTTCTGTTGGATGTTATCTACATCGCCATTCGGAACGCATGCTGTGATTGTTTCAAACATTCATACGTGACTATATTTCAGTTACTTACGAAGACAGTGGTTTGCGAATGGAGACAATGTTCGAAACTAGTTCACTGCCAATAAATAATGGACCCTTGTTAATGTAACTTTGCACAGAATTCCAACCATTTATTTCAATAAAGAAAAAGTTGCGGTCATACTACACCTTCAGCATGCTAGAAGTCCGTAAATATGTGTTTGCCAAACATATTTTAATCCAAATTATTAAGGCATTGGCTATTCATCAATGTTTTGATAAATCGAGGCGAAATGCCTCTGGTAGACATATAACGCCTTTACTCAGCTGCAAAGATATGGTCCTAAAACAAACATATCAAAACTGTTGAGCAACTTACTGCAGAAAGAGCACATGAATCCAACATTTCGACGTAATACCCTCATACATGTCTGCAAGAGTTTCAAGTGAACTTACTGTTCTCGAAGCACAAGCCATTAACATGTCTGATAACGAACACCTCTCACCACCTTAAAATTTGTAACTGTTGCTTGTGGCGGCTACTTTCGCGCTTTCATAGTGAGCACGGTATCGATATCAGTCGATATGAGCAGTAGAAAGCTTTATGACTATGTGAGCACTTACAAGACTACTCGCTGGAAAATGCTTTACACAAAAATATACTTGGTTTATCATAATTAATAGTGAAAAATTGCGAAGGTGAAATTATACGGCAACAGAAGAGGATATTCACTATGTGATCAAAAGTATCCGGATACGTGGCTGAAAATGACTTATAAGTTCGTGGCGCCATCCATCGTTAATGCTGGAATTCAGTATGGTGTTAATCCAGCCTTAGCCTTGATGACTGCTTCCACTCTCCTAGGCAGACATTCAGTCAGGTACTGGAAGGTTTCTCGGGGAATGGTAGCCCATTCTTCACGGAGTGCTGCGCTAACGAGAGCTATCGACGTCGGTCGGTGAGGCCTGGCACGAAGTCGGCGTTCCAAAACATCCCAAAGGTGTTCTATTGGATTAAGGTCAGAACTCTGTGCAGGCCAGTCCATTAAAGGGATGTTATTGTCATGTAACCACTCCGCCACAGATCGTGCATTATCAACAGGTGCTCGATCGTGCTGAAAGATTTAAATGGCTGCTCATTCTGTCCCCTACTCCTATTTATCTAACTATGTTTTGTTTCCACCATAGTGGCTGATTTGTAAGGTTCCAAGTCATCCATTTGTAATTCATTCCTATTACTGACGAAATATAGCTAATGGTCTTGCCACAGTGGTAACACCGGTTCCCGTTAGATCACTGCTGTCGGACTGGGCTAGCATTTGGATGGTGACCATCCGGCTTGCCGAGCGCTGTTGGCAAGCGGGTGCACTCAGCCCTTGTGATGCAAACGGCGGAGCTACTTGATTGAGAAGTAGCGGCTCCGATCTCGTAAACTGACATACGGCCGGGAGAGCGGTGTGCTGATCACATACCCCTCCATATCCGCATCCAGTGATACCTGTGAGCCGAGGATGATAGAGGGGCCGGTCGGTACCGTTAAGCCTTTATGGCCTATTCGGGCGGAGTTTTTTTTTTATGACGAAATACACTGGGGGAATGGAGAAAAATTATGTTGCGTCTGCTTATAAAACATGTTACACCATGTCAGGGTAAAGTACGTCATGATAACAACTTCCCAGACTGGCTACGTTCAAGTTATTTTTTCATCAGACTACAAGTTCAGAAATTTTAAAATATTAATTACTCATTTTTTTCTGGATCCACCCACAGATTGGTAAACGCTTTGCCGGGAAATTATTTTAATCTGTTTCAATGCAACTCGCTATATGAAAATGTACGAACAATCAGAAAAATATATTCGTATCATTTTTGTCACTCCTGGAGATATTTAAGATTAAAGGCTTAGGTAGCTTATGTATCTACGTGAGTTTATGTGTTTCTATTTGTGAAAAGAACCTAGTTTGTTCCCTTGACTGTTAAGTATCAAATTGCTCTAACAAGAAATGACATAATAATCTATCAATGCAATTCACTCGTTTTTCCCATTTATTAAAGGTTCTGAGAGTTATCTGATAAGAGAT
Source organism: Schistocerca serialis cubense (assembly GCF_023864345.2). Lineage (NCBI taxonomy): Eukaryota > Metazoa > Arthropoda > Insecta > Orthoptera > Acrididae > Schistocerca > Schistocerca serialis. The sequence continues at coordinate 443,382,501 of NC_064641.1, read as the reverse complement.
ACATATGAATAAAATCGCACATATTAATAAAATATGAGTTTTTGTATTGTTACAGATGAAGGAAATAACAGTTCCTAACTTTTTGGTCATGTTATAGTCTTTATATTAAAACTCCGAAGGTATTGCCCTTTATACAGTTTTAGATATCTGGAAGAAGCACTCGGTTTATGTGCACGGTATGGGAAAGTACGTATGTTATGTGTGCAAGTCAGGAAAGAATCAACAGCAGTACAAACAATGAGAAAAATGTAGTGCTATTGACATAACAAATCTTCTCGAAAGACAAATTCACATGACAAGTAAGAAGAAGCCATCGAATATATTTTCTCAAAGAATAAATACTTCGCTTTGCGACAATGTGCCAAAAAGACGATTTTGAATCCATCTGTTCGGAGAATACGCAGGTGCGTTAATATATGTGCAACAGAACTTCGTCATTGACAAGAAAACTGCTCTGAGCTTGCATTCGTTTCATGTATCATTCATAGGATGCGCTCCATCCGCTCATAAATTGCACGGCTATTTGGCCAGCCTGATGGACAGCCCGTCCTCCGAATTCCATTTCAGTATTTTAAATTTCAATTGAATTTTTTATTTCGTAGCGCTTATGCTGAACAAACATGTCTGCGTATCACATTTATATTTATGGAACACCGGTAGAGTAAGACAGAATAATATGTCTGAAATGTTCAATCTACCTGTCCACTGATTCGGTTATAGGAAAAGCACAGAACTCACCAAAATATGCATAGAGAAGTGTTTTTTTCTGAGATATCAAGACAGTAGAGGAACTAGTCAGTCACCTTTCCGGGAAGTTTTTTCTTTCATAGTGTCGCAAGTAAAATATAAAATTCTCAGCAAATCAATTCGATTGCAGCAGTAACGAAATAACAGTGCGATGAGAAGTGCCCGCCCGCTTATCTTCTAATGGTTCAAATGTCACTGAGCACTATGGGACTTAACATCTGAGGTCATCAGTCCCCTAGAACTTAGAACTACTTAAACCTAACTAACCTAAGGACATCACACACATCCTTGCCCGAGGCAGGATTCGAACCTGAGACCGTAGCAGCAGCGCGGTTCCGGACTGAAGCGCCCAGAACCGCTCGATCACAAGACCGGAGCCGGTAAGCCATGTGGTCTGACGCACTGCATTCCGGGCGGGAAAGCGTGACGCTCCCCGGCGCGAATCCGCTCGGCGGATTAGTGTCGAAGCCCGGTGTGCCGGCCAGTCTGTGGACGGTTTTTAAGGCGGTTTTCCATCTGCCTCGGCGAATGCGGGCTGGTTCCCCTTATTCCGCCTCAGCTACGCTATGTCGGCGATTGCTGCGCAAACACTGTCGGGAGGTGTCCACTGGGGGCCGAACGGCACAACAACCCTGGGTTCGGTATGGGGCGGCGATGAGGTGAGTGGACTGCTTTAGCCTGTTGTGTGATTGTGGGCCTCTGAGGGCTACGGCGGGGACGAGGCCTCTCCGTCGTTACTAGGTCCCCAGTTCAGTACAATACAATACGGCGAGAAGTAAAAGCAGCCTCAGGTTTCAATAGCTCCAGTGCACCTTTCCCTCTTGTTGCTCCGCTATTGCTTTGTTATACTCTTAGAGGCGTAAAGTTTAATCTACGACTGACGCTCTTGTTACCAACAGTATTATCTTTGACGCATACGCATTTACTGCACATTGTAATATGTGCAAAAATCTAGCGAACGACTCACCTTGAGAATTGTTCAAAAGTTGTCAGCTGAGATATCGGTATTCGAATTAATAACATCCCGGCTGTATTCAAGAAAAAAAGATGAAAGATATTTAATGTTAATACTGAAGGTAACAGAATTCCCTAAAAAAAGGAACTTTAAAGAAACGGTGCTTCATGTAATCACCTCCAGTGGTGAACCGCTCCAAGTACTTTTTCTGCGAGGGCTATTACTGCGGGATAGCCGGCCGGCGTGGTCGAGCGGTTCTAGGCGCTGCAGTCCGGAACCGCGCTGCTGCCACGGTCGCAGGTTCGAATCCTGCCTCGGGCATGGATGTGTGTGATGTCCTTAGGTTAGTTAGGTTTAAGTACTTCTAAGTCTAGGGGACTGATGACCTCAGATGTTAAGTCCCATAGTGCTTAGAGCCATTTGAACCATTTTACTGCGGAATAGCTGGTGCCGTCACCGTAGACGTTTCTCTTACTGTGTAGTGGTTTAACTGGCTGAATGACACCACACTATCTGTACCTTCTGAGGCACTTATTGAGCTTTCACTATAAAATTCGCTATGTAATATTTTTTAATATATCATTTATGAAAAATGAATACAGCGTCATGGGATTGATCGATCTTGAAAAACGCTCCAACAACGTAAAATGGTTTTATAATGTTTGAAGTTCACAAGAAAATAGGATACTGGGCAATACATACAAGAACCAAGATTGATCAATAAGAACTGAAGAAGAAAATCGAGTCACAGCAGATGGTGAAAAATAAGAGAACTGAAAATTAATGAGGAAGTTCTCTGCAGAACAGTTGATGGGAGAGATACACTTTGGTGACAAAGTTATGAGATAGGCTGGCGATATTCAACTATACAGGGTGAACATTAATAAAACCAACAAACTGCAGGGACGGATTCCTGACTGTAAATGAAGGAAAAAGGTTGTATGAGTACGTATCCGGAAACGCATCGTTACCACGACAGATGGCGCTGGTGAATGAAAGTTCTCAGATCACGTGCCATGTGTTCCTTTTATGTTGCAGGTTCTCTGAGTGACGCAGCGCACTGTATGCAGAAGAATGGTTTGGTATTCAAGACGGGGACAAGCGGAGATGTTGTTTGTGCATGGCCTAGCAGATGGAAACGGTTGATAGGTGCACGGCTATATAAAATGAAGTACCCTCACAGACATCAACAATATCACACATTTCAAGCACTTTTTGGGCGTTTGTGTGCTCATGGGGCCTTTCGGACAGACGACCGTGCTGGGAGTCGGCGGACTGTGCGTACTCCAGAGTTGGAGAACCGAGTTATGCCTCTGGACCATTTCCATCTGCTTCGCCGTACAGAAACACCACTTCGGCTTGTTCCCGATAGGAATACCGGACCACTCTGCTGCTTACAGTACTCTTCGTCAATCGCACAATCTGCTACACCCAAGAAACACACGACACGTGCTCATAAGAACTTCCATTCATCAGCGCCATCTATCATGACAATGACGCATTTTCAGACACATGTTCATAGACCTTTTTCCTCCATTTCCAGTTAGGATTCTGTCTCTGCAGTTTGTCAGTTTTATCAATTTTCACCCTGTATAGATATCGGTAGTATCGCGTGCACGAGATACAAAAGCGTACTGCGTTGCTGGAGTTGCCGTTTGTACTCAGATGATTCATGCGAAAAGATCTCCGACCTGATTATGGCCGCACGACGGTAATTAACATGTAAGTAGGCTGTTTAGGTTTTTATGTTGGTAACGCCACGTAGCACTCTGTATGAAATTCACTGGCTGTGCTGTGTGCAGTCTGTGGCTGATTTGCATTGTTGGAATTGATTGTAGTGTTGGGCAGTTGGCTGTTAACAGCGCGTAGCGTTACGCAGTTGGAGGTGAGCCGCCAGCAGTGGTGGATGTGGGGAAGTGAGATGGCCGATTTTTGAGAGCGGATGATCTGGACGTGTGTCCATCAGAAACAGTACATCTGTAAGAATGGATGTCATGAACTGATATATATATACACTCCTGGAAATGGAAAAAAGAACACATTGACACCGGTGTGTCAGACCCACCATACTTGCTCCGGACACTGCGAGAGGGCTGTACAAGCAATGATCACACGCACGGCACAGTGGACATACCAGGAACCGCGGTGTTGGCCGTCGAATGGCGCTAGCTGCGCAGCATTTGTGCACCGCCGCCGTCAGTGTCAGCCAGTTTGCCGTGGTATACGGAGCTCCATCGCAGTCTTTAACACTGGTAGCATGCCGCGACAGTGTGGACGTGAAGCGTATGTGCAGTTGACGGACTTTGAGCGAGGGCGTATAGTGGGCATGCGGGAGGCCGGGTGGACGTACCGCCGAATTGCTCAACACGTGGGGCGTGAGGTCTCCACAGTACATCGATGTTGTCGCCAGTGGTCGGCGGAAGGTGAACGTGCCCGTCGACCTGGGACCAGACCGCAGCGACGCACGGATGCACGCCAAGACCGTAGGATCCTACGCAGTGCCGTAGGGGACCGCACCGCCACTTCCCAGCAAATTAGGGACACTGTTGCTCCTGGGGTATCGGCGAGGACCATTCGCAACCGTCTCCATGAAGCTGGGCTACGGTCCCGCACACCCTTAGGCCGTCTTCCGCTCACGCCCCAACATCGTGCAGCCCGCCTCCAGTGGTGTCGCGACAGGCGTGAATGGAGGGACGAATGGAGACGTGTCGTCTTCAGCGATGAGAGTCGCTTCTGCCTTGGTGCCAATGATGGTCGTATGCGTGTTTGGCGCCGTGCAGGTGAGCGCCACAATCAGGACTGCATACGACTGAGGCACACAGGGCCAACACCTGGCATCATGGTGTGGGGAGCGATCTCCTACACTGGCCGTACACCACTGGTGATCGTCGAGGGGACACTGAATAGTGCACGGTACATCCAAACCGTCATCGAACCCATCGTTCTACCATTCCTAGACCGGCAAGGGAACTTGCTGTTCCAACAGGACAATGCGCGTCCGCATGTATCCCGTGCCACCCAACGTGCTCTAGAAGGTGTAAGTCAACTACCCTGGCCAGCAAGATCTCCGGATCTGTCCCCCATTGAGCATGTTTGGGACTGGATGAAGCATCGTCTCACGCGGTCTGCACGTCCAGCACGAACGCTGGTCCAACTGAGGCGCCAGGTGGAAATGGCATGGCAAGCCGTTCCACAGGACTACATCCAGCATCTCTACGATCGTCTCCATGGGAGAATAGCAGCTTGCATTGCTGCGAAAGGTGGATATACACTGTACTAGTACCGACATTGTGCATGCTCTGTTGCCTGTGTCTATGTGCCTGTGGTTCTGTCAGTGTGATCATGTGATGTATCTGACCCCAGGAATGTGTCAATAAAGTTTCCCCTTCCTGGGACAATGAATTCACGGTGTTCTTATTTCAATTTCCAGGAGTGTATATATATATATATATATATATATATATATATATATATATATATATATATATATATAATGATTTTTGAACACTATTAAGGTAAATACATTGTTTGTTCTCTATCAAAATCTTTCATTTGCTAACTATGCTTATCAGTCGTTAGTGCCTTCAGTAGTTCGAATCTTTTATTTAGCTGGCAGTAGTGGCGCTCACTATATTGCAGTAGTTCGAGTAACGAAGATTTTTTGTGAAAGGTATAGGTTAATGTTAGTCAGGGCCATTCTTTTGTAGGGATTTTTGAAAGTCAGATTCCGTTGCGCTAAAAATATTGTGTGTCAGTTTAGTGTTGATCAGAATAGGTAAAGAGCGAAATGTCCGAGTACGTTCAGTTCTGCTCAGCTGTTTGAAAATCAAATAACGTAAGGGATTTACCAGCACAGTATTTCACTAATTTTTCTAAGGGGACGTTTCAAACAGACTTCGAACGCGGAATGGTAGTTGGAGCTAGATTCGTGGAACATTCCAAGTTGTAAATCTTTAGGTAATCCAATATTCCGAGATCCAAAGTGTGAAGCGTGTGCTGAGAATACAAAATTTCAGGCATTACCTCTCACCATGGACAACGCTGTGGGCGATGGGCTCCACTTAACGACCGATTGCAGTGTCTTTTGCGTTGAGTTGTCAGTGCTAACAGACATGCAACATTGCCTGAAATAACCGCAGAAATCAATGTTGGACGTACGACGAACGTATCCTTCAGGTCAGTGTGGCTATGGCAGCAGACGACGCATGCGAGTGCCTTTGCTAACCGCAGGACATTGCGTGCAGCGCTTCTCCTGGGCTCGTGATCATATCGGTTTGACCCTAGATGATTGGAACACCATGGTCTGGTCAGATGAGTCCAGATTTCAGTTGGAAAGAGTAGACAGCAGGGTGCAAGTGTAGCACAGACCCCACGAAGTCAAGGACCCAGGTCGTCATCAGGACAATGTGCAAGTTGATGGCGGCTCCATAATGGTGTGGGCTGTGCTTACATGGTATGGACTGGGCAGTCTAGTTCAACTGAACCGATCATTGACTGCAAATGTGTATGTTCGGTTACTTGGAAACCGCTTGCTGCCATTAAGGACTTCATGTTCATAGCCAACTTTGGAATTTTTATGGACGACAATGCTCCATATCACTGCGCCACAACTGTTCGAGACTAGTTTGAAGAACTTTCTGGAGAATTCGAGCGAATCGCTTGGTCACCTAGATCGCCCGGCATAAATCCCACCGAACGGTTATGGGACATAATGGAGAGCTCAATTCGTGCACAAAATCCTGCACCTGAAATACTTTCGCCATTATGGATGAGTTTAGAGGCATCACAAATCAATATTTCTACAGGGGATTTCAAACGTCTTGTTGGCCTCACGCCACGTCGAGTCGCTGCAGGGCAGAAGGAAATCCGACACGATATTAGGAGTTGTCCCATGATTTTTGTCACCTCAGTGAATGTTGAGCTCACTGACAAGAGAAAAGAGACCGGATGACAAATCATGTGTTAATGCATCAGAGAATTGCCTGCATGGTTCTATAGGGACCCACAGAGGGTAAAAAGTGTAGGGGAAACCATAAAACGCAACGCATTATTCTCCGTTATTTCAGTGTCCCACTTCTTTGCACATTGATTCTTCATTAACGCTAGTAGCATAGGTATTATTGCTTAGGTATGTACTATCCAACTCTGTCTTCAGTCCTGGGTTCAGATCTAGAGGTCCCAGCTACATGGTGAGGACATTTTTGCCAATATCTGAGGGCTTACCTAGATACAGCGACACTGACGTCACATTCCAAGAGAACAGCCACTTAATCTTGAAAAGTGAAGCCGTTAATTTGGGTTGCCTGCATCCAAGGGTAATCTTATCGGTGACATCGTCTTTATCAATGACGTCACCCCTCTCCAAACCCCATCATACTAGAGGTCCCAGTTATATGGTGAGGACATTTTTGCCAATATCTGAGGGCTTACCTAGATTCACCGACACTGACGTCACAGTCCAAGAGAACAGCCACTTAATCTTGAAAAGTGAAGCCGTTAATGTGGGTTGCCTACATCCAAGGGTAATCTTATTGGTGTCATCATACTTATCAATGACGTCACCCCTCTCCAAACCCCATCATATCCAGCCATTCACACCATAATGTGAAAAAGAGGCAGCCAGTCGAAATAAAAAATTAATAAGCAATTGAAACCAATTAAAAAATTACTTAACCTAAGTGGCAAACTCAAAGATGTATATTGTTTCCGTGGAAGAGAAACATATTAGACTACACGTACGTACCGCTGTCCTGTCAGAGTAATATTAAAATTCTTCCGTGAAACCGAACGATATTCACGTAAGATATTTCCCTCTGAATTGCTTGCACAGACACATACACACATGCACACGCTCTCGCGCGCGAGCGTTGCGTGATATTCCAGCCCTGCATCTTGCCTCTCTCTTGTTTTCGTACTGAATGTTTATGTAAGCGATTCCATGATGATGATGAGTCCCATACTTCCTTTACAGAGCGTAGGGGAGCGACGCGGGAGAACCGCGCCGCCTTACTAGGCAAGGTCCCATGCTACAATATTAAACTTATCTTGCAGTACAAAACATTTCCCATACTTTGCTGCCAATGCTAAATCATGTTTGCACACAGTACAGCTACTGTCTTTGAACTGGGTATTTTTCAGTTTTATACATCACAGTCGCTCTGATAACTTTGCGTAATTTACTAGCACTTGACACTGGCTGACAGCTAGTGAGAGCTAGCAGGGTAATGCCAGGGACTGCAAAAATGTGCCGGATTTGAGTATTTTATGACTGTAGAAAATTTTTTTACAGATCTATATGTTTTTAAACATTCTTTCACGGCCGCCTCTCCCTCAGCCGACCTTGTCGCAAGCGTCGACGTCAATGGCGAGACGTGGCTACCAGTTAAGCCACAACCATTCACTTACTGTCTGTCATTTGGCAACTCAGCAAGGCCAATGTGTTAATGTTGCTTTCGTGTGTGAAGTGGCATAAGTCGTTTACACGATTTAGCTCATTTTATCTCTACCCGTTTTTTGTATTAGCATTTAGAAATGGCCAAAAAACTGTGTGTTTAATGTTAACCTGCAACAGGAACACAAATTTTTGAAACTGGGTAATGACAGTAACAATGAACATGTTTACTGCATTCTTTGTACTGAAGAATTATCGGTTTCGCATAAAGGAAACGGTGACATCAGGGACCCCCGTAGGAACAGCTAAACAGAGAAGTACTATTAATGCTGTTGCTTCATCAAACATAAGGGATATTTCCAGAGAACTGTGACATGAAGTATGCTGCTAAAGAGTCTACATTTTCATTTTCGTACTACGCTGCTAGAGACAAACTCAGTTTCAAAACATCAGGCTCCACATCTAAACTGGAAAAAAGATTTTCAAATGCTTGAGCCAAAATCGAGGCAACTGCTGTTAACGTTAGTTTACCATTTATAGTTAATAACGTGTTGCCTTCTTTGGAAAACATTAATAAGGATGGACAGCTCAAACAGAAGTGAAATAGAATTGTTGTTCTAAGATACTTCAGACTGGAGGAAGGTATTCAAGTTAGACTTTTAAATTTCGATAAAGTGCCAGTCGAAGCTGCCAAAATTTGGTATATTTTGCAGTGTCTGAAAAGATCCAAACATGAAGAAAAGACGGTTTTTTACACTGCTGAGAACACGAATAGAAATTTTGATGGTGTAATGAGAAAGTGGAAAGAAAATGTGTTGGGAAAAGTTCAGAGTGATTTACGTTGATCCATTTTAGGAATTAGCTGTTCAACCGACATTGTACACAAACCATTTCTGAAGAAAGTCTTTTCTAGCGAAAACCAGAACGGAATAAACAAAACGTGTTGTTTCTGTAAACTTTCAAGACCTTCAAGGGATTTAGAAAATATGATATGGTAATATGTGCTGGGATGGACCCAAAATAATATGGTAAACTAGGTAGTATGTATTGTCTGAGATGACGAGGGATCACCCACACGCAATTTCTTCCTGTGGACAAGAGCTACCATGCCAGTTTCTCACTAAGCCATTGAATATTCGTAAGCGTGACCACCGTTTTAACTATAAAGCAGAAAGCCTCAAGATAGACGGATCCCGAATTCTCGTGCTGCAGCGAAGGACCACTGAAGAAACAATGGGACGGAAAAAAACCTCAGAAGCTACCGTAGCAACTACGCTTCGACTCTGATCAAAAGCATCTGACCACCTACTAGAGGACATTAATGTGGGGTGTGTCCACAATTCGTCTTTGTGATGTCATGAACTGAGCTGCGAACACTTTCCGTGAGGTGTCTGACGTCTGTGGGGAGAATGGTATCTCATTCTTTCTTGAGAGGAGAAACCAGAGAAGGTTGTGGTTTTGGAAGCTGGAGTCTGGAGCACAACCGACATTCTAATTAATCTCTAAGGAGTTCCATTGGGTTCAAGTCTCGACTTTGGACTGGGCATTCTTATATATTTATTGTTTTATTAAGCGCAATAAGGAGACCACACTCCAATCATGAAAAACGCCCTCATATTGTAACACTGTCACCTCCGTACTTCATTGTTGGTACTACACAGGTAATATTCTCCTAGCATTCGCCAAACCTAGGCCATTCCATAGGGTGTACTGTGGTTTCTCAATACAAATCACTTGTTTATACTCTCCAGTGCCGTCGCTTTTCACATCACTTCAAGTGGCGCTTAGCAGTGACTACAGAAATATGTCGCCTAGCCACAATATACTCAGCTTATTCTTGTTTGTTGGGTGTGATTACTATACTTGTATCATTAGCAAAAGGAACTAGCTTCGCATCTTCGCGAATTTATATATATATATATATATATATATATATATATATATATATATATATAGTGGAAAGTCGTTAATATATATTAAGAACAATAAGGACCCAGACCCAAGACTGGACCTTGAGAGGCTCCAGTCTTGATACTTTCGAAGTTCGAGGAATCTGCTGATTTTAGCGCATTGTGTGAACTATTAGTTTCAACCTTCTGTACTCTTCCATTTAAATGTGGATTAAATCATTTGTACACTGTCCCACTTATACCACAATACTTAACCTTGAACTACAGAATGAAAAGCCTTTGAGAGATCATAGAAAATTCCAATTTGTGATGTTCGGTTATTCAGGGCTTTTAGTATTTGATCAATAAAAGCATATATAGCAGTTTATGATGAAAGGCCTTTCTGAAAACAAATTGGTATTATGTTCGTACTTCATTTTTACAAATATGTGAAGCTACTATTGAATACATTATTTTCTTCAGAATTTTGGACCAAGGTGTCATAAGTGAGAGTGGGCGGTAGTTGTTGGCATCAGACATATTCCCCTTTCTATCGAATGGTTTAACAATAGCATGTATTAGGAAAAAAAACCTTGTTTCAGTGAGTTATTACGTATGTGGCTCAGGATCCTATTTATCTGTTGGGAAAAAGCTTTTAGTACTTTGGTGGAGACGACATGTGAGCTTTTAATTTTGAGTGAATTTACTATTTTTCTAAATGCAGAAGGAGAGGTGGACAGAATTTCAGTTTATCAAATTGCATAGGTACTGCGTCGTCCGTATATACCTAAGAATTTTTTGAAGAACATCTGGACCCTGTTTTCTTCATAGCATTAAGAAAAGATTATTAAAAACATTTTCAACCTCTGTCTTTATGTTAATAAACTTTTAATTCAGTTTCATGGTAATACCGTCTTCCTGTGCTATTGATTGCTATGTTTTCCTTTCAACAATATTCCATATTGTTTTAATTTTATTATCAGAGTTACTAATCGCAGCTCTTTTGAACAGACGATTGATTTCTCCCGCTGATGTTATGCAATTTTTTACAACGACCCTTCGCACTGCTTAACGGCCCCTGACCGTTAATACGTCAAATCTGACTTGTCTAAAGTTAGCTGTTGTTGTTCCGTCACGTTTCCACATCACAATCACATCACCAACATTCGACTAAGGCAGGTTTAGAAGATTTTAAGGGTGGTTTTTGGATCTGTTTCTCAGACGACATTCAGTGACCATTCCATGTTCCAAAGCGCAGCTCTCTTCACTCAGTCTGCTGTTACTACTTCCCTACTGATGAAACATCCTCTACACTTTCTATTGCACTGACGGTCCTTCGTGACTTCTAGTGCTCATTTCCGCATTAGACAGGGGCGCCCGGACTCAAATGGCTCTAAGCACTATTGGACTTCACATCTGAGCTCATCAGTTCCCTAGACTTAGAACTACTTAAACCTAACTAACCTAACACACATCCATGTCCGAGGCAGGATTCGAACCTGCGACCGTAGCAGCAGCGCGGTTCCGCCTAGAACCACTCGGCCACAGCGGCCGGGGACGGCCGGACACTTTTGATTAAATGGCGTTTATATATATATCCAGAAGCAAGCTGAGGAAATGAAATGTTTGTACCAGTGTGTCTACGTCAGCCCTTTCCACTCGTGTTTGGGGCCTATGCATGCATCCTCTAAAGCAACGCCCCTGCGTTCCGCTTCTGTATACGAGTGCTTCAGGCCTTCACTCTGGAGTACAAAGTTCAGTGATCGTGCTCGCGGCTGTAAAATGGAGACAGTTGTTGCCAGGATTGAATATTCAGCGCAGGTGAGCCGGTGCTGCCTCATACATACATTCATGCGGCCCGCGTCTCCAGTAATTGCGGCAGGCTTAGCTGAGCGTCGCCCCTGCGCTGCCCGCCCTCCCCCCGCTATGCTTTCCCCTTCTGCTGAAACGACTTTGGCCTTTTTGACAGATGAAGGCAGCTCTAATGGCAACTACACCGCACAGCACTCTCCGTCTCGAGGTTAAAGCGTCGCAGCACCGCTTTCAGTCTGAGAGAAAGGGGACCAGAGAACTGCAAAAACGGGAGTTGGGAAATAGCGCTTGAAGCAGAAACAAGGTATCAACTGAAAAGGCAATTGTAGGGTTAACCGATAAGATGAGGCAGTAGGTACCTTTCTCAACAAAAGCAGTGCTTGTATGGACTTTAATATATTTTTGCAGTAGATGGATTATTGCAGAATCAGGGGCAAAGCTCAATAGTTGCTTATCCCGAAAGTAGTTACTCTGTTTTTGCGTTGATTTTCATTGTTCGAGATAGACAATGTCGATGCAGAAAAAATTTCTGAGTCTTCTCACTAACTTTCTGTCGGTTTTGTTGTCCTGTGATAGACAGCAGTAGCAGCAACAGGGAGGCGTTCCTAAATGGCGGCTGATATCGAGATTCATTTAAAGCAGAGATACATCATTTTATCTCCTAATACTGACGAAATTGCACCAATTGAAATCCACTGACGTTTGCTAAAGATATTTTGTAGATATTATGGTATACATTGAGTAGTCTGAGCAGATGGGGAATATGTTTCAGTAGTCCTAAAAGCGTGTATTGGGCATCACAAGCCACGTCCGGCTAGGTCAACTGCCACAGAAAAAGTCTCGACCAATTCACGTATAATAATCAGCAGATAGTCACCGAGGAATTGTGTGCACAGGTAATGTTTGCAGCAATGCCATAGCCAAGATGTTACGCAACCTAGGGTGTTGCAGCTTGTGTGCCAGATGGGATGCTTAGACAACAACAACAAAAAAGGTAATCAGGTCCTGATAAATTTTGGACACTGTCATCATGAGAGATGAACATGGTCCAGTACGGCAGGCCGGAATTCAAAAGACAGTCCATGGAGTGGCGAAGAAGGAGTATGTGATACAGTCACCTGCAGTCAAAGTGATGTCCGCAACCTAGGGGTATAGGCAGCGTGTCGTTCCTTTTTGAAGCATAAAGGAACTGTCATACGGAGTGCTACAAGACCACAATGATTAGGCAAAAAAAGCTGGACTTGCAGCCAACTGGATGTCAGATTCAGCCCAGAAAAGCAATTGGACCGACTCCACATTGGGGCCATGCCCTTAGTTATTTGTGGAGTGTGTTCCAGTATCTATCTTACGCTATAGCTTACCCTCTATAGCTCTATCTGGTACCGTGGAAGCTATTCTCTGATTTCTTAACAAAAGTTCTGTCATCTTGTTCGTTCTTCTGGCCAACTTTCCCACATTTTTCTTCTCTCGTAGATTCTGTGGAGAATCACCACCAACATTCGACTAGGGCAGGTTTAGATTCTCAGTGATTCTACTGCATCACATTCAGAAACGCTTCGATTATCTTCTTTTCTGTTTTTTCACAGTTCATGATTGATAACCATTATAGTGCAGTGCTAAATAATACATTCTCTGAAATTGCTTCCTGAGAGTAAGGCCAAAGTTTCGCTGTGCCAGTCTGATTGGAATGTCCTCCTTACTTATTTTGGTTCAAAAATGGCAGAGTCTCTACGCTGAGTCATTTCGTGGTTACTAATACTAATGTCAAAATTATCTCCAATCTCATTCCTGCACCTCCTCATACTTTCATCTTTCTTCCGTTTACTCTCAATCCATATTTTTGTGCTGAATAGGTTGTTCATTCCTTTGAGTATATCCACTAATTCTCCCTCCCTTTCATGCTTTGGCTCTGAATTCCTGAGCCTTTCTTTTACGTCCGCATTGCTTCTTCAATGTCGAGACTAAGAACTAGAGTGAAACACTACATCCATGTCTTACATCCTTTCTAATATGGGTACTGTGTTCTTGGCCTTCAATTCTTCTTTCGTCTCTCTTGGCTCTTGTACTTACTGTATATATAGATAACATATTTCCATTTTCCTCAGAATTTCGAACATTTTGCATCATTTCATATAGTCAGACGCTTATCCCAGGTATAAAAATCTTACAAATGTGTCTTGTCTACCTCACCGAAAGCCCAACTGATTGTCATCTGATAGCTTCTCAACTTTCTTTTCCATTATCCTGTATACTATGAGGGGCGCTATGCGCCACGAGATGCCTTGCGGTGTCTGCGATCATGCAGAAGTGGCAGCACCAGCGACTGCATCGCCTGTCCGATAAGGTTGACGACGACCGCCTCGTCAGCCCCCACGACAGCACGATCGTGCACGTCGAGCAAATGGTCTCTCAAATGCTCCCAGTGAAGCCTCCGAAGGGGGCAGATAAGAAGTAGCCGGCGCCCTCAATGATGGTTACATCCGAGATGTCTGTCCAGCCTCGGTGGAAGCAGATAGCGGGATCGCGCAGCTCCGGGGCAATCGCTCAGTGTCTCAGAATGGCATGCGGAAGGAGTCCCCAGCCTGTCGTATGTGACCCACGCGAGTGTTCGTGCTTCTTATTGGTCGTCAACGACAAAAATCTTTCCTCACACTCGCAGCAACGCGTCGAAACCTACAACCTTCAGGGTCCTCCTTGTCGGTTAGCAGATCACGATGAGGGTGATGAGCATGGCTGAAGTGTTGATGGGAACATTAGTGACTTCCACAGTGGTTAGTTCTGACAGTTAGAACAAAAGGTGCCGCAACATAGTCCTACACTGTGTCAACCTGTCGGTACGGCAGCAGCAACAGTTGTTATCTTCCCGCACGCCAGTAGTGTAACAGTGCAGTTACGACAACAAAGGGGTCCATTGTTTTCGTATGCCGAGGTCATTGATAAGATAATATACATACGGCAACACCCAATTTATGTGCAGTGTTTAGTAATTTGTTCTCCGCAGTCAGAGATCTGTAGGAATTCATGTCAACCACGACAATCAACCTATGTCATTTTTATTTTAGGTGTAACACACCATTGAAACACTACTGAAAATTGGAAACATTTCCCAAACGATATAATGCACACGAAAAATAATTATAGTTTAGATTTGTCCGGTCAGGTATTTGCAGGTATTATTAGCATAAAGGTGACTCTGACATTTACAATTTTTTTTTTTGTATCGTTAGAGCAGTAAGGACTCTGATACAAAGCTGAAAGCAGCACCTATTACCAGTAGGTTCTATCAACATTTGAGTATTACAAAGATGTTTTGTGAACTAAAATCCGTGGAGGAAAGGCGACGTTGCGATTTTTTTTTCAAAAATTGAGGGAACAAGCATTTGCAGCTGTATGCAGAATGGTTTCAAGGCTGCCAAAGTGCATTTCGCGAAGACAAAATAGGAGGAAGTAGGGCTAATATGGAAGCATATAGGCAGTCATTTCTTCCCTCACTACGTTTGAGACCAGAACAGGAAATGGAAAGAGTAGTAATGGTACAATGTAGCCTCCACCAAGCATAACTGGTGGAGTATGCATTTAGAAGTTACTATGCTTTACAATTTTGGAGTCATAATAAGAATTGATCATGCGGCCAATTAATAAGCGTAAAGTGACCTAGTGTGTGGACTAACACCACATACTTAAACAATCCCTGAATGAAATTCATCTGGTCTGTAAGAGTATTGGTTAGAAACCCTTAGATACTGAGAGCTTTCTCGTAAACGACGTTCAGTATCTTTAGTGACTGTGCCTCATACTGCCGTGGGGGAAGGCTGTGGACAAATTACGTCTCTAATGCTTTTGTTGGTTACACTCAGTCCTTTGATATTTGAAGAGGGTTGTTATAGAGCATGCCGCTATGCGTGTCTGATATGAGCAACACAATGCTATAGGCGCCCACCTGCACAGCCCTGCAGCCCAACACTCCACCAGACGCAAAATAAAGTTCATGACTTTGCTCGCCCCTCCCCGTCTCCGAGGAGCTTTTAAGCCCAAACACTCTCACTGGCTGCGAACTGCCGAACAGCTCAATGCTTAGGCGAATGTTGTTATCAAAAATCAAGATACTTACGATGTAATAGCTATCTGTAAGTAAAGTGGCAACAGGCGTTAACGTTGAACTGTTATGCAGTCCTCGTATGGAGGTGATGACTGTAGGGATTAACTATTAGATTCTTAGGAGATGACGAACAGCACCTGATGTTGCTACTGCCGAAATATATGCCTAATAGCAAGTTCCTAACCACATGTTATATGTTCAGGTCCACAATAGTGTTTGAAATGGACAACAGAAGGTTATTGCGCATTGACATCTGTCACTCTTAAATGCAAGTTTGGTATTTTCCTTCACAATATATAATTTCCGTATGTGTTGTAAGACTTACTGCAAGATTCTGGACTGGGACATCTAACGTTTTCTCAGCCATATTATGGCACATACCTGTATGTACTACACCGATGTGATCTGTCTTACCATTCTCTTCCTATAATACACGTATTTACACTGAAGAAAAGGAAAATCGCGACACTAATTATAAATAAGACATCAACGAAAAATGCACTATTTCATTTTTCACTTGCAAGTTGGGGCGACAAAGACACCATTATCTACACCTCTCTGAGTAATACGACTACGAAAAAATGGTTCAAATGGCTCTGAGCACTATGGGACTTAACAGGTATGGTCATCAGTCCCCTAGAACTTAGAACTACTTAAACCAAACTAACCTAAGGACATCACACACATCCATGCCCGAGGCAGGATTCGAACCTGCGACCGTAGCGGTCTCTCGCTTCCAGACTGTAACGCCTAGAATCGCACGGCCACTCCGGCCGGCGCCACAGCTACAAGTTCATCTCATTATATCTGTACTTTGGTGTAGTAGAATGTCACAAATTACTTCTAATCGCATTTCTAGAAGTGGAGTATCTGATGGTGCTGAAAATAGAATGATAAGCAATTTCAGTCTATTTTTTGAGCTAAATATCTGCTGAAATCGTGTTTAGAAACTTCATCGAAGTCGCGCAGTTTTTGTCGATAAACTACGAAAGATTATTTTGCAAAAAAATAGAATCGAAAAGTATGAGATCTAAGTTTATTATCATAAGGTCCGTATATCTCTACGAATACATTAATCTGAATACACGTGAAAATGACTAGTCGATCTTTCTCTTTTGGTGACATATGTAACGGTGTATTTAAATACATACGACGGGCAAGCAGTAAAGGAAACCAAGGATAAACTTCGAAAGAAAATTAAAGTTCAAGGAGAAGAAATAAAAATTTGTCTGGAGTATTGCTTTATACGGAAATGAAATATGTATGATAAACAGTTTGTGTTAGAACTGAATGGAATATTTAGAACTGTGATGCCACACAGGAAATCTGGAGGTTAGTTGGGTACATCGAATATCTAATGAGGAGGCAGGAGGAGACAGGGGTTACTTGTTACAATTATTTTCAATAACTGTGGCGCAAGAAAGTTTGATTACTATTTTAATGCCACAGATTTTAATATGTGACATCTTCATTGTACATTCAGCATATATTTTTTCCTTATTTCCACTTAAGAGAAATATTCCTAACATGATGTTATTTCCGTTCATGTACACTGTAACACTTGACTTAAAGATCGCCCACGGGTTTTTTTTCTGGAGGGTATCAGTTTATTGCCATAAATGGTGTAGGCTATTAAACATTAACCAAAAATGTATAGTTCTGTATAGTTGTTATTCTCTTACTAGCAATTTGTTGTCAGTATTACAAAAGAGTTTGTTTCCTTTCTACAAATTATTGATAATCTCGCATCTTCAGAAAACTTTATTCTGATGATTTCAGTTCGGTCATTTAAATTTCATTATTAGAATTACAGTTCTTACAAATATAATTTTTATCAAAACTCGCACAATTCCACTGGTAGCTAACTGTCATTCAACGGTTCCACCTCTTTCTTTTTCATAGTGTAAAGAATAATTTACTCATGTATTTAAAAACAGGACTCAGCACTTGCTTTCGCTTACAGATCACCTTACGTTCGCCAACTTTGGCATTTGGTATATCTTAAGTGTTAACACGAATATCTGGCGCCGATGTGGGAAGATCTGATGATGAAATTGAGACTGAGTGCTACAAGTAGGCCTATAATTCACGGATGATCAGTCACGGCCAACGGCAAGAAATTTTCATCACAAAGTGTGTCTTCATTGAATGACAAAATAGCGGTCGCTATGAATCATACCGTGATGTCCTTTGATGTCACTGCGTTTCTCAGTGTCTGCTGCACTACAGGAGGAGTGGGATAAATATAGTTCTCCCATAGTTATTTCTAATGTACATCGCATGCACTGTTGATAAACGTCTTGAAAGTTCGAGAGACAGCCCTGACCAAAGTCTGTTATTTATCACGTGTGTGCCCCCTAGGGACTCAAGGTTCTTTTGTCAGTTTGTGCGTGGCGCACATAGGGCCCCAAGCTATTGCAGCCCATTCTTCCTTTCCTGGTTGAATTTCCTTCACACTGCCCTCCCTCCATATCCTCACTCTTTCCCTATTTATATCGACATGTCTGTCCACATGATTCCCTGTAGTGCTTGTAGTTTTGTTCCTTGTCCCTGTTATTTCATCCTTTTGGCATTTACTTCCCCACTTGAGATTTGACCTCTACTTTTAGTGTGAGCCATTTGAGGAAGAGCTCCCTCCGCAGAGTCTACAGTGTGGATTCCTCTCCCCCATTCCCCCCTTCCTTACCCTCTCTCTTCCCTGCTGCAGCCCCCTCCACCCTGCTAGGTCACCAGCACAGGTAGCAAGTCCGTGTTGTGGAGCTGTTATGTACCCACCCAGCTGAGCCCCTTGACAACACAGGGGTGACACTACTGATACCTAAACTGTTCGCTCCCCATGTATGCCAACGAGTGGTTGCTGGTTTCCTGGAGCATCAGAACTCCCAGCAATGGCTGCCATGCCAGGCAGTCCTTGCTGTGGCTGCATGGCACCCATGCAGAGAGCCCATGAACAGATGGGGACACATTCACTCCCACAAAGCCATTTTTTTGTTTGTTTGTGGAGAATATCGAGGACAAGTTTGGTGAAGTGGAGTGTCTCAGTAAGATGTGGTCGGGTCACAACCAATCTGCAGCTCTTCGTGCTTTTGATCGTCTTGGCAATGTCCCAGTGTCTATTAACACTCACCAATTTCTGTATATGGTCCTGGGACTGAGTTTTCGTAAGAACCTCATCCTGAAAACTGAAGAGGAACTCTGGGCTAATCTGGAGCTATGGGGCATTCATTTTGTTTGACATGCACAGAAGGGTTTCAAAGACAAGAGCACTGATACTGGTACCTTCATTCTGACTTTCGAGGGGGGATACCTCCAGATACCCCCAGGTTATGTGCTACAGATCTTATGTGAAGCCGCATGTCCACTATCCATGAGGTACTTGAGGTGCTTGCATTTTGGACCTATGTCTTCCCACTGAATGGTGGACGCTCTGTGTGGTGACTGTGAACATCCACTCCATGAGGGAAGCCCCTGTGTTCTGCCACCTGTGTGTGTCAGTCTTCATGACTGCCACTCCCCTCGCTCGCCAGATTGCCCAGATTACAAGAGAGAAAAGAAGATCGAAGAGAAAAAGTACCTGCATTGCCTGTCCTGTGCTGAGGCTCGTCAAAAATATGAGAGACTCTATCCAGTGTCACTTTCTTCAACTTTTGCCTCTGTTACATCATTTTCCCCTCCTACCTCTTCCTTACCCCAGTCCTGTCCCCCTCACCCCTCCCCCTCCATTGCAGTTCCCACAACCTCTCCTGTGGGAGCTGTTTCCCCTCCCTGGTTGAAGAAGTGCCACTTTCTTTGGCACCAGCCTCCACCACAGGACCCCATCAGGTGCCCATCTGTGTGCTCAAAGGTTGCCAACTCTCTTTCGATTCTGAATCTTGCAGATGCCTGTTCATCCTCTGTGCTGTGCCCTCCTCCACCTTTGAAAGAGAAAAAGAAGAAACTTAAGTCCCAAGACAAGGCCCCCTGGTGCCCCGGGAGGTGCCATGTCCTCACGCACAAGCTGAATATGAATTATTATTTATGGATGACCACTGACCAAGTGACATGACCTCTCGGCTTTTTTATGTCTAAAATGAACTCTCGCCACATGATCATCCAGTGGAATTGCAATAGATACTATTCTCACCTACTGGAAATACAACATCGTGTCCTCCTATTCTGCTGTCTTGCTATTCAAGAAATGCACTTCTGTAATGACAATTCTTCAACATTTCATAGTGGCTGGACACTCTGTCGGAACCGTACTGGCCCAGGATTAGCATTTGGCGGGGTCTGCACTTTGGTTCACTCTGACGTTATTATTGACTGGGCCCCCTTCGCACTAACGTGGAAGCAACAGTGGTTAGAGTGCAACGACTCCAGCAATCACCCTTTGCAATGTCTGCCTCCCTCCAAGTAGGACACTTCAACGGTATGGGACTCCAAATTGGCCAATTTATTACAGACTTAGATTTGTGCCTTCTCAATGATGGTTCCCCTGCCCACTTCAGTGTTGCTTATGGTACCTTTACTGCTATCGGTCTCACGATTTCCTCCCCTCCTCTCGTGCCTTCCCAACATTGGTCGTCCATGATGATCTTTGCGAAAGTGACCGCTTTTCGATGACTATCGTTCCCCTCCCGCCGCCAGGCAGTCAGGCCCCCATGTTGGGCATTCCACGGAGCCAACTGGCCTTTATATACGTCTGTTGTGCAGTTCGACACCTCAGACACGAATTGCATTGACACAGTCATACAAGGTGTCCCTTCCACTACTCTTCATAGTGCTGGCACTGCTGTCCTCCTACCCACAAGTCCCCCTCGTCGTCGACCATTACTGTGGAGGACCAAGGATGTAGCAGTCGTTGCCCAGTACCGCTGTCAGACGCTGCAGCGTTTTAAACGAAACCCTTCACAGACCAGCCTCCTCTCTTTTAAGCGTCTCCATGCTAAGGCTCGTTACTTTATTGAGCAGAGTACAAGGGAATGCTGGAAGCGCTATATTTCCTTCATGGGGACGTATGCCGCTTCATTGCAGATTTGGTCCAGGCTCCATAGCCTTCTGGGCCACCAGAGTCTTCATGTGACATGGCCTCAGGCCCAGAATCCATCCACTATGAGATGATCCAACACTTGGACGTTCCCCAGAGACAACATTTCTTCATGGTCTTCAACTGCATTTGGCTCGCAGGTGCTTTCCTGGCGCAATGGCGGGACACTGTAGCTATCCCTGTCCTTAAGCGTGGGTAGAACCTAACGCCTCTCGATAGCTACCTTCCTATTAGCCTGACGGATATACTTTGTAAACTGTTCGAGATGATGGTTAGCTTCAGATTATTTTTGGTACTCGTCTCCCTGGGACTTTTGTCCCTGTATCAGTGTGGCTTCCGCGAAGGATATTCTCCATCAAACAGTTTACTCACCTTTACGGCAATCTGAAAGGCTTTAACTAACGCCTGGCATCTTGTCCCCGTCTTCTTTGACCTAGATAAGGCATAAAACACAGCCTGGCGCCCTCCATGACTGGGGCTTCTGTGACCCCTTCCAATTTTTATCCGCTTTATCTCACCGGCTCTTCCTGCTTCAAACGGGCACTACACTCAGCACTCCTCGGATTCATGTGGACGGTATCCCATCCCACAGCGTTCTGTGTTAGGTGTCACACTCTTCCTTGTAGCCATCAATGGACTTTTAACTTCTGTTGGTCCTGTGGTTACCCCAGCGTTGTACATCGACGATTTTTGCATCTGGTGCAGCTCCCACTCGGTAGCATCTGCTGAGCACTGGCTCCGAGGTGCCATCCGACTGGCCTCTGTATGGGCCATCTCACATTTTTCTCGCTCCAAAACGCGGGTTATGCATTTTTGTCGTCGACCCACAATACATTCCAAGCCAGCTACTCGATGTTGTAGCACAGTCCCGTTTCTTAGCCTTATTTTCGATAAAAAGCTGATATGGCTGCCCCATATTCACAACCTTCCTGGCCCACACATCTCCATCTTTACTATGCCCTGGTCTTGTCCAGACTTTATTATGCTAGACAGGTTTATGGCTCAGCAGCTCCTTCCACTCTGCAAATACTTGGCCCTGTTTACCAATGTCAGGTGCATCTGGATATTGCCTTTCACACTAGTCTTGTTGACAGTCTCCTCTCATAAAAAGGGAATACCCCTCTACAAATATGACGGATCCAACTCTTAGTTTCTTATACAATCGCCATTCGCTAATTCCCTGACCATCCCGTGTACCTGTCCTCTTGGCAGAAGACATCCACACATGGGCGGAATTGCTGCCTGGAATGCATCTCACTTTCCTGTGTCAGGAACTCTGTCTACACTCACTGGAATGCATCCCGTATTTTTCCTCCCACACCCTTTCCCCCTTGGATGGTGCCTAGACCACAGATGAGAAGCGACACATTCCAGGGCTCTAAAATTTCTGTGAGCCCCATAGTTTCCAGCATCTTGTACATGCCATCCTTGCAGAGTTCCAGGGTGCCACCATCTGCTACACTCGCAGTTCTAAGACAATAAGACAGCATACGCTTTCACGTCTCCTGTTGGCTTAGAACACTATTTATTGCTGTGATCATGTAGTGTGTTCACAGCAGAGCGTCTAGGCACTCACAGAGTACGCCATTTTTTTCACAGGCCTCCTTCCCCAGTGTTTCAATTTGTACCGACTCAATGAGCAGCCTCCAGGCTATCGACCGATGTTACGCTCGTCACTCTTTGGGGCCACGCCGCCTGCTCAGTTGTCTTTTTCTGGGTCCCAAGTCACGTGGGCATCCCAGGGAATGAAACGGCTGACTCTTTGGCTAGGGGAGCAGATACTTACTCCCCATTCCTCTCATGATTCCGGATGTGGATACGCGGATCTACGTCAAATCTGTCTTTGCCACAAAGTGGAATGACATCTGGTGCACTACTGCCCTCAGTAATAATACAGCACAATCTGCAGTTTGGCTCTGTTCATGTCGATCCTCTCAGAAGGATTCCACTGTTTTATGCTGCCTACCCACTGGTCATACAAGGCTCACCCAGTGTTTCGAACTTTATTACGAAAAACACTGCTTTCTAATTACTCATCTACGAAGCGCTCTTTAAAGTTATTCCAGGGAAATACTAAAATCGTGGCACCGAATTACCACTTGCACAAGTGAGAGGTGTCCATTGTCTTTGGCAATGGCAACTCTCATTTATATTTCTAACAATGTAACAATACTTAATACGACTGATCATCATGTTCTTCTGAGAACACAAGTTTGATCGAAATAATATCATTTCTTGATCGTAATACTATCATTTAATTTATTGATTGGCTACTCCATGGAGTATTCTGTGTACCACGACCAGATAATGGATATAATTGGGAGGAGAAACAGCATTGGTCGTATTTTTTTGTTTTATTATCCGCAAAATCGATTTTCGGTCACTTAGTGACCAACCTCAGTGCTGTAATATACAATTAAAATTGGTAGGCACTGGTATCAATAAGTTTAGAGCGAGTTGATGTGATCGCTCTAAGCTTATTGATACCAGTGCCTACCAATTTTAATTGTATATTACAGCGCTGAGGTTGGTCACTAAGTGACCGAAAATCGATTTTGCTGATAATAAAACAATAAAATACGACCAATGCTGTTTCTCCTCCAATTATATCATTTAATTTACTTAGCACAGACATACTGTCGGTGTCTGCAGACCAACACCAAGTTATAAAAGAATGACCAGTGGAATCTAAATGTTTTTATTGATTGAATATGTTGAGAATGCCCACTGTAGGAAGGTTGGATAGTCTGCAAAACTTACGTTTCAGTCTTTGGGAGGAAAAGCGCGAGATCTTTCCCATTGTGTAGAGGAGAGGTTTGACCGGCAACTTTAAACTGGGGAAATAATTCTGAGCTGATGACTGGCTGGGAGCCCCCCCCCCCCCCCCCCCACCGCGCGCGTTCAGGCGAGCAGAACGGTAGCGTGGGTCCGAGTCGTGGACTGCTGCTGAAGACTTGGACGAGAGAGGATGCTTTTCTGAGATGGGTCGGGCCATGCTCGATTTACGAGTGGGAAATGTGCTATGTTTATGATTAATGGTTTCGCATTAGGTGAACAACCTTTTTTTGCAGCTAGGCGTAAAGTAATATTAATATTTTGGGGGAACGAAATTTATTTAGGTAGGTAATGTTCAGTAGAAGGTGCTGTAAAATTGTTGCTTTCCTTTGTGATAGTAATTTGCAACTTTGGGGTTTTATAACAATTTCACGGAGAATAATTTAATCTAATTTGTTTGAGCAAGCAAGTTTATTAGGAAAAATGAAATATTTAAGTGCGGGTGGCAATTTATTTAGTTTTACCCCTGGCACCCACCACGTGGGGCTGATCAAGAATTTTATAACTAGTGGACACAAGTGCTAGGGACCCATAGCATGCAAGTAGGAAGTGTGCTATTACACGAAATATGCGTGTGAAATTAATTACTGTTATAAATTTTCAGTTTTCTTACATATCTGCAACCTTGAAAGATTTAGTAACGTGGATCCTTTGCTAAGGACGCGTGGTATCTCGTGTGAAAGCGTGTATCGAATTTTAGCAAACCAAGTGAAGATAATGCTTACTTATTCATGTTTATTGGAATGTAGGGTCACTTGGGGAGATTTCCTCAATAATTAAAATAGCTAAGCGGGGAAAGAGATTATTAAACGTAGACATGAAATTTGGCTGCAACAAAGTAAGTAGTTCATCTTGAATGTGTGTATTTTGTCTGTGTAATTTTGGAAGCGTTTTCATATTTCAATGGATGAATTTGTGTCGGGAGTTGGCAGCAGTACAATAGTGGCTATTAAAGTGAATGATCAAGTACGCGCGGAAGTTATATATAATAATTTTGGTTTTCGGTAGAATAATTTTGAGTAGAGTTACTGTATGGTGAATATCGGAACTGCTAATGGCTCGATTCTTACGTTTCTCCTGTGCATATGTTGGTGCTTTAATTGTGGGTGCATATTGATTAATGGATACAGTTGTGGACTATCCTTTTCTTCCGATCCAAAAGGGGGCACTTGTGGTAATAAGAGATAGCAGTCCGTAGGAGACCATAGTTTTAGTAAAAAGTCAGATGCGTTAACGGTAAATGAAGATACCAAGTCAGATGCGTTAAATTTTACATTGTTAATAGGAAAGTCAGATCAGTGTAAATTACATCGTGGAATCTGATGCAAATTTCAAGTTGTGTAAAGACCAGCCGCCTTAATAATTGTTTCAAGAAGTGAGTGTTTTTGTTATTATAATAATCTTAAATGGTTAATGAATAAACCAATTTGTCCTAAAAAAATTCAAATTTGAGTCGGAACATTCTCTGTATAAGAATAGACAAACCTTTCATTATTTTGTTTTATTATCAGTAAAAGAAAGAAATTTTATTTAATAATTTTACTAAATGTATGAATGTCAATCATTGGGCCAAGCAGAATTGACATAGCTTTCAAGTTAGGGCATTTATACAAAGGTCCTACAAATAAATCCGTTGCGCATAGTGTAAAACTGGAGCAGTAGAGGGTACCTTGCACAAGTAGTAAGAGCCAATGTCACTGTTGTGCCTTTCTCTCCAGAAATGGCAGCTCCAACCAGTTTAGTGCTTTTGTTGCAATAATCTTTCATTTTTTTATGCTGTTGTCACAACATTGTCATCCACTCATATAGACGTCTTGATATTAGAATTTCAGTTTATCATAAACACCGGAAAGGTTATTCAATTTTATGTGCATGTTGTGTGTTACATATGGCGCACATAGGCGATGATTTTCAGCTCTTCATAAACCCTGATAGACACTTATTTGATGCATTTAATTTTCATTCTAACCATATGGAATTTTTATTTGATGACTGGTGGCATACTGATAGGCTAATTTCCTTACACATGTCAAATAGTCCATAAAATAGGTCTGAGACACCTTCGATACAATCTTCAAGCGCCGGTTCTTGTTCACTTGGCGGGACCTTACGAGATATGTCACATCCAGCATTAGGCCCAACCAGATTCTCGACATATATTGAGAACTATATATCTCATTTACATCTCCATTAATTGACAGCAAGACACTCCATAAACAACATATTTAACATTTTATGTACTGGTTCATTGTGTTTGTTGTGGATGATAGCAATAACTTTGAAAATTAATTCACGTTAAAAGAGTCAGTTTATTCATACATGCTATAAATATGGATTTATGCATACATGTTAGTTCCACATCTCCTCCTAAACCACTGGGTCGATTCCAACAAACGCTGGTGCACTTATCACTTGTCGTATACAAAGAAACATTATGGGAGTAAGAACAAGCTACCTTTCAAAGGGTTGGGTGTTGGGGAGAAAGAGAAGCGTAGCTCACAACGCACAAATAGGCAGACTATATTCATCCAATATGTTAAAACAAGAGCATTTAGTGACCTGCTAAAAACTTTACACATAATTTTCACGCTAAGCCCCCTCTCCCCGCCCACCCCCCGACAAAGAAAGGGAAAAAAGTTCATTGTTAGCTACATTTTCCTTGTTTATGCAGTAAAATAACCGGATCAGGCATGACGTTTTAATTTATTCATTCCTTATTGCCAGCTCTATTCGCAACACATTTCAGGGACAGTATCCACATATACCCCTCGAAGGACATGTAAAAATTATATCATTGTATGCCACATAGTTCAGCAAATATTACGCCATACACAATGAGCTGCGTGAAAACAAAACTGCAGGGAGAAATTCGCTAGAGATTGAGATAAGGCATGTGTGCAAATAAGAATGAAATCTGTTAAATATACAAGAAATGTATGTGACGTGCGTATGGAGGTACTGGCCCCAGTTGAAAGGTCCTCTAAAACGTCAGGACCGGTTCAAAGAAATTTGATATGCTTGTTACTTACTACCTGGAATGGAACACTTTGGGGGCAAAATGGACAGTGAAAGTGGAAAGGGAGGAAATGGAAAGGGAGCAAGAGGAGATGGAGAGAGAGAGGTGGAGGAGATAGGGAGGGTGAGAAGGAGGTAGAGGGGCAGGAGAAAATTGACCTAGTAGGCGAGGATGAGATAGAGGGAAGCAGCAAATGGAAATGGACAGGAAGTGGGAAGATGGACATGGGGGGAGGGGGGGGGGAAGCAGGTGGACAGGGTAGAGGAGCACATCGGAGGAGAGAGAGACAGGAGGAAATGGTGTGGTGCGTTGTGGGAGGTGGTCAGAGAAAGGGGAGAGGAGAAGGACAGAGGGAGGGGAAGAAGGAGATGGATAGAGAGAGGGGGAAGAACGAGATGGACTAATAGGAAATTGGAACAAATACATGTCCGGGCAACCCCGGATAATTAGCTAGTGTTACATAAAATAACGCTTCTTTGCATAATCAAACTGTAGACTTCCGTGTTGTTATAAATTAACTACCAACAGAATCAGTTTCCGTTTTTGAGCAAAATCAATGTAACGTCATGAAAATTATTCCATATTTATTAGCGGCCTTCTTCAGTGGAGAACAAGCCGTTACTGAATGTCGCACTCGCGAACCCTGTCAGGTCCAAAACAACACAAAGGGAACTCCATTAACAGGCATTTGCAGGGCAACCTGAAATTCTAAAACCAGCCATCAGTGATGCAAGGGTGGTGTCAAAGCCATAAAACACTAACTATGGAGCAGTGGTCCGATGAATCTTGTTTCACACTGTTCCCAGCTTCTAGTCCAGTTAACGTCACAACAGTGAAACATGATGAGGGTTCGGTGATGATTGGGTAGCCATATCGTGGTAGTCCATGGAGCTGAGGGTCACTCTGTAGGGTCGCATTACTGTAAAAGATTATGTGACCATTTCGGCTAATCAGGTTTATCCCACGCTGCAAAATTTGTTCCCCAGCGGTGATACTGTGTTCCAAAAAGATAAGGCTGTTTACATAACTCGTGTGTTTCGGGGCAGGTCTTGGGAGCACGATGATGAAATATCGCTTCTCCCCTGGTGACCACAGTCACCAGATTTAAACATTATTGATGCTTTGTAATCTAATTTGGAGAAGAGATTGCTTGACCACCATGCACCTCCACTATAGTTACCTGAACTTGTCATTAATTTGAAGGACGACTGGAAGTTGTTTCGAATGCCAACAGGTTTGCTGCAGCTTACTGGGCATGGTATGCTGTTATATTTTTGGTTCTTCCATATCTTTCTCAAGCCCTGTGTTACTCCAGAGTATGTAGCTACGAAACGGCACTACAAGATAACATGAAGAGTCATAGAACGCTATCTAATCAGAGCGCGGAGTCTTCGACCCTTGAATGACCCGCATAAGCTCTTTGTGTCCTTGGGTAACGAAGTGTACCAATTAGTTACGTACTAAATTCTCGGAGAGCCAAGTGCACCGGCCGGGCTCAGAAGCCAATGTCCTCGTTTATTTCGCCCTTTCCGCAGATACGCTTCCGGATCGATGGCCATAGTGCGGTCGTTTGATATGTCTGCTTGATTAACGAGTCACCTGCTGCCACACGGTGTACGTCTTTGCCACCACCGCTTCTCATTCGTAGAATACTAGCACTAATTAGTGCTGCTTGACGCTTATCAGCTCTCTCCCTCCCTGTAGTCTACATCTGCAAACCACGTTGAGAACATGGCAGATTACATTTAGAATGGTCTCACAAGTTAAGATTTTTTCCCTTTCCTGTGGCGTGCGGAGTGCGGGAAGAGTGTTTACGCATGTTTGTGTGTGTTAAAACTAAATCTACTTGGGTAATGTGTAGGGGACAGAACAATATATCTAGGTTCTTCACTTAATACTGGTTCTTGAAACTTTTTAAGTAGGTTTTAGTGAGATAATTAGTATCCATACTCGAGATTCAGATTTTTCAACATTTCTCTTGACGCTCTTCTGTGTTTTCTCGAGGAATTGAACTTGTGTGAATCAAACGGGTTTGTAGCTGAGTGAGTTCGTCAAAACGTTGCAATGTTTCGATGAGAGTCATTTCCATGAACGTCTGGCGAAGTTTCGAGCCGACAATTTATTCATCCTTACGCAGGCTCTGTAGCGCAGCTGCCATGTCTGGCGAGTTCGTTCAGACTCTACCTCGCGTGCCGTAATGATTTCTCTCACCTGAGAGCGGTCACAGCATACTGTGATCAGTAATGGGTCCCAAGAGTAACTTAGTTGGTGCTTACCATCTCTGTCTGCGCGGTCATCATTTGTGCCAATTTAGACAGCCTCCTTTATTACTATGTCCCATAAGCCACTGGTCCTATGCCGCACTCTCGTCCATGCGAGATCAAACGTACAACTGTCTTCCGAGCTGAGCTCAGCGACAGCCGGCGAATGTACTTGCCATTCTGCGGGCGCCGCTGCTGAACTCAGTCCCACTGGATACTGAGCTAAACGTACTAGAACTTTAAACTCATTCGATGGTCGGAAGACTATTTTAAACTTCAAATTTCTGAAGGTTCTTTGCGATCTTTTGGGATGGCAATCTCACACATGGCAGAAATGTCCGTCGCTTGTCCTATTCAAATCGTTTAAATGGCTCTGAGCACTATGGGACTTAACTTCTAAGGTCATTAGTCCCCTAGAACTTAGAACTACTTAAACCTAACTAACCTAAGGACATCACACACATCCATGCCCGAGGCAGGATTCGAACCTGCGACCGTAGCGGTCGCGCGGTTTCAGACTGTAGCGCCTTTAACCGCTTGGCCACCCCGGCCGGCGCTTGTCCTATTCCTGAGTTGTTTCGGAGCTGCATGTTGCATGTAACGCCCTCGTAATTTTTGAGTCACTGAATCCCGTCTTGGATTTATACGCTCGGACAGTTTGACAGACCCGCTTTCCTTGTCTCTTATGGTCCGAGCCCTTTGAGCAAGAGTCTTTTGAACAATGTTGTGTTGGGCTACGTGCAAGGTTTTCGTGTACACGGGGCGACCTAACTTGGTATCTTGCTTTTTCCATCCCAATTGTTCCGGAATAGGTGACCGTACTGCGTTGCAACGTCTTCCCGATATTTCGCCTGAGGATTATGGGAGTAATACGCATCGAAACGCACCGTTTTGGCGAACTCACTCTGCTGGAAACCCGAGAGTCTTACATTCGTAAACCTGTGACCATTTGTGCCGCCCTTCTTCCCATACACTGAGTATCCCTTGTCACTTCTATTTTGCACCTCTCACACATTTTTCAGGAAAATTGTACAATGTGAGATACTAGTATTAGTAAGAAACCTCCTTTGTAGACTGAATTTTCCCGGTATCCCGCAACTGAACCGAAGTCACCCACTCATCTAACCAAGAACTGAACCCATGTGATGATTTCCAAACTGTAACACCCAGCTATTTATGTGAGTCCACTGATTTTCGATGTGACTTACATTATCAGTCTATTAATGATAGTTAATAACTGGGCCAAAAATTTCAAGGCAGCCGGTATATATTTTCTGTAACAAAACAGTGGAATTCTGTATTCATTATTGTATTTTTCTTTACCTTAAGGAACGTTTTCATTTTTCTAAAAGCCACGGTCATTCTAATAATTATTTTATGTGGAAAATCAGATACACTATGTTCGTGTAAATTGTAGCAGTTGTATCTGTAAATGCAGAGCTGTAACTTTAAAATCATCTAATTTAGAATAACAGCTGCGAAACAGTTTGTTCTACGCCGGAAAAGAGAAAATAGGAAAAACCTCTAAATGGTACCAGTTTTCTCTTTCATTAAAGAAGCAGTATCTCAATTGTTACAGCAAGATACAGGATGGGGCAAATAAAAGTGTCCGGAGGACAGAGTTCCAGGGTACAGACAAGCACAGCAGCGGATAGGAAATTCAGCACTGACTATAGCAATGGTGAAAGTGACCAGCAGTCATCGCTTGGAAATTTCGGGCCCTAGTCAGCAACTTGTGAAGCGGACCGAAGCAGGACTGCTGTAATTACTGCGGTCTCATCCGAAATGCTCTGTTACAATTATTCAAGACTATGGGGATTGTTGTGATGCACCTTAGACTTGGGGCTCCTCACATAAAGTAATCGCACAATGGTAGATAAGGTGACCTGGGTGGCCAAATATGGTCGCGACAAGACTGACACCTGCTATCAACTATTGTCAGGTGTGAAGATTGTGTAAATTTTCTCCAAGGTTCAGCAGACTGTATGAGCAGTTTCTCCATCCTGTTGGGAGCAACTGTAGGCCTCTTCCTCCTCTGTTAATACTGCCAAAAAATCCGGAACACTATTATTTGCTTCTCCCAATAATTCGATTTAAAGATAAGAGATTGTCAGATCTTTGAAATAGTCTCATAGCACCTACGATAACTCAGTTCCTGCTAGGTAGCCTGCTTTTAATAGTCCAACAAATCATAACTAAATTCGAAATAGCCGGCTGTTGTGTCCGAGCGGTTCCCCGCTTCAGTCCGGAAACGCGCTGCTGCTACGATCGCAGGTTCGAGTCCTGCCTAGGGCATAGATGTGTGTGATGTCCTTAGGATAGTTAGGTTTAAGTAGTTCTAATTCTAGCAGACTGATGACCTCAGATGTTAAGTCTCATAGTGCTCAGAGCCATTTGAACCATTTTTAAATTCGAACTCTACTCTCCAAAGTACAGATTTCTCCCAAATAAAATGTTTATTCAGGCAAACGTGATAGGTTTTAACAATTCTGGAAGTACCCTAGTTTACATATAAATGTATATCCAGTTCATTGTTTCTGAAGTGTGGTAAACGGTGTTTCTGTTTAGAAACAATAATGTGGTACGCAACTAGGAGCCAAACATAACAATGCGTACCCATTCACGAAAATATAGGTACACTAAATCTCAGTGACACACATACACTTAACGTGAAACGAAATAAAAATCATTGCCTAGACCATAAATAAAAATCTTTTTATAAAGTACATTTTTATATAATCACGTTAAAATATTCATTTCTTTAAGGCCCATTACCAGCATGTTCTTTGCATGATTAAAGTGGTGTTTCTCCAAAATTGTTATATTACTTACAAAACATTATTTTCTGCACTTCATGTCTTCTTTCTTTATTGTGATTTAATTGATGAACTCGTTATCTCCATATATAGTCTTCACAAACCAAGTTTTCTGATTTCTTAGTCGTTATGGAAATTCACAAAAAAACCTTTTCACCAGAAACTTGGCTTTAAGCTTTTGTTCAATGCCAGATCGATTTCAAAATATGAGAAGCCCCTTTTTTATCTACTTCCATTTGACTGTGGGAATCTAAGCTCATAAGATTGAACATGAACTAAATAAATATTTAAGACAAGGGGGCATTTGGAATGATTTTTATCGTATTCCATTTATTTAATCATTCTCACAGTTTAACGTTCTTAAAAAAGAAACGAACCTAGCTTTTAAAACGGGTCTTACATGTCTTTTTTTATTTTTGCGTGTTTCCTTTAGTTTTATCATGCTGTAGAGTACATTTTTAAAACCTGATGCTCTTTATTGTAATAGTTGAATAACAATTGTAAATATGGCTCTAATATCGACAGTAAATTCCAGTGCCTGTTAATCAAGTCACTGGAGACATCTACATAAAACCAATTTACCACGTGGTAAGAAAGATTTTGGGATATATCCCATGCTAAAACAGCAAATTACCGACTTGCCACATTTACATAATGAAATTATCGCCAGAGTAATCACCTTAAGGGTATAATAGGAATAAAATCACATTGCTCCGCCCTTTTTTATTTACGTCATTTACGGTTAACTGCTAATACCATCATTCACACAATGAATAAATTACATAATGTGCTGAAATTGACTGCCATCAACCTCAATGCAAGCATGATATTGACGAGAAGGAATCTGACGCACGCTGACAAATATATCGGGTGTGTTTCGAATTACATCACAGTCAGCTGCAATACTGGCAACAAGGAAATACAGCACTGAGACTCCCCGTTGCAGACATCCACGCTGAAGTGAGGCGGTGTATGGCCGAGCTGTTCTAGGCTCTTCAGTCCGTAACTGCGCTGTTGCTACGGTCGCAGGTTCGAATCCTGCCTCGTGCATGGATGTGTGTGATGTCCTTAGGTTAGTTATTTTTAAGTAGTTCTAAGTCTAGGGGACCGATGACCTCAGATGTTAAGTCCCATAGTGCTTAGAGCCATTTGAACCATTCTGAGGCGGTGTACCGTCGTGTCGTATCTACATCCTCGCACTAACGGGCAAGGTTATATTCTGAAACTCAGGTAGAACTCTTTGCACGAATCTCAAGTACAGGTGGTCATTCAGACGTCCAGGTAGAAGATATGACCCAATGAGATTGTCGCCTATAGTGCCGGCCCAGATATCCACAGTAAAACCAACTTGATGGTGTGATTCTACTACAACGTGAGGCTATTCCTCATCCCACACATGGCTATGCTTGCTGTTCGAGATACCATCATGATCAAATGAGGCCTTGTCAGAGAACAGCACGATTTGGAGAAAATATGGTCGATAAGTCTATTGTTGGAGGAATCACTGACACAATGCGACCTTATGTGCAAATTCAGTCACAACCACTGCACGGACTCTTCGTGGGAGATATGGGTGTAACTGTTATTCGTGAAGGTCCCTGGTTCCTTCCTTCCAGTGAACAAGTCTCCCGCATTCGTCGATCGAGAGAAATAAACACACGTCGTGACGGATGGTACCTGTTAGAAGATCGTTCCACGTATATCCTTTCAGCAGCAAGAGCATTGCACCCCAAACACAAGGTGCATGTCAGTGAGTTCTGCGAAACTGTACCGGTACTGCTCCATTGTATTACATTTTACGTCTCTGAATAGCACTTAGTAATAAATGGGCTTGTCGTTGATTCATAGCACATTCTGTCATGGAACAACATAAGTACGATACAACAGACCTACCTTACGGACAAGTAAAGTAACCAGAACCTGTATCATGACATCCTAGTAATCAGACTCGTACTCCTTGTTTCCTTGCAGGAAATAAAGAATGCACATTTAAATAAACAGCACAGTACGTGTAAATCTTTACCCATGTTAGTTGTACAAAAGCTGGAATACCGTAATGCTAGACAAAGCGGTAGACAAGTTTACTTCCATATCTCCTTAAGATTGCTTCTCCGAGCGTAGGTTCCGAACCTCAAATTGTACAGTGGAGCATTCTCTATGTCCTGTTCGGTAATTTTCACATCTGTCAACACCTGCTTTCTTTGGGATTGGAATTATTATATTCTTCTTGAAGTCTGAGGGTATTTCGCCTATTTCATACATCTTGCTCACCAGATGGTAGAGTTTTGTCAGGACTGGCTCTCCCAAGGCCGTCAGTAGTTACAATGGAATGTTGTCTACTCCGGGGGCCTTGTTTCGACTCAGGTCTTTCAGTGCTCTGTCAAGCTCTTCACGCAGTATCACATCTCCCATTTCATCTTCATCTACATCCTCTTCCATTTCCATAATATTGTCCTCAAGTACATCGCCCTTGTATAGACCCTCTATATACTCCTTCCACCTTTCTGCTTTCCCTTCTTTGCTTAGAACTGGGTTTCCATCTGAGCTCTTGATATTCATACAAGTCGTTCTCTTATCTCCAAAGGTATCTTTAATTTTCCTGTAGGCAGTATCTATCTTACCCCTAGTGAGATAGGCCTCTACATCCTTACATTTGTCCTCTAGCCATCCCTGCTTAGCCATTTTGCACTTCCTGTCGATCTCATTTTTGAGACGTTTGTATTCCTTTTTGCCTGCTTCATTTACTGCATTTTTATATTTTCTCCTTTCATCAATTAAATTCAATATTTCTTCTGTTACCCAAGGATTTCTACTAGCCCTCGTCGTTTTACCTAATTGATCCTCTGCTGCCTTCGTTACTTCATCCCTCAAATCTACCCATTCTTCTTCTACTGTATTTCTTTCCCCCATTCCTGTCAATTGTTCCCTTACGCTCTCCCTGAAACTCTCTACAACCTCTGGTTCTTTCAGTTTATCCAGGTCCCATATCCTAAACTTCCCAACTTTTTGCACTTTCTTCAGTTTTAGTCTACAGGTCATAACCAATAGATTGTGGTCAGAGTCCCCATCTGCTCCTGAAAATGTATTGCAATTTAAAACCTGGTTCCTAAATCTCTGTCCTACCATTATATAATCTATCTGATACCTTTTAGTATCTCCAGGGTTTTTCCATTTATTCAACCTTCTTTCATGATTCTTAAACCAAGTGTTAGCTATGATTATGTTGTGCTCTGTGCAAAATTCTACCAGGCGGCTTCCTCTTTCATTTCTTAGCCCCAATCCATATTCACCTACTATGTTTCCTTCTCGCCCTTTTCCTACACTCGAATTCCAGTCACTCATGACTATTAAATTTTCGTCTCCCTTCACAATCTGAATAATTTATTTTATTTCATCA
Source organism: Schistocerca serialis cubense (assembly GCF_023864345.2). NCBI lineage: Eukaryota > Metazoa > Arthropoda > Insecta > Orthoptera > Acrididae > Schistocerca > Schistocerca serialis. Next base: position 443,347,257 of record NC_064641.1, on the reverse strand, counting down.
TACATTTCTTCAATTTCTTCGTCATCTGCAGAGCTAGTTGGCATATAAACTTGTACTACTGTAGTAGGTGTGGGCTTCGTATCCATCTTGGCCACAATAATGCGTTCACTATGCTGTTTGTAGTAGCTTACCCGCATTCCTATTTTCCTATTCATTTTCAGGAACGTTATTGTACACATTCCATTGCATCAGAGATGCTGCTTTATGACTGGTTGCGTTGTCATGATGATAAAGACATTCATCAATTACGAACTGTTCAGCTATTGCACGCAGTACACAATGCTGCCAAATGTATTCATGTCCTTCTGCAACTAGCGTCCTCTTAAACGAAATAAGGCGACTACATCTTAACCAAGACAAACATCCTCACAGTGTAACACTGCCTCCACCATACCTCACTGTTGGCACTACACATGGTTGCAGGTAATGTTCTCCAGGCATTCATCAAACCCAAACCCATCCATCGAATTGCCTCAGAATATACTGTGATTTGTCACTCCAAGTCAGTTGATTCGAGTCATCCACTATCCAGTGTCGGCGTTCTTTAAAACCGCTTCAACCATCGCTTAATATTGACTACAGAAGAGTGTGACTTACGAGAAGAGGCACAACCGTTGTATCCCATTCTTTTTAACTGTCTATGTAGAATCTTTGTAGTAGCTAGATTGCTGGTAGCACTTCGTAACTGACTAGTGATTTCTTCCGCTGATCTCATTCCATTTTTTTTACAGCAACCACGGGCAATACTCGACCGTCCCTGTCAGTCAGTACATGAGGTCTTCAGCCGTGATTGATCTTGCGACAGACGACTTGGGTAGCTACATAAGGGTTGAAATGTACATCAGGGATTTGTTACTCAGGCGACATACAGTGAGTAGACCTCGTTCGACCCATTCAGCCGTTACTGATTCTCTACCGACAACACAAAACTCCCCATCTGGTATCGAGCGACGCGGGTTTCGAATCCGCGCCAGACAACATGGACCTCGATTACCACTAGAAGTCTCTGCAGCCGTCGCGCCGTAAGCCATGGCCGCGCGAGTTCCTGGCCGGCGTATAATGTGAGGACGCCACGGTGGAGCGCGTGGTCCCACCAGCAAATAGCGACGTACCCCATCCTGTATTTAAGCTCTTGCTTCTCGCTCAGCAAGGCACCCAGGCAATCATCGTAGGTCGTACCACTCGCTCCTTCCGGCTCCCGGATTTCTCCCTTACTGTCTGCATCCGTCCTTTCTGCCTCTCCTCCACCCTCACCTACCTTGGCGTCACCATTGACCGTCACCTCACCTGGATCCCTCATCTCCACTCCATCCAATCCAAAGCCCACAACTGCCTCCGACTCCTCAAACTACTTTCTGGCCGGACTTGGAGGTTGCACCCCTCTACCGTCCTCCACACCTACAAATCCTTAATCCGTCCCATCCTCTGTTATGCCAGACCCGCTTGGATCTCTGCCGCCCCCCCCCCCCCCCACCACTTCTATAGGTCCCTACAGATCCTTGAGCGTCATGCACTCCGCCTCGCCTTCCGTATACGCCTCCTGTCCCCCACACGGATCCTCTATGACCTCATTCCTTTCCCCCATCTGCTCCTATTCCTCAAACATATCCGCATACTCTACACATCCCGCCGCCTTGATCCCCCTCACCACCTGGTTGCTCCTCTCCCATCCTTGCCCCCTGCCACGCCATCACTGTTGTGTCCCCCCTACTCTCCATCTCTACACCCTTCCCCTCCTTTCCCAAGGTTGCTTCCATCAACTCCCCCTCCTGGATGATGCCCTCTCTGCATCTACCCCTCCTATCAACTCTGATCCTCCCCCCCTCCTTTCCTTGGTCCTTTCCCTGGGCTCCCTCTTCCCCTCCCTTCCATCCTGCTTTCTCCCTGCCAATCCTCTCCATACCTCCCTTCTCCCCCCCCCCCCCACTGAGTCCTTTTGTATTCCCCTCCTCTACCTTCCCCACACCCTGTCACGTCTGCCCAGCACCTCCCACCCTTTTTATGGGTCCCCATCCTCCATCGGCTCCTTTCACCCCTCTCCCCCTTCGCTTTTCCTCTCCTTCCACCCCTCTTTTTAATTTTCCCATCATCTGTCCAGTTTCCCCGTACCTGCTCTCGGCTGTGGTATGTCACATTCGCCAATATTTTAGTGCAGTTTTCCAGTGAATGTTCAGTGTTGTTCGTCTTTCTACTGTTGCGAACAGAAACTGTACTGTCGCTGGGTGTGAATTTTATGTCTTTTGTGAACAGAAACCAGACTGTCGCCGTGTTTTTAATTGTCTGTCTATTATTTTACCTGTCTGCTTCGTGTGTACTTTATTAACATCATGATCCCTTTGTTCTATGTTTTCAGTTCCACGATTTATTCGCCATGTTACTATTTAAGTCTCCGATTTTATCGCCTGTTTTTATTATTTATTCTCTTCATCTTTTTAAAACAAAGTCTGTAGGCTGAAGAGCGGCATACTAAGCTGCTGCCAGCCCGCCCCCTTTCGGGGGGATCGAAATTCAATAAAGGAAAAAAAAAAAAAAAACTCAGCAAGGCAGTCTGATATTCGCGTGAGTCTGTCGACATCTCGCCTGCAGACAACGTGTTTGCTTTATTTTGTTTCTGTGTACGAGTGGACGTTGTGGATTCGTGAGGTTGTCGCTTGTGGCGCTGTAGCTTCTTGTGTGTTGTTCGTAAAGTCTAGCTCGGTCGTCCGTCATTGTCCGTGCCCGTCCTTTCCCATTCGTTTGTTTGTTCCCGGCCCGCTCGCGTTTGGTCCCGCCTCGCTTCGTTGTTGGCAACCCCGCGACCGTTCTGGTCGCGGTTATAACACCCCGCCTCCTTTCATCTAGTAGTTCGTTCCACATTACGTAGGGTTGCTTCTAACGAGATAATGTACAACCTGCGATTGTGGGCATGATTCATACCCAGAACCAGCAATGGCGGGTAAATATTAATTACTTAATGCCAGCCACTCACGCTCCTTAGAACTTCAGAAATACCACACCTCGATATATGTGCTTGTTTTGGAAATATTGTGAATTACCTGTTTCCTGTCCTTGTCCTTTCTTTTCAACGATAAAAACTACGGGACGTTATGTATGGTTACAAATAGATACTTTTCTAACAAAATATTTTTCTTCTTTTTCAGAGCTACTTGAACCTGCGTGACATCACATATTCCACCTACGGCATCAGCACATTGGCAGCAGGTGGCAGCGGTACGTTTGGCGACTATCGATGCAGCGACAGCGAGTGCAGTTGCAGTTGCGCCACACATGTGCAGCAAGGAAAATGACTCTGCCGTGCAGTGAACAGTTGCAAACCTAGCTGCAGCTGCACTCATCATCATTGTCACCAGCGATAAACTTGAGCACGATGTTGCTCTAGTTCAGCAAACTGTAATAAATTATGGCACTGTGTGTTTGGTTTAGCCCTGTACTGTGACTTTCGGGTCCTGAGCTACACGTGAATATTACTAGCTGACTTAAAGAGATGCTGTTTACGGTGGAATGACTGTAGTAAATGTGTTTTGTCACACAGTGTTCAGTCACACAGCTATTAAGTCAACTAAGCAAGCCATTATTGGCCAAAGGGTTTAGTGTGTTGTGACAAAGTGGAACAACTGTTAGTGATGAACGAAGCAACACAAAAATTCAGCTAATTTTGCCGTCACACTACAGCTACATCCTGTGTCATCTAGTTAGCCAGCGATGGAGTGATCGTTAATACTGTCGAGAGTAGTATTCCATTTTCCCAATGTCGACTCTACTTCTCGTTTCTACGCTTCCGTCACCTTCATGATCGAGTGTTTCATATAGTTATATGATTATCCTTCGCTTTCATGCTAAATGCTTGTGACACACATTCGGTCTGACAGTGTTCATGTTGTGCATCTCAGGTTGTTCCAACGCTTGTACTGAGTTTTCTCTGTGTGTCTAAAATGACTATATGCTGTATTAGGTATAGCGGTATCGACTTTTTGAAGATTAGTGTATGAGCTCTAGGCTAGAATGCTGGCATTAGCAACTGAATAACGGTGAAGGCTGTGTTATGTTCCTGATATCAAATTTATCTTCTTGCCTCCTATGCCAATGACTTTCTCTCCAGTATTTAATATGCTTTTTATTGGAAATGGTGCGCTGCTAGTAAGAGAAAGCGCTGATTACTTACAGATGTGTCATATATGAATGTGTACGTTTAGAAAAATAATACGTTAGTTATTGCTGCTTTAATATTTCCATGAAGAATTGCACCTAACTGAAATGGCAAGTTGGTTTTAACATGTGTGTATCTTGATCAAGTTAAGACCCTGGATCACACTAAATGTAATGTGTTGCTGAGTTACGTTTCAGAGACAATCATATGAAAGTAATCAGGCAAAAATATAAATGGAACGCTATATATATCCATTTAATTACCTGGAGAAGGAACACAATACCGGGGCATGCGGACTGTCATATAGCTCCAAGCAGCAGTTTCTCTTCAGGCGTGACCGACTTGTACTTCATACTGGCATACGTTGCGTCAGTTGATTTAAGTGATACCAGTTGAAAATTTAATGGCACATCACTGTTAGTTTCTGAGAAAAGACGTATTTTAAAATAATTAAAGGAATTCAGCGGTGTAGAGTGCTGAAATTCAGCTTATTTCAGTCAGACTCTCAGTATTTGAAATCGACCGCTGACGGGTGCTTTATCAATGGCTCACGCATATCTCTGACACGGTGGAAAAGTAAAATACGCGTTTGCTGCGTTTATAAATACTCAGTGTGTGTCTTTCCAAATTATTCTGCAATTATATTTAAATTTAAATACGGGTCATTTTTAAACGTAAGAAATGTTTTTGCAAATTTTATCAGTTCTGAAATGCACAAGAATAGCAGGTATGAGCCCCACATTTAAGCTGTTAGTGTCTCGTCACGAACACTGCTTGATGTCCTGTCTTTCTTGTGCATCTTCAGAGGAATGTGAATCATTACCAATGTAAGTCTACAGGGACAGTGGTAATTGGCAGAAAATCCCGTCTTCCTAATAAGTACATAAATATTTTATGTTTAGAATTATTTATGTAAAGGTGACATGGCTAGAAATGTGATTATACATGTACCACGTCGATCAAACATCAAGCGTAAGAGTTGTAAACGTTGTCTTTGCAGTCGCTGTATAAACTAGCCTCAGCCTTGAGTAAGTTCTGTCTTAAGAGTAGACAGCTTTGTCGTCATTTTGTTCATTGAATTGAGAGACTGTAATAAGTTTGATACCCGTAGCCTTCTAGTGGAAGTCACATTTTAACAAATGTTTTGTTTCGTGACGCATGGTATGTACAAAGTCAACAACTTAAAGTATAATCTGACTTTTCCATATCTCAAATCGACTAATCCGTCGTTAAATGAAGCTAACAACATTAATATCATTCTGACAGCTTACGAAAAATTCAGATATATGAACATTACTGAGAGTTATGCATCGCTATTCAGTAATAACCGGGTTGGATGCATTTTATTCTATAACAATAAATTGTGAACAGTCTGACGTAAGGGGATTGTTGGATGCTGAAAATAAGTTATGTCAGTTTATTTGATGAAATTTTTAATCCAATATAACTCATACTAAGCTTGGTCAGTAAAGTAATCGATACTTTTGTGTCGAATGCACAAACATTCGCTTACTACAAACGACCGGTTCTCTTAGTCGTAGACTATACTTCTGTGGATAATCGTATTATGCTCTTCACCTCCAGAATGAGAAGACCAGTTGTGGATGCTGAAGCAAAAATTTACTTCTGGTAGCGTAGTCACATTTTTTTCTTCTGGTTCTAGAATTTCATTTACTAAGAGTTTAGTTACTGGTGTGACTTTCTCTTCCGAACGGTTAAGGTAGGTCCCAGGGCTAATGTTAAAATATTAAAAATCCCTTGGTCACTCATAAGACCTACCCACACCACATTTAAAAAAATTAATCTGCAAGCAATTTAGAATGTTTCCTTGTCTTCTGAAAAATTTAGTACAAAACTTTATGTTCAGTGGGAAGAGCATCAAATTCTTCGATAATAAGGTCAAGAGTTTGCCATTTTCGGCATCGAAACATTACCCATACACCCAAAACTGCAAAATTTGAAATTTTATTGTTAGTCGGTTTGACTTATGAAGGGCTCATTAATCAGAATCTACACTGTAATAAAATTCTAATTTGTATTATACTTTTACTCTCACTCTGTACCCCATTGTAATATTCACTTCGTCAAATTCCAGTTGCTTGTTACGATAAACTCATATGTATGGCCTTAATAAAATATAATATTTTTGTCTGATAACGTGCAAGTAGAGTCTTGGTACAGTTATTAGCAGCACTGAAATAGCGAAAGTCCTAAATAATAAAAAAAGGCAAGTCCTCCTTTAAAAAAACGAACAAACTTTTTCGTAATGTACATGCACATGTCTTGTCCAGAAAAAACCAATGCCTCTGTAAATGTATTATGGTGCTTTCAATATTAATAAATGTATGTGTCTATTAATAGTATATGTCTGCTTCCATGGCTTAAATTTACTCCTTATCAGTGTTGAAACATACAAAACCGCTAATAAAATGATGAAGAACGCATGAGTTACATGACTTTATCCTTTCTCCCTAATCAATCTTTGTAGTTTTGAGTCTTCCTTTCTGCCCTGATGGAGAAACATATCTGTTCGTACATGCTTTCATGTGATCAGTGGCTAAATGTTCATAATAATCTCAGTTCACCGGCCGATCCTTCTAGTTTCACGTGATCAGTATTTCACTAAATTGAGTTCGTAGTTTAGCTACAATGGGTAAGCCTTAAAATGAAAACACTTCAAGTATCATTTTTTACACATGGGATCCTACTTGCAGCAAATGATTCTGGTGTGGCGACTTTGTGGGTAGTCGTACCACGCTGGTGGATACAGCGAGCAGCGTCCACTATAGCTCGTGAACCGACGAGTTACGTAGCTGACACCCTCTGTCGCAGTTGCCCCTTTTCTTTTTAGGTCATCAGTTTCTTGTCTAGTTTTATGCGTGCTGCAACGATTCCTCTCCCGAGTCAACCTCTCCAACTTAGTAGCCTGTGCCCTCAGTCATTTGCTGGATGTATTCCAACCGCTGTCTATCCCTACAGTTTTATTCTATACAGCTCCCTCTAGTACCGTGGAAAATGTTCAGTGTTGTCTGGACAAATGTCTTCTTATCCTGTCACATATTGTCAGTGTTCCAGTGTTCTCCATGGGTTCGTTTCATCCGATTCCGTGGAGAATCTCCTCATTTCTTACTAGCCTACCTGATTTTCTACAGCACCATATCTCAAACGATTGGATTCTGTTCTCTTCTAGTTTTTCCACAGTGCCGCAGTCAGCTCTATCTGCCCCTTTAACAACTTTCCTTCAGCTTTAATGCTGCAATGTTACGTTTACGGCAGTGAAAACCATTTTTTGACACAGACGTGTGACGAGTGTTTCAACTATGCACATACTGAGCCGCCAATGGAATGAATATGTTTCTAGTCAGAATCGGTTGTAAATCAGTTGGGATTGTAAAAATCGGTAAAGACGGAATGGCAACAGCTGTATCTGCAATATCTGCAACACACTCAAAACTTTACACCCCATTATCCCATTTACTACAGCAATTAGCGTGCATGGACAAGAGACGTGATATGAAAAATTTGCGGAGTGTCCCATTAAACTTGACTATCGCAAATAACTTTACAGGAAGAATCAAAATAAAAAATGTGTCAATCACATGTTGTTTGGCTACCAGGTGTACATTAACGAGCATTATTGCCTGTCTTGTAACTCTGTTTGTTGCGAACAGCAACATGTCTCTTTCAAATAGCACCCTAAATTTTTTATTCGGTAATCCACTTCCTCTTCTCAGGACCTGTTCAAACATTGTGACAGGGTACCATTCCCGTGAATATGACGTTATTAAAACGTAACACGCAGCTGAGTGAGCCTCCTTAGCACACAATAGAGGTATCCTCTCGCTGGAGACGACAGCAGATAAATGGGGACAAAAAAATACAAGCCGTTCAGTATTGTTCTGCTGACTTGCATTCTCTATACATGATTGATTGACAATTCATGTTGGTGTCTAAATATAGGTGTTAAAACTATTAAAATATAAAACTAAACGAAAAGTCCAATAGGTCGCTGTAGCTGCATTTATTTAAGTCAATTAGAGACCCTCACAGCAGGTTTCTCAACTTTTAAGTTGCATCTTAAAGTGTATATAAATGCTAAACCGTATGGTATAGGGAGTAGTTACAGAATGCCACAAAGTAACAGCTGGCGTGGCTATGGCTAAGAACTTCGCCTATCTCGGAGAGAAGAAGTGGCTACTTTCAGATACACCTGATGATGGAGTTTAGAGCCCGAAACCGTCGTAGTGTACAGCGACCTGCATCGAGCAAGATTTCCTCCAATAAAGTGCTTTACAATGTGGCTGATTTCTTTACGATGAACATGTTGAAGAACAGTTGTCGATGGCCCACAAATAAAAATTTGCATTGAATGTAAATAAATACAGCTACAGCGGACTGTTGGAGGCTCCATTCAGTTTTATATTTTAATAGTTTTGATACTTGTATTTACAGGCCTGTTGTACTCTGTGGATTGTCAGTCAGCTATGTACAAATATTTTAGCTGACGTCTGTTCATGGGCAGCGATTCTACCATCTCTTTGTTGGTGCAAAATATATAGACATTCAGCCGAAGACGGTTTACTGAGGAACCAGTGTGAACTGCCCTTGAGTGTCATTTGTCAACTATCAGCTGTAGCAAGTCGACGAGTTAATTTATTCGGGAATCATGCGCTGTGTGTTAGGACAGTCAAAGTCAAGTTTGTTACATTTTTAATAACGTCATGTATATGTGTCACGGTCTGGCTACATGCATTCTCGGTGGCACTTTTGGGACAAGAGGAAATTTCCCAGACCGGGACTGAAATTTGGAGTGTTTTGTAGCCACAATTTGGGATGTTATTTGATGGACCACTTACGGTAGCTGTTTGCCTATTTGTTGTTAGAACACGGACATGACGTCCTACTTCCGGTATGTTTGAGATACACCTGATGATGGAACTAATACCCCGAAACCGTGGTTGTGTACAGCGATTGCTGTCGCGCAAGACTTCCTCCACTAAAGCACTTTACCACTGTGGCGGATTTTTCACCATGAACATGTTGCTGAACGAATAAAAATTTGCATTGAAATATGATAGGTTTTTGAACACGTCTTGGAGAGAGAAAGTGGATAACCGAATAAAACATGTAGGGTGCTATTTAAGAAAGACCCACTTCTGTTAGTATTTTTGAAACAAAAAAATGTTAAAGGAGGAAACCTCACTGGTTAATGTTCCACTCGCCGCCAAATGACACTTGCTTCACATACTTTTTTTTCATTTTGGTTCTGCACAAAGAGTTGTTTCGTGTTGTCAAGATGAATAGGCTACCGTGAATAAATAACACACAAATGTGCAAAACTGGAGGATGGAAGTAGCCATTAAAACATAGCTAGACGAAGCTTGAACCATACGTACGAAGAACTACTGCAGTACAGTACATAATGTACCTGAGAGAAATTCGCTATGAGACGAAAGTGAGACAATAATTACACAGTACCTGAAGCCATTATCAATCGAGACACAAAGGAATTACGACATGTACTTGTTTAGTGGGCATTGATTTACATCAATGGGGAAAACTGAAAATTTCTACCAGACTGCGATTCTAACCCTGGTCTCCTGTTTACTAGGCAGAAGCTCTGGCCACTTTTTTTGGTTGAAATCATTTTATTCTATATTGTTCGTTGAATTAGTTCGGGCGGACGTCCGATGACACCCGTTGAAGTTCTTCCTTGATCCGTTCACTCAGTTTTTTTTTTTTTTATTACAGAGGGTAGCTAGCTCTCTGACCGAACACGCTGAGCTACCGTGCCGGCCACCACTGAGCCATCCGTACGCAGTGGTCACGGACTACCCTAGCACGCCTCCCGTCAGACAAAAATTCCCAACTTATCCTCACACTACTTACTTAGTTCTCCTGCCAGTTATCTTCATAATTAGCGGCGTTTCGCCGAGTCCCGCAAGAGTTCGAACGTGGTGTGCATCTGTACTGATGGGATCATTGGCCGGTCACATCCTAATTACATATGTAGTGTCCGTTTTTTCGCGCGAGTACTGAGTGTAACTGGCAGTTGCACTACGCCAATAGTGTGCGGATAAGTTGAGAATTTGGTTCTGCCGGGAGGCGTGCTTGGGTAGCCCGTGCAGCTGCAATGACCACTGCAGCCGGATGGTTCAGTAAGCAAGAGACCCAGGTTCGAATCACAGTGTGGCACAAAATTTCAACTGTCCCCATTGACGGAAATCAATGCCCGCCAGCAGCCACATGTCGTAATTCCTTTGTGTATTGAATTACACAGAAGTCACTGCGATTTACACTGCTGGCCATTAAAATTGCTACACCAAGAAGAAATGCGGATAATAAACTGGTATTCATTGGACAAATATATTATACTAGAACTGTCATGTGATTACATTTTCACACAATCTGGGTGCATAGATCCTGAGAAATCAGTACCCAGAACAACCACCTCTGGCCGTAATAACGGCCGTGATACGCCTGGGCATTGAGTCAAACAGAGCTTGGATGGGGTGTACAGGTACAGTTGCCCATGCAGCTTCAACACGGTACCACAGTTCATCAAGAGTAGTGACTGGCGTGTTGTGACGAGCCATTTGCTCGGCCACCATTGATCAGACGTTTCCAGTTGGTGAGAGATCTGGAGAATGTGCTGGCCAGGGCAGCAGTCGAACATTTTCTGTACCCAGAAAGGCCCGTACAGGACGTCCAACATGCGGTCGTGAATTATCCGGCAGGGATCGAATGAAGGGTAGAGCCACGGGTCGTAACGCATTTGGAATGTAAGGTCCATTGTTCAAAGTGCCGTCAATACGAAAAAGAGGTGACCGAGACGTGTAACCAATGGCACCCCATACCATCACGCCGGGGGATACGCCAGTATGGCGATGACGAATACCCGCTTCCAATGTGCGTTCACCGCGATGTCGCCAAACACGGATACGACCATCATGATGCTGTAAACGGAACCTGAATTCATGGGAAAAAATGATGTTTTGCCATTCGTGCACCCAGGTTCGTCGTTGAGTACACCATCGCAGGCGCTGCTGACTGTGATGCAGCGTCAATGGTAACCGCAGCCATGGTTTCCGAGCTGATTGTCCATGCTGCTGCAAACGTCGTCGAACTGTTTGTGGAGATTGTTGTTGTCTTGCAAACGTCTCCATCTGTTTACTCAGGGATCGAGACGTGGCTGCACGATCCGTTACAGCCATGCGGATAAGATGCCTGTCATCTCGACTGCTAGTGATACGAAGCCGTTGGGATCCAGCACGGCGTTCCGTATTACCCTCCTGAACCCACCGATTCCATATTCTGCTAACAGTCATTGGATCTCAACCAACGCGAGCAGCAATGTCGCGATACGATAAACCGCACGTGGAATCGTGATTGGCTACAATCCGATCTTTATCAAAGTCGGAAACGTGATGGTACGCATTTCTCCTCCTTACACGAGGCATCACAACAACGTTTCACCAGGAAACGCCGGTCAACTGCTGTTTGTGTATGAGAAATCGGTTGGAAATTTTCCTCATGTCAGCACATTGTAGGTGTCGCCTCCGGCACCAACCTTGTGTGAATCCTCTGAAAAGTTAATCATTTGCATATCACAGCATCTTCTTCCTGTCGGTTAAATTTCGCGTCAGTAGCACATCATGTTCGTCGTGTAGCAATTGTAATGTCCAGTGGTGTATGAGGGTTATAAAAGTGGTTCTAGGGTCACCATGACAGCGATGCATGCTCTCTAAAGTGCTCACTTGCTGAACACACGCTTGGTAAGGAATTCTTATGGTAGAGCATTCCATTCCTCCACCATTGCAATTGATAAATTTGTGGGAGGTAGCTCGTGCAAGTGAACGCACTGCAGTACGTCTACCCATAGCATCCCAGCCGTGCTCAGGGGGGCTTAAGTCGGGGGAACGGGCAGGCCCAATATCCTATCGTTCCAAGAGCTCTTCCACCTGCTGTTCGATGCGGTCGCGCATTGTCGTCCATAAAAGTGAAGTCAGGTCGTAATGTACACGGGGAAGAAGTATAATGTCGCAATGACGCTGACTGCTTCAAAGATGTGTAGATCAATACTCCCGTAGAACATTATGCCTCCCTACACCATAACACATGGACCACCAAAACGACCATGTTCGACACGTTACTGGGTGCATTACGTGTTCCCACCTCCCGCCACGTGAGGGAACGCCCAGAATCACTACTCGGACTGACTCTACTCTCTTCTGAGAAGAGCGCGTGACCCAGTCGCTATGTTCCTGGCAGCATCGCAAACGCTGTCGCCGACCCGCTCGTGTCAACGGAACACGACACCCTGGTCATATGTTACAGTGAACGTAAAATAGTGAGTCATGTAGAGTCAAAACATTATTTCAGTGATTTGGTATATCATTAGAACATTATACATAACAAGTTTTAGTAATGAAAATGAAATATTGGGATCTTGTAATTAATTATGAAAGTTCAGCTAAGTTAGTACAACTCCTAAGGGCATCAGTTCCTGAGCTTACACACTACTTAACCTAAATTATCCTAAGGACAAACATACGCACCCATGCCAGAGGGAGGACTCGAACCACCGCTGTAATTGTCTGTCGTCGACCATCTTGTACTGTTCGGGCAGTAGTGACTGTGATTCGGAACGCTTCCCATGCACGTAAGCAATACCGAGCACCTTGTATACTCTCGACATATTCCACACATTTCGACCACCTTCCACTTTCTCAAAGATTATTCCCTGTGAGAAGCCATCCAGATGTTGCCTACTGGCCATATTGTGAAGAAGAAGACCACAGTGTACTGTGGCCGCTCGCCGATTGACACACTGCGTGTCGTGTCGCGGGACCAAACCTATTCAGCGCTCTATTCACGCTGATCTCACGACTGGGAGGCCACTGGTAACATACTCCTGCAATTTTGTTCATTTCCACAGACTAGTTGAGATATTATGTTACATTATCTACCAGGTTCTGAAGTTTTGCAGAGAAGTGTTCTATTCATGTATAGAAACTACTGTATAACTCTTCACAAATTTTATTGTTACTTTCTGAATGCAGTATAATGTTTGAAACAGTCTGGCTGCAACAAGCGTGAAACAGTTCTACTTGTAAAGCCACCTGCGATGAAGCTGCTCATCCATTACAAGTAAGTGACACTTTGGGACGTGCCAACGTCACCTAGGGAGCAGGGCCTTACAACCTGAATATAACGTATGTGCTTCACGTTACGCCGCTAGCGGTAACACAGCTTGCAGCAAAATCTTTCCAGTAAAAATGCTCCTGCAAGTGATAAATTACAGGTATTAAACTTCGTTATCTAACATGAATTAATTTACTGAAAACTGCATTTCATCACTGTTAAAAAAATATTCAAGTCATTTTCTCTTCGAATATGTTACATCAAACGTAAAATAGTGAGTCATGTAGAGTCAAAACATTATTTCGTTGATTTGGTTTATCATTAGAACATTCTACATAACAAGTTTTAGTAATGAAAATGAAATATTTGGATCTTGTTATTAATTATGAAAGTTCAGCTAAGTTAGTACAAGACCGCGGAAATAAAGGATTTACCAAACTATGAAGAATGCCGTGCATGTTACTTCATGATGATCCTGGACCATATACCAACAACCCACTGCTGTTAAAACTATGAAAGCGACCAAACGATGCTCAGGCACCTACATCTGCATCGTCTGGAAAACTGCTACACATAAACAGCAACAGCACAAGAACAACCTTTCCTAAAATATATTTCATATATTGCAAGTCAGGTAAGTGACATCTTCAGTTTGACTGCTGCCGCGCGGGATTAGCCGAGCGGTCTGAGGCGCTGCACTGATGGACTCTGCGGATGGTCCCGGCGGAGGTTCGAGTCCTCCCTCTGGCATGGGTGCGTATGTTTGTCCTTAGGATAATTTAGGTTAAGTAGTGTGTAAGCACAGGGACTGATGCCCTTAGGAGTTAAGTCCCATAAGATTTCACACACATTTGAAAATTTTGAACAGTTTGACTGCTATAAAGGAAACAACTGAAGCGCTTTTTCAATTTTATGCTTTTGGAAAAAAACTGCGTAAAGAATACAGGATCGACATATAGTCTTACTTACAGTTACCGCGTGGAGTGGCCGTTTTATCTAGCGACTTACTCAGCATCTGTGCAGTACTGTTCCAGTTATACAACGTGGTCGCATGCTTCCCGTGCTGCTTCCTGTCACATCTCCAGTCTCCATTTATGCTAAGTACAAAATTCAGAGGGAACGTCATTTTTATTGCTAGAAACAAAACTAACCTGAAATCTCGTCCTCTTAAATCCAAAAGCACATTCAACAAAAAATACAGCAATTACAAATTATGGAGAAAAGTATGCAGAGGATATTCTCATCAACCAATAGGTACCACACAACATCTGTTTAATTATTTACAAATGCATATTTCTCACTCAACAACTTTTAAGTGGCACGAAAAAGAGCCATCCCGCAATACTACTAATACTAATTGTATTATGGTGTTTACAATATTTACAAATGTATGTTGAAAGACAACTTGAGGATACACAACCAACTGCCACTAATGATACTGAAGGTGATAAAGAAACGATTTTTCTTAATTTTACATGAACGCCACGGAGAAGGAGGAGGCCGCTTTCAAGTGCCCCAGAATTTTGGAGAAGAAAGAGTAGCAGGAGTATCAATACGTCACCTTCAAAAGTTAACATGAAAAGCGAGTATACATATACACTGACAAAACATTACAGAATGAATGGAACCAGAAACAAAACACACTACATGAGATACACACACAAGTTACGATATCGTTGCTGCTATGGTTTTCAGTCCAAAGACTGGTATAGTGTAGCTCTCCATGCTACTCTATCCTCTGCAACCCTCTTCATCTCTGAGTAATTACTGCAACCTACACTCTTCTGAATTTGCTTAGCCCCCCGCCCCCCCTTCCCTCCCCCAACGCTTCCCACCAGAATGTTTGTTACCAAAAGATCTCTTCTTTTAGTTACGTTGTACCACAAATTTCTCTTGTCCCCAGTTCTGTTGGGTACACCCTCATTAGTTACGTGATCTACCCATCTAATCTTCAGCATTCTTCTGTAGTACCACATTTCGAAACTGTTTGTCATCCATGTTTCAGTTCCATACATGGCTACACTCCATACAAATTTTTTCAGAAAGGACTTCCTGAGACTTAAATCTATACTCGATGTTAACAAATTTTCCTTCTTCAGAAATGCTATTTTTGCCATTGCCAGTCTACGTTTTAAATTCTCTCTATTTCGTCCATCATCAGTTATTTTGCTTCCCAAGTAGCAAAACTCGTCTACTACTTTAAGTATCCAGTTTACCATTCTAATTCCCTCAGAATCACCTGGTTTAATTCTACTACATTCCATTATCCTCGTTTTGCTTTCGTTGATGTTCATCTTCTATCCTCCTTTCAGGACACTGCCCATTCCGTTCAACTGCTCTTCCAGGTCCTTTGCTGTCTTACAGAATTATATTGTCATCGGCAAACCTCAAAGTTTTTACTTCTTCTCTTTGGATTTTAATTCCGACTCCAAGTTTTTCTTTTGTTTCCTTTACTGCTTGCTCAATATACAGATTGAATAACATCAGGGATAGGCTACAACACTGCCCCAAACCCCCTCCCAACCACTGCTTCTCTTTCATGTCCCTTTACACTTATAGCTGAAATCTGGTTTCTGTTCAAATTGTAAATAGCCTTTCGCTCCCTGTATTTGACCCCTCCCACCTTCAGCATTTGAAAGACATTATTCCAGTCAACATTGTCAAAACCTTTCTCTAAGTCTACAAATGCTATAAACGTAGGTTTGCCTTTCCTTAACTTCTATTCTATGAGAGGTTGAAGGGTCAGAATTACCTCGCATGTTCCAACATTTCTCCGCATTTAAAACTGTCTTCACCGAGGCTGCCTACAGGCGGTTTTTCCTTTCTTCTGTAAAGGATTCGTGTTAGTATTTTCCAACCGTGACTTATACAAACTGATAGTTCGATAATTTTTACACCTATCAGCACCTGCTTCCTTTGAAATTGAAATTATTATATTCATTATGAAGTCTGAGGGTATTTTGCCTGTCCCATACATCTCGCTCTCACCAGACGGAAGAGTTTTGTCATGGCCGGCTCTTCTAAGGCTATCAGTAGCTCTAGCGGTATGTTGTCTATTCCTGGGGCCTCAATGATAATATGAAGTGGCTTACACACCTACCAGTTAGGTACAACAGCGTACACCAAAACGCTATCATCACGTATCTATCATTTAAGCTGTCTGAATTATAAGACGTGAAATGATCATGAAACGTATGGACACTTATACAAAGAACACGCAAGTATATGGAAGTACGATAATGCCCGCTTGAAATTACCGGGAATTTTGAAGCTAATACATCACTCCTCAATTCTCAGAGCTGATAAATACAGACTCGTCACTCTTCTGGAAAACTACTAGACATAAACAGCAATAGCACAAGAAGAATCTTATTTGAAACATATTACATGTATTGCATATCAGGTAAGTGACATAAGTAGAAGCATGAAGTACAGATACGGCGTGCCTTTATAGAGATGAACGGTATAATGCACTGTCCAGTCACATTAATGTGACCCCCTGTCAAACCCTGAATAACCACCGTTTGCAGCTCAGACAGCTGTCAGACTTGCTGGAATAGAGTCAGTGAGGTTCTGGAAGGTACCCACCATGACATGGCCAGTTGCGTAGGGTTTCCCGTTTGAGGATCCAAGACACTAACAACAAGATCGTAGTAATCCCACAGATTCTCGATTGGGTTTAAATCCGGGGAATTTGGTGGTCAGGGAAGAACGGTAAGCTAATCCTAGTGCTCTTCGCGCCACACGTGGTCTGCAAGCTCTGTGACAAGTTGCCGCGTTCTGCTGGTAGATGCCGTCTAAACTGTGTTTAGGGGCGGACACGGTCCCAAAGGATAGATGCATATCTGTGTTGATCCTTTGTGCGTTCCAGAATGACGAGATCACCACGAAAACGTTTCCCAGACCATAACATTACCTCGCTTGCTGCAGGATGTAACTTCCCGATGGAGCATAAAACATGATTCACCTGAAAAGGCCGCCTTTCATCACTCAATGGACGCCTAGTTGCGGCGTTGGCGTACAAAGTCCAACTTTCTTCGTCGATGTCCAGCATGCGAGCATGAGCCATGCGCCTGCTGCAGAGGCCCATACACAGCAACATTCGCTGAACAGACAGTGAGGACACACTTAATAGTTGCACATCTATTTCCCTGTACATATTTCCACAGCTGTCGCTCACCGCTGTCATCTATGGTCGACGGTGCACCAGAGTTCCCTCGACACTGGTTTGGATAACCACATTTTTGCTATACGCGTTATACTTTAACCACGGAGGCACTCAAACAGTTCATAATCTTAGCCATTTCGGAAATGCTTCCACCCTTGGCCCGAAAGCCAATGATCATGCGCATATGGATCGCTTCTTTTTCGCATAACGACAACTGCACTGATGTCCGCATGCCCCTCCCTCTCCCCCAGACACTTTTTGTACACCTTCCACTGTTAGTGCAGCCACCTGTCTTCTGTGAGTGGTTATTGCACATTAACGTCGCACGCAGGCGTTGTTCACTTTAATGTGACTGGACTGCATATATTTAAAGGATGTGTTATTCAGACTCAAATTTTCCGTAACGCTGCGCATGGATGTCATCAATCCCAGACGCTTTGTTCAATATTAGCAATCTAAGATGTTTCTCAGCGTCACTAACACTATTACCCACATTACTGGGCTTTACAGCAGCGCGAGAAAATGCGTCTGGCACCCTGCAACACACTTCACAAAGGAACGCTTGAGAAAGGAGTTAAAAATTTCTGCTTTTCCTTTCTTAGCATGAATTTCAGGTCGCATGTCATCCATAAGTGCCTACAGTGTCTACACAGTACCTCAGTAACAGGATTGTCTCTAAAACTAATATTTACAATCAAGAATTAATTTTACTGTACTATGCATGTCACACATATGTTCCGAAAAAAATAGAAAAGAAAACAACGAAACTGAAGTGCTGACATGTTAAACATGAAGACAAATATGTTGTACTTTTGCTGCTGAAACTCGCATTTCGTTTAAAAGTTTTAACAGCTACATATTTTCTTTATAAGGAGTCTACTTACGTGGATCGTATGCTAGGAATGAAATAATACCTCCTGATATATATACCCAGTTAGAATGCATATCTTCATAGGCTGGGAACATGAAAACGAGAACTTTATTGTTCATGTCATTGCAGAGACACAGTTAGGAACTCAACAATTTTTCACCAGTCGAAATACCAACAGTCAGCTGCTTAGGATAAGCTTCTGAGGGTACCATGCAGCACAGACGATCAGAACTATTTAGGAGACCATTAAAAGCACCTACAAAGTTCTCTGTTTAACTATCGATCCAACTACACGCTTGTTCAACATTCGCAACGAATGGTCTCTGTTTTTCGTCCATGTAGCTGCAAAATACAGGGAGCGAAAGGCTATTTACAATTTATACAGAAAGCAGATGACAGTTATAAGAGTCGAGGGACATGAAAGGGAAGCAGTGGCTGGGAAGGGGGTGAGACAGGGTTGTAGCCCCTCCCCGATGTTATTCAATCTGTATATTGAGCAAGCAGTGAAGGAAACTAAAGAAAAATTTGGAGTAGGTATTAAAATCCATGGAGAAGAAATAAAAACTTTGAGGTTCGCCGATGACATTGTAATTCTGTCAGAGACAGCAAAGGACTTGGAAGAGCAGTTGAACGGAATTGACAGTGTCTTGAAATGAGGGTATAAGATGAACACCAAGAAAAGCAAAACAAGGATAATGGAATGTAGTCGAATTAAGTCAGGTGATGCTGAGGGAATTAGATTATGAAACGAGACACTTAAAGTAGTAAAGGAGTTTTGCTATTTGGGGAGCACAATAACTGATGATGGTCGAAGTAGAGAGGATATAAAATGTAGACTGGCAATGGAAAGGAAAGAGTTTCTGAAGAAGAGAAATTTGTTAACATCGAGTATTGATTTAAGTGTCAGGAAGTCGTTTCTGAAAGTATTTGTACGGAGTGTTGCCATGTATGGAAGTGAAACATGGACGATAAATACACTCCTGGAAATGGAAAAAAGAACACATTGACACCGGTGTGTCAGACCCACCATACTTGCTCCGGACACTGCGAGAGGGCTGTATAAGCAATGATCACACGCACGGCACAGCGGACACACCAGGAACCGCGGTGTTGGCCGTCGAATGGCGCTAGCTGCGCAGCATTTGTGCACCGCCGCCGTCAGTGTCAGCCAGTTTGCCGTGGCATACGGAGCTCCATCGCAGTCTTTAACACTGGTAGCATGCCGCGACAGCGTGGACGTGAACCGTATGTGCAGTTGACGGACTTTGAGCGAGGGCGTATGGTGGGCATGCGGGATGCCGGGTGGACGTACCGCCGAATTGCTCAACACGTGGGGCGTGAGGTCTCCACAGTACATCGATGTTGTCGCCAGTGGTCGGCGGAAGGTGCCCGTCGACCTGGGACCGGACCGCAGCGACGCACGGATGCACGCCAAGACCGTAGGATCCTACGTAGTGCCGTAGGGGATCGCACTGCCACTTCCCAGCAAATTAGGGATACTGTTGCTCCTGGGGTATCGGCGAGGACCATTCGCAACCGTCTCCATGAAGCTGGGCTACGGTCCCGCACACCGTTAGGCCGTCTTCCGCTCACGCCCCAACATCGTGCAGCCCGCCTCCAGTGGTGTCGCGACAGGCGGGAATGGAGGGACGAATGGAGACGTGTCGTCTTCAGCGATGAGCGACGCTTCTGCCTTGGTGCCAATGATGGTCGTATGCGTGTTTGGCGCCGTGTAGGTGAGCGCCACAATCAGGACTGCATACGACCGAGGCACACAGGACCAACACCCTGCAACATGGTGTGGGGAGCGATCTCCTACACTGGCTGTACACCACTGGTGATCGTCGAGGGGACACTGAATAGTGCACGGTACATCCAAACCGTCATCGAACCCATCGTTCTACCATTCCTAGACCGGCAAGGGAACTTGCTGTTCCAACAGGACAATGCACGTCCGTATGTATCCCGTGCCACCCAACGTGCTCTAGAAGGTGTAAGTCAACTACCCTGGCCAGCAAGATCTCCGGATCTGTCCCCCATTGAGCATGTTTGGGACTGGATGAAGCGTCGTCTCACGCGGTCTGCACGTCCAGCACGAACGCTGGTCCAGCTGAGGCGCCAGGTGGAAATGGCATGGCAAGCCGTTCCACAGGACTACATCCAGCATCTCTACGATCGTCTCCATGGGAGAATAGCAGCCTGCATTGCTGCGAAAGGTGGATATACACTGTACTAGTGCCGACATTGTGCATGCTCTGTTGCCTGTGTCTATGTGCCTGTGGTTCTGTCAGTGTGATCATGTGATGTATCTGACCCCGGGAATGTGTCAATAAAGTTTCCCCTTCCTGGGACAATGAATTCACGGTGTTCTTATTTCAATTTCCAGGAGTGTAGTTTAGACAAGAAGAGAATAGAAACTTTCGAAATCTGGTGCTACAGAAGAGTGCTGAAGATTAGATGGGTAGATTATATAACTAATGAGGAGGTACTGAATAGAATGGGGGAGAAGAGGAGTTTGTGGCACAACTTGACTAGAAGAAGGGATCGGTTGGTATGACATGTTCTGAGGCATCAAGGGATCACCAATTTAGTACTGCAGGGCAGTGTGGAGGGTAAAAATCGTAGAGGGAGACCAAGAGATGAGTACACTAAGCAGATTCAGAAGGATGTAGGCTGCAGTAGGTACTGGGAGATGAAGAAGCTTGCACAGGATAGAGTAGCATGGAGAGCTGCATCAAACCAGTCTCAGGACTGAAGACCACAACAACAACAGCTGCATTTTATCTTTGTGCGAGTGTAACTCTAGTATTACGTTTACTCTTGAGTCTCGTATGATGCAGCATTTTACCGTATCCACCAACTTCATTTGGGTTGCCTATGTATTCCCAAACTCACTATACCCCTCCCCTCCCCCCTCCCTCCACCCCTATCACCTTCCCCCAATTGGATCTGTAATTCACAACCATACAAACTGCCAGCACTGCTACTGCGATGTGTCTTTTTCGATTTTATTCTCTAATGTAGAGTCTATGATACAGTACATTAGTGATGACAGGAGTTTACAGGAATAATGGAAACGGAAGGATGTATCGGTTTCAGATAGGAGACCATCGCTCAGAGGTTACTGTATTAACATCTCACGAAAGAAGCCATCTGCTTGAAACTTTTCTAGTCTAGTACAAAAGTACATGGGTCGTTATTTAAGCGATGTATAAGACTGTAGGTTACGACGTTGTGGAGCAGGATAACCTCACCCAGACGGAATTGTACATCATTGGTGAATGTAGAAGGGTAATGTTTTGAAAGGCATGCCACTTGATCTTGATGTGGATACGTAGTTACAAAATGATGGAGCTTACGTTGCTTCAGTAGTTTATTAAAAGGTGGATCTGAAGTGCTGATGCTGTTTTGTCGGCAGCTCGTTTACTTCATCTGACTCCATTCTGTTTCATTTGAGGTTATGCGAAAAGTCTATCGAAACAGAGAAGGACCGTTCATCAAGAATCATCGCTGTTTGTGACATTTTTCGAACGACGGTAGGGTCTACTGACCTAGGACGACAGAATGTTCTACAGCGGTTGCGGGCCGGGTGGGGGGGAGGGGGGGGGGTATGGGAATTCAAAAACAGTTAACAATTGTGAATGTTGCACTTTGTAGAAATTGTGCTGGTAGATAAAATTATTACAAAAATATTTCTTGTTACATTTTTACCATCGGCAGCTGACCAACAGACCAATGGTAACTACAAAAATTTCTCACTTCACTAATTATCACTGCCTCACGTTTTTCTAGCACAGAACCTTATCTCAGACACTACACCGCTGAACCAAAACATTGACTATCTCCCACTGCGAGACACAGTACTACCAGTTGGCGATACGGGCACGTGGTGGAATAGGTTAAGTATGTAAGTGGAGCAGGGACAAATGGGGAGTCCACATACACAACACACATAAATACTCAGACAATTCTTACTAACAGTTACACACTTCTCCAGATCGCCAATTTTTTATATTAATTAACTTCTGTTGACCCATTTCGGGTTGCTTCTATCATCTTATCTTAGCATAAGAACCCAGTGCAAGAAAAAAAAAAAACTGATGAGTGTACAGTACAAGAATGCAGTGAACCTATATAACGTACTTTGAACACCGATATATAGTTTATTGTCACTTCCACACATTCCATTATCACATCGGTGCCCAACTAGCTCAGACTGAACAACATGTGATAAACATTTTCTGTCACTAGTTAGGTTCACTCGTAGTCTAGAAGTAGCGTCTTTGATTAGAAATCGGAGCGTCTTTGATTAGAAATCGGAGCGTCCTCGTTCCAGAGTTCGAGCCCCGCCACCTCTGAAATGAATAATGGACAGTCTCGGGCGGAGAATTCAGCGGTAAGAAGTTACCCTTACTCAGACAATGGCATTGTCAAAGAGGGTGGAGGACCGAGCAGAGATTTAGGGCACCCTCTTGCCCTTGGGATAGGAAACTTTCCTTAAAGACAGAAGAATCAGCAATGATGAACAGCATGAGAATGCAGAAGGGAATGGAAACCCCTGCATTAAGGAAACATGCTGTATATACGCAGGAAATGTGGCCTGTAATTGTAAAAGTGTCTTTATTGTCTTTCCGTTGGCCAAAGATTCCGGAATAGTCTCCCATTCGGATCTCCGTAAGGGGGCTGACAAGGGGTACGTGACCGAAGGGAAAGGACTGAATAACCAACGAAAGGATAACGTTCTACGAGTCGGGGCATGGAATGTCAGAGGCTTGAACGTGGTAGGGAAGCTAGAAAATCTGAAAAGGGAAATGCAGAGGCTAAATCTTGATATAGTAGGGGTCAGTGAAGTGAAATGGGAAGAAGACAAGGATTTCGGTCAGATGAGTATAGGGTAATATCAACTGCAGCAGAAGAAGGTATAATGGGTGTAGGATTCATTTTGAATAGGAAGGTAGGGCAAAGAGCGCGCTACTGTGGACAGTTCAGTGATAGAGTTGTTCTTATCAGAATCTACAGCAGACCTACACCGACAATGATAGTTCAGGTGTACATGCATACGTCGCAAGATGAATATGAAGAGATGGAGAAAGTATATGACGATATTGAAAGGGTGCTACAGTATGGAAAGAAAGATGGAAATTTCATAGTCATGGGGGACTGGAATGCAGTTGTAGTGAAGGAGTAGAAGAAATGGTTACTAGAGAATATGGGCTCTGGACAAGGAATGAGAGAAGAGTAAAGATAATTGAATTCTGTAATACATTTCAGCTAAAGTGCGCGTCATATATCTTGGCGGCCGAGTTTAGGTTCGTTCTGCGCATCTGACGTCACAAAACACAGTCAGCCAATGAACAGAGAACGACGTTGCCAGATCTCGACAGCAGTGCAGAGCACGGACGAGTGTCTTCAGTTTTAGAAGCGTTCAGTCATAAATAAAGTAATAGAACAAAAGCAATGTCTTGATAGCAGACTTTCTTTTACAGAAAGTTTGGAAAAAGCATTCTTTATACCAATTGCTTCATATTCTATTAATTAATTAAACCAAACATGCAATAAGACTCCTAATTCCGGCGATAGCAAGGAAAGGTGTTTTTTTCAATATCACGAACTGCTTTTTCACAGTAAAGAACAGCGGTAATTGTTTATTTCCTATTGTACTTCGACGAAGCGTGAGTAATTCATAGTCATACCAACAGTGTTTATAAGTAGTTGCGTGAGATGTTAGAGTCCTTATGGGTTCACACTGTTTGATGAGCCGAGGTAGCGGAACGGTTAAGGTGTTGGACTGCTAAATGAAAGGTTATAAGTTCAAACCTTGTGTGGTGCTTAATATTTTCTTTATTTAAAAACAATATTGGAGTGCCTTACTTCACGAATTTTATTCGTTTGAATGAAATTTCTAGTGCTTTGCCTCTTCATTAACTTTTTCGCTGCTGCAGACACGTGCTCCCCGCATTCCGCGCTGTGCGCTATTTTGTCATCACTGCACTTCTCGCCTGTGCAGACACATGGTGCTCCCACTGCTTTGACACACTTATCATTCGATTTCACAAAAACTATTTGGCCAAAAAATTTGATTTTTATACATCTTCTTGCCTGATGCCTTCCCCCCATAAATGACTTAATTTTGTTTTGATGTGCAGCATTAAATGTAGTAAACCATTGCACGAAATTTTGAAGAGTTTGCAGAGGTAAAAGTCCATAGCATATACTTTCCGTATGGTCGATTTTAGTTGCCACAATGTTGAGAATGAAATGTGGACAAGATACCTAAATTTCATATAATATTTACTGTATAACAATATCTCATTTAATTTAAGTACCACATAGGTGTCGTATGTAATATTGAGAAATATTCCGTCCTTCGCGACTGTAATAAAAGTTTTATATACGCACGGCGCGTTTGGTTTTATTTTAAAGCACTTCCATCGATGAAAGGTATGGCACATACACAATGGTATTCATGTTCTATTTCTTGTTTTTGTTCCACAGTCGCAGTTTTACCAATGGTATTGAAATATATCCCTCTTCTGCAACTGTAATAAGCGACTTATTTAGACCAGACGCGTTTCTCTCTTTTGAAGCATCATAAGAGGACTGTATTTTGTGTCCTCCATTGCCAAGTCACCTTTCGTAGTTTTGTGCTGCGGTAGCACAATATTCAACGTTTGTGTTGGCTCATCAGTGTTTTAGCAAATAAATGCTGTTTGTGTGTGCCACACACAAAATTATATTTGACATAGCTCTGAGCACTTCACTGACAGACGGTATATTCAAGTCCTAATGTTTTTGTAAGTCCACAGTTTTGTTTAATGTATTTTGTCTACTTCCTTTTGATTGATTGAAGTGCTTTAAAATAAAGCCAAACGTGCCCAGTGTAAGTAAAACTTTTGTTACAGTCGCGAAAGGTGGAATATTTCTCAATATTATATACGACACTTATGTGGTACTTAAATTAAATGAAATATATAGGTATCTTGTCCACATTTCATTCTCAACATTGTGGCAACTAAAATCGACCATACGGAAAGTATACTCTATGGACTTTTACCTCTGCAAACTCTTCAAAATTTCGTGCAAAGGTTTACTATATTTAATACTGCATAATAACTGCGTTGAACATCGAAACAAAATTAAGTCATTTATGGGGGGAAGGTATCAGTCAAGAAGATAGGTAAAAATCTAATTTTTGAGCCAAATAGTTTTTGTGGAATCGAATGATAAAGAGTGTCAAAGCAGTCGGAACACAATGTGTCTGCACAGGCGAGCAGTGCAGTGGCAAAATCGCCCACAGCGCGGAATGCAGGGAGCACGTCTTTGTAGCAGCGAAAGGGTTAATGCGGCCGTGGTGGCTTTACTTCATGAACTGCGCGCTGCCCCCCCCCCCCCCCCCCCCCTACACGTAAGCTTGCGAACTATGCTATACTATGGCGCTGCTTCTATTGGCGCGTGCGTCGTGTGCAACTGGCAACGCAGCAATCTCCAGCGTCTGGGCGGGCATGCGAGAGCCGCCAAGATAAAAGAATTGAACTATAGTAATAGCGAATAGTTTGTTCAAGAATCACAAGAGGAGGAGGTATTCTTGGAAAAGGCCGGGTGATACGGAAAGATTCCAATTAGATTACATCATGGGCAGACAGAGATTCCGAAATCAGATACTGGACTTTAAGGCGTACCCAGAAGAAAATACAGACTCAGATCACAATGTAGTAGTGATCAAGAGTACGCTGCAGTTTAAGAGATTAGTCAGAAAGAATCAATACGGAAAGAAGTGGGATGTAAAAGTACTAAGGAATGACGAGCTGCGCTTGAAGTTCTGTAAGACTATAGATAAAGCAATAAAGAACACCTCAGCAGCCTGTATGGTTGAAGAGGAATGGACATCTCTAGAATGAACAATCACAGAAACTTGAAGGAAAAACATAGGTACAAAGAAGATAACTGGGAAGAAATCAAGAGTAACAGAAGAAATACTTCAGATAATAGATGGAAGAAGGAAGTACAAAAATGTTCAGCGAAATTCATGAATACAGAAATACAAGTCGCTCAGGAATGAAATAAGTAGGAAGTTCAGGGAAGCTAAGACGAAATGTCTACAGGAAAAATGTGAAGAAATCGAAAAAGAAATGATCGTCGGAAGGACAGGCTCAGTATATAGGAAACTCAAAACAACCGTCGGTGAAATTAAAAGCAAAGGTGGTAACATTAAAAGTACAACGGGAATTCCACAGTTGAATGCAGAGGAGGGAGTGGATAGGTGGAAAGAGTACACTGAAGGTCTCTACGAGGGGGAAGATTGGTTCGATGTGATACAAGAAGAAGCAGTTGTCGATTTAGAAGAGATGGCGAATCCAGTATTAGAATCGGAATTTAAAAGAGGTTTGGAGGAGATTTTTGGAGGACTTAAGGTCAAATAAGGCAGAAGGGGTAGATAACACTGCATAGGAATTTCGAAAATCGTTGGGAGAAATGACAACAAAACGACCCTTCACGTTGGTGTGTAGAATGTATGAGTCTGGCGATATAGCATCTGATTTTCGGGAAAACATCGTCCACATAAATCCGAAGTTTGCATGAGCCGAAAAATGCGAAGATTATTGCACAGTCATCTTAACAGATCATGTATCCACGTTTCTGATAAGAATAATAAACAGGAAAACGGAAGAAAACGGGAGATGGTTTTACGTGATGATCAGTTTGGCTTTAGAAAAGATAAAAGCACCAGAAAGGCAACTGTATCGCTGCGGTTGACGGTGGAATCAAGACTAGAGAAATATCAAGACACGTTCATAGGACCTGGAAAAAGCTTTCGACAATGTGAAATGGCGCAAGAAGTTCGAAATTTTGGAAAAAATAGGGATAAGCTATAGGCAAAGATGGAAGATGGGTAATCTACAATATGTATAAGTGCCAAGAGGGGAACAATAACAGTGAAGACGAAGAATGTGGTGTTCGGATTGAAAAGGGTGTCAGACAGGGATGTAGTCTCTCGGCCCCTACTGTTCAGTTTGTATATCGAAGAATAAATGACTGAAACAAAAGGAAAGTTCAAGAGTGGAATTAAAATTCAAGGTGAAAGGATATCAGTGATAAGATCCGTTGATGACATTGCTATCATCAGTGGAAGTGAAGAAGAACCAGAGGATCTGCTGAATGGAATGAACAGTCTGATGAGTACAGAACATGGGTTGAGAGTACATCGACGAAAAACGAAAGTAATGCGAAGTAGTACAAATGTGAACAGCGAGAAACTCAATATCAGGGCTGGTGATCACGAAGTATACGAAGTTGAGGAATTCTGCTACCTGGGAAGCAGAATAACCTATGACAGACGGAGCAAAGAGGAAATAAGAAGCAGACTAGCAGTGGCATAAAAAGGGCATTCCCTGCCGAAAGAAGTCAAACAAAGGCCTGAATTTGAGGAAAAATTTCTGAGAATGTGCATGTATTATTTAACTTTCAGTTATTTGAAAATAGTAACGGGGAATGCAAGACATTTATAAGTACAGAATTGTTACATTTCAAAGCTGTTCAGATTTGAATGTAGGAAGTGGCTATCATAGGCGCTCTGTACAAAAAAATTTAACGCCTAATATATTAAAAGCACTGATACATGGTACAAAGAACAAAAAAAAAATTAACAGACTTAGAAGGTGGTTGTAGCGGAACGAGAAAATTTATTGGAATTACGAAGGATCATTGACATATACAATCCAGCAGCCGATACCACTTGTTGTATCCAAACTATCATACTTTTACATTTTCAACAAAACCGTATTCTGGGAATGTGCAACGCAATTCTATATAACTTAGCTAACAAGCCATATTACACAAGGTTTTTTTTTTAGTAATACAAACAATGTTTTGACAAGATCGAGTTCCACGGTGCATGACAGTGAATGACAAAAACAAGCAGTTGCGGAATATGGGGAAAAGGAGGCAAGAGAAAAGGAGGCAGGAGCATTTATTATCATAACTAATGGGATACCTCTCGGATCTCTTAAATGCATTGCAATGCATATGGAAACACATATACAACACAATATTGTATAACAATCAGCGTGGTGAAGAACCATTATAGACCTTATCCACATCACTGAAACACTGTGCCTCACCCTAAGATAAGCCCTCAGCCACCATAGAAACTGTAGAATAAATACATAACGCTGAGACAGACTGTAAAGGGTGAGAAAGAGGGAGCAGGGCATTTTGTGTTGATAACAACTTTAAGGTGCCCTCGTCTTGAAATGGTGTGTGGCACACGTGAGACTCACATGTAACTTCTAGAAGAACCTCGTTATAAAACAGTGTTACACCAATGTAATCAGAATGTCTTTGCTCTCCATAGTGACATTAATGAAATACTGTAACTCACCCCAATTAACAAAATTCATCCACATTAATGATACCGTAACAAGTGCAGAATGCATAGCATGACTCAATGAATAATATTTAAATGATAACTTGAGATAAAAGTACATCTATAACATAGCTTAACTGTCTGGTTGTTCCGCTCCACCTTGGCAGACAACACACGATCGTCCCAGTCACCAGCTTGTGGACACAGGTGACGCTACAGCAGACTTCTTCTGTACTCCTCGTGCCTGCTCACCTGCAGCAAGAAAACTCCTGCAGCTCTAGCATCACCTGCCGAATGAAGCAGGACCTCATCTGCGGTATGATAATTGCAGAACATTTCATAGAGAACCTACGCTATCCCGTAATGCACACCATATTATCTTTGCCATTCTCGTAATCTGGGTAGCCAACCTATTATGGAACAGGGTTAATGTCCATGCACGCAGTGTTCTGTCGAGATATGACTTACTGATTTAATATTTTTTGCATATGTTTATTATTCTAGAATAAAGAATATGAGACAAAGCATTTATGTATTGTCGGAGCACCTCATTGTCTTGGTATTACTAATTATTACGAAAAGTCTAATATCAGTTTCCTTTAATGAAGACGTTTCCTGCAAGGGAAAAGGCGAAGCAGGGTGATCTAGCAGACAGTGCTGAGACAGGTGTAGCACTTGACCTTGTCGCATTCCATTTTTGGGAACACCTGTTACAGTGAAGAACTGCCAGACAACAATGATAATGATATATAGGCATATATCATCTGAACACTGTGGTTACTGCATTGAGAAGCCGTCTCTGGTAATTATTAGTCATGCTTGCAAGACTTACAAGAGAAATTCTGGTGTTGCAATGCTTACACAACTTGGCTTCAAGCAGACTTAATATGAGCAGTTATTACCCCCAGAGTCACATTTTACTCAGAAACGATAAGAACATGCAGAAGTGTTTTTGGTGTCATGTAATCAATTGCATTCCTCACAGCAAGGCAAAATCCAAAATATTTATTTGTTGTACTTGAAAAAGATGAGTTAAATTCTTTTATCATGTGCTGTGTACATGTGTGTTTTTGGTCTACATAGAGACATTTATTTCTAAAACGTGTGACTGCTTACTACCAAGTATCCATTTCATTTCTCTTAAAAATTTAACGTTGCTAGATGTAATAGTTCCACAATCATTTTTATCTCACAGTCAGTTCACTGGGAGAGCTTTACACATCTTCGATAGCTGGCTTTGTTACAGTAACTGAGTAAAATTTTTTGCATAAAATTATGTTCTTGAAGTTTTAAGAGTATCATAACTTTATTCAAACGAGGAACATTAACGTTAAACGTTTCTTTAAAAGACTTAAAGGAATGGAAGAAATTACCTCGTCAATTTCATTCTCGCAAGTTATTAAAACATAAATTAAATAACTGTTCTTAATTGAATGAACAGATTTAACTTTCAAAGTTCTTTCGATCAGTACAGTGCGACCGTAATTATGGAACAGTAAAGTTAAATTTCATAACGAACTGCTCAAGTTCACTTACGGTTCCAGTTCCAGGGAATGTTTATTGGAAAACATAAATTATCGAAACAATAATTCAAGATAAGCAGTGAAATGAGAGGAATACTTTGTTACTAAATACAAGGACCCAACAGTTTGTCTTGCTAAACATTTCTGAAGAACTTCGGTAGCCAAACGGAAATTCAGGCAGATAAATAAGCGGTGAGGCTTAGTCAAATAGTACGTTATAATCTAACACAATGTTCAAAGTTGATTTTGTAGCTTGGACTCGTGAGTCCGAATGCTGACGCCACGGAACACAGGCAAAGTCGTAGAAAAGTCATGTTGCTTCATAGACGCGACCAGACTCTCGTAAAAACAGACATCAAGGGAATTTTGTGTTTGAGTACTATAAAGGGAGCGATAGGGTCGCTATAACCCCACTTTGCACCACAATACCGACGTCTTTTGGAGATATTATTTTTCCGTATTGACTTGTCACAAACACAGAAATCAAACGGATTAGAGAATTTGAGACAGGTGTGGCGTTTAGAAAGAATTCAGTTCCTACGTACTTTACTCACTGTCGCACCAATTCTCGCGAACTATAGCTCTCTGTTGAGCGTAGCATCGTTTACAAACCGTCTTGGAAAATCACTTGCACTATCTTTACTAGTTTTTTTTTTCTGGCGATGGTTCTTGCACGAGTCGGATATCTAATTAGGCAACAGTAGCCACCTTACAGCCGAGACACGAGAAGAAAGAGACAATGCAGGCTCGAGAAGACTCTCCGGCGGTTGCAACAAGTTCCCGCAGCGCCGTCCCCTGGGCGAGGCGGCGTAATTAGCCAGTTTTATTGGGCGTCCCTCTTGCGGATTAGCCGCCCGCCTTGTCTGGAAATTGCTTGTCGCCTCGCCTTTGAAACAGCTCCGGCACTTGGCCGTTACGGCGGTCGGATCCAGCGGCGGATTAAGCAGACGTCTGCGCAGGCGGGCGATCTGCACTGCCCTGAGGGGCTCGCGCCACAGACTCTCTAGCAGCGGGCGGCCAGCGGAACAGCCAAAGGTGTCTGCTTCACAAACGGCCAGGCCGCTCTCTGACATTTAAAATGTTTTACGTGAAAATTCTCATCACGTTTTAGGTGAATACGTATCGTAACATGTCATACATAATTTACTGGTTTAAGGAAACGATATCCAGGGCGCCAAAACTATCATACGAACTACTTGACAGCACGTGCACCATCCAAGCTGTTGACAAGACTAACAAAGAAAAACACAAAAGAAGATCGAGAAGTCAGTAGATGACAATCGGTCTGGCTTTAGAAAAGGTAAAGACACCGAAGAGGATTGCACTTAATAATGAAAGCAAGGTTGAAGAATACTCAAGATTTGCTCGTAGGATTTTTGACTAGAAAAAGTGCTTTGACAGTGTGAAATGCTGCTACAGGCTAACAGTTCCGAGAAAAATAGGAGTAAGCTAGAGGGAACGCGGATGATATAGAATATATGCAAGAATCAAGAGGGAACAATAAGACTGAGATACCAAGAAAGAAGTGCTCGGATTAAAAAGAGTGTAAGACAGGAATGAAGATTCTCGTCCCTGCTGTTCAATGTATTCATAGAAGATGCAATGACGGAAATAAAAGAAAGGGTTCAGGGATGGGATGAAATTTCAGGCTGAAATGATTCGTAGCAATCCTCGGTGAAGATGAAGAGGAAAGGACCTGTTGAACAGAATGGACAGTGCAATGAGGACAGTAAACTGGAAAAAGATAAAACTCATGAGAAGTAGCAGAAACGAAAACAGCGAGAAACTTAACACCTAAATAAGTGAACACGAATTAGATAAAGTTAAGGAATTCTGCTACCTTGCAAGTAAAGTAGCCCGTGGCGGACGAAGCAACGTGGACCTAAGAAGTAGACTAGAACAGGAAAAGCGGGCATACCTGGCGAAAAATGTATATAGGTATTAAACGTAGGCCTCAATTTGTGGAAGAAATTTCTTAGCATGTCCGTTTGGAGCATACCATCGTATTTTAATGAATCACGGACAGTGGGAAAACCGGAATCAGAAGAGAATCGTACCATTTGAGATGTGTTATGACATAAGAAGTCTGAAAATTAGATGGACTGATAATATGAGGAATGAAGAAGTTCTCCGCAGACTCGGCGAAGAAAGGAACATGTGGAAAACGCTGACAAGAAGAAAAGATGGGATACAGGCAGTGTAATATGGCATGACTGAATAACCTCCATGGCACTAGATTTAACTGTACAGGGTAGAAATTGTAGAGGAAAACACAGATTGGAAAACAACAGCAAATAACTGAGACGAAGGGTGAAAGTATAACTGTGGGACGTAGAGGCTGGCGGACGAGAGGAATTCGTAGTGGGCTGCTTCAAATCAGTCAGAAGACTGATGAGTCACAAAATGAAAGAAACCCCATGAGTGACGTAGAATTAATGACTGTTAACCTGTATTTTTGAAAACGTTTGATAAGAAATTATGTCAAACGTCCAACCTCGAGCTTTCTATTTTATCTTTTTATCTGAGAAATAGTGTTACTTAATGAAGCTACTGCACAACGTAGAAAATTTTTATTGCACGGATGAAAGGAATCACGCACTATGTCTCTGAACGTGTGACAAGATTCCTTCGCTGTAATGGTCGTACGAAAGCGAAAACTGTTCCAGGAAAGACAGATAAAAGTTTTGCGGTACCTTTATTGCACATCATGCCGAAGACGTCATTTTGAGGTCTGTAGTCTGTGTAGGTAAATTCATTTGGTCGTTTCCCTCTTAGTCGTGGAGAACACTGTAACTTAGAAACTCCAGGCACATTAAAACTGTGTGCAGGTCAGAAACTCGAACTCGAGACCTTTCTCTTTCGCAGGCAAGTGCTATACTGACCGAGCTACCCAAGCACGACGCACAACCCGTCCTCACAGCTTTTAATTCCGCCAGTAACTTGTCTTCTTTGGAAGGTAGGAGACAGGGTACTGCCAGAATTAAAAGCTGTGAGAACAGGTCTTCAGTCGTTTTTGCGTAGCTCAGTCAGTAGAGCACTTGCCCGCGAAAAGCAAAGGTCCTGACATCGAGTTTCGGTCCGGTACAGTTTTAATCTGCCTGAAAGTCTTCCATCAGCGCACACATTTCTATGCTGAGTGAAAAATTTGTATTGCAACTTAGAGATTTTCAGTTCCAGTTTTACAATGAAACCTAAGTGACTAATGCTTTCTGGGCACAATAACATCTGGTTCACACAGCGAAATAAACGTCCGAAGAACAATTTAATTTCACAAGACATTATGCTACGTGCTGTTCATGTTAGGGTAAATAACACGGTGACGCTACCTAACATTTAGGTAGTGTCACTATGTTAATTAACGAAACATGAACAGCGCGTAGCGTAATGTCTTGTCAAATTGCAAACGTAAGACCAACTTACTTAGCGTACTCTGCCAATAGTGTACCAAAACAAAGGATTCAAAATGGCTCTGAGTACTATGCGACTTAACTTCTGAGGTCATCAGTCGCCTAGAACTTAGAATTAAGTAAACCTAACTAACCTAAGGACATCACACACACCCATGCCCGAGGCAGGATTCGAACCTGCAACCGTAGCGGTCGCTCGGTGTTGTGACTTGGCAAGACAGCCAAGCCACTAGGAGGTAGCCGAAAGGCACGCGTTTAAGCTCACGCAGGCTGGCGTGAGGTCTGGAACAGGTAAAGTAATTATACTAGCAAAAAAAGGTACGTAACTTCTGGAATACTTAACTTTAATCCATAATCGGTGAACATCGGTCTGACGGTACATACATCACAAGATAAATAGCAATTGATAATGGCGCCTTGCTAGGTCGTAGCAAATGACGTAGCTGAAGGCTATGCTAACTATCGTCTCGGCAAATGAGAGCGTAATTTGTCAGTGAACCATCGCTAGCAAAGTCGGCTGTACAACTGGGGCGAGTGCTAGGACGTCTCTCTAGACCTGCCGTGTGGCGGCGCTCGGTCTGCAATCACTGACAGTGGCGACACGCGGGTCCGACGTATACTAACGGACCGCGGCCTATTTAAAGGCTACCATCTAGCAAGTGTGGTGTCTTGCGGTGACACCACACTCGGCACCAGACTGTATCGCCTAGAACCGCACGGCCTCTCCGGCCGGCTCATAACAAAGGAACTCTGAGTATTGTATTATTACTGATGACTGCTTATCTCACTTTCAAGTAAATTATGAGGTGAGCTTTCCCTACATTCGTACTCACCAAGTATAATCCGTAGGCATATTTCACAAATATATAATTCTGACTTGACAGTTTTCAAAGGAAACACAGCTGTCCGCTCTGTCAAATAACTATGACAACAATTGTGGTTGCAGCTGACTGAAACAGAGATGTACTTTACACTTCTGTACTGAAGAATACAGAACGGCTGAAGTGGTGCCGCTGGCTAATGCTAGCTAGCCAACGCCTGAAGCACAACTATTTGCAGTGTTAGCAATTCAAAGGGAGTCAGTCACCGATAGCATTTACGTCGCCATGAAACTACGGTACGTTAGTCTGGGAGACACTAACATTCAAAAACAGGCAAATAGTTAGAAATAAATATCACACACTAGACAAATTCAGTGTTACAGTCACTTCTGCAACGAATCACGTAAAGGAACACGTCAAATAAGGCAGTATACGAACTGTATACATATAACTATGACGAGAGAGAAGGTAAGATACAATAGTCAGAATAAATTGTAGAAAATAAGTGGCAATCTAGCGTTCACAGAGTCGTTATTCACAGAATTTCTACCACTGTTTTTTTAGTAGAAATAAACATGATGGTGCCATAACTGAAGTGAATCATGTGTGCGTTAATACATACATCAAATTGCGTTCTTGCTGGGATACACTTACCGGTGTTTTGAATATACACAGCAACAGAACATGAAGTGCAGGATGATTTTATTTCATTTTACGACTTCTCCCTATGATGAACATATTAAAATCACGATTTATAGTACTGCTCACTATTATAAGTATGACGTCTCTGGACGAAAATATTTTCTAAAAGAATTATCGCGGGTTCAGAAGAAACCATTAGTGTGAAAATACGTTTGCTTCATTCGTACACGGTGTGTTGTTACAACCATTAGATGCCTGTGAACAGCTTGGCAGAGTGAAACTTCCTGGCAGATTAAAACTGTGTGCCGGACAGAGACTCAAAATCGGGATCTTTGCCTTTCGCAGGCAAGTGCTCTACCAAGCACGACTCACGCCCCGTCCTCACAGCTTTACTTCTGCCAGTATCTCGTCTCTTACCTTCCAAACTTTACAGAAGCTCTCCTGCGAACCATGCAGAACTAGCACTCCTGAAAGAAATCCCATTCTGGAAACATCCCCCAAGCTGTGGCTAAGCCATGTCTCCACAATATCCTTTATTTCAGGAGTGCCAGTTCTGTACGGTTCGCAGGAGAGCTTCTGTAAAGTTTGGAAGGTAGGAGTCGAGATACTGGCAGAAGTAAAGCTGTGAGGACGGGGCGTGAGTCGTGTTGGCAAAGGTCCCGAGTTCGAGTCTCTATCCGACACACAGTTTTAATCAGCCAGGAAGTTTCATATCAGCGCACACTCCGCTGCAGAGTGAAAATCTCATTCAGCTTGGTAGAGTCTTTCTAGACTACCGTAAGGCATCCGACACTTTGCCACGTCGTCAACTAGTGACCAATATACGATCGTGCAAAGTATTGTCATGGATATACAAGGGTGAGCTGAAAAGTAATGCCTCAGAATACACTGAGATTACAGAAGTCATTGCATACCTCATAACGTCGTATCTGACTTCCTTTTGCACGGTGTAGTGCAGCAACAGCAAATGTCATGGACCCAACAAGTCGTTGGAGGTCCCCTGCAAAGTTATCGAACCATTCTGCCTCCATAGTCGTCCATAACAGCGAAAACGTTGCCTGTGCAAGATTTTGTGCACGAACTGACACCTCGATTATGTACCATAAATGTTAGATGGGATTCATGTCGGGCGATCTGGCTGGCCATATAATTCACTCGAATTGTCCAGAACGTTTATCGAAGCAACCACGAATTACTTCGGCTCGGTGAAAAGGCGCATTATCATTCACAAACTTTTCATCGTTTAATGGCTGCAAATGGTGTCCAAGTAGCCGGACATAACCATTTCCAGTCAATGATCGGTTCAGTTGAACTAGAAGTCGCAGTCGATTCCTTGTAAACGCAGCCCACACCATTACGGACCCACCACTAGTTTGCGTAATGACTTGTCGACAACCTGAGTCCACGGCTTCGTGGGGTCTCCACCACACTCGAACTCTACGATCAGCTCTTAGCAACTGAAATAGGGACTCATCTGACCAAGTCGTCTAGAGTCCAACCGATATGGTCTCGAGTCCAGAAGAAGTGCTGCAGGCGATGTCGTGCTGTTAGGAAAGGCACAAGCGTCGGTCGTCTGTTGCCACGGCCCATTGAGGCCTACTGTCCTAACGGACACGTTTGTAGTACGTCATAATTTGATTTCTACGGGTCATTTCACGCAGTATTCCTTGTCTGTTCTCACTGGCAACTCTAAGCAAACGCTGCTGTTCTCGGTCGTTAAGTGAAGGTTGTCGTTGCGTTGTCCATGGTGAAAGGTAGTGTCTGAAATTTGGCGTTCTCGTCGCACTCTTGATACTGTAGATTTCGCAATACCGAATTCCCTAACGATGCCCAAAATGGAATGTCCCATGGGACTAGCTGCTACTACCATTCCGCGATAAAAACTGTTAATTTCCGTCGTGTGGCCTTAATCGTGTCGCAAACCTTTGGCCATGAATAACCTGACTACAAATGACATGACCGCCAATGGAGTACCCTTTTGTGCCTTGTGTACGCGATACTACGGCCATCTGTATATGTGCATACTGTTATCCCTTGAATTTTTCACCTCAGTGTATTTTATGTGAAAACTCGTAAATTTTTTTAAAATAAAACGAAAATTATCAGCATTATACATTTTTGTTCTTCTAGTCTATATATTTATTTCTCAACATAGCCATCCTGAAGATCAACATATTTCTCCCAAAGAAGGACTAGTTTGTAGATACAGTTATAATCAAATGTTTGTCACTATTGACGAAGCCATGACCTCAGCTATGATTGCACCTCTTCATCACTATCAAAGTCCTCGAAGGCGTTCTTTAATTTTTCAAAGCCGATGAAAATCGAGTGAGATCCACTTGGGATTGCACAGAGGATGTTCGACGACAGTGAACCCAAGGCCTCGGTGTGTTGCACTCCTGTGTGGTCTGCCATTGACATGCTGAAGAGCCAGCCGAAGTGGCAGCGCGGTTAAAGGCGCTGCAGTCTGGAACTGCAAGACCGCTACAGTCGCAGGTTCGAATCCTGCCTCGGGCATGGATGTTTGTGATGTCCTTAGGTTAGTTAGGTTTAACTAGTTCTAAGTTCTAGGGGACTAATGACCTCAGCAGTTGAGTCCCATAGTGCTCAGAGCCATTTGAGCCATGCTGAAGGAGACAGTGCTTCATGTGAGGACGAATACTTCGAAATCGAAACTCGATTACTGCACACTGTTTCTTACGCACCGATATAGCCATGTTACACGCTACAATTCGGACTCCTATAACGACAGAGTTCTCACAGTCAGTTCTACCCCTGACCTGAAGTCATACCCGATGGCTCCGTACACCACTGCTTCAGCAGTAACGGCACTGTGCCTCTCCAGAACATTGGATGATATCCTTCCTCAGGTGGCCGTTGCATTCACCGACGAATGTCATACAGAGTAATGCAGAACCGTCATCCACCGCTGAAAACAATGCGGTGCCACTCAGCAGCAGTGCATGCTTTCCGGCCATGGCAGCACTCCGAACGGTGCCGTCTGTGTTCCATTACGGCATCCAACGTATGGCCGGTGTACGATGTTACGCTGACGTCCGCCCATGACTTCTGGTTGTTTCACTTTATCAGACAGTGTATGTTAACTAACTACGAGGGTTGGAACTTTAATAGTGGCAACTACTTATTTACAGCTCGTACAAAATAGATACGTGTTTCAAAGTTTTACTGACCTTCAAAGTAGACACCAGAATTGTGTATAACCCGTTGCAGCGATGTGGAAGTCCTAGGATACTCTTAGCAGTGCCAGTTGTGTTGACAGTTGGAGCGGTGCGGTTTATTGCCCGACGAAATTGTAGCAGTTCTGAAGCGAATGCAGTGAAGTGTTGTCAGGTCCTGCAGAAAGTGTCATCACCTCTGTCTCTAAGCTGGTCGTAGGTTGTGTTCCAAAAATGAACAGCACAGAGACAAAACAACAGAAGTGATGACTCTTTCTGCAGGACCTGACCATCATTTTACAGGACAAATACCCAAGCAAGTACAGTGCAAGCTGTTACTGATTTGTTTGACTGATGGGACTGGTAAGTGCTTTACCATCTACAGACAACAATCCTGATAAGGCAAAACATTTCAGCTTCAGTCATCTCGATACTGGCGAAAAATTTCTATGGCTGATATTTTATTGTGCTTGGTTAACAATCAAAAATGGTTCAAATGGCTCTGAGCACTATGGGACTCAACATCTGAGGTCATCAGTCCCCTAGAACTTAGAACTACTTAAATCTAACTAACCTAAGGACATCACACACAGCCATGGCCGTGGCAGAATTCGAACCTGCGGCCGCAGCGGTCGCGCGGTTCCAGACTGTAGGGCCTAGAACCGCTCGGCCACTCTGGCCGGCGGTTAACAATCGATTAACTGCTATGTTCGAAACCCCGTCCCACACAAAACATTACGCCACGTCATTTTAAGTTCAAGCAGACACACACGGTTATGTGTGTGAAACCATATTTGAAATCTGTGTGGTTAGTTACCACGGATGATAGTTGTTGGACAGGGTCCTAGGTCCCAGTCCAGTGTGAAAATTTTCGTCACATAAATTCAAATTGAAACTTTCCTTCTGAAAAGTCATTTGTTGTAATAAATTTGAGATTATCTGTGTTAAAGGCTGTGTCACCGGCAATAGTATTTTCCCATACTACGAGTAATTTGCAAGTGGACTGATAGCCGTACAGAGTAGTGTTTTCTAGTGATCTCCTGTAGAAGCATTTTGTATAGTCAACCGACTGTACCGAAGAGAGATTGAGAACTTGCAAGAAAATTTCGTTATGTGGGTTGCATACAAATCAGGCTGATAGCAATTCAGGTCATTCGGATACTTATGAGCATAATACGAGTGTTGGAACTTTAATAGCGGCAACTATTTATTTACAGCTCTCACAAAATAGATACGTGTTTAAAAATTTTACTGACTTCAAAGTTTACTAGCGGAGAAAACAGGCGTTTCCAGCTATTGACTTATAGATCTCCGTTCACGCCCAAACCACCGCTGCTTCTGGCCTTGTGCTTAATGTTTAGAAAGTCATATCTCCTGAACAGTGTGTCGTATAATGATAAAATTTTGTAGGTAAATTGAGCGGCATATTCAGATACTGTCTGTAAAATGCTTAACGAATGGAATTAGTTGCAAAGAAGTAATAAATTTGAACGTCGAGCATGATGTGACAGTTTTCACACATCTCATTGTTTATGACGTCATATCTCCTGAACTATGCCTCGTACAATGGTATAATTTTGCACTTTCATTCAGCAGTATATGTGTATATTCTACGTAAAATGTGTCGCGAATATTAGTAGTAAAAAAGTAATAAGTTGTAGCGTCATGCCTCATGTGCTACTTTTACAGCATGATCAGCGGAAAATCAGTAAGTGGTAAACATTTTTCCTTTCGCCGTTTTGTCAGGGTTCTGAGAGAGAAAAAAATTTCGTAAATGTTTAAAATTATGTGTAGGGTTTTTTTGCATGTCGCTAAGTACTCCCATTCTCAAGTACTGGGTGAATAAAAGCTGGTATTTCATGCTTAGCGTAACATGAGGGATATGCTTGTTTTTCACCCACACGCCTTCCCCTTGCTCGTCACCTGACAGTAAGTATATACATACCAAGTTTGTTTGAAATCAGTCTTGTGGTTTACGAGGAGATATGGAACACACACACACACA
This sequence comes from Schistocerca serialis cubense, assembly GCF_023864345.2. Lineage (NCBI taxonomy): Eukaryota > Metazoa > Arthropoda > Insecta > Orthoptera > Acrididae > Schistocerca > Schistocerca serialis. The sequence goes on along the minus strand of NC_064641.1, from coordinate 443,306,990 downwards.
CACACACACACACACACACACACACACACACACGAGCACATGTATACATCTATTTTTATAATATTTATGGACTTCCTCATCAGCGAGATGTGCGTTTCATCTGGAAATAACGTGATGAAATGTTCTGTTTTCACTGGCAATCGAACCCTCACCCATTCTGTTGTTGACTACACACGAAAGGATATAGCAACTGAATTCGTTTTCACCATTCTAGAGGTGGCAAATTTCAACCTAAAATGATATGACGAGATGTCCTGATTCTAGCTGGAAGTCGAAACCAGAACCAATCGTTATTTCTATAGTGCACGGAGAGACGTTAAAATAATAATTATCTTTCACCTGTCTTTTGGTGTCCACATGCTACAGCTTGCACTGACATGATAAAAAGTCTTGTGCCCGACTAGGATTTTAAGTTTACATGCTTTTTGTATAAACCTTGAGGGATTTCGTATAGACCCTGAGGTGTTTGGTATCGGTAGGAACAATGAAACGATGGATCTGTATCGTCCGTAAGGATCCACATCCTGTGCAAATGGGAGATATGAGTTCGAATTCCAGTCCAGCATCTCAAGTTCAAATACGATAAAAATAAGTACCCTTTGAGCTAACATGACGATTGGTTCATTAATAAAAAAAGTTCTGGTGTAAGAAAGCTTGCAAGTGGCAGAATCACCTAGGTTGTCCAGCTGTCATTACCAGAGATGAAGAGGGGTCTATTCGTGCTTAAGAATGGTTGCATGAAATGTGCAACGAACTCAGATCTTAAGCAAACAAGGCTAACATCATTCCAAAAGCCGACAAAACTGCACATATGACTGGCTCATGATTTTGTCGTAGCGGTAGATGTCCCGCACTTGATGAGAATTCAGACTCCTTGAAGGTAGATTACAGCTTGTCCGCCCGCCGGAGTGGCCGTGCGGTTCTAGGCGCTTCAGTCTGGAACCGCGCGACTGCTACGGTCGCAGGCTCGAATCCTGCCTCGGGCATGGATGTGTGTAACGCCTTTGGTTAGTTAGGTTTAATTAGTTCTAAGTTCTAGGCGACTGATGACCTCAGAAGTTAAGTCGCATAGTGCTCAGAGCCATTTGAACCATTTTTTGAACAGCTTGTCCAAACCATTCATTTCCTTTTTCATCAACAACGCCATTCATCAGCTGCCTCATCTGGCCATTAAGTACATTCGGTTGGATTTTCTAATCACTAAAATAACATTACGCAACGGCCGCTACACGAACTGGCAACAGGGTAGGTTGCGGAAATTTCTGCAGGAAGCGCAGCTTTGCACTCTAGCTGCCATGTAGTGGTAAAACTGACGCACAGTGAAAACAAAGTTAAATATCGAGCACACTCTTCTCTTTATTTGTATAAACTACATTTTCTCTGATAAAGGTGCGTAGGCAAGGGCGCTGTGACCTTTTCTCATTCAGCGTGTGATGTATAGAAAGTTTGTAATCTACCAGGACAAAATTTACTTTATAGGGTAGGTTGATGCTTATGTTCGTGCAAATGTAGTTTGGCATGTTGTCACACAAGTTGTTATAAGTCATATTTTTTATTTGAGGTTCTAGAATTGCACTTGGAGTAAGCTACTCAATGTCGTACATTTGAAGGTTAGGAGGCTTATTGTTTAAGCGTTAGAAAACGGACCGTTAAAAGAGTAAAGCCCAAAATTTGTGATATTTAGTCCTCTTTGGATTTTATTTAAAGTTGCAGGCAGCGGAGGGAACTGGAAACATTTGTGGCGTTTACAAGTTAAGTGCACCGAAGAAAAGAGTTTTTCTCGTTTCAAGTAGGGTAGTTTCGGCGTGGATTATTTGCTCCATTAAGAGGGCCAATGGCCTTTGGTGAATGGAGTTTTAAAGTTTACCGCCTTGGTCCATCATATTATTGGCAAATGTAATGAACTGATGCCATTCAACCTTCTCGAGACGCTTGTATTCAGTGGTCAGTGTTGGGGAATAAGAAACAAAGGGTGATAAGGGTTAAAAGTTCGTCGACTATGAGGTCATTAGAGACGAAGCAGAAGCTATAGTTCGGGAGAATGGGGACGGAAATCGGCTATGACCTTCCGAAGCAAATATGGTACGTTTGCATTAGGAGTTAAGGAAATAACGAAATACTGCCATCAGGATGGCTAGACGGGACGGGACGGACCACCGTATCGTAGCTTCGTAACAGAAAATAATGGTTGACCCTAGAAAAAGGTATCTGAAACAAAGAACAGAGTGAGACACAATACTTAATGTTATGCACCTGATGTCACAAAGAAGGGCTTTTGTGCTAATATCTGAAGCCCAGGAGTGTGTCCATCGCCTGTGATATCTGTTCCAGATAACTGAACAACTGAGACGCACTCCGGAAGCAAAATAAAGAAAAAGGGGCAAAGGAAACGACCTCAAGGTTCGCAACTGTACGAGAACGCCCATCTGCAGTATGCTGATTTCACTAAGGAACCTATTTATGAGCTTGGGTGGAAAGCGATACCTACCACACTTATTCTTCTGCCCTCAGGTACTTACCTTTTTCGCTCCTTCTTGAACAAACATAAAAAATATGTTTATGGAAGAAAATGCACTTTAAATTTGGACTGACAACTTTATCTCCGAACAAGTAACTTTATAGTGTCGTGGAATCCGAACTGCTTGAACATCATCAAATTGTTTCAGTTAATGTCAGAGGATACGCTGTTGATGATGAGCTTCTGTCTTATGTTCAATAAACCAACGACAAGCGCTATAAAACGTACGTTGTTCAAATACAAATAAATTATAACTTACCACGTTCAACATTAGACGAACGTATAATATAATGAAACAAGTAGTACCCATAATACGAATCTACCCAAAACTTTCAAGCACTTGTAGGATATTACACGCTTTTGCGATTGCTTCGTTCCTTGGATCAGTAGTTTAGGGATAGTGTCTTAATTAATCAGAGATTCTGGGTCAAGGGTTCGAACCCAGCTACTGCTTACATTTTGAAAAAACGTCATCAACAGTGGCGGACAAGAACTTCCCGATGAAGGTAGATTGGAATGCGCTTGTAGGGGAAGGAATGGAAGGAAGGGGTGCGGGGGAATATGTACTCGGCCATAGGAACACGAGAAGAGAAAGACGAATATTTTCTCTAATAGCTGAGGTGTTAATAGCGTATACTTTCTTCAAGAATCACAATAGGAGGTATACTAGGAAGAGATCGGAGGCACGGGACGATCATGGTCGGACATAGATTCCAAAATCAGATACTTGATTGTAAGACGTACCCAGGTGCTGATACAGAATCAGAATACATGTAATAAAGATGAAGAGTACACTGACGTTTAACCATCTGGAAGGATCAGTGCGGGAAGCAATATTGAAGTACTTAGCACTGATGAGACGCGTTTGAAGTTCACTGAAGATGTGGATACTGCGATCAGGAATATCAAAGTAGACAGCTCAGTTTAAGAGAAGTTCAGTTCTCTAAAAATGGTAGTCACAGATGTTGAACAGTCAAACACAGGAACAAGGAAGGAAACTGCGACGAAATCTTGGGTATCAGATGGAGTACTTCAATTGATCGACAAAGAAAGAAGAAACAAAAACATTTTGGCAAAGACAGGAAAACATAAATATAAATTAATTAAGAATGAAAAAAATAGGAAGTGCAAGACAGCAAAGGCGAAATAAGTGATGAGTGCAGGAAAAATGTAAAAAAAACGAAAAAGAAATGATCGCCAGAAAGACTGACGCAGCTTATAGGAAAGGTAAAACAACCATCGGTGAAATTAAAAGAGTGGGTGATAACGTTAAGCGTGATAACACTGTTAAACACAGAGGAGAGAACGGATACAGGGAAAGTGGACATTTATGTTATGAGAGGGAAATCTGTGGAGGAAGAGTGAGATTGGAATACATCCAGCATATAATTGAGAACGTACGCTGAAAGTGCTACTCTGAAATGAAGAGGTTGGCACAGGAGAGGATTTCTTGGTGGGCCGCATCAAACCAGTCAGAAGACTGATGACTCAAAACAAAACGTCCTTCAAGAGGAGAGCCGTATTGTTTGTGGCATTTTTTACACATGATAAAGGTTTCAGAATGAAACTGATACGTCTCTTCGAATACAATGTCAGAGGGAAAATTTCCTCACAGTCCGACAATTGCCAGTCGTTGAAGTGTGAACATGGTTCACATTTTGCACTCGTGTTTGCAATGGAATTTCTTCGTGACCTGTAGGAGTACTTCTCTTCCAGGTTCTCATGTTTAGATGCCGATTTCAAGTAGATCCACATATTGACGACCCCTTTTATGAAGTGGAAGACGTTGAAGCATCGCTGCAAATGTAAATCAGGTGCGAGCTGATGAACCCATGCAGGGCAAGTTTAAAAAAGCGTTCTTCAGTTTTACTAGTGTCTACTAGAGGAAAGCTGCCCCAAGAAACTTTCCACGAAGTTTTTTATCTGTATTTGGCACTACCTACAGGTGAAACAAAACACGTCTTGGCTGAAATTTGCAAAATATAAATAGGTAATTCAAAAATGGTTCAAATGGCTCTGAGCACTATGGGACTTAACATCTGAGGTCATCAGTCCCCTAGAACTTAGAACTACTTAAACCTAACTAACCTAAGGACATCACACACATCCATGCCCGAGGCAGGATTCGAACCTGCGACCGTAGCAGTCGCGCGGTTCCGGACTGAAGCGCTTAGAGCCGCTCGGCCACCGTGGCTGTACGTAATTAAGCTGACATTTATGGGATATTTTACTCTTTAAACAGATTAAGTTTAAGTCCCAAATGTCATACCTCTTACTCAGTGTACTAAAGAGTAATAAAAGGTACCTGAAGTTTTCGCTGAATTTTGTCTATATGTTAAACATCAATATTTTATATTTTACAGAATGACGCCGTGCAATGCCCAGGCGATTTTTAATCTTCTTGACACCGACTGCCGAAGCCTACATGGTTATGTCTGCATTATATTTCGTTATAATATTCTTTTTTAATGTCTGAGAAAATGTGTTACCCGGCCCTCACTGAGATTCAAACCTTGATATGTGGCCCACATTGTCCAGTAATAAATTATAAACGGAGAAATCTCCGTGCTACAGGAAGATAGAAAAAAAGAATGTCTGAGACCCAAAATAAATTTTATAACCCAGACTTTAATACAGAGGTAGATCATTTATTTATTTCACTAGTAATACCTCATGTACACCCTATTGATTCTGTAATTCTACTTTCCTGATGGAATGGGATTGCTTGAAGACAGCTGTAATTTTATTTAACAATTTCACTTAACTACAAGTTTCGATGCCTCATTGGCACCATCTTCAGCCCCGCGTACACGAAACTAGTTAAGTCATATAGTGATTTGTATTATTGTAGGGACCGCTATATCCAACTGATTTCCGTAGACTTCTTCTCAGTAAATGTGGACCCTTCACACCTACCGAGAAGAACTCTGCTCTATGACTTATCTATTTTCATGTATAGTGGCCTGAAGATGGTACCAATGAGGTACAGAACTGGTAGCTGAATAAAATTATTATATGAAATTGCAATGCTGGCATATATTTTCTTCAAAACATACCCTGAGGGTGATATTTGTAAAACATCTCTGGACTGCCCAATTTGTGCACACGAAGGCATTAAAAAAAAGTGAAGTCTTATGGCGTAGTTGGCCGGGAGACACCTAAGAGCAGGTTCAGCAGCCTAATCGGAAGGATTTTTTCCTATCCTTGGCTCACACTGTCACTTTCCCTTCGCGAAGTGTGAGAGTTGTGTATCGAAGAGGATCTTCTAAGTATCGGTGACTGTAATGAACGTATGTTTAGTGTGGTGACATGTTTATGTAGGATGTTATTGCGAGAAATGCGTGGAAGAAACACATAGCCTATTTCTCTCAAACAGCACCATGGGGGCTGTCGACCTTAACGTCCCATCAAAGGCCGTCACTTTATGAGTCACTGAAGAGAGGTTTGGTACATAATCCAGGACGTTACCTCTAAGACTGGTGATCAGGAAGTTGGCGTCTCCTCTCGTTTGCCGTGAGGGCAAAGGGAAGGTAACTAACAGCACACGGCGTACCCAGGCTGTTACCTTTCGAAGCACTGGCCACGCGCTATGCTGCTTCTGCGATGTGACGAGAACCATTGTATTCAACATCGTACGGCTGTTGTTTCCAATTAAAGTATTTATCTGATAAAAAGCGACATCGGTTCAAAAATAACGCACTGTAGACGTTAAACTATAGGGAAAATGGCAGTCTATTTTATTGATGCTTGTCGCCTCTCGAATCACAGTCTTAATGTTCAGCACTTCGCTTTTAGTGCAGTTTGTGGGGGTCACCAACAAGCACACAGTTTATTCGCACTCTCGGCCCACTACTGCCGTAATCCGCACTTTTAGCCTTTCTTTGGCCTCATGATAGACGATCTAGCTATAGTGCTCCGTCGTTAACTACACATAACGGCCGGAATGGAATGGTGGAACTGCCCGGCCTAGCGATGACGTCATCAATATCCTTCGAGTGAGGGCCGATCCTCTACATAACTGTCGCCCCGACAACGCGCTCCACGAGTGTCCCTCCTTAAAGATGAAACTGCATCTGAATGCCGACAACATAACAGAGGAACAGTCGTGGTTAGTCACTGTATTATCAATAACGTTACAATTATGTACTCACGGAGAAAACTACTGAATTTTCTTCCGTCTAAACGTATTATAATCATTAGTTAAATACTGTTAGAGTCGTTAAAATATATTTTTCATCTATCATCTTTGTATCCAGAACATTGGCTAATAATGAAGTTATTTTTATTTTATAGTTATCCTCAGAAAAAATTGACATCTGATGCTGCTTAAAGACCCTTTCTATGGTGGTTCAGTGGATTCAGTCTTCTGCTTTATACATCTGTACAATACAGGCTTTCTCCTCCAGTTAGGAATGAAACCGTAAATTTCGATTATGGTTCTGCATCAGCTATGGAATACATCATAACAAATGAAAATTTGGGGACTCGAACCTGAATTTCTCACTTGTCACTGGCATGGTATGGCACAAAGTTTTGTTTGTTCTGAAAAATTTTCCAGCTGATGTAGAACCATAAGACCAGTTTGCGAGTTCATTCTTAAATGAATGCGACTGTTGATCGTAAACGCAGTATGTCAGAAATTGTTCGGCAGTATTTCATGTCCGATGTTTACATTGGGCAGGAGCATTGCTGAATGCCTAAAGACTCAAGCTGCTGATGCTGACTGTCAATAATTCAAGTCACAACTCAGTTTGTGGTGCATGATGGCTTACTACGCGCAACAACAAAATTATGAGTGGTAGTAACTGCAGCTTTCCAGAACGAATTCTTGGCACCAGGACCTGACCATATGTTTTCAGGCCATGGTAGGCAGCCATCAACAGATGAGAGTCTGAAAAGTTTTGGGGGAGGACAAGAAAACATGATGTCGAACAATATGTCAGTAACTGCTTACCTTGTGTGCAATGACCTGATCCCGATCTTAGCCAGCGATTGAGTCCATTACATCTACCGGAAGCATCTAAACCATTTGAAATGCCTGGAATGGACATTTCAGTGTCATTTAACAAAATACCAACAGGAAATGATTACATATTGACAATAATTGGCCAGTTCTACCATTATACAGTAATGAAACAATTCTTGATTAAAAACTAAGTACAGTTGCTCAAGCATCAGTAACTAATTAGCTATTCACATGTGCCATTCAGGACACATGAATTACATATGAGGGTACCAATTTCATATCTGATCTTATGAAGGAAATTGCGTTGATTGGTCCGAATTTGCAAGCAGTGAGCAAGCCCCTTCCACCCTCTAGCCAATGGAAGAACAGAGAGAGTTCATCACATGATTTTGAAGATATTGAGCTATTATGTCAGCAGTAATCGTGAAAATTGGTACGTATATTTTAATTTTGTACGTGTCATGTACAATTCTAAACTCCATACGGCTACTGATCTTTCGCCAAATGCGGTAATATATGGGAGAAAAATGATTTCACCTTTCTAAGTGATTAAGCTGAAGCTTGGACCTCAGATCGAATCAATAAAAAAGTTTACTAAGGAATTATGAGGTATCTGGCAACAAGTAAAACGTGCCTTAGGACGACCAGAGCAGGTAAGACAACAGGTAAGGGAAGTTACGGCAATATAGTTTTGGCCAATGGTTATTAGTGATGAATTCATACACACCAAAAGCAAAACGAATAAATGATTGACCCGTTACCACAAACGATACCAAATAGAGGAAATGACAGCATCCGTCAATGTTAAAATACAGATACCAAGGAATATTTCTAATATTCACGTGGGGCGCATTAAGCCATTTAATAGAGCTGTTGATGGACTGCCACAGGTAGCAGCATAATGTGCAGTAGAGAGCATGAAGCACTGTGGAACAAAGAATAAGCAGACAGCTGATGACATGAGTATGTCTTATGTCTTATGACCGTACGCCAAATCACTACATAATATTTAAGATTGTTGTTTGCCTATGTTGCGCTACCTTTATTGTTGTGTAGATTATTAGAAAGTCATCCAGTTTTATTTTGTTCTATTTGTAGTATGTTTTAAAGTGTTTTTTATTGTCAGTTATCAAGGGGTCGACACAATGTTGTTTTGTATATGGAGGTTGTATAGTTTTATCCAGCTAAAGCTCGCCTCCTTAAGGGAGGGGAAGATAGTGTAAAGTGCCCTTTCTCTTAAGCCGCATACCAATGGGTACAGACGTGGACCAAAGATGTATTAATAATTTCAGAGCAAAGACATGGCTACGCGTTGTCATTCGAACACCTACAGTGATGCCGGAGGGAAAGTGTTACGGTGTGCCCAAGTAGGATGATACAGAATGGGCTTACAGGCATCCAAGGTCCAGTTATTTCTGGGAAGAAACGGAACAAGTGATTGCCAAAGGTAAGTGTTAATGCTGTATCCACCATTTCCGGAGAGTAGGCACCCACTGGGTCTACTCAACTTTTTCACCAGAAGTAGTCACAGTAAACTGTTATGAACATGGGAAACGAACAGTTACGAATAAAGTGGAATTATGGGTAGCAGAATAATAATAAACAGTACAACTTGTGACTTAGGAGGCACGAAATTTCGTCGACCGAACTTAAAAGTGGGAAAAACCTATGTTGTACTGACCGAAGAGGCCGCTAGAGGCGCTGCCTAGCCAAAATTTAACCTTCATAAACAATACCCTGAATCCAGACATTCTATACTCACTAGAAACATACAGGAATACTGCGATAAACAACACGACTACAAGCATGACAGGTTTCGATCGCTGGGCGGAGTGGTCGGGCGGTTCTAGGTGCTTCAGTCTGGAACCGCGCGACCGCTACGGCCGCAGGTTCGAATCCTGCCTCGGGCATGGATGTGTGTGTTGTCCTTAGGTTAGTTAGGTTTAAGTACTTCTAAGTTCTAGGGGACTTATGACCTCAGCAGTTGAGTCCCATAGTGCTCAGAGCCATTTGAACCATTTTGAATGGTTTGTAAATAAAGCTCAGTCGGAGTAATGGAGTTACATTTAAACTAATAGATACACCTACATATACAAGAATAATTGTGTTAGTGTGTAAGGAATGACTTTTGCAAAGCCCGATATTATTGTTTAGTTATATCAAGTACTGAAGATCAGCTGTATGACAACGGAAGAACGACTAAGGTTGTATAATGTGTAACTATTGGTGAAAAATATACAGGATGAGGTTATTAGAGGTATTGTAAACCGAAAACTTCGAGACGAATTTTCTGAAGGCCGGAGGAAATGTTATGCCCCAGGATAATATTCTTGGTGGACAGTAAAAATTCGTCCATGTTCTACCTTAGCAGCTCTCGAAAGCCGAAAAGCTATGTTAATGACCAGTAGACTGCCAGCTAGGGAAATGCTGAGCGAGGTGCAGCAAATATGAGACCTATCGCAGCATGGGGAAGCAACCTAGCAGACAGCTCTGCAACCGAAGCATAATGACATAATGCAAGGTGAGAATACCGTCGTACTAGTAGCAAAGGAGTGTTCTGTATGGAAGGCTAGGTGCATTGTAACACTAAGTATTCAGGTGTTGAGCCTCTGAAATATGTGATTGCGAAAATCTGAAGTCACTAGGATTACTGACAACGAGGGAAAATCAGGACACATGACGTCAAAGACAACCCCAGGGCCACAGAGTGCACAGGAAGCGCCAACATAAATACCCCCCCCCCCCCCCTCTTCATAACTGATGCTTGACTGCCCAGTGTGTAGTCTCAGCCCTCGTATCAGTTGCAGCTTTCCAGCAAGAGGAGAGGCTATGGAGGTCGACGCTCAGTGCGCCTAGCTGTCTTCAATCGTCTATGGAACAATGAGTCCGGCTGGAAGGATGCTGTTGCTGCCAGCTGAGCTGCCAACTTCTGAGGCGACTCTGATGGGGCGGGGTTTTCGGACATTTCGGCCAATACGAGCTGGTGCTGCATCATGCATGATCCACATATTGAATCAGTGTTCTAGTATGAAAGGGAAGCCGTTTTGATAGGAAATTAAGATATCTTGCACCAGTCAACTTGTTTAATAGTATGTAAGGTCTTATTAGTGCAACGAAAATGTTTCTGCACATAAATTAAATGAAAATTGGCACTAATGCATTGCTTCTTCAACTGCTAGTCAATTTGCACCAATTCGCTCAAGTTGGCTATGAAAATTGACAAAACCTTCTGGCGTGAAACTAGCCTCATTGTTAATCAGTGTCTTTCTTGTGAAAAGTGGATGTTCACCACATCTTTGCAAAAGTGATTCCTGTATATTTTGGCTAGCTGATCTTGTGGTCGAGGGGTTTGGTCACACTATTCATGATATGATTACTGTTCATACAGGATCACCCAGACTAGATGATAAATACTGAAATTCTGAATAAAATTCTGGACCTTCACCGTTACAATACAGGAGTGTCAATGGTTTGAGGTCTTTCACCATCCACTGGTGGTGGACCTTTGGAGCTAGAGTCTGCTAGTTCAAAATGGCTCTGAGCACTATGGGACTCAACTGCTGAGGTCATTAGTCCCCTAGAACTTAGAACTAGTTAAACCTAACTAACCGAAGGACATCACAAACATTCATTTCCGAGGCAGGATTCGAACCTGCGACCGTAGCGGTCTTGCGGTTCCAGACTGCAGCGCCTTTAACCGCACGGCCACTCCGGCTGGCAGTCTGCTAGTTGGCATGTGCTTGTACACATGTGCAACTCGTCCATCGCTCGAATTTCACATTGTTTCACATGTTCATAAACATCATGATTCTGCCCTTTGACATACGGACACCATAAAACCAATCATTCCTCAGCAGTCGATATGGTGGCACACATTTGCCATAACATTGGAATAGTTGCATGTTTTAAATATCGTTCTGTACTGAGTCTCTGGATGATAATTCCAGTGTGTCATCATCACTCTACTTACACACTGACCATGGATGCAACCATGGATGCAGTATTGGTCCAATTGTTGATGTTTTCAAGGGATTCACTGTCATTGTCCTGATCCTCCATATGCTCAAATTGCTGTACAATTCTTCACACTCCTCATCAAGTAACGCCACCCTAACACCTCACTCAGCATTATCAACTTCCACTATAACCTCAAAATTTAGGCCTTTCGACCGACTACTAGTTACATGATATGCAGTGGCGAAGATTAACATTCTGAAATGAAGAAGAAGAATTATATACATATGATATTCCTAAAAACAAGTAGTGAAGTAGTGATGGGGAGGAGTACCAGATTCTGAGGCAATCCTGAGAGTCCGCTGTCCCCTTTACCTTGAGGGCCAGGTCCACCATCTTGGATTGTGACATCATAGGTAGAGTTCCAATTCTATCAAGTGCTTCCTGTGATCTCACCTGCATGGGCGAGAGTCACATCCAATGCTCACACATCTGGTTCTGTGTCTCCTTGCTTTGGGGGCAGCTTCCACCATCTTGGTTCGCCATCTTGAAAAACATCTGGCAACCATGCAGTGCCAGTATCCTCAACCAAAAAGACTACTGGCCTTGAATCTCCCAGAAATGGGACAAGTGGTATAAATGTATAAGAGAGGGAAAGGGGGATAGGGGCATATCTGGCAATAGTGCAGACTGTGCCAGAAAACACAAAACAGTCGTATTGGCATTGATTAAAAATGTGTTCAACATAAATTAAGGAGGCAATACCAGAAAAACAAACAGCCTATAAATATTTTTCAAAGCCTCTTTCAGGAAAGAAACAAATCTGTAAACAAGAAAGGAATTACACAAAAGGAGTAAGCCCACCAGCAGACCTGGGACATATGCGTCAGTAATCAGAACATCATAATCATGGCTATCAGCGGATAGCACGTAAATTGTATGGAAGATTGTAACTACAGATTAAATTATTACAACTGTTTAACATGTGCTGGCAGGAGAAAGCTGTACAACGAAATCGGAAGAAAGTGGAAGAAATATCGATATATAAAAAAGGAGGAAAGATGTATCAGAAAACTATAAAGGGATAAGCGTATATAGTAAGGCAAATGAAATTAATGCAAGAATTTTAAGCTCAAGACCGGGAACAGTAGAAGTCTGTTTACTGTGGAAGAATGGTCAGATTTAGAAAGAGACGATAGGCGACTGGTGCAGTACTTATTTTACAAATACTCATTGAAAAACAAAGAGATTTTAACAAACAGGAGCATATTGTTTTTATAGAGTTTGAAAAATCGGTAGATAATGTGGTTATAGAATAGTTATCAATGATGGTATACAAAGGTTACGCTTTAAAGCATACATCAGGTATCAAAGCTTGTACCACCATCCCCACACCTTCGGCGATATTTCTTTTTCTTTCTTAAAGCCTAATTTGCCCCTTCTTTAAATTCATTTTTAATATTTGTTCATTCCTCTTTAGGGGTATTCTGGAAAGCTATTGTTCTATCTTTTGTTAATCTATTCTGATAAAGATCCCTAACACCTTTATCCTGGAGTAAATATGCTACATTGACCAGTTTTGGCTTCTGTGTAGTGAAAGGTTTCGTCTGCTTTGATTTAATAAAAGAGTGAGCTTGACATAATACAAGATGTGCATGTATACTTTTCTATCTTTTGTTGACCTTGTTTTCTTCTGTTCGCTAGCACAGCATCTATAACTGATCAAGAATCCTCTACTGGTCCAGTTATGTTTCCAAATGTCTTTTTTTCTAAAAAAGAATAAGTCGTTTTTAAATAATTAAGAGTGGAAAAATCTCTTCGTACAGTAACTGCCAATTGTGATTACAAGTGGTTTCTCTCTATATTCTAATAACATTTGATACTACAGTGTTTCCTGCCCCTACTTTTAGGTCACCAAACGGAACGACTTCACGGTGTTGATTACAGGATGCCATAAAAGGTAACTGATTCGTAGTGAAAGTTAATTAAATAACACTCCATCATATTCTAGGTGGTACGGAAGACATACCACACATCCATGGAGCGATAAGCCTGATCGAGGTAGTCCCACAGATTACCGATTGGGTTTAAATCCAGTGAGTTTGGTGGCCAGGGAAGTACGTGACATCGTCCATTACTACAATAGTGGGCACTGAATCATCGAGACGGGACAATGGATCAATGCTAACATTTCACCTCGTCCTATGATACTCGATTCTTAATTAAAGAGGTCATAGCTGTGTGTGTACACATCGTTACCCAGGCGAACGGCTACTCGAATTAAACGTACGTCTTTAGACGTAAATGGGAACCGTAGTGTGATCTGTTCAACTCAACGAGTTTGTAATCAATTTTCAAAGTGACGGCGACACAAGCCTATATGCAAAGTATATGAAAACTAAAATCGATGTGTAATCATAAATGAATTGAAGTAGACACGATCTTCATAACTCTAATTTGGTGGACAGCATCTTATTACGCTATTTCTTTGAAGTATTTTAGAGTTTAGAGTTAGATGTTCCGTTTCTGATTTTAACAAACTTTACAAGTAAATAGTTATGTGGGGTAAAAATAAATGTCGTGTGACTACGACCTCCCGCCGGGTAGACCATTCGCCGTGTGCAAGTCTTTCGATTTGACGCCACTTCGGCGATTTGCGCGTCGATGGGGATGAAATGATGATGATTAGAACAACACAACACCCAGTCCCTGAGCGGAGAAAATCTCTGACCCAGCCGGAAATCGAAAATCGAACCCGGAACATTAGGACTGACATTCTGTCGCGCTGACCACTTTTATTTTTTATTTTTTTCGGTATCCTTCGTTGCGTTGGTCTGTGCGGAAATCACAGGACATCCGTTCAAGTTGATCGTTGTTTCCCTTACTCAGTTCTTTTTTTTATTACAGAGGGCTAGTGATTCTCTGAACTACTCAACTACCGGGAGCGGACTATATGGGAGTCATACTTATACTATCAGACTTTGGTAACATGGTGGTGTTTACATAATACGGCACAAGTTATTTTTTTTATTACATAGGACATCAGCAAACTATTTTGCATACATCTGTGTAGAATAACCACTCCGAAAAGACAGCGTGATTTTAATATGCGCCTTCATTTTGTTCTTTCATTCCATCACTTATCAAGGGTGAAGTTAACTAGCAGCGTTGTTATAATCGTTCAATATTTTAAATTACAGCTAATGAAGCAAAACTAATTACCGCTAGTAGGGTTCCGCATGATGACGTTGCTGGCAGGTGATGCGGTAATGACAGTACTAGATAGTTAGAATTAAAGTGCAGCGACTCACGGAGATCCATTGTGGACTGTAATCATCATATGGCAGCGAAACTTTTAATAGATATTCTAGTCCGTTAATGAGGAACTGATTAAAGCTGGAATTAGTTCCAATTTTGGCCACCAGGTGCAAATATGGCGTTGTGAATGCGAGAAAGTCATACAGAAAATTTTTCATATGTAGTGGATTAGGAACGGGACGTTGGTAGGAAAGGTCAAACAAGTGAGAAAGGCATCAAGTTGATTTTATTGTTAACTGCCACTTCTAAAATTTGCTCAGTACGTCCACCGGATATGTCGACGAGAACCTGCATCCATACAACGACGTGATCAACAGTTATTCGCGACAGTTCCCGTGGGATCTGAGCAAAGTGTTTCTGTATACTGCCTCTCAAATCAGTTAGAGACGGAAGGTGTCCCACGAAAACGCTTTCCTTAAGATTTTGCCAGACCCAAAATTCACACGGATTCCGATTAGTTTACCTTGAAGGCCATGCATCTGGAAAACCTTTGGGGATAACACTTTCGTGGAAAGTTGCATTAAGCAGATCTTTCACTGGGCGAGCGTCAGAGGGAGTTGTCCTACGTTACATGAAAACAAAAGTTTCTACACAGTTTCGCTCTTCCAAAGCAACAATCATAAGCAATCCAAGGATATCTTGATAAACTGCAGATGTCACAGTACATTTGACGGGGCCTCTCGCTGTATTCTCTTCAAAGAAGGACGGATCGAGAACAAAGGTGCTTATGAATCCATACCACTCAATCATATACGGCGGGTGCAAATGGCCACTGGTGAACAACATGTGTCTTAATATTACCCCAAATCTGCTTTTCTGTGTATTCACCGCATCCTGTATTGTAAAATGCGTCTTGTCACTCCATAGAATATTGCCTGGCTGCATATCAACTTCTTCGACCTGTGCCAGAAACCGAAGGGCAAATTGCGGTGGATCATGAGGTTTCAGTCTGGACCTTGTACGGGTAACAGCGTAAAATACACCGCAAAACATTCCGTACCGTTTTCTCATAGGGTTGCATATGGAAGACTGAACTTCACACTACTGGTTGTTCCAGGTAGCTGTTCGAAAACACGCAAGCTCCTGATGTGGTCCGTAGTAATTTAGAACGCGGTTACTGGAAATAACAAATTCTGACTTGACAATTGTTCATTGCCGGAATATGTGTTCTAAAGATCGATGTTCAGGTGCACAATGAAAGTAGAATTTTAAACAAAAGTTAACAAATCCCGCCAATGATGGATCGGAAGCCACAGTCCTTTTGTGTATTCTCCACAATCAATCTAAAAATGTTCTGAAACTGACAAGTTAATACAACAAAATTAAGGAGAGAATGACTGAATCGTTAACGTAATGAGTACAGAAAAAACTACACTACTTGCTACACCACGAAGATGACGTGCTACAGATGCGAAATTTAACCGACAGGAAGAAGATGCTGTGATATGCAAATGTTAGCTTTACAGAGCATTCACACAACGTTGGCGCCAGTGGCGACACCTACAGTGTGCTGACGTGAGGAACGTTTCCAACCAATATCTCATACACAAACAGCAGTTGACTGGCGTTGCCTGCTGAAACTTTGTTGTGATGCCTCGTGTAAGGAGGAGAAATGCGTATCATCACGTTTCCGACTTTGATAAAGGTCGTATTGTAGCCTATCGCGATTGCGGTTTACCGTATCGCGACATTGCTGTTCGCGTTCGTCGAGATCCAACGCCTGTTAGCAGAATATGGAATCAGTGGGTTTTGGAGGGTAATACGGAACGCCGTCCTGGATCCCAACGGCCTCGTATCACTGGCAGTCGAGATGACAGGCATATTACCCGCATGGCTGTAACGGATCGCGCAGCCACGTCTCGATCCCTGAGTCAACAGATGGGGTCGTTTGCAAGACAACAACCATCTGCACGAACAGTTCGATGACGTTTGCAGCAGCATGGACTATTAGCTCGAAGACCATGGCTGCGGTTACCCTCGACGCTGCATCACAGACAGGAGCGTCTGCGATGGTGTATTCAACGACAAACCTGGATCCACGAATGGCAAAACATCATTTTTTTTCGGCTGAATCCAGTTTCTGTTTACAGCATCATGATGGTCGCATCCGTGTTTGACGACATCGCGGTGAACGCACATTGGAAGCGTGCATTCGTCATCGCCATTTGGCGTTATCACCCGGTGTGATGGTATGGGGTGCCATTGGTTACACGTCTCCGTCACCTCTTGTTCGCACTGACGGCAATTTGAATAGTTGACGTTACATTTACATGTGTTACGACCCGTGGCTCTACCCTTCATTCGATCCCTGCGAAACACTACATTCAGCAGGATAATGCACGATCGCATTTTGCAGGTCCTGTACGGGCCTTTCTGGATACATAAAATGTTCGACTGCTGCCCTGGCCAGCACATTCTCCAGATCTCTCACCAATTGAAAATGTCTGGTCAATGGTGGCCGAGCAACTGGCTCGTCACAATACGGCATTCAGTACTGTTGATGAACTGTGGTATCGTGTTGAAGCTGCATGGGCAGCTGTACCTGTACACGCCATGCAAGATCTGTTTGACTCAATGCCCAGGCGTATCAAGGCCGTTATTAGGGCCAGAGGTGGTTGTTCTGGGTATTGATTTCTCATGATCTATGCACCCAAGTTGCGTGAAAATGTAATCACATTTCAGTTCTAGTATAATATATTTGTCCAATGAATACCTGTTTATCGTCTGCATTTATTCTTGGAGTAGCAATTTTAATGGTCAGCAGTGTATCTTCTAATATTATTATTAATCCCGAAGTCGGAGGAATGCGAGAAGATCTGCTTACACACGACTGACCAGATGCACAAGAGAAAAAAAGACAACAAGCCCTTGCCTTGCTACCTCGCAAAAAATGTGAAAGCTGAGCCTTCTTTCATTTATTGAGATACAAATTAAATCTTTGACATTTTTTAAAGGAGGTCTTATAATGTCCCTTTGAATGGCTATGAAGAAGTCCATGTAATGATGAAGAACCATTGATCATACTGATTTCGCCTTTTAGATCAGAGTTTGAATGTCTTACTTTAGCCCAAGACACTCTTTTCAATGCATAGTTTATGCGATGAGTGACACATTAGTTCCGGTTCGTATTGGAGACCTTAACACTTATCAGCTTTTGTCGCGTGACACAGCTTAGTGCAAAGCGTGGAGAGGTGTGATGTCAGTCTCGTGTCATCTGCCAGACGGCGGCCAGCCGTCCAGTGCGCATGCCTCGTTGCTGATTCCGCGTCTGCGAGGGAAGTGTTGTCTCGTGTATTTGTGTACCTGCTGTTCATGCGCTCACGTGTAGTGGTTCCACATTCCAGGAGTACGTGAATGCTTCAAATGGCTCTGAGCCCTATGGAACTTAACATCTGAGGTTATCAGTCCCCTAAAACTTAGAACTACTTAAACCTAACGAACCTAAGGACATCACACGCATCCATGCCCAAGGCAGGATTCGAACCTACGACCGTAGCGGTCGCGCGGTTCCAGACTGAAGTTTCCAGAACCGCTCGGCCACTCTGGCCGGCCATCTGCTTTCATTTTACATTCAGAAACTCTAGGTCAGTTTCTTACACATTGAATTACCTGGAAATGATTCTTCAAAATGAGGTTTCCTATCATGCGTTCGCTACTTTTACAGATAAACTAAACTAAACTGAACTCCGCCCGAACAGGCCACGAAGGCCCAACCGTACCGACCGGCCGCAGTGTCATCCTCAGCCCATAGACGTCACTGGACGCGGATATATAGGGGCATGTGGTCAACATACCGCTTTCCCGGCCAGATGTCAGTTTACGAGACCGGTTTTTATAGACAGGTCAGAGAAAATCGCTGAGATGCAAATCTATTTAAGAACTATGAGTGCTTGCACATACATCATCCTATACGAAAGTGACGAAGAAGAGAATACTAAAATAGTTCAACTAAAATCGTAAAATAAAATCATTACATATCAACAGTAAACTGTAATTTTATTGTTTAATATTATGTTGCTGTGAGTGTACTACTGGTGCTGCTAGCGCAGTCTGAATCAAGCACGGCGTGCGCAAGTGTTTTTGTTCTCGTACTAGTGTGATGTGCAGTTCAAAGTGTAACATATCGGTACTGTTGTTCCACTTGTGAAACAGCAGTGCCTTACGCTTTACGGTGTTATCTTTATTGTTCCTTCTCCAACAGACAGATTATTTTCTCAAATTGTTATCAGTGTTAAATACTAAAATAAATGTTACCTATAGCATACGCTGTATTAGCATACACCGTATCCCTGTTTCATTGTGAAATGCATCTGTGGATACCCAGTCAAAACCTGAACACAGATCAAGCGCGAAAACAGGAAGAAGGTGTACTAAACTATATATATATATATATATATATATATATATATATATATATATATATTTAAAAAAAGAAAGAGAAATAGTGAACTGTCCAAGCTCGAGATGTGATGCATCGAGGACACTTCTGTAGCTACGGCGTCGTAGTTACGTTGTCAAGGTGTAGGAATGGGAAGAGGAAGATCCGTGTTCAAATCTCGCTTATGCCACATTTTTTCTCACAAAATTATAAACTTTCCGTTTGGTCGTTGACGTGTTGGTGGGTTGATTGATCTGGGGGAGGGGACCAAACAGCGACGTCATCGGTGCCATCGGATTAGAGAAGGAAGTCGGCCATGCCCTTTAAAATGAACCATCCCGGCCACGTGCCTAAAGCGATTTAGTCGTTGGCGTGTCCTCCCTCTTCTGTGGTCTTCGCAACTGTCGTACTGTACATAGAATATGTTATGTGATGAGAATGTTACCGTCGCAAGTAAATGCGATGAACAGTGAAAGTGGGCGAGATGCCACAGAACTGAAAATAACAAATGAGCGGGTTGAACTATGTAACAACACAGGAATTCAAAAGTCAGAACTTCAAAAACAGAACGCTGGAATCATAACGTGTGGTACTTGTGTAGAACAAATAGGAGGTACGTACGTCTGGAGGTCACCTTCTCACACCTCGCTGTTGCAAACGGACGTTACATAACGACGCAGACACAAATATGAATACAGCGAACAGACAGGTCAATAAAGCGAACAGACAGGTCAATAACCGGAAGGACAGTTTCAAATTTTTTGAAGAAAAAATTTTGGGAACGATCGAGATTTGGACATGAACCTCTCCATTCGCAGACCAACACCGTAATCACAGAACCACGACTTCGTTGCTACTCAAGTATTCTCGATGCCGAACATTTTGAATTTAGACCTTCACTGTTTCTATTTTGAGTCCTTTTTCACAGTTCAATACCCATCTTCTTAGGTTTCAAGCTTGATCTGTGTTCAATTTTTGATGGTTATCCACTGGGCCATGTTGCGAATAAATCTGGGGGGATTCGATGGGGAATTTCCCTTGTCAGAGTATTCATTGCGTCTATGGTGTTCGAAGATTGCCCTGAAGCATATTTCTGTAGATGTACTTACCTTTAGACTGTGCTGTTCTCTAATTCTTATACGGAGAAATTTCTTGAGATCCTTACGTGGATACAAGCCTTGAATTTTGTTGTTTCTAGTGTTTGACAATAAGTAGCAATCTGGTTGAGGTATGAAAGTAATAGCACATGGTCCTTCGTATTGTAATGTCCATTTGGTGTTTCATCGCTTAAGCTGTGATTATTTTGGTTGAATTTTTATCAGAACGCCACTTCCTATAGCTTACTTCCGCACATTTTTCAGATTTTTATCATATCGGAGCTTCAGTGTTCAGTTAGTCCTTGAGGTAATCGGGGCAGTATGTCAGATATAATATACTGTTTATCTGAAATATGGATTGTTTCGAAAAAGTATTCTTGTAAAAATGACGCCCAACGTGCTGAACGTCGGTGTAAAAGTTGGAATGACGCTAAGAAACTTAGACCTTTATGTTCTTACCAAATAAGAAATAATTAAATTACTTAAACGAGCTTCCAGCTTGTAATATCTCTTTATATCCTACTAATTATCCTTGCACAATTCTATGAGTGATTACGTTTCCTACTTGACCATCTATATACTCGCAGAATCCTTGCGCAAAGTAGTACAGTACTATTACTGTTCCATGAGCGCATAATTACTCTTTGTAATATTCTCTCTGGTGTGTTGCATAGAGTAGAAATATCTCTGGAGTGAGAATTCAGTAGCGCAGAATTGATTCTGTGTTGTCAACATACGTTGCCACAATGGTCACGTGATCTCGGGACGCCGTAGATTTGTCCGACATTTGTTCTATAAGTTTTGAATGTTGTCATACCGCTAGTAAAGACAGATTCCCTTCGTTAAATGCTGTGGATTAGGTATAAACGTTTTGGAGGCACCATAGCAGTTTACGTCTGATATTTGAAATAAATTGGGCTCTTAGCTTTGAAGAGCAAAACGAACGAACATGGCGTCACAGAAACTTCACGTCAGCATGTATTTACAATGTCTTTCATGTCACATCTCGTCAAGTCGCTCAACACAGTACTGAACAGCGAAATTGGGGTTTTGAGTCACGGTCCCTAATATGCATAAAATGTTAGAGTATAGTATCAGAACTGAGGAGCTAACAACGACAAAATTTGTCAATGGCCGAAGCAAACTTTATAACCTATGTTCTTGATCAGTTATGTTTGGTAAATTACTGAGAAGTGAGACAACGTTTCAAAACATCGACTGTTACTCGCTAGGGAGAGTATGTACATTCATACACATCAAAGAAAGCTTCAAACGAATTAATGAAGCCTGTTAAACTTATCCATTATGTTTTTTCTTACATAGTTAATAACGTCATAAACAACTGCATTTTACTCTTTCATTAAAGCTGACGTTTTTGCTTAAAATGTCATATGGTGGAATTTGCTTCGTCCACTTAGGTGGGCGTCAGCGCTTTTGTGTTATCGTAAAACCTAAATAACTTTTCGCCTTCAGATATACGACCTCGGTTGTACAAGAAAGTGGAAAAAATATCCCAGTCGTCATGGAACATCTCCAATTTGTCACTAAAACAAAGCGCTATTATAAAATAAATATTATGAAGATACAACAGTACAAAATCCACTATTATAAGCAGAATGAGCGCGGCGAAAATAGGTTAACTTAAGATGTTAACAGACTGGTACCGTTAAAATTTTCTTCCCGAGAAACCTTGACGTACCGTGAAATGACGTGACGTTCCGTTGACGACCTCTGCGAATGCCTCCATTCGAAAGGTATTGTAGAATGTTTCGGTGTTATGTGACGAGACGTGACGTTACCTGATGGCGGACGCGAACTGGCGCTAAACAATCGACGTCGTCCCTAGATCACGTGACAATTCCAGTTTAATGTTGACATCATGCGCCGGACGCAATGCTCACTCCAGAGATATTTCTACTCTATGGTGTGTTGAGGGGACTTCTAGGATCTTCTCCGTGCCGAATAGCAACATTGAATAATTGTAATCTTGTTATCGAGATTACTGGAAGAAAGAGATTGAAAATATATTGTATGCTACTCAAGAAAATGTGTACTGGGCATTTACATCAAAGGTGTGTAAGGAATTTCATTATATATGTATTCTCTAATTGGAAATTTGCACGGAGGTGTCGTTTCGTTGGTAATCAGAAGGGAACTTCCGATGAATTGGAAACTAATCTGCAATTATTAGATCCAAGAGCTGCATTATTTCATCGGAAAATTAAACTCTATCAACGCAAACTTTCCGCTTGATCTGAGGTTTGCCGACTGACTACGCAACACAAGAAAACCAAGACATTTTATTTACAGAGGATTGCAGATCGCTTCGAATCATCGAGACTGCGGACAAGGAGAGTCATCATCCGATTCTGATTAAACAAGTAAAGCTTAATCATAACTTTCTTAAACGACTGTGATGACTGTGATATGGCTGCTTATGAATGAGATCATTAGTAAAATACTAATAACTAACTTTGCTCCTCACCAGCAACCAGTATAAACACAATATTAATTAAACAGTGTGACAGGACCCTCTTGGATTGTTCTATAATACATGTATTTTCTGTTTCATGATAAACTACAAGAACGAGCTAGAACTAAGCTGCAGAGATATCCTGTGCTGACAGTAAAAGTAGCCGGCAGGAAAGGTTTCACCTGCTAAACAAGAATTGCACTCCAAATAAAGGCCAGAACAAACCAATTTTTAATTTTGTAGTTAAAATAGAATTTGAAGTATCTAGGAAAGAAGTTTTTCAAAAATGGTTCAAATGGCTCTGAACATTATGGGACTTAACATCCATGGTCATCAGTCCCCTAGAACTTAGAACTACTTAAACCTAAGTAAGCTAAGGACATCACACACATCCATGCCCGAGGCAGGATTCGAACCTGCGACCGTAGCGGTCACGCGGTTCCAGGCTGAAGCCCCTAGAACCGCACGGCCACACAGGCCGGCAGAAGTTTTTCAGAGAGTAGTTATCTTGTAGAATTTTAATGATGTGTGATTATTATTTCATGTGTGAGCATTTAACTTCACTACCTCACTGAATTAATCTGAACGTTAAACTTGGTTAAGACATTAATTTTGAAACAATATTCAGTGATTTGTAAACTGTGATAAATAATTATTTCATGGTATTAACTAGAGCTGCATATAAAATGTCAATGCATCAGCAACAAGACGTGCAACAGCCTTCAGCTGTTTGCGCCGAAAAAGAGGCTATAGAGAGCATTTCGGAGACTGTTGTGGATAGCGGTAGCAATATAGAAACCCCCGCTGGTTCAGACAATGTTCGTACGACACCAGATCAAAATGTTGTGGATCCGTTAACTGTGATTATGCAGCTGCGATCCCTCTCAGCAGAAGGACAAGCCGAAGTCAAACGAGAATTATCAGTCTGACCTGCATAATAAGTTAAGTGAAAATCAAACCGAATTACAGAATCAATTACGAGAAAGCTTTAATGAACTAGATCACAGGTTAAATACCAAGACACAGGAAATAAAAGAACAGGCAGAGAGGACCGAACGAAATCTCATTGCTCAAATTGAGAAGGTCCGTCAGCAATGTCAAGAAGCTGCCAGTAAATTAAATGCGGAACTAACCGAATATGTGTCTGTCAAGATAGACACATTACAAATACAAGTCGAACTTGTTCCTCAGTTAATACAAGCACAAGAGGACATGCAGTGGGCCGTAGCTATGCTACCTGAAATAATAGAATCACAAGACAATCTAAAGAAGCAGTTCAATGAAGTCAAGGAAAACCAGACGAATGTTGAACACAGAATCAATGTACTTACCGGAAAATTTTCAGAAATAACATTAGAACGGTAGAATTTTTCTTCTGAAAAGATCGTAGAAATAGTGAACGTAGCTTTGCAGTCTATTTCTGATAGTTACGAAGGGAATCTCTTTAACAAACTGTTGAAGGAAGTCCGTGACCAACTTGGTGACGAATTTTCGCGTTGGATGGAGAATATTGATAGATCGTTAAATCTCTTTCAGGAAGATTTGGAAACCGCGCGAAGCAAGAAACAAAATTCGCAATCTATGGGTGGCATTCCGTCAACGTCAAGATCAGACGCAGACAGAAGTATAACGTCACAGGTTAGAGTTGATCTACCTGATTGTCACCGTGAAGATTTTGAACGGGATGATTTTTGGAATCATAGGGCGGTAGAAGAAAAAATGATTAAACAAAGACAATTCCAAATCTTTAATCCTGATAAAAGGAATGTTTATCTTGTAGTTTTCATTAGAAGCTTTAGAGGTCTATTTCCCCGATCTTGGACATAATAGCAAAATATTAGTTTTGTGTCAGGATATATTCAACGATCAGGAGCATTGTGGACATCTGAGCAAATATCTACCGGTAAAGTATATAAATAATTTTAGCAGGCTTTTCTATCAAAATACTGGTCTACTGAAATACAAGAAAGACTCAGGCAGAAAGTGTTATGTCCTGAGCCTTTCGCATTCTCTAGAGGATCCCTAAAGAAATATTTTGAGCAGTATATTAACAAATCATTATACTGGGACGTACCAATTCCTTTACCTGACATACTCAGAATACTTAAGTCCAGATTACCCAGGAATATAAGGAATCAGATTTTGTACGTAAATGATAAGGGCTTAGACTCGTTTATGACCACTCTTGATCACATTGATTTAATTGAGGAGGACGATCAAAGGTCAAGAGAAATGTTCCATCAAATGAGAGCAATTGAAGCAAATCGGACCTACACCAGGAACGGAAATGGCAACCATCTTATCCGCGAAGACTTAGAAATGGATTAAATGGAAACAACAGTTATTTTTATAATGGAAATTTCAATAACAGTGCCGCGAAGGTCTGTTTCAGGAACAATAGAAATTTTAATCGATTTAATCCTATGTAGGGGAATGCAAGACAGTTCTACCGACAGCCGCAGAATAATAACAACAACTACACGAACCAATCGAGGCAATACCGACCAAATTCACCTCAACAGACAGAATGGAATCACGACTCACCACAACAACCAATCATTACTGAAATAGTTGACGATACAAATAGCAATCGTAATGCAAATCAGTCAAACTAATCGTGACCCCATCGTGCCCCGGAGAAGCGGTCAGGGGATCTATTAGGGGCGAGTCAGTAAAAGAGCAAATGTTACGATGTAATGACGGTGAGCTATTAACTGATGAGTTGACGATAGATTTAACAATGCGTCAGAATGAAACATCGAGTGTTCCTGTATCGGAGGTATTTGTCGAAATAGAGGAGAATCCAACGAATGTAATACTAGACACCGCCGCTTCCGCCAATGTCATTCATCTCAGGCGATCTTTGTAGGAGAATTGTTAAGAAGAGGAAGGTACCAATTTTATCGGTACAAAACTGTAAAATCATCGGAGCGGTAAGAGCACGTTCTCCCAGTGTAAAAGTACAAACCCAATTGGAGATGAAGATGGGAAATGTAGCAGTAAGATGCACATTCCTTGCAGTAGAGTAGTTGTTAGTGGATTGTATTCTTGGTATTGGGAATATGCAGGAGTATGATTGTAAGATTGATTTTTCGGAAGGAAAAGTTAAATTTAGAATAAATGGAGGAGAGATAACACTGGACTTAAATAGAAAGGAGACGGTGCATAAGAAGTATTGTCGCGGTGCCACCATTCAATTAATTGATACTACAAACGGTCGTTGGAAGGATTTTTCAAATAATTCGATGCAGAATGAAGACTTTAATCAAACAGAAATACTTACAGCCAGTGAATCAAATCAGTTTACCGTAGAACAAATGCAGCAGCTTCATCCTGTGTTAGCGGCTTATGAAGAGATTTTTGATGAGAAACCGGGAATAATCAGAGAGTATATTTGCCACATGCAAGTAAAGCCACATCAAACTTACTGTCACACGAACTATCCGATCCCCTGGCGATTAAAATAATCTGTTCAAAAGGAGATAAATAGAATGCTGAAATGATACCTGATTGAGCCATCAACGAGACCGTAGTGTTCCCCGTTGTTAGTCGTTCCAAAACCTGGAGGCAACGTAAGATTAGTTCTTGATGCGAGAGAGATCAATAAAATAATATTACCTGTGAGAACCCATCCGGAAAATATTGATGAGTTAATTCAAAATTTTCAAGACGTTTCGTACTTGACTAGTGTCGATCTGAGAAGTTCTTATTGGCAAGTCCCCATGAATGAAGAATCCAGGAAATATACCGCATTCATCTATGCAGGTAGAAGCTACAAATTTAAAGTTGTCCCTTTCGGACTCAATATCAGTGCCGGAATATTCATTTCAGCGTTGGATTATGCTCTTGGGCCAGAATTGCGAAGTCGCATAACTGTATTCGTTGACGATTTATTAATATCCACGAAGACATGGGAAGAGCATTTACATATTCTGGAAAGGATTTGTGATGTCTTCAAGAAGACAGGAATTACAGTAAACCTACAGAAGTCTCACTTTGCATTACCACAGATTAAGTTCTTGGGGCATATGATTGATGCAAAAGGTATTCTGCCGACTGAGAAGAAGATAAGTGCAATTAGAAATTTTCCACCTCCACGGAATAAGAGACAACTGAAGGGACTCATAGGAATGGCGTCGTTCTTCCGTCGTTTCATAAAGAATCAAGTCATGAATTCCGAAGCATTAAACCGACTACTGCGGAAGGATGTGCCATGGCAATGGACCGAAGAATGCGAACTAGCGTTTCGAGACATTAAAGACCAACTTGCCAATGTACCCTTGTTATGTCACCCTGATATGAATTTTGAGTTCTGTCTTTCTACGGATTCCTCGGGTGCTGGATTAGGTGCCTGTCTCTTTCAGATAAGGAAAATAAAAGGAGTAACAACATTCTGCTCGATATCATTTGCTAGTAGAGTTTCATCACCATGTGAAAGAGCTTATACAACAACAGAACTTGAAGCACTTGCAGTTATCTGGGAATTCAAGAAGTTTAATTATTATTTATATGGCTCGAAAACCGTTGTGTATTGTGACCATCAATCACTAACCTTTTTGGGTGAATATATATATATATATATATATATATATATATATATGTTTATATGGTTGATAGGTTAAGAGACAGCGAGAGTACTCCTGTGATAGTTTAGCACAATCTTTAGAATAGGTATCAGACTGTAGCATTTGCTAGTGTCTGTACGTATTGACTATAAGTAACAGCCATAGGGAGTGTTAATGTGTAGTTAAAGTGCACCTATATTCTCTCAAGTCATAACAATCATATGAACATGGCGTGTGAAACTTTAAACGTAGTAATTATGTATGGAAGTACGTTGAAGGCAGAACGCGCGCTGTTCGCGGTAAAAACAAGTGAAGTGTGAAGTGAAACTACAGTCGATAATATCAGCGCTACGAACGGTTAAAGAGACTCGCTGGTCATGCGAGATAACATTTATTATATTTAAAACTTCTCATTATGCATTCTTTTTCAGTTGAATTAATTTAAGAGTTTTAATTGAATTTTTAAGAGTTGGGTTTCTTGTGTTTTCATATTATTCACATGATTGTTGAAAATATGTTTTCCATTAATGTTCATGAGAGAATGACAAAGATTCTGCGAGTGGATACTGAGCTAAATGAGCATACATCAACATTAATGCTGTTTAATTGCAGGTGGATCTGCAGATCAAATAACGATAACAACAAAGATCAAAATTTTTCAGATATTTGTACTGGAAGAATATAATTTTATGTGTATTCGATGTCACATGCCTATATTTTAAAATTTTCCTCATGTATGAACTTGAATTTTATCCATAATTTCGTACTTGAAAACAAAATTCGGACAGATTCAGTGCCTTACTTCCACCTGAACTATATCAGATCGAAGATTAGATTAAGAAATTTTTTGGGAAGAATACATTCGGTACGTGCTACAGGAAAATTAAATTAACACAGTTTCTTTTGCAATACTTTGGACGATCTGCAGTTGTCATTCTGAACAACTTCAGAATTGAGGACGACAATAAAATTAGCGATTTTCAGGACTGATGGATATTCCAGTCTAGTACAGATGGAAGAATAAATGAATCAATTCCGTCTTTGAATTCAACGATGAAATATGGACTTCAGTGCCTTAATCCACTCTCTTCCAGGGATTTATTCAGTCAGAACTTTTTCTCATTCCACTTTAAATCTGTTCCATGTTCACGTCCCTGACCATCTGTTCCTGAGAAAATATTTCTGTTTCTACGGCACATTACCAGCTTCTGTCCTGTACCGCCACTCATCGCCTGTCCTCCGTGCCGCCTCCACCAAATGCTGTACGTCGCCTACCCGCTATCCGTACCCAGTGTTCCTGTTTCATCAGCTCCACTACGAGATCTCGGCCTACACCGTCGAAAGAAGAAAAAAAAAAATTTTTTTTGGAACACTGTTGGAAAGATTTTTTTTGGCTATGAGGCACTTTTCTATCTACCTCATCCATCAAGTTTTGATAAATTTCTAAATCACTTTGTTTAAGCTTTCTTATCGTCTTTAATACCTGAGTTGGGGTCTATTCCTCCGGGTTTTCCAGGGTTTCCCTGTGAAGGCCAGCTCCCAAATGGGTAGCCCTTTTCCACGATCATACTGATTTGTATCTTCCCTGGTTATGTACGCGGGATGCGGATATACCCCGGTACATGTAAAAGTCACAGAACAGGTATTTTGGTAATATACAGTCATAACACGTTACCCATACACTCTATGGCAAATTTCTAAGAAACTAATCTGCAAAATATTTCTCTTTTGAATAAACGAATCAACAAATTTTACGTTAGCTCTCAAAGTGTATTATCATTAACTTTGCTCGCTGCGAGGGGCAATTGTAATGTCTCTTTATATTCAACTAATTATCCCTGCACCATTCTCTGAATGAATTACGTTTCCTACTTGACCATGTATATACTCGCAGAATCCATGCGCAGAGTTGTACAGTACTATTACTATTCCATGAGTGCATAATTACTCTTTGTAATATTCTCTCTCGTGTGTTGAGAGGACTTCTAGGATCTTCTCCGTGCCGAATAGCCAATTTGAATAATTGTAATTTTGCTATCGAGATTACTGGAAGAAAGAGATTGAAAATATATTGTATGCTACTCAAGAAAATATATACTGGGCATTTACATCAAAGGTGTGTAAGGAATTTCATTTTATATGTAATCTCTAATTGGAAATTTGCACGGAGGTGTCGTTTCGTTGGTAATCAGAAGGAAACTTCCGACGAATTGGAAACGAACCTGCAATTATTAGATCCAAGAGATCCATTATTTCATCGGATAATTAAACTCTATTAAAGCAAACTTTCCGCTTGATCTGAGGATTCCCGACTGACTACGCAACGCAAGAAAACCAAGACATTTTATTTACAGAGGATTTCAGATCGCTTCGAATCATCGAGACTGCAGACAAAGAGTGTCATCGTTCGATTCTGATTAAACAAGTCAAGCTTAATTATAAGTTTCTTAAACGACTGTGATGACTGATATGGCTGCTTATGAATGAGATCATTAATAAAATACTAGTAACTAACTTTCCTCCTCACCAGCAACCAGTATAAACACAATATTAATTAAAATTACAAGCTCTGTGGCTATGTACGTTCGCACTCAGTTAAGAATCTAGTTTTTGAATCTATTTCTTGTTTCTCTGGTTATTTTACGATCTGGAATAGACACAAACGCAAACTGCTGGATGAGGCATCACTGGATACGCAAAAGCTTATCCATATGCGGATGGCAAAAATGTCTGAGTGTATTAGTGCTTGTTTATCTGCATTGAAATCATTCATACATTCTGGTGTCCATAACCATAAAACGGTTTTATAAAGCAGGGACAGTGGAGGTGGACTGCTTAGCAACTGATCACGAAGGAATCGATGAAAGAATGGACACATATTGCAGAAAGCTTTCAATTGTTTCTTTGCTTGCGGAAAAAGAACGTTTTTAATTACAATTCTCTGCAAGTATGCCTCATGAGGTGGTAATATGTCCCAAGAACTTGATTTCTTCTCTAGAAAATTTATATTTTTGCAAGTTTGCCATAGCTCCTGTGTCTGAAAATTTTTCTAAAGTCTTCCTCAAAATGGTCAAATGTCCTTCCCAGTTGCATGTAGCTATTACATTTTCATTAACAGACAATGTTACGTTCTCAAGTAGCTCTGGGGCAAACAGACTGTTGAGGGCGGTAATAAATACTCCAGAACTAACGTTTAATCACAAAGGAACAATAAAAAAATGGTAGCTTCTACCTGCAAAGATAAAAGGGATGTATTTCCTGGATTCGGATGTTAATATTACTTGCCAATAACAACTCTTTAAATCGATAATGGTGAGGTACTTAAAATTTAGAAATTTCTGCTACTTTTTTTTCAAGTTCTCTAGAATAGTACATACAGGTATAACGATTTTGTTTATTGCACATGCTTCTAGCACATTTATTCACAGCAAGAAGTGGACTGCAGTATGGTGATACTGATGGTTCAATTACTTTCCAAGCAGACATATGTTTAATCTTATCACTAACTGCATTTTCTTTTAGACCGGAGGATTGTATATGTTTCGTGACGAGAAACATCGTGGGGATGAGTCTCCATGTTACACTTATAAGTCTTGACTACACTGGGTTATCATATAAAAATTTGTGAATCTTGTGGTAACAGATCTTTACTTTACTAGCTTTGAAACTATTAAAAATCAAAACAGAGAAGTCTCCCGCATTTACATTTAATATTACAGACTAACTAAAAAATATCGTCAGCTTAATGGCCGACCAAATGCTGCTAGGGAAAGAGAGCTCCCCGCAACACGAGGTTCTGAAATAGAGTTATTAATTACAATTAAGCGTTGCTATTATGCGAGGTGCTAGCTACTTCAATAACCAACACTTTCTAATCACAAATGGACATATATTCTGATAACTTACAGACAGACTTACATTAAATATCAGACTGTGATACAATAACGGTCTTCCGCTAGACGAAATAGCTAAGAAAAAAAAAAGTCTAACCCAAAAAAGATATCTCTGTTCTTCTTTATCTACATTACACAGATACTATATGCAAAAGGCTATTTGTTAAATACATCGCTGTTTGTGAGCTTTGCTGGTAATAAACTACACTTTTTAATATTTGATATTCATTGGGCACACGGACCCAGTCTTTCAATAATTTATAGTTCACATGTCACTGTTTTATAATACACAAAAAACAGTTTTAATTTTTCTCGTAATGTAAATTTACGTGATGTTCTGTCACATGGGCCCCCTAGTGAGGGTGTACTTAACATTGTTTACCTTTTTACGTACAGTCTCACTACCATATCACAGTTTTAGTTAAGTGTTCATGTTCACATGAGTATGGTAGGTACATTTGTAGTGGGCACGCCATCAGCAACTGCTTGGGTCGTGGCCTGTGTTACTTCTGTTTGCGGTTCACGAAACCGAGTACCTTCACTTGTTATCTCGTCGCGTAAGCTTGTGCCTTTATTGCATCTTAATAGCAATACTGGTTCTGTTCGTTTGCTACTCTGCTTGTACAGTGTTTTTGGATTAGTGTTATACGACAGGTTGTTACCATTTTTGTTGTTATTGTTGCTGTCGTCCACCATAAAATCCCCAGAACGTATTTAGTTTGACGGGCCATTGTTCGAAAACTGTGTTTCGTTTGCCACTTCAAATATATTTTCTTGTGGGTATTGTCTTTGCCATTCTCCCTGTACTGCCTACCAGTACTGTGCGCCCCGTTGTGTGGTTCTGCATGTTGTTTTGATTCCCACTGTTGTTATTAAATGTAGGCGGCTTCCCCGTATTAGTTGAATCATTATTCGGTGGATACCATCGCCATTACTCGTTTCGTTGGCTGTCATTTCTATTTGGTCCTTCAGTCCGTCGATTACCGTAATTACGATTTCTAATGTCAGGGCCGCTTTCGTGCCCACTATTTGGTCTGTTATTACTGCCATTGTAAGCAGGATGACATCTATTTCTCTTGTGGTTAGGTGAATTCGGAACGTAATTTGGCGTTGCGAATTGGCTTGCGACAGCCAATTCACCAGCGTCACGTAATTAACAGAATTCTCGCAGTGCGAGTTGTGTTGGTCATACTGGTGTGGTGGCATCACGTTGGATGATTGGATGATTAATCTTCCGCGAACCGCACATGCCTTCCTGGGTCAAATCTAACGAATCGGAAGAGAGTTGAGGTAATCAATGTCCACCTGGGGTACTTGCACCAGCTTTTCGCGTATCTCGTATGGCAACTTCGCATTTGAGATGCGAAAACGCCTCACTTCGAAACTGGCTCATGTTTAGGTATATCTTAAAACAACGTCGCAGCCTTCCTTCACGAGGGTTAAGGAATTCTGAGTCACTAACTTGTTTCCCTAGTCTCTCTTAGACCACTCCAGACAAAACTTGTTTAAAAATTCACATTCCAATTGCTTATAAACAATACAACTCTCTGATGTCCAGGTGCCCAGACGAAAGCTTCACCTTGAGTGTAGACTACTAAGTAGCTGATATTTTATCTATCGGTTCGGGTTCTAGGTAAAGTAATCTTATGCAGTTTGTGTATGATTAGTAGCTTCCGGCGTCGGTGTAGCCGTAGGTGATTAGTGTACTGTGGTCTTTTTTACCTGCTTTAATTCATTTTGCAGATAAGACAGTTACGTCGATACATTCCATTGCCATTCCACCTAGACTTTATCTACAGTTTCAATAAGTTGTTTCAGTTCACTTGACTCTTCTGACTTCACGATTTCATTACTACTGAGACACCCATTCACCCATCGCTGAACTGCGAGCGGCAGCTCTTCACTGACACATCGGTTAGTATGTTTGCCTCTTTCATTTATCCATTCTGATACATGACTATTAAGTGTACTCATATGCTTGTCAAATTGTAATTTCAAACCATGAATTTGGTTGGTAATAAAATGTTCAACTTTTGAATGTAAAGCTTGAACTGTATCATTAAGTGTGTAATTTCCTGTAGTAAGCTTATCGACGTTACTTGACGTAGCCTCGCAAACATCAGACAAATTGTACACATTACTAATCATGCTTGCTCCTGTTTCTTTAGATTGTCATTTTCCCGTGTTAACTGATTTACATCTTTCGAAATACCATGGTACAGTACCCAGGTTAGGTAGAGAAGCTGTTAAGTCAGAGAGTTCTATTGTTACTTTAGTGCTTCTGTCGTTAAGTTTAGTCGACATTTCATTTTTGAAAGTATTTATTTAAGTTTTACGCAGTTCCCGGTCCGTTTTCGTTTCATCTAAAAGCCTTTTAAGCATATTTTATATACTAAACTCATCGGACGACTGAGTGTCACCCACTTGCACTCGCTATTTGATGGCTACTAGTATTTGGTTTTGGTTCTATGCGAATATCAAATGAAACTACAATGTTTTCAGATGTTGTAATGTTTCCCTCATGGTATGTGTTAAGTGCTCATCATTTTTTCCAATCGGAACTATATTGTTCTGATTTGCACTACCCATATTTGCCTTTTTATTAATTTTTACCATAACATTATGAGTTAAGGGGGGTAGGAAGTCAAACGGACCGACTTGGAGCGGGAGAGGCATCACAGGACATTTTAATTTCCAGTGTCTACACTTTTACAAATAAATTCATAAAACTTTGTCAGCATGACCAGGAAGGATCCAGAATTCACACTCATAGCAGTGGAAGTTCGAAGTAATTTTTTTTTACATGTGAAATTTTTTTTAAGTAAGAGAGATGGTTCGATGAATTTTTCACAGCGTACAAACCATACTTAAAGGTGTATGAAACTCTAGAATATTCCAAATCTATTAAAAACTGTGGCAAAACGTGATGTAATTAACTACAAAATTTGTGTTTTTTCTAAACATGAAGTTTAAAATACACCAGAGCATTCGTTTTTTCATAAATTAAATACATTCTAGAATTTCATACACCTGTAAGTGTGGTATGTATGCTGTGAAAAATTCATCGAAGAATCTCTCTAACTTATGAAGAAAAGTGTACCTATAGCGACAAATGCAGCCACTAGTAAGTGAAAAAATGATGAAATTTCACACGTAAAAAAAGTTATTTTGTTATGTTTTTGAAATTCCAATGCTATGAGTGTGAATCCTGTATCAGTCCTGGTGATGCTGACAAAGTTTTATGAATTTATTTGTAAAAGTGTAGACACTGGAAATTAAAATGTCCTGTGACGCCTCTCCTGCTCCAAGTCGGCCCGTTTGATGTCCTACCCCTCTTAATAATTTGAAAAATCGTGGTAAGCAAGAACGGTAGACGTTAACGTTGTCGTTCGCTATTTACAACTCTGGGGTCCTCGATGTTAATAATTACGACGCACAATTATGCACGGAAAGCAGAAAGATCGGCCATCTTAGATAAGCTAAATTGCGAATTGTTGGATTCGATATTAAGTAATTGTTCTGTACTGTAAAGAAAATATGTAACTATGACAGAAAAGTAATGTATTGCTCATCTAAATAAATAAATAAGCGTAGGAAAGCAGGCTATCATGTATTACCCTCAAGAAGAAAGGCACAATCAGTAAATTTCTCTTACTTTACGTTATCTTCAGTCTGCGTGAATTAAAAAATTTTTTTAATGAATTTTTCTTGTTATTTCATTGATCCTTTCCTTCATAATTTCAATTTAGTATCATTATGTCCTACATATTTGTGGTGCTAATTCCATGGAGTCGATCGATCACGCAACAAAGTCACACAATCCTGAGTTTATGCAATACAAATTTTACAATAACTGTATGGGCGCTACCGTCAGTGTACATTACCTTTCAGTAAAATGACATAATTTTTCTTTTCTGATCGCTAGTGGTTGTTCCAGGCAGCTGTTCAGAAACACGCAAGTTCCTTATGTGGTCTATCACAATTTAGAATGCGGTTAATCTAAATAAAAAATTCCGAAATTACTTCTGTTCATTGCTGTAATATCGTGATATATGTTCGAACTTCTTCACTAAAGATGCAAGTTCAGCTGTACAATGAAAATAGAATTTTAAACAAGTTAAAAAATCTCGCCAATGGCAGATCGGAAGCCACGAGTGTCCTTTACGTATTCTCCGCAATCGATCTGAAAAATAATCTGAAAGTGGTAAATTAATTCATCAAAATTTAGGAGTGAATGACTGGATAGTTACCTTAATGAGTACAGTAAAAAC
Organism: Schistocerca serialis cubense; assembly: GCF_023864345.2. NCBI lineage: Eukaryota > Metazoa > Arthropoda > Insecta > Orthoptera > Acrididae > Schistocerca > Schistocerca serialis. The sequence continues at coordinate 443,271,557 of NC_064641.1, read as the reverse complement.
TGTCCTCAAATATCATTATTAATCACAAAGTCACAGCAGTACAAGAAACCTTATAGACTGCTGATCAGATGCAGAATAGGAAAGAGGACAGCAAGCACTTGGCTGGCTCCCTCCACAAAGGACTTTGGCACAGTGGTTAGGACACTGGAATCGTATTCAGGAGAACCACGGTTCAAATCTGCGTCCGGCCATCAGGTTTTCCGCGAGTTCCCTAAATAGCTTCAGGAAAATGCCTGGATGGATCCTCTCAAAGGCACAGTGGAGTTCCTCCCTTTGCCATGCTTGACACTATATGAGCTTGTGCTCCGTCTCTAATCACCTCGACGTCGACAGGACGTTAATCCCAGTCTTCCTTTCTTTCTTCTTGCTGTCTCCCAGACCTTGCGAAGGCTGAGCCGTCTTCTATTTACTAAGAATTTATTTACTAAGATACAAATTAAATCTTTGACATTCATTTGAAAATGTTTTTGTGAATTCCTAAGGACCAAACTGATGAGGTATAATACAAATACTTGTGATCCGTCTCTAATCACCTCGACGTCGACAGGACGTTAATCCCAGTCTTCCTTTCTTTCTTCTTGCTGTCTCCCAGACCTTGCGAAGGCTGAGCCGTCTTCTATTTACTAAGAATTTATTTACTAAGATACAAATTAAATCTTTGACATTCATTTGAAAATGTTTTTGTGAATTCCTAAGGACCAAACTGATGAGGTATAATACAAATACTTGTGATCCGTCTCTAATCACCTCGAAGTCGACAGGACGTTAATCCCAGTCTTCCTTTCTTTCTTCTTGCTGTCTCCCAGACCTTGCGAAGGCTGAGCCGTCTTCTATTTACTAAGAATTTATTTACTAAGATACAAATTAAATCTTTGACATTCATTTGAAAATGTTTTTGTGAATTCCTAAGGACCAAACTGATGAGGTATAATACAAATACTTGTGATCCGTCTCTAATCACCTCGAAGTCGACAGGACGTTAATCCCAGTCTTCCTTTCTTTCTTCTTGCTGTCTCCCAGACCTTGCGAAGGCTGAGCCGTCTTCTATTTACTAAGAATTTATTTACTAAGATACAAATTAAATCTTTGACATTCATTTGAAAATGTTTTTGTGAATTCCTAAGGACCAAACTGATGAGGTATAATACAAATACTTGTGATCCGTCTCTAATCACCTTGAAGTCGACAGGACGTTAATCCCAGTCTTCCTTTCTTTCTTCTTGCTGTCTCCCAGACCTTGCGAAGGCTGAGCCGTCTTCTATTTACTAAGAATTTATTTACTAAGATACAAATTAAATCTTTGACATTCATTTGAAAATGTTTTTGTGAATTCCTAAGGACCAAACTGATGAGGTATAATACAAATACTTGTGATCCGTCTCTAATCACCTCGACGTCGACAGGACGTTAATCCCAGTCTTCCTTTCTTTCTTCTTGCTGTCTCCCAGACCTTGCGAAGGCTGAGCCGTCTTCTATTTACTAAGAATATATTTACTAAGATACAAATTAAATCTTTGACATTCATTTGAAAATGACTGTATAGACTTACACACTATTTAAACTAACTTAAAGTAACCTATGCTAAGAACAACACACACACCCATGCGTGGAGGGAGGACTCCATCCTCCGGCGCAAGGGGCCGCGTAATCCATGACATAACCCCTCAAAAAGCGAGGTCGGTCTGGGAGGCCACATTCATTTGAAAAACGCTTAAAATTGTAACATAAAATCAAAGCTTTTTTTTTTAAGGAGGTCTCACACGTTGACCATGGGACAGACAATTCTCGTGAAACTGCGCAAGCACTTGCACTACTCGGAGCACGTGCAGCGTTGTCAGTTACAGCAACAGCAAACTCGTCAGTAACTTCCACTACGACAGGACACATTCCTCTTCCATGTGAGACACTAAGCCTACCCGTGTTTTCGAATTTCATTACCATCGTCTTTAAAACATTTAATGACATCGTGCCTCCCCTAAGACTTTTCAGTCGGCGAGATTCTCTCAAGCAAGGTCTCTCTTCTCGTTAGGCATACTGTTCACACATATTGTAGCTTGTCGAATGACAGCGTGAATGTCTTACCGTCGTACAAATACTGTACAGCGCCAGATTTGCACATGATGACCAAAACTGGAGCTATTTTTCTCTCCAGCGCAGGTCGTTTGCGTATTAATGCATTAGCACATCTAACAAGGTTCACTGCCATACGATAATTACAGCCCAGAATGAACATTCGTGGGGAGGGCACTTAAATTATAGCCACGCGGCTAATGGGCGGAACAGATGAATGGGGAATGATTCTAACAACTATAAACATTGAAATGTACTGTCATAAGGTACTTTGACAGAGGACAGATTGCAATGGCCCGGCGACTGGGAACAAACACTGGAAACAACGTAGATGGTTGGCTCTGCGAGTGCTACTGCCATGAGCATCTATGGGAATGAACGACAATGAAACCACGAGTAGGCGTTGAGCTAAGAGGACCTTGTGAAAAGTACGAGTAATGTGAAAACTCTTAAACGTTTTTAAATAAAACAGACGTTATTAAGTTTGAGCAACTTCATTCTTTATGTCTTTATATTTATTTCTGAACGTAATCATCCAAGTGACTAACGTTTTTCTCCCAATGAGAGACCAGTTTGTTGTCACCGTCAATCTAGAACGTTTAACTTTGTTGACGGAGCCACAACGTCCCCTACGCTTGCACCGCTTTAGCACTATCAAATTGAAGCCCTCGAAGGTGTTCTTTAAGCTTTGGGAACAGATGAATGTCGGATGGGACCAAGTTGGGACTGTAGGGAGAACGATCGGCGACAGTGAACTCAAGGCTTCGGATAGTTTCAACTGTTGCAGAGCCCGTATATGGTCTAGAATTCTCATGTCGAAGGAGAGAGACCTCCTTGTGTGGACAGAACTCTTCGAATCCGAAGCTCGATTACAGGATACTGTTTCTAATGCGCAGACATAGTTACGCTACACACCACCACGTTGCACGGTACAATTTTTAGCCCTCTAGTTGTAGAGTGGCAGAAATTAAAGAGATCACCAGGTCCCAATCTTTGTCCTGTTGAAACCCGCCGTCAAGATTTATAAGATTTCTTCTCAGAGAAGACAGTTTACCCATAGTGACACGTCTGGTTACATCAGACGTCTGGTTTCTAGCGATCGCGCGTTCCGAGAGAGGAGGGACTTGTAGTTTTCACCTTTACGCATGTGCCTGCGCACCACAGATAGAACAGTATTTCCAGAGGTGCGCGGATTTCACTATAGGACTCTCCTGTGACAACAGCCAATGAGCATGCTTTTCCGCTCCAATTCCTGCTATGAGGTCGGCACTGGTAACTTGCAGTCTCCCCACCCTGAGACACCTTGGCCTCACCCTCGACCGTCACCTCACCTGGACCCGTCACCTCCTGACCATCCAGCAGAAAGACCATTCCCGCCTCCGCGTCCTGAAACTCCTGTCTGGCCGGACATGGGGATTGCATCGTTCCACCTGCTTTTACAACAACCTCCAAATCCTCGAACGCCACGCCCTCTGCTTTGCCTTCTGTATCCGCCTTCCTTCCCCCACACGGCTCCTGTACGAACTAATCCCCTTCCCCCACCTCCTCCTTTTCCCCCATCATTTCCGCATCCTGTACACTGTCCACAGGCTTGATCCCCCCACCCCCTGCTTTCCTCCTTCCTCTCCACCCCCGCCCATTGCCGCGCCTCTATCGCTGTATCCATCTACACACCCTCCATCTTCTTCATCAGGGCAATTTCCAGCACCTCATCCTCCCGGATGTTGAACTTCACTGTGACGTATACCCTTCCTTCTAACTATAACCTGACCTTGCTCCCTCCCCCCCCCCCCCCAGGGCCCCCCCTTTTCCTCGCCTCTCCTTCTCCCAGAGCAGATTTTCCTCCTTCCCCCCCTCTGTGTCCCTGCACCCCCTCCTCAACGGTGTTACTCCCACCTACATCCCTCCCGGCCATCTTTGACACGCCCCTGCCCATCTCCTCCCCTCTCCCCTCTGCCCCATCCCTCCCTCCTCCCTCATCTCCATGCTGCTGGCAGATCCTGTGTTTTGCTCATTGTCATCAGTGTGCTACATCAGTGTTGTGTTTCGTGCTGTTCTCCTGTGCGTCGAGAGGTGTGATTTTACTTGTGTGCTGGACTTGTACATACTGTTACTGTCAGTGATTGTTATGTTATATGCCGTCCGTCGACACTTTTGTGCTCCAGTCATACTTCGCCTTGTGTTCTTTTAACTGTCTCAGTGTTTTTGTCTACTGTCTTACATAATGTTGCTCCCTTTTTTATATCTATGTACACCATGTTTTCTCCTTAATGTTATGTTTTTAATGTCTTCTGTTGTATGTTTTATGTCTTTCGGCTGAGGAGCAGCGCATATGCTGCAGCCAGCACGCCCAGATGGGGAATTGAAATACAATAAAGAAAGAAAAAAAAACTTGCAGTCTTCAGTAATGGACACTCACCTGAAGATGGCTGGGCGACTACCAGCCGAAATATCGTGGCAAGAAGTCAACATGACTCAGCTGCAATCCCGAAACCTCATCGAACATTCAATACGCAGGGAAAACTTCAAGAATCACAACATTTTCTTTATTTTAAAATCTTTGAGAATTTTCACATACAAACATCAGAGGCATTACTGTTCAGCGCGACGTGGTAGAATGTGAGGCACAGGGGTTTGCCCTATCTGTAAGGAGGACAGTTTTGACGACAAAGCACAATTCTAGTAGAAACATGTGCTTCAGAACACACTTTTCAGCACACATTGTTGAAAATGGGGCTCTGCGGCAGACCGTCCGTGCCCCAAGTTGACCCAGTGACATCTACAGTTACGATTGCAGTGAGCGCGAGATTTTCAAGATACACTCCTGAAAATTGAAATAAGAACACCGTGAATTCATTGTCCCAGGAAGGGGAAACTTTATTGACACATTCCTGGGGTCAGATACATCACATGATCACACTGACAGACCCACAGGCACATAGGCACAGGCAACAGAGCATGCACAATATCGGCACTAGTACAGTGTATATCCACCTTTCGCAGCAATGCACGCTGCTATTCTCCCATGGAGACGATCGTAGAGATGCTGGATGTAGTCCTGTGGAACGGCTTGCCATGCCATTTCCACCTGGCGCCTCAATTGGACCAGCGTTCGTGCTGGACGTGCAGACCGCGTGAGACGACGCTTCATCCAGTCCCAAACATGCTCAATGGGGGACAGATCCGGAGATCTTGCTGGCCAGGGTAGTTGACTTACACCTTCTAGAGCACGTTGGGTGGCACGGGATACATGCGGACGTGCATTGTCCTGTTGGAACAGCAAGTTCCCTTGCCGGTCTAGGAATGGTAGAACGATGGGTTCGATGACGGTCTGGATGTACCGTGCACTATTCAGTGTCCCCTCGACGATCACCAGTGGTGTACGGCCAGTGTAGGAGATCGCTCCCCACACCATGATGCCGGGTGTTGGCCCTGTGTGCCTCGGTCGTATGCAGTCCTGATTGTGGCGCTCACCTGCACGGCGCCAAACACGCATACGACCATCATTGGCACCAAGGCAGAAGCGACTCTCATCGCTGAAGACGACACGTCTCCATTCGTCCCTCCATTCACGCCTGTCGCGACACCACTGGAGGCGGGCTGCACGGTGTTGGGGCGTGAGCGGAAGACGGCCTAACGGTGTGCGGGACCGTAGCCCAGCTTCATGGAGACGGTTGCGAATGGTCCTCGCCGATACCCCAGGAGCAACAGTGTCCCTAATTTGCTGGGAAGTGGCCGTGTGGTCCCCTACGGCACTGCGTAGGATCCTACGGTCTTGGCGTGCATCCGTGCGTCGCTGCGGTCCGGTCCCAGGTTGACGGGCACGTGCACCTTCCACCGACCACTGGCGACAACATCGATGTACTGTGGAGACCTCACGCCCCACGTGTTGAGCAATTCGGCGGTACGTCCACCCGGCCTCCCGCATGCCCACTATACGCCCTCGCTCAAAGTCCGTCAACTGCACATACGGTTCACGTCCACGCTGTCGCGACATGCTACAAGTGTTAAAGACTGTGATGGAGCTCCGTATGCCACGGCAAACTGGCTGACACTGACGGCGGCGGTGCACAAATGCTGAGCAGCTAGCGCCATTCGACGGCCAACACCGCGGTTCCTGGTGTGTCCGCTGTGCCGTGCGTGTGATCATTGCTTGTAGAGCCCTCTCGCAGTGTCCGGAGCAAGTATGGTGGGCCTGACACACCGGTGTCAATGTGTTCTTTTTTCCATTTCCAGGAGTGTATTACGGTGCTACAACAGAAACGTGTACCTCACCTGCGAGCTGATATCTGATGCCACATTCCTTTCAAAACCTAGGAAGGACTTCTGGAATCCATGCTACGCAGTATCACTGCTATACTGAATTCCAAAAGTGGACCAACACATTATAATGTAGGTCCTCATTATTTTATGGTTCATTAGCTTAAACATAGCGAGCAATAGCATTGGAAATCGAAGTCCTGTTTGCCAAATTTACTGCTTGTATTTCACAGTAGAGCGGAAAGGGAAAGGTTAATGATGCTCTCACAGTGTGAAGGCACAATCAAAGAAGAGGTTGCCTGCTGCTGTGCTCGATTCCGCGGAGCCCTTACCACGCTCTCAGGGCTTTCTCCCGCGGCGAAATAAAGGGCATGCCCATCTCGATAGGAGCCTCTGCCTTCCATTAGGAAGCTGGCCGGCCACGTTAAAGTTAATTTGGCGCGTTTGTCTGCAAGCGCCTTCCGGCCGCCTTTGTTTGCATTCAGACCCCGCCTCAGCAGCACAATTTTCCAGCCCTAGCGGCGCCTGCCCCAGGCAGGTTTTCTCTACTGTAGCCGGCGGGCGATATAATGACTTGCTCTTTTAAAGCGGAGCTCCTAAGAAATGAAGGACTTGCTGCTGCCCTCACTGGTGTGCCAAAGCTTCCAAGCGATTCCATTCAACGGACCTGGATCTTTTCTCAGATACTCTCGTCAGCTTGTGCTTACAAGGGGTTCATTCAGAGAAATTGTGATGGATGATTTGAGGTGAGTTACCAACGAAATCAACGCTCCTGCAACAAGAGGAATTTGGTGGAACGTAATGCGTACTTTACTGCTTTGCTTCTTCTTTTCCTCTTGTAGGTCGCTTCGTCACGGAGTAGCACTAGCACCCTATGTCTTCAATTATTCATTGGTTGTGTTCCAGTCCCACGCCCCGTTAGCTGTGGCACTACGTGTCCCTTACATAAGAGGCCGCCCGACCACAACTCTGGCAAGTTGAGTAGCTGCAGCAGCCGTCGAGTATCGACGGAGCTGCAGACGCAACTTTCGCTACGAGTGTAGTGTAACCAAATATGTGTTTAATTCTGTGGATAATAAGCCAGAAGTAAACTGTGAACTGCTGAGGTGTTTTCTTCCCGGCATTACCCGAGGACCTGTATAAGGATTTCGACGAGGACTTATACGAAGTTATGTATACTATAATATTTCTCAGAGTGAGTGTTTTCTCTCATTTCCTTGATTTCGGTCTCAGAAACCCACTCGCTGTCCCCACGGAACATATCATAATTTTGGTGACGAGTTCTTACTTTGCCACTTCACTCTATCATCCCCTACAGATTTTATATCTCTACGGCTCGCTATATTTCTATGCAAGTTACTCTATGTTTTGCCACATGTGTCATCACCCTGTCCCTGCTTGTCAATAGTTTCGACATGTTTCTCTCCTCACCGATGTCTAGAAAAAGCTTTACATTTATCGCCTTACCAGTCCACTTAATGTTTAACATTCTTCCATAGCACTAAGGGTACCCTTGTCCAGGGACAGACAAGGAAGGTGGGTAACAACCTCCACCACCTCTCAGGCAAAGGAAAAATTTATAGCGGTGAGTTTTTTTCTCAAGAAAATGATTTAAAATTCGTATTACGGAGGTTTGTAACTGGGTTGTAACTGGAACGTTTTTATGGCTACATACAAAACGCCATTTGTGTTCGAAAATATTAAATATACTCCATACCTCCAGCCTAGTCCCTCCCCCCGCCCCCCCCCCATCCTGCCCTACAAACTATCTTACTATTGTATGGAAGCCCCTGAATAGCACCGCACCCCAAACGCTTCTATTCTGTTTTTTCCGCTGTTTCCATAATCTATTATTCAATTCCCTACAAAGCTCTCCTCCAAACGTACGTTCTCAGAAACTTCTTCCTCATATTAAGGTTGATGTTTATTTTTACTGCGCTTCTTTTGACTAGGAATGTCCTTTCTGCTTGTCTCAGCCTACTTTTCATGTCCTCCTTGCTCCGACCGTCGTGTTATTTGCTTTTAAGGTAGGACAAATCCTTCACTTTGTCTGCTTATAGTCCCTAATTTTAATGTTAAGTTTATCGCTAATCTTATTTCAGCTACTCTTCAAAAGCGTAGGTGCTTTTTAAACGACACCATTCAACAGGCCCCTTCATTCATCCTCATTTTCACTACGCATGGCAATACCGGAAGCGAATCTTATCACTGACATCCCTTCACCAACAATTTTAATCCCATTGCTATTTCTTTCATTTACGTGATTGATTCTTTCATTTTCGTGAGACTGCATCTCTGTGTGACACATTTGTTGATCCGAGCACTTCATCCTTAGTCTTCCATTCTTTTCTCCCGCGGTTTATGTACATACTGTATTTTATCCGTCTTTCTCTATAGCCTACACCTATTTTAAAGAACTTCTAACACCTTGCACCAACTTACATTGAAAACAAATCCTATAAACTTGCCTGTACTTTTATTATGTCTTCATTCCATTATCAGGTGTGAGATAAGAACCGCCTCTCTGGTACCTTCACCCTTCCTAAAACAAAACTAATCGTCATCTAGCACACCCTCATTGTTACAGCTATAGAATATCATTTGTAACGTCAATTGCTTCACGTTGTTTAGAGGACCTGAGACGCTCAACCTCACGTTGTTCTGGCTTGTACAGCTCCATTTAGTACCATGGAAGTTATTCATAGATGTCTCAGTACGAGTCCTGTTCATGGAGGTACTTTCCGTTTTTGTCCTCTCGTGTCACTTTTTAGTTTTTGAAGCTATAAACAGCTTTTACCACAAGTTTTGTGAAATTATCATTTGATGGTACTTATTATTCCTAATGTTATTAGTTGGTATGTGTTATTCTGAAGATGTGTTCACTCGGTATGCATATTCCAGGTGAGTGGTTTTCGACGGTATTTCCAGCGTGAAACACACGTACTAACACCAAACGATAATTTAACATCACGAAACTTATGCTGCGGAAGATTTTTCTAACATTAAAAACAAGAGATTGACATGAGAAAACGTAGCTTATTAACATACTTTTAACTGTTAAATAATGCAATTTAATAACTTTTCTGATGTCTTCACAACACTTTTTATTACGCCCAAAATGACCTTACGTGTTTCGACATTCCGTCATTTTCAGAGCATATAAAATACAACACTAAACTGCTATCAGAAGATATGAAAATGTTTCATTTCACCATTGATTGCAAACACAGTATAACGAGTAGAATATTGCTTTCTAGCTTACCAGTGCTCTGTCAATCATATAAAATGATTCATTATACACATTGTATCTCGACAACGTTATGAATCACGAGACACGTGCAAAATGCTACCCAGGAACAAATTAGAAGCCACGTGGACCAAACCGCTAAAGGACGCTGCATTTTTTATTTACAGCTGTATTTTCATCGTTACATCCTATAAAACTATTTCATTAGTAAACAATTCATGGAAAATACTTTACAATGTTTTACAGAAGGTATTAGTTTACGAAATAATGTGTAACATATCTTTGAAGTGCTCGAAAATAATACATTGGAGGAGCATGCTGAGTGGTACTGGGGAACATGAGGCCAGCTGTCAGTTAACAAACCACTTACAGGGAAGTCCACAAATATCATTTTATAAGAATTTACGAAGTCTAGAAATACCAGCTGAAAGCATGTAGCGTTCACTTATGAGAAACAGGGGGCGCCCATGCGTTGCTATTTCCGCCAATGGGAGCAAATGCATGTAGATAGAAAAGTTAAAACAATTTGAGAAGGCGTAATCTTGGAACCCCGTACATCAGGTTTATTTGTAGTATATGGAAACCATCTCAGACGGCTTTACCGGTATTCCTTAACCCCCAGACAACAGTTTAACTAAAGCTCCATTCAAAATACAATCATGCAAAAACCAGTGCAATATTACCGCTAATGGTACTTTGGAAATTTTGCTTACTACGCAACTTGTTCTGTTTTACTTATGTTATACGTCACAGTTTTTCTCTCCAGGATTTAAAGAAGTGGGTATGATTATGTAACAAACCATGAGCTGTAATATTAAGTATGACAATTGAAAAATTAGTAAAAATGAAAAATTATAGAGATTATTAGAGGGTGGAAAGGGAATAGATTTGGAAATGCACTCTCAAAATAACATACATAAGATCTTCTGTGCTTCTATGACATAAAACTCTTTATCAGGCATAACATCCGAGATCTTCATATCTCACTTAGAAAATAGTTTCATTACTAAATACCCATAAATATGGAATAAAAGTGTCACTCATAGCAGTTATGTTGATAACCCCTGCATGGTAGTTAAAGGCTATGAGGAAACGATCAGAGAGATGGCTGTGAAATTTAACACTTTGCACCCCAGCATAGGATTTACAGTTGAGCACGAAGCTGAACAAGGCATAAATTTTCTTGTTTAACAATTAATAGGTTCACTGACAAACTGACATTTGGCATTTTTAGGAAGCCAACATTTATAGACATCATTATTCCGGTGGACCCATCCTCCGAAAAATGCACAAATAGGCCTATTTTCGACCATTAAACGAGAATGACATTGAGAAAGAATTAAATATTTTAGAACAGGTAACAAGATGAAATGGTTATAATAGTAAAGAAGTTAGGTCTCTGTACAGCAAGCTTATTTATAACAGAAACACTCAACAGTCAAAGAAAGCAACAAAAATAAGGATGTATATGAAATATAAAGCGGCTGTCACTGAAAGTGTAGTAAAAAGTTAAGGAAGTATAATATCAGTTTGGGGAACTAAAAGTAAATTAGGGAAAAAATTATGACACTCGATTGAGAAACAGATTTCACCAAAACTGGTTTTTCAGTCTATTTACGAAGCACTTATAGCTTTGCCGCCAACCTAAGGCCTCGGTAGATGGCGACGCTGTAGGGTTCACCGCTGCAGTCTTCTTACTGTGATAAGTGCCGTAACGTCCCCCCCCCCTGCCCCCCGCCTCCCCCGCCCCCCCCCCCCGCAAGCTGGGCACCTTTTTGTGGTTTTCTCTTGTGATTTTTTTTTTTTTACACAACATCAGTAAAAGTTTAATTATTCACTACACATACAGCGTCTTTCCCTCGTAATAATCACAGACTGACTGGGTATTCATAAGCTGTGATTCTGTGCTTGTCGCTGTTTGGCTTGAACTGAAAACTGTTCACAACAGCTGTACTAAAGCTGTTCCACAAAGCTTTCATGTTACTTTATGTAAAGCTGTCGTTTCGTAAAACATTTCTAATTACGTGATTCCAAACAGTTTTTAAGGATTTTTCAATACGTTAAGATTAATCTTGTTTACCCCTTCGGCCAGACTTCATTAATTGCGCCGTGAGGTTTTCTAATGCTTGTTATTCACAGAAAACGTATTATGATCATAGTAGCACAGAAGATCTTATGTACGTTATTTGAATTATACCATTTCTAAACCCCTTTCCTTCAACCCTCTACTAATCTGTATAAATTTTAATTTTTATTAATTTTTCAACTACAATTACAGCTTATGGTATGTTATGCAGTTGTACCTACTTCTGTAAGAGTGTCTAGGATGATTCCCTATACTGTGGCGAAACTGATGTATCGGGTTCAAGAGTGTGCCTCCTCAAATTGTTTGAATTTTCTGAATACATGCATTTGCTAATACTGGGAGAAATAACAATGCATGGATGACACCTGTTCCCCACAAGTGAACGTTACATACCTCACCTGGTACTTGTAAGCATTGTAAGTTTTAATAAACTGGTGATTATTAACTTTTACTGATGCCAGTTTTTTATGCGGTGTAAGTTGTTTGTTTACAGACAGTTGGCGTTATGTACTACAGCTCCAGTCAGGATGGTCCACCAATGTATTATTTTAGGTCACTCAAAAGATCTGTTACACATTATTTTGTAAAGGATTACCTCTGTAAAGAATTATTGAGTGTCTCCCATGATTTATTTGCTGATGAAATCGTTTTATAGAAAGTAACTTCTGAAACGCATTTGTGCCACGGTCGCAGGTTCGAATCCTGCCTCGGGCATGGATGTGTGTGATGTCCTTAGGTTAGTTAGGTTTACGTAGTTCTAAGTTCTAGGGGACTGATGACCTCAGATGTTTAGTCCCATAGTGATCAGAGCCATTTGAACCATTTTGAAACGCATTTGTAAACAAACAAATGCTGCGTGCAGCACATTTCCAGCGCCGCCTAGCGTTTTAGTCCACTTTTATTTCTTGGTAGCAGTTTGCACTTATACAGTGCTAATGAACAATCTGATATGACTGACATAACACTGGTAAACTAGAAATCCATATTCTTTTCGTTATACTATGTCTCTAATCAGTGATGAAACATAACCTATTTTCGTATCCTCTGATATCAGTTTCGTGTTGTATTTTATAGTTCTGAAAATGTCGGAATGTCTAAACGCGTAAGGTGCTTTCTGGTAAAAATAAAAGTCTGGTCAGGACGTAAGAAAAAGTTACTAAAGTGCATCCAAATAGCCGCTTCGTCTCATAGCATTTTCATGCAAATTGCAGTTACTACATAATGCATTTATTATATGCATATAAAACAAACATGTATCGTAGACCACTGAAGATGCTTCATAAATAAAAGAAGTGAAGCGCACATGTAACCAAAACATACCTCCGTGACCTTATGTCGTCAATGGTGGAGTGTTCCAACAAACTGCGAAAATTTATGACAATAATATTTCAAATAAAAGAATTATCTGCGTTAGTCACTCTTTTTATTTCATTCCAAGACGCGTTTCGATATTTCAAACTCTCATCTTCAAGTGGAGCATTGATGTTGTGGTGCATATACGTTAGCTGGATGCAGCCAGTTAATTATTGAGGTTTCACATTGTTACAGAAACTTAAAACAGGCACTTGTCAGAGTAATATGACACTAATATTATAAATTTTAAGTTACTCGCCATCTGTTCCAGGGTACAGAATTCTGAGATTCGTCACAAATGTGTATATTAGCTTCATTTTTCTCACAGAACACGAACCAATACCATAAACAAAGTAAAAATCGTAACGATGTAAAGATATAGTGCTTTGTCTCAGAGATTATTCATTATTAACACACGCTGTACGCCATAGATACGTATAACCATTATAAAATTGTTTCGTAATGTACAACAATTTCTCAAAAGTATTACTATTGCAAATACATTACAGTAAAGAGACAAATAAAATTAAATAAAAACTAAAGAAAATATTAAGTATAAAAATATAAAAAAACATTTAGACCTAGCATCGACATAATCTAATTCTTACTATTCCTGTACACTGCTTTGGAACTTCATTTTATTGAGGTTATTCAGGTAGTACAAAGTGGAAAGAGTCACAGTGCATCATTTAGCACATCTGCGAATCCCTGAAAGTAGCTCATTATCACTGTCTCTGCTTTTTCTTTTAGGGTGTTCTGTCCACGTGTCCTGTTATGAATGAAAATTTCCAGTTCTTCATAAAGGTTGAGTTTGTGGCCTTTGTTTGTTTTGTGAAGTACTATTAGATTGTCCTCTGTGTGGTCAAAGTAATGTCCAATGTCCTGAATGTGTGTAGCTATGGCAGATTTTTTTAAAACCTAGTTCCACATCTTCATCCGGTCTGACAGACCTACTATATGGAAAATTTATATTTGCTGTATTTTGTATTGTATTGTGTGGTATTCTATTATCTGATTTATTGTTGGTGGAGAAAGCAATCGAATGGTCTCATCGTTTCTTAATCTTTCGTAGACATTTTCCTTTGTGTGTAGGCTGAAAACTATTTGCAGCTGCTATCATTTTGATAACCTCAATTTCATTTTGGATCATTCCATTGCTTAACGGCATTTTGTGTCCTATTTATAACATGAATCTGTAAGCCGGTAATTTGTGCGTGTACAGGTGGCATGAAGCAGAGTGGATATTTACATCTGTAGTTGTGTATTTACTATAAATACTGAGCACATGATAAGTTGCAAAAAACGAAAAAAACTTAGTTGAAACATTTCAGGATTCTTGCTAGCATCAAATTTAATAAAAAGGCTTTGCAGTGTGGAACCCTACCGAAATAGGTTAAAATTATTACTTGTGGAAATTGTGAAACCACTTTCTTAATTCGAAAAAAAAAATCTGAGAAAATGTTACATTCAAATATGAAACTTTTATGGAAGAAAAAATTTAGTTACCTGCAGAGACCAAATTTTTATGATAGAAAAGAGATCTGTATAATATGCAGTAGTACCATATGCATCTCTTTGTAGCAAGTAAGTGACCCAAGTTCGTCTCGAAGACTGTATGTTATAACATAAATAATTATATTTCTAGAGACCACACAGAGACCAGTAAAAGACACAAAGTAACAGACCTTCTGGTGGCACCCAAACAGTTAAAAAAAAAAAAAAAAAAAAAAGAAATAGAAATGCAAACAAGTTTTATTTTAGAATAATAAACACAACTGAGATTATATTCGATGAAAAAGCTAGGTTTCCTGCAGAAAGATTTGAAATACAACTCAGGAAAGCTACTTAGCAGCACATAAATCAAGGACATAGTAATGGCCACAAAACATACAGCAGATGCTGCCAAGGTTTATAATAATAGAATAACTACAAAAGCACAGAATGTTTGTTAGAAAAAGAGCTCAGTGGGACCAAATACAGCCCTTTTAAATGAAACAATAACAGGAAAACGCACAAAACCATAAACAGCAACTAACAGAACACGGATCAGTGGCAACAAAAGCACACAAGCGCAATACAATTCTGATTGTACATGAACAAACTTATAGTGAGAAAACACCAAAACTCATGTTGAACAAATGAGAAAGACTCAACTGACAAATTTCGAACTGAGGTCGTAGCAGCCTTAAGGAAAACTTACCAAGAAAACGTAATGCAGATGCACATCCATGAACGTAGAAGCACCAAAGTTGAGGTCACAACTAAAGATTCATAAGGAATACTGTCCTGTGGGCCAATTGATAACTCTAGAAATTGCCCACGCTGTAAATTGACACATAAACTAAATGAGATTCTGATAAACAACTACACATTTGACGTACAACGCTCTGTTGAAAACAGTTATACATGAGCTATTAAACACTCCTGTCCCTGAAAACTGTCAGATGGTATCATTAGAAGACACCAAATTATACACAAGCATCCCCAAGGATGAAACAGTGGAGATTATCAAGCACAGTCTCATAAAACATGAAACATTATCAGTTTCTGAAATAGTTGAATACTTTGATTAGCTGAACTGGTACTTAATTAGAATTCCAGAATGAGATTTTCACTCTGCAGCGGAGTGTGCGCTGATATGAAACTTCCTGGCAGATTAAAACTGTGTGCCCGACCGAGACTCGAACTCGGGACCTTTGCCTTTCGCGGGCAAGTGTCTCGGTCGGGCACACAGTTTTAATTTGCCAGGAAGTTTCATATCAGCGCACACTCCGCTGCAGAGTGAAAATCTCATTCTGGAAACAAACCCCAGGCTGTGGCTAAGCCATGTCTCCGCAATATCCTTTCTTTCAGGAGTGCTAGTTCTGCATGTTTCGCAGGAGAGCTTCTGTAAAGTTTGGAAGGTAGGAGATGAGGTACTGGCAGAAGTAAAGGTGTGAGTACCGGACGTGAGTCGTGCTTCGGTAGCTCTGTTGGTAGAGCACTTGCCCGCGAAAGGCAAAGGTCCCGAGTTCGAGTCTCGGTCGGGCACACAGTTTTAATTAGAATTGTTTCACTTTCAGTAAAGCAGTATACGGACAACCAAATGGTCTAGCAACGGGCCTCAGCATTCTACGGACCACAGCTAACATATTCATTAACCACCTTGAACTAAAATTATTCTGCAGCACCCACCCCTGTATACAAGACTTTAAGTTTCACAAAAGATGTGTGACACGTTAATAAAAATAGAGCAATAAATCAAGTATTGAGCAGCGCAGCCAAGAACATTTAGTTCACTTGTGATCATGAAAGTCAGAACTCAATAAACTTTTTGTATCTCGCCATCATCAGAGAAAAACTGTGAATGTGTGCTTAGTATTTACAGAAAACCCAAAATGACGTAGGTACACTGAAGCGCCAAAGAAACTGGTATAGGCATGCATACTCAAATACAGAGATGTGTAAACACGCAGAATATGGCGCTACGGTCGGCAACGTCCATGTAAGAAAACGAGTGTCTGGCGCAGTTGTTAGATCGGTTACTGCTGCTACAGTGGCAGTTATCAAGATTTAAATGAGTTTGAAAGTGGTGTTACATTCGGCGCACGAGCGATGGGACACAGCATCTCCGAGGTAGCGCTAAAGTGGGTATTTTCACGAGTGTATCGTGAATATCAGAAATCCGGTAAAACATCAAATCTGCGACATCGCTGTGGCCGGAAAAAGATCCTGCAAGGACAGACCCAACGACGACCGAAGAGAATCGTTCAACGTGACAGAAGTGCAACATTACCGCAAATTGCTGCTGATTTCAATGTTAGGCCATCAAAAGTGTCAGCGTGCGAACCATTCAACGAAACATCATCGCTATGGGCTTTCGGAGCCGAAGGCTCATTCGTGTATCATCGATGAATGCTCGACACACAGCTTTACGCCTCGCCTGAACCCGTCAACATCGACGTTGGACTGTTGATCACTGGAAACATGTTGCCCAGTCGGACGAGTCTCGTTTCAAATTGTATCGAGCAGATGGACTTGTACGGGTGTGGAGACAACCTCATGAATGCATGGACCCTGCATGTCAGCAGGGGACTGTTCAAGCTAGAGGAGGCTCTGTAATGGTATGGGACGTGTGCAGTTGGAGTGATACAGGACTCCTGATACGTTTAGGTATGACTCTGGCAGATGACATCTACGTAAGCATCCTGTCTGATGGTCTGCGTACATTCATGTCCATTGTGCATTCCGACGGACTTGGGCAATTACAGCAGGAAAATACGACCCTCAAACGTCGAGAATTGCTACAGAGTGGCTTCAGTAACACTCTTCTGAGTTTAAACATTTCCGCTGCCCACCAAACTCCCCAGAAACGAACATTATTGAGCATATCTGGGATGCCTTGCGAAGTGCTGTTCAGAAGAGACCTCCACCCCCTACTACTCTTACGGATTTATGGACAGCCCTGCAGGATTCATGCTGTCGGTTCCCTCCAGCAGTACTTCAGACATTAGTCGAATTCATGCCACGTCGTGTTGCGGCATTACTGCGTGCTCTCAGGGGGCCTACACGATATTTGGCAGGTGTACCAGTTTCTTTGGCTCTTCATTGTACACATCCATGCTTCTTCATGCCACCTGCACACACAAATCAGTAGCTTATACATTCATGTTGCGCAGAACACACGAAATACAATTATGTATAAATTGCTCCAAAATGAAATCGAGGTCATCAAACAAATGACAGGTGCAAATCGTTTTCAACGTACACAAATGGAAAAAAATGTCTAAGAAAGATTAGGGAAGGTACAGACGGACACATAAATAAGAACAACAAGCAATCAGACACCCGGACAGTATACCTTCTTCTACTTTCGTACCAGTTTGCAAAAAGAGATTGCTACAGAATTGAGAGCATATAATGTAAGACTTGCTTTCACCACGAACAATAAACTACGTAATTGACTGCCACACAACAAAAAACCACTAAGGATAAATATTAAGTAGTATGTTGGTCAGACTAGACAAAGATTTCGGCCGCGCGTTGTAGCCGCGAGGTCTAAGATGTCTTATCACGGTCCGTTCGGCTCCTCCCGTCGGAGGTTCGAGTCCTCCCTCGGACATGGGTGTGTCGTCCTTATCGTATGTTAGTTTAAGTTACAATAAAGAGTGTATAAGCTTAGGGACCGATGACCTCAGCCATTTGGTCCTATATGACCTTACCACACATTTACATTTCCAAAGATTTCGAACTATATTGAAAGAAAACATAATGCATTCAGATACAACACACCCAATAAATTTGCCATAACTACACAAATTCAGGATATAGGACTTTCCTTTGATAACATAGAGGACAATTTAATAATGCTCCACAAAATAAACAAAGGACACAAACATAATTTTTAAGAAGAACGGGAAATTTTTATTCATAACAGGAAAAATGGAAAATGAAGAAGAGGTGACAGTGGCAGTGAGCCTCTTTCAGAGGTTCGAAGATGTACTAGTTGATTGTCATCTTACTCGTATTAGGTGATGCGATCGGCCGCCTAGAATTAGTCTGAAGTAGGGTAAATTTACAGAATGAGATTTTCACTCTGCACCGGAGTGTGCGCTGATATGAAACATCCTGGCAGTTTAAAACTGTGTGCCGGACCGAGACTCGAACTCGGGACCTTTGCCTTTCGCGGGCAAGTGCTCTACCAACTGAGCTACCCAAGCACGACTCACGCCCCGTCCTCACAGCTTTACTTCTGCCAGTACCTCGTCTCCTACCTTCCAAACTTAACAGAAGCTCTCCTGCGCAGGAGCATTTGCCCGTGAAAGGCAAAGGTCCCGAGTTCGAGTCTCGGTCCGGCACACAGTTTTAATCTGCCAGGAAGTTTTATAAGGTAAATTTGTTTGCGAAGCC
Source organism: Schistocerca serialis cubense (assembly GCF_023864345.2). Classification (NCBI taxonomy): domain Eukaryota; kingdom Metazoa; phylum Arthropoda; class Insecta; order Orthoptera; family Acrididae; genus Schistocerca; species Schistocerca serialis. Next base: position 443,252,652 of record NC_064641.1, on the reverse strand, counting down.
GTATGGTCCCAGGGTCTATCGAGCGATACGGCCGGGCGGGCCGCCACGGCCCCTCTAGAGGAGCCACGAGCGCTAGCACAGGACGGGATGTGGGGACAATCCAGAAGCTGGGAATTTGGACGGCCGTTAGTTGCATGTCTTCTGTGCAGCAAAAATGAAATGAGCGAATGGCATCGTTGGCCGGGCCCCCTATTCGGGGACGTTCGGCCGCCAAGTGCATGTCTTATTTCATGTGACGCCACATTGGGCGACTTGAGCGCCGGGATGACGATGAAATGATGATGAGGACAACACAACGCCCAGTCGCCAAGCGGAGAAAATCCCCAAACCGGCCGGGAATCGAACTCGGGCCAGCTTGCATGGGAGGGGAGCACGTTACCACCACCTAAGCAGGCGGACTGTGCTGGAGAAATCGAGGATATGGCCTTATGCCAGAAAATCCTTCAAGATGGCTAAATTACAGCTCTTTCTCTAACAACTCGTAGGCAGATATTAGCACGAATCTGAATACATCTGCAAACTCCGAAAAATAAGGACCATCGAAAGACACAAAATTATCTCAATATCTTTAAAACTGCGGAAGTTAATATTTCACAGTGAATAAACATTTACTCAATGAACTTCTGATTTAAGAACTTTTAATCGCGCCATGCGATTTCAGTAAATAGGTTCTCAGATGATAGCATTGCACTATTGCTATCATCCCTGAAAGCTACATATCTGTATCTGTTCTATTTATTGAGCAACGACGTTTTCTACATATTTTTCATTACGAAAATGTTTGTCAGAACATCGTATTCTTCACATTTACACAGTAAATGAATGTAGCATGAAAATCTAGTATTTTGTTATATTTGTGTGTTTTTATGAAAAGTTTATTAATTTTGCAGGAACTTTATTTCAATGTTGATTGCAAGTGCTATTAAAAACTGTCCTAATTTAAAAATGGCCAGTCACATGTGTTAGCGGACACCACCTTCGTAAAAGAATGTCAAAAGACACATCTGACAACCAAACCTAAATAATTGTTTAAAGTGTATTTAACGACAATTTGTTCCCATTTAATGTAAGCTCACCTGCACAAGAATGACGGCTTATTTACTTTTTTATGAACCAAGTATTACTTTTATTTATTGTAAATGGTCTTAATGTAACCGAATGTTTCTGATATTTCATTTACTTAAATATTGTTTTAATATGTTAGTTTAGTGAGGAAAAGTGATGAAAAGAGTCAATTGATGTCTGTAGAGCTTGAGAACAATGTACTCTTGGTCGGGATGGCCTTCAGCCAATGAGAGTCGGACAGTGGTGGAACATGGTTGGAGTCAAGTGGAGACCAGGACTTTCCGAGTGAAGCGCTCAAAGGAATGATTCTGGACACTTTGTTGTGAGTTTTGGACATAAATAGTGACGTATGTAATTCAGTGCGTTTCCGGGCGGTGAATGGCCGCTACCACACTTAAACTTCTGGAGGGACGTACGTTTCGAAAAGTCTGAATGTGCTCCGGGGTAGGACTCTAGCTATTTCGGCTTGATTTACGGGACGGAGGATACACAGAGTACAAGTTACTATTCTTTTTATGGTGTGTGTTAATTTGTGAACCATCATTTTGAACTCTGAACTGTTTTGAGCTGGTGAATATTTTGTGTATCGTCATCACGAAACGGACTTAGTTTTCGATAGACTTTCATGACAATTTAGTTCGGGGATTTTGCTACCATTCTCGTAAGGTCGTTAACATAATTTTATTGCATTTGATAAGGGTATTTTCCGTCTGTATTTTGGCTGAATATCGTAGGACTACTTTCCATTCATCTGAGATGTCCTTTCTTCAAAAAAAAAAAAAAAAAAAAAAAACCATTATTCAGTATAATTATGTCTACATAAATTAAACACGTAAGAACAGAATAAATATTATTACATTATTCTCTCATCTTTTCTTTTACATTTCTGTGTATTTTATTGATTCGCCAGTCTGGCCAATGCATGAACTATTTGACTGCAGGATCACAGTAAAAGCTGCGGTGTATGAAAGCAACTTGCGATGCTCGACCCTATGTTTACCTCGAGGTACCCATTGTAAAACACAGCCGTGCGTAGCCCAAGCAACTACAGTACGAGTAACTGGCATGCTCATATGGACTGCTGTTTGGAAGAGCAACTATTCAGCGGTGACTGTCAGGTACAATCGCATGTTGCACTGTAACTCTTTAGACTTCATACTTCCAGAGTTGCTTTAATAAAAGATAATTCGCAAAGCACCATACAGAAACGGAAAGATTTCGATTATTTTGATGCTATGTTTGCAAGATTTTTATGTTATTATAGTTTACATTTTTGTTTTTATTTAATTTTGTCTCTTTAGTTTAATTTATTTGAACAGTAATACTATTATAATATTGTTGCAAAGAAAGAAACAATTTTAAAATGGTTTTATATGTGTACGATCAACAGTGTAAGTTAATAATAAATGATCTCTGAGGGAAGATACTGTATCTTTACATTGTTATGATCTTTAGTTTGCTTATGTTATTGGTTCGAGTTTTATGAGAAAAATTAAGTTAATATACGCATTTGTGAAGAACTGCGGGGCTCTTTGTACTGGAACAGATTGTAAGTAATTCTATCACCGTTAAAAAATTTATAATCTTAGTGCCATATTACTCTCACAAGTATGTTCTATAAGTGCAAAATGAAACCACAACGAACAAGTGCTGCATCCGCTAGCACATATGTAACACATCAACGTTCCACCTGAAGATAAAAGTGAAAACTCTGTTCAGGTGTATTTATTGGCTTTACGGAACGTTAACAGTAACCTCAGAGTTTTAGCAGATGATGGAGTTAACTAGAATAAAGTACAAGCTGAAAGAACCTGTACAAATATTCAGTTAGATCTTAATAAGACTTCAAAATCATGAACGGATTGGTAACTTGGTTTAAATGTCCAGAAATGTAAAACTGTGTACTTCAGAAAACAAAAGGAGCGTAGTATCCTACGACTATAGTATCAAAGAATCACAACTGGAATCTCATAGAAATAGCGAGTACCTGGGTGTGACGCTTCGTAGAGACATGAAATGAAACGATCACAGAGGCTCAGATGTAGACAAAGCGGATAACAGACTTCGGTTTATTGATAGAACAATCGGGAAAACCAAATCAGTCTACAAAGGAGACGGCTTACCAATCACTCGTGCCTCCAATCCTAAAATATTGCTCGAGTGTGGAACGCCCATAAAGTAGGACTAAAAGTGGTCATTAAAGGATAGAGAGAAGGGCAACATGAATTGTCTCAGATTTATTTGACGGTGAGAGGGTGTTGCAGGGATGTTGAAAGAAGTTTACTGGCAGACACTCTTGAAGACAGACAGAAACTATCCCGAGAAACCTACATATAATGTTTCAAGAAACGGTTTTAAATAATGACTCTAGATCTGGAATACAACCCCGGGAACAGTGAGGCCAAGATTAAACTAATTACAGCGCTCACAGAGAGCTTCAAACGATCATTGATCTTCACTTCATTCGTGGATGGAATGGCAAAAAGTCATTATATCTGATACAATGGGATGTGCCCTCGACATGAACTTCACAGTAGTTGACAGAGGATAGAAGAAGATGTAGAGGTGCGTAGGCAGTTCGTCTAACAACCCATTAATCACGAAATACGTAAGGAAACAAAGTCCGACAGCACAATTCCTCACTCTTCGTCGTGTCATAAAACTGAAGTTCGTTGCTCTAAATAAACACTGCATGTCAGCAAAAACGTCCATTATATGCTAGTATCAATATCAACTGCAACAAAATAGTTATAGTTCTCGGCTGGGTCAAATCCCACAAATAAAGACAAAAGTTCGTAGTGACCCTCAAACTCAGTCACCGATAACCACCGACAGACTTCGGTGTAAAGTTATAGTTCAAACCTCCCACCACCCAAAACCATTCAAATTACAACAAAAAGTCAACTAACGCGGTTGCTTCGCCACCCAGACTGTGTCGAATGCCGACTAGCACATCTGCCGATACCACAGCATTCGCAAAAGGCGCAATCATAGTAGACGGGCTATCCAGAATAGACTGAAGTCTGCGTGCGCACTTCTGCTTGCTCTTAAATATTTTCCGTGACGATACACCACTGAATCCACGTTGTTGAAACAATGATTAGCATACAAAAGCAAGACCATTATTAGCACGTAAACAGAGTGCCCTCCTAGGAGAAGTCAGGCGCATATTTTCTGGTGTTTTGGCAGATATTACAGTTTAGTTTTTAAGACGTGTAACTGGAGTTAATCCAAATAAATACTGCTTAAAATATCTTTCATACGACGTCTTAGTGTCCACAGAAAGCGTCGGTTTGTTTCTCCTCGAAAGATGACTTTTTTAATCGGTATTTTACGAACCCATTCGATAGAGCGGACTCAAATTAGTCTAGTGCGATACACGTTTTATGGATATGTATTAGCAGGGACAGTAAAACACGAAGAATAATCAATACTCTAGCAGCTACTAAGCAGGACTGCTGCATGGATGTAGCTGTCAGAGTAGGCCACGGCGGTCCGTTGCAGCTGGAGCACTGATTATCCTTCGTATTTAACTGTCCCTGCTAATATATTTCCATGAAACGAATATCGTACTAGAATAATATGGGTCCGCTCTGTCGAACGCGCACGTAAAAATCCGCAGTAAAAAGAATTTTCTCTATAACGGGAAACAAACCAACGCTTTCCGGCTACACTGGGCGTCGCATGAAAGACGTGATGAGCAGCTACACATTGAAAAAACGAAACTGCAAATATCTGACGAATAAGGAAATGCGCCCGACCACTCTTAGGAAGGAAAGTTGGTATATATATTTCACACATCAAAAAACGTTTTGCATCACCTCGATTCCGAAGCTTCCGTAACCTTTACAGAAAATTGGAACAGAGATCAACATGAACATCATTTCCACTCTTTTTATTTCTCATCAAAACCACACATTGAATGTTGTACCACCATATAGCGAGACCTTCAGAGGTGGTGGTCCAGACTGCTGTACACACCGGTACCCCTAATACCCAACTAGCATGTCCTCTAGCATTAATGCATGCCTGTATTCGTCATGACATAGTACCCACAATTTCATCAAGGCACTGTTGGTCCATATTGTCCCACTCCTCAACGGCGATTCGGCGTAGATCCCTCAGAGTGGTTAGTGGGTCGCGTCGTCAATAAACAGCCCTTATCAGTCTATCTCAGGCATGTTCGATAGGGCTCATGTCTGGAAAACATGCTGGCCACTCTAGTCGAGCGATGTCATTATCCTGAAGGAAGTCATTCACAAGATTTGCGCGATGGGGGTGCGAATTGGCGTCCATGAAGACGAATGCCTCGCCAATATGCTGCCGATATGGTTGCACTATCGGTCGGACGATGGCATTCACGTACCGTACAGCAGCTACGGCGCCTTGAGCGACCACCAGCGGCGTACTTCGGCCCCACGTAATGCCACCCCAAAACAGCAGGGAACCTCCACCTTGCTGCACTCACTGGACAGTGTGTCTAAGGCGTTCAGCTTGACCGGGTTGCCTCCAAACACGTCTTTGACGATTTTCTGGATGAGGCATATGCGACACTCATCGGTGAAGAGAACGTAATGCCAATCCAGAGCGGTCCTTTCGGCATGTACTTGGGCCCATCTGTAACGCGCTGCATGGTGTCATGGTTGCAAAGAGGGACGTCGCCATGCACGTCGGAAGTGAAGTTGCGCATCATGCAGCCGCTTGCGCACAGTTTGAGTCGTAACACGACGTCCTATGCATGCACGAAAAGCATTATTCAACAACGTGGCGTTGCTGTCAGGGTTCCTCTGCGCCATAATCCGTAGGTAAAGGTAATCCACTGTAGTAGTAGCCCTTGGGTTGCCTGAGAGAGGCATGTCATCGACAGTTCCTGTCTTTCTGTATCTCCTCCATGTCTGAACAACATCGTTTTGGTTCACTCGGAGTCGCCTGGACACTTCTCTTGTTGAGAGCCCTTCCTGGCACAAAGTAACGATGCGGACGCGATCGAAGACGACATGAGATGCGTACCTCCTTCCTCGTGGAATGACTGGAACTGATCGGCTGTCGGACCCCCTCCGTCCAATAGGCGCTGCTCATGCATGGTTGTTTACTTCTGTGGGCAGGTTTGGTGGCATCTCTAAACAGTCAAAGGGACTGTGTCTGTGATACAATATCCACAGTCAACGTCTATCTTCAGGAGTTCTGGGAACCAGCGTGATGTAAAACGTTTTTTTGATGTTTGTATTAGAATAAACCTACAATCATTACAATCATTTTGGGATCTCTCATTACAAAAACAGCACAGTATTACGTAGCTTACTAGCAAAATTCAGAAACACAGTTACATCTGAGTTTCAATATGAAATTACTGCGTTGAAATTACAAAACACAAACTGTCAGTTTAAAGAAAGTGAATTATTCATTTCTCTCGGCATATTATCACGTCCTTAAGGGGACACGCCCCGGAACGGTCTGCATTTTCAGTATTATCTTCACCCTCATAGTGCAACTGATCTATAAATGAGAGATAGCCCAAAATTATTGCACACAATTAGGGTCATTTGTCAAAGCATTTCCCAAAAAATCATTTCAGATGTTTATTATGTTTTGGTACTGACAACAATATTTATAATAGTATAAAAACGGAGCACTATTTCACCGCGGTACCATTTTCTTTGGAACCATTGACTGCACAGCTTGGAAAAAGACTGAGACAACATTCACATAAGTGTCTTATGCCTCCAATTTCCTTCAATGGTGCTGATCTGGGAAAAAGACAAGTAATTTATTTTACAATACTACAGCAAAAATATTTAAAAATTTAGCTCAAATATCACCGACATCATCATCATGTCATAAATTTTTCAGGAAATAATAGGCAAAGGAGATAGAGGAGGTCATTCTAAATATCTGTACCAATTTTGTGAGTTTAACTTCAGTCATTTAGGAGAAAAGCGTACCTGAATGATGAAAATTCAAGTTTTCGGTAAATCGCAAAAGAAGGTTTACAGATTTATTAACTTACCACTATGCTCGTTTAGAACATTCTAGCTGCATACTTCAATTTTCCTCCTGTTTCCTTATACTCCATAGTCTTTCTGTTCATACTTTTGTTTATACTTGACTCTTTGTCAGCAGCTTCTGCAGCTATCTCTGTTTCGGTTACCCGCCACTTATCAATAGCAGTTAAGAGCTGAAGCCATATTCCTTCCCGTCTGGATATTCAGTTTCTTCATAACATTGATCCTTTAAATTGCACCATCATTGAGTGTTATTATTGCATCCATTACACCAAACTTCGGCACTGCCAGCCCAACAAATACAGTTTTGGGTATTCTCTCACATATACAGCTATTGAAACTTTCATTTGTATTCTGAGAGAGACCATGCATACATTTCCTAAGTTAATTTTTATTTGCCAGATCCCTATATATAGGCCTAATTGCCTCCATTACAGCAAGTGGTAATGAATGCTTGTAGGTACATTGATGCTTGTAGCATTGCCGAACCAGTACTTGAACCGCGAATCTTTCCCTTTTGGACACAAAGCATGCTGTGGGGTTTCATCTGTTGAGACTCTGTGAAACCATGTGGCCAAGCAACTCGCCTCATGTTCTCCAAATCTCCTGCATTTCTCGTTATTACTAGTACATAATATTGAGTCAAAGAATCGATTTCACTTTTTGTAAGTCCGCTCCCGGTAGCTGAGTGGTCAGCACGACAGAATGTCAGTCATAAGGGCCCGGTTTTGATTCCCTGCTGGGTCGGAGATTTTCTCCGCTCACGGACTGGGTGTTGCGTTGTCCTCATCATCTTAATTTCATTCCCATCGACGCGCAGGTCGCCGAAGTGGCGTCAAATCGAAAGACTTGCATCCGGCGAACTGTCTACCCGATGAGAGGCCCTACTCACACAACATTTATTTATTTTACTTTTTGTAAGACAGCCTGGACCACCTATGTGTTTTCCGTCTGGCAGTTTTTTTTCCACTGAAGTCTGTATATAATTTTCTCAGCCGAGCTCCCATTCTTTTTTTGTAGATGCCCAACACATTCCGGCTTTCTATCAGTGCGCCCCATACGGTGTGTCATTAACAACAGTAGAGTGTCCTTTACAGTCTCCATCTCCAAGGTAGCCAACAAACCTCACACCACGACTGACCTCTGATCTTCTGTAAATGTTTAGAACTCCTTTCGTTTCCATGTTTCCACTTAGGCCATCAAAGTTCCTTACACAAACGTGGGTGCCAATAAATTTACTTGAAAAACCCTGGCAGTGCTTTGTTAGATATTCATAATCTAGTATCTTACCAGTTTAAATAAATGTGTCAGTTACAACCACAATCAGAGAAGTATGACCTCCCTATTGCCAAGATCCATCAAATGCTGCTACAATGTCTGAATTCTCAGACAGGGCTACTGCTTCTTCTGCTGCTCTTTTCAGTGAATGTTCACTTACACCTCATAAAGCATTATGTATTAATTTATTCTATATGTCAAACCTCAGTGGAGGTGGAGGCAAATCTATCACTACACAGAAAGTCTGGGCAGCTCTCCTTCCCCTTCTAATACATCGCATTGCATAAGCAAGCTGAATATTTACTCTCTAATGTCGACTATCAGTTACTAGCGGTGTCTTAGTATAACTGTGAATCTTACCCGAGTTACAATCAATCACTAACCGACTTGAAATACCCTTCCTTGCTGGAATGTCCTTAGAAACGTCAATTCTATCCTCACCAATTGCAGTACTTACATATCACAGCACTCTTTAAAAGTCTTAACAGCATATTTAGTTCACAATAACATTTCCGTCGTTATTGCTGCTCACGATACTACTAGGCTTGTTCTTATTACATTCAGGAAGTGAAAGTTTACGTCTAGAAGCACTGCCTATAGACACAGTTTCCACGGACGACGTTTGATTTGTATTATTCGGTTGTGTTTGGAACTGGTTGCCGCGAAACTTTCGTTTGGGGCTAAATTTCTTTACTTCTTTACTCTCGACATTTGCAGCACAGGAAACACACACACAGAAACAAAATAACACACAATAACTACAAAACCATACGCATATGAAATTCCGAAATTATATTTTCTCAGAACATTGTGTACATTCGATCCACAGCCTTGTAGACATACCTGTACTTTGGTTCCGGGAGTCAGCGCCTTTTAGAATACACTTGTGTTAACGATCCGCAACTAACGACGGAAAAAACGGAAGAAAAAAATGCATCACATATTCTGACGCACCTCAAACTGACAGATAGGCGTGGCCCCTGTGCAACATTACGTTCAAGCTCAATTTTAGAACGGACGGAAAATGATAATGCCCATAAACTATACATTTTTGAAATCAGCATGATATGTTCTTTTCTATAGGCCCAGAGAATGGTTTCAAATTTTTGTTCATTTTCACGAACATGTCTCCTTAAAGATATAATGTATTGTTTGTTAACAGCCAGTTACATATGCAATTATTATCTGTGATGATTAGCTGAACAGATAGGCAAGTCTTGCAGCGTTTATGCTACGTGTAGTTGGTGAAGGGACTCATGGCTGTGGCACTTTTACATATCTATATTTCATAAAATCGACTGTATTTCTTGATATACGTGCAGTATTTGAAATTTAGTGAATTGTGGTGTTTGCTGAAGTGATGATCATGAGTCATACTGCGTTACAGTTTGTCTGAGGTGTCCTGCATTAAGATATACAAACCGAAAATATTGTAAATAAACAGCTCTAAAATACTTTTATCGTCCCTCATGTAGTAAAACTTTACTTGGAGGTTTACGTTTTAGAAATATACGGGAAACTTTTACAATACAAATTACTGCCAGTGTTTGTATACCGAATGTAGGTGGTGCTTGGGTAGCTGTAATGACAGACGTAGTTCCGTGTTTCAGATTTGTTAACGATTTTGGAAATTTGTGGTAAGGTCTTATGGGACCACCCTGCTGAGACCATCGGTTCCTAAGCTTACGCACTAATTAACCTAACTTAGACTAACTTACACAAAAACTAACACACACACACCCACGCCCGATGGAGGACTCGAACCTCCAACGGGGGGAGTTAACGATTTTACAACAACGGTAAAACGCCTACGTCGTGTTTGCTATCATGTGCTCCACACATTACATCTTCACGAAGTAAATTTATAATCTGAAGTGCAAAAAATTTCTACGATGCAGCTATGAAGTTAATAGAAATCTGAGTTTGCTTTGACAAAACAAAAATGTCTGCTGTGCGAGACAAAAGCTGTAAACTGTTCCACTGTTTTTGTTTGCGTATGCTTAACAAGTGATTCGAGAAAGCTATGGTCTCGTGAAGGAGAATCTCTGTAGTTATACTAAAGATCTTGACTGAGGAGGAAAGCTTTTTGCTTTTCTTAAAATTTTACTGCGCATTAATGACGATGTCATTATTTCTCGTTTACACTCATTGACCATTCAACTGCTTCAAAACAGCTCTTAATTTAATGTCTATTTCGTCGCCAGTTCTTCATCTTGTGCATCTAATGCAGCCAAAGAATTCAAAAGTATTCCGGAGTTTCTCGTGTACTGAATTACTTCAAGAAAAGTTTCTCCATAAACAAAATCACAAAACATTGTAAAGAATTTATACAAATTCAATAATCATGACGAGAATGCACGTCCCAATGACGATGGCGTCTATTTCCCTTTTTAGAGACACCCAGAAGCGCAAGGCAGTTGATAAATCTGAAGTTTAGATATTTAGTTACCTTTGGTCGGCCATCGTCAATATAATTTAAGGGGGCTGTATTAAGCCAGTGTGTTACCTGAGGTCATTGTTCGATGATGTGTGGCCGATCAATATAGAACAATTCTTACGCAGGAAATTACGTAAGGTAATGAAAATGACTGGCAAATTAATCTCAGAAGGGTTCTCTCTTCTTTCAACGAAAGGTTGACGACAGAACACGAATAGTGTCGGTAATTTCATCATCGAGCAAAAAAAATACTTCCATGACAAGGAAACAAGGAAGGTGATTAAGCTTTTAAATAATTAACACGACTCTGTATAATAAATCGCGTCGTTATTAGCTAGCAAACTAGAGGAACAAAACTTACGTCCAGTCTATGAGAGCTCACCGAGGAGAAAGACACAAATGTAATTATATGATAACTGAAGATCATTCTCTTCTTTTTTACGTGTGGTGTAACATAGGAATTTAACAGACTTCAAGTGAATTAAATGTTTTCTATGATTACAAGAAAAACAGTTCTCTGATTTTCTATCAATGACACATAAAAGGAAAAGTGAATCCAATGTTCTTTCTTTAGTTGCAGGATAGATTTTAAATGGCACTAAAAATACGCTACAAGATCTTCTGATAATCTGTTCTCGCTATGATGATACTGACTAATGCTTCGCCACACATCAGAGAAACTTGTTCTTCTTGAGGTAAGAACATGTTCTTTTCAACTGGTGGTTGGCTGCTACCAGACAGCCATATATCTCACTAATAACAATGAGTTTAAAAATTCTGTTTAAATTTTTATCAGCTTGAATCTCGTTACCATCGTGACAAACGAGCTTCTGCTCGTATTTGTGTCACTGAGGATAGATACAGTAACAAAACATTTTAAGATTAATTGAACAGCCTGAAAAGAGTTACACGGCATGAGATATTCGAAATAATGATAAAATTCTCAAGACTGTCAGTGCTCGTATAGGTACAAAATGGGGCATGCCATGTATTCAGCTACCTAGTTACAGTTACTTTTGGCTGCTTTTTTAGATCACCATCCAGAGAACACACAAAAATAGCAGACTAAGGGTTACTGGCAGGGTAGCGAATAAGAAAACAAATACTCTTGCTCAAAAACTTTATTAATGTATGCATGTAGATACAAACAGTGCCTTCTAAATTTATACAGCCCTATAAAATTCGGCTCGAAGAGATTTGACTACAAGCGTAAGTCTATGTAGAAGGTGTCATCTTCAAATGGTTCAAATGTCTCTGAGCACTATGGGACTTAACTTCTAAGGTCATCAGTCCACTAGAACTTAGAACTACTTAAACCTAACTAACCTATGGACATCACACACATCCATGCCCGAGGCAGGATTCGAACCTGCGACCGTAGCGATCGCGCGGTTCCAAACTGTAGAGCCTAGAACCGCTCGGTCACCCCGGCCGGCTGTGTCATTTTAGATCCTTAGGGTATATAAGGAGACTTGATAGCCTCAACTAATCAGTTTTCATGTAGGTGGAAAGTGTCAACATGTGTTCCTCCAAAGTGTTTAACATGCAACAGCTGATAGCGAGAAAGACCAGACAGACCATTGAACGCTTTGGTGTGCAGTTATTACTGGAGGAACTGGACAATTTTATTAATGACTTCGGTAACACATTACTCCAAAGCTGCATGCTCCTTAAGAAGAAGTATTTAAATGCGCTTACACATGTTACAGAACGGTTTTGTGATAATAATACAGTTCACAAAGTCTGTCATCATAGGACGGCCAAGGATCATCATAGAACGGGCGGTCTGTAGTGTTGGAAAAGGAAATGTGTGGTGCAGTTAACAATTACCTGCATAGTAAATTCTGCAAGTTCATGTCTACGAGAAATGGCGTCAATACGAAACTACCATTTCTGCTGAACAGAAATGACAAAGTGACAGCAAGACGATTTTCGGGAAAAATTGGCAAGCAAGCACTGGAAACCATTTAGAGCAAATACAAAAATCCTTGACTATATCATATAAAACGAATTTGACTGACTCTAAAATGGCTGCACTAATGGAAGAGCTACCTAGAATACTGCTGCAACTCAGAGTAGATGACGATTACCTTATCGACTTGCATACAATACATGAATTTGCAGGGATTTCTTACAAAATGGAGATGTGTGTTTGCTTAACGTCAAGCCATGACTTTTATGGGCAAGGAGACAACCAAGGAAACAGCAATATCATTATCGGAATAGACTGCTTACTGTGGATGATCTCAAATTGTAGAATAAAGATATATAACAAATTTATATGTTAAATCACAGACCTAGAAGTGAGGAAAGATATTGGAGGCCATTTTACCGATTTTATGAAGCGCCCAGACATGCAAATACGAGAAAGTTTTACATTTTCCTTCGCTAAAGAAATGAACAATGCCTGCTGATATTAACAAATTAAAAGTTAGATAAATTAGAATGTCAGTAGCATTTGTTGCAGGATTCTACTGGTAGTCGAAAGATATCATATTTTGACAAGTTTCTACACCGACACTTGTTTGTGCCATTCAACCTGTGTAGTTGCTCGGTATGATGTTATTATGTCCGCTTACAGTGTACTTGTGTGTTCCTTGAGTTCATTGCGACTTGCTAGTCAGTTACTGTATGACAGTCTAAGCAGTAGGTTGTGAGTGGACGATGGGATTTAGCAGCGCAGAAAATGTCGACATCCTCGTGGTGTATGGAGAGTATAGAAAGAAAGCAGTTCGTTTTTGTACGGTGTACAGTAGAAGTCAACCATCTTGACAATTATTTATCAACCCCTTCAACCCGTTGCATGTAGTATAACACCTAGACAACACAACAGAAGGAAACAGGTGATGGCAGAGGAGGGGGAAATTAATGTCCCTGTTGCTGTTGCAGTTGATGCGCACATTAGCTCCTGCACAGTCATAGGAGGAAGTGGCATAGGTCGGGCAAGTGCCCTACGCTTCTCCATCGGCATAGGTTCCATCCCTGTCACAACACTCTCCATCAATAGCTCCATGGAAACAATTATCAGAATCGTGTTAACTGCTGCACTTGGACATTAAGACGGGATACTGTAGTTGTATCATGTATTTTGTTTAGTGACGAAGGCACATTTTCCAATCATAGTCAGGCAAGTCGCCGAAACATGCACTGTTGCTCAATTGACGACCCCCGTTGGCTTTATCAAATGGAACGTGTGAGGTAACGTGTGAGCTGTGGCGCCCTGGAAATATTCCAAGTTCAGAGTTGGCGACCACCGCTCGGGCCGTTTGGCAAGGCGCGGCTCGTTGGCAAGCGCGTGGCGCGTGGTGCCTCACAACGGCCGGAGCGCGTGGTCCATCGGCGGCGTGGCTGGGAATTCAGCTGTGACGAGGACGGTGCTTTGTGTCGATGAAGGAGACGTCTATGTTGGGAGTGCCAAAGATGGTGGACTTTGTGAAACCTTAATGGCGGACATTTCACAGTTCGTATACAAATTAACAGGAGCCAGAGGGATCATGATATCTCGAAAAGAAACATGTACATTACCATTATTTGCACGATGATTCTGATGATGTAATCAGATTTGCAATATCTTTATTAATTCAAAGTTTAGTATCTGACGGTAAATTATACGTGTAACACCCAGCAACGAAGTTCCAAAATATAAACGCTTCATCCGATTTTCTCAATCGCCGTGTCTTTAGAAAGCTATTAGTGTAAACCTAAATTGGTATGAATTACAGCCATGTAACTTAAATAGTACATGAGTTACTGCAAGTCAAAGTTGCCGATTACTATCGATCGTGTCAGGCCATGAGTACTCCACAGTTACACGAAAAAACGGTAGCAGCATGCTTATAAATATATTTATTCATCTATGTCTTTGTATATATCCGATATATACTATTCATGAAGAAATTGGTTAAATATTTACTGTGTTTTAGAAAGCACAGACACATTAGGCTCCTAACCTACCTTTTGCTCCTTTTCTTTTGATATATGTTTATTTGATTTGTTTATGTATCTAATAATGTGTGTTAGAGCGTGTTTATGGTCTAGCCGTAGGAATATTTATTTCATTTCAAGTTATTTAAATGTAACTCCAGTATTTTGTATGTGTTTAAATATGTTTGTGAGTGTACGTCGGACTGGAGACATGGAGGGAGTGCTCTAGCCATTCACAGCGCTCGTTCCTAAGAGAGACGCATGGAGGTGGGCAAGGAGCATCGTTTCTGGAGGGGACACGAGGGAGTTCTGGCAGCGCGGTAGTTCCGAAGAGTACGGCACAGGACACGAGAGCGCTGGACGTATCGGAGCGACGGACTCACAGTTGGCGGAAAGACTTGGACAGCGGAGCAGTCTGCACGTGGTCGCGGAGGATAGAAATATTTCGGAGTGCCGACCTGTGCTCTTTTGTGATTTCCGTGGCTTCTGCAGTCAAGACGTGGTGTGCGTTTAGAAGTGAATATCTCGCGAGCTATGTTGTTGTTCATAACTAATTACGTGCAGTAGGAATCTATTGTTTCCCTGTTATTCAACTTGTATTTTATTTAATTGCTGGACCATCGACACCAATAAGTGTTTTGAAGAAATAAACCGCATCCTCAGAAGTACTCCTACTATCGTGCTCCTCATTTAAAGTCGTTAAGATAGTACCTGTAGATTTTATTTAATTGCAATCTTTCATTTATAAATTTATATGTTACATTCATAATTCGCAATTGCCGAGTGATAGAAACCTGCGACCATTCGATTCATGTGTGTATTCTTATTGTATACGGTAGACTCTGTAGTATTTGGCCTGTAATGCATCAACTACGTATCCCAGCCCCTAGACAACGAAACCAGCCAAAACTTTTAAAATTGCAACGCTGAGTAGGAGGGTGCGTAGTTATATTTGAAAGTCCGCAAACGTCAGCATCCATGGAGTGTAAACGTGTGGTGTGCGATAGTGAGCCATCAGCTCATAGCCCCGTTTCTCAGAGATAGAACACTGAACGCGCACAACTATCGCAGCCTCCTAACAGACCATCTTCCACGGATGCTAGAAAACTTTCCTCTGGAGACTATAATGGACGAATGACTACAGCAAGTCCTCACGAACAGTTTCCAAATAGTTCGATTGGACACAGAGGACCTGTACCTTGGCCAACCCATTCCCCTGGTTCGACAGCTTGTAGCCTTTTTTATGTGGGGGAAGGTGAAAGACGCTGTTCATAAAGACATACGAACTATACCCGGTGATATAATACGACGTATTACCGTAGCCTGCTCGGACATCTCTGCTGAAATGCTAGCGGTCGTTCCATTCGAAAATGAAAGCGTGTATTAAAATGGCTCCAAGCCTTAACGTCTGAGGTCATCAGTCCCCTAGAGTTAGAAACTACTTAAACCTAACTAACCTAAGGACATCACACACATCCAGATCCAAGGCAGGATTCGAACCTGCGACTGTAGCAGGCACGCGGTTCTGGACAAAGAGTGTATTGCCGCTATCGGTGATCATTTTGAACACGATCTGTGATGGTCACTTTTGCGTTACTGGTTAGAGCCCACATAACCAGTGTACGCACTTGGGTTGTTCTTTAGTGTGTACTGCCACAGGCGTCGTACAAGTGTAAGTGTGTAACTTCTCCGTATGTGATATCTCGTAAGCAACTCGCACTTGAATCCTGCAATAAGCACCACTGACATTCTGATGTATCCCAGTTTTCAATTTGTTACTGTCACTAGGCATCGTTACATTAAAAAAAGTATATGTTTGCACAAAAAATACATTTTATAAGTATTATTACAGTCTATGGACTGGCTAACAATACGAGCCCCTGTAAAAGCACCTGACGATAATACATTCTATGAAAACAGCACATCAATAACAATTTATATTTCCGAGGTATCTGCTGTGCCAGTTTTAGGTGATTCACCCTGTATATATTAATCCAGAGGTATGTACGTGTAGGCAAATAATGCATAACAGTGACATTCACATCGTTATATTACTTCAGACGTATGCGTATGTGTGTGTAAATAATGTAACATGGCATGTTTTTTGTATGAAATAATGAATATCGTCGACCTTGGAGGAAATAACGATTACCTTGGGATGTGAAGTTGGGGTTACATAATTTTTTCCTGACTATCTGGAACAGAATTTTAATACTATGTTCTGATTTGCTGGAGAGAGGAGAGACAGGGGCGTTATCAAGCACACGGTTGGTCTGTTACCATCATCCTGGGTTTCAGTAATGCGATCTGACTGGCTGGAGGTAAGAAAGGGTTAGAAGCGTGCGACGCTACTGCTCTGCTTTTAATGTGGGACAAATGTACAGCTATCAAGCTTGGCTCCTAAAAGTCCTTGGGAGGAGACGTACACTGCTTTACGCCCTATTGCAACATTAGCAAATAAGCTACTAAAGAGTGAACCTGCGGTGTAACAATTGAGGGTAGAGAGGCTATGCTAATTACAAATGAATGAATGTAAATAAACAGGGAAACATCTGTAATAAACATAGACAACACTGCACATTTAAGAACGGGCGGCTTATTCATTACGGTTCAAACACCTACTGAATGGTGGCCCTACAAGTAGTTTTATACGTAAATAAAGTTAATTACTGAAATATATCACAGACCTAAAATTATCTATTGTGACACGAAAGGTAACAGAACCCTCAGCCATATCAAGCCAGGACGTGTACCCAATAACACATTTGTTCACCTGAATTGTTAGATGCCCAAAACTTACAACCAAAAGCGATACGCACCGTCTCTACATAACTTCGATCACACCGCAGTGACTCATTCTCCGACAGCAGAAAACTAGAGAGTTCCATCTCGGTCGATGTGCCGAACTGTTCTCCTTATTCTTCAACCGTCTTACTCCAAGAGCACCCTTTCAACATCAACCGCTAGAGAAACTACTTCTGGGACTGCGTTACAAAAGAGGCGATCGAAATCCGACTACAGGACGATCTAATTAATAAAGACAGCGGCCTTCAACTTAGTCAGTCTTGGAACCCTGCACTCAGCCTGGAGAGAAAGATGCGGTCCCAGAGATCGACGACCGCCCCCGACGATGGCAGCAGGGAAACTGGAGACCTCAGTTCAGACCCAGGCGCCGCTTCCCACACCACCTCCAGTAGCCGCCGCGCCGGCCGCACCGAAGACACCAGGAGATGAACGGTGGAGGGGGTAACGGCTAGTATATATAGGGTGCCGAGAGGAACAGCACAGCATTCGTCAGGAACCACCTGAAGATGGCAGCGTGTACATCTGCCGAAATATTGTGGAGAAATTACGACGCTACCCAGTCGGATACCCGAGAACCGTTCAAATTGGAAATACGCAGGGAAAACTTCATATCGCATAACTTTAATTCCACTAGAAGACATTAAGTGCCTCAAAACCAAAATTTTCCAGCGGATCCAATTAGCCTTCGATGATTTTACTGTCAGTCCACGTCACAAGTCCGTGGAAGACTTGCTGTATACGATCCAGACTTTCACCAAGGTTTCACTATATATGACATCGTCATCCAAATAATTGTACACACATCTAGACTTCAAGTCACCTAACGCAGCCTCCAACAACTGCAGCAACACTGCCACTCTTGAAGCAACGCCAAATAGGAAACGACAGTACTCACACAGTTTTCAATCAGTGCAGAACGCTGGACGAGGCTTGGATTCCTTGGCTGGAGGCACTTGGAGGTATGCTTTATGAAAGTCTAATATGGTGAAATACTGAGCTCCTGAAAAGCATAATAAATAATCATGCAGTTCTGGTAAGGGCACTGTCGTGTCCCACTGACGAGTCCTGAGAGGGAGTAGAAGGACTGCAAGAATGCACGCCAAAGAACTTACTTGACAGGAGGTCTCGTGGTCATGGGCTGCCTTCTGTGCATGTGCTCCACTGAAAAAGGGGCTATTGGGTCAGTTAGAATACGGAACTCGGCTGGGATCTCATGGTACACTGGATGCAATCATAAATCTGCGCATGAGGATATATAAGTGGAAGCACCCCTGGCACATCCGTTTTATAAACAGTTCTATATACAAAGTCTACTAACGGCCTTCTTAGTAGTGTAACTTCTCATAGTTCCCTGAGTTTACGTTCCAATATAGCACAGGCGGGCGCGCCGGACTAAGTGTTGACTACATGGAAATAAGTCTAAGTCTCCTCATTGTTACGCAGCACTGCACTGCGATCTCATAGCATCAGAACTCCAACTAAACCATATCTGACCTGCTGCTCCATCACTGCCATCACTCCCATCACTCTCATCATTCCCCCAACGATACGGCGGCTAGCCTTTTTATAGCGGTAGTGCACCCGGCAACACTTGTTCTGGAAGTTTCCAGTACTCTTGAGCATTGCGTGTGTGTCACGCGGTAGCATGTGAGACCTACGTGACGAACATTCCGTACGCCGCTGTCCAAGGGTTGCCTCATGCGACGTCTCTTGAGCCTCGTGATGCCGCATAGTCCGTTCTTGTTAGCAGAGTCAACATTACACATAAGCTACGTCCGGTCAAATCCGCCTCGCTGGTAGTAAGAATTTCGAAGCCTACATCTTAATTGATTTTTAACTCTGCTTTCTATCATTCTCGACAGCACTAATTATAACACAACCTTTTGATTAAGGGAGCAGCAAACCATAACTGGCCGATATCCTTCGCCACTGGTCTTAGATACCAAACATTTGGTCGAGGCATATGGGAAGCCTAAGGGCCTTATCACACCATCTGCCAAAAATCTTTCGCAACTCCCTCATCTTAGGGGGCGACGACCGGTTAGTAGACTTTTTATCGACAGCGAGCTGATGAGTATGCTGGATTTTATATTCAATCTTTTCCGTGATCCATCACTTATCGATAAGCACATCAAGATGCTATCCCAATACTTCGGTCCTTTTCTTTGCTGAAATGAGCCATATCAGAGGGGAAATCCCGTTCTTAAACATTACACTCTGTGAAGATAGTTATGACTACGTAAGACATACTTCCGACCAGCCTGAAACTTAATAATGCACAAAACACCCCTTTTTTCCATAAAATTGCATCCACGCAGTGCCTCAGTTGACAAATCCCTTTTTCCCACAAACAGGCGACAACTCCTCACTAATGGTCTGACGTTATGTGTGTACCTTTTGCAGAAGGGATGGCCTAAAAATGCAAAGGAGTTTATTATGAAACCAGTAATATCCTCCTCCGTAGCGCAGCGGTAGCATTACCGTCTACCACGCAATGGGGCCCGGGTTAGATTCCCGGCAGGGCACTGGGTGTTGTCTCTCCTTCATCATCATTTTCATCATCACTGACACACAAGTTGCCGAAGTGGCGCCAAATAAAAAGACATGCAATACGGCAGCTGAACCCCGAAGGGGATATCCCAACCAATAAATGTCATACAATCATCATTCAGAGATTTATTACTAAAAGAGTTCAGCAAGGCGCAAAAGAACTTTCCATTAAAAGTAGCACAGATGAAACGCAAAACACTTCTAGACACTGATTTTACTTTACCGGAATCCTTAAGGAACCCCCCCCCCCCCCCCCCCCCGAACATACTCCCGTATGCTCGTACTTAGGGCTGCCACTTTATGGGGTCAACTTTGCTGAACCCTGTCCCGTGGCACCACAAAGTTTCCCGCCAAGTGAGTTGACTCATTCCATGAAAAGCATGTCCTGTTATGAGGTTTTCACAGCTACAGTGCACTATGCTGTGGCGCGTTCCCACTTACAAGCAACTATGACCTATACTGACGTATCACTGCGCTTCTCATTACTAAAATTGATGTTTACAAAGATCGTCATCGGGTTGTCGATTTCAGTGAAAGTTTCAAGTTTATTGGGAAAAAGTACACATGATCAGTTCTTCGAATGCATACCTCCCAAGCCGGCCGCGGTGGTCTCACGGTTCTAGGGGCGCAGTCCGGAACCGTGTAACTGCTACGGTCGCAGGTTCGAATCCTGCCTCGGGCATGGATGTGTGTGATGTCCTTAGGTTAGTTAGGTTTAAGTAGTTCTAAGTTCTAGGGGACTGATGACCACAGCTGTTAAGTCGCATAGTGCTCAGAACCATTTGAACCATGCCTCCCAAGACATTTCTGCTTGCCTCTTCTTCTTACATACCAAGGCAAAGGGTCAACACAACTGCCCAAACGTCTTCAGTGTACCGCACAAGTGGCTCCCTGTGGCCTGGGACTCAGTAAAAGTATCGGTAGGACAATTTATTCTGAATTCCAGTCGACAATATTGCCCCCAGCGATCTTTTTGAGAACCTGGTCGATTACTTCCCTTTGTCAAGAAGTTCCAGAATAATTCTGCTTTATTCTATTGAATTAAGGGGTAGCGATGCCTTGACCTGATTCTGCAAACGAACTCTCAGCCATATTAAGTCAACAACCCGGTGACTCATGTCACTAGATAACTTACCAGTGTCCTGCACTGTTGACTAGAGCAGCTTACTCAGCTTACTAAATAATTTCCTCATTCCTTCATAGTTCCTGACTGAGCCCTCAGCGCATTCCTCGTGAGTACCTTACCTAGGAAACGAATCCTCACACGAACTTGCACCATCTAATTAACTCAGCAAGCTGACGTCAAGCTAGCACTGAATAATAGTCCTCCTTCCCCCTCCCTCTCCAGTTTTCAATACAGGTGTCTCATTGGGATCAGCATTCACAGTGATCAAATCTTGATATGGTTACCTAAATGGGGATTCTAAAGGCATGTGCTCATCTAGGGGGACTATTCTGTAAGATCTGTGTACTTGCCTGCATCCAGGACAGGAAACTACGACACACACACCTCACTGATGGTCTGTCTTCTGATAATGAGGCAGCAGTCCAGTGCATCACACAAGTATTGACTTTATTCCGCTTTGCTGCCTTCCGCTGGTAGGCTCCATATACAAGCTGATGGTGAATCTAGTCGTTGGTAATGTATGAAATCCGCGTCACGCTTTACCAGCCCATGGCCAGTTCCAACTTTAAAATTAACTGAAATAAAAAAAAAACGCAAGCAGTATACCTAGGCGAAACAGTTCTTCCCTGTGGTATACATGATCAGAACCGTGCCGCTCTAACGATTTCACTGTCTGCTACCAATGAAATGGGAGTGATCCGGTGGGTGGTAAGGTACAGAATCAAGTAATTTGATACAGTTTCCATAGATTTACTCAGCAATAACATCAATCATAAAAGCGACAACAGTTTTAAAATGACAAATCGAAACCAACTTTTTAATAAAATAAAATGGAAATATAGGGGGCTGAAGATGTTTTTGATTTGACATTCTATACTGAACACCTGAGGTCCTTCAGCCATCCTATGTAAATATAAACACTTTAGGAGAACAATTTGCACCCTATTATATTTTCCACTCTGGTAAAAACTCAGAAGCATGCAAAACAACGAATAATAAACTATTAACTGCCTCAAAAGGCAACAAAATAAAGAGACACTGATGTTACAGGGTGACAATTACTGAACTATATGAAATAAAATCGTCATAACGTCTGAACGGTTTGCTTTAGGACGTTCAAACTACACGTTGGCCTCGGGGCATGTTGGGAATTAGTATGAGCGTGCATGGTTTGGTTTTAGCGACAAAGCCCACTTTCATTTCGATGGATTCGTCGGTACAAGTATGACGATAGACGATACGAACACGCAAAATTGCCGCATTTGGAGGACTGAGCATCCGAATTTCGCTATCGAAAAGTCTCTTCAATCTCAACGCGTGACTGGTGTTTTATCTCCGGTCACGGAATAATCGGTGTGATATTCCTTGATGGCACTATGACCACCAAAGGGTACGTGAAGGTTTTGGAAGATGAATTCATCGCCATTATCCAAAGTGACCCTGACTTCGACAAGATGTGGTTCATGAAAGACGGAGCTCAACCTCATCGAAGCGGGAGAGTGTTTGATGTCCTGGAGGAGCAATTTGGACACCGCATTCTGGCTCTGGGGTACCCAGAGGCAACTGGCATTTGCTTAGTTTGGCCGCCATATTCTCCGGATCTGAACAAGTGCGACTCCTTTTTGTGGGGTCATATTAAAGGCAAGTATACAGCAATAACCAGAAAACAATCCCTGAGCTGAAAACAACCATCTAGGAGATCGTCGAGAGCGTCGATGTCCCGACACTGAAGAATTTTGCTACTCGTCTGCGCACCATCATCGCCAGTGTTGTCGGGCATACAGAACATGTCATAACCTAAATTCTAATCTCTGTAGTGACTTACACATGTTCAATAAAGTGTGTGTACGCCGTAGTTTTGTAACTAATTTACGTTTCTTTCACATAGATCAGTAATTGTTACCACGTAACCAAGCACATTCACAGCGACCAATATACAATACACTTTAAAACTACACTCCTGGAAATGGAAAAAAGAACACATTGACACCGGTGTGTCAGACCCACCATACTTGCTCCGGACACTGCGAGAGGGCTGTACAAGCAATGATCACACGCACGGCACAGCGGACACACCAGGAACCGCGGTGTTGGCCGTCGAATGGCGCTAGCTGCGCAGCATTTGTGCACCGCCGCCGTCAGTGTCAGCCAGTTTGCCGTGGCATACGGAGCTCCATCGCAGTCTTTAACACTGGTAGCATGCCGCGACAGCGTGGACGTGAACCGTATGTGCAGTTGACGGACTTTGAGAGAGGGCGTATAGTGGGCATGCGGGAGGCCAGGTGGACGTACCGCCGAATTGCTCAACACGTGGGGCGTGAGGTCTCCACAGTACATTGATGTTGTCGCCAGTGGTCGGCGGAAGGTGCACGTGCCCGTCGACCTGGGACCGGACCGCAGCGACGCACGGATGCACGCCAAGACAGTAGGATCCTACGCAGTGCCGTAGGGGACCGCACCGCCACTTCCCAGCAAATTAGGGACACTGTTGCTCCTGGGGTATCGGCGAGGACCATTCGCAACCGTCTCCATGAAGCTGGGCTACGGTCCCGCACACCGTTAGGCCGTCTTCCGCTCACGCCCCAACATCGTGCAGCCCGCCTCCAGTGGTGTCGCGACAGGCGTGAATGGAGGGACGAATGGAGACGTGTCGTCTTCAGCGATGAGAGTCGCTTCTGCCTTGGTGCCAATGATGGTCGTATGCGTGTTTGGCGCCGTGCAGGTGAGCGCCACAATCAGGACTGCATACGGCCGAGGCACACAGGGCCAACACCCGGCATCATGGTGTGGGGAGCTATCTCCTACACTGGCCGTACACCACTGGTGATCGTCGAGGGGACACTGAATAGTGCACGGTACATCCAAACCGTCATCGAACCCATCGTTCTACCATTCCTAGACCGGCAAGGGAACTTGCTGTTCCAACAGGAAAATGCACGTCCGCATGTATCCCGTGCCACCCAACGTGCTCTAGAAGGTGTAAGTCAACTACCCTGGCCAGCAAGATCTCCGGATCTGTCCCCCATTGAGCATGTTTGGGACTGGATGAAGCGTCGTCTCACGCGGTCTGCACGTGCAGCACGAACGCTGGTCCAACTGAGGCGCCAGGTGGAAATGGCATGGCAAGCCGTTCCACAGGACTACATCCAGCATCTCTACGATCGTCTCCATGGGAGAATAGCAGCCTGCATTGCTGCGAAAGGTGGATATACACTGTACTAGTGCCGACATCGTGCATGCTCTGTTGCCTGTGTCTATGTGCCTGTTGTTCTGTCAGTGTGATCATGTGATGTATCTGACCCCAGGAATGTGTCAATAAAGTTTCCCCTTCCTGGGACAATGAATTCACGGTGTTCTTATTTCAATTTCCAGGAGTGTATTTGCATTTACTAGCTCGCCTTAGTCTGCAACCTAGATAATATTTAAAAAATAAATATGGCAACTAGACATGACAACATGCAGATTTATTTACCACAACAAAGAACATCAGAATTTAACTATCCGCCAAATATAGCCAACTACGAAACTTCCTGGCAGATTAAAACTGTGTGCCGGACCGAGACTCGAACTCGGGACCTTTCCCTTTCGCGGGCAAGTGATCTACCATCTGAGCCACCGAAGCACGACTCACGGCCGGTACTCACAGCTTTACTTCTGAAAGTATCTCGTCTCCTCCCTTCCAAACTTTACAGAAGCTCTCCTGCGAACCTTGCAGTTTGGAAGGTAGGAGACGAGATACTGGCAGAAGTAAAGCTGTGAGTACCGGCCTTGAGTCGCGCTTCGGTACCTCAGATGATAGAGCACTTGCCCGCGAAATGCAAAGGTCCCGAGTTCGAGTCTCGGTCGGTCACACAGTTTTAATCTGCCAGGAAGTTTCATATCAGCGCACACTCCGCTGCAGAATGAAAATCTCATTTTGATAGCCAACTATGTTTCAAATGAGTTACCAAAGCTTAGGAAACATCTCTTGAAGAGAAACATTTAGGAATCAAGGCTCCCCACCGTGTTATCTTTCAAGATTTTAAATTTTTCACAATGTCAGGGCTCATAAAGAGTCAGAGTCCGTGTGAAACATAACACAAGTGTTTAAGCTTTTAGATATTAGTTCGATAATCTCACAAAATTAACGCTAAAAATGAAAAGTCGGATGAAATATTTAGTTTTGAGACAGTGAAACAGAAAATAAAGACGACACTAAAGAGTGATCACCAAACGCTCATCAGCATAACAGGGTGCAAGAACCAAAACATAAATACCAGGTATTGCTGAAGTGTCACAGAAGCCAAGTAATAATAATTACGAGGAGTACTTCTGTCAATGCCATTGGACTCATGCAATTTTGTACACAATATATTTACAAATAAAATAATTACACTCCTGGAAACGGAAAAAAGAACACATTGACACCGGTGTGTCAGACCCACCATACTTGCTCCGGACACTGCGAGAGGGCTGTACAAGCAATGATCACACGCACGGCACAGCGGACACACCAGGAACCGCGGTGTTGGCCGTCGAATGGCGCTAGCTGCGCAGCATTTGTGCACCGCCGCCGTCAGTGTCAGTCAGTTTGCCGTGGCATACGGAGCTCCATCGCAGTCTTTAACACTGGTACCATGCCGCGACAGCGTGGACGTGAACCGTATGTGCAGTTGACGGACTTTGAGCGAGGGCGTATAGTGGACATGCGGGATGCCGGGTGGACGTACCGCCGAATTGCTCAACACGTGGGGCGTGAGGTCTCCACAGTACATCGATGTTGTCGCCAGTGATCGGCGGAAGGTGCACGTGCCCGTCGACCTGGGACCGGACTGCAGCGACGCACGGATGCACGCCAAGACCGTAGGATCCTACGCAGTGCCGTAGGGGACCGCACCGCCACTTCCCAGCAAATTAGGGACACTGTTGCTCCTGGGGTATCGGCGAGGACCATTCGCAACCGTCTCCATGAAGCTGGGCTACGGTCCCGCACACCGTTAGGCCGTCTTCCGCTCACGCCCCAACATCGTGCAGCCCGCCTCCAGTGGTGTCGCAACAGGCGTGAATGGAGGATGAATGGAGACGTGTCGTCTTCAGCGATGAGAGTCGCTTCTGCCTTGGTGCCAATGATGGTCGTATGCGTGTTTGGCGCCGTGAAGGTGAGCGCCACAATCAGGACTGCATACGACCGAGGCACACAGGGCCAACACCCGGCATCATGGTGTGGGGAGCGATCTCCTACACTGGCCGTACACCACTGGTGATCGTCGAGGGGACACTGAATAGTGCACGGTACATCCAAACCGTCATCGAACCCACCGTTCTACCATTCCTAGACCGGCAAGGGAACTTGCTGTTCCAACAGGAAAATGCACGTCCGCATGTATCCCGTGCCACCCAACGTGCTCTAGAAGGTGTAAGTCAACTACGCTGGCCAGCAAGATCTCCGGATCTGTCCCCCATTGAGCATGTTTGGGACTGGATGAAGCGTCGTCTCACGCGGTCTGCACGTCCAGCAGGAACGCTGGTCCAACTGAGGCGCCAGGTGGAAATGGCATGGCAAGCCGTTCCACAGGACTACATCCAGCATCTCTACGATCGTCTCCATGGGAGAATAGCAGCCTGCATTGCTGCGAAAGGTGGATGTACACTGTACTAGTGCCGACATTGTGCATGCTCTGTTGCCTGTGTCTATGTGCCTGTTGTTCTGTCAGTGTGATCATGTGATGTATCTGACCCCAGGAATGTGTCAATAAAGTTTCCCCTTCCTGGGACAATGAATTCACGGTGTTCTTATTTCAATTTCCAGGAGTGTACATATGGACACTGTCCGCTCTTCAGCATAATGCGTGTATACTGACAAGGTAACCCACCGCTAGGTGTGAGGCAGATCTTCATAAAAATTTAACAAGGGACGCTTGTGGAAGAAGAGAACATAACCAAAGCGCTCACGCTGGTCAGGACCACACAGTACCACAACGCAATGTCTCCATAATCAGGATGGTAGAAGCTCCACGGTTCCTGACGACTGTGAATCAAATGCTGACCGTAGTTTCCGTGTCGTTCCTGGATGTAATTAAAACCGCCACAAGTCCCCTGTTCACCAGGCAAGGCAGCGTATTCACGGACTTTGACACCAACCCGAGTCTGGCTGCTGCCCAAGCAGTAAGGAAAAAGCCATTTCCACCATATTAATGTTGAACACGTTATTCTTCATACTCCAAGAGCGTCCAGCTGCTGAAGCTTGTGCGTCGGCCGTTACACGGAGCTGTCAGAAAAATGTCACACACATGCGGCAGTACTACGGTGGACGCTCAACCAACCTCCTGCCATAGTTCATGTCCACACCTTTATCATCGCGCAGCGCTACACTGTTGCCCTCTCAGAGGACGCCCAAGGCACGGTTAGCAGGCAACAAGCGGAAGCTGCTATAATTGCAGCTATCGATAAGGGCTCTCACACAGCTCAGTTACGTCACTCATATGGATTATGACGCCACTAGGCCAATGACCTCGGTGCTCCATAGTAAACAAAGTGGATGAAGAGTTGGTAGACACGATACGATAAATGATAAACTTCCTTTTTTGAGTTTCTTCCATTTGACATTTATTGGTGAATATCTATGGCAAGTAAATAAAAATGTGCAGACACAATTTTAAAAAATGTGGAACTGGGAAACTATCAGCATTGTTTGTGCTTTATCATTATTATCTTCGAATAACTGACAACAACTGGAATTCAAAGCCCAAACAAAAAGCATCTGGAAAAAGTAATGATGCTTGAAATCTTACATGGAGGTTTGCTTCGCTCCAGTTTTGGAGAGAAAAATCTTTATTATTGTATTACTCCCACGATCAAATGTGGCAAAGAGGCTTGGGCTGTAAAATACAAACAGCAAAACAAAACCAAAGTGACAGAGATGATGATGAGAATAAGGATGTTGGCTGTAAAAACAAAAAGGCAGAATTTAAATTAAGAAATACGAAATTAAAAAATGTAAAGGCCTTTGACCCAATGAAAAACAATAAAATCGGAATGGGCAGATGATGTGTTAAAAATAGCAGATGGAGCAAAACGACAGAATGGATGCTCTGAAAGTGAAAGAAAGAGGAAGAAAGAGAATAAGACGATGAGTTGAATTGGAGAATTACGCACGATCGCAATGGTATGGAGGAAATCAGAAGAAATTGTGGAAGACAGCAGTAACAATGATGTGAGGAAAACTAACTGTGGTCAATAACCAGAAAATCTAATTCTTTAGGATGTGGTGCTCCACAAACCAACCGACTTTTAGAATTCGTGGTTATTGTTCCAGCGTGTAACATTCTTTCAGTTCTTCTATGTAATGCATTTTTTAAAATAACGAACATGCTTTCATTTCTTTCTTTTCATGCCCCGAAGATAATGAATACGTCCAGCAATTTACTGACGTAGAAGGCAAGAGATGAGACGAAAACGCAAAATTTTCATCCTGTGCTTGAAAATCGGAAGAACTTGTCGGAACTGGGGCTGAGTGTTGTACGAATCATTTGTAGCGGCCGACCATGTCGTTGCGGACACTGAATACGCAATTTTGTTTGCCGCGGATGTTTCCGGGCGAATGGATTAACGAGATACGCGGAGCA
The DNA here is from genome assembly GCF_023864345.2 of Schistocerca serialis cubense. Classification (NCBI taxonomy): domain Eukaryota; kingdom Metazoa; phylum Arthropoda; class Insecta; order Orthoptera; family Acrididae; genus Schistocerca; species Schistocerca serialis. The sequence continues at coordinate 443,223,861 of NC_064641.1, read as the reverse complement.
TTGGAAAACTGTCGGACATATCGGAAACGTGCGCTGTGATGCGCTGTGACGCATTTCTGTTTATGAGGCAGAAAATTCCAAACCGAGAGAAGCTTTATTTTCAGAGAGTTTTACGTTGCAACTCAAAGCACTGCTAACCGTTACTGGTTTTCACTCTGACGGACACTCCCCACTGTCGTTCTCTTTATTTTCTTCTCGTCTCACCCTCTAGGTGTATATTTATTTTAGGGCGAACAGAAGCTATATCTGGGAGGTGTACAGCCTGGTGGGCGATTCAGTTGATCCTCGACATGCTTCGACGACTGCTGTAGTTGCGTGCAGCAGGTGCTGTGAACTATGCTGTTAGACGTGTTGTAGCATGATCAGCTACCCAGGCTACATCACTTAAGGAATGAATACGGGGTGCGAAGAGCAAGCTCATAGCGAGATGAGAATAGAGAAGCGATAATCGAGTAGAGCAAACTTTTACAGCTAATCATACGTTGGAAACGTACCGCTGTGGCGCTACAGCTAAAAAGTGACGAGGGTACAGGTTGGTCCGATAAGTGAAACTTTTTGCACGAAGGCTTTTTGGTACAGAATGATGATATTTTTTTTACAATATACCTTTACTCATCCTCATAATTTTGATGGCCCTTTCCAAAATAGATGCCTCTGGATGCGGTGCATGCATGCCAGTCTGCGAAGACATGCTGCAAATCATTTTTGGGAAGGTGCTTCAGAATCACCTCCGCAGCCTTCACTGCTGCTTCTGATGGTGGAAAATGCCTGCCACGAAGGTGTTTCTTCAAGTTAGGGAATAGAAGAAACTCAGTCAGTGCTAAATCTGGACTATACAGGGTGTTGGGGAATTCCCGTTACAAAGTTGCGTGACCTATCGAATGCAGCGAGATATTATATTTTGAATAGGAACCCACGTGCTGAAACGTACCATTTCCGATCTACGGCGGTTTCAGTTTAGATGTTTAACTCATCCACTTTTGTAATTCTTCAAGCTTTCCCGGCAAGGCGTTGTCATCTTGATTAATCGGATTTCTGTCGGTTATTCGTGTCTTTCCTGCACGCTCTTTCAACTGCGTGACTCGCAGTCTTCTTTAGGTGCTGTCTGATACTGATTCCTGTTTTTTTTTAATGTTATGTCACTTTGTTGAAGAAAGGCCCATCGGCTTTGCCAACTTGCCGTGTATTTTTGTGTGTGTTTGGATGGTTGTGCTGTGGTGGAACTCTTTATATGACTTTGGGGGACAGGAATGTTATTGTTTCCGGACTTCGTCCGCCAATCCGCCTCCTTGGATGGTGGTTTGCTCTTCCTCTTCAGGAGTTGTGTGGTTGGACGTTCTCGTTGTCTTCTTGTTTCTTCCGAGAGCGATTTGCCGTTGGGTTGTCGTACTTTGTTTGGTTTTGGGTGCGAGTACTGGTTTATTTTAGTGAGTAGTATCTGAGTCGCGCCTGCCTATCCTTATGAGCTATGGTCTTTCTACACATTTATTTAGAGAGGTGGTTAGTGATTCTAATCTTTCTACAGCGTTATATGCTAATTCTAATCTACTAGAGGTCTGATGATTTTTAGTCTATCTACAGCGTTTATGTCTACCCTTATAGACTAGGTGTCAGTTTAGTCTGCTGGTTGTTCAATTATGCTGCGTGGCACGCGTTGCTTGTGCCATTGCTTAGGCTTGCTGGTGCCTACGTTAGTCAAATGTCTGCAGTTATCTCTTATAATATCTACACTCCTGGAAATTGAAATAAGAACACCGTGAATTCATTGTCCCAGGAAGGGGAAACTTTATTGACACATTCCTGGGGTCAGATACATCACATGATCACACTGACAGAACCACAGGCACATAGACACAGGCAACAGAGCATGCACAATGTCGGCACTAGTACAGTGTATATCCACCTTTCGCAGCAATGCAGGCTGATATTCTCCCATGGAGACGATCGTAGAGATGCTGGATGTAGTCCTGTGGAACGGCTTGCCATGCCATTTCCACCTGGCGCCTCAGTTGGACCAGCGTTCGTGCTGCACGTGCAGACCGCGTGAGACGACGCTTCATCCAGTCCCAAACATGCTCAATGGGGGACAGATCCGGAGATCTTGCTGGCCAGGGTAGTTGACTTACACCTTCTAGAGCACGTTGGGTGGCACGGGATACAGGCGGACGTGCATTGTCCTGTTGGAACAGCAAGTTCCCTTGCCGGTCTAGGAATGGTAGAACGATGGGTTCGATGACGGTTTGGATGTACCGTGCACTATTCAGTGTCTCGACGATCACCAGTGGTGTACGGCCAGTGTAGGAGATCGCTCCCCACACCATGATGCCGGGTGTTGGCCCTGTGTGCCTCGGTCGTATGCAGTCCTGATTGTGGCGCTCACCTGCACGGCGCCAAACACGCATACGACCATCATTGGCACCAAGGCAGAAGCGACTCTCATCGCTGAAGACGACACGTCTCCATTCGTCCCTCCATTCACGCCTGTCGCGACACCACTGGAGGCGGGCTGCACGATGTTGGGGCGTGAGCGGAAGTCGGCCTAACGGTGTGCGGGACCGTAGCCCAGCTTCATGGAGACGGTTGCGAATGGTCCTCGCCGATACCCCAGGAGCAACAGTGTCCCTAATTTGCTGGGAAGTGGCGGTGCAGTCCCCTACGGCACTGCGTAGGATCCTACGGTCTTGGCGTGCATCCGTGCGTCGCTGCGATCCGGTCCCAGGTCGACGGGCACGTGCACCTTCCGCCGACCACTGGTGACAACATCGATGTACTGTGGAGACCTCACGCCCCACGTGTTGAGCAATTCGGCGGTACGTCCATCCGGCCTCCCGCATGCCCACTATACGCCCTCGCTCAAAGTCCGTCAACTGCACATACGGTTCACGTCCACGCTGTCGCGGCATGCTACCAGTGTTAAAGACTGCGATGGAGCTCCGTATGCCACGGCAAACTGGCTGACACTGACGGCGGCGGTGCACAAATGCTGCGCAGCTAGCGCCATTCGACGGCCAACACCGCGGTTCCTGGTGTGTCCGCTGTGCCGTGCGTGTGATCATTGCTTGTACAGCCCTCTCGCAGTGTCCGGAGCAAGTATGGTGGGTCTGACACACCGGTGTCAATGTGTTCTTTTTTCCATTTCCAGGAGTGTAGTTTGTTATGGACCCCTGTTGCTAATTTGCTGACTGTTTCATCTAACATGTCCATCTCCATCATCTCGTGGGGGTCTCTGGTGCGTGCCCATGGTGGGGCGCCTAGGATCCGGCGCAACACTTCGTTTTGGACGATTTGTAATTGGTATCTGATTGTCCTGCCTGCAGTGCCCCACGAGGTGCAGCCATACGTCACCGCCGGCAAGATTGTGGTTTTGTACAATGTTCGTTTTGTTTCTTGTTTTAGGTTTCTACTTTTGAAGGTGGGGAAGAGTGCCTTTGCTAGGCTTTGAGCTTTTTGCTTCCTTTCCTTGATATGTCGGTGGTAGAGCAGTTTTCTGTCCAATTTGACGCCTAAATACTTTAGTTTATCCCTCCAGGGTAGTTCCTGTGCATTTAGTCTCATGTTTTCTTCAAGGATGGGTCTTTTTCTCGTAATGTAGACTGCAGCTGATTTCCCTGCGTTCAGTTGCATTTTATTTTTGTGACACCATACTTCTACTAGGGACACTTGCCGCTGCAGCCTTTTGATGTTGGTGAGGTGTCGTTTGCCGCTTGTGAAAAAGGACGTATCGTCTGCGAACTGGCCAATGATTACTCCTGGCTTCAGTGGGATATCGTATGCGTAGATGTTAAACAGGGTTGGCGAAAGAACTGAGCCTTGGGGAATTCCTGCATTCAGCGGTCGTATGGATGTGTGTTTTCCGTCAATTTCGACTACGAAGTGTCTGTTGGTCGGGAAGCTGTCTATAATTTTGATGTAGGTGGATGGGATGGTTGTCTGTCTTAAGAGTTTCCATATTAGGTTCTGATGCCACACTTTGTCAAACACTTTTTCCCTGTCAAGGAACATGGCCGATGTTGAATTTTGTTAGTTCATATTATGGGAGATGTGTTCTGTTAGCTGGAATACTTGGAGCTCGGCGGAAACTTTCTTTTAGAAGCCAAACTGTTATGCCCGGATGGTGTTATCTTCAGTGAGGGCTTTTTGTATACGGTTTAGTATAACCCTCTCTAGAATTTTCTCCATGGTTTGTAAGAGGCTTATTGGTCTATTGTTGGCTGGTAGGCTGGGGTTTTGGCCGGCTTTCGGAATTGTTATGAGTTTCGCTTTCTTCCATGTTGTTGGGAAGTAATTTAGTTGTAGACATCGTTTTATTATTCTGGTCAGGGGGACAAGGGGTTTTCTAAGGAGGTTTTTGAGATGCATGTGAGTTATTCTGTCAAGGCCCTGTGCTGTTTTTCCGCTTCTTTTTCGTATTTCTTTTCTTATTTCAGTGGGTGTGGCTAGTTCTGGAGGAATGGCTGGTATTGTATTTGTGAGTGGTTCAGTTTCAGGTCTCATTAAGTTGTCTTTTTCGTGGTCTTCGCGCGTGCGAACATCGTACTGGGGTAGGGAGTTTTGATCTTCAAAGGTGTCAGCCAGTAGTTCGGCTCTTGCCAGGGCATCGAACACGGTGCCTTGTGGGCCCAATAGGGCCCTCTTCCCTGTTGGCTGACTTTTTAAGTTTTTGACTAACCTCCATTCATCCTGTGACTGGAGCTTGAATGTTTCCATGAGGTCATCCCATGCTTCGGCGCGCCATTCTGTGAGACGTTTTTGCAGTTCTCTTATTAGCTTGTTCATTTCTGTCCGGTCTCTAGGGTCGCGCGTTCGTTTTCATCGTTTTCGTGCATTGTTTTTCAGGCGTTGAAGGGCTTGCAGTAGTGGGGGAAGATTGTATTGCTGTTTTTCGATTGTTGTTGCTGTGGTGGCGTTTTTGGCGGCTATTTGGATATCTTTAGTTAGCTTCTGTATTGCTTCATCTACTTTGTTGCCGTTGGCTGGTCAGGTGGTGGCAGTTAATGCTGTTCTATGTAGGTGCCAGTTTATGTTAGTGGATTTGTTTGGTGGTTGAGATGGTGGTCTGATCTTACGGATATTGACTAGTAATAGGTAATGGTCGGATGACAGGTTGTTGCAGACTGTCATCGTTGTGGTGTCACCGCCAGACACCACACTTGCTAGGTGGTAGCCTTTAAATCGCAATTGCACAGAACGTTTCTGTTGTTCGTATACGGGAACAGATTTTGAAACTAGTCAATCCCTCCCTTCAACAAGTGATGGACGTATTAGATCGGCAGGACACACTGGACTTTGTTCAGGAATCATTTGAAACTTCGCCAGCCGTGCGTCAGGTTAACCAGCCTGCCGGGCGAGCTGCACGGAGCAGTAAACAGCCCTCGCGGCCGGTCGCGCCGCTGCCGCCAGGCACTCGGCCACGTGTGCCGTGTGGGCAAGCAAATGCAGTGCTAAAATCATGCCCGCGGTGCGCTACTAGACATTCGCGTGAGAATTGACCGTCACGCCAAGCTATTTGCTTTTTCTGTAATAAAAAAGGACATGTTCAGAGTGTTTGCCAGAAAAAGCTCAGATCGGAAGCTCAAAACCATTTCAGGCCCTTTGCTTCACGCCGGATTCGAACCAAGGATACTCAGGCTCGTGAAACTTTGCCCATGGTAATTCATGTAGTTCATTCCACTCCGCTCAGAGCCACTCTCTCTAACAGTGACTGTGTTCGTCCCACAAATAGTGTGCGTTGACATCGCCAGAAAACCCGTCAAGTCGCAAGTGATTATGTATCAGTGTCAGTTCACGTTGCATGAGACAGTCGCTCTTGTCGTCCGCAGGACAATAAACTTTTTGTAGACTTGGACATTAACGGCAAAGTGATACCATTCCAGCTCGATACCGGAGCTGCAGTTTCACTGATCAATCAAGACAAGTACAAACAGCTGGGCACACTTCCGTTGCATGCCGCAAATGTTACGTTAACGTGTCTATAGTAAATCAGGTCCTATCAGTGAACCAGACTGTGCCTTTCGACAGTGTTTCTCGTCTTTGTGAAGAATTTGCAGACATTTTTGCACTGGGCCTCGGTTGCGCTACAAACTATAAAGCAATTTGGAACTGAAAGTAAACGCGCAACCGAAATTTTTCAGAGCTCGCAATGTTCGCCACGCATTGCGTGATGAGGTCGCAGAAAAATTACACAATTTGGAATCACAATCTGTAATTGAACGTGTGCAGGCTTCTCTCTGGGCATCACCCTTAGTAATTTTGCCAAAACCTTTGGGAAAATTGAGACTTTGTGTAGACTTCAAGGCAACAGTGAATCCACAACTAGTGATTGCAACTTTTCCTTTAACCCGCCCAGAAGATCTTTTTGACAAACTGCGCCCGGGTAAATATTTTTCGAAGTTGGACCTTGCAGATGCGTACTTGCAAATACCGGTGGACGAAGAATCTCAACGCGTTTTGGTGGTTAACACGCATCTTGGGTTGTATCAATTCAAACGACTGCCATTCATGTGTGCATCCGCCCCTGCATTGTTTCAGCAATATCTACAAACTGTTTGTGCGTCGGTCCCTATTGCCGCAAATTATCTGGACGATATTGTGATCTCCGGAAAGACGGAAGGAGAACATTTGGCCAATCTCAGAACATTATTTCAGGTCTTGCGACAAAATGGTCTTCGCTTGCGGAAGGACAAATGTGTGTTTTTTGCTCGTGATTTGCCATATCTGGGACACGTACTCAATGCCCAAGGCATACATCCCAGTCCCGAGCACCTCCGTGCCATACAAGACTTGCCTTCGCCGCAGAATTTGAAGCAGTTACAGAGTGTGCTGGGAAAAATCAACTATTATCACCTATATGTTCCACATGCCTCTTCCATTTCACCTCCGCTTCATCGCTTACGCCGTAATGGTGTTCCGTTTGTCTGGACGACGGAATGCGAACGCGCCTTTCACCAGTTGAAATCGGCGTTGCTTTCCAATACTTGCCTTACGCCATTCGATCCCCAGAAGCCTCATTTGTTGACGGTGGATGCATCGGATTTCGGGATCGGTGTTGTGCTTGCGCACAAAGATGGATCGCACGATCGCCCTATTGCCTATGCGTCCAAATTGTTCTCGTCTGCGCAAAGAAATTATTCACAGATCGTGAAAGAAGCATTGGCTCTCGTATTTGGTGTTACAAAGTTTCATGATTTCTTGTATGGTCGTCACTTTACCATCATCACAAATCATAAACCTTTGACATCGCTTTTTCATCCGAACAAGCCTGTACCTCCACGTACAGCGCAGAAATTCATTCGCTGGTCTCTTTTCCTCTCGCAGTACCGCTACGATATCTTGTATCGGTACACTGCTAAGCACGGAAACGCCGATGCGTTGTCCCGTTTGCCTGTTGCTGAGGATAGAGCATTCGATTCCTCCGAACTTGCTTGCATGTTCATTGATTCGGAAACCGATGACGTGGTCGAATCGTTTCCGACCGATTTTCGTCGTGAAGCTACAGCCACAGCTGCCGACCCTGTCCTTGCTACCGTTCTGCGTTTTGTTGCTACGCAATGGCCCTTGTCAAAGTCACGGATCGGGGACCCGTTGGTTCGCCGATTTTTTGCTCACAAGGAGAGACTTTTTGTACGACGTGGTGTTTTGCTGTTGCGTTCTGATAATGATCAGTCCAGGGTGATGGTACCACGTTCGTTACAGTCCTCTGTCTTACAGCTTCTCCACCGAGGACATTGGGTTATAGTGAGAACAAAACAACTTGCTCGTTAGCACTGTACTTAGTTCGGAATCGATGCCGCGATTACGAATATGTGCTCTTCTTATTGCATGGTGTGTGCTGAACAACAATGAGGTCCACCGTGGAAATTCTTTGCATGGCCAAAAGCCACTTCCCCTTGGCAACGCTTACACAACGATTTTGCTGGTCCATTCTGGAATGCTCGATGGTTGGTTGTGGTCGCTTCTTTCAGTAATTTTCCTTTTGTTGTCCGGATGTCTTCCACGACGTCATCTGCCACCATCCAAGCTTTATCTGCTATCTTTTTCATTGAAGGTCTCCCACAGACTATTGTTTCCGACAATGTCCCACAATTCATGTCCGCAGAATTTCACTCTGCAAGGCCCATGGTATTCAACATCTGACGTCCGCACCGTTTTCGCCACAGTCAAACGGTGTCACTGAACGATTGGTCAGGACTTTCAAGTCACAGATGTTGAAGTTAAAAAGAGTCGCATTCTAGGGAGGACGCGTTATTGCTCATTTTGTCCTCGTCTCGCTCTCAGCCCCGAGATGGTAGGCGCCGGCTGTGTTGCTCCACGGTCGCCCTCATCGCACCTTGATGTCTTTGCTACATCCGCCGCATCAGGTTCCTGTGCAGCAGCAGACACCTGCCTTTGCCCCAGGCGACGTTGTCTACTACCGCCACTACCGAGGTTCAGGGCGTTGGCTCGAAGGGCGCATTCTTCGCTGCCTTGGACGCGCTATGAATCTGGTTTTGGGGGCCTCTGGTGAGGTGCGCCGGCACCTCAACCAGCTGCGCCTCTGTCGTCGCACCGGATCTGCCGCTCGCCGTCTGCTTCCAGTGACGGTGCCGTCCGGTCAGCGCCCTGGGGACCAATCTACTGGCTCGCCTCAGCCCCAGGTGTTACCGACGCTGCCTTCCATTTTGCCCCATGGCGACGCGCCGCCGCCACCGGCGCCGCCGCCGCCGCCTGTTCTCCCGTCGGCGACGCCCGCAGTGGACGCGTCGCTGCAAACGCCGGGCGCCTCCGTGGGTCACGCGCCGCCGATCGCTTCCCGTGACCAGTTGTCCTCCACCATGGAACTCTTGCCCGCTCCGGACCATATGTCGTCTTCGCCCTTCGGGTGCCCCGGCCCGATGGAGGTCGACACTTCGGCCCCTACTGTCTCTCTACAGGCGCATACACCGCATGTTGGTGTGCACCCTGGAGCAGGTTTTCAGGAGTTTTCTAGCTCCCCGTGGTCTGAATGGCAGAGTGAGGGTGGCACAGCCTCGCCTGTTGATAGGCTCCCCACCTCGTCGCATACATCAACATGGGGTCCTCCCCACGGCGGGAGGAAGCCTTATAACACAATCGTACGCCGATTTGCGAGGGAGGAATGTGGTGTCACCGCCAGACACCACACTTGCTAGCTGGTAGCCTTTAAATCGGCTGCGGTCCGGTAGTAGACGTCGGACCCGCGTGTCGCCACTATCAGTGATTGCAGACCGAGCGCCGCCACACGGCAGGTCTAGACAGACTTCCTAGCACCTCCGAATCATGTTCTGGTACGCACCCTCCATTCCACCTGGTGTCTCTCCACTTTCTAGTGCAGCTACCAGAATAAGTGCCAGTATATCTTTCTCTGTCTCTACAGGACTCTCGTTAAGTTTAACTTTGCATGTCTCCACAAGTAGCAGTCCATGTCATCCTGAGTACCCTACTGCATACCAGGACCAGCTACTCCGAGACTTTTCTGTTTCCCTCAGTAGACGTGGACGCGTTGCTCATCAGAACTGAAACCGTCACAGGACGGAAACGGTATGTTTCCGGACATGGGTTCCCATTCAGGATATTGTGTCGTCATTCCCCTCTTTAAGTCCTAGAAGTTTGTAGCAGGAATTTCTGAGCACCCAATGTAATCTACTTTTCCCGCTTAACACGAAATGTCACCTTAACTGCCTCGGCCATCAGAGCACTGTCCGCTTTAGGCGTGAGATGTGGGCTCCAGCCCCCGTCCAGTACAAAATTTCACCTGTGGTCGTAGATTCCTTTCAGTGCCGAATGCGATTAATGTTACTGAAATATTTGAATATATTGTAAGGTCGTTTGATAAACAAGGTGTCTGAAAGAACAGACACTGCATACAATGCAAGAAAAAAAGAAAGAAGGTTATAGAAATCGGCAGAAGTGATTCACACGTACAGACACATCTTTGATGGTCATGGGGCACAGTTCTAAGAGGATATTCATCCACGACACCCTCGCAACAGCCCTTTGGAGGGGGGGGGGGAGGTGATGGTCATCGGTCTCCTGACTGGTTTCATGCGGCCCGCCACGAATTCCTTTCCAGTGTCAACCTCTCCATCTCAGATCGCCCATCATATAGCCCGACAGACAGGAGTGATGGTCTGGGGTGGCATTTCGTTTCATAACAGAATCACTTTGATATTCATCCACGACACCCTCGCAACAGCCCTTTGGAGGGGGGGGGGGGAGGTGATGGTCATCGGTCTCCTGACTGGTTTCATGCGGCCCGCCACGAATTCCTTTCCAGTGTCAACCTCTCCATCTCAGATCAGGACTTGCAACCTACGTCCCCAATTATTCTTCCTCTATAGATTTTGCCCTCTACAGCTCCCTCTGGTACTATGGAAGTGATTCCCTGATGTTTTAGTAGATGCCCTATAAACCCATCCCTTCTCCTTGTCAGTTTGTTCCACATACTCCTTTCCTCTCCGATTCTGAGCAGAACCTACTTATTCCTTACCCAATCAGTCCATCTACATTTCAACATTCGTCTGTAGCACCACATCTCAAATGCTTCGATTCTCTTCTGTTCAAGTTTTCCCACGCTCAATATTTCACTACCATACGATGCTGCACTACAGATGTACATTCCCAGAAATTTCTTTGTCAAATTAAGGCCTATGTTTGATACCAGTAGACTTCTCTTGGACAGGAATGCCCTTCCTGTCATTGGTATTCTGCTTTTTATGTTCTCCTTGTTCCATCTGTCATTGGTTATTTTGGTACCTAGGTAGTAGATTTCCTTAACTTCATCCACTTTGTGACCATCAGTCCTGATGTCCAGTTTCTCGCTGTTCTCATTTCTGCTACTTCTCATTACTTTCGTCTTTCTTCAATCTACTCTCAATCCATATCCTGTACTTACTAGATCCTCCGGTAGCTGAGTGGTCAGCGCGACGGTATGTCAATCCTAAGGGCCCGGGCTTGATTCCCGGCTGGGTCGGAGAGTTTCTCCCCTCAGGGACTGGGTGTTGCGTTGTCCTAATTATCATCATTTCATCCCCATCTACGCGCAAGTAGCCGAAGTGGCGTCAAATCGAAAAACTTGCACCCGGCGAACGGTTTACCCGACGGGAGGCAATAGTCACACGACATTAACATTTTACATTAGATTTTTCAATCGATTCAGCAGATCCTGTAATTCCTCTTCACTTTCACTCAAGATATCAATGTCATCAGCGAATCATAACACTGATGTCCTTTCACCTTGTATTTTAATTCCACTCCTGAACCTTTCTTTTATTTCCATCATTGCTTCTTCGATGTACAGAGTGAACAGTGGGAGCGAGAGGCTACGTCGCTGACTTACACCCTCTTCGCTGTTGCACCTATTGTATATTACCCTGGTACGTCTAAAATGTTCTACGCTCCGTTTTGCTGCCCTCCATGGCAACAAAAATTTCAGTGTTTCAGAAAAGTGTTTTTAAAATCATTCATCGATTCTTTCTCAGAATGACAGTAGCAGTGTTGCAAAAGTTGTAAGTAGATCGCCGTGTCCAGCTTCCATTGAAATTGTCTGCCCTTTTTGAACAATGTGAACTATGTTTGAGCTGCTCTGTAGGGAAGAACAGAACTGCATAGGCCTTCTGTAGCAATAGACAGACTTCGGAAGAACATTTGTTGATACAAAGTCAGCATTTCAGAGCCAGATGTTATTAAGCGCGCATCAACTCAGTTGTAGCAGTGGGCAATACTGAAAATACCTCAACTTCCCCACCTCCTATAGGCGGGAATCGGGAGTGCCAACAATAAAACTGCTACGGCGTTGTTGTTAGATATTAGGCTAAAAGTATATCATAAGATTAAACTCTCTCGCGTGAAATTATAACCATAGCTACATTGTGACCATTCATTATTGAAAAGCCCTCGTGTATGTTTAGCAGTGGAGTTTATCCAGGAATTTCCTGGTGCGTGCTCCACTCATTTCTTCGACAACTTTGTAATTAAGCTGGAAGCACGAATTACGAGCATTTGCAATGAAATAAATTAACTGAGAAAATTGTAGAAAAAAATATTGAAGCGCACTTTACGTTAGCAGAAATGAAAACTGAACCATGGCGCACTTGACATCGGATCAGTGTCTGTAGTTGTCTTTGATCGACATATCGCGCTATGGGCTCATTACTGGATGACTTCTAGTACGGCTAGTTAAATGGCCGAGCACGATGGCAGTACGGGAGACAGGGAGACCATCGCCTTGGAGTGATAAACTGAGTGCCGGGGTTGGGTGCGCGTGGTGCGACTAGAGAGTGAACGCTCTTCCCTGCTGATGTCGAGGTGGAGCAAGCGAGCGACTAGCCGTACGCCGGAGACATTTGTTGTCGTGTGTGGACTCGTGGTTGTATGTGCAGGTGCAGGGTCCCGCCAGGCGGAGCGAAGTACACAGTGTTCCCGCGTGTGCATTCGGAGCGTGTTATCTCGTCTTAATTCGAAGAGTGGATCGTAGTTCTCGCCAAATGTAACTGCTTTTTGTTCCCTACTGAATGTACCGCTCAAGGAGCAGCTTGCGGAACGAGGTACTGCCGATGGTGGGTATAATACGGCCAGACTAGGATGGGAATAGAATTACTGCACTGACGGTGGCGGACGCTATGAGAGAGTGATTATTGGTAAGCGCTTACCCCGTTCCAAGTACGTGTCAATTCTGTTGCCCCTACCGGTGAGTTTTATGCAACGTGCAACGCCTTCAAACACCATGCGTAAGAGTTTCATATTCTCTCGCTCACTACGTGCAAACTATTAGCCATCCAGAAAAATTGAACAGGACCTTTCTACAGAAAATTTGATGTAGTTAAATTTTGTACTTGGCAGCGTTTTTGCTATGGGCTGTACTATTTAAGAAAAACGTACAAAAGTGATCTTTTGTGTGTGTGTGTGAAATCCTATGGGACTTAACTGCTAAGGTCATCAGTCCCTAAGCCTACACACTACTTAACCTAAATTATCCTAAGAACAAACACACACACCCATGCCCGAGGGAGGACTCGAACCTCCGCCGGGACCAGCAGCACAGTCCATGACTACAGCGCCCTGGACCGCTCGGCTAATCCCGCGCGGCAGTGATCTTTTCTTGAGAACCTCGACAACTGGGTTATGTTCCTATTGATCGGTAAACATTCTTGCTGACTTAAATTATTTGTATAAAATTAAACGAAGTAAGGATAAACTGATAACGCCGATCCCTGGTAGCGAAAACGTATCCCATGACAAATTTAACTATATTAAATTCCTAGGAAATGGTCCAGTTCATTTATTCTGTGGGACTAACAGTTGGTAGGTAGCGAGCTAGAGATTATGAAAATCTTGCAGCATGTTATTTGAAGGCGTAGGGGCCTGAATAAAGCCCAATGTTCGGAACAGCTAAAGGAATCTGTACACGTTTTGTAGTAAACCTGCATGAAAGTAGCCATTCTGGTTACCAGACACTGATTTTTTTTCAGTGAAGTAGTTGTTTCAGTGTTCTCATAGTAACACGGTGGGAAGACTATTCATTAATTTTAAAGAGGGCAGAGCGCCAAGTGGTTTAGGTCCTATTTAACAATATATATAAATAGGCTAGTGCTTACAGTTGTTCAGCTTTATGATTCAGCCTTATTTATTGTCGGTAGTAAACTGTGGTGTCAGCCATTGGTTACTGATGACATGTTACTTTGATTTGCTATAGCTATTCGTTACAACTGTTGATTAAAGCACTAGTAACGTACAAGCTATTTCTGGCGACAATAATAATCATTATACTTAATTCTGGTCTCCTTTTCTTATTAATTAATAAACACCTTTCGTGACTTAAAATATGTGCTTGAATTTAAATGACGTAATCATTAGTTAACTGTGCCAATCCCTGGTAGTTTAAGTATTAAAAGATTGTATGCTCATTCATATTTCCTTGTTACCATAAGTGTATAACAGCTTTTGTGTTGCACGAGCTATTGCTGTGTGCCGAAATTTGTACTATGAAATTGATGACAGGCTCAATTAGCAGCCGTAGAGGTGGCATGTAGAAGTGCTGCGAGCAGGGGCCTCAAACTAATGTTATTGCTGCCACAAAAATGGCTTCATTTTGGATACGAGGCACCTAACTGCCATTTACTGTTAAAGTTTCGGCTTAGTTTTGAGACTGCGTTATCTTCAAGTAATTTCGTTATTTTAAATTTTCAATTTTCTAGGTGCTTCTTTAAATTCATTGTAAAGTTTCAGTTAAGGAGTTTTAAAGCTACGATTGATTTTGATGTTTTGATTCATTGGAAGGTTTTATGTAAATTAATAAGGTTAGTTAAAATGTCATTGTGTTATCGTAAAAGAGGATGAATGCGCTTCCTAAGTTACAGGAGACTCAGGAATACTGAAACTCATGATCTTTGGTGTGTGTACAACTCATATGTCCTCTTAAAATAGTAATTAAAAGTGTGTTGTCCCAATACCTCTCCTACTCCACAATCTTATAAATGATCGTATGGTCGAAACTGATTAAAATTTGTCTGCTTAAGATTTTGTGTTCTGAAGATAAGGCAGCAAAAACATGGAACCTTTAGAATCCATTACTAATAACATTATACCTCACAGTACCATATGTCAGCTACCATATCCCAGTACTGCTAATTATCTAACAAATTAATGATGTTGTGGTCCTTTTAGTGCGTCTGAACCAATAATCAAACTTCACCCAGTAAACTTCACGCAAAATTCACGTTTAACGTAACCAGCCATAGATTGGCATTAAAAGTTTATCTATCTTTGACTATTGAGTTGAAATAATTGTTGTTGTTGTGGTCTTCAGTCCAGAGAGTGGTTTGATGCAACTCTCTATGCTGCTCTATCCTGTGCAAGCTTCTTCATCCCCGAGTAACGACTGCACCGTACATCCTTCTGAATCTGATTAGCGTTTTCTTCTCTTGGACTCGCTCTGCGATTTTTACCCTCCACACTGCCCTCCAATACCAAACTGGTGACCGCTCGATGCCTCAAAACATCTCCTACCAATCGATCGCTTCTTCTAGTCACGTTTTGCCACAAATTCCACTTCTTTCCAATTCTACTCAGTACCTCCTCGTTATGTACGTGATCTACTGATCTAATCTTAAGCATTCTTCTGTAGAACACATTTCAAAAGCTTCTATTCTCTTTTTGCCTGAACTACTTATCATCCATGTTTCAGATCCCTACAGGCCTACAGTCTACACAAATATTTTCAGAAAATATTTCCTGACAATTTAGTCTATACACGATTTTTACAAATTTCTCTTCTTCAGAAACGTTTTCTTGCTATTGCCAGTCTACATTTTATATCCTCTCTACTTCGATCATCATGAGTTATTTTGCTTCCCAAATAGCAAAACTCATCTACTACTTTAAGTGTCTCATTTTCTAATATAATTCCCTCGGCATCACCTGATTAAATTAGACTACATTCCATTATATTCGTTTTGCTTTTGTTGATATTCATCTTCTATCCTCCTTTCAAGACACTGTCCATTCCGTTCAACTGCTCTTCCAGTTCCTTTGCTGTCTGTGAGAGAATTACAATGTCATCGGCACACCTCAAAGTTTTTATGTCTTCTCCTTGGATTTTAAATCCTACTCCAAATTTTTCTTTTGTTTCCTTAACTGCTTACTCAATATACAGATTGAACAACATAGTTCTAGGCGCTACACTCTGGAACTGCATGACCGCTACGCTCGCAGGTTCGAATCCCGCTTCGGGTATGGATGAGTGTGATGTCCTTAGGTTAGTTAGGTTTAAGTAGTTCTAAGTTATAGGCGACTGATGACCTCAGCAGTTACCATAGTGGTCAGAGCCATTTTGAATAACATAGGGGATACGCTACTACAACCCTGCATCACTTCCATCCCAACCATTGCTTCTCTTTCATGTCCCTCAACTCTTATAACTGACATTTGGTTTCTGTATAAATTGTAAATAGCCTTTCGCTCCCTGTGTTTGACCCGTGCCTCCTTCAGAATTTGAAAGAGAGTGTTCCAGTCCACATTGTCAAAACCTTTCTCTAAGTCCAGAATGCTAGAAACGTAGGTTTGTCTTTCCTTAATCTGTCTTCTACTATAAGTCGTAGGGTCAGTATTGACTGACGTGTTGCAACATTTCTACAGAATCCAAAACGATCCTCCTCAAGATCGGCATCTACCAGTTTTTTTTCATTATTCTGTATGGAATCCGTCTCAATATTTTGCAGCCGTGACTTACTCAGCTGATAGTTCGGTAATTTTCACATCTGTCAACACCTACTTTCTTTGGGATTGCAATTATTATATTCTTTCGAAGTCTGAGGGTATATCTCCTGTTTCATATATCTTCCTCACCAGATGCTAGGGTTTTGAGAGGGATGGCTCTCCCAAGCCTATCAGTAGCTCTAATGGGGTGTTGTCTACTCCTGGGGCCTTGTTTCGACTTCGGTCTTTCAGTGCTCTGTCAAATTCTTCACACAGTATAGTATCTCTCATTTCATCTTCACCTACGTCCTCTTCCATTTCCATAATATTGCCCTCAAGTACATCTCTCTTGGAGGGCAGCGTGGAGGGTAAAAATCGTAGAAGGAGACCAAGAGATGAATACATCAAGCAGATTCAGAAGGATGTAGGTTGCAGTAAGTACTGGGAGATGAAGAAGCTTGCACAGGATAGAGTAGCATGGAGAGGTGCATCAAACCAGTCTCAGGACTAAAGACAACAACAACAACATCTCTCTTGGTTAAACTCTTTATATACTTCCTCCATATTTTTAATTTCCCTTTTTTGCTTAGATCTGGATTTCCATCTGAGCTCTTGATATTCATATAAGTGGTTCTCTCTTCTCGAAACGTCTTTTTTGTCCATCCAGTCGTTGTTTTCAACTCTCCTAAATCCTGAAACCATCATCTGATTCTATGACTTTCCTATTAATTAGTACAATTTTCGTTTCGGTATGATAATTACACACTAGTTATAATGTAACTGATTTTAAGACCTTCGTATTAACATCCTCAATTAGGTTATGTTCATTATTTGTTGATGTTGTAGAACCCGCTAGCACATTTTAATAATCAAAGCTAAGGTATGTTTCATTGACTCCAATCTTTTCTTTTACCCATGTTAAGTGCGCGAAGACTTCGTGATATGGAATTTATTTGCTTCTTTCTCATTTTTACGTTTTAAACTATTCGACTTAAGTTTAACAAAAGTTGTAGTATTTATATGCAGAAATTTTAGTATGCTAAAACATTTCGAGCCAATTCCTTGTTTCTCAATGGCCGTTAGCACAGAAACTGTCAAAAACTTTGTCACGATCTATAATTCATGAGAAAGTGATAAATACATATATGTTACTCGGTTCTATAGTTTCGTTCTCGATTTTCCACTGGTCCAACTTTACACTTCACAAATGCCTACATGTCTGGTGTATTTTAATTTATTTGATGTTTCGCCATAAATTTCTCTTCTACCTAGCGAAATGACGTAGTGCTGGACACTGTACGAGTGACCGACGTTTTTATTTGCTGCAGTAGGTGTGAGTGACGCTCGACCTAATTTGTTGGCTTGACTCGTTATGATATCGTAGGTGTCAGTCATACATCGCTGTATTCAAGCCCGTACATTCGTTACATAACTGGTCGTCAAATCTTTTTGAGTAAGCGGATAATTTAGTGATTATTATTTAAATAGATGAAATCTCTGGATACATCATATGGCGTTAATCATACAGATGAAACCGGAGTGTTATAATGTAAACCAAATAAACTTTTACTGACTGATGTTCACACTAGTGTGAATGTTGACCTCAGAAATATTTCGCATTCAAATGGAAAGCAAATAAACAATTCTAAATTGTGTAGAATGAGCAGAGTTTATTTAACTGCAGATTAACTCACGAAAATCAACAGTAAAAGACTCAACGCGCGGAAGTACAGAACCCCACTATCAGTTACAATGTGAACTAAAGTTTGTTATACTGACTACTGCAAAAACATGTAGTAAGATCTTTAACACGTAAGTATAAATATTGACCGCGGCAATTAATTACAGTTAACAGCAGCTTAATATCCCATAAACAAAGTTAAAATTCATAAAGTTGCACGAAATCACTCACCATAGACACTCAAATAAAGTTAAAATAATTTACACTTACAGAACGCAAAGTTAAAGCATGTAACTCGCACCCACAGAAATTTTCCAAGTCCAACGAAAGGTTAAAATACGTAACTCTCGCAGAGGCTTGGCTTCACATTCTTCTCCACCGCATTGCAGTGATCACTATCATATGTCTACAAAAGACACAGTGCACTCGGATGAAAAAAATTGACATCACCAAGAAGGTGTTGTGCGACACAAACGAAAGTTGGTAAGCTTGTTTCCTACAACCGAAAGATGATGTCTATTCAGATTTCTCGTCTCTCGCATAAGAGTGGCGCCATTAGTGCCACTGTGAGGATGAAAATCAGTTTTGCTTTAAATGCACGCTGTAAAGGTCATGAGAGTTAGTTATCTTTGAGATTGGATGTGGTAAGTTGATGTTAGTCAAGAACGACTTTAAGACGACAAAGACGCCATTATCATTACCTCCCTGAGTTTGAAAGAGGTCTCTTACTTGGGCTACCAAAGGGTGGATGTTCCTTCAGTGATATTGCCGAAAGACTTGGAAGGAATGTAGCCACTGTATATGACTGCTCGCAGCGGTGGTCACGACAAAGTACGCTCGCAAGAAGACCGTACTTCCCAGAGGGAAGGTCGTCATGTTAAGCGTATCGCTCTGGCGCGTCATACTGCATCTGCAGCAGTTGGCTGCACAGTGTTTGTGAACTGTTAACTGTTACAAATCGGTTACTTCAGGGACAGCTCCGAAGCAGAAGCCCTATAGCGTGCATTCTACTGACCCCACACCACCGCCATTTGCGAAGCTCTTTGGAGGGCAGGGCGGAGGTCTGTTGTGTTTCCTTATGAAAGCTGGTTCTGACTAGGAGCCAGTGATGGCCTTGTTTTGGTCAGGAGTCCAGTTCACGCCCAGTAACAAACCTGTATGCGTACTAGACACACCGAGCGAGGTGGCGCAGTGGTTAGCACACTGGACTCGCATTCGGGAGGACGACGGTTTAATCCCGCGTCCAGCCATCCTGATTTAGGTTTTCCGTGATTTCCCTAAATCGCTCCAGGCAAATGCTGCGATGGTTCCTTTCAAAGGGCACGGCCGACTTCATTCCCCATCCGCCATTAATCCGATGAGACCGATGACCTCGCTGTCTGGTCTCCTCCCCCAAAAACCAACCAACCAACGTACTAGACACACTGGACCAAAACCTGAAGTTATGATCTGTGGTGCGTCTTTGTTTGACAGCAGGAGCACCCTCCTGGTTATCCCACGCACCCTGACTACAAATCTGCACGTCAGTCTGGTGATTCGACCTATTGCGCTGTCATTAATTAACAGCATTCTAGAAGTGTTTTTCGACAACATAATGAACTTAAAGTTCCTGACAGATTGAAACTGTGTGCCGGACCGAGACTCGAAAGATCCTGAGTTCGAGTCACAGTCCGGCATATAGTTTTAATCTGACAGGAAGCTTCATATCAGCGCACACTCCGCTGCAGAGTGACAATCTCATTCTGGAAACATCCCCCAGGCTGTGGTTGAGCCATGTCTCCGCAATATCCTTTCTTCCAGGAGTGCTAGTTCTGCAAGGCTCGCAGGGGAGCTTCTGTGGAGTTTGGAAGGTAGGAGACGAGATACTGGCAGAAGTAAAGCTGCCAGGACGTGTTTGGGTAGCTCAGATGGTACAGCACTTGCCCGCGAAAGGCAAAGGTCCCGAGTTCGAGTCTCGGTCCGGCACACAGTTTCAATCTTCCATGAAGTTTCATATCAGTGCACACTCCGCTGCACAGTGAAAATCTCATTCTGGGAACATAATGGTCGCCCATATACCACTGTTCTAACCCAACATGCTCTACAGATCTGTCTCCGGTAGAGGACATATGTGACATCATCGCACGACAACTGTAGCATCACCCACAAACAGCTTTACCAGTATTGCCCGTCATGGGTCCCGAACCCACAAACTGACATCCGGAACTTGTATAACACAACGCATGCACGTTTACATGCCTGTATTCAACAGTGTGGAGGTTAAAGCGGTTATTAATGCACCAGTATTTAAAATTTCCAATGGCTGATCTCTCGCGTGCGTTAATCTGTTGTCTTGCAATATTAATCATTGAAATATGTTACATGGAAAAATGTATTCCTAAAATCGCGGTACTCTACATTATTTGTGGTGCTGTGATTTTTTTCCGTCATCATACATGTAGCCAGTTTTAAGAAAGTGTCCCTCTGCTCTTAAGTTGGAGTGTACTTTATTTTCGTGGTTTAGTCTTTACAAATAACGCTTCCATGATGGCATGATGGCTTTATATAATTTTTACGAGTATTACTGACCATTTACGCAACTAACTAATCGAAGCATATGAGGCAGTAAGTTACGGTTACTCATCCACTAGAAAGATTACCTAAGGAGTTAGAAAATTCGTGCTGCCTTCAGACAACGAGTCACTGTGGAGGATTAATAGTACTGACACACTTGCTTATGAACTTTTATTAAACTAATCTTTTATTTCCATTCAGGAAACATCCCCCAGGGTGTGGCAAATCCATGTCTTCGCAATATCCTTTCTTTCAGGAGTGCTAGTTCTGCAAGGTTCGCAGGAGAGCTTCTGTAAAGTTTGGAAGGTAGGAGGCGAGGTACTGGCAGAAGTAAAGCTGTGAGGACGGGGCGTGAGTCGTGCTTGGGCAGCTCAGTTGGTAGCCGGCACGGCAGATCAGCGTGTTCGCTCAGAGAGCCTCTTGGCCTCTGTAATAAAAAAACTGAGTGGAAGAATCAACCACCGAACTTGAGCAGGATGTCTAGCGACGTCAGCAACGACCAAACACAACGATCAATAACGAAAAAAAATAAAAAAAATTGATAGAGCACTCGCCCGCAAAAGACAAAGGTCCCGCGTTCGAGTATCGGCCCGGCACACAGTTTCAATCTGCCAGGAATTTTTTAATCTTTTATTGTTTATAAACACTGATGCAGATGTAGATTTGGAACGCATTATGTAGAGGCGTTTACTTTGTCAGATTTCATTTTACATTTACTATGATCAGATCGCTCCAATGGTTCAGTTGTCACTAATTTTATTATTTTTATAACCTGCTGCAGTTAATACAATTGGAACATTTTAATATATCCCATTGAATCGTGCTTGAAGTTGCAATGATTTCGTACCGTCCCTGAGATTTTTCTGGCGTTCTTTTTTCCTATATCATGTTTGTAATATGTAAAGCAGGTCTCTTGAAATTTATAACATTCATCTTTCATTTAATTCACAAGAGCCAGCACCGAATAGTCTCCCCCCTTCAGTCGAGTGTGTACACTCCTGCTTCAGGAAGAGCCTCGCACTCCGGTGCTAAGCCACATGCCTAACAGAGTTCCTCGTCCACTTGGCGACCTACCACGACCCATAAAACCGGTTTCTCATAGTGCAACAACTGGATTAATACTTGAGGTGATCTACGTCTAACATTCATCAAAGTAAGCTATCATTAGCTTCCTTGTCCAATTATGTCCAGTTACAGTCGGCGTCTTTAATTAGTTAATTTTGTAACATCCGTTCGTTTGTGTCCACTGACATGCTCACTGTTCTATTTATTATCATAATTTATGTTACTCCCTCTCGCTAATAGAACTTTGTTAAACACTTTATTACCCAAACTTCAAAAACACTGTCGCTAAGAATCTGTTAAAGCTTAAAAGCATGGATCCATTATGCCTATCGTCTGGTATTTAAAAATGTACTGTTGTTCACCACAGGCGTTCTTCAACTGTTGCGTCATTGGTAAGTGAAATTTTTGAAAGCATGACAGAGCAGATTTCTGTTTTTCAAGCCATGCATTGAGCACATTCAGACTTGCGTAAAAGCGACTTCAGAAATACATGAGTTGAGGATTGTTGGTGCGATGCCAATGGGAAGACCAATAATTATACAGAGCGGTCCACGCGTGGCACGAACGTAGTATGTATTG
Organism: Schistocerca serialis cubense; assembly: GCF_023864345.2. Taxonomy (NCBI): domain Eukaryota; kingdom Metazoa; phylum Arthropoda; class Insecta; order Orthoptera; family Acrididae; genus Schistocerca; species Schistocerca serialis. Next base: position 443,201,795 of record NC_064641.1, on the reverse strand, counting down.
AACGAATTACCGTGGATTGAGTGACGAATTGGGATATGAGCCCTCCTGGCAGATTTGAAACTACCGCTGATGCTCAGAAAAAAAGAGAATTCTCTCCACTGCCGCGCGAGATAAAACACGACAAAAGTGAAAATTTGAATGCGTTAGGATGAGTATAAGAAAATTCTAAATTACGAATGCAGAAGTTCTCGTGTTCATTAACATTGAATCAGATCTTGACACAAGGAGGAGACATCAATGGAAACTATGGAAACTGCAGTCATTTGGATGCCGAATTGTAAATAAAATTTCAATTTATATTAGACTCTGCTGCTGCACAGCACATGCTCACGGAATTTCAACGAAGCGTTGTCGTCAGAACAGGCCGTGGATGGCTGGTTCCCTGGTTCTGAGCCGAGTATCCCAGTAAGCTCCAAAGAAACACCCTCAACCAGCGATAGTATCAAAATCCTACTCATTAACAGGCGAAGTATTCGTACCAAAGTGCCAGAGTTGGAAGAGTTCCTAAAAACATTGAAGCGTATACAATACGAGGTACAGAAACCTGTTTAAAAACTAGAGGTGACTGCAGTGAAATTTTTGCAGAGTATTTAAGCGTACACTGGAAGGTTAGGCTATTGGGAAATGGAGGTGGTGTACTTGTCGCAGTAGACAAGAAACTCAAATATAGCATGACATAAAATGAAAATGATGGGTAAGACACAGTATGAAGGGTAAGCATTAAATTATAACTGGCTGCTTCAACTGACAGTTTGCGCATAAGTCCATAATCATACTCTCATCATCGGATGAGACTTCAGTCGTTCAACAGTAAATTAGGGTAATTACATTTTTCTTAGACGTGGGCGTGACAAGACATTCTATGAAATATTATAAATGAAAACTACCTACAACAGATAGTGCGGAACCTCATTCATGATGCAAATGTCTTAGCTATAATGGCAACAATAACACGTGACCCCTTTGATGAAATTCGCATCAAAACTGGTATCAGTGACCATGGGGCAGTTATAGCAACGACGAATACCAGAGAACGAAGAGTAACTAAAGCAAGTGGAAAGGTTTATTTGTTTAGGAAACTAGAGGAAGAAGCAACAGGGTCATTTCTCAGTAAAGAACATGAAACTCTGACCTCAGGACAGGAGCAACACGTGAGAACCTAAGAGACTATCGTAACAGAATATTGTAGAAAGATAGAATAATAATCATCACAAGGATTTAAAGTCACTTACTCTTGTACGAAAAGGTGTGCATTATTCAGGAGCCGGCCGAAGTGGCCGTGCGGTTCTGGGCGGTACAGTCTGGAGCCGAGCGACCGCTACGGTCGCAGGTTCGAATCCTGCCTCGGGCATGGATGTGTGTGACGTCCTTAGGTTAGTTAGGTTTAATTAGTTCTAAGTTCTAGGCGACTGATGACCTCAGAAGTTAAGTCGCATAGTGCTCAGAGCCATTTGAACCATTTGAACCATTATTCAGGAACACACATTTTCAATAACTTGCTAGCAGCCATAAAAACTTAACAACCAATGAAATTCAGTCTAAGAGAAGCCTAAATGATTTATTGGTAGCCAACTCCTTCTATTTCACTGATGAATTTCTCAGTAGAACCAACTGATTAGTGTGTGTGTGTGTGTGTGTGTGTGTGTGTGTGTGTGTGTGTGTGTGTGTGTGTGTGTGTGTGCGTGTGTGTGTGATGTGTGTACGTACAATCTAACTTCTGCACCATTTCAATGCAGTAATGTGTTCATTGTAAATAAGTATTATAGGGGTTCTATTAGATGTTTATTACCTTATAAATAGAAAAAAAACTTTTTTATTTTAAATTCAGTGCATTAGTGTTTGTAAAACGATTCTTTCATATAGTTTTCATTTAAAAAATGACGATCATTCCACTTGGGACCTGTGGAATGGTACGTTACCTTATTTGATTGAGTTGTAAATATTTGTCATGTATTATTGTTTTTCTAACATGTTCTAGATTCTGGTGGACCTCCTCACTACGGATCAATTGGAATGAAAGTTAACCTAATCTAATCTAGATAACAAAGTACAAAGAAATTTTGGTACATGTATCATCAAACGAGAGAGGAACTAATAGCAAAGCAAAAGAAGAATACTTAACTCTGTTTTGGAACATTCCTTTACAAAGGAAAATTCAGAAGCGTTGTACCAATATAACTTTCCTATTGCTGAAACGACAAGTGAAGTAGATTGTATTATCAGTGGCAGCTGAAATCGTTAAAAATGAACGAGGCGCAGGGTCCTCTGGAATCCGTATCAGATTCTATAGTCAATTTGGGGCCTAGGTAGCCCTCTATTAACTGCAATCTGTGGTAGGTTCCTCAGACCGAAACACCATGCCCAGCAGTTGGAAGAAAGCAGGTAATGCAGTTATCTATAACGAAGTACAACCTGAAAGAAGTTACACAAATAGTCAGATTCTGATAAGATTTCAAAGTGATGCAAAGACTGGAAATTGGCATAAAATTTTCCACCTGACCGCAAGTTGCAAGGTTGTTTGGACTGCGCGACAGAAATTTCTCTGGGAAGCCCTCACACCTCATCCATACAGTCCCGATCTATCCTCATTCGACTTTATTTTTTAGAGCCTTGAAGAAAGACCTCCGTGGTCGTCGATTTGCTTCGGACGAAGAGGTGTACGCCTGGATACAATCATGGTTCCGTAGGCAACTGCAAACATTTGCGCATGAAGCCATTGACCGTCTTGTCTCTCAGTGGGATAAAGCTAATAACAGTTATGACTATAACGTTTGAAATAATTATCAGATTTTCAATTTTTTCCATCTATCTCGTTTTCATTTGACTGCCCTTTATATTATTTACGGCCTCCAACGAAGCATCTGTGTCGTAACTACACAGTCCGTCGGCATATTGGAGTATCCTAATTCTGCCTGACAATATACGTCGGTGGCCACTGTTATAAATGTTCAACAACAAGATGAAAAGAACTGATCTATGTGTAAACCCCGCGCTGGTCATATCGATCCAACAGTACTGAAAACATTATTACTTCTGCGAATTTCTCGCTTCGTTGTACGCATGAATTAATTTCGTATAAAATGTCTTTAACTATTTCTTACGAAATAACGAAAATGGATGTTCACTATCAGTTGCAACAATACATCTGATGTGCCCTTTCCACGCCAGAAACCTAGTTGAAAACTGGGAACTAGTTCAAAATGCACTACGTTTCATTCCAAACGCCTTTTAACCAAACGCTTAAAAATGTTATGCTCACGGGAGAACAACGATATCGTTCTGTATGGTTTGGCTAGCCGTGAGTGGTTTTCTTTCCTTTTTTTTTAAAAAAAAGGAAAACAAGGCACGATACATACAGTTAATGTGATCTTAATGCGATCCTTCCACACAGATATGGAACGTTTCACATCAACTAAGGTAAAAACAGCGATCAAATCATCCGAAGCTCAGTAACATCTACTATCCCATGACCAATTTCTTCTCTTGACAGATGTTATTCCGCATCAAAATCAGTGTGGAAGGTCATCGTTTTGGACTTGGTCACTTTCTCTGCCGCTGGAGTGGTTACTGCGAACAATTTTTCCTCCATCACTAGGTGGTTTGGCAGTGTGCGTATGTTTCCCGTGGACGACGCATCCATAGCATTGCGGAACCGTCTATTACTTTCCAGATTTCGTTATTTTTATTTGATGGTTTAACTTATTACAATATTCTGTCTATTTGTATCTTTTCTTTTCCTTGAGTCTTCTTTTCATTCGTGCACTTACACGCATTAAGCCGAAAGAAGTTGCATCTTCTGTAGTAACTGTTGTATGTTTGTAGTGTTTCTTTCCCTATTGAAATCGCAGCTTACTATTTCTCGTCCCACCGTGGGGATACCTCTCCCGCGCTTCGCCTGGCGTCACGATGCATGGCATTGACGTCGTAGCAGCCATTTCAATAATCCGTACCAACCCCGTGTTGTCGTCCTCTTACGTCTCTGAATTCGATGTATGACGAGAATCCTTTCTCTATCGTATGATGAGAGTTCTTTCTCTGTTGAGTCATGGTATTTTCTTCCCAGTTGGCTTTTTACGGTTCGGTTTTCAATTGGTTGGGGTAGAACCCTTAGAGAATAAATTGTTTGCCCGTCTGTCTTTTTGTCTGTGTCAGCTTGTTAAGAAGTGTTTTTTCTTTTTTTCAAGAACTGGTAGAGACCTTAAGTTGAAATTTGTCACATGCTAAACTCTACGGTCCCCTAGTTTCGTAAACAAACTAAGCTTCAAAGTCGACGCAACCAAAAGATAGATCATTCTTTGATGCTCACAAACTCACTCATCAAAGTTTATATGATACTTCCGGTTGACACGTACAATCATTAAATTTAGCAAGAAGTAAGGTTTCATAGCAAAAGTAAAGGGAAAAAACTGAAAATTGTTAATCTATTAATTATGTCAAATATAAATGGTTTTTCTTTCATTACAAACGTACACTATATAAATAATCAGTCAAAATCTCAGGAATCACTGTAGGGAATTTTATCTGTTTCTCAGGGTTAGGTAGATTGATTCACAAGCAAAGTTTATGTGTAATTAGTTACAAATATTTCTTGCTAAATGGCTGAGATAAGATGAAGTGAAGGCCCCTGCCGCTGTGAAAACAATGCCTTTGTCATATAGCAGTGCCTGGGTAAGGCCACGCAACTACAGCGCCACGCCAGCGTTAGGATCGAAGATCCTTTAACAGTAGGCCATTCTGCATACAAACATTGCCTGGCAGTCTACGTCAACGACATGTACAGAATGTTTAATGTCCCAAAGCAAAGTAGTACGGGTAAATTATGCAGTATTGTACTTCCATTGTTTGCGATGAGGTTTCAGTAGTACATAAGATATCCGCTGAAGCATTCCACTGAAAAAAATCGACATTAGCGTAACAACAGTATCCCTATCGCCGGCTGTACTGTTTTCTTCCCTCGAGACTTCTGTCAAATCTTACCAGTAATCGCAACAGGGATGAGAGCAGACGAAGTCAACGCATCTGCAATTGTCAGGGAGCATAGGTACTACGTTACTTCAAATGGCTCTGAGCACTATGCGACTTAACTGCTGAGGCCACCAGTCGCCTAGAACTTAGAACTAATTAAACCTAACTAACCTAAGGACATCACACACATCCATGCCCGAGGCAGGATTCGAACCTGCGATCGCAGTAGCAAATGCGAAATTGCACAAAAACTTGAAACTTAAAATTAATACACTTTCTAAAGTGTGAGAATTCTCGGGACCGATATCTTGACAGCATCGATATCGTTAACAGCAAAAATCGTCGAGATTCACGATTTCCAGATTGGATGAATGATCTGTATACATAATTAAGTTTGCACGTAACCCTCGGTGTCGAGTTCTTCTCGCACTAGTCCGGTTTTCTTACATTTCAAATATATGGACTATAACGTCGGCAGTAATTCCTACCGTTCCCATACTGTACAGTGTAGCGGAAAGCGATCCCAACCTCTTTCAGTCTCTTTTCCATGTATCAGGTAGTGTCATCTGTCGGCTGAGGGGACGCTAGAATCACAACTACAGTCTACTTGGCTTCTCCTGGCGTTGGTGTTCTAGTAGTGGCCATTCAGGATAACCAAGTTATTTTAGTGCAACGCATCAGGAACAAGTGCGCCAACTTGGTCCGTTCTAATGCCAACCTGGACCGTTCTAACGTTTCCACATGGCCACTGAAACGTCTCATGGTAATTTCCGGGTAGGTGATCGTAAACATCAAACTACGGAACGCATGTCTATGCTGCCACCAGTACATGCGGTACATTAAACTAACACAGCGGACGTTTCAATGCTTTTTATACGTGTTCGAATAGCACATACCTCGAAGGGATCATTTTCAGTACCTATAGTTTAGTCTGTTAACGTCAACACAATTTTTGATTAGTACAGCAACTTCTACAAATCAGTCTTCTCTTCTTTTACATACAATTTTATCCTATCATAAGCAGTTGTTCTCTGTTCGTAGCCGAGTTTCTGCCAATCCCATAATATGATTTTTACATTCATTCAAGAAATGGCACAAACTTAACCTGTTAGAATGGGCCGACAGAATGTTCCAAATCATTACTGTGTCCGAATAATAACTGTCCATATTTTGTAGGATATTAACGGAATGTGTCTCAACGACTCTCGCTATACGACGTTTCAAATCCTTTCGGACTGCACCCGACGTAATGATTGGCACACAAAAAAATAGCTCTGAGCACTATGGGACTTAACTTCTAAGGTCATCAGTCCCCTAGAACTTAGAACTACTTAAACCTAACTAACCTAAGGACATGACACACATCCATGCCCGAGGCAGGATTCGAACCTGCGACCGTACCGGTCACGCGGTTCCAAACTGAATCCCTTAGAACCGCACGGCCACACCGGCCGGCTGATTGGCACACACATGTCACATTAATTGTCTACGAGGTTTTCACTAACAAACGATGTAACCTGTCGGAATGGGTTCTGTACTATCGGGATGCAGGGATAGGTGCATTGCAGTACAAGTTCCTGAGCACTCGGATGACTGATTGTGGCCGCTAGCTCTGATTTTCTAGTAAGCAGAGTTGTGAACTACGGCAGGTTACCGTAGACTATTGTAAGAAAGCGTAGACTGTAGTATTTTTCCTAGTACCTTTGCTCAGTTAAGGTCGTATCCGCATTAAGTATATGTTAGACGTGTCTTACGCCTATCGGGTGTTACATGATAACGATAGCTCTCTTCACATAGTCGAACGGTGTCTTACTAGATTTACCTAAAACACGGAAGGGTTGACCTCGTCGAAACTGAGAGATGATGTGTAAAGATCTGGTAAAGAAAAACCTCCTGAACACACCTTGGAAGACCCAACGGTACCTACCGGCCGCCGTGTCATCCTCAGGCCACAGGCATCACTGGATGCGGATATGGAGGGGCATGTGGTCAGCACACCGCTCTCCCGGCCGTACGTCAATTTACGAGACCGGGGCCGCTACTTCTCAATCAAGTAGTTCCTCAGTCTGCCTCACAAGGGCTGAGTGCACCTCGCTTGCCAACAGCGCTCGGCAGACCGGATAGTCAGCCATCCAAGTGCTAGCCCAGTCCGACAGCGCTTAACTTCGGTGATCTGACGGGAACCGTGTTACCACTGTGGCAATGCCGTTGGTAAAGGGCTGGGTAACCTATGGAATATTTTGTTCTACATAGTTAACCTCTTGTATGTTACTTAAAAGTAAAGAGTATTTATAACTCAACTTTTAATTTTTAATTCAGCTTTTATTCGAAAACTATTTACTTGTAACGTGAAACAGAGGGACACTGTAGTGAAAGTGAACGAAATAACACAAATTCATCATATAGCGCTAGAAGATTCAATATCCTCTATAAAAAGATAAAATAAAAGAAAACTGCATAAAGATATCAAATATCGCTTCAATACTTCGCCGAACTTAAATGAAACATATTGCTGTTATTCATAAACAACTTTCGCATTTATCAATAACAGCAGTAAACTCTTGCCTTTGATCATGATGAAGAACGTTCTACTGAATACAAAATATAGCCAGAATTCTATGTAATGTTTATGCATGTAAACTGTACTTGCATCAAAAATAATTGCTTTGGTTACACAAAAGCGTAGAAGTTACACAATCAACTAATTTTTATTACTTATTAAATTAAATTTTTATTCACGGATGTAAAATGCGCAATGGACTATGCATGATGGGTGGTACTAATTATATGCAAAGAAAAGAAGGGAAGGAAAAGACAGAGAGAAGTCGTCGGCCCCCAGTTTCTCTCTTACAAATTCGCTATCCGTTCTACCAAAACCACCGATAATACTATTATTTATTACGTCATTTATATAGGGTACTAAAACTCCCGAAACGCGTTTTTCGTAGAGCGCAACACTACTAGTAAGGCTTCCGGTTTCGGCAGTTCCTGCGCCCGGTGATGGCTGCTGCTGAGCGAAGCGAACCGTGGGGCCACCCGCCTCTGCCGTGGCTGGCAACTCTTCACACTGATGGTTTTGAACAACAGCACTGTTCCGGTGGTTGGCACTACTGCAGCCGACCACGGCCTGTCAAAGATAGCGAAGGGTTAGGTAACCGACGCATTATCTGACGATTGAGGAGTAACGGACAGGCAGCGAAAGAGATAGACGTGCCAACTGGAGCGACAGAATTTACGAGTCGCCCAGACGGAAATGGTGTCGAGGGAATGCTGTTAGCTCTTGGGAAATGGCACGTGGTTTCTGGACCATTTAACAAAATGTTCAAAAGTGTGTGAAATCTTATGGGACTTAACTGCTAAGGTCATCAGGCCTAAGGACAAACACACACACCCATGCCCGAGGGAGAACTCGAACCTCCGCACAGTCCATGACTGCAGCACCTTAGACCGCTCGGGACCATTTAACACTACAGAGTTTAGTTGCACTGTCGCAACTGGCTTCTGGTTAATGCATACAGGGTGTTACAAAAAGGTACGGCCAAACTTTCAGGAAACATTCCTCACACACAAAGAAAGAAAATATGTTATGTGGACATGTGTCCGGAAACGCTTACTTTCCATGTTAGAGCTCATTTTATTACTTCAAATCGCATTAATCATGGAATGGAAACACACAGCAACAGAACGTACCAACGTGACTTCAAACACGTTGTTACGGGAAATGTTCAAAATGTACTCCGTTAGCGAGGATAGATGCATCCACCCTCCGTCGCATGGAATCCCGGATGCGCTGTTGCAGCCCTGGAGAATGGCGTATTGTATCATACCGTCCACAATACGAGCACGAAGAGTCTCTACATTTGGTACCGGGGTTGCGTAGACAAGAGATTTCAAATGCCCCCATAAATGAAAGTAAAGAGGGTTGAGGTCAGGAGAGCGTGGAGGCCTTGGAATTGGTCCGCCTCTACCAATCCATCGGTCACCGAATCTGTTGTTGAGAAGCGTACGAAATGTGCAGGAGCTCCATCGTGCATGAACCACATATTGCGTCGTACTTGTAAAGGCACATGTTCTAGCAGCACAGGTAGAGTATCCCGTATGAAATCATGATAACGTGCTCCATTGAGCGTAGGTGGAAGAACATGGGCCCCAATCAAGACATCACCAACAGTGCCTGCACAAACGTTCACGGAAAATCTGTGTTGATGACGTGACTGCACAATTGCGTGCGGATTCTCGTCAGCCCACCCATGTCGATTGTGAAAATTTACAATTTGATCACGTTGGAATGATGCCTCATCCGTAAAGAGAACATTTGCACTGAAATGAGGATTGACACATTGTTGGGTGAACCATTTGCAGAAGCGTACCAGTGGAGGCCAATCAGCTGCTGATAGTGCCTGCACATGCTGTACATGGTACGGAAACAACTGATTTTCCCGTAGCTCTCTCCATACAGTGACGTGGTCAACGTTAGCTTGTACAGCAGCAACTTCTCTGACGCTGACATTAGGGTTATCGTGAACTGCACGAAGAATTGCGTCGTCCATTGCGGGTGTCCTCGTCGTTCTAGGTCTTCCCCAGTCGCGAGTCATAGGCTGGAATGATCCGTGCTCCCTAAGACGCCGATAAATTGCTTCGAACGTCTTCCTGTAGGGACACCTTCGTTCTGGAAATCTGTCTCGATACAAACGTACCGCGCCACGGCTATTGGCCCGTGCTAATCCATACATCAAATGGGAATCCGCCATCTCCGCATTCGTAATCGTTGCACTGACTGCAAAACCACGTTCGTTATGAACACTAACCAGTTGATGCTACGTACTGATGTGCTTGATGCTAGTACTGTAGAGCAATGAGTCGCATGTCAACACAAGCACCGAAGTCAACATTACCTTCCTTCAATTGGGCCAACTGGCAGTGAATCGAGGAAGTACAGTACATACTGACGAAACTAAAATGAGCTCTAACATGGAAATTAAGCGTTTCCGGACACATGTCCACATAACATCTTTTCTTTTTCTGTGTGTGAGGAATGTTTCCTGAAAGTTTGGCCGTACCTTTTAGTAACACCCTGTGTATTTGCAGGTGATGCAGTGACATTAGAGTGCTTCCCAGGCGGGAGCACTTCTTTGCAGATACGTGCTACGGCGTTCGGCTGAGCTTGTCTGTGCATGTGTGACTACAAGGAAGTAACGGCCACTTTGAATAAGCAGTGCTGCGCTGGTTGAGTGGCGACTAGGCGCTCTCTTGTGATGCTTGTCGGGTCACGTTTGAATTGGATGATGTGAACATGGGATCCGCTGTCTTACGGCACGTTGTTGTCATATAACACTGATATTTACTGTGTACCCTTGAGCTTGAGCATTCTAGTCTAAAGATTAATGCTACCGTTACAACTGTGATCTAAATGGCAATAATTTGTACGTGGTTCAAGATTCACAAAGATTACAGTGGTTCGTCCAAACCGATTTTAAGGCTATTGTGGTGGTTGTCAGTATACTGGTGTTTGGTCTATCTGAGACATCAAGTAAAATTGTGGTCTATGATCTGAATGGTCGTGGCTGGTGTAAGGATTGTCAACTAAACGTGAGGCTTGTAATAAGGCTGAGGTTTCAGTACATATTTCTGAGGCGAGATTAAAAGTGTTCTGCGGTATCATTTACTAAGCCAAATTTCTTTTTCTCTTGAAAATTACGATAGAAAGATTAAGCATCCAATCGAGTGAAATAAACTTGAAAAATTATGCAGCAATCATGTTCTCGGCACTTAATATTTCGTGCTCTCTCATAGCCTACACCACTGCGTATAACTACGGTTTCACGAAAGCGGCACGCGGAAGAATACTAAATCTCTCCCTAACATTTACGTCACATAACTACGCAGATTGGTTGGTTGGTTGTTTTGGGGAAGGAGACCAGACAGCGAGGTCATCGGTCACTTCGGATTAGGGAAGGACGGGGAAGGAAGTCGGCCTTGCCCTTTGAAAGGAACCATCCCGGAATTTGCCTGGAGCGATTTAGGGAAATCACGGGAAACCTAAATCAAGATGGCCGGACGCGGGATTGAACCGTCGTCCTCCCGAATGCGAGTCCAGTGTCTAACCACTGCGCCACCTCGCTCGGTTAACTACGCAGAATTCGCCACAATATAATTAACTTTGAATTATCTTCATGGTAATCAGATGAATCGCATAGTTCTCCGTATGAGAAACTAATTTCATCACAGTAGTCTGTTCTTCAAATTTGGCTCCAGTACAGGGCAATTTTTGTCACTCTCAGATGCAGGATACGTCTCTCCAGAATAAGCATAACTACCAAAGAGAGAGAGTAAATAAGAGTAGTGGCTGACTTTCTTTACGAACACAAGGTGAACTGAAAACAAAACAGCCAAACCAGCGATTGCCTGATGGACAACCCCTGACCGGACACCGGTGCAGTAGTTACACAAAGAATCCAGAAACGTAGCACATCGATATATAATTAAATTGTTAAAATGGCTCTGAGCACTATGGGACTTAACTTGTAAGGTCATCAGTCCCCTAGAACTTAGAACCAATTATACCTAACTAACCTAAGGACATCACACACATCCGTGCCCGAGGCAGGATTTGAACCTGTGACCGTAGCGGTCGCGCAGTTCCAGACTGTAGCGCCTAAAACCGCTCGGCCACCCCGGCTGGCGATATAGAATTAAGCTTGCTAGTGTAATATCTTAGATATAGCGTCATGATATATATTACAGATTTTCAGAATGAAAGAGTCAACAATGGGTATCTTTCAGACTTTCTTGCACGAGCATCGAGTGCAGGTATCTGGGATAACGACATACAAGGATAATGCGCAAAGGTTATTCAGTCAACTTTTTACAGTTGAGTGTTAGATATAGTGGGAATTAGTGAAGTTCGGTGGCAAGAGGAACAAGACTTCTGGTCAGGTGACTACAGGGTTATAAGAACTAAATCAAATAGGGATATTGCAGGATATAATAATGAATAGGAAAATAGGAATGCAGGTAAGCTACTACAACCAGCATAGTGAACGCATTATTGAGGCCAAGGTAGATACGAAGCCCACGCCTACCACAGTAGTACAAGTTTATATGCCAACTAGCTTCGCAGATGACGAAGATATTGATGAAATGTATGATGAAGTAAAAGAAATTATTTAGACAGTGAAGGGAGACGAAAATTTAATAGTCGGGGTGATTGGAACTCGATAGTAGGAAAAGGAAGAGAAAGAAACGTAGTATGTGAATATGGAATGGGAGTAAGCAATGAAAGAGGAAGCCGCCTGGTAGAATTTGGCACAGAGCATAACTTAATCATAGCCAACACTTGGTTGAAGAATCACGAAAGAAGGATGTATACATGGAAGAAGCCTCAAGATGCTGGAATGTCTCAGATAGATTATATAATGATAAGACAGAGATTCAAGAACCAGGTTTTAAATTGTAAGACATTTCCAGGGGCAGATGTGGACTCTGACCACAATCTATTGGTTATGAACTGCAAAAAGGTGAGAATTTGAGAAGATGGGAACTGGATAAACAGAAAAAACCAGAGGCTGTAGAAAGCTTCAGGGAGAGCATTAGGGAACGATTGACAGGATTGGGGGAAAGATATACAGTAGAAGAAGAAAGAGTAGCTTTGAGGGACGAGATTGGGAAGGTAGCAAAGGATCAAGTAGGTAAAAAGACGAGGGGTAACAGATGAGATATTGAATTTAATTGATGAAAGGAGAAAATATAAAAATGCAATAAATGAAGCAGGTAAAAAGGAGTACAAACGTCGCAAAAATGAGATCGACAGGAAGTGCAAAATGGCTAATCTGGGATGGCTAAAGGATGTAGAGGCGCTTATCGCAAGGGGTAAGTTAGATACTGCCTACAGGAAAATTAAAGAGACCTTTGGAGAAAAGAGAACCACTTGCATGAATATATAACGTCGATCTGTTGTAGAATTTTAGAACATGGTTTTTGCTCGAGTATCATGTCGTTTTTGGAAACCCAGAATCTAATATGTAGGAATCAACATGGATTCCGGAAACAGCGATCGTGTGAGACCCAACTCGCTTTATTTGTTCATGAGACCCAGAAAATATTAGATACAGGCTCCCAGGTAGATGCTATTTTTCTTGACTTCCGGAAGGCGTTCGATACAGTTCCGCACTGTCGCCCGATAAACAAAGTAAGAGCCTACGGAATATCAGACCAGCTGTGTGGCTGGATTGAAGAGTTTTTAGCAAACAGAAAACAACATGTTGTTATCAATGGAGAGACGTCTACAGACGTTAAAGTAACCTCTGGCGTGCCACAGGGGAGTGTTATGGGACCATTGCTTTTCACAATATATATAAATGACCTATTAGATAGTGTCGGAAGTTCCATGTGGCTTTTCGCGGATGATGCTGTAGTATACAGAGAAGTTGCAGCATTAGAAAATTGTAGCGAAATGCAGGAAGATCTGCAGCAGATAGGCACTTTGTGCAGGGAGTGGCAACTGTCCCTTAACATAGACAAATGTAATGTATTGCGAATACATAGAAAGAAGGATCCTTTATTATATGATTATATGATAGCGGAACAAACACTGGTAGCAGTTACTTCTGTTAAATATCTGGGAGTATGCGTGCGGAACGATTTGAAGTGGAATGATAATATAAAATTAATTGTTGGTAAGGCGGGTACCAGGTTGAGATTCATTGGGAGAGTCCTTAGAAAATGTAGTCCATCAACAAAGGAGGTGGCTTACAAAACTCTCGTTCGACCTATACTTGAGTATTGCTCATCAGTGTGGGATTCGTACCAGATCGGTTTGACGGAGGAGATAGAGAAGATCCAAAGAAGAGCGGCGCGTTTCGTCACAGGGTTATTTGGTAACCGTGATAGCGTTACGGAGATGTTTAATAAACTCAAGTGGCAGACTCTGCAAGAGAGGCGCTCTGCATCGCGGTGTAGATTGCTCGCCAGGTTTCGAGAGGGTGCGTTTCTGGATGAGGTATCGAATATATTGCTTCCCCCTACTTATACCTCCCGAGGAGATCACGAATGTAAAATTAGAGAGATTAGAGCGCGCACGGAGGCTTTCAGACAGTCGTTCTTCCCGCGAACCATACGCGACTGGAACAGGAAAGGGAGGTAATGACAGTGGCACGTAAAATGCCCTCCACCGCACACCTTTGGGTGGCTTGCGGAGTATAAATGTAGATGTAGATGTAGATGTAGATGGAAACCCAGTTCTAAGCAAACATGGGAAAGCAGAAAGGTGGAAGGAGAATATAGAGGTTTTATACAAGGGCGATTTTCTTAAGGACAATATTATAGAAATGCAAGAGAATGTAGATGAAGTTGAAATAGGAGATATGATACTACGTGAAGAGTTTGACAGTGCACTGAAAGACCTAAGTCGAAACAAGGCCCCGCGAGTAGACAACATTCCATTAGAACTACTGACAGCCTTGCGAGAGCCAGGCCTAACAAAACTCTATCATCTAGTGAGCAAGATGTATGAGACAGGCGAAATAACTTTATACTACAAGAAAAATATAATAATTCCAATCCCAAAGAAAGTAGGTGTTGACAGGTGTGAAAATTATCGAACTATTAGTTTAATAAGTCACGGCTACAAAATACTAACGCGAATTCTTTACAGACCAATGGAAAAACTAGTAGAAGCCGACCTAGGGGAAGATCAGTTTGGATTCCGTAGAAATGTTGGAACACGTGAGGCAATACTGACCCTACGACTTATCGTAGAAGATAGATTAAGAAAAGGCAAACCTACGTTTCTATCATTTGTAGACTTAGAGAAAACTTTTGACAATGTTGAGTGGAATACTGTCTTTCAAGTTCTGAAGGTGGCAGGGGTAAAATACAAGGAGATAAAGGCTATTTACAATTTGTATAGAAACCAAATGGCAGTTATAAGAGTTGAGGGGCATGAAAGGGAAGCAGTGGTTGAGAAGAGGGTGAGACAGGGTTGTAGCCTCTCTCCGATGTTATTCAGTCTGTATGTTGAGCAAGCAGTGCAGGAAATAAAAGCAAAATTCGGAGTAGGTATTAAAATCCATGGAGAAGAAATAAAAACTTTGAGGTTCGCCGATGACATTGTAATTCTGTCAGAGACAGCAAAGGACTTGGAAGAGCAATTGAACGGAATGGATAGCGTCTTGAAAGAAGGATATATGATGAACATCAACGAAAGCCAAATGAGGATAATGGAATGTAGTCGAATTAAGTCTGGTGATGCTGAGGGTATTAGATTAGGAAATGAGACACTTAAAGTAGTAAAGGAGTTTTGCTATTTGGGGAGAAAAATAACTGATGATGGTCGAATTACAGAGAATATAAAATGAACACTGGCAATGGGAAGGAAAGCGTTTCTGAAGAAGTGAAATTTGTTAACATCGAGTACAGATTTAAGTGTCAGGAAGTCGTTTCTGAAAGTATTTGTATGGAGTGTAGCCATGTATGGAAGTGAAACATGGACGATAACTAGTTTGGACAAGAAGAGAATAGAAGCTTTTGAAATGTGGTGCAACATAATAATACTGAAGATTGGATGGGTAGATCACATAACTAATGAGGAGCTGTTGAATAGGATTGGAGAGAAGAGAAGTTTGTGGCACAACTTGACTAGAAGAAGGGATCGGTTGGTAGGACATGTTCTGAGGCATCAAGGGATCACCAATTTAGTATTGGAGGACAGCGTAGAGTGTAAAAATCGTAGAGGGAGACCAAGAGATGAACACACCAAGCAGATTCAGAAGGATGTAGGTTGCAGTAGGTACTGGGAGATGAAGAAGCTTGCACAGGATAGAGTAGCATGGAGAGCTGCATCAAACCAGTCTCAGGCCTGAAGACCACAACAACAACAACATGTAGTCGTAGTGTCAAACCACACACCTAAGAGTTTGATAGTTGCTTGAAAATCAGTCTATGATTCTTCCAACGAAATTATTTACTATGAACTTAGTACAATGCCCTAAAATTTGATGAGTGTATCGATGAGGATGAAATCAAAGATAAGAAATGAATTCAATACAAACATTTTGTATTTATTTATCCTATAACACGATGAGTATGTAACGATAGTTGAAAATTCCTACCAGACTAGGTATACAGTATTATCCACATTAACGACTAACAGTAGGGAACATAAGGTTGAAACACGCAGAATTTTATTAATTGGTCAGTGCACGACAGTGCACTGTACCAATATGTTCCAAAAGTTACGCGCAAAAATGAGATTATTCACGGGGCTATGGCTTGGATTCTATTGAACAAAGAGATAAGCGGTAAAATGTTTTGTATAGTCCTTGGCCAAGAAAACGTTTGTATACCTACAGGATTAATGGGCATACTGTAGCTATCCTGTAGTACAGGGACAAAATTGATACAGTAAACACCTCTTCCAACCCGGCAAATTGAGCAAATCGGTTGTTGGTTCTTTTGAATTAGGTGTAGTCTAGAGTAAGCCTTAGACGGATTATGGTAACATCATTATTTCACTGGCGGTTCTTGAGAAATCCATAAAGACCGTTTTTAGTCTTTTTCCCACCGTGGGCCTCAATTATCTAAATAACTAACCATAGCGTATGGTTCTGATTTTGACGGTATATGCCTTAGATATTTTTCTAGAAACGCTATTTTCTCGTTTTCGAAAACCTTTATCCGATATCAAGATACACAGACAAACGATTATTCTTGGGTACCGAAAATAAGGGGGTCACCAAGTTCCAGAGGTTATCGTATTTATTCAGATAAAATATGTAAATAATATCGGCACTGCAACAATGGACGCAGACGAGCCGACCGTTGCGTGAAATTTTAATCACATGTTAATGTTTTGGCGGCTATTTTTAGCCAGTATTTAGATATGCATAATGTACGAGGGCAGTTCAATAAGTAATGCAACACTTTTTTTTCTGAAACAGGGGTTGTTTTATTCAGCATTGAAATACACCAGGTTATTCCCCAATCTTTTAGCTACACAACACTATTTTTCAACGTAATCTCCATTCAATGCTACGGCCTTACGCCACCTTGAAATGAGGGCTTGTATGCCTGCACGGTACCATTCCACTGGTCGGTGTCGGAGCCAACGTCGTACTGCATCAATAACTTCCTCATCATCCGCGTAGTGCCTCCCACGGATTGCGTCCTTCATTGGGCCAAACATATGGAAATCCGACGGTGCGAGATCGGGGCTGTAGGGTGCATGAGGAAGAACAGTCCACTGAAGTTTTGTGAGCTCCTCTCGGGTGCGAAGACTTGTGTGAGGTCTTGCGTTGTCATGAAGAAGGAGAAGTTCGTTCAGATTTTTGTGCCTACGAACACGCTGAAGTCGTTTCTTCAATTTCTGAAGAGTAGCACAATACACTTCAGAGTTGATCGTTTGACCATGGGGAAGTACATCGAACAGAATAACCCCTTCAGCGTCCCAGAAGACTGTAACCATGACTTTACCGGCTGAGGGTATGGCTTTAAACTTTTTCTTGGTAGGGGAGTGGGTGTGGCGCCACTCCATTGATTGCCGTTTTGTTTCAGGTTCGAAGTGATGAACCCATGTTTCATCGCCTGTAACAATCTTTGACAAGAAATTGTCACCCTCAGCCACATGACGAGCAAGCAATTCCGCACAGATGGTTCTCCTTTGCTCTTTATGGTGTTCGGTTAGACAACGAGGGACCCAGCGGGAACAAACCTTTGAATATCCCAACTGGTGAACAATTGTGACAGCACTACCAACAGAGATGTCAAGTTGAGCACTGAGTTGTTTGATGGTGATCCGTCGATCATCTCGAACGAGTGTGTTCGCACGCTCCGCCATTGCAGGAGTCACAGCTGTGCACGGCCGGCCCGCACGCGGGAGATCAGACAGTCTTGCTTGACCTTGCGGCGATGATGACACACGCATTGCCCAACGACTCACCGTGCTTTTGTCCACTGCCAGATCACCGTAGACATTCTGCAAGCGCCTATGAATATCTGAGATGCCCTGGTTTTCCGCCAAAAGAAACTCGATCACTGCCCATTGTTTGCAACGCACATCCGTTACAGACGCCATTTTAACAGCTCCGTACAGCGCTGCCACCTGTCGGAAGTCAATGAAACTATACGAGACGAAGCGGGAATGTTTGAAAATATTCCACAAGAAATTTCCGGTTTTTTCAACCAAAATTGGCCGAGAAAAAAAAGTGTTGCATTTGTTATTGAACTGCCCTCGTAGTACTGCAGTGACAAAGAATGGGCTAAAAACGAACATGCCTGAAAAGAATGTAACATGTGTGAAAAGAACTAAAAATAATTGCCACAAATAATGTAAACCTGTAAAGACTGCAATTTCAATGAAATATTTCTAATAACATTTGTATGAAGAGAAATGTAGAGCAAACGATTCTGAGCTAACCTCATATTATGCATACTAATGTGTTGTTTACAGGTGTCAAAATATAAAATGTGCCATAAATTTACTGACCTGTAAAATTCAATTTATATAAGCAGCACTCTCTGCTGTAGCAGGGAAAAGAACTAGCGGAAAAATGGTCCTGTCAGAGCACAAGAAAGCAGATATGTTCCACTTTAAAAGAGCTTGACAGAGAAGTGTTGAACCAGCTGCCTTAGTCCTCATTCCAACTTCCTGACTAAAAATTTTGGCATTTGAACATATTCACACTTTTAGTACAAAGGGACAGTGAGTCTGGAAGAAAGAGAAGACAATGCCACTGGAAAGGAACGACCGAGGAGCCAGTGATGGTGGGTAAAATAAACTGACAGAGAAAGAGAGATAGATGAAGACAGTCGCAGTTGGAGCCAAAGAGAGACAGTGACATTAGACGAGAAAGTGAGGTGGATAAAAATAGTAGTAGTGGATGCAGAAGAGAGAGGAGACAGTGAAAATGAGGAGATAGGTTTTCAGGGGGGGGGATCTGGACTCCCACATTTTGGTCCAAAATTTTAAGCACTATAAGAGGAAGTAATAAGTTCGATCACCCAGAATATTAGAGCTGAAGGTATGGTGGAGACAGAGTCAGTCAGAAAGAAAGACAGTGTGTAAGTGAGAGAGGGGGCAGTGACAGTATGGTGCACTGTAAATGAGAAAGAGGAAACAGTGGCCATGGGAGGGAAAGGCAGATAAGACCAATGTTAAGTGAGAGGGGAGATAGCATAAGTGTTAGAGAGAGAAACAAATGCATTCAGTATCAGCGAAAGAGTTTGGAGGTGTTTCGACTTTTTTCTCCCATCGTCCTACACCTATATGTTAAAAACTTCGCTTGATATCCTCTGTCCCCTACACCCAAGTCATGAAATTTCGTGTCTAGGGTCAAAACTCCGACCAAACCCTAATGACGTGTGTGGAGAAGTGGCGAAGGTGGTTAAAGACAAAGTCAGCAGACAGTAAGAGTGAAAAAAGGAAGACAGAGGTAGTGGGAGAGAAAAAGGATGGGACAACGAAAATGGAAGTGGAGCAGAGAGACAATGAAAGTGACAGAGAAGGAGAAAGTGGCAAGGAAGAGTGAGAGAAAGGGAAGAAAACAGGGACAGCAGGAGAGATCGGCAGGAGAGAGTGACAACTGGAGACAATGGAGACAGTGGGAAAGAGACATATGCATATGCAGTGGCAGCTCGAGTACAAAGAGAGAATGGGTGAAAGGAGTTAGAATGGTATGTGTAGAAAGAGTGCAAATACGTTCGAAGGTCGAAACTTTTGGTGAGGAGGCGGAATGAGGCCTGAGGAGCTCTTTCTTCACTTTCCTGTCTGTATTTTATAGGGGAACACATTCAGCATTCTAGTCTACCGACACGAACATTTTTCTGATGCTGGTATTGTCTCTATTTTCTATTGTTTGTCTCGCCACACGAGTCCGCCACTTTCATAGTTTGGCGGATTTGTTTTAACTTCGTAGCAACCTACCCAAGCTGTCGCCACAGTCACAAGGGAAGCCATTAACGCCATCTGACTGTGAATCGTGTAAACATTTTCTTTGTGTTATTGTAAAAGCCCGTGTATCCTGTTCCTCTGAAGCGAAGATGTGGATCCAGTTCATAGTTTGCCTATAAGAGCGTGGAAATCCGGCCAGAAACCACCCTCCTAGTTGGCCAGTGTACCAGACCAACAATCTTTAATCCACTGCACACATTCGACCCTTAGTCTGGTTCACATCCCCATCTCGCAATGCGTTAATGATGTATTCTCGTTTAAAAGTGTCTCACATATCTATATTTGATGAAGTACATAGTGCTATATTATGTACCATATGTAAGGAGACAGCATTTGTTAGCTGAACCATTAACAACAATTAGGTTTTGTGAAGACAGTGCCCCACAACTCGTAAGTATCCAAAAAGAGTCACAGTTCACTACGAATAGCTGCTAATGAATACTTATTTGTCAATCATTTTCTGCCCACAGGCTTTCATCAGGTATCTTAAGACATTTTAAAACATTTTAAATGGCGATATAAAACATATGACGTCAAATAGTATGAGATCCATCATAAGTCATTACTATCAAGTAGTAAAATGTATATCTAACTCAATATTAAGTGGACAAAACTATTAATATCCGTTCTGTACATACAGTATGGGGAGAATCTTTATGTAATATATTTTACTGCTTGACAGCAGTCACTTATGATGAATTATATATTTTTTGACACCACAGATTTTATAGCACCATATAAGAGGTTCCAAACGTCTACATGATGGTCTGTGGACCGAAAGTGGCAATAATCAATATAAAATTAGAACATTGAAATATGGACTGCTTAGCTTCCGCTGAAATTTAGCAATCTTAACAGAGAATCTACAAGATGCAAAGAAACAAATGAAAATTCTCCAAGAGATAAGAGAAACAGCTGGGTCATTAATTTCGTTTAAAAAACAATAGACATTACCAACATTAAAGGTGTACCAAAATATGTCGAATAGAGATATGGGAAAATAAGTAAATTTTGTATCTTTTCCGGAGTTGTGCTGCTATAAAATTAGGCATTCAGTCCTGCCCTAGGTACGTAGACGGTATTTTGATCATGTACAACAGAACTAATGACGGAGTTAACCAGATCTTTGAATAATATAATACTATTCATCAGGAAAATCGTTCCACTTGCGGGTTACAAAATGAAAAACGAGAGTTAAATTATTTAGATTTAAACTTGGTCATATTAGATGATAAAATAACTTTTGATATCTTCCGTAAGGCAACGAATACTGATGAGATTGTGCGTTCGGATTCCACACATCCTCAGTCCAGTGAGACAGCTTTCTTTCATTCAGCTATTCATCGCGTAATAGTCACATCACTATCACCCGTTAAACTGAGGAAAAACTAATTTACTAAAGACAGTGGCCTTTAATAGCTGCTATGGAACCTCATTAGTGGAAAAAAATTCAAAGCCAAAAGCAATAAAAGAACACCACTCTAGGTAAAGGAACATGTATTTCAATGCCTTACTTAGGTAACGTATCGTATACGATTTAGCTCTGTTAGTCAACAAGGAAGGCTTTTAGCTTAAGATATAAGAATCACTTGCTAGGGAAGAGAGGTACTAGTGTTCATAATTCTACTTGGAGCAGAGCCTTTATTAATATCGGGACACAATCGAAAAAGTGTAGACGAAATAAAGATTCTACATTGAGAAAGTGTGTAAACTTGATGTTTTAAAAGAAATTGAAATCTCTAGACATATGGTCAGTAACGATGACCTTATCTTAAATAACGTCTACAGTTATGAAACAAAAGCTTCTTTTACGTCTTTAAGGTAATACTTGTAACTTTATGATGCTTTGGTTCTTGTTCCCATTCAAATCCATTTCAGAACCGTTGCTTTTTCCTTTTCCTGATGGTCTCTGTAGTTGTCTATTATTTGTACGCCAGAAGGAAGTATGTACTACATTCCGCTCTAAAAAGTTTATGTAAAGAACATTTTTCCCCTTTTTCGCTTTCTTTAACAACGTGATAAAAAAATCCTGCTACAGTACGTTCTTTATTCTGAGTACGTAGTTGTAAGTGATCATTTTACTCATTTAGCTACTTACTGTCGTAGTCATTTTTATAAAAAATATTTCATTCCTGTTGCATTGTTTATATGCCCTGTTTTATGCCACATACAATTTATTTGTTTAGAACATCTAAATACGTATCTTACTGATATATTACTTATTGTAACAGTTACGTATTTCATACAGTTGAACGTTATAACACTTCTGGCGCCCACGAAGATACACGCACTATGTCATGTTTACGTGGCTTCGTAACAAGTTGTCAAAGGTTCAGTCTAATGTCTGCTCCTTTAAGAAGCTACATATGTTGCAACAGTTTTTACTGTTTTCTTGGAGAACGTTAATTCCAATTTTCCTTAGCTCATCGTGTATGTTTACGATTTTAACGCCATGTAAGTTATGTAAGTACTAATTTTCCTTTTCAGTGTGGTCAAGTATTAAGCATTTTAGAATTTTATTTTATAATATGTTGAAACATCAAGGGTGACTTCCTTCTAAAGAATATATAATTAGTGATATTAAAACCTGGTTAAGGTTTCTACATTAAACTTACGCAGTCTCTTGGCTGTATATTTTATATATTGATAATCTAAGTACTGAGGAGAACTAGTACAACCAAATGCTCCGTACAAAGCAGCTAACGTAAATGGAGCCAGAGAAAATGGAACTAGCATTCCATATAATAAAGAACGCGTATACTAAAATATCCTTTATGTATTAATACAAGATTGAGGCAGCAAAATGTGATACTTAAAACGGGGTGTCTGTATGCCTCAGAATGCCTCACCTTAAACGCAGCCATACAGTTAAATAATTTGGAAAAGGAAGAAAGAAGAATATTTGAAAAAAAAATTAGCCTAAAGTATGAAATACGGATTCGGAAATTTAGATCAACAAATAGGTGTGAGAAAAAAGTTGAAATATAACAGATACAAAGAGAAAACGAAGGATTTCATGTTATCCCATTTAAAAAAGAATGGATGTCAAGAGGCTGACCAAAAAAATATTCAAGTTATTCGACAACAATCCAAAAACCCAAATGTTATAATTCGTAGACGTTAAGAAAGTTCTACACGAATTGGGAATAACGGAGAAACGTACAAAAACCTACATTTATTCAAGGAAAAGAGAGGAAAAAATAAAGGGTTTCCAGACGGAAAAAATAACAGAGGAGGAATATGGACAGAAGAAAGAGGTGAACTACAGAGAATAAGACTAAAGAATTATTGGGAAGCCAAAAAAGGCAAAGAACATGATGTTATAAATCAGGCTGGTCAAATCAGTTTGGTCAAATTCGAAAATAAAAAATAAAAAATGTATTTATTAGCAGCCCTTAGCATTGAATTACGACGTTACCGGTACCTAAAAAAAAAAAAAATATGTTTGTAGGATTTGTCGTCATTCGCACACAGACTTATAATGAGTAATGAAGAAACATAACAGACTCTTTCGTTGATAATGTACCTAGTGCAATGCTTCAAAATTTAGGAAAATGTGTTCATAAAGTCATTGTCTGGAGCAGCAATGTAGAAACCCAAGTTATCTTTTGGAGTTGTTACTCTGCAAGAGGTTTAAGCCGGTGGTCAACGGGAAATAAGCGACACTGTCCATAGCTTGGGCTGTGAGCTAATTGGCAAACAGTCCGTCTGTGGATCCCGCTCCCACCCCTGAGCGGCCACACCCTCGGAGCATCGCCCGCGCTCCTCACCCCTCACCCCTCACCATTCACAGCCCCTCCCCCTCGCCGTTGCCACCCGTGCTGTTTCCGCGTCTCCTTTTACTCCATTCTTCCCTTTCTCCTGCCGCCTGCCGCCCGCTGTCGAGCCGTGTTTGCACAGTAGCTTCGTCCGCCGGCGAGGCCAGGGCGACAAAGAGAGGGAAAGAGACGACGTTTCCGGAGCTCCACGTCGCCCTCACTCCACACAATTCTGTCTGCTGATGGAAGAAATTGTCACGATGGAGAGGGCGCAGAGCTTCCGGGCCATTGTACTGGCCGGAACCTGGCTGTTCGCTGCGTATATGGCGAAATCCTACCTCTTTCACGGAAACGGGAGGTGGGACTTTTTTACGTCTGAACTCGATTCCAGGAAAAGTTATTTATTTATTGATAACATGTACGTCTATTACCTATCAATAAACTGAATTAAGAGACTGGACTAGCAATCGGAAGGACAGGGTTTCGAGTTCCTTTCCAGCCACTCAGATATGAATTTTCCGTGGTTTTCCTAAATCGAATGCGCTGGTGGTTCATCTGAAAAGACGCGAGCTAGTCCCTTCCCATCATTCTACAAATCAGAATTTCACTTCGTCTGTAATTCCCTAGACGACGCCGGGACGCTACGCTGGAATCTTCCTCCTTCCTTCACAGCAGCATTATTAAAATATACGCTGATCATATGTATCCAGATCCCTAAGAGTGGACAGTAATATGGTGCATGTCCAACATTCACTTTTATGTCAGCTTGAACTCTGCTGGGGAGACTTTCATTGGGATATCAGAATGTCTGTGGAGTGATGGTAACATATTCTTTCACTCCGGCCGAAACAATATAGTGATAGAGGAAGCTGGGGTCTGCTGCGAACTCGACTTTCTAGCTCGCTGTCAGTCAGTACACAGGGTTTACCGCCGCACGGAGTGGCCGCACGGTGTAAGGCGTCATCACAGACTGCGCGGCCCCTCCTGCCGGAGGTTCGAGTCCTCCCTCGTGCATGGGTTTGTGTCTTGTACTTAGAGTAAGTTAGTTTCAGTTAGTTTAAGTAGTGTGTAAGTCTAGGGACCGATGACCTAAGCATTTGGTCCCTTAGGAATTCACATACATCTGAATTTGAACAAGGTTTGGCTGGTCGTGGTTTATTTCTATGGTTGTTCCTTCGCGATTCCACTTCACAGTCACATCACCAGCTCTTGGGCAGATATGAACTGGATGAAATGTTTCTGATGCATCTGTTACTCTGGTGACAGCCAGTGGCCAGCCCACGTTCGAACTACCTGAGCTCTACTGATGAATCTATCCTAATGTCACTGCTTCTCTGCTGACAACACAGCAATTCCCGCCTCCCTTTAAAATGGCACTTTCGCCTCTCGTGAGATGTTCAATGCCTCAAAATGAAGAGGAATCTGGGTACTTTTAATGAGGAGGTGGATGTGCAGAAATAAACAGGGAGTTTTATAATCATCATCTAATAATTGCATTTCGCCATCTGATCGAGTGTCATCTCAAACATCTAGGTTTTTACACATATTTTATCTTCTAGAGCAATCATCCATTTCACATAATATGCCCAGTCATGATAAAATTTTGTCAATTTATCAGTCACGATATTTATGACCTCCTTACGCTGTTTCAAAGGCGTGATCCAAGACTGTTTATCTTTTTGTTGCGTTCTGAAAGCCGTTCCTCCTGAGTCTAAAGCAGGTCATATAATACACTGACGGGAAAAAAATTGAAGCACCAAGGAGCTCTTCGACATAAACGAAAGTTGGTTTCTACATCTGAGAGATGATGTCTATTCATATTTCTCGCCAGTCGCATGACAGTGGCTTTAGTAGCTCCACTATGAGAATGAAAATGGGGTTACCTTAGAGTTACCTTTGACACTGGACTTGGTGAGAGCATTTTAGGGAAGAATGCATTTACGGCGACAAAAGACGCCATTACAAATACCTTCGTGAGTTTGAACACTTTCCCAGGGCTGCGAGAAGCTGGATGTTCCTTCTGAGATACTTCAGAAAGACTTGGCAGGAATGTAGCCACTGTACATGACTGCTGATCAAGGGAATGCATGGTCGCACGAAGACCAGGTTCCAGGTGGCGACATGGCACTACCGAGAGGGAAGACTATCGTGTTCAGCCTGTGGCTCTGGCACATAGTACTGTATAAGCAACAGCAATCTGAGCACCAGTTCGCAGCGCAGTGACACAACGAACTGTTACCTGTAAAGAGCGTTCCACAGACCCCAAATAACCACCATTTGCGACTTCAGTGTTGTCAAGCGAGAGCACATTGGAGGCCAAGGTGGAGGTCTGTTGCGTTTTCTGATGAAAGCTGGTTCTGTCTCGGGGCTAGTGACAGCCGCATGTTGATTAGGAGGAGGCAAGTTGACGGCCTGCAACCAACCTGTCTGCGTGCTGGGCACACTGGACCTACACGATACGGGTTGCGATTTCGTATGACAGCAGGAGCACTCTCGTGGTTATCCCACGAACACTAACTGAAAATCTGTGCATCGGTCTGGGGATTCGACTTATTGAAGTGCCATTCATGAACGGCATTCCAGGGGACGTTGTAACCCAACATGCTCTACAGTGCCGAAATGTTGCCTTAGGTCTGCTCGATCAGCAGATCTGTCTCGAATCGAACACATTTGGGACATCATCGGAAGACAAACCCAGCGTCATCCACAAACAGCATTAACCGTCACTGTATCGACTGACCAAGGGCAACAGGCATGGAACTTCATCTGAAAAACTGAAATCCGACACGTGTATCCTCACAATGCATGCTATTTTGCATTCAACATTCTAGTGGTTACACACATTACTGTTGTACCATTGCAATGGTATATCTCACGCTTACATTAACCCTTGCTATGTTAATCACTTAAATATGTTAAATAGGTAAATGTATTCCCGAAACTCTCTTTGCTTTTGCGATTTTTCTTCCTTCAGTGTACATTCATTATACAGAAAATTCTGTGCACTCTGATACTATTTAAATTCTTCAGTCTAACTGTGCAACGATAAAGATACTAACTGAGACAATGTAACTTAAGAAAGTGTTATTATAGTATTCATTCCGAAGTTTACTTAGCTCCCTACCCTACTCTATCCTGTGCAATTCTCTTCATCTCCAAATAACTACTGAAACCTACATCCATTTTAACCTCGTTACTTAATACATGCCTTCGTCTGCCTCCAAAATTCTTATTCCTTTCACTTCTCTCCCTAAGCAAGATGACGATGCCCTCATCCCTCAGGACGTGTCATATCAATCAATATCTCCAACAGTTACACCATAAATTTCATTTTTCGTCCCTTCGATTCAACCAATTTACTCATTCCACCAATTTAATATCATGTTACATCCGTTGCTCCACATTTCGAAAGCTTCCATACTCTTCTTGTCTGAACTGCTTAAAATCCGCATTTCACTGTTGCTATTTGAGTTTACTATTGTCATTTTGTCATGCGTAGATAGTGAGTGGAGCAGTGGACGCTAGAAAATGGAGCGTCAAGCGACATATTCTGTTTGAGTTCAACAGAGAGGTGACAGAAGCTCAAGCAGCCAGAAACATTTGCGCCGTGTATGGGGATAATATCTTTGGACAGACCACGACAAGGATCGTTTTGACGTCAGTTGCTCTCCACGTTAAGGAAGATGTTCAGATATTGATGCAGATCGTTTAAAGGCATTAATCCATATGATCTACGTCACTGTACTCAAGAACTGGCAAATTTGATGAAATGTGACATTTGTATGTAGTGGAGAAGATTCAAAAATCGGGTGTTTGGGTACCGTATCTTCTAAGCGAAAGTGACAAAATTCAGCGGATGGCCTTATGTGCATCTGTGATAGTTCGTCACCAATTGACTCGTGAACAACACCGACATTTCCTGTCCTGTAGACTTACTGGTGACGAGAAATGGTGCCTTTATGCGAACGCAAGGAGAAGAAAGAAATGGTTGAGCACAAAGAAAGCAGCAACTCTCCCTACAAAGACATGAGCGCACTTCAAAAGATATTGTTATCCATCTGGTGGGACAGCGACGGTACAGTGTACTACGAATTGCTTCCGCTTGGAGCAACCATAACTGCTGACATTTGTTATCAACAACAAGTCCAAGAACAACGACCCGGAAGGCTGCGTGGAGTGATGCCACTGCACGATAACGCCCGCCCGCATCCTGCTAGACTGACCAGTAGTTGGGTTGGGAAGTGATTCCACACCCACCTTATATACCTGATTTTGCACCCACAGATTTTCACCTTTTCCGCTCTCTGTCGTACAGTCTTCAAGGAAAGTCCTTTCCGGATGAAAATGCGCTTCGGACACGGCACGACTTCTTCGCATAAAACCAAGTGGTATCTATAGTCGCGGAGTTGAAAATTTATCCTATTGTTGGCAGACTGTTGTAAATAGTGAAGGAGAACACACTACTGATGGCCGGCCGGAGTGGTCGTGCGGTTCTAGGCGCTACAGTCTGAAGGCAAGCGACCGCTGCGGTCGCAGGCTGTAATCCTGCCTCGGGCATGGGTGTGTGTGATGTCCTTAGGTAGGTTTAAATACTTCTAAGTTCTAGGCGACTGATGACCTCAGAAGTTAAGACGCATAGTGCTCAGAGCCATTTGAACCATTTTTGAACGATACTATTGATGACTGTGTTATGTGAATCTGCTGAAATTATTAAACTTATGGAAAAATGACATTAGATGTTAATTATTTCTTCTTTTAGAGATGTGCTTCTCGCACTATAACCAGTCTGCACTTTCATCCTCTCTGTGTCGGCCATCATCAGTTACACACTGACGAACCGAAACACTATGACCACCTGCTTTATGGCTTGAGCTTTTTGGGTCGTCTTTGTAACCTAATAAAACACCTTACCTGCGTATCATCGATTCCACAGGTCCATCCCTGTTAGATTTGTGAATGTATTTGCACCAGATGTCTACGCACAAGTCACGTAACTCCCGTAAATCACTGGCCGCCGATTCGTGTACGCTGTAATGATATGTATCCACTTGTGATGGCTCCCGATAGCGATCCAGATGGATTCCATCGGATTCACACAAGGCGAATCTGGTGTCCAAGATATCAACGTGAGTTCACAATGATGCTGCTCAAGCCACAGAAGCACGGCCCTGGCTTTAAGACATGGACAGTTATCGTGCTGAAACATTATCTCAGCGATGGGAAGACATCAAGCATGAAGCGACGCAGGTGGTCTGCAGCTGTCATCTTGTCTGACTGCTACCATAGATCACAAGCGCAGAGGAACGTCCCTCGTAGCGTAATACCGCTCCCAGTAGCCTGGTCCGTCGCGCGATAAACGTTTCGAGCCGCCGTTCGACGGGATGTCGACGTTTCTAGACACGTCCATCGACCTGGTATAGAAAAACCTGATTCCGCCGAGCCGACACGTTTCCATTGATCCACGGTCTTATCTCGATGATGCTGTGCCCATTGCAACCGTAACTGACGATATCGTTGGGTCAGCATTTGAACACTTATGGGTCACCTGCTGCGAACCCCAATGTTGAACACTGTGCGCTGAACTGCGGACTCCAAAACACTTTTGCGTGCACCAGAATTGTGCTCCTGCGCCGGAATTGCTACGTATCGCCACCTATCCTACTTTACGGAGCAGACCATCCTTCGAACGCTACCTTCTGTGAAGTGTCGTGGACGTCCAAAATTTAGAGTCTAACTGTAGTTTTACAGTTCTGTCACTTTCCGTAGATGCTCGCGACCGTAGCACGTCAACATTCCGCCAGCTTCACGGTTTATGAGATGCTAGTTCACAGGCTCCGCTTTACAATAATCTGCCCTGTCTCAAAGTCACTGACCTCAGTGGCTTTCCCCATTTGCGGTCCGTATCGTCGCTAGAATAATATACCAGCCGTTTTTGCTCCGCTTACGTACGTTCCTTACCACCTCACGTTCCCGCAACGCCACCACGTGGCATCCAACTTGAAGCTGGACAGTGTTCATAATGTTTTGGCTTATCAGTGTAGGTCGCAGTCAGATGACGGACTGTTTATTATTTCAAAAGTAATCGCCATAACTGTTAATAAATTGATCCCACTGTGAGACAAGTCCGTCAATGCCTCCATGGAAATATCATTGCGGTTGCCTACGGAACCATTATTGGACTCACGCGTGTACCTCTTTGTCTGAAGAAAATCGGCGGCCATGAATGAATTTTTCTGGGCTCCAACAGTTTGAAAATCGCATAAGGGGAAATCGGCCATATGGAGGACGTGTAAGGGCTTCCCAGCGAAACGTCTGCAGCGTAGTCGGATGAACTTCGCAACATGTGGGTGGGACGGTGTCCTTCTTTGCAGGGTAATGTCAGTGCGAGAAGTATCGCACAATCAGTTTAACAGCTCACGCATCCAAGTTGCTTACAAGATTAATATACAGAAGAATGGAAAAGAAGATTGGAGAACTGTTTTATAATGACGAGCTTGATCTTAGGAAAGGTAAAGTCATCAGAGTGGAACGCCTGACTTTGGGCTTGATGATGGAAACAAGGCTGAAGAAAAGTGAAAACACATTTTTAGGATTTGTCGATCTGGAAAAAAGGTTGGACAATCTAAAATTATGCAGGACGTTTGATATTGTGATAAAAATGTAAGTAAGCTATAGGGATAGACGAGTGATACACAGTACGTACAAGAATCAAGAAGGACCAACAAGACTGGAAGACGAGAAACGAAGAGTTCGGTTTAAAAAGCCAGTAAGAGAGTAACTCCATCTTTCACCCCTATGAGAGGGTATATACATCGAAGAAGCAATGACCGATGTAAGAAAGGAAAGACTCGAGATTGGGATTAAAATTCAGGGTAAAGTGAAATCAATGATAGGATTCGCTAATGTCATTGCTATCCTCAGTAAAGGAGAAGAAGAATTACAGAATCAGTTGAATGGAATGAACATTCTAATTATTAAAGGATTTGGACTGAGAAAAACCGAATAAATATGAATCATGAGATTTGGCAGAAATTAGAATAATGAGAAATTGAAGATCAAAATTGGTGATCAGGGAGCAGATAAAGTTGAGGAGTGTTGCTATCTTGGAGGCAAAATAACCCATGATCGACAAAGCAAGGAGGATATGAAAAGTAGACTAGCACTGTCAAAGAGGGCATTCCTGTTCAAGAGAAGTCTGCTAGTATCAAACTTAGACTCACTTTGAAAAATGAATTTCTGGGAAGATACATTTGGACAACAGCATTGTACTATACGGAAACCAGGACCAAATTATTTGAAAGAAGAATGATGCTGAAAACCAGCTGACCTGATAAGGTAAAGAACAGGTTGCCCTCAACAGAACTGGTAATGACGATTGTGTTAAGGCACCAGAGAATAAAATCCATGATAGTAGAGGCATCTGTAGAGGGTGCAAAATGAAAAGTAAGACAGAGACTGGAATAAATACAACATATAATTGAGGACTTAGGTTGCAGGTGTTACTCTGATATGATGAGATTGTCACAGGAGGGAAATTCCTGGAGGGCCGCATCAAACAAGGCATAAAACTGTTGACCCGAAAAGAAAAACTTACTCTGTAGTTTTTTCTAGAATAACTGTTTCTTACAGGGTTAAGTAACGTAAATGTATCCGTGTTCCTAATTAGCAATGACGTTTCTCCCTGAGGAATCCATGTCTCAGATTCATTTTGGATGGGCGGTGTGTGTGTGTGTGGGGGGGGGGGGGGGGGCGTGGCGCACGTAAACCGAATGCTCAAGAGGTCCTATACCAAACACCACTATAGTCACAACGATGGTAGCGTCTTTACTATATGTACGGCTTTGCGGGTGGACCACGATCTTTCGTGAAATGATTCTATCTGTGCTGGGATGATGTGATATTCTGCTGATACACACTGTAAAGCAGCAAGGTGTTTCTTTTTAAATGATTACCAATTTTATTTCCATAAAGTTTCCATTTTTATGGATAGATTTATTTGAATAACGAAAAGGTTTTTGATGTAGAATAGATCGAGGTCCGTGCTTCAAAATTCTCATTAACTGAAAGACTTGGCCACAGGTCACTAAACTGCCGCTCTGCATTGTATGAACTTTAATCAGTAAGAAAATCTGTTATATGAGTAAGAGCTACAGCTCAGCCAGAGAACCACCTGGAGATAGAAAATGCATGGTTTATAAGAAAAAATTTATTCCAGTGTTGAAAATAATTATTTTGTATTTATGTGAAAAATGTACTTTGTAAGGGGTCCGCAGGCCATAACTCAAAGGAAATCGTATATTTTACTTGCAAAGGTCGAGGATAGCCCAATAATCGATTGTTGGCGAGAGTGCGAACAGAGAGTGCATATTGTTATCAGATGTAGTTGACTCAGAAAACAGACATTCAACAGCTGTAAATTTATGGAATAATTTTGTTACGCTACCAGTTTCCGTGCCCCCTTGGTACAATCTTCGGGCCACAATGCACGAAATTAGATAAGCCATCCAGCCGTTTGTGCTTGCTAGAGGAAATATTATATCAAACTGGTTAGTAGTTATCTTCACACTAGACGCGAACACTTTACACATCTCTCGACAGCTGGTGCGTAGCAAAATTATTCCACAAATTTACGGCTGTTGGATGATTGCTTTCTGAAAATCATCGACCAGCTGATGTTGTAGTCTTCCATCTATACAAGAGCGAATCAGAGAAACAGTGAGTAATGTGGTTGCTGTAATGGTGTAGAGGGGGGAAGCATGTCGTGCCGGCTGAGTGTGTATCCCCATCGCCTTGGGTTGACCTCCAGCAAACCATAAGAACTATACCGAATACTGACGAAGTATTTTTCCCAAAAACTAACTACAAATACGGAGTGTCGATATTAAGTGTTCCGACGACCGCGCCGTCCAATGGCCTGCAGTGAGAACAACGTGTGCAGATTATTATGAAGCGTTTGACGATATTTCAGTGCATTTGATATCTACGTCTACATCATACTCCGCAAACCATCTAATGGTGTGTGGCGGAGGGTTCTTCCGGTACCACTGTCTGATCCCTCCAACTCCGTTCCACTCGCGAATAGTGCGTGGGAAGAATGATTTTCGGTAAGCCTCTGTATTGGCTGTAATTTCTCGAATTTTCTCCATGTGGTCAATACGTGAGATGTACTCGTATGTGGGGGGAGATAATATATTGTCCGACTCCTCCTGAAAAGTGCTGTCCGCAAGTTTTAATAGTAAATCTCTCCGTGATGCAGAACGTCACTCTTGTAACGTCTGCCAGTGGGGGTTTGTTTAGCACCTCCGTAACGCTGTCTCGCCAGCTAATTGATCCTATGACGAAACTCGCCGCTCTTCTTTGGATCTTCTCTCTCTATCAGTCCTATCTGGTAGGGATCCCAGATAGATGAACAGTATTCAAGAATCGGGCGAACAAGCGCGTTATAAGCCACTTCTTTCGTGGATGAGTTACATTTCATTAAGGTTTTTACAATGAATCTGAGTCTTGTGTCTGCTTTTCCCACTACCTGTTTTACATGGTCATTCTACTTACGGTCGTTGTGGATAGTTACGCCTAGATATTTTACGACAGACGCCGTCTCCAGCCGTTTGTCATCAATAGTGTAGCTGTACAGTAGCGTATTTATTTTCCTATGTATGCGCAATATGTTAAGTTTATTTACGTTCAGGGTCAACTACCAGACCCTGCACCATTTAGCAGTTCTCCGCAGGTCGTTCTGCAAATTCTTACTATCTTCTAGCGTTACTACTTTGGTATAAACAACTGCATCATCTGCGAATACACTTAAAGAGCATCCGACGCTTTCTACTATGTCATTTATATATATTGTGAACAGCAACTGTCCTATCACACTTCCCTGTGGTACTCCGGATATTACTGTTCTTGGTTGGCAGGAGAGCCAACACCGGGTACTAGCGGAAGCCGGAACGCAGGCGTTTTAGCTCACGCAGGCTGGCGTGAGGTCTGGAACAGGACAAGGAAATTAGACTTTTGAAAAACGGACGTAGCTGGTGAAATAACTTTAATCCATTAATGATGAGCGTCGCTCTTGACGGTACATGATTACAGTATCAATAGTAACTGGTACTGGCGCCTTGCTAGGTCGTAGCAAATGACGTAGCTGAAGGCTAAGCTAACTATCGTCTCGGCAAAGGAGAGCGTATTTTGTCAGTGAACCATCGCTAGCAAAGTCGGTTGTCCAACTGGGGCGAGTGCTAGGAAGTCTCTCTAGACCTGCCGTGTGGCGGCGCTCAGTCTGCAATCACTGATAGTGGCGACACGCGGGTCCAACGTATACTAACGGACCGCGGCCGATTTAAAGGCTACCACCTAGCAAGTGTGGTGTCTGGCGGTGACACCACATTCCTCCCCCGCAAATCGGCGTACGGTTGTGGCATAAGGCTTCCGCCCCCCGTGGGGAGGACCCCATGTTGACGTATGCGACTAGGTGGGGAGCCTAACAACAGCCGAGGCTGTGCCACCCGCACCCTGCCATTCGGACCGCGGGGAGCTAGGAAACGCCTGAAAACCTGCTCCAGGGTGCACGCCAACATGCGGTGTATGCGCACGTAGAGAGACAGGAGGGGCCGAAGGGTCGACCTCCATCGGGCCGGGGCACTCGACGGGCGAAGACGACATATGGTCCGGAGCGGGCAAGAGTTCCATGTCGGAGGACAACTGGTCACGGGAAGCGATCAGCAGCGCGTCACCCAGGCAGGCTCCCGGTGGTTGCAGCGACGCGTCCACTGCGGGCGTCGCCGGCGGGAGAACAGGCGGCGGCGGCGGCGGCGGCGGCGCGTCGCCATGGGGCAAAATGGAAGGCAGCGTCGGTAACACCTAGGGCTGAGGCAAGCCAGTAGTTGGGTCCCCAGGGCGCTGACCGGACGGCACCGTCGCTGAAAGCAGACGGGGAGCGGCAGATCCCGTGCGACGACAGGGGCGCAGCTGATTGAGATGCCGACGCACCTCACCAGAGGCCCCCAAAACCAGATACATAGCGCGGCCGAGGCAGCGAAGAATGCGCCCTTCGAGCCAACGCCGTGAACCGCGATAGTGGCGGTAGTAGCCTGGAGCAAAAGCAGGTGTCTGCCGCTGCACAGGAACCGGATGCGGCGGATGTAGCAAAGACATCAAGATTCGATGATGGCGACCGTGGAGCAACTCAGCCGGCGAGCGACCATCTCGGGGCAGAGAGCAATACGAGGACAAAAAGAGCAATAACGCGTCCTCCCGAGAATGCGACTCATTCAACTTCAACATCTGGGACTTGAAAGTCCAGACCAATCGTTCAGCGGCACGGTTTGACTGTGGCGAAAAGAGCGCGGACGTCAGATGTTGAATACCATTGGCCTTGCAGAATGACTGAAATTCTGCGGACATGAATTGTGGGCCATTGTCTGAAACAATAGTCTGTGGAATACCTTCAACGCAAAAGATAGCGGATAACGCTTGGATGGTGGCAGATGAAGTCGTGGAAGACATCCGGACAACAAAAGGAAAATTACTGAATGAATCTACTACAACCAACTATCGAGAATTCCAGAATGGACCAGCAAAATCGATGTGTAAGCGTTGCCAAGGGGAAGTGGCTTTTGGCCATGCAAAGAATTTCCGCCGTGGTGCTGATTGGTGTTCGGCACACACCATGCAAGAAGAGCACATATTCGTAATCGCGGCATCGATTCCGAAATAAGTACAGTGCTGACGAGCAAGTTGTTTCGTTCGCACTATACCCCAACGTCCTTGGTGGAGAAGCTGTAAGACAGAGGACTGTAACGAACGTGGGACCACGACCCTGGACTGAACATTATCAGAACGCAACAGCAAAACACCACGTCGTACAAAAAGTCTCTCCCGGTGAGCAAAAAATCGGCAAACCAACGGATGCCCGATCCGTGACTTTGACAAGGGCCATTGAGTAGCAACGAAACGCAGAACGGTAGCAAGGGCAGGGTCGGCAGCTGTGGCTGTAGCTACACGACGAAAATCAATCGGAAACGATTCGACCACGTCATCGGTTTCCGAATCAATGAATATGCAAGCAAGTTCGGAGGAATCGAATGCTCTATCCCCAGCAACAGGCAAACGGGACAACGCATCGGCATTTCCGTGCTTAGCAGTGGACCGATACAAGATATCGTAGTGGTACTGCGAGGGGAAAATAGACCAGCGAATGAATTTCTGCGCTGTACGTGGAGGTACAGGCTTGGTCGGATGAAAAAGCGATGTCAAAGGTTTGTGGTCTGTGATGATGGTAAAGTGACGACCATACAAGAAATCATGAAACTTTGTAACACCAAATTCGAGAGCCAATGCTTCTTTCTCGATCTGTGAATAATTTCTTTGCGCAGACGAGAGCAATTTGGATGCAAAGGCAATAGGGCGATCGTGCGAACCATCTTTGTGCGCAAACACAGCACCGATCCCGAAATCCGATGCATCCACCATGAACAAAAGGGGCTTCCAGGGATCGAATGACGCGTTCGCATTCCGTCGTCCAGATGAACGGAACACCTTTACGGCGTAAGCGACGAAGCGGAGCTGAAATGGAAGAGGCGTGTGGAACATATCGGTGACAATAGTAGATTTTTCCCAGCACACTCCGTAGCTGCTTCAAATTCTGCGGCGAAGGCAAGTCTTGTATGGCACGAAGGTGCGTGGGACTGGGATGTATGCCTTGGGCATTGAGTACATGTCCCAGATATGGCAAATCACGAGCAAAAAACACACATTTGTCCTTCCGCAAGCGAAGACCATTTTGTCGCAAGACCTGAAATAATGTTCTGAGATTGGCCAAATGTTCTTCTTCCGTCTTTCCAGAGATCACAATATCGTCCAGATAGTTTGCTGCAGTAGGGACCAACGCACAAACAGTTTGTAGATACTGCTGAAACAATGCAGGGGCGGATGCACACCCGAATTTCAGTCGTTTGAATCGATACAAACCAAGATGCGTGTTAACCACCAAAACGCGCTGGGATTCTCCGTCCGCCGGTATTTGCGAGTACGCATCTGCGAGGTCCAACTTCGAAAAATATTTACCCGGGCACAGTTTGTCAAAAAGATCTTTCGGGCAGGGTAAAAGAAAAGTTGCAGTCACTAGTTGTGGATTCACTGTTACCTTGAAGTCCACACAAAGTCTCAATTTTCCCGAAGGTTTTGGCAAAATTACTAAGGGTGATGCCCAGAGAGAAGCCTGCACACGTTCAATTACACCTTGTGATTCCAAATCGTGTAATGTTTTTGCGACCTCATCACGCAATGCGTGGGGAACACTGCGCACTCTGAAAAATTTCGGTTGCGCGCTTACTTTCAGTTCCAAATGTGCTTTATAGTTCTTAGCGCAACCAAGGCCTGGTGCAAAAATGTCTGCAAATTCTTCACAGAGACGAGAAACAATGTCTCCACAAAAAGTTAAATGTCCTGCTGACAACAAGAGCGACTGTCGCGTGCAACGTGAACTGACACTGGTACAAAATCACTTGCGACTTGACCGGAGTGCCGGCGACGTCGACGCACACTATTTGTGGGACGAACACAGTCACTGTTAGAGAGAGTGGCATTGGGCAGAGTGGAATGAACTACATGAATTTCCATGGGCGAAGTTTCGGAAGCCTGAGTGTCCTTGGTTCAATTCCGATTCCGGCGCGAAGCAGAGGGCCTGGAATGGTTTTGAGTTTCCGATCTGATCTTTTTCTGGGAAACACTCTGAAAATGTGCTTTTTTATTACAGTAAAAGCAAATAGCTTGGCGGGACGGGCAATTCTCACACGAATGTCTAGTAGCACACCGCGGGCGTGATTTTAGCACTGCATTTTCTTGCCGGCACGGTACACGTGGCTGAGAGCTTGGCGGCGGTGGCGCGGCCGGGCACGAGGACTGTTTACTGTTCCGTGCAGCTCGCCCGGCGGGCCGGTTAACCTAACACACGGGTGGCGAAGTTACAAATGATACCTGAGCAAAGTGAAGTGTGTCCTGCCGATCCAATATGTCCATCACTTGTTGAAGGGAGGGATTGACTAGTTTCAAAATCTGTTCCCTTATACGAACATCAGAAACGTTCTGTGCAATTGCATCACGTACCATAGTATCTGAATAAGGGAGTCCACATTGACACTCAAAAGCACAATCCCTAGTAAGGCCTTGCAAGGTTGCAACACTATCCCGATTAGTCTGACCTGCCGTACGTTTTGTACGAAAGAAGGTATACCATTTGGCAACTAAATTGACTGATTCTTTGAAATATGCGTCTAATGCAGCCAAAATTTCGTCGTAGGACAGATGTGCTACGTCGCGTCGGGGAAATAATTTGACTATTACATGGTATGTGGGCACCCAAACGGAGGACAATAAAGAAGGCTGCAGCTCGTTACCTTGAATTCTGTAGGCGGCGAGATGGAATCCAAATGGGCGTGACCACTCCGTCCAGCTTTTCAGTGCAGCATCAAAAGGACGAAAAGTTGGTGCAAAAGTGTGTTGTGGCTGCGTTAGCGGTGGAGCGGCGGCCGCCGCATCGTTTTGCATTGCACGTTGACCCTGGACGAGCTGTCCAAGGGCATCCAGTAGGGCCTGCGTCTGCTGATTCCGTAAGCGATAAAATTTGGGCAGTACTTCTGGAGATGGTGGCGAAGCCATTACACAAGTAAATCAGGGCAGTATAGTTACGAACGTGGTGTTGCCTCGTCGCCAATGTTGTGGGTTGGCAGGAGAGCCAACACCGGGTACTAGAGGTAGCCGAAAGGCACGCGTTTTAGCTCATGCAGGCTGGCGTGAGGTCTAGAACAGAACAAGGAAATTAGACTTTAGAAAAACGGACGTAGCTGGTGGAATACTTAACTTTAATCCATTAATGATGAGCGTCGCTCTTGACGGTACATGATTACAGTATCAATAGTAACTGGTACTGGCGCCTTGCTAGGTAGTAGCAAATGACGTAGCTGAAGGCTATGCTAACTATCGTCTCAGCAAAGGAGAGCGTATTTTGTCAGTGAACCATCGCTAGCAAAGTCGGTTGTCCAACTGGGGCGAGTGCTAGGAAGTCTCGCTAGACCTGCAATGTGGCGGCACTTGGTCTGCAATCACTGATAGTGGCGACACGCGGGTCCGACGTATACTAACGGACCGCGGCCGATTTTAAGGCTACCACCTAGCAAGTGTGGTGTCTGGCGGTGACACCACAATTACCTTTGCATCTGTCGATTTAGTTCCGTTAAGAGCGACGTGTTGGGTTCTATCTGCAAGAAAGTCTTGAAGCCAATCGCAGGTCTGTTCCGATATTCCATAAGATCGTATTTTTTTGCATTAAAGGACAATGCAGGACGGTGTCAAATGCCTGAAATCAAGGAACACGGCATCAGCCTGATCGCCGTTGTCTACTGCGCTGTGGATCTCATGGAGGAACAGAGCTAGCTGAGTTTCGCAGAACCTCTTTTCGCGGAATCTATGTTCATTTTTATAGAGGAGCTGTTCATTTCCCAAAAACGTCATAATTTTTGAACATACGTGTTGAGATTGAACATGAATAGATGTGTACGACAGTAGTCTAATGGGAATACATATCTTTACCTAATGCAATCTTTCGGAACCTTGATTAATGCGACACCATCCTTGAAGGTATCGTTATTGAGCACCCAAAATCCGACTGAAGCACTTCCGTAGCGATTAAAGCCCGTTAGCGTTTATCCATTAGGCATGGTCGTCAAAATAATAGCAATAGAAAACAACAGTAGCCAATTAACAATGGCAAATTTAATCCTGATGTTTCAACTGCACTGTTACTAAGACTTCTCGAGTATGTTAATTTGTCACTTTTTCTGTTTCTAACCTTATATCATACAGTATGCGACTAATGGAGTAACTGTTATCATATTTTTACTTTTTTTAGTCTCATTTCATTCAGTTAGAGGCCTTTTGTAAATGTTGGGTTGAAAATTGTGCTGGTGCGTTTTACGGGAAGTTTCCCACATAAGTGTACAACTCTGAGTGCGGTAATTGACCACGTGTAGAGGGGCCATGCATGAGGCGCCTAAGGCTACGCCCATATCTTTTGGCACGTAACATTAACTGCATAATAACGTGAATTCACGATATGTACGGTATGATCGACACCGGAATCATTGCATCACTGGAGTTCCTGGAAGATCACAACTGTGTGCTGGACCGAGGCTCGTCGGTTCCCTGCCTTCGACAGCGATTAGGATTTCCCCGCCTGCCTATCGATATGCAGGAAATGCGAGATATACTGAGGCTCTATAGCGTGGCTGCAGCTTGCTGCAACGAGGGCCCCACTGTTATTGAAGTAAACGTCATGCAATAGTGGAGTGGCTCAGCTTGCCTTTGTTTTCGTTTGTGATTCACATCACTTCCTGCTTTTTTTGCGCACACTTACGACAACTCTGGATTTAGATTTTGACTAACTGTTCACCTTGTGAACTCCGTCCTCATTGACCACGGGGACCGCATTTTTGTTCCGCTGATCTCTACATTACAGCCCCTGCGAGTGATAAAACTGTCGAGAATTCTTCCGGGTTTTATGGCCGTGGCCCATGGAACTCTGCCATCCCTGATGTTTCGTCCAAAGCTACGTTGTCGGACGTGAAGAACGCCCTAAATACTGTGGAAAGTGGGCGTGGTCAGGACTTCACGTATTAGCAGAGATAAACATTGTCAAGGATAAAATATAACTATCGATCATAGTACGCCAAAGATAAAAACTTCTCATCGATTCTGTAGCGCCACTGTCCATATATCGCTGAGTTTCATAGCTTCTTCATTTCTGTTAAAATTATCCCCATGTTTACATATTTCGATGGCTTCCCTATATAGCCGTGAATAATATTTCGTCATAGTACATAAAACTTCAATTTCGGAAAATTTCAGTACGTGATCACCCGACTGAGAAGCGTGTTCCGCCACGGCTGACTTGTCTGTTTTCTTTAGGCGACAAAGACTTCAACCATACATTCACACTTCTCTTTGTAGTTCTCAGCTGCTGAAACATCCGGTAGTGAAAGCCTTCATTGTATGATAAAACTATGTTCTACCTACGCAGGCAAGGATAGAAAAAAGTGACGAAGGCTTTCTCACCATACAAATATTCAATGTCTAATGTAAATTATGAATTCATAAACAAGTGGGCAGCAGCAGAAAAAGCATGAGAAACCGTCGAAATTCCAACAGCCAGAGCAGACGCTGCTGTTACAACGCCTGAAAAACCAACAACATTCTGCATCTGCGCGAACAGCATCATTCCGTTCGCATCAGTCATTCACTTGCATCGACGATTCAAAAGAGGGCTGGAAGGCTTGTTTACGAAGGTCTGTTTACGTCATCCTGTTATTCACTGGACGGCGAGTCAATTAACTCATCCTGAGCGTCAGCGTGCACTCTTACTGTCTACTAGTAATAATGCTCCTTTATGTTACTTGAGGATCTCGACTGGGAAGAGTGTATCACAGACATATGACTAGATTTCTCCAAGCAGTTTGACCATAAATTTCTACTAAATAAGCAAAAGGCAGTTTGAGTCTTAGGTAACGACTGATTCCGATCATACCTGTCACATATTGTAGATAGAGCAGAGATAACACAAACCTCAAATCAGGCGATGCTTTTAGTGAAACACTTGTCAAAATCAAAGTACATTGCTATAGAGGTTCCCCACAGTAGTATGTTAGCACCAATATATTTCTCTATACACACCAAATACTTTCCTACTAGTGTAAATAGTGCGGGAAATATTCTCTTTGGGGTTAACAGTCATATTAGTCTTTGAGAGAAAACTTACAGAGAAAGGAAATGAATCCCTCAAGGAAGTCTATAATTACGCGTTATGCAATGAAGTTACGCTGAACTTCAAGGAAAACAAAGGCCAGAAAAAAACACTGTTAATGTCAATGTAGTTGTACCAAAAAAAATGGTTCAAATGGCTCTGAGCACTATGGAACTTAACTTCTGAGGTCATTAGTCCCCTAGAACTTAGAACTACTTAAACCTAACTAACCTAAGGACATCACACACATCCATGCCCGAGGCAGGATTCGAACCTGCGACCGTAGCGGTCGCGCGGTTCCAGACTGTAGCGGCTAGAACCGCTCGGCCACCTTGGCCGGCGTAGTTGTACCGTTATAGGCTGCATAACAAACACGAAATTTATAGTAATGTTAGTTTGTCACTAGGAATGGCGTGAAAACACAAAGGAATTTGCAGACACAATGTCGTCACTATTCTTCTGGGAACAAATATATAAAATATCAGAACAGTTTTCGAACTACCAAAAAAATGGCAATAGAAATGTTAACCAGAAATAGCAATGGGTCTCATTGCCGAGATATTTTGAAAAACATCTTGTGGTTACATTTAGGGTTGGTTTGATTTGGGGGAGGAGACGAAACTGAGAGGTCATCGGTCTCATCGGATTAGAAAAGGATGGGGAAAGAAGTCGGCCGTGCCCTTTCAAAGTAACCATCCCGCCATTTGCCTGAAGCGATTTAGGGAAATCACAAAAAACGTAAGTCAGGAAGGCGGGACGCGGGACTGTACCGTCGTCCTCCCGAATACGAGTCCAGCATGCTAACCACTGCGCCACCTCGTTCGGTTTACATTTAGAAATCATATATGAACCTTGATAATCACTTCACAAACATCTATGTCCATGACGACGGAACAAGGTCTAGAACGAACTTATATTTGCAGAGAAAGAATAAATAACAAATTCAAAATCACATTTCCCACTGTTAGATGAAATGTTGCAGTAAATATTCTGAGGAGCATAAAGAGATTTCCAAAACAAACTTAATTAGAAAACCGTATAAACGACATTCTGAGCAATACATTTTGTACCATGAATGACTACTTACACAGGAAAGAGTGGCAGTGCCGTAAAAAACTGAACGTAAGTAAAAATAATGAATAACGCTTTTTGAAAATGGACACAGTTTTTGAGCGTCTTCAGACCGTTATATTAAGATGGTAGGCGATGGTCGAGAATAGAACGAGTGTTGTAACTCCACGAACGTTAACTGCAAGTTGACGTTGGTAAAAAACTGACCGATACCCCTTACCATCAAAATCAATGTTTTTCGATCAAAACTATTTGTATCCATTTTTGAAGTACGTTTAGCTAGGCCGCTGTTCTCCACGAGAAATATTCTAAAAAATTACTAATACAGTAGTTTGTTACACTTGAAAAACACAGTTTTGCGAAACTGTGATGTTTTTATTGAGGGAAGTTATCCTCCTGAGTAATCTTTCTTTTATTTATGAAGTAAAAATCTTATTTCATGAATTTTAGTTATTAGTTAGCTTCACTCTCTTGGGCATTTTCAAGCTGCTTGGTAGTGAAACAGATGACAGAAGTTACAGCAGCTCATTTTCTACACTAGGTAGCTTGAAAATGCCCAAATTAGCTGATAGAGGGAAATCTTGAAGTAAAGTATTTATTTCAAAAATAATAACAGCTTACGCAGGACAATGGCTTCCCTGAAGAAATTTGCAGCAACTGTTGAGCCATACATGCGAAGAACTACTGAATGAGGTATTTTTCTAGAAAACTTTACACCAATTCTCTGCAGTGGATAATATGTACTAATCTCTTATACTTCTCCTGAGCTCTGCATGTCGCTCATTATGGAGGGATGCTGTCTCAGCACTTCAACCTAGTAAATGAAAATTTGCGATACACAATACGGAAAACAAATGTCATAGTCATGATACTGCCATGATTGTAGCTGACAGTATCTGTGTAATATGTACAGTAACTGGTGCGAAAACGGGCTGTGGAGCACTAAATATTTCCATTAAAAGAATTTATGAACAAAACAGTGTTGTATCCTACGAGGAAACCGAATTAGGTTTTAAAAAACAGGTCGTGT
Organism: Schistocerca serialis cubense; assembly: GCF_023864345.2. Classification (NCBI taxonomy): domain Eukaryota; kingdom Metazoa; phylum Arthropoda; class Insecta; order Orthoptera; family Acrididae; genus Schistocerca; species Schistocerca serialis. Next base: position 443,158,236 of record NC_064641.1, on the reverse strand, counting down.
ATCAAACTTAATATCTATTCGGAAATCTTTATTTAGATCGTATATGATTTCCTCATATGATTTTACGTAAATGACGGTCTGGATCCACCTGTTTGTCTAAGCCAGTCTAACTGTCTCATCCTCGTCAAACTTCTACTACTACTACTACTACCTACATCATTCTAACAACTTTCACCGTCCTGGTATATCCTATTTCCGATGGCAAGAAAATGAATTAGCGAATTTAAAGCTATGTTCCAGTGGTTGTTATGACAAGCCTTTTTTTTATAGCTTGATGCTGTCGATAAACGACTCAATTGAAATACAGTTACGATCGGAAACAGAATTTTATTGTTTCACCGTGACCGGCGGACTCTATTGAAGCTGTGTTTGATTTACTGCAACACACTGGGAATGCGAACGATTTCTGTCATTTTTAACAAAAATACCATGCAAACAAACGGATCAGTCACAGGTAACTCTATAACGTGGGTCCTCCATTTTATCGAGTGCCAGAACAATACCAAAAGCCCGCGTACAGTTCGTTGCCCGCAGGGATCACTGACCGATAGACAGCGCTGTTGAGAGTGGCTATTGCGAGCAATAACTGAACGAGAAATGTGATATTGACATCACTTACTGAAACTTGTCGAGTTTAAAATTCGTGCCAACTTCATGTTCCAAAAGGACCTTGTAGTAAAAGGTCCTGGCAGATTAAAACTCCGTGCTGGAAGGGACTCGAAACCAGTACTCGAGTGTCGCGAGTTCCGCTGTTGCTAAACAATCCACACTTATCCAAACAGCCCAGTCGGTAACCGTATTGCGCGAAAAAAGTGAGGTGTCGGGTCCAATATCTGGTCAGGATCGTAGTTTTAGTACGCCAGGACGAATCAACACAGAGCATACCACTCTACGGAGCGAAAAATTAATTCCGAGAACCACGTAGTGCTTGGAATTCTTTTTTTCTCCTTCAGTTCTTGCACCGTCGCAGAATGGAATTCTTAACAGTAAATAATCGAAAGAAATTTTTGTTGCATAGTTTAGCAACGTATCACCAGAAACTCTAAACATAATCTTTTAAACATTTCGTGCGTCGACCATAAGTAGTATATAAATCAGAGTTCTGCCCCATAGAGCATATTGGATAAAAAATTCCAGGATATAAACCAAGATTCTGTTTTCGCCGTATCTCCCAACAAAAAATGTATCAATACCCACAAAACCAAATTTTCTTTTAATTAGAAGAATTAATTATTCAATTAAAATTTAATATTAAAAAATTAAATTTAAAAAGTTCTAAAATTTATTCCAATTCAGTAATGTGAATAGAACGATCTTTATTTTATTTTTACGCCAATATATAAAATTAAATCAAATAATTTTCTCTAATTTATTGTCGTCTTCTAAAAAGATTTTTGCATAACGATCCAGAAGAGTAACTTTATATTTATCATCTAAAAGTAATAAAACTTTTCGACCATATTTAGTAGTCAAAATTCCAGCTTTTTAAATATTACAAGATTCTTTTAGCTCTGATAATTTAGCGAACACTTCTGCACAAGCATTACTATAACTGTTAAGTTAGTTACAAGATATTCAATTCTATAAATTCTGTTGACTTTTTGTTTCATTTATACAGACAAAATTTAAGTTTTCAAAAATTAAGACGTATAGAGAAGAGAAAAGAGAAGAGAAGAGAAACTCAACATTTTAATTTTTAAAAATTTAAATTTTCAGATTGTTAAAATTTACGAAGTTAATCCAGATAAAAGGAGTCACATAGCTATGCTTTCAACTACCCAGTTTCAACTGCTTTTTTGAAAACATTTAAAATTATTATTTTAAATATTTTAGCTATAAATAAAATAAGGTGAAAATGTCAAAATTTTAGAACTATTTTATAAGAATAAAATGCATTACCAAGAGAGAAGAGAAAAATCAAATACTTTCTTAGGCAGAGAATTCCAAGTAGAATGTTCAGATTTAATTTTACTTAAAACGGCTGTGTAAAAATGTTTAAAAGGCATAAAAAAACGTAGTAGAAAGAGACATATAAATTTTTTAAAAATGGAATTAACAAATGTTATAGGGAAGAAAACGATTCGGATTCTAGCGAAGAAAGTGAAACAGATAAAAAGAAATATTACAAAGACTCATACCCATTTCCACAAGAACAAGCTGTAAAAGAGCACAATGGTGGACAGATTTATAGAAGGTAGATTAAATTTTTGTTTGTTGTTAATTTTACCTGTTGTTTTGTTTGTTTAATATCTATAGGGATTAAATTTTGTGTCTCCAGCATCCCATAAGGACTTTCCTTAAGAAAAAGGAAGACCGATTTTTATTTTAAGAATTGTTAAGGTAGCTAGGACAATCAACGTTGGTAAATATGATCAATTTGACGATCAACATACGATCAACATTGGTAAATACGACAATTTGACGATCAACGTTGGTAAATATGATCAATTTGACGATCAACATTGGTACATATTATCAATTTGACCATCTGACGTTGGTAAATACGATAAATTTCTCGATCAACGTACGATCAGCGGTGGTAAATATGATCAATTTGACGATCAACGTACGACTGAACAACAATGAACTACAAATAAAAAATGACAATCGATAAATAAAGCGCTATCAACTTAGGTATCAATCTAATAAAAGGAGGGAGGTTATATAGTGTTGTCAGTAGAAAAGCAGCAACAGCGGCCTTGGTCGGTCAATAGAGCTCAGAGATTTAGTCTTTAGATCTCACCTAACAAATACATATTAGAGAATTTCAATCGTTCTAAAGCTGCTCACGTCGACTTCAGTGATCGTGGACATGCGAAGGAACAGCTTAACTAAGGTCATACAGACCTCATGTAACGTGGGACAGAGATCGTCGACCATTTCGGGGACTGGTTGTAAGAATTTGCATAGTATCAGCAGAACGAATCACTGATGAGATCCAATGTGCTACCAGCAGTCCAGGTAGCACAGTGACTGGACGTAAGGCTCCTCATAAGCCACAAGTATCCGTAGGCTATGATGAGCGACGCTAGAGGTGGTGTAATGGGCGACTCCACAGGGCAGGTGATGACTGGAAACGAATGTGGTCCCCTTACTGCAAGTAGGAACGATCTAAATCGGAGGGGTATGAATACATTTTACAGTATTTTTCAGTGCATACAGTAGAGGAACAGTTCGTTGTAGATGACTGTTACACTATAACAATGCACCCCAAGCGGTTTCCGACGGCCGTTGTGACCAAGCGGTTCTAGGCGCTCCAGTCCGGAACAACGAGGCTGCTTCGGTCGCAGGTTGGAATCCTGCCTGAGGCATGGACGTGTCTGATGTCCTTAGGTTAATTAGGTTTAAGTAGTTCTAAGTGTAATGGACTGATGACCTCAGATGTTAAGTCCCATAGGGCTTAGGGCCATTTGAAGCCAAAGAGGTTTCCTTGGTCAATGGCGTCGCTGAAATGAATTGGCCGGTCCTTAGTTACTAACCTATTGTAACATCTGTGAGCCGCATTATTGAACCCAGTGGCCCACATCAGAGCCTTCTCTTGATTCGGCTCTTTCGGAAGAAAGGGCTGCCATTTATCGACAGGCACTTGGGACACCTCGTTGAAACTGTCCCGGATAGTGTACGTCTGTCATTTAAGTATATAATTACTGTCGTAGTAGGCTCTAACAAGGACAACTTTCTATCCCCATCAACGATTTAAAAAACAAAGCTACTAGTGTGCCACACATACCTAAACATAATAATTAAGGTACTGTAATCCATAGAGCATTTCTCTCTGCAGATTCATTTAAGACTGTAAGCACCAGAAAATGGCACTTTGTCGAAGACAGATGCTCGTGTGAAGTAAATGACTTATTATAACAGAATCTACTTGGAGAATGGAATAGTCTACAAATAAATTTGTGTCTGTGGCATCCGATGTGAAATCTATGTGCGTGTCACGTCAAAAAAGGCGAGAGCGAGAGAGACAGAGCGAGGAGACCAAAGAAAACACGTATCATTTGATATCAGAACTGCATGTCGTTTAACCCTTTCGGTCACGAATTATTTTTGTCCCGTAAAAGAGGTCATGGCTTTGGTATCCAGTTCTCCGAATTAAATTATGATTTTTCAGATGTATAAAATATTCCGAGTGCCCCCAAGTGGCGATACAACGCGTCCCCGAGGACATTGTCTTCAAGTGGGTGCAGTATAAGTCGAAAACTCAAAGTATTTTATTTTATTTCGTCAAAATACATAAATTACACAAAGCTTACTTAATGATTATCCCGGTAAACTATGGTTTTACACTTGTGAAGAATGATAATCAAAGAAACATTTTTTTCTATTCAGACGTAAGTGAATGTTACATTTACGCAATAAAATTTGGTTTTGCCTTTGCAAACCGGTTTCTTGCACCTGTCAAATGATTTTTTGTTACTGACCACTGGAAGATGCCCAAAGTTGTCCAAACGAATATCAGCTTCTGGACGAATTTCCGCGTTGACTCGTTTTGAAGTACTTGGAGATGGCATTGCACTCTCACTAGTGGTACACCCCCTTGTCCTGGCAGCTGGATTATCTATTTTTGTCAGTAATTTGACCACAGTGGCCCTAAAGTGCAGCAAAAGAAGTGTCTTATTTTTAGGAACAACTAATTCTGATGAGTTTTTCTTGTTTAGTCCATGCACTTACACATGCAATATCAATTGCGTGAACAAACATGGCTGTCGAAAATCGTGTTTTGTTTCAAAAGCTGTCTTCGGCTCTCTTGGGCTAAGGGCCCAATACGCGTGGTTGTCGCCTTGCGATGTCCGGACGCAAAGCACGTGAACAGACACCAGATTTTCCAATCTGGACATTCAAAGCTACCGTTCAGTCTGTTACGATTAGAATGGGTATTTTCCTTATTCAGCTTTAGGCTGGGTGCGCTGTAACGAATTCTTACGCAACAGTAACATCCTCGCTGCCAACGCATTGCCGTTTGCATGGGAAGAGTGTTTAGTGATTATCTCAGTATCACTTATCATGCAGTCAGCGGTCTTTGCGTCTAGAATACTCAATTTACTGTATACCGTATGGTATAAAACGTCTAACATTCCTTCCATCATTGTCCTCTTGTTCAAAATTATCGCCAAGATCATAGGATAGATCGTCAATTTCAGATAAATTAGGGAGCTCTATAACTTCTTCTTCTGTAAGTGGCCTTCTTCGTCTTCTTACACTCAGGACATCGTGAAATCACCGTAAGATCACTAAAAAGATAGCGAATTAATGTCTTAAATTTCTATGCTATTACAACCTTCCAATCACAATGTCCTCATTTGGATCCATGTATAAAGTTATAAACACGTCTCTAACCTTTGGTTCTGAAAGACAACTTTGGTTTTCACCTTCAAGAATGCACCTTTCTATGCAAAAATAATTTTTTTTTTCCTTAACTCAGAAGAAATTAACTGGCTGATGGAAGGTACAAAGATTACTCCTGGGCAGCGTCCATGCGACTGCGCGCTCAGTTTTGTTTTTTGGTAGCACAGATTGACAGGAGATGTCGACACTGTTCTCAAATAAACTCTCTGCTTGTAACAATATGAGGATAACAATCACAAAGTTAAAATTTAATATACTAAGCATTTATTTGGTATGTCCTTATATGAGGGCTGCATGACCGAAAGGGTTAGTGAAAATTTCATCACAGCGCCTGGCGTCCGCGCGTTGGCGCCGCGGTGTGCGGGAGAGAAGCACCCCTCCCTGTTGCCGGCTGTCCCTAAGCTCCTATCCGCTCTGCGCTGCTTCCCCCGGTCACGGTGGACCGTTCCCCTCGTCGCCATGTCCGCAGGCTGCCTGTTTCCCGGACCGTACAGCGTCGTCGTCGTCGAGGCTCGTAAATATTTCATGCCGGCCTCTGGCGCATGCGGAATCAAGTATTTATCGGACGCGGTGTGAGGCAGACAGTAAACCTGTCCGCACGGCGCCCGGCGTCTGTTAGGGTCGCGAAGCCCTGTAATGGAAACTCAGCGTCCCGCACCCTACTGCGGGCCGTAATCACCAGTGGGCAGTCACAGAATCCAAATGGACCTGCGGACGTACGCGAGAGGGTGAGGTCAAATGTATGAATACTGAACGATTTTCCCCTACATTTGTATGTAAAATGTTGAACAGGATTACCGACACGAGTCAATAGCGTCACAGAAACGTCGCTCTATTTCGAATTAGTGTCTGCTCTTCATTTTTCAGGCAATAGTTTCGGATTTTGGTGAAAGAAGCGCATTATTAAGAGTCACTATACACAGAGTGCCGAAGTCATGAGGATGCGGAGCAATGGTATTTTTACTGTCAACTGCACACTTCGTTGATCACCGTCGCAGTTCATGCATCCATAGGATTCTACAAGAAGAATCTAAATCGTTACGTAAATCTGATGAACAGATGCTGAGTCGAAATTTTTCTATACCACACAGAGTAAGCATCCTCAGAAAGTTTTACTTCATGGAGAGGGTCTCAGGCAGCAACAGCAATTACCACCCTTATGCAGTGTTTCACTAACAGATGTGATCGGTATTGAACAGAATAGGCCATCAGTCAACTAAATTACAACGCTTTAAAGTGCTGAAGTCTAGTCGGAGTCAAACCAAAAACTGTGTAACTCTTAAAAGGAGTGTTTTCTTCTGTAAACTTGAAGACAAAAACATGTACGATCATTAATGGGAACGAATTTACAATACAAGAACGTATCAATATTAAAGGTAGAGTAGTAACAACTGGAAAGCATTACAAGAGATTTCAGTGACGCTGCTGCCAAATACAAGCCCAATGTCTTATCCACAACACCACCTTATTCTGAGCAGGATCCTCATATTTCATAAAATCCACTATATTTAGCCACTATTAAGAACTTACAATATTAAATATATACCGAGGTGACAAAAGTCATGCGATACATCCAAATATCGTGTCAGACCTCCTTTTGCCTGGCGCCGTACAGCAGCTCGACGTGGCGTGGACTCAACAAGTCGTTGGAAGTCCCCTGCTGAAACACTGATCCTTGCTGCCTCTACAACCGTCCATAATTGCAAAAGTGTTGCCAGCGCAGGATTTTGTGGACGAACTGACCTCTCGAATATATCCCATAAATGATCCGTGAGATTCATGTCGGGCGACTTGGGTGGCCATACCACAATGTTCTTGAAATCAATCGGGAACAATTGTGGCCCGGTGACATGGCAGACTGACATCCATAAAAATTCCACTGTTATTTCGGAAGATGAAGCCAATTAATGGCTGTACATCGTCTCCAATTAGCGGAACATAGCCACTTCCAGTCAATAATGGGTTCAGCTGTACCTGAGAAACCAGTCAGTTTCATATAAACACCGTTATGGACTCATCATCATCTTCCACGGTGCCGTGTTAACCACTAGTGTTTGGAGGTTATGCGCCACACTCCAACCCTACCATCTGCTCTTACCAACTGAAATTGGGACTCATCTGATCAAGCCACGATTCTCCAGTAGTCCAGAGTCCAACCAATATGGTCATGAGCCCAGAAGAGGCGCTTGCAGGCGATGTCGTGGTGTTAGCAAAGGCACTGGCGACGGTCGTTTACTGCCGTAAATAATTCGTTCGTCGTACGTCCCACACTGATTTTTATGGTTATTTCACGTAGTGTTGCCTGTCTGTTAGCACTGACAAATCTACCCAAATGCCGCTGCTCTCGATCGTTAAATGAAGGCCGTCGGCCACTGCAAGGTGATGCCTGAAATTAGGTATTCTTGGCACACTTTTCACACTGTGGATCTCGGAATATTTAATTCTCTAACCATTTCCGAAATGGAATATCCCATGCCTCTGGCTTCAACTTCCAATTCGTGTTCAAAGTCTGCGGCCTTAATCACGTCGGTAACCTTTTCACATGAATCACCTGGGTACATATGGCAGCTCCGCCAGGGCACTACCCTTTTATGCCTTATATACCCGGTACTACCGCCATTTGTATATGTGCACATCGCTATCCCTTGACTTTTGTCACGTCGGTGTAGACGAGAATAGACCAAGGAACTATCATAAGCTATGGGAAAAAAGAGCCAAAGAAAACTTGTGATAACAGAAAGGAGAACGACTGCGATGTTTTAACAGAATTTTAGGACAAATAAAACAAGTGGTAGTGTTAAATGGAGGAAGATATTGCATTTCGTTGAAGAGGAAAGAGTAAGAACCGAGGGAACAGAAAATTGTCATTTTGTAAAATCAATCGTAATTCAAGAGAAAATATTTTTTTGGTGAAAATTAGTATGCTGTGTTTCGTATCACCGCGTACAGCGGGTATCGATAGCAGCGGCGACGCAGAGATGCTCAGTTTCCGGTAGAAAAGTCACCAGCCTGGCCCCCCCACCGCATCGGGACAAGTCAGTCACATGGGCAGCAGCATGTCGCGGGCATAAGGCCTCCCACGGATAGAATGGGTAGTTACTCCATGCTGTACCGGGTGTTAAGTCCATTGCCAAATTGCTTCGTTTAAAACAATCCTGCTTTTTTGCCCTCGCTATTACCTTACGTTCACTGCATATCAAATGATGCTTCTTGCTCTGTTCGTAGCTTCCTCTTTGGTATTGGTACTGTTCATCTGAAGCCTCTTGTACATCTGCAGCAGCACATGCCACTGCTGCAGCACTGACATAAATTGCCCCGGAACTACTAAAACTGCAACAGGAGCCTCAGCAGCACCAGGAACAACCTAAACTGCAGCGGGGGCAACAGCACAAAAGTAACAGCAACATCTCATACTGTAACAAGAGCAACAGCAGCAACAGTAAGAACAGCATGGCGCTATGCAGCAGCCATAGTGTCAGCAGCAACAAACATCAGTCTGTGGCTACGGCTACGCCCAAAACATCGTCCACCAGCTTTGACGAGGCTTCAAAGAGCTGGTAGTTATATCTCCGACGATTTGAACTACATTGTCTTGTTTATAGCATTTCACACAGGGGGAAGTACTTTACTCTCGACATGACCTGTAGACCTAGAAAAAGACCATTGCTTACGTGGCCGAAACGTTGGCTCCACAGGCTTTTCCACAATGTGACGCGGTATCATACCGAGAAGACTTACATGTCAACTGAATCTGGCCGCGGGCCGCAGTAGTCTGCTCAGTTATATTGCTTTACTCCTCTCTTCTAGCAGTCGATTATACGAAATGGTACGGAAATTCCGACCACTCGGAGACATCAATGGTATATATTTCAGTGGCTTACGTGCTCTGATAACCGGACGCGCCTTGTCGATGCCAGTCTAAAGTTTCTTCAGTCTCACAAACAGTTGTACGCAGCCTGGAACTAACAGCACTTGTCATAATTGTAAAGTTTCTTATGTGTAATGGTTGTTTCGTGGTGTAATTTTGCTCCTAGCCCCGGCAGAGGTTCAAATTCAAATGGCTCTGAGCACTATGGGACTTAACATCTATGGTCATCAGTCCCCTAGAACTTAGAACTACTTAAACCTAACTAACCTAAGGACATCACACAACACCCAGTCATCACAAGGCAGAGAAAATCCCTGACCCCGCCGGGAATCGAACCCGGGAACCCGGGCGCGGGAAGCGAGAACGCTACCACACGACCACGAGCTGCGGACCCCCGGCAGAGGTGTCACGTATAAAGCATCCTTGCCTTATTGAAGATCTAAGATCGCTAAATGTTTCGAGTTGGCTACCGTTTCCTCAGGATACCTTCACGTACGAAATTCAGGCATGAAAAGCATCATAATTGCGAGCAGCAGTCAGATGATGAGTCACACTCATTATCTTTTCCTTAAACCCCTATATTTCATCATTCACGATCGTCCGGATCACCGACATCACACGAAAGACTTAAGTACATCCATAATTTAATAAAATTCCTTCAGTGGCAAGAAAATAGTTTTAACAGACCACAAAAACGCTCTTTCCACCTCAACGTTAAAGCGTGTACCCCGAGCCTTAGTGAAGCCTTTGTCGTGCCTAGAGCACGGGCATTTCACAAAAACAGAAACCCACAGCGCAGCGATGTGAGCTTGCAGCAGCGCGGACAAAGCCAGTTATGAGTTAACAAGTCACACTCCGGCTTCGTGTGACAATACAGACTGGTGAAGGTGCATCTTTCCAATGCATCACGTCAGCTAGACAGACATGTAAAGCATCGCAGAAGTTGATGCTGGCTCTCGAATTTCCGTCCAACCAGCGAAGGTTCAGCTGGACACCGGAGCTGCAACGCCATTAATCAATGAGGACACATGTCGGCGGCTCGGCGCGTCTGCTCCGAAGGGCTAGCGAAAGGTCGTGGCTTAGCGCAAAAATACAATTCTTATTCGCGGAGTACTGTCACTTTGAAATGAGTCTCTTGGGGCACATTTGTATGTGGCAGCCGAACATGATTTTATAATCGATGTATGTCTTTGATAGGCTTTATATCGCTGACTGTGGAAGACCACAGACTTAGAGATAAAGCTTCTCATCTGAGAGTATTATAGTGTTGGAGCATAGTTGTAGGTAACTGTCGGTGAGCGAAAGACGGTGGAGTAGGCAGTTTTTTGTGGTGTGCTGCGTGAAGCCACCAAGTCTTAGATTAATGTAGATATGTCAATATTGTCGAACATGGAAGCAGAAGTCTTCATGCAAGCAAGGTTAAGATGTTAAATAATTATGATTTTTGTTTTGCTAGCGTGTTAGTAGAGATGGGTTGGCTCTTAGCTTGTAGTTGTTGAGTAACCCCAGAATGTACGTAAACTGATTTGATAAAAAGGCTAGTTAGATATTTCACTTTTGTAATGCTTCTAAAATTTGTTAACAGAGCTATATTTAAGTTGATGATTTGCATTTATGTCGCATTAGTGAGCTTGATAATACTTGCTGTTTAATTCTCATTGTTTGTGAATCAATTGTAAGTAATTTAATTTCAACTGTCAGATGTATTTGAAAAGACAACCTGCAATATAATTTTGCTGAAAAAGCTCAGTATTAGTAATTCACCATAATCAGTACCACCTCCCAGTCCAGGTCATATATTTTTCGAAGAGGTTGGATTTTCTTAAATGTTCTCGTTTATCAGCCAGAAGAATTACATGTGTGTTTCAAAGTGTTACGGCCAGCACTGCACACAGCTAAGCCTGTAGCTAACATAGTTTTTCATGAGATACCAGAATACAATTGCGTTCCACCGTTGCTCCTTTAGAGGTAAGAAAATTTAATTTATTTGTTATGTACACAGGGACCAAAGTTGTTAGTATTGAACAGGGCCAGAGGATTCAGTGTCTAAGGGGCTGAATGTATATTACAGTGACTGTATTTCTTTATTGATATTGGGAGTTACATTGCCCAAACTGTTCGTACAAGAGTAAGCACACCACTTGCACTTACAACACGCTACACGAAAACTCGAGTTACGTATCGAGTTTTGTGTGTAATCCACAGCTCAGACATTCATTCAACGTAATCACATAGCTTTTGTTTTATTTGTAAAGAACGTTACAACTTTCAGCTAAGTATGGGAGTGTTGAAAGCGTTGTAATGTCCCTATTCGTAGATTCACCTAATGCTGTTAAAGATATTGGATTAGATACCTTCACAACATTTGAAATTAGAAGCAAAAACTTGAAACATCCAAGATAGCTATTTGAGATTCCTCCTTCTTTTTAAATTTTTTATCTCTCTTCTGACTGGTTTGATGGGGCACGCCACAAATTCCTCTCCTATGGTAACCTCTTCATCTCAGAGTAGCTCTTGAAACCTAAGTCATCAATTATTTGCTGGATGTATTTCAATCTTTGCCTTTCTGTACAGGTTTTACCATCTACCACTCCCTCTGGTGTGTTGGAGGTTACTCCATGATGTCTTAACAGATATCCTATCATCCTGTATCATCCCCTCCCCTCTTCTTATCAGTGTTTTCCATATATTCCTTTCTTCTTTGATTCTCAGAGAACCTCCTCATTCCTTACCTTGTCAGTCAACCTAATTTTCAAATTCTTCTGTAGCATAACATTTGAAACGTTTCTATTCTCTTCTGTTATGGTTTCCCCACAGTCCATGCTGTGCTCCAAACGTACATTCTCAAAAATTTCTGCCTCAAATTCAGGCCTTTTTGATGGTACTAGTCTAATCACTATAGTACAGCCTTTTTTTTTATTACTGGTTTCAGAAACCTGCGTTTCCAACTTCGGATCTGTGAAGCATTAGATTTAAATTGTAAGCACAATGGGTTCAGATATAATGGGAGTGATACACCTTTACATAATATGGATACATATACCAAATACTACACCTTTTTGTATACATTTCGGTGAATTTCAACCAGGAGTACATTATATCATGATATAACATAAAAATGTATTTCAAGAACATAAAAACCATAGAATATCGTAATTTCTAGTGTAATACAATCATAACAACAAATGCCATGCTTATTGCAACGATTGTGCATGCTTATGTTTGAACAATATCTGAATGAAGACTGAGATTCTGAAGTAAACAACACAGATGTTATGATCAACCACCTGGCGTCACTGAAGTAATAATTGTCAGAAACACGTCGTATCAAACACTACTCCACAACTGCTATGGAACAGCTGACACTTGCTAATGAACAAATTCCACTTGTTACGGAACAACCAGCAGCTGCTATTTGAACAGCCGACCAACGAAAAGTAGGTAAAAAGCATGTAGAGGGCAAGAAGCATCGAAGCCTGTTCACGAAAGCTCTGTATGCGTATGGCAGTTCATGAAGTTCGGTATTTGACGAAGACTGTTGTGGAACAGATTAGTGTGACATTCCGTGCTGGACGCAAACATTTCTGCAAGATATTATCTGAGTGCTTTCGACGATGGACGAGCAGTTGGACGGCTCGAAGCCGGCCAAAGTCTGTCTACTATGGTTACAATGACGGGTGTGTCCAAAACTGTCATCTCGATATTAAAAAAGGCCCCTGAAGGTGGTAATGCCATGCGGAAGCACGGCGGCGATCGTGGGACACAACACCGCAAGACAATCGATAAATGGACCTAATGGAGAAAAGGAACAGAGATCTCAAGCCTAGGCAGATCGCTACAGACCTTGCAGCCTCTACCGGTACACACGTCTCTGCCAGAACCACTTCGAGGTGATTAAATCAGTCTGGACTGTTTCCCCGGAAGCCTGACAAATACATCTCACTTCAACCGTGCCGTCGGAGAGAAGGAGTTCGTTGGTGTAGGGAACATGTTGGTTTGGGTCAGCAACAGCAGTCCAGTGTGAAGTTCTCCGATGAATCTTGCTTCACTGTGGCAAGTGATTCTGGCCACCAGTTTGTGTGGACAGAGGGAGAGAGAGAGAGAGAAAGAGAGAGAGAGAGAGAAAACACGTTACAGACCACAGAATATTCACGAACGTCATCGGTATGGCTTAGGCGTTATGGCGTGGGCAGGTATTGTGCACAATGGCCGAACAATGCAGTACATATTTTCACTAGGTACCATTGCAGTACAGTAGTACTGCAGAGAGATTATTATGGTTGATGTCCGTCTGTTTAGGTATATGGTAGGTCCCGACCTACCTGTTTGTGGACGACAATATCCACTTACAAAGGGCCGCTGAGATGTCAGACATACAGGAAAGTGAAGGCATTGAACGTATGGGTAGGTCAGCGTAATCGCCAGACCTAAACCCCATAGTGAATGCCTGTGACGCTTTTGGCAGATGTGTTTCTCAACGTACACCACTTGCCAAGCCGTGTAGCTGAAACCTGCTTTGACAGAGGAGTCAGACAATATCTTGCAAGGACAGTTTAACAGTTTGGTAACCACTATGAAGTACATATGCCAAATGTGCATTAGTGTCCAATGAGGGTATATTCCGATATAGACATTTACGTTAGGAGTTTGACTTGTGTCAAACTTGAACGTTATTTATGTATATCGTCCTGCTTTCCCACTTGGTGAATTCTGTACCGTCTTTCATCATAAACATACCACTCCGCCTCGGTTACGTAAGTCCTGTGTGAGCCGTGGCGACTTTAATTTTGGCGGCATTGTACTCGGCTGGCGCCACTATGTAGTTGGGTTGCCGATATCGACCTGGTCATATTTCGCGAGCTAGTGTCTTTGGTCGAGGCGTCTGTTGTGACAGACAGCTGGAGGACACGTAGTTGGGAAGCTGTTGCTTTCGGAGGACTCTGGCTATCCGCTACGGATCTCGACAAGTCGCGAGTGGTTAAATCGGTCGGAGACAAGCCTTGCCGGCTGAATTAAGGACTGATAGCGGTGAGATGCTGGAAGAGCAGCGGACGGCGCGTGCAATCTGGTCAGCTAGTTCCCTGACTACTCTATAAGCTTAAATTTTACGGCACCTCGAACACTGCCTGTACAGATTAAAAGCAATAACACCCCGGTTTGGAATCTTGGAAGTCACAAATCCTACACACCTGAACGGATTTAAGTGTTGTTTCATTTTTTTAATTTATTGGCTACTTGATATAGTAAGGCCACATCTGTGTTGATGTGGAATTGGACTTGTTATATTAACTCGCCTTCGAATTATTACGTGTATAATCATCGGTCAGTGTAACTGATGGTACTTCGTTGTTCCAGGGCATATTCCGTTCAAGAGTACGAGTATTCTCTGGTGTAAATGGATGAAATTAAACTTGTAACATAATCTGTGTCGCTGGCAAGACATCCTTTGTAGGCGAGTATGCCTTAGTCATTGCATCAGCAGGCGGTGATATTTCGTCTTGTAATTTAAAAGTATTTTTATGGAGCGTTAAGCTTGTAATTTGTATGGGTAGTTTCTTCCACGGTAAGTTAAAATTTCCAAATCTTAGGCATTCTCGTCTGTAATATTATTCGCGCAGTAAATGTTCCCTTCCGATATGCTTTGGCAGGGTAGCTTTAGCACCGGAAGACGCGTTCATGTTTTCTGGACCCGGAGCAGAGCCGTGTCTTCTTTCTACTGCGGGAGCACTTCCATCGTAGCTCGACGTCTGTGTTGGACCGCAGTCTCGTGTCTCTACCAGCCGCATCGTGGTAGCTCAAGTAAAGTAAAGTTGATCGTGCGATGGGTGTCACGGCGGTGTGTTGCAGATTAATCAGCAACTCTTAATCTGCCCTATTTGGTGAGTTGAGTAAGCTTATGAGATTTAAGGCGCGTTCTGCAAGCCCGAAGTTCCTTATCACTAAACCTGCTCTTTAACTACTCGTTTCAACCTTGCGCTTTTATTGCTACCTCTGGAGCACATTAAATTTTAAAATCATTTAACTTATCATTGTGAACTGTTGAGCCTATCCAGTTATCCACAGTCATAAGCTAACACCACTCATTGTGAAACTTGCTTGCTTGTTTCCTGTTAGCTGTGATAACCGCCTGCTGTATTTCTCAATTTATCTTTTATTTTGGGCAGTCGTACATTTATATGTCATTGTCACTGTTTCTGCTGGTGTTTAACAGTTGGGAGTCACATTTAAATTGTATGCCTTCCCAGCTTAGCAGGATTCTCTATTTAATTGCTTTTATTGGTTATGGGATTTTTATTAAGACTTTTACATTGGTAAGGGTTTTCCAACGTCCACAATCAATGGCCTGACTTGCTATCTCTTCCGTATATTGTGTGGGCGTTATCCACTTGTGTAACATGTCGCCGATGCTTGGGAACTGTTAGCGCAGTTAGGGGCAGTATTGTAATTCATTTTACTGAAAAGCTCAGTTTGTTGAACCAGCTTGTAGCCACACCTAGTTGGTGTGACTTCTTACTTGTATTTGGGGGCTGTATATTCCTGGTTTCAAGCCCTACTATTAATGGTATAAAATGTTAAAGTTTGTTATTAATTAATTGAGCCTGTTCAACTTTTTAAATGATTGTGAGCGTTGTTATTCTTTTAACAAACTGTTTTTTATTTTAATTATAATGTTGTTGTTAAGCAATAAAGTGTATTCCATGAAACAACAAATGACGAAATATGTGGGTCCTCCTTCCATGTGTCTTTCCTTAAAATTATCCCAAATCTTGTTGTGAGGTGTCACTGTGTTTCATGTCGTCCATCATTGCCTGTGAATATTCCTGTACAACAATGTCTTTGTTCCTTAGCAGTTGTCGAGAGTGTATAAAGTATAAGGCTATAATAAGATCGAAGTATTACAGAATGCAGTTATATAACTCGTCTGTAGATATAACAGGAAGTAATCCAATTCAGAGTAAATTACATTGACATATGGGTCAATAGTCATGCAACTGTTCATCAGTTGACCACCCAGATGAGCTAGGGTTCTACCAGCAGTGTCTGCTCAACGACTGTTCAGCGAACGTTGCTGGGTATGGGGCTCTGCAGCATGAGCCTGGTTCATGCACCCATGCTGACTGCGACGAAGGCTGATATCAGTACGCCAGTACCGCAGCTGAACTTCCACCGAGCGGCGACAGGTGGCCTTTTCAGATGAATCGCATTTTATACCCGATCGGACAGATGTTCGTCGGTGTTTACAGCATGAAACGTCTGAAAGCAATTGGTCCAGGCCGGAGGAGGAGCGCCAGGATGAGATTACCATATTGCCCTGACCACATCCAGTTCTTCGGATTTTAACCGTATCGACAGCCTATAGGATCACCTCAGTCAGGCTGTTCACGCTATGGATCCTCAACCGATAGTCTTACCCCAAGCAACACAAATCGGTCTCCAACAAAATTAGCTGCACAAAAATGGCGTCAAAGCTGTTTCATCAGCAGCATGTCATCAGACATTTAGTCGCCTTAAACAATGTCTGAAAACAGCCCATGCAATGAACTTGCGGTTGATGATCGCGATGGAGGCGTAGTAATATGGGTTTGGAATGATTCTATCTCTCAATAAGTCTGCGCTTCGAAAACAGTTATGACTGCACAACCATATTATTCCGAAATTGAATGAATCAAAGCAGTAAAAACATGCTGCATATTCTTCACCGTAAGTAAAAATTTTTATTTCTTCCTCTTATTCCTTTTCATCCTCTGATGCTGCCATCACCGATCATCGCTTCACGACTGATTGGTTGCGTTTTCTCAGTTCATGATCTGTTTGTCTGACACTCTATTTCCTTCCGTGCTTGTAGATGTGGCGTTGAAGTAATTTCCTTGCTGTTCTGCCAGCTTTACTTTCTTGGTCACTTTTGAAAAGGTCGTATTTAGAAAAAGTTTTTGAAGGACTGCGTCTCCATTTTCGGAGGACGTGTTTGTGTTCCTGTGAGCACCATAAGCTTTAATTGGTGATAGAGTAGACTGTTCTGTAACCGAACTTGGCTAATCTGTTGCTCTGCTTGGCACATAAAAATGTTATTGGCGTCACCTGACACACTGTTAATATCAAAGAGTCTTCAAGCCACTCCACCTTATCCTTGATGTTGACAGTGATGTCATACACCATCATAATCTGGAGTCCTATTATATTTATTGTCCGTTGCCTCCAGAACTTTTATAGAGAGTCGTAGGTATAATGTATATTGTTCCTAATTATTATTTTAAATTGTAAACTTTTTTATATGGAGAAACAATGTGTTTGAGCAACCTGAAGTGGGTATGATGGAGCAGGGCAGTAACTAAGAGAATCGATTCAGAATATTCTAATGGATACACTTACACTTGTCAGACTTCCACATAATACTGAATATTATAAGGAAATACTTAACACTGAAGAATTTCAAATATTTCTGAGCAGGAATATTGGTTTCGTTGTACTCGAAAAATTAGTACGTTCCTCACTATGCGAAAAGGAAGCATACAAAGTTAAACGGCTCTAGTTAAAAAAAAAAAAAAAGCCGTCACAGGCATTCCACCTTTTAACTTCAGACTTGTGTTTACAGCCGAATCTCGACCGTTGATAGTTTAAAGTCTAACATTTATAGGAAATTGGTGCCGAATTATTGGTAATGTTGTGCAATATGTTCAAGCCGCACGGTGTCGACACAATAATACGACCAGAGGCGAGCTTGATCTCGAGTTAAAACGTCACACTCTATTTGGTGACAGCGACCTCACCTTTCATTGGCTCAGTGAAGCATAACCATATGAGGTAGTGTGAATTTTCCTGGGCTGTGATTGGGCGAAGCCCTCGCAAAAGCCGCAAGCTGTCGCTAGCGAAGTTGAGGGGTGGTGGCCAAAATGAGTGGACGCTAGTCTTTGTTCACGGAATCGATAGTTCGTTAAAATGTGTTAATTACTCAGAGATTTATTCATGTAAGTATTAATGACATTATGGAGTTATAAAGAGTAACCAGTATTATTATTCATGAGTGTTAAATATTGACAAAGGAATCTTTGTGTGCGAGGTCGCAAGTTCAGTGTTTTGAAAGTGATGTGTTAATAGTTATGACAGGAAAATATTAGATGCTAATGACTCGCCATGTGCAACAGGAAGGCTACAGAAAATGAGTGTCCGGAGGCGCAGAAATCAAACTTCTGTGGGATGTATGTATTACGCTTCACACAATGGACGTCATCGACATTCAAGAAATGTTCGAAATAAATCATTAAGTTGCACCATGAACATCGAATGAAAAATAGCGCTACACAGGGACCACAAAGGTTTGCAACATCAAGACGGAAGGTGAAATTCTTACGAGTTGCAAAGAGTGATGGATGCTCAGCTAGGTATCCAATCTTCAAGAAATAATATACAATCATATTGGCGCAATGCGGTTATAAGGTCTGATGGAATGTGACTGCATACAACTGAATGCGGAACGACCTGTCCTGGAACTTATAGTGAAATGGGTTATCCATCAGGGCGTGGCTGCAGATAGTGTGATAATATGTTTTATAGGGACGGCTGAATTTGTCCAGTGGCTCCAGGTGATATGAACTGCAAATTCACACACTTCTCAGGAGGGATAGTTTGCTGTATATTGGTATGATTTTTATACACAGACCAAGAATCAGGCAAAAGCAAATTATTGTGAGAAACTGTCGGCCAAAAGCAGCGCTCTTGCTGTAGCTGTAGTTCTCTTACGTCCCTTTTCCCACTCTTGTTTGCTATGACGTAAGTATTCCCTACTGTCCTTGAAAGAGAAAGAATCGAAGGGGCAGAGCACCTCCAACTTCTCGCAGCACGGTTAATAACAGTTCAGTTATTTTACCATCCAGATTAATAGTCGGCATAATTGTATACGAATGCATTAAGGCATTGCTGTTAGCTG
The DNA here is from genome assembly GCF_023864345.2 of Schistocerca serialis cubense. Taxonomy (NCBI): domain Eukaryota; kingdom Metazoa; phylum Arthropoda; class Insecta; order Orthoptera; family Acrididae; genus Schistocerca; species Schistocerca serialis. Next base: position 443,139,094 of record NC_064641.1, on the reverse strand, counting down.
ATCTAGAGGCAACTCTCTTGGTACGACTTATTTCCATATGCATTTCCTCTTCAGATCTAGACTGGAGTCGTAAACGAATTTCTTACTGAGCAATGGGATAAATTTGCTTATCTCATCTACAAATTTTGTGGCCGATTCCGCAGTTTGCTGTGCATCGTCAAGTTGACGCTTTGTTTGAAATTTCGTTATCTTACGCCTTCCAGTTCTGTAGCACTGTCCTGTTATGCAACCATCCTCTGTTTCCCTTGAAATCACTGGAATTTATGTTGCACGCAGTTTGATGTGCGTAACGTACACCATGCACACCCTGTAAATTGTATCGAGTATCCTTGAAATGTGCTAAAACCAGTTTTTTTCGCCGGCCGGGGTGGCCGAGCGGTTCTAGGCCCTACACTCTAGAACTACGCGACCGCTACGGTCGCAGGTTCGAATCCTGCCTCGGGTATGGATGTATGTGACGTCCTTAGGTTAGTTAGGTTTAAGTAGTTCTAAGTTCTAGGGGACTGATAACCTTAGAAGTTAAGTCCCATAGTGCTCAGAGCCAATTTTGAACCAGTTTGTGTAACAAGTACTTCTTGTCCTCCCTCGAAAGTCCATAGTTTTTCTTATGCACTACACCGTCATACTGCTGCAGACTTATTCGAAAACTGTTCATAACTGATTTTTTACTACGTTGCGAATGATCTTCCATGTATGTAATAACGCCATTCCTTTACGGCGTTTCACTGGAGACGGGGACTGTTGGTCCCTGCCCGAAAGGATGATGAACTATATAGCTCTGCACATGTTTTAATATCGCTTTCACTTGTTAAGCAATTATCGCCATCATTGTATTCCTCATGTACATTGTCTGCACTGTCGAGAGTATACGACACCACAAATACCACTGCAACATCTTGAGAAAGTGTAAATTTTTTGTGTGCCACTTCTTTGTCACTCTGCGAAATTCTTTGGATTCCTTTATGATTATTGTTGTAGATATTATACAATGCTTTGTTAGTTGTTTCCATTGCTCTGCTCTGTATCAAAACCACTAGCACTGTAGCACCGTTGTGATCTACTCGTCGACTAAGCAGTTCAGCTACGTTCTGTAGGCTCATGCTGTGCTCACTATTGGATACCTCCAGACCCGCCCCCTGTTTCTATTAGCAGCCAATATTGTGGTTGCATGGTATACTATATGTGAGGCGTCGAATGCTGTAAATACCATTGGTCTTTCGTCACCTTGCCCTTAAGGGGTTCTTTGTGTGCAGTGCTGTGGCAGCACATTTTGAATCCAGAATCGGATATTTTTACACTTAGGATGGAAAAACGATCTGCATCTACAAGAAATAGAAACTGGCACCGCGCCGTAGAATGGCCACGCAGCACGATTTATTGCAGCAGGACACATTAAACAATAAAAATGAAATAAAATGTATGGTGGCCTAGCCCGTGGTAACACCGGTTCCCGTCAGATCACCAAAGTTAAGCGCTATCGGGCTGGGTACCACTTGTTGCGTGACCATCCGGTCTGCCGAGTGCTGTTGGCAAGCGGGGTGCACTCAGCCCTTGTGAGGCAAACTGAAGAGCTACTTCATTGAGAAGTAGCGGCTCCGGCCTCGTAAACTGACAAACGGCAGGGAGAGCGGTGTGCTACCCATATGCCCTTCCATATCCGCATCCAGTGACTCCTGTGGGCTGAGGATGACACGGCGGCCGGTCGGTACCGTTGGGGCTTCCAAGGGCTGTTCGGACGGAGGAGAGAAATAACATCATTAATACACAAGCGGGCAATCCCAGAAACATGTCTTGATAATCCAGATTATCTGGAGCAAATGTTTAATGTAGGTAAGGTAGATCCGATAGTTGCAAGAAGGCTAACCCGTGAACTGTTGCAATGGACTACGTTTCGGACTGCATTAATTTTAAGGGTGAAGAAATAAAACATAAACTAACTGAGACAGAGAGAGACTCAAAATATCACATATACACATACAGTTCACTGACAAAATACAAGAGTGTCAAAATGCATCTCACAATAACATCTACGAAACGCAACAAAATATAAAACAATCAATTATACCTCAGACAAATCCAGAATATGAAGACCATACATGACACAACAAAATGTAAATAATATATACGATGGTTGTCTGGAAAGTAAGTTCCAGTCGGTCCCGAAATGGAAACCACCGTGAAAATCCAGTAAAGCTTTGCACACATGTGTTGGACAGTGTCTCTGGTATGCCAGTAGATCGTGTCGCGTCGCTCTTTTCAGTTCTGAGTGAACAGTGAGCACGTAATGATGCGTAGGGAATAGCGTCTCCCGCCAAGTATGAGAGCCTGGTTAGAGATTTCGCCTGTGTCATGCAGCCCACATAACACAACTGTCGAACAGTTCCTTCTTCATGCCAATTCTCGGCCGCACACTGTAGGGGCAATGAAGACGCTCCTGCAGCGTTTCCGATGAGAAGTGTTTGATCAGGCACAATAAAGTCCTTAATTGGTTCCCCCTGAGCCTCATCTCTGCTCACAAGAACCGCTGGCTATGAAGACAAAAATTTTCCACAGACAACGAGCTGCAGACCAGTACAGATAACTGGCCGAAAGCACAGGCGGCTGCTTTCTATGATGAGGATATTGGAAAGCGGATACAACACTACGACAAAACTCGAAGTTGGAGCGGCGACTATCTAGGTGGAAAGTGTACCTAACTGCTGGTTTTCACTGTGGTTTCCATTTCGCGACCGATCGAACTTACTTTCTGGACACCCCTCGTATAATCTATTAAGTTTATCTCAGGAGGATACTACAACCCGGGAAATCCCTTCCGCCATCAATGACAGGCCATCGCCTCCACCACAGTAACGCCCACAAAAGAGAGCGATACCAACTGTGTGACTGTGTAGGGATACCAAAGGGAGCAAAGTCAACACTCATAAGAATGAGATAATCGGTAGAGGTGCAAGAACAAGCGGTGAACAACATGAGCGACGAACAAATATGTAGTCATAAGAAGGAAGTAACTAATGACGTTAAGTCTGAACTGAGAAACACACAGGATGAACAAGTAGATGATCATAATCAAGAACCAGCAAACTGCAGTGCGACTGACTTGAACTTAAACCTCAGTAGGCTCGAGCAAAGTGATATCCTGCAAACTGCATAAAGATTAATTGTACGGTTATTTCATTTTATTCCTACAGCCGAGCAGACGGACAGGATAATCCTTCGGACGGAAAACTTGCCCATTTAGACAGAGCTGCGGACGGCGTTCGGAAGTTCTCACCAATAAGAAAATGTGCAAAGACCTTGACAGGACTCACGGGAGCGTGTACTTTGGCACAGAACAGACAAGTAAGGAGTGCTACGTGGACACCAGGCAGCCGTGAAGATCTTGCAGCGCATTGCTATTAGAAGTAGAATTGTAAGTGTGGAGCTCTCCAGGCTGACCCAAGAGTTCAATGTTAATGTCATGTGCATTCAACAACCATATTGCGAAAATGGGAAATTAATATGTTTGCTCCCTTCCCTCCTCCCCCCCCCCCCCTCCAACACCCCGAGTAACTCTGATAATAGGAGACAGAGAGGCTATGGTTGCTATAGTGTTAATGGACACCAAGTGTCAGACTATAACAATCATACAGTTGTGCAACAGACTGTTGTAACAGAACAAGTCACTGAGGGTACAGACACGTGAGTACTGAGATCACTGTATACCCAGAACTACCATAACATTCAGCGGTACACAGACATGATTCAACAGATAGCACTTTATTAAAGAGGGAAGAAGATTATCGTTGCAGCCGATATCAATGCCAGATCCGCGGTGTGGCACTGTGATCAGACTGATGACAGAGGTGAGATCGTCAACGAAATCCTAACTGCGAACAACCTGTACATTAACAACAAAGAAGGACAATCAACTACATACATAGGACATGCTGGCGGCAGAAGCAATATAACCATTGTCAACCATGTAGCTATAAATATTGATATGTGGCCTCTTTAATACGACCTTGCACCTTATTCTCAGGACGGGAAACGGGACAGCGAATCATGGTTGGTAGTCGTACTTCGATTTACACGTACTTAATTTATTAACATAAGGTTCCTGCATATCATTTCCCACAATCTTCACTACAAGCAGCAGTTTCTTAGTGTAAGTTCTTATTAAAACAAAACAAGTATAACCATAAATGCATGTAAAAACATTTCAGAAACAACTAGCAAACACAGAATTGCCGTGGCTTCGCCACACATAACAAAAGCTTACAACAAACAGTACAGTTCCTATTAGAGTGGGCCAGTCACTTAATTGCATTTAAATACTGCAGACCCACAAAACACTTAAATCTTACGTCGTTAACACAATTCACTAGAACATAGATATGTAACAGAAGCAAGAAAGATTGCCATGAAACAAACCCAGAATACACTTAGTTGCAGGTCTATCTTAACGTAACCCAAAAAGCATTTGTTTGAACACCAGAAAACCACAAATTACAAAACACGTTTTACCTGCCTTGGCGGAAGGAAAGATATACTATTCTTTTGTGTGGGGTCTTCGTCCAAAGCAATCCAGCCGTGGCAGGGTTACGTAAACACAGCAGGACCTAGGCTGCGGGTTACACCTCACTCCCCGCCAAGGCATTGGCGCTTATAGCAGCTTTTGACAAACACAGGACAATTGCAACTCTCTGAAACACACAAAAAATACAGGGCAGAATCCTTGCATCAGACATACCTTCACCACTAATAATAATACTACTTAGGTGCAGTTTCCAATCATTTAATACAGTTATAACCAAAACTTCACTGCGAAGCCAACATTTAACAACATCACACGGAGCTCATCCACATACTTTTCGATCAAGGGCTGTGTAAGTTCCACAGTCATCTAGCGACTGAAATGCCTCTCAACGCGTCGCTCAGCCACATACACTAACGGCCAACTTACTTGATGTTTGCACACAGCACAAGTCAGCGGGTCAAACAGATTAACCACATTCCTTCAGGGACCTTTGCTTTGATAGAAATCACGAAACTTAGATCTCCGAGCTGCCGCAAAACACAAACTTGCTGACCAATAAAATTGCGCGGTATATCACGCTGATAGGGCACACCCGGTCGCAGTCGACACTTGTTTCACCGGAGACGTCTCACGTCTCTCTCTATGTTTTCCTTTTGAAAACTAACGGCCGACTCTTGAAGCTCGCCAACCCGAAAGCAAGCCACACGATATGCAAAGATCTCATATACCCTCCACAATCGATCGCAACGATATAACAAGGGTACCCGGTGCTGGCGCCAGTCCGCCACGGCTCAAATATAGAAATACACTGGCGTGTGTATTTGAATGCAACGATAAGTAATCATAATGCAAACATCATTGACACAAAGACTACAGCACATCATACACCGTCGCCAAACAAACATGTATTAAGCAGAGAAAAGTGGGAGAAGATACAAAATATGTGAGTGATAAACTGATGGAAAGCTTAGATGAAAGTGTAGACTTAAGAGCATACAGAATTCAGCTAATATTAAAAACTGCCCTATGAAAATGCATACCGACTTTCAGTAACCAGCGTAAGACGGATGCTCCATGGAGCTCTGAGCTATCTAGACTAAGACAGGATATGAGAAGCAGGAGAAGGTTTTGCCAGAAGGCAATTACCACTCGGTACAGATAGATTCAATTAAAAGAATACAGGGACGCAAAAACTACATTCAAAACCGTGATAATCACGACGAGACAAGAATATTGGGACACTAAATCACAGCGCACATACCACATAACATTTGGGGAATACCGTAAAAACTAATGACTGAGAAAATTAAGTCCCCTCTTGTCCTGGATACGCTAAGGCAGGATGATGCAACTATGACATGGGGATGGAGACAAGTAGTACAGTATCGCCTCGGAAAACTCCTCCCCGATGACGTTCCAGTAACAGATACACAAGCACACACACAACTTAGGGAGATACCCTACAGAAACAGCCGCCTGCCCGTTTGCGTGAGAGTAGGCCATGCTAACAATTACTGGCTTGAAAAATAAGAAAGCACCAGGACCAGGCCATATCCAGTCGGCATTGCGCCAGGTCTCACTGCAGATAACCCTATATTTAACAAATCTAATAAATTATGTCCTGAGGCTGGGATATGTGCCTCTAGTCTGGAAAGGAGCCGGCACAGCGATTATTTAAAAAAGCCGCAGACAAGGATCCAACAGAACCAGAAGGGTATCTCCCAATTTGCTTCTCAAATACATTAGCTAAGTTCCATGATTTGTTTCTCTGTAACCGTCTCTAAACTCACAGGGAACACTATGGCCTTAGTCACAACCAATTTGACTTTAGACCGGGAAATTATTCGAGATGCATTCAAGTTCTAAGGCCTCCGATTTTTTTTTTCTAATTAACTGCTCACCCGAAATCGATGAAACTGGCGTTACTTCTCGACGTAATCGCCCTGCAGACGTACACATTTTTCACAACGCTGACGCCATGATTCCATGGCAGCGGCGAAGGCTTCTTTAGGAGTCTGTTTTGATCACTGGAAATTCGCTGAGGCAATAGCAGCACGGCTGGTGAATGTGCGGCCACGGAGAGTGTCTTTCATTGTTGGAAAAAGCCAAAAGTCACTAGGAGCCAGGTCAGGTGAGTAGGGAGCATGAGGAATCACTTCAAAGTTGTTATCACGAAGAAACTGTTGCGTAACGTTAGCTCGATGTGCGGGTGCGTTGTCTTGGTGAAACAGCACACGCGCAGCCGTTCCCGCACGTTTTTGTTGCAGTGCAGGAAGGAATTTGTTCTTCAAAACATTTCCGTAGGATGCACCTGTTACTGTAGTGCCCTTTGGAACGCAATGGGTAAGGATTACGCCCTCGCTGTCCCAGAACATGGACACCATCATTTTTTCAGCACTGGTGGTTACCCGAAATTATTTTGGTGGTGGTGAATCTGTGTGCTTCCATTGAGCTGACTGGCGCTTTGTTTCTGGATTGAAAAATGGCATCCACGTCTCATCCATTGTCACAACCGACGAAAAGAAAGTCCCATTCTTGCTGTCGTTGCGCGTCAACATTGCTTGGCAACATGCCACACGGGCAGCCATGTGGTCGTCCGTCAGAATTCGTGGCACCCACCTGGATGACACTTTTCGCATTTTCAAGTCGTCATGCAGGATTGCGTGCACAGAACCCACTGAAATGCCAACTCTGGAGGCGATCTGTTCAGCAGTCATTCGGCGATCCCCCAAAACAATTCTCTCCACTTTCTCGATCATGTCGTCAGACCGGCTTGTGCGAGCCCGAGGTTGTTTCAGTTTGTTGTCACACTATGTTCTGCCTTCATTAAACTGTTGCACCCACGAACGCACTTTCGACACATCCATAACTCTATCACCACATGTCTCCTTCAACTGTCGATGAATTTCAATTGGTTTCATACCACGCAAATTCAGAAAACGAATGATTTCACGCTGTTCAAGTAAGGAAACGTCGCCATTTTAAGTATTTAAACAGTTCTCATTCTCGCTGCTGGCGGTAAAATTACATCTGCCGTACGGTGCTGCCATCTCTGGGACGTATTGACAATGAACGCGGCCTCATTTTAAAACAATGTGCATGTTTCTATCTCTTTCCAGTCCGGAGAAAAAAAATCGGAGGCCTTAGAACTTCAATGCACCTCGTATTGATGACGCAGTTCATCTGCCTTTCCAAATTGCAGAACAGACTTTACAGAAATAAGCAGTAACGATTCTTATTGCTGGCGCCTTTGATACTTTTTGATGGCCAGCAATGTTTGCACGATTTTGAGAATTACATGTACCTGGATCCCTGTACAGCAATCTTCGAGACTGTTGTCGGAACAGAGTGGCTGAGTGGCAAGAGGGCAACCGCAAAGTTGTAAAAAGGATTGTCAATGCATGTCCACAAGGCTTTATCTGCGGTCCCATCATCTGAGATATCACAACTGAACCACTCTTGAATTTAATCGAAGGAGACGAACGTTTAGAAGGGATCGTTCGTTACTTATGCTGACGAACTGTTAGTTGTAATATCAACCGACACAAGAGCAAGGGTGGAAAAGGCCAGTGATATGCTACATGGAATACAAAAATAGTGCAACCAAAAACAATTAGCCATAACAGCACAAAAACAGCGTACAATATGCTTAAAGAACTATTACAAAGATACCCGTCAACTAAAACAAACAACATAAAACGCAGAGTAGTAACTAGATAGCTTGGGGTACACACTGACGAAAGACATAGCTTCAACGAGCACATATTACTAATCATAAATCCGAAAGTATAGTTCACAAACTAAGGACGCCACCATACAGACTACCACTGACACATGTAAGAATGCACCACTGTGGACTTTCCGCGTCGGTATTGAGCTTTGCAGCTATGTACACTATGTTCTCGCTCTCATCATGATCAGGGTCACTGTTAGGCGGGGGCAGAGGAGTGTGTAGCTTGGACCATCCGGGGCGTTCGGCACCACATCAGTCGATTCTCTGTGTGTGGTGCTTGGAATATACCCGATCGCTATATCACATATCAAGCTGCAACATACTGGTTAAAGATGGGTAGACTTGAGAGCGTGTGCAGATCACAAGGCAGGACCAGACCATATCCACTCGGAAACATTGCGTGAGGTCTCACTGCAGATAAGCCTATATTTAATAAATGTAATAAATAATACCTTGAGTCTGGGACGTGTGCCCTTAGTCCGGAAAGCAGCCAACTAAAATTGGCGTGTGGACACTTCGCAGAGTAGGAAGAGAGTGATAAGGGGCGTTGAGTCTACTTATTTTACCTCAGTATCAGGGAGGGTTACGATTGCACCATGTCAGGCACAGCTGAGGCATGGTTCATTTTCTGACCGGTCATGGCGCTTATCTCATGCACATGCAGCGCATGTAACTTTCAGCAAGCACTCGTTGCAAATGCGGGGCAGTTGGTTCCCAAGAACACTTTCTTTGAAATACGTTAGATGCAGGCACTTACATAATAACATAGAACACGTAGCGGAAACAGCACTATACCACACACTAAAAGCCGGCCACTGTGGCCGAGCGGTTCTAGGCGCTTCAGTCTGAAGGCGCGCTGCTGCTACGGTCGCAGGTTCGAATCCTGCCTCGGGCATGGATGTGTATGAAGTCGCTAGGTTTAAGTAGTTCTAAGCCTAGGGGACTGATGTCCTCAGATGTTAAGTCCCATAGTGCTTAGAGAGATTTGAACCATTATTAAACACACGAAAACTAAACAAAATTCGGAAATTCGGCACAAACAGGCCATGGGGGCCCAACGGCACCGACAGACAGCCATGGCATTCGCAGCCCACAGGCGTCACTGGATGTAGGTAGGTATGGGCATGTGGTCAGCACACCGCTCTCCCAGCAGTTTTGTCAGTTTACGAGATCGGAGCCGCTACTTCTCAGTCAAGTAGCTCCTTAGTTTGCCTCACAAGGGCTGAGTGCACCCCGCTTCCCAACAGCGCTCGGCAGACCAGATGGTCACCGATCCAAGTGCTACCCAGCCCGACAGCGCTTAACTTCGGTGATCTGACGGGAACCGGTGTTGCCACTGTGGCAAGACCGTCGGCCAACTATACGATGCACTGAGGAACTCAAATACATGGACACAAGTGAAGGCAACCCCCAACAGCTTCTCAAAAGCAGAACATGACATATACATACAGACTCATCAATACAGAAGGCGCTGAAGACGGACAGGCCGACATAGATAGCTCGAATACCTCCATTTCTGACAGTGAAGCGACTGACAATAGTAACACTGACGTAAAATGGACACACAAAACACATAAAATAAAACACGTAAAACATGCACAACTACTCAAGTGAACATTAACTTAAGATTGTAATTTATATCTTTTTATAAATGAATCTAATTAAAAGCAGAAGTAATTTGAATTGATAGATATTGGGTAGATATTTTTCTAGGATCCACGTTAACATGTACCCAACACTATTCAATAGTTACATAAATTAACACATCATTGTAAACGCAATAAATTTAATATAAAATAAACAAGCAAAATCAAACGGTGTAGACACAAAACAGATTCAGTTCGTGGATACCACGCAGGTATATGAAATTAATGGGTCCACCACTCAAAAAAGCCTATTTTATTATACAGAAATATTTTTACCACATTAATAATAAGTTAGTGCTGGCTTGTTATTTCTCCTACAGCTATGTAGGAACAGTATACAACTTAAATAGATTATATTGACATAGTATATTGTTTCGAATCGATGCAAAATGTTTTACTAACTAACCGAGTAGCAGTAATTGTTATGTGACCTAACAAACATCACCTGACACAACACTCCAAACATTTATATCCCCTCTTTCCTGTCTTCTTTTATTCTCTTCTTAAAATATAGCATAAATATATAATTTCATGCTTCCAAATTCCTATATTTTTCTTTAAATAATAACTGTAATTTCTATAAGTAAATAAAAGATAACACCAAAAGGCGAACAAAAGGACTACATGCAGCCCTACTTCTGTATGGTTGTGAGTTAACGAGTATTGCGCTCTCATTTAAATATATGGCCGAAAGAGTCAGCCTTCAGGAATTGTCAAACGTACTCTGTCGTCTAGAACCGAGTGCCAGAAAGGGCGCAGATTCACCACGAGATGAGGAAACTCACAGATGTCTGTTGTCTATTGAGGCCTAGGCACTGTAGTGGCAAGTGAGACAGACGACAACCTGCGTCATAGGGAAACCCAGTAGAAGCCGATTGTGGCCAAGGAGACGTTGCAGTGTTAAATATGGTGGACCTAAGATCGGCCATAAAGGGAAACATTTATGAAAACTAATTTTGTAGTAATGCAGGGAATGAAGCCACAGTAATTTTAATGTGTCATCCACCATAAATTTTCATGGAGATCCCGATAAAACTTGAATATTGATCATATCTGTAATAGTTTAGGATTTACTGTTAAAGTGAAATTAGCAAGTTTTGTTACAAAGACATAAATGCTAAACTCTGAACGCTTTAGTCGATCTTAACGATCGACATTTCATGTAAAAGCGCATTATTAAAATGTCAAACATTGTAAATATTAACTCTGCAACTTTATTTGTTTAAAAGATATAGTAAATTTAAATAATCAGTATTTTCAGTTAAGCATCAGATCGTCATTTCCTCCACACAGAACACTTTGAACGATGACAGTATGACACCTTATTGAATCATTAGGTAACATAATATTTGTTGTAAAGTCTAGTGTATAATAGTTACTTTTGTTCTTTATTTATTTATCAGAAAGCACATTGGTGCAAGGCTACTGGCTACATTCAAAGTTAAGAAGGAAATTGTATTGGTTTTATGTAAAAGAATTTAACGTGTATTATGTAATGGATATTGTGGTTACTTTACTTAGAACGTGAAAGTGGTCAAGCTTTGATTATTGAAATATGTTAAAATGTAAAATAATGTAGAATAAGGTGTACTCAATCAGATGGACGGCTTCAGGAAAGGAAACTGCCCTAGTCAGTTGAGTGAGAATATTCGACGCGTCGGAAACGTGGCCGGAGAAGGGCAGAAGGACAGTGCTGGTGCAGTCGCGAAAGCTGACATTGCTGATCTGGACACCAAAGAGGACAGTTCGGTTGGAGACACCAGAGGGTACACTGCTAGTGGAGACGCGGAAGCGGACGGTCTGTCTTTAGGCAGCTAGGAAGTGAAACAACTTAGAAAATTTCGCGTTGTGTGGCATCGCGGGACTTAGTCTCTGAGCGGCGAACAGCCGCGTGCTTGGTGTGAACTCTTTTTTCATAGTTAACGAGGCGGAGTATCGAAATTGTAGTTCGCGATGAGAATGTGAATGATCGAACTGTGTGAAACGGATATGCGCTCGTAGGTAATAGTAATTCTAAATGCGGCAACTTTCGCTATTAGTTTGCTTTCTGAACAAACATTATTCTAACCAAATCGCAACTGTGTGGCCTACATCATTTATGGGTCGTTAATTTAGTTCCCGGTATTATTATTACTGTTCTTATATTAACTTTGTATTTCGCAAACTTGCCATCAGCCAGACAATTTAATCAAAGGGTCACAAGTGTCTAATTTAGGGCATGTAATGCGACACGTGCGGTTCAACCCCTGGATGAGTTTGAGCTAAGACATTTCGAAGAAGAGGAACCGCATGTGAGCTCTAACTTCTTCGGGATGTTTTCTCGCATGGTGCTGCATGGGCAACAGTGTCCGTGGCTTCAACTGTGTAGCACAGTTGTGCTGCGCGGTGGTGGCCATGGGTACTGAGATGTGTCGATCACTAAGGCCTGTATAAATCAATAAGATGCACCTTAAAAAAGAAGAAATGCATTTTGTGGCAAGATATGCAGCTGTGAATAAACGAGTAGCATGCCTTAAAACTAATGTACGTGCTATTTACCTCAAAAAAAGCCTAGTTTACTACAATCGCTACAGCCAAAGTACCACTTCATGAACACAATCACGACCGAGCATCTTAAAAGTCTCTTCGGGTTTGCTGCCGGATCCTAAAATCAACTTGATATTTCGGCGATCCAACTGGTCGCCATCTTCAGGAAAATGCTGCTTCTGCTGATGAGTCCCGCTGAGAACTGGCGCCAGGTGGCAAATCGACGTCCTATATGGGCCTTCCGTTCAGTACAAGGTGCATGAGCCGCCCATCACGGTTTCTGCCTTCCAAAACAGGGAGGTGACGCCGCCCTTAGTGAAACACTGCTGGCAACGATATATCGCAATCAAGGCGCCACCGAAGAACAGTTTTGATGCGAGATAATACAGGATTCCACCTTTTGCTAAGAGGAAACCCATTGTCTCTGTTGATTAAATTATCAGCCAACCTAATTTCAATCGCTTCTTTATAGACACTGTTCCAAAAACCGGAAAATGTTGGCAATCACCACAGTTTCCCAAAATTTCATATTGTGTCCCTCATTTACGCAGTGTTCTGCTACCGCCGATTTTTCCGGCTGTTGTAGCCTCGTATGAAGGCGATGTTCCACGCACCTGTCATGCACTGTGCGAATCGAACGGCCCAATGTAAGCTTTCCCACATTGACACGGAATTTTGTAACACTCCGGGTTTCCTAAGCCCCAAATCATCCTTCACAGAGCCGAGCAGTGCCCTAATCTTAGAAGGTAGACGGAACACACTCTTAATGTTAAAATTCCTTAAAATTCGTCCAATCCTAAACGATAAGCCCCCATCATAAGGAAGAAAGGCCACAGATCTATGTTCCTCTTCGTACACCTCCGGAGATGGCCCAAACTCCATAGCCCGACGAATCTGCTTCTCGGTGTATCCATTTTCCTTAAAAACAGTCATCAAATGCTCAAGTTCTTGGGTTAAGCTGTCTGCATCGGAAATGGCATATGCTCTCCGTACCAAAGTCCTAAGGACGCCATTGCGTTGGCGTGGTGGATGACAACTCTTAGGATGCAGATACCAATCTGTGTTTGTCATCTTTCGGTGAACACTGTGTCCCAAAGTTCCATCTGGTTTTTTATACACCATAACGTCTAAAAATGGAAGCATCCCATCAGTTTCTCAAACTCCATAGTAAATTTTGATACGGGGATGAAGACAGTTGAAGTGCTCCAAAAATCTGTTAAGAGCATCACGCTCATGCGGTCAGAAAGGGAAGGTATTGTCCTCGTATCTCCAGAAGCACGTTGGTAGCAAATCTGAAGTCCTCAGTGCCGTGTCCTCGAAGTCCTCCATTAATAAATTGGCGACTATAGGTGACAAAGACTACCCATAGCCACTCCGTCATTCTGTTCAAAAATGTTAGCGTTAATTAAAAAATACGTGGAGGTCAGCACATGACGACAAAGCTTCACCAGCTCTTCATCCAGTTTTTCACTGATCAAACTAAGGGACTCTTCCAGACGAACTCGTGTAAATAGGGATACCTCATCGAAACTCACTAACAGATCTGAAGTACTCAACTCTCAAAGATCCCAATCGCCGAATAAAATCCACCGAACTGGATATATGGTGTTCACACTTGCCAACAAATGGACGGAGAACAGATGATAAATACTTTGCCAGGTTATAACTGGGTGCACCCAAATTACTAACAATAGGGCGTAGAGTAACCCCCTTCCTTATGCAACTTAGGCAGACCATACAACCTAGGCGGAACGGCAGCAACAGGATGAAGTTTCTTACGTAAATCATCTGCCAACGAACTCTTTTTCAACAGTGAAAGTGTCTTACGTTTGATCCTTTCTCTGGGGTCATTAGATAAACTTCTGCATGCCGGGTCGTTGAGAAGTAAATCCATTTTTAGGACATAATCATCCCGCGTCATTAAAACCGTGGCATTCCCCTTGTCAGCTGGTACTACATCATCATCATTCTTAAGGGAACGAATGGCTGCTCTCTCTGCGGAAGAGATGTTTTCACGCGCTGTGCTCGAGCCCGACGTAATGTGTGCGACACATCTTGCCTTATTTCCTCTGCTTAATCCTCGGGTAGGCTGTGTACTGCTTGTTCTACAGAGCATATGAACTCTGTGACAGGAAGTCTCTTGGGAGTGGGCGAAAAATTTAAACCTTTCTCCAATACCGACACTGTGGGCCCCATCCAACCGCCTTGTTAGAGAGATTAATCACAGTATGCCGACGTTTATCGGCGTCTGAAGCTGTAGAACGAGAAAGAAGCCGTTCAAATTTCGAGGATTGCCTGGTAACGGCGCTCCTATGTGCCCAATCCGATAGCGCCCACGTGGAATCCTCAACCCACTGCCAAACATCCCTTGAAAACTGCGATGACCAAATGTAAGTAAAATAAATCTTTGGAAACAATATCCAGCTGTCTACGGGTAAAACGAATGCGCTCTCTTAAAAGTGCTTAGCTTGCACGTTCCTTAATCCTATTAGCTCTCTTACTATTAATAAAATGAATAAATCTGGCGAAATTAGGAATAATACCTTCGTCATGGCATCTCAGCAAGAAGGCGAGTGTACTCAACAGCTTTCCTTTCTTCTCTCCGAAGTTTATCTAACTTCTGTACAAGTTTCACACAACTCCCCCCTCCCCCTCCGCGATAGAGGTACTTGATGTGATTACGTAGGCTTTCCCGGCGTAATAAGGCTTGAAAATCTCAAAATCTCTTCGGGTTTGCTGCTGGATACTAAAATCAACTTGACTCGATATTTCGGCGATCCAACTGATCGCCATCTTCAGGAAAATGCTGCTTCTGCTGATGAGTCCCGCTGAGAACTGGCGCCAGGTGGCAAATCGACGTCCTATATGGGCCACCGTTCAGTACACGGCGCATGCGCCGCCCATCACGATTTCCCTGCCTTCCAAAACAGGGAGGTGGCGCCGCCCTTAGTGCAACACTGCTGGAAACGATATATCGCAATCAATCTCTAACCGTAGCCGGGAAGGTAAATTAATGTGGGTATGATATTTCGGGTTATGCCAGCATGTATTCGAAAAGTTTGTATGGAAATATGGAATCGCTTTTCGTTGATCAATAACTTTGACCCTGGATCTCCATGCATTCCTCAGAGTTTAGCAAATGCAGAGCTACTCCTGGAAGAATTCAGTTTTGCTTCTGATTATCTCTGTAGGACATCCCGCCGCAGATGTACGGGAGTGGAACAGAATGAACTCACACAGGCTCAAGACAGAATACGCCCACTGAGTAGGGGAGATAGAGTAATCGGCCTAACTAGACAATGTAGAAATTCCTGCTTGGAAAGCAGTGGATGGGGCTTTCGGGCTAATATTACCATTCGATTGACTTAGCGAAAAACTTTATCCTCAGGGCTAAATACCCACAACCAATGCACACACATATACACACTCACACCAAATGTCAACCTTCTTACTATTCAAGCATGCTGAGAATGAACAACTTCTTCCACATCAGTCCACAGCAATTAAACAGGCATTCTTCACAAAATAAATACTATATCGTGCCATATAACTCCGATATTTCCCTAACAGTCAAAGCATTAAGATTTCTACTAGCAATAATATAAATTTCACCAAAAATACCTTAAAACAGGAACACAAACAAAATGTTTCCATTACAGTCACTTGCGAGACTGTTTCACAAAACTAACGCCCTCAATAATTCAGTACTTCCTAAAACATGGACATAACCATAACATAATACGCACATTGTGATATGTAAACACTTAAATTTCAAATGAACATTGCGTCCTATGTTATCCTGCAATCGTTTTATTACCATATTTTTCCCACTTGGGGCCAAAGTGCACAACAATATGTCGAATAACTGTAGAAGCGTCCTACTTTTCTTGCCTAATGTTACTACATTTTCACAGACGCTTACCTCCCCCTTCTCCCACCCCCTTCTGAACGTGTTGTGAAATAGAGACAGTACCTGGAGGTTCGTTTAAAAGAATGGATATGACTTTTGTGAAACGCCATGGAGTGAATTGGAAGTTGTAAGTTAACATTAACAGGTAATTTCATTTCTATATCTTGAGAGGCAGCTTGGGGGAATAAGAGATATTTTAGTCCTTCCCTTAGATACACAGGAGATGGTTAGCCCAACACATTGACCGATATAGTCCTTTGATAATACTGCTCTTTTGTTATGGGTACTTTCCTGTCATCTAAGGTCCTTGTGTTCTCCTTTCTAATCTGGTGTTAAATAGTTTTTAACCTTTTCGAAAATATTTTACTGATGATATATCTTTCATGGAGGTCTGTTACATAACCCAAAAGTAAACGCCTATTTTTTACTGAAAACAAACTCATAGGAGGATAAGCCTACACTCTAGTGAATTTTTGCGTTATATGCTGCTACTACATACGGGAGTAAGGCATCCCAGTCATTTTGATGACTGTTAATACAGTAACTCACCGTTTTTCTGTGACATGATGAACCTACTCAGTTTGTCCATTTGCTATAGGTACAGTGCATTACTTCTTGATGCACAATAATCGGAGGATCTCTTTCAATAAAATCAATTATTCGGTCTGTTATCAGTTGATTCAGGTGTTCCAAAATTTAGTATCCATTGGATAAGAATTGGATAGGCCACTGTTTCTGCTTGTTAGTTAGGTATTCTTATCAGAGGCATGAAACGTGAAAAATGATCACTTATTTTTAGCACAGGATGGTTTCCTGCAGATGTTTGAGCATGGTCCAAGTATTCTACTTCACTCATCTGATATGGTTTGTCTGCCTCTTTTACCCTCTGCAGTGTAATCTTTTGGTGACTGAGTTCCGCTCTCTGAGCTCGTGGAATGCCCTCATTTACATAATGATCGACACGCTGTTTTTGTGTCACCTACAAGAAATTTTATGCAGCTCCGAGTTCCGTCACTCTCTTGCCACTGCATCCATCAAAAATTAAATTGTGAGACTACCTCACCACCCTCTTTTGTGATATCTTGTCTTCCTATAGAGCATTCCATCTTCTGTACGGAGTTGTGGCTCTTGAACAAACCCCTGACCGTCTGGCATCAGCGATTTGTACTTCTCTCCATTCATCCATGTCTATCCCACCAAATTTATTTTGCGACTGACGTTATCCACATTACCATGTGATTTACCCATCTGGTGTACTACTACAAAATAGAACTCACTCAGTCATAACGTCCATCTAGTTAAAGCACTCGTTGGACCTCTCTGTCCTAGTAATCATTTCACTGTCACATGATCAGTTCTTAATTTGAAGCATCGACTGTGTAAATAACAGCAGAAAGGAGTTATTTCTTATACGACCACTAACATATCTTTCTCAGTAGTCGAATAATATTTTACTGCCTTACTAGGGTGTCTTGACACATATGCTAATGCATGTTCTTGACTGCCTGCTTCTTGGCTTAAGCTTAACTTCTATTCAAAACTGCTAGCATCGTATGACGGTATAGAGTGTTTTTAGGAATCTGGAAAATCCAGATATGGAATAATTGTCAATAAACCCTTACATTTACAAATGCTGTTTTGTGATCTGGGGACCACAGAAACTTTACTCGTTGTTTTTTCAATAACTGGATGATGGGTCCCACAATTTCAGTGAATTTTGGAATGAGTCTTCTATAAAAATTACCTAGGCTTACATGTGACTGAATTACTTTATTCTGGTAGGTGTCAAAATATGGCTCAAGCAATGGGCTTCTTGCAGAAAGAAATGACGTCTTCCCAGGCTGAGTGTTAGCCATGCGTGTAACTCAACTAAATATTCTTAGAGAACACTATAATATTATTTAAATAGACCATGCATTGTTCTGGTCTTAATCCTTGCAATACACAACCCAACAAGCGCTGGAGAGTTGCTAGCGTGTTTTTCCGTCCAAAAGATGTTGACGATATTAATATTTAACAGACAGCTTGAGTTTGCCGTTTCTAGACGGTCTTCAGAAGCTACTTCTAATTAATGGTACCCACTTCTTTCTTTCTTTCTTTTACTACTGCCTTTATCCTGCATTGTGCGCAGGGTCGGCAGGGTTAAGTACGGATTTGACATGGTGAATTTTAAGGGTGGCCGGATGCCCTTTCTGCCGCCACCCCATAGCCCCCAGCTGTCTGCGTCTAGTGTGAACCGTGAAAGAGTGTGAATGTGTTTCAAATGTCTGCGAGTCGTGTAACTGAGGCGGGACATGGGGACCAGCCCGGTATTCACTTAGTAGGATGTGGAAAACCACATCCAGGCTGGCCGGCACACCGGCCGTCGTCGTTAATCCGCCAGGTGGATTCTATCCGTTGCCGGCGCGTCTAGACGAGTCCAGGAAGCAGCGCGTTAGCGCTCTCGGCTATCCTGGCGGGTTTAATGGTACCCACTTCGTAGATCCATAATTTTAAAATAACGACACTGGTCTAGATTAGCTAAAGTTTCTGTTTGATTAGGCATAGGAGTATGCATCTGTAACTGTTTTCTGATTTAAATATCGGCAGTCACCACGAAAACTGTATGCCTTATTGCCATGTGATGATTTCTTTGGTACAGTGACGACAGGTGCCGACTGGGGACTATTACTCCCTTCTACGATTCCATTCTAATGTTGTAGATCTATAAACTCTTCCGTACCTGTTTACAGATACTGTGGAACTTTATACAGTTCCTTACAGACAGGCTATTCATTACCAGTGGGAATATGATGTTCAGTTAGTGGACAGCAGAGTGCAGGCAATGCTCTGGGAGAATTGAATAACTTAGAGTATTTTTCTGTATCCTGTTATCATATCCCTCTTGATGTGATACTTCTCTCCTCATTGTAATTACTCTGATAGACTGTTCTGGCATTACACAGATACGCATGAAACCCCTATAAAATTCATGGTCATCGAGACCTCTAAGTTGGCTATTGGAATACCTCCTGATAGCTTCACCTCTTCAGAACTAAAGTTATGAGTGCTCCCTTGACATAATACACAGAGTAAAGTATTATAGATTATCTGACCATTCTCATGCAGATGATCAACCATACACAAAGAACTAACTGGCAGATCAGCTTTTACATCAACCCAGTTTAATTTTTCCAATATCCTTTGGTAAGATATCCCAGGAATTGATTTTAAGGGGCCTTGTAGGCGGTTTAGGCGCCTTATCCTGGCCTAGGGCTGATGCTTCACACAGTAACGATTTTAAATCTGCAAAAGCAAGACGAAACGGTGTTCTATCCAGTTCTGCTAATTGCTGTTCCGAGTTAACTTGACCATGTTGTGCAACTAGGAAACGTAACCTGAGTATGACGCGATAGAAACAGACAGAACTTTTACAGTAACCTGGAAGTTACTACACCCACATTCCCCCATCCCCGCCCACGCCTGTAATCCTAACACGGCCAAACTGAGTGAATCAATATGACCCCCTTCTAAACGCACTCAATCTCCTACATTGTGGATTCAGTTCTGCTGTATCAAGTACACTTTTACTTGCCACAGATACTTGAGATCCAGTAACTAATAAGAATTTACACAACTTCCCTTTGATGCAATCAGTCACATAAAAGCCTGCCATTCGCACCGAGGTGATTTGTGCTAAATTGTTCCTTGCCCCGTTTGTCCCGTTTAACGAAGGGGTATGAGGTCCACCTTGTGAGCAGCTTGCCCCTCTCTGCGGAATTTTGTTCATACAATTCTGTTTATAGCGTCCAAAAAAGTTTGCAGGCCCAACATTGTTCTTTCCTGCTGCCATTTTTGACAGCTTACAGCCGCCAGTTTGGGAAATTGGAGTAATTAGCATTTAATGAGTGTAGTTAAACTAAAGTTAGTGCGAGATACTATGCAAAGCGCTAAGAGAAACTAATATAAATTCAGTCATTTGACAACTTGCGAGAAGGGTTAGTAGAGAGATGCAGGGGGAAAGATATGTCGAGATTCTACCATGGGCAGATTAATACGACATTCCAGATACACGAGAATCAGTAAAGAATTTTGTCGACCACATTCGCAAAATTTATACCAGTACGTATGAGTTCACTGAGGATGATAATATGAACAGCACCATATTACAGGAAGCTGTGCAGAGAGCACACGGTGCGTTTTTATGTGTTTTACTGCCAGAAAGCGTTTTTACGGATTTTACTCCCAGAAATTTCACGAAGGGTTGGATTGGAATTCCAGAAGACTCCGAATGAAACAGTACAAACTGTGGTAGCTCTAGCTAAAATTGATGTGGTCACCAAACCACACGAAAAGAAGGCAATATTTAATACAGACATGAAGTCATGGGAGAAGAAAGGGTGTGGAAACAGCCATACAGACCCTATCCCAAGAAAATAAAGTAAAATCGGTAGTGACTCATATTCTTGCACGGGATGTTCCTGCTACAGAATCATGAAACCTTCTGCTGTCCTCGAGTGATTGTCCATTGTCATCTGCAGAAGTACTTTTGACACCAATTATAATAGGGTTTCAGGAAGAAGATACGCTTTTGATGGCAATTAGAATGTGATAATGGGAATGGGTGGATGTGGGCAGTGATTCTCTGCTGAAGATGGATGTAGGTGCAGCAGGAGAAGGCAGTGCGTTGATACATGAGCTTATTTATTACAGTTTGTTTCCAGTCATTGGAATCTGTTATTGCTAACGTCAAAGGTGGGCTGAGGCCTATCCGGGCTCGTCGAAGTGCTACAACTGGGGCTGCTACTGTTTCAGAGTAGTCTCGCATTACTGTCAGCCTGTGGCGTGGTTGGCCTGATAAAGAACAGGTTTCACTATGAATACGGCAGTCTGTACCACGCCAAATGGTGCAGAGCATTGAATACTTCCGTTGAGTCCTTGACTACTGCAGGGATGGCTGGACCCAACAAGACGTAGTTCTGAAGAAGCAGGTCACTTACATTAGATTAGATTAATTATTCATTCCATAGACCCATAAAAGAGAGAATCCTCCTGGGTATGGAACATGTCAGATAAACACATTGCAGAAGTGTAATTAGAAAAACTTGACTTTCATTAATTTTAATGATGCTCAGTCAATAAACAGTAAAATTATGTACATGAATTAAATTTGAACTTATAATATTTACAGGTTTAATACTTACATTTGCTTTCATTAAATCCATCATTCAGACATTTGCTAGTTTCTTGGCTATTACTCGTGCAACCAAGTATTGTCAAAAACTAAAGTAAATTATTCATTTCAGTGATCCTCAGTTAAGAACAGTCAGATTATGTACAAGATTTAAAATTAAACTTCCACTTAAGACTCACATTTGCTTTCCATACATCCATCATTCACCCAGTAGGTAGTTACTTGGCTGTTACAACCAAGTATTGTCAAAAATTAAAGTATAATAAATTTTCATTAAAATGGTCTACTGCACTTATTGAGAAACTCATGGATCGAATAGAAGGAGTTCTTTTAAATTATGTTTAAATTGTGCCTTGTCTGAAACTAAACTCTTAATGGTTGCTGGTAACTTATTCAAAATATGCGTTGCTGAATACTGGACTCCTTTCTGGCCAAGAGTAAGTGATTTTAATTCTTTATGTATATTGTTCTTATTCTTAGTATTGATACTGCGTACTAAGCAGTTAGTTGGAAAAAGAGATGTATTATTTACAACGAACTTCATTAAGGAATAAATGTACTGAGAAGCTGTGATTAATATGCCCAGTTCTTTGAATAGGTTTCGACATGATGTTCTTGGATTTGCACTACTCATTACTCTTATTATACGCTACTGTACTATAAAAAATTTTTCTCTGTTTGTGGGGTTACTCCAAAATATGATACCATATGACATAATGGAATGAAAATAAGCAAAATATGCCAGTTTATATATTTATATCTCCTATGTTTGACATCATTCACATTGCAAACACAGACTTGTTTAGGCACTTTAGCAGTTCGTGAGTATGTTGCTCCCAACTGAATTTCTTATCAAGTTGTAATTCCCAAGAATTTTACACTCTCAACTTCTCCTATTTCCATGTCATCATATTTTATACACGCACCAGAAGGAAATCTCTTGGAAGTTCTGAACTGCATGTAATGGGTCTTTTAAAAGTTTAATGACAGTGAATTGGCTATGAACCACTTATTAATGTCAGTAAAAATTTGATTAGCTGCCCTTTCTAAATTTATACTTGGTTTACTATTCATTGCAATGTTTGTATTACCTGCAAATAAGACAAACTTGGCATCATGTAATGTAACAGATGACGGGTCATTAATAAACACAAGAAACAATAGTGGATTTGAGCTGCCTGTGTGTCCAGAAGTTGTAGGCGGCACGAAGTGAGTCGAGGCCTCGACACATACATGGCAGTAGCATCATCAGCATGGCGTTGGCAAGTATAGACTGTATGTCAGATTGCCGCACAGCTGTTCTACGACGATGACTGTTCCGAAACGGGTTCAGTGCAGCTGTTACTCGATGACTTTGCAGAAGTTGCAGTTGTTCTGTAGCACAGGCCATCATCTGAGTCCAGCTGTTGTCATGTGTCAATCGGTCAAACCTCAAAAGGTTAGGCTGTTCCACTTCCAGGTATTATAAAACATGGAAGTCTGACAAAATGGGAGTGGCGACCTACGTTAGGGCCACGAACGGCAGTGCACTTCCCTGCTCCTGGTGTTCCGTCTTTGCCCTTAAGCACTGCTATAGTTTCGTGTCGTCGTCTATGGTCATCAAACCACTCATGCTATCATACACATCAGTTTTCAGGAGCGATAAATCACAGGAAACGGTCTGATACCCTTGAAACATTTAGTGTTAGTAAAGGATGTTCAGTTTCTGAGAGCCGTCCAAATTCACTGCAAGTAAGAGCATTACTGTTCCTTTGCTGCATTGTCCCCAAGCACATGTTTTATCTTTAACAGTCAATGGTCAGTAAGACACTTACGATATTCATGTTTCGTTAGTACCGAAGATGTCTCTCGGATTGTAATCTGCCAGCAGAGTTTCAGTTATATTTCGTGTGGTGTCACCGCCAGACACCACACTTGCTAGATGGTAGACTTTAAATCGGCCGCGGTCCGCTAGTATACGTCGGACCCGCGTGTCGCCACTATCAGTGATTGCAGACCGAGTGCCGCCACACGGCAGGTCTAGAGAGACTTCCTAGGACTCGCCCCAGTTGGACAACCGACTTTGCTAGCGATGATTCACTGACAAAATATGCTCTCATTTGCCGAGACGATAGTTAGCATAGCCTTCAGCTACGTCATTTGCTACGACCTAGCAAGGCGCCATTACCAGTTACTATTGATACTGAGTCATGAACAGTCAAGAGCGACGGTCATCATTAATGGATTAAAGTTAAGTATTCCACCAGCTACTTCCGTTTTTCTAAAGTCTAAATTCCTTGTCCTGTTCCAGACCTCACGCCAGCCTGCGTGAGCTAAAACGCGTGCCTTTCGGCTTCCTCTAGTACCCGGTGTTGGCTTTCCTGCCAACCCACAACATTTCGATGCCATGTTATGAATGTGATGTCTCGAGTGTTCTCTGCTCATTTCCTGATCTCGTTCCATTTGTTCATCCGAATTGTTCCCATTTTGTACTCAAAAAGGCCTTCTTCATGTAGAGTCTTGGGAGTGATTAAAAATGCGACATTGCCGCAAGCCGAAACAATGAAACGGAAAAGATTTGTATCCTATTAATCAAAAGTGTGCCACTTGTCCGTAGAGAAAAACCGTGATGATAAGCTAAATCACGTGCCCATCGCGAAGTTGCTGCCAACAGTAGATTTCTGTTTTGGTTTCTGACGTGCGAAGTATCGAGCCAGCTTTCTATTACGCATTGTGGCTTCATTTTACGAACATACTGGAGTGAGATTCACGCTGACGGACGACAATGCAAACCCCAATCGCTACAATCTTGTGAGCGCCTTCATTATGGAGCGTAGAATGTCAGACGGAATGGCCCCACATTCGACAGATCTCAGTTCCATTGAGAAGGCAAGGAGCATGCTAAAACGAGCGGTTTCCAATCCTGCTATCCGATCATAGAGACCACTGTGGAGGAATGGGGCTATATCTCTCATGCTTATCTGGAAAATGTGGTAAGAAGTATGACTAACGGCATTCACAAGGGTCTGCGACTACGAAAGGGCCATTCGGTTCAGACTCAACGTGCTATGCAAGATCCCAGGGAGAAGTAACTCTAGTGTTTCCAGTGGAATCTTTTGTATTTTTGTTTATCAAGTTGTTTATTTGTGATTAGCAAGTTTATCTTCTTTTTTGTTTTCTTATGACTGCACCTGACAGATCGAGATCCTTTTTTTTTTCTTGTTATGTCCAGTATTGACAAAAAGAAATGTGCAACATTTATTTCGACCAATGTATTATGCATTTTAGGTGACGTAAATAACACCCTGTCACCTGACACGTTTAAACAACTACATTGTTTTATCACCTGTGTCATTTAAGGCCAGTAATAACAGAGATTCTACGAGTGACGTACCACCATCAGTGTGGCTTCATGGAGAGCAACGCAGCACAGCAGACAGTGGCCCGTAACCAGAGCAGGCCGCCCAGCGCTTGAGGGTGTCACTTTTCATCATAAAGCTCGCACTAGCATAATCCACAAATGAGAAAAAATGGTTATAGCGTCCTCCGCCGTGGAATACATTTTGTTTAGGTGGACACATATCGAGCAGGTGTTCTGCAGGCATCGGCCCTTTATATCGTCTATCCCTTTGTGCCCGCGTGCGGTTATTAAAATGTTGAAAGGCTGGGTGCCTGTAATTTCGCCCTGTGTTTACCCTTAGCTTCTCATAAAATATAAAAACAAAAGGCACCTTTTTTCTCCTTTTCGGTAAAGGCTTCACCTGTGGCGTATACTTTGTTGCAGTTCCCAATAAGAAAATTAATTTTCGCTGTTCTTCCTACGCAATTCGGCGGAAGGAATTGACGACCTTCAATAATGTGTCTACCTTATATTAAAATTTTCTCATCCTTTGAGAATGTCAGATGCATAACAACCTCAGATTCATAATACCTGCATCTAAATCGATATCTTAACTTGGAAAGACATCTTACTATTGAAGGTTGCTGTGAGCAGAAGCGTCATCCCCCTGCAACCTTTTTCTTATCCATTAACGAATGGTGCACTCGAATAACCGCAATTGGTAAACTGGTATGACCTGAAAATTCACTAATATTTCAGATATGTTAACTTACAGAAATTTAAAATGATGTAATAGTGTAATTATTTTAATTAGTGTTGCCGTGAAATCGTGGATTGAAGATTGGGTCCTAAGATAAGAAATTGCAATGTGTTTCTTTTTCTTCTTTTTTTTTTAAATACCTGTATTTGAATTTTATGATAAATCGTCTGAGTTATATGGATACTAACGATATAATGGAGGCAAATTCTCGATATGTTCGACTTCCTTGTCAAAAGCAATTACTTTGATTTAAAAATGTTGTCAGATTTGAAACAATAAACTTGTTAGTAAGTAAATGTATTTGCATTTGTGACTACGATTAGACTTTAGCTACACAATGTATTAGTGACAATGAATAGTTGAGACGTCCCGTGACTCGAACTCGGGTTTCCCGCTTATCGCTAGCGGTCCCCTGAACAACTTAGGCTACCAGAGCACACCTCCACGGCTGACCCAAACTTCCATACATCACTCTGCGTCTTCGTCCTGCACTTGCTCAATTGTTGTGATTCCCGCACAGGAAGAGACTCCTGTGGCCTCGTCTAGGCGTGAAATACAGTTTGCAGTACCTGTGTTATATGATGTATCACGATGTTTGTCAGACATACATGCATGCATGTCTGTTGAACATTGCTTAAGACGTCGTATAACACAGACACTGCAAATACCAACAAACTTTTTACTCTAACTTGTGTGTAAGATATTTCATTACTAATTTCTTATGGAAGTGTGCTCAGTTACACTAAGTGGTTAAGGTGACCAGCGGAAAATTCGGGTTTGAGTGCCGGTACAGTACAGATTTTCATTTCCCACCAATAGGTAATATAGAAAGATTCCGCAATTGCTCATAAATGTCACAAATTTAGTACAGTTGCAAGATCGTCACCAGTGTGTTTCTTCAGAAATTGTTAAAAACAAGTTCGAGGGTGTGCTGGAATGTAATGTCTTGGAATTTTTAGGTGAAAACTCATTAAGCTTCTTAAATAAAACCAACTTTAATAAAACTCTACATCTTTATTCGTCATGTCTACATAGTTATTTCTCAACATAACATAGATATACGAACCATCGCTGTAACAGTTACAAATTTTCATATCTGTGTTGGAAAGTACCAGAGTTCCAAGCGTTAATAGAAAGCACTGATGATAGGCTAAATACAGTTGGCGATAGCTAGTGTGTTTCTGCCAGAAGTAGCTTATCTTGCTGCAAAATTAAAGTAGATTGTTGCTGTGGGTTAGTGTGAGTAGAGGTCATCCTTGGCAACTAGAATAAAATAATAATTCAATCCTTTCAACATAGATGTTACAGTTGTTGAAATGTTCAAACACATGCCCGGCCCATACAATTATAGTTGAGGTGACTTCAGTTTCCTCTCGATATACTGGAGACAATATATGGTTAAATCCGGAGGTAAGCACAAAACATCAACCCAAATTTTTTTAAACGCATTCTCTGAAAATTATTTCGAGCTGTTAGTTCATGAGATCACTCTAATAGGAAACGGTTGTGAACACACACTTAACCCCTTACCAACAAATAATCCTTAGCTAATAACGATCATCAAAACGGATACAGGGTTTAGTGAACACAGGGTTGTTGAAGCGATACTACTCCCATAGCCTTCAAAAATAAACGAAAAATATATGTCTTTAAAAGGCAAATATAAATTCGCTTGACTTCTTCCTGAGAGACAATTCAACTCCTTCCAAATTAACAATGTAAGTTCAGGCCAGATGTACCGTGAATTCAAAGAAATACTATCAGACACCTTTGAGAGACTTATACCAAATAAATTAACAAACGACGGGGCTGATCTCCCGTGGTACAAGAAGCACATCGGAACATTGTTGCAGAAACAACGAAAAAAACATACAACATTTAAACGAATGCAAAATCCCCAAGATTGCCAACCTTGTACAGAAGTTCGAAATTTGGCACAGACTTCAGTGCGAGATGGATATAATAGTTTCCACAACGAAACTTTGTCTCGAAACCTGCGCGAAAATCCAAGGAGATTCTGCTCGTTTGTAAAGTATGCTAGCGCCACGACACAATCGGCGCCATCTCCGCCAGGTAGCAGCGGGAATTCCATCGATGACAGTGCTGTTGAAGCAGACTTGCTAAACTTCGTGACCAAAGAAGACAAAGTAAATATTCCAGAATTCGAATCAAGAACAGCTGCCAACACTTGCAGCTTAGAAGAAGATATCCTCGGATTAGTGAAGCAATTTAAATCACTCAACAAAAGGAAGTCTTTCGGTCCAACTGGATACCAATGAAGTCCCTTTCAGAATATGCTAAGCAATATCTCCGTGCTTTACAGTCATATACAACTCCTCCCTGCACAAAATTTCAAGAAAAGCAGTAAGAGTAATCCACTAAATCATCAATAACGTCGATGTGCAGCAAGAATTTTGAACATATATTGGGTTCGAAAATTATGAATTACTTCGAAGAGAATGGTCTATCGATACATGGTCAACAGGGATTCATAATTCATCGTTCTGTTAAAACACGAATTGTTGAGTGCTATCGACAAGCGATTTCAAATTTATTCCATATCTCTTGATTTACAGAAGGCTTTTGACACCATACATCACAAGCCGCTTATTATCAAATTGCATGCTTATGGAATATCGTCTCAATTACGCGACTGGATTCGTGATTTCCTGTCTGAGAGGTCACAGTTCATAGTAATACACGGAAAGTCATCGAATAAAATAAAATTGATTTCTGGCGTTCCCAAAGGTAGGCGTTGCCTCTGCTGTTCCTTATCTATAACCGATTAAGGAAACATTCTGAGCAGCCGTCTTAAGTTGTTTGCAGAGGATGCTGCCATTTATCACCTATTAAACTCATCAGAAGATGAAAACAAATTTACAAACGATTTATAAAAGATATCTGTGTGGCGTGAAATGTGAGGTCATGCACATGAGTACTGAAGGGAATCAGGTAATCTTCGTTTACACGATAAATGAATCATATCTCACGGATCTAAATTCAACTAGCTATCTAGGAATTACAGTTACGTACAACTTAAATTGAAAAGAACACACAGAAAATGTAGTGGAGAAGGCGAACCAACGACTGTATTTTATTGTCAGAACACCTACAAGCTGCTACAGATGTACTAAAAACACTACGTGTACTAAGCTTGTCCGTCCTCATTTGGGGTAATGCTGCGCGATGCGGGATCCTTACTAGACAGGGTTAGTGGAGTACATTGAGAAAGTTCGAAGAAAGGCAGCACGTTTTGTATTGGCGAGGAATACGGTAGAGAGTGTCAAGGAAATGATACAAGATTTCAGGTGGAAATTATTAAAATAAAGACGCTTCTCTTTGCGACAGGATCTTCTCACGAAATTTCAGTCACCATCTTTCTCCTCCGAATGCGAAAATAATTTTTTGACATCGACGTACATAGGAAAAACGATCATCATAATAAAATAAGGGAAATCGAAGCTCGCATGGAAAGATATAGGTGTTCGTGTTTTCCGCGCGCTGTTCGAGAGTGGAATAATAGAGTATCATTGGCAGAGTATCCATGTAGATGTAGACAATCACTCCGACAACGATCACATTCTTCCCAGTGAGAGATCAGATAATGTAAAAACCTCACCTCTGTACACACGGCTTCATCAGTATCAGATTGAAGTCCTCGACGATGTTTTGGAAACAGATGAAAATCAGATGGGGCCAACTCCGGACTGTATGAAGGATGATCGATGGGAGTAACCTCAAGGTGTCCCATTTTTGCAGAAGTCGCAGCGCTCGTATGTGGCCTGGCATGCTGACGGAGAAGGTGCTCCACGTGTGGACGAACTCGTCGGCTTCACGCTTTCAGTTTCCTGAGGGTCTTTCGATACCTTTGTAATCTTACCCTCCCACACATCACCATTAACGTTCTAATTCTTTGCACAAATTTTGAAAACTTCGAGAGGAGTAAGATTACAAAAGAAGAACTTCTTTACTTATCTTGATTATCTCGTTGTTGTTGTTGTTGTTGTTGTTGCTGCTGCTGGCTCAAAATCTTGTTGTGTCTAGGAGTACAAGCTTGCTGCTGAAAACTTTTATTTAAGGTTTCGGGTTCTTGAAGACGAAATAACTGATGAAGAGTTGCCTGTTGCTATGAGTATCTTTTTATTTCATCCCATTCTTCTAAATCACACTGACTTTATAATTTTCACATTCAAAAAAGCAATAGTTACATTGTCGGTGACAAACTTATAAAAACATCAACTTATCTACTTCCATATGAGGCATGCCCACTACTATTTACATTCTGCGGTACTCACAATTTCCAAAGAACTTACAAAGCAAAAGAGTTTACTAACTTTCTCGACAGAAGAAGAATCTTTACCAAATTATATCATAATTCCATAAATAAATCCAGAAGCAAATTTAATAATTAGCGTTTGATTGCGCAGTAATAATATGAATTTTAAGTATGCCAGAAATTTCATTATTTCAATTATTCTTAAAAGAAGAATAATTTAAACTGTTAGTACATACCGATTGTAACTCAATAATTTCTTTTTTATACATTTAAGCCTTAAATATAACACATCGTACACAAAATCATGTTAATTCTTTTAGTGAAACAGCTGAGATAATTTTAACCTATGCAAGAATCGATAATATACATGTCTACAAAAAAAGTAATGTCAGAGGAGGATGATTCATTATATCATGCAGAGGTTATAGTGGTGTGTTTAGGCACGAATTCCAAATGCACCAAACCTTGAACATCCCAGAGCACTGTGAACATGACTTTGCCTGCTGACAACATGATCTTGAACTTTTAAGGTGTTGGTGATCCTTCGGAGTGGAACTCCGTTGATGATCTGTTGTTTTCGGGCTCAAAATTGTGTCCCCACCGTTCACCACCTGTCACAATGATATTAAGAAATCCATCACCTTCAAGCTCGAAACACAATAAAAATTGTTGACAGGTGTTCAATCTCGTCTGTTTCACGTCAGATAGTATTCGAGGCACTCATAATGTACACAGTTTCCTGTACCTCGGTTCTGCAATGGTGGTCTGTACCCGCTCTCGTCAAAAGCCACGCTTACCTGAGAACTGTGTCTGTACTATCCGACGACTTCCTCTAATTTCATCAGCCGATTCTGGTGAATCTCGTCGTCCATTCTGAGCTCTGTCACACACATTGAGGACAGGGCCACCTTTTCCTTCATTATGAGCACGCACACTCCAGCGTCGCACGTTGGTGATATCAATACAATCATCAACGAACGCATCTTTCATTCCTCTATGGATTTTAATCGGAGACAAGCGTCGTGCTCCTAGAAACTCCATTACAGCGGGCTGTTTCTCACGCTCCGACATAGTTACGTTACAGACCGGCATTTTAGACGCTACAATTCAGAGCCCTCTAGTGGCAGAGGTTTGTAGCTTGCGTCAGCAAGTCGGGAAAGTCGAGCAAGTCATATGCGTGATGGCTCTGAGCACTATGGGACTTAACTTCTGAAGTCATCAGTCCCCTAGAACTTAGAACTACTTAAACCTAACTAACCTAAGGACATCACACACATCCATGCCCGAGGCAGGATTCGAACCTGCGACCGTAGCGGTCACGCGGTTCGGGACTGTAGCGCCTAGAACCGCACGGCCACACCGGCCGGCCATATGCGTGATGTCTAACACCTCAACGGCTACTGAGAACAGAATAAAAGATTCGGAGACATTATTTTTCAGAACGCTCTCGTAGTTGCAAGCCTTAGTCAGTGTTCACCTCGAAGCGTACTCAGCACAATCAATAACATAAGAACGAAACATTGTAGTAAGAAGTTATTTTCTTATTTTTATGTGAGTAATCTGCCACCTCGTTTATAAAAGTATTTCTCATATGACCAGCATACAAGCCCATTGTAAAACGTATACGTAAAGAAATAAACGCCGTATTTCGTTTAAGAAATCACAAGAACGTGTCATATTGTTCTCTCACGCATACCGGTATTGCACAGTTCCCCTGCGTGGTGCATGCATAATGTGTCCCATAGAGAAGAACGTCACTTCTAAATAAA
Source organism: Schistocerca serialis cubense (assembly GCF_023864345.2). Lineage (NCBI taxonomy): Eukaryota > Metazoa > Arthropoda > Insecta > Orthoptera > Acrididae > Schistocerca > Schistocerca serialis. The sequence continues at coordinate 443,107,466 of NC_064641.1, read as the reverse complement.
GAGACTTTATTCTGCATTTCATACATTAGAGATGATCTAAACAGAGATTTAAGAACATTCACTGCACGTCAACCAGCACAACACTTGACATAATACCATAAATCTCAGTTATAGTGCTCTCAAACTGGTACAAGATTATTGAAGTAGTGTGATAGTGTAATGTGAAACGTATCTCCGAATTATTAGCAAAGAATAAAGTGATAAAACTTCCATACCGAAAGTGATTATAAAGAAACTAAAACAGAGCGTCTTTCAATCTGTTGCTACGTTAATATAGATGAATCAGGGAGTTTTGCAATGGTAGCAATGTCTTATGTTCAGTAATTCACACTCTGGTGCGACCAACACAAAAGGGCGTATACCGTCTAATACTACAGGGAAACTGCAAACTTCTGCTTAGGAATACCATAAATTCTTAGCTTTAACAGAAACACTGCTAAGAGAGATACTAGGGGTAGCTCGCCAGGGAGATGAAGAACATTGACAGAATTGGAGCACTCCGTAGGACATACGAATATTATTGGAAACACAGTTTCGGTCCCAAAGAGAGGAATATCTGCTCAGGAGAAACAAATGGCCCGCACGGACCGCAGATAGCGGGAGGAATAAAGTTGCGTAACTCAGTTTATCCACAGCGTAGCGTGTATCGCAGTGCTCCAGTATCTGCTACGTTGCAGCACCGTATCGACCTCGTTGTTGTTCCCACAGTTTATACTCGCACACGAATCGTAATTCTGAAACGATATCACGTGTCTTTTGTAACATGGAACACGTTCGTGGGTGTTTTTGTTGTGGTCTTAAAATCGAAGATAGGTTTGCTGCAGCTCTACACCCTTGTCCTCTTTAAGTGTCTTGATTTCTGAATAACTACTGCGACCAACATGCATTTCACTCTACTTACTATAGTGAAACCTTGGTCTGTCTCAACAACTTACATCCTCCTCACGTCAGTACTTCCCTCCAATATTACATTTATTATCCCTAATTGGGTAAGGACGTATCACATCAACCGCTCCCTTTATTTAATGAAGTTGTGCCATAAATTTCTTTCCTCCTAACTATAAGTCACAACCGCACTAATTACTCCATCTACCCATAAAATCTCCAGCATTCTTTCGTAGCACCATACTTCGCTTCTTGTATGAACTGTTGATCGTCGACGTTTCAGTTCCTTAGTAAGATACAGTTTCGTCGAATAATTTTGTAATACTAAAATTTATGTTTGATGTTTACAAAATTCTCTTTTTCAGAAACTCTTTTCTAGCTTACTAGTATGCATTTTAAATTCACACTACTTCGGCCACTCTCCGTTTCACAGATAGCAACACATACCCACTACTTTTAATATTTTATTTCTTACTCTAATTCCCTCATAATGATGATTTAATTTGATTACTTTCAATAAATGATGCTTTACTTTTGGCGATAATCGCTTTATGGCCTCTTTTCGAGGCTCTATCCATTCCATTGAAACGATCTTCCAAGTCCTTTGCTATCCCTAACAGAATTACAATGTCATCCGAACACTTCATAGTTTTCATTTTGCTCCATGAAATTTAATGCTTTAGCCAAATTTCTTCTTTACTAACTGCCCACTGTAGAGATTTTATCATATCTGGGATAATGTTGACAACGAATCTCACTCAATTCTCAACTACTGCTTCCTTTTCTTGTCGATCAGAACTTTCTGGTTCCTGTACCACTGGTCCTTGTGCGTTCCAGTAACAAATACCTTCTACCTTCAGAATTTCAAAAAGTGTATTTCACTCAACATTGTCAAAACATTTCTCAAAGTCTATGTTTGCATATGCGTAGTTTACCTATCTTCTGCTTGTCTTCTTAGATAGACTGTCAGATCAGCATTTCATCCTTATTCGTATATTTCCCCATAAACCAAACTGGTCTTTTCCCAAATTTATTTCCACAATCCTTTCAGTTCTTCAGTAAATAATTCATGTTACTATTTTTGACCAATGATTTTTTTAAACTAATCACTCATCTATCATCTCTTGAACTATTTGGAAGAGAAGGTATTGTTTTCTGAGGGTATTTCACCTGCCTCAATTGCCTCCCATAGCTAGTGAAATTTTCTACAGATTTTTCTGATTGTAGTAGCTCTGAGGGGCTGTCATCTACTAAACGTGCTTTATTTCGTTCTGTCTTCCAGTGTACCGTCAAATTATTTTTGCGTTACTGTGAGAGTCTTCATCTCTTGTAGATACGGGGTTATTCTAAATGATGGAGCCGTTTTCAAAACATCATATTTATTCAAGTACAAATCCAAAATGAACAAGCTTTATACCAATGAAAAGTTTACTCTAGGTGAACTCTTGCAGCCTGCTTCGTAGCGTCCTCTAGTTCTATTACTTCTCGATGTGCTTCCCAAACATTGTCTTCTACGGACTGCAACCATTCTGTCATCACTAGTTCCCTATCTAAAACTTCTACTTCAGCCTGTAGGTACCTCATATTCTGATTAATTGCGTCTTCCGTATCTTTTGCATACCTCAGCACTTCTCCAGTCAGTTGGCATTGCAGTCATGTGTTACTCGATACGTCCTTCTCTAAACTTGCATTCTGCATAGTGTGCCTGTCACTCACGGTTTTGTTCCCTTGTGCCCATTGTTTAACGTCTTCTAAACTCTCATTCACCCTTCGAGTGCATTTCTCATCAGCAGTGCACAAATATTGCTTTCATAAGCTGACCTCCAGCGTCGATCCAACCCCTCTTCTTTCGCATATATGCAATGACCCCTACTATCTGGGTCCTCCTACTCCTTACTTTGTCGTACACTCCATGTACTCTCACACATACCCCGCCACTCCCTTTGAGTACCCCATACTTTTTCCGTTCTTTGACGGAATTTTTCGAATGTTTCTTCCAATCTTCTCACCTCGTTACACATATCCTCTGCGTTGAATACCTCCTGTATCACGAAGCGGTGACTGGTGAGCGCTATGTCTTGCTGCTTGGTGAACAGCACTCCCTCTTCCAGGAGCTGGTTCCGAAACGCTTCCACTCAGACGAATACAAGTAGTCCCGCTATGAACCGCCTCATCTCCCATTCTCTGCACCTCACCTACAGGGAAGAATAGTTATCACTGTCCAACCCCGTATATTCATTTCTGCTCCGCAGCTGCTTATACTACTTACACTAAATCTATACCTAACCTAAGAAAAATATTAAAGACTGTTTCCTAGGCCTTAATCCATATTGATTCCTCATTTCCGTTTCATTCACAACCTCTTGTTTATGTTCCATTATCTTTCTCCTCACTCTCCCTTTCCGGTCTGCATCTCCTATCCCTGTAATAACTTCTGGACTCCCTTCGAAAGGTTCCAATCGCCCTACGCGCACAACTCTCGTCTCGTCGACGGTTGAATCTTGAATCTGTCTACACCACTTGGTATGACCTATGACACTTCGCAAAAAAAACTACTTTCTCTTTCCCTTCCGCATGTATGAAGTTCATAGCATCACCCTCTGCCCAATCTTGTACTGTGGCTTTCTTGCCGTATGGCCCAGCGCTCCTTCCGTTTCTCCAGTGGTCGTGTACTTTCCCTCCGTACTCTACTTCAAATTTCCCTAATCACTCTGGTAAATTCCGTAACAGACTCACCAGTCTCCCCTTTCTTCATTTACAGTATGTCGAAGGGTGATGACATTTTACGACCATATATCACTTCATATGGCAATAGTCCTGTATTCGTGTGCTGTGTTGAGTTGTAGGCGGAGACGACATACTTCAAATAGACATGACATTTCGTGTGATGTAATTCAATTAAGTATCCAAGCATCTTCCCGAGTGAATTATGCACTCCTTCAGTTCTTCCATTGACTTGTGGATGGGGAGGACTCGTCCTTAACTTCTCCACATTCCATAACTTATACAATTGTTCGAATAGGTCTGACATGAAATTCCGTCCCTGGTCTGTTTCTATTGTTTCAGGCAGTGTAAGCTTCATTATCCAATTATTCATAGGTGCTTGTACCACTGCTGCTGCCTGCTGGTTTGTCATCACAACAATTTTTACATATCTTCAAAAATGATCTATGATTGTGAGTATGTAATTACTTACTGCAGGTCTTTTGTTGAATGAACCTAAAACATAAATCCCCAGAAATTCGAATAGTGCTAATACTTCAGGTAACCTCTGCAATGGTGTTCCTGTTCGACAGAAAACCGCTTCTTGTGCACACTGTACCCAATTCCGCACATATTGGTTTAAGCCAAGCTACTTATTCTTCTATCGATACCTTTCTGCAACTCTTCTGTTAGTACATCTACAATCTCCATGACCCGCTAATATGTGATCATGAGCTTCTTCTAGTACTCTATTCCTTAGATTCGCTATTACCACTGCCATCGGTCCCAACTTGGTTTGCGTGCATAACAACCCCTCCTGTATATAAAACTGTGACTGCTCAAAATACTGCTTACAAAAGTCATCTGCTCTCTGTGCAGTTTGCCATTCCTCATGGTCATCACCCCAAATATGTGATACAGCTATTTTTCTACTTAAGCCACACGCATTTCCGAGCTTCTTTCCAGGTTAATACGTGACCTCGGAATCAAATTCACTTAGTCATACTGCCCATCACATCAGCCTACTGGAATGATCTTTCAATCCAACAACCATTTTAACGTCACATGATCTGTTATTACTCTAAACGTTTTACCGTACAGATGACATTTGAAATATGATTCCATAAATAAGTCTTAACACTCGTTTCTCCATTGTTGAATAATTTCTTTCTGCAGAACTTAGTTGCCCTGATGAATAAGCTACTGGATGTTCTTCGCCTCTTACCTCTTGTGACAACACACAGCTAAGTGCATGATTTAATGCGTCACCCTATAAAACAAATTATCTATTAAAATCCGGAAATACCAGTATCGGACTCGATGTTAAAACTTCTTTTAGCTCCTTAAAAGCATGCAGGCAGTCTTCTGACCACACAAATTTTTCACGTATTTAACAACTGTGTCAATGGACTTGCAATATCTGCAAATCCTTTTAGGAACAGGCGGTAAAACTCCGAGACTCCTAAGAAGGACAATAACTGCTTTACAAATTCTGATACAGGAAATTCACTTACGGCTGTAATTAATCTTCGGTCTGTCTTAACCCAATCTTTACTTATGATATTACCCAGGTATGCTACCTCTTCCATCAGAAAATTACACTTTTTTGGATGCAATGTTAATGTCACTTCATTTAACCTTAGGAATACTTCCCTTAATCGCTGCATATGCTGATATGCTGCTCCATATCATTCCCATAGGCGATGATGCCATCGAGAAACACTAAACGACTGCCATGGTTTGAAACCTGTGAGCATTCTCTCCAACGATCTCTGAAACGTTGCAGGAGCATTTTTTAATCCGAATGGTATTCTTCTGAAATGGTAGTGTCCCCATGGTGGCGGAAACGCTGTTTTGTGTCGATCCAGTGGTGCAGTCTATGTCTGGTGATAATCACCAAAGGATAGGCGTCCGTTATGGCTTACATATTTAGATCTGTGTTATCAAAACAAAACCTGGATTTTCACGTTCCATCCATTGAGTTATTGGGGACGACGACTACTCCTACCCCCATGCACTATTTCGTTCTTCACTTACTCCATCTTTCAGCTGTTGCTCATTTAATTCCTCCAAAACTGGCTGAAATTACCTAGGCATGCTGTATAGTTACCAGCAGCCTGCTGATTCATTTCCTGTTGAAACGCGGTGTTGTGTGATATGTACAGCTAGTTATGATCTCTTTGGAAAATAACAAATCCTTAAATTCCAAAAGTAGTTTTTCCATCCATTCCCTACCGTTTCCCTGTAGGTGCTTCATTTTTCCTCGTAATGCAGTCTCAATGGCGTTCGGCGACTGTCCGTGGCTGACATCCCTCGTGTCCCATTCTCTTTCCTCCAGGTTACCCATATTAATGATTAACAGCCCCTTTGTTAATTCTATGTCCTCAGCGCTAAAATTATCTATAAGATTAGGAACATTTCTTTCAGCATTTGTTCCTTGTGTGTGTAAAATACCTCTTTTAACCAAGAAATCAGCCTAATCTAATACTTCATTCTCTTCTAACGGTTTCGCCACACAAAATTCCTGCTGGCGAGCTAGACTAAACACTGACCCAAAGTGATTTCCCAGTACCACTAGATACACAATCATGCGAATCAAGTGTTAGTGTGATTGTTTGCGATTTAATCAATTCGTGTTTCTTGACAGACTCCCCTCTCGACATCGCTACACGGACAAGGGCTTCACCTAATTAATACATTTTTTCCGTCAAGTTCCACCCTATACTACCGAAGATCGATTACGGCGCGATGCTGATATAAGCAATTTAATCCTACAATTATGTCATATCTCTCACTCACGTGTGGCGCAATCTCTACACATTGTTTATATTGTCCTGTATCCAGGCAAAAGTCATATCCACAGATCGCAATCCTCCACTTTCCCCGGAATCAGTACGTTGGTACCCTGCGTACGTTTCATCAGATGACTACTGGCGACCTACACCTGCGCCCCTGTGTCCAATGATATCTTGCAACCCTTTTTTCCTACTATTCCTCTTACCGCACTATTTACCTCCGCATACTATTTCGTAGTATCCTATCTTACCGGAAATGACCGCAGGTGGACCTGGGGTTCCTGTTAAAGTTTAACACCTTATTCTTCCACTGTCCTGTACTTCCAAAACGATAATTCCTCTTACATTATACACATCACTCTGAGGCTAGAGACACTGCCTCCTTTCATGCCCCATTCATTCACTCCTGAAACATTTTGTATTAGCTGCAAACACTGTCCATTTACCCTGAAATCCTGTCGACGAATCGATCTGCTCACACTCTGTAGCTAACCGCACTGCTGTGCGAAAATACGTCGGACCCCCTGTATGTACACGTCTTGATATTTCCGCGTGCAGCCATTTTAAAAACGCGTCAAGTGCCCTCTCTTGGAAAATAAATTCATTGACTGCAGCATGCAGTCCTAGTTCATAGGTTTGTCCATTAATTTTCCTTATCCTGTCTGCAAATTGTACCACAGTGTCCGTATTTTTCTTAGGTATTACCTCTAGTTGTTCCCTATAGTGTCTGTCACTATTTCGTTATTACTGAATTAACACTTCTTTAAATTCTTCGAATGTTGTGGCTCTCTTAAGACCTTCCGTACACCCTAAATAAGTTTTAGGTCCCCTGCTAGTCTCAGTTTTTCAACTCTCAATAATTACTTATAAGACCAACTTTCCATCTAAGTCAGATTTCCACGGTCTCCCACAGAGGCCTGCACATCCTCAGTTGTGTTGCCAATAAAAGGGAGCAGCTAAGCTTGCAACTTACAAATCAACATCTTGTTGTGACTACAGTGATTCTACCAACTCACGCAGTTCTCTATAACCCACCGTTAATTGTGTTATCTCTACTAACAATATGTCTACTGCTTCCGGCTCTGACACACCCTGTGTCTCTGATTCTATCGAAGCTTTGTCCTAGGTACGCTCATATTGACAACTAACGTTCACAAGACAAGAAAACAAAATACATTAATTCTTACATCTGATCATGAACCATCTTGACTCCTGGCATTGCACAGCCACATGCTCCTAACGATTACATGTATACCATTTTACTGGAACTGATTCCCTACATGGCGCTGAGGGGTCCTCAAGATTACACTGTGCACATCCAACAGCCACTAACCAATCATGACTTCCTTTCCTCTGAAACTATACAAATCCACTGGTTCTCTATTCACTATAATGTCTTCTCTATTCACTATAATGTCTACTGTACAAAATGCGCGACCATCAAACCTTTTCTCGATGGCCAAAGTACAATAAAATTTTTTTGCTGTCATCATACCATAGGTTATACAATCAGACGTTGCTCTAAGAAGACAACATCAGTGGTCTGACGCAAGTGTTAGATGACCTGTGAATTGTCGCCAATGGAGGGTAGAATGAGACGTCAGGGCAACGGTAGATTTGTTTAATTAACTTCTTTATTCTAGCCCTCGGCCATAGTACATCAGGAACAGATCGGTGGAGACATCCAGTTGCCTTGGCATGGGCCGAGCATGACATCAGTCGAATGCAGCCATCAGCGATGTCCCTGACTGCGTCTTTAATGACAGCACAGCATCGCAGCTGACGATACTGCAGAGGGGGCCGTGACCTTCCTCCAGTGGGTGAATGACTCTCTGCTGTGGCGGTGGTTGCTCTCGTGACTCAGATCAGACAGCCCCACGCCACTGTCGAGCAGCGGATCCTGAACTGCATTCCACGATGTCGCTCCAGATGTCACTGTTTCGTGGTGTAGCATGTAATACTGAGACGAGCATATTTTAGTACATGAATGGCTCAGTACTTATACGATCCAGACTATACTCGTTTGGAGCTTAAGGCACCTACTCGAAACACTTCTGTGGTATAAAGTGGAGTAAGGTTTCCATTTTTACGCGAGGATATTGCAGTGTAGGCTGTTGCTATACCGCGCCCAGCTGGACATCCATTGCAACACCCGTTGGCCATTTTTTGAATCGCAATGCGTAACACTTTTGGCCGCCTGGTTCTGTTGCAACACACTTCTGCTCTGGCATTGTTTCTGACCAAAGCGTTCGATACAATACACTTTGTTTGTTACTGAAATATATATATATATATATATATATATATATATATATATATATATATATATATACACTCCTGGAAATGGAAAAAAGAACACATTGACACCGGTGTGTCAGACCCACCATACTTGCTCCGGACACTGCGAGAGGGCTGTACAAGCAATGATCACACGCACGGCACAGCGGACACACCAGGAAACGCGGTGTTGGCCGTCGAATGGCGCTAGCTGCGCAGCATTTGTGCACCGCCGCCGTCAGGGTCAGCCAGTTTGCCGTGGCATACGGAGCTCCATCGCAGTCTTTAACACTGGTAGCATGCCACGACAACGTGGACGTGAACCGTATGTGCAGTTGACGGACTTTGAGCGGGGGCGTATAGTGGGCATGCGGGAGGCCGGGTGGACGTACCGCCGAATTGCTCAACACGTGGGGCGTGAGGTCTCCACAGTACATCGATGTTGTCGCCAGTGGTCGGCGGAAGGTGCACGTGCCCGTCGACCTGGGACCGGACCGCAGCGACGCACGGATGCACGCCAAGACCGTAGGATCCTACGCAGTGCCGTAGGGGACCGCACCGCCACTTCCCAGCAAATTAGGGACACTGTTGCTCCTGGGGTATCGGCGAGGACCATTCGCAACCGTCTGCATGAAGCTGGGCTACGGTCCCGCACACCGTTAGGCCGTTTTCCGCTCACGCCTTAACATCGTGCAGCCCGCCTCCAGTGGTGTCGCGACAGGCGTGAATGGAGGGACGAATGGAGACGTGTCGTCTTCAGCGATGAGAGTCGCTTCTGCCTTGGTGCCAATGATGGTCGTATGCGTGTTTGGCGCCGTGCAGGTGAGCGCCACAATCAGGACTGCATACGACCGAGGCACACAGGGACAACACCCGGCATCATGGTGCGGGGAGCGATCTCCTACACTGGCCGTACACCACTGGTGATCGTCGAGGGGACACTGAATAGTGCATTGTACATCCAAACCGTCATCGAACCCATCGTTCTACCATTCCTAGACCGGCAAGGGAACTTGCTTTTCCAACAGGACAATGCACGTCAGCATCTATCCCGTGCCACCCAACGTGCTCTAGAAGGTGTAAGTCAACTACCCTGGCCAGCAAGATCTCCGGATCTGCCCCCATTGAGCATGTTTGGGACTGGATGAAGCGTCGTCTCACGCGGTCTGCACGTCCAGCACGAACGCTGGTCCAACTGAGGCGCCAGGTGGAAATGGCATGGCAAGCCGTTCCACAGGACTACATCCAGCATCTCTACGATCGTCTCCATGGGAGAATAGCAGCCTGCATTGCTGCGAAAGGTGGATATACACTGTACTAGTGCCGACATTGTGCATGCCTGTGTCTATGTGCCAGTGGTTCTGTCAGTGTGATCATGTGATGTATGTGACCCCAGGAATGTGTCAATAAAGTTTCCCCTTCCTGGGACAATGAATTCACGGTGTTCTTATTTCAATTTCCAGGAGTGTATATATATATATATATAATGTGTGTGTGTGTGTGTGTGTGTGTGTTTGTGTCTGTAGTATATCGACCGTTTCAGTCAAAACAAAAGTTTTGGGTCTAATTGAGATAAATAAAACACCTATTCAGCAGTTATGATATATTAAAAATTAGCTGTTTAGTTGCTCTCAGCAGCTCTATTATATGGGCGTTATTCATGGAGCAGACTTTTTTTGGTGTCAACAGAAGCCTAGTGTGTCAATTTATAAGCTAACTATGACAATTGTGGTGTCATTGTTGACACAGTCTGTAAAGCTTGTGCAGGCATCTTTACCCGTTTGGCCTTATACTTAGATTCAGACAGGGCTTATCTTATCACCTGTGTGTGCTTTTGTTGACGTCCGTCAGTGTTTCTTCACAATGATACAGGATCTCTGAGGTAGAGTTTGCTGTGTGCACGTCTCACCATTCACGCTTACTAACGCGCACTGCAGGTACAGGGTTTGAAGTCAGTTCGAGTTCAGGTGACAGAAAATTTATAACCGTAAGTATTTGGCTTCAAAGGACTGAACGATGGTGCCAGCGTTTGAAATTACATACAAAGCATCTCACACATTGTAAAGGGGTGACTGCATTCGATAGTGCTGATGGATACCTGATCGTCTGATGGAAGTGCTATGTGCAGCGCCCCCTCTGGCGTGGTATTCAGCAGGAGCATACTGTGTGCTGTGACGACGTTTTATCTCTTCCGCTCATTTTCATAGTTATCCGTATTAAAACAAATATGACACTAGATCCTATGTGCACTCATACAATAGTACTACTGCCGAATCGACATTTTAGTTTGTAGAAACGCTTCTAATGTTACTCGCGTAAGTTGATAACTTTCATTAACCAGTTACACAAGTATGGCATTCAAACTTTTAAATGTGCAGTGGTTTAAGGTAAAGGGCTTGTCATTTGTCATGGTTCCCAGGCTCCATCCAGGAGAATACTCGTGTAGGAAGTATAATGGCACAGCCTACTGCCTAAAAGCTGTGCAGCCTCTACCTTATCCCTACGTCGATAAGGAGTTCTGCTGAGAACTAGTTACGACTCCCAGAGTGCCGAAGTTTCCCTTGAAAGCTATTTAGGCGATCTGACTCATTCTCCTCTTCATCCTCGCCTCTCTCTCTCTCTCTCTCTCTCTCCCTTTTACTTTGTCCAACAAGGCTTCTGCGGGCCTGTGACAGCTGCGCTCAGCACCTACCATTTAGTATTTCATAAATTATTATAAATTTTGTGTTCGACATTCGGGCGAGTTGTTGACTTCTGTAATAAACGTATATCATCTTATACGGTACATTCTCCCATAGATTCAAATAACAGTTTGTTGATAAAGAGCAGGCTGACGTTTAAGACGATCTTCGGCCAGAATCTGTGTGTAAAGAAATGGAGTAATAAAGTGTTTGGGAATAATTAGCAGCGTTTGAAGCAGCTGCGAAGAAAACTTGGGTAACAAAATAAATAGTTCCGTCGATGAGCGAAAGAGGAAATTACAAAAATGTCCGGAAAAGAAAGAAATACATCAATTTGAGTCACTCAGGAATGAAATATGCAGAAGGTGCATGAATTCTAAAACGAAATAGATGCAGGGAAAATGTTAACAAATAGCAAAGTTAATGCTCGTGTCAAGGCCGCAGTCAGCGTGTAGAACAGTCAAAATAACTTTCAATGAAATTAAAAACGAAGAGACAACCTTAAGAGCACAACGGGAATTCCAGTACCAATTGCGGAAGAGGGAACTAACAGATGAAAAAGAGTGCATTGAGAGTTTCCACGAGTCGGAACAACCACCTCCGGACGAGACAGGAAAAAATGTGGGTAGATTTGACAGGCGTAAGACTGAATATTACTTTCAGGGTCTGACGAACTTTGGAAAAATTACCAACAAACAAGCAGCATGAAGGCTAAGCAGTCCTTCAGAAACGAAATAAACTGTCCTTTAGATTTTCTAAAATCATCAACACAACTGGTAGTTATGTTAGCCAGTAGAATCTATGAGTTTGGAGACATATTACCATAATTCAGAAAGATATCATCAATCGATAGGAAACTACCACCGACAGTGCTAGTGCACGTATACATGCTGACGTCGCAATCACAAAATAAAGATATAGGGGAGTGTATGAGGATATTGAACGGTTATTCAGTACGTAAATAGAAATGAAAATCTAATAGTCAGGGCAGATCGGTTGTAGGAGAAGAAATAGAAAAAAGTTTACGGAACAATATGGGCTGAGCACTAGGAATCTGAGGAGAAAGTCTGACTTCCACAATAAACACCAGCTAGTAATGGTGAATAATTTGTTCAAGAATCATAAGAGGAAGAGGTACTTGGAAGAGGCCGGGATATAAGGGAAGATTTCGTTAGAGCGCACGATCAGGCAGATTCTGAATTCAGATATTGGATTGAAAGGCGTACCAGGGAGCAAATATAGATTCAGATTCCAATTTAGAAGTTGTGAAGAGTAGGCTGAAGTTTAAGAGACCAGTCAGGAAGAATAAGCGCTTAGAGAACTGGGATACGGAAGTGCTAAGGAATAAAGAGATATGCATGAAGTTTTCTGAGGCTATAGATACTACAATGATAAATAGCTCGGTAGGCAGTTCAGTTGGGAGGCATGGATATCTTTAAAAAGGGCAATCACAGAAGTTGGAAAGAAAAGCGTAGGTAGAAAGAAGGTAGCTGCAGAGAAACCATGGATAACAGAAGAAGTACTTCATTAATCGATTAAAGAAGGAAGCACAAAATTTTTCACGGAACTTCAGGAATACAGAATGTACGTGTAGACCAAATGTAGCTTAAATACAAAGAAATAGTATCGGCAGCAATTGAGAGATTTATACCAAATAATTTAACAAACGACGGAGCTAATCCTCCTTGGTACACAAAACGGGTTAGAACACTGTTGCAGAAACAACGAAACAAACATGCCAAATTTAAACAGACGCAAAATCCCCAAGATTGGCGATCTTTTACAGAAGCTCGAAATTTAATGCGGACTTCAATGCGAACGAAACTTTATCTCGAAACCTGGTAGAAAATCCAAAGAGATTCTGGTGGTATGTGGAGTATGTTAGCGGCAAGAAACAATCAATGCCTTCTCTGACGATAGCCATAGAGATACTATCGAAGGCAGTGCTGCCAAAGCAGAGTTACTAAACACAGCCTTCCGAAATGCCTTCACAAAAGAAGACGAAGTAAATATTCCAGAATTCGAATCGAGAACGGCTGTCAAAATGAGTAACGTAGAAGTAAATATCCTCGGAGTAGTGAAGCAACTTAAATCACCTAATAAAAGCAAGTCTTCTGGTCCAGACTGTATACCAATTAGGTTCCTTTCGGAGTATGCTGATGCATTAGCTCCACACTTAACAATGATATACAACCGTTCGCTCGACGAAAGATCCGTACCCAAAGACTGGAAAGTTGGACAGGTCACACCAATATTCAAGAAATGTAGTACAAGTAATCCACTAAATTATAGGCCCATATCGTTAACGTCGATATGCAGCAGGAGTTTAGAACATATATTGTGTTCGAACATTATGAATTACATCTAAGAAAACGGTCTATTGACACACAGTCAACATGGCTTTGGAAAACATCGTTCCTGTGAAACACAACTATCTCTTTATTCACATGAAGTGTTGAGTGCTATTTCTGGATTTCCGGAAGGCTTTTGACACTCTACCACACAAGCGGCTTGTAATGAAATTGCGTGCTTGTGGAATATCGTCTCAGTTATGTGACTCGATTTGTGATTTCCTGTCTGAGAGATCACAGTTCGTAGTAATTGACGGAAAGTCATTGAGTGAAACAGAAGTGATTTCTGACGTTCCCCAATGTAGTGTTATAGGCCCTTTGCTGTTCCTTATCTATATTAACGATTTGCGAGCCAATCTGAGCAGCCGTCTTTGGTTGTTTGCAGATGACGCTGTCGTTTATGGACTAATAAAGTCATCAGAAGACTAAAACAAACTGCAAAACGATTTAGAAAAGATATCTGCATGGTGCGAAAAGTGGCAGTTTACCCTAAATAACGAAAAGTGTGAGGTCATCCACATGAGTGCTAAAAGGAACTCGTTAAACTTCGGTTACACGATAATTCAGTCTAATCTAAAAGCCGTAAATTTAACTAAATACCTAGGTGTTACAATTACGAACAACTTAAATTGGAAGGAACACATAGAAAATGTTGTGGGGAAGGCTAACCAAAGACTGCGTTTTACTGGCAGAACACTTAGAAAATGTAACAGATCTACACTACGCTTGTCCGTCCTCTTTAAGAATACTGCTGCGCGATGTGGGATCCTTACCAGATAGGACTGACGGATTAGATCGAAAAAGTTAAAAGAAAGGCAGCACGTTTTGTATTATCGCGAAATATGGGAGAGAGTGTCACAGAAATGATACAGGATTTGGACTGGACATCATAAAAAGAAAGGCGTTTTTCGCTGCGACGGAATCTTCGGAATCTTCTCACAAAATTCCAATCACCAAATTTTTCCTTCGAATGGGAAAATATTTTGTTGACACCGACCTACATAGGAAGGAACGATCAGCAAGATAAAATAAGGGTAATCAGATCTCGTACGGAAAGTTATAGGTGTTCATTCTTTCCGCGCGCTATACGAGATTGGAATAATAGAGAATTGTGCAGGTGGTCCGACGAACCCTCTGCCAGACACTTAAATGTGTTTTGCAGAGTATCCATGTAGCTCTAGATGAACTCACTTAGGAAACACATAAATCAGAAGCCCAGGGAAGCTAAGGCGAAATGGTTGCATGAGAAGTGTGAAAAAATCGAAAAAGATATGACTGTCGGAAGGACTGACTAGGTATTTAGAAAATTCAAAACAACCTTCAGCGAAATTAAAAGCATGGCTGGTAACAATAAGGGCAAACGGGGAATTCTATTGTAAAATGGAGTGGAGGGAGTGGATAGGTGGAAAAGTACATTGAAGACATTTATGAGGTGCAGGACTTGTCTGATAATGTTATAAAAAGAGGACAGGAGTCGATATAGAAGGAACAGAAGATCCAGTACTAGAATCAGAAATTAGAAAAGGTTTGGAGGACTGAACGTGAAATAAGTCAAACGGGGTAGAAAACATTCCATCAGAATTTCTAAAATCGTTGGGAGAAGTGGTAACAAAATGACTATTCATGTTGGTGTGTAGAATGTTTGACTCTGGCGATGTACCATCTGACTTTCGGAAAACACCAACCACACAATTTCGAACATTACAAGAGCCGACAAGTGAAAGAATTATGGCACAATTAGTTTAACAGCTCATGCATCCAAGTTGCTGACAAGAATAACAAACATAATAATGTGTTACATGACGATCAGTTTGGCTTTAGTGAAGGTAAAGGCACCAGAGAGGCAGTTCTGAAGAAAACTCATGACATGTTCAAAGGATCTATCGACATGGAAAAAAACGTTCGAAAATGTCAAATGGTACGACAATGTCAAATTGTGCGAGGTGTTTCAATTTCTGCGAAAAATAGGTGTAAGCTATAGGAAAAGACGGATAATATACATGGTGTGTCAGGGGGAAAGGTACTTGCTCTGAGGTGTGATTGTATTAGTGATACTGAACAAAACACTTCATATGGACGTATGCCCTATTCTGAATGGTTTCCGAGATAGAACGCACTTAATATTACTTTTGTACGTTCTTCTTGAATAACTCGAAAACCGCACCCTCCGGCGAAAACGTGTCGCAGTACAAAATCAGACTATATGAAATTCCTACAAAAAGGCCCCATCCATTTTTTTTCTCTAGAGCTAATGGTTTGTGCGAAGAGAGGGCAAGAGTGTTGAAAATATCGCTCGACGCGCATGCGCTGTAACTTACGTAGTTTTTGTAGGCCAATTTGAGATAGTTTTCCGACTTGATGGACCACAAGTGTCCCATATCAAACTGTACGTCTCAACTTGCTACCACAATAAGCTGCATCAAATTGGCCTACAAAAATTACGTAAGCAACAGCGCTTGCGCGTCGAGCGCGTTTTTCAACATTCTCGCGCTCTCTTCTCACAAACTATTAGTTCTAGAGAAAAAAATGAATAGGACCTTTTTTGGAGGAAATTTAATATAGTTTAATTTTATACTACCACACGTTTTCGCTGAATGGTGCGGTTTTCGAGTTATTCAAGGAAAACGTGCAAAAATGATGTTAAATGTGTTCTATCTCGGAAACCATTCGGAATAGCGCATACGTTGAAACGTCCCCTTTTGAACAATTATACAGGACTGTGCTTAAACTGACACACAATATTTTGTTAGCGCAACGCAATCTGACTTTCAATAATCCCTACAAAAGAATGGGCCCTGACTAACAGTAAACTATACCTTTCACAAATCACTTACCTCACAAAAATCTTCGCTACTCAAGCTACTGCAATACAGCGAGCGCCACTACTGCCAGCTAAATAAAAGATTCAAACTACTGAAGGCACTAACTACTGATAGGGATAGTTAGCAAATGAAAGATATTAATAGAGAACAAACAATGTATTTACCTTGATATCATCATATATAAATATAGCAGTTCATGACAAATTTCAAAACTCCGCCATCTCTCTCCCCACATCCACCACTGCTGGCGGCTCACCTCCAACTGCGCAACGCTAAGCGCTGTTCACATCCAGCTGCCGCTGCCTAACACTACAATGGCAGACAACAATGCAAACTAGCCACAGACTGCACACAGCACAGCCAGTGATTTTCATATTGAGCGCTACGTAACGTTGCCAATAAGAAAACATAAACAGCCTACTTACATAGAGAAAACATAAACAGCCTACTTACATAGTCCCCATGCTCCCCACAAAAAATTTTACAAATTTTTTTTGGGCAGTGGCCAATAATGATTTGATAAAATTTTTCATAATTACAATAACAAAGAAATCAAATGCACACACTTATTGATACAATGTTGGTCAAAAGCTAAACTTTCTCACAGTCCATAAAGACAGTCCTAATCGTTCATCACAGTAAAATATCAGTCTTTTTCTCAAAGTCTGAGCAGTAAAAGAAAATGCACACGGAAGTAGTGGATTTCCATGCAGTCTTGAAGAAGTAGTGTTGTCCTTCCAACAGAAAGACAATGCTGACTCTTGACATACTGACAGGCAATGGGCCACAACAGAGCAAACCCACAGTGGAGTCAGTCGAAGTTTTGAAGAGTATTGGTGGGTAGGTCATCGCAGAGCAGACCCACTGTAGTCCTATTAGAGATTGTGGTATTGGTGGGCCACCAGAGGTGCAGACCCACTGCAGTCCTTGTAGAAATAATGGTACTGGTGGGTCATCAAAGATGCAGACCTACTGTAGCCCTTGTAGAGACGGCCAGCAGCCGTTTGTTGCGACTGTGCAGGTGCACAATCACCATCGAAGAGTCTTGCGGAGAATATAGCAAGTCCATAAAGCACCACTTGTCCACTCACAAAAAATTTGTTTGACATGTCCTTCGAACCAGCAATGCTGTTATCCAGTCCCTTGCTGAATTATTAACAAACGTGCAAACACTAACAGTCCCTACTTCTCACATGTTGTCCATATACTATGACCAACAGAAACGTGTGCAGTGAAATGTAACTTACAAGTTACTTAATTTGATGAAGTGGTCTCAATTACAATATTATAACATGAGAATACAATAACAAAGGTACAAAATACATAATTAAAGAACATAACAATACAGATAACATTTGTAAAAAACAGGCTTTACAAAAGAATAGAAATAAACATATACATCAGTGTTACAAAAATAATGACATAAGTACATACATAAAGATCAGAATAACTTTCGAAACATCAACTTCACACATGAGCATTAAAACAGAATAAATAATGTCTCAACATCTTTAGAAAGTAAATAACATAGTATTAGAAAAATTCTACAACATAGCTCTCATCAGCTAAACACATAAAGATAGGAAAAACACAAATACACAAAGGTACACAAACACATAGCGGGATAACACAAAAGGAAAGGACAGGGTTTGTTTTACTGCAGTATTTTGCATGGAGACCTCCCTTTGTTCATCATTATTCCCAAAAGTACTATCTAAGCCTGCTTTCTGTGTTCTGTTCACATCCTCTTTCAAAATAGTTTTTCTCCACTGTACACTACCCTTTTTTTTTCTTTGCCAAACCATTTTCTTATATCTTCTCAATGCATTTCTTCCAATTCATCATAGTTAGTTTCTTATATAGTCTACCCCCTCTTAAGCTAACTTAAATCTACTGAGCTCAGATGCTAAACTAAGGGACGAGGCAATAAGCAGCACAAAATAAGTAACACAAACAGCAATGACCAAAAAAATGGAAAATTGCAAAGCAAGCTACAGTAAATGTAAATTACCAAGCAATGCAACATTACAACTAATATGAGCCAATGTGCAGCAACAAGTAAAATAAATGAGTAGTAAAACTGGCTTAGCAGAGTAACACAAAGTCAAATTCAGTAACATTATGCCTGGCAAACAGCAGTAACTTATACCTAAACATGACATAGCTCAAGCAGAAAAAATATTACAGTAAAAACAACAATGCAGATAAGGGAAATGTATGTTCACATCTTAATGTCTATGTAATTAAAGTGGTGCACCACAAATTATTCTACAAAAGAAATTACCAAGTACTTGAAAAGAAAATTATAGATGCAGTTACTGTTATTAGTCCCTTCTTATTGTTCTCTCCATTCCAAGAGCTCCTTTTTCGAAGAATGTGGATCAGAAAATAATTATTTAATAAATCTGTTGACAGAAAGTGTTCACATTAGCAGATGCATTTAAGTTTATTTTATAAAACCAATGCTGCAACACAGCTGGAAACCAGATATTAAACAAAATGAGCAATCTCTTAACTACAAAGACAATAGATGTAAAATGTTTCTAATCATTTCATTAGGCATTTTAGTAAATATCACAAATTACGAGCTCCACAGTATGCTTTCAACAAGGAAATGTCAATAGCGAGGACAATGGCCTCCCCTTTCTTTTTTTCTACCTGTGCTTCTGATGAGGCACTCACTAATGACTTGTTCTCCCGGCGTCTGACACCGCTGCGTGCCCACGACGCATTACGTGTAGGTGGTCACTTAACTTTCTTACGGAAATATTTACGACAGCAGTTTTCGCTACTGTGACAGTCTCATATACAAAATTTCACGGGTCGAGAATTTGCGTTGCAAATGTGTAGAGACAAAACCCTATAAATATAACAGTGTCCAAAAAATTTTCGCCTGCATTGTGATATATTCACGCATTTACACACATTTCATAACTCTTAAAGTACGAATCTTGGTTTCCAACAACCTTTTTCACAAACCAGAATCCCTAAACACTACTCATTATTCCTTACCTTATTCGTCGACACTTCTTCAATATTTCATCATAACAGCTACGTGGCTTAATCAAATAACTCATATAGCATCAGCCTATTAATCATAAACATGCCTCAGCAGCATAATACACATCGTTGTCGTAATAATAACATCATAACACCTCAGTCAAATCTCAAAATCGTCATAGCTTCCTCCAATAATTTCAAAACCTAAAAAGAATTCTCTGCTCATTTAAATAGTGTCACCTACCTCAAACGTACTTTAAAAATCATGATCCCATACCAAATACATCATTAAAAGCTCTCATAGTATCACAATGGGTCCGAAAAAATATGAACAGTTCACACAGTACAGACAAAATACAATTTCATAAGTGTGAAGTAATCCAACTCTGTAATTGCGTAAACATGTCACTGACGTAGTAAAAAAGTTTATCTCTCAGTTAAATGATCAGGTGGCTGTGTAATTCTGTGTTGGAGAAATATGGTACCGATGTGTAAAGTTGTATAAGCTACCCCCCTGAGGATTAATGTAATTATACCTACAGGTGTTACAGATTACAGCAATGGAATGAAATGTATCACGGAAAACCTTTGTATCATTGTACTCCAAATATCTTTAAAAATAAATATTTTAAGTACAGAATCAATCACTCAAATGCGTGTCCTATAGCGCTAAATGTGCGTCTTGTTGTAAGATAATCTCTGTGGAAGTGTCGTGGTTATTGTCCTCCGAAAGCTAAGTTCTGCAGAAGTCAATGTACTTACCTCATAATAAACAAAAGTGAAATGCTTTGCGTATAAATATCTTAGATATTACACTTATTGTTGTGACGAAGAAAGTGCTGTGCGGTAACGTATTGTTGTGGTACAGAAAGGGCTGTCTCATTGTAGCTATACCACAAAAGTTACTACTAAAACATGTTTTATTTTCCAGAAGAATTCAGAAAAACTGTGCAGATATAAAACAGATACACCGCAAAAGCAACATTGTAAATTGTCACTCATTAGTAGCGTCGTGATAAAACCGTGTAGTTGTCACATGAACTAACCACTGTATCATCTGGTATCTCTCAGAAAGCACTTTAAATTCAGAATGTATTTTCAAATAAACCAAAATGTTGCATTAAAATCTCATTAGCAATACTGGTAAATGTTCTAAGTATGTGAGCCTTATAGTCGTTACGTAATTGTGCAACTAACAAGCAAGAATGTATACACACAATAACACTGTGTCATCTGTTCACAATAACAATGCATTCGTAATTTCTGTTTAAATAAGTTCTCTTGGTTCTTGATTGGATATTTAACTTTAAACATTGTTGCATGGTAACAGTTTCTAAAGCATACTAGTACCGTGAAGTGAAACGTTTTATGGCAAAGACAAAGTTAAAAAGCAGATTATCTTTCAATAAACGGTTTTACATGTGAAATGTGGTGTAAATCTTTACTCTTCCTAGGAGGCAGAGTTTGAACTTTAACGCAATTATCATGCGGTATACGTCGTTAAACAATACCGGAATTTTTCTTAAGGTTAGCGTCTATGTCATTTTTCTCTGAGCCAGCCGGCGCAAGCGGCTGCCTGCGGTGCGAGTCATTGTCTGTCCCTTTGTTGGCGCGCGTCGTTATTGGGGTTTGGAGACCTAACTTCTACAAATTCACCGTGACGAGAGGGCCCTGCTCTGTTTGAATCCCGCCAGTTCTGATGCAATTCAGGTCTGTCGTTACGAATATATCGTCTGTCGTCATGTCGGTAGATTCCGTAGTTTCTTCCTTGTCCATCACGTGGCGGAGAATTTCTCCCTGAATCGTAACTATGCGCCGAACTGTTGCGTCTGAAGTTATTCTGTCTCCCGTGATAACAATAGTTCTGGCTGCCATATTGTCTGTTTCTATGATTGTCTCTGTCATATTCATTACTACGGAAATGTGATCTTTCTTTGTAATTATTACTACTCTGCCAAAGGTTGTCATACGGGTGGTGTCTGTTTTGGTCACGATATGTGTTGTGAGAATAGGCTTGTCGTGTCCAGTTATTGCTTCTGTCGCCACTGAATTGTGACGGATGTGACCTGTAGTGATTGTTTTCCTGTTTTTGCATCCCGCGACTGTCTGTGTCAATTTCCAGTTCTTGTAACAGTCCCTGAAAAGCTTCAATGTCGTCTTTGCAACGTCCTGCTAAAATAATATGTCGTAAATGTTCAGGCAATTTGAGTAAGCAAATGCGGATGAGTTCTGAGGGGCTGTATGGGTTTGAAAGATACTGATTCTTATGCAACATGTCTTCAAAATATTTGACAAGACTGGAAAATTCAGATTGTTCAAAGTGTTTCATCATCATGATGCTATGTTTTACTCGGTCTTGTGTAGCTTGAGACCAATATGCTGAGAGGAAGGCATGGTAAAATTCTCCTTCACTGTGACAATCGTGAATGACCGATCGCATTCTTACAGCTGGTTCATTCTCTAAATAGCCACACATAAATTCTAACCTGTGCTCCAATGACCAGTTGGGAGGAAAACAATGAGAGAATTGATGGAGCCACGCTTGTGGATGAATGTCGTTGCCGGAATTCTTAAATGTTTTGAATTTATGTCTAGTAATGAACAGCTTATAGTCAAAATCATCATGTCGGCGAGTCGCATGTCGGTCATTGTTACGTCGTGTCGGCTGTTCAATCTCAAAATTCGGTGCACATTGCCAATTTCTTTCATAATTTCCGAAATGCGCTGTGTTATTATTTTGTGGCTGTTCCGTATTTCTATGTCCCTCTTCCCGTATTGGGGCGCGAGTGTCCTCTGAAATACGTAATTCTTGTACTACTTGTGCCAACTGATCTTGCACTTCCCGGATTTCTCTTTTGTACTGTGTATTGATTTGATTTTGATTTTGTTTGAATTTTCTAATTTCTACATACTCTTCAGTGTCAGTGAAGGCTACAGGTGTTGTGTCATTCAGATCATCATCTACCTTTGTAGATAAGTTAGTGAACTGATCTGAAAGTACGGCTACTTTATCCGATAGTGAAATTATTTCCTCTGTATGTTTTTCTGAACCAAGTTTCAGAGTATCTACTGTGTCCTTTAAGTTTTCCTGAGTTTTTGCAAGTTGCGTAATCGAATCGGTAGATGCAACTGAGTCAGTTTTAGCTTGCAAGGTGTCGTGATTTTCATGAACAATGGTTTGCAGTTCTTTTATGGCTGCTTCGTGATTCTGTAATACATTTTCATGCCGTGAAAAATGGGTTGAAAATGCTCACAAATTTGTGTTTTTACGTCATTACAGACTTTTTGACATTTCGATTCAATGTTATGTAACTCACTAGTTAAATCTTCACGTGTTTGTTCAAGTGTGGTGTCTAACTTCTAAAGATTTTGTCCCATTGCGTCTAACTGTTGCTGTGTTTGTCTCTGGTGTTGTTCCATTGTGTCTAACTTTTGAAGATTTTGTTCCACTGTGTCTAACTTTTGCTGTGTTTGTCTCTGATCTTGTTCCATTGTGTCTAATTTTTCAAGCTTTTGTCCCATTTGTTGCATTAATTGTAATAACAATCCACTGGTGTGTGAAACATGTTCCTCAGTGCTTTTCGGCAGTGAATTTGCACCGGCAACATTCACATTTTGACAAGCGGAAAATGTGTCTTGACTCATTTGAGAAAACGGTGAGGACGCAAAACCTGAATCTACAGTATTTGCAAAATTGTGTCCTATCATTTCGGATTCCTGAGGCGAGCTGTTGCCGACCGATGGATCGATAATGCTTCCCTCTTCAGTAATTGTTTCACTGTCCACGCCATTGTTTGCCGCCCGCTCCATTTCCCTATGCACAATTACCAAATTACTACTTTGAACATCAGTTAATTCATTACTCGGTGGCACTAACACACTGCTTTCATTTTCACTGTCATTTCTCAGTTTACTTTGGAGCCTAGTATTACGTTTTTCACACGCCATTATTGTCACAGTATTTCAAACGACAACACAGAAAAACACAATTTAAAGATCAAAAATAAGAGAACACATTAACATAGCACTGAAAATAATATCTAGTTAATTGCAGCTGCGAAATACTTGGTGCAAATCTACATGCATACCACAACTGTTTTACTGTACAACAATGAAAGGCTGCAACTACAAAGGAGATTTTCTCTACAATTACGCGCTAGCAATAAACAAAATCTACACTAATTACACAAACTACAAGAAAAAAATCAGAAGATTCCAGTGAGGTATCCTCGGCTAAGGGTCGACATATGAAACGTCCCCTTTGAACAATTACAAAAGACTGTGCTTAAACTGACACACAATATTTTGTTAGCGCAATGCAATCTGACTTTCAATAATCCCTACAAAAGAATGGGCCCTGACTAACAGTAAACTATACCTTTCACAAATCACTTACCTCACAAAAATCTTCGCTACTCAAGCTACTGCAATACAGCGAGCGCCACTACTGCCAGCTAAATAAAAGATTCAAACTACTGAAGGCACTAACTACTGATAGGGATAGTTAGCAAATGAAAGATATTAATAGAGAACAAACAATGTATTTACCTTGATATCATCATATATAAATATAGCAGTTCATGACAAATTTCAAAACTCCGCCATCTCTCTCCCCACATCCACCACTGCTGGCGGCTCACCTCCAACTGCGCAACGCTACGCGCTGTTCACATCCAGCTGCCGCTGCCCAACACTACAATGGCAGACAACAATGCAAACTAGCCACAGACTGCACACAGCACAGCCAGTGATTTTCATATTGAGCGCTACGTAACGTTGCCAATAAGAAAACATAAACAGCCTACTTACATAGAGAAAACATAAACAGTCTACTTACAACGGCCATAGGAAGTTTCTTGTTCAGAATCACTAATACTATCACCCCTCAAAGCATGCACCCTTCCTCGTGACTCACCCTGTATAATTTGTACAAGAGCCAAGAGGGAACAATAAGAATGGGAGACAAAGAACGAAGTGCTCGAATTAAAACTGGGGTAATACAGGGATGTAGTCTTATTTCTCCGTGAATATTTTATTATTACCTTTTTGACATGCTTGAAAGGAAAGACTGTTCGTGGATCAGTAGAATCCTACAGCCTGATACAGCACCTGGAATCCAAAAAGAACAGTACCACAGCCACAGGCAATATTTTCGTTGTTTTCTCTAGAGAATACTATTGCCTTTCCACATCGTCATGGAAAATATTAACACTACAGTGAGTTAATGCAGACAAATATCTAAAAGCAATAAACAAAAAATTGTAAGATACTGGTCCACTTTTATTACTAGCATTTGAACCCTTAAAAAGGTGCACTTCCGAAGTGGCCGCCAATACAAAATGTCTGTCAGATGTAATATTTTCACACACACATATCTAATTTTCTTCATTTTTTGTCAATATAAAAATACAAGAAGAGAAACGATGCTACAGAGCAACCGTTTAGAGTAACTAATCGGATTAGGATATTGTGTGAAAGGAAAAAAATATAAATACAATAAAACCGTGTAGTCCACAATTACAAAATGTTTTAGTCGAACCAGAATTAGAAGTATCCAGTCAGTTGTGAATGGGGAAGACGAATATTCATCATATTAGATGTCTTATGAACCTAATGAAAGTATTCTCATCTTCTAAGGTTGTTCAAAATATTGCACATTCGCCTCCTGTAAATAGTCGGTACGTGTTAATAGAATGTTATTCGTACGTCCAAATGTGCACATTGTGTGAAAACTCGTATTTTGAGTCTGTTTTCTCATTGCGGCTACAGGATGCAAGAAAGAAGGAAAATGAATTAAATGTATCACTGATGATTAGAGACTTTTACGGTTGTGATGAAGTATAAAGACAGATTTTGAATACAAGTGCACCCTTTATTAGTATGGTACTCACTAATCCGTGCAATGAGTCTTTCAAGCACTGTCAGTTACCAGATAGACTGAATTACTAAACAGTAAAACGATTTTACTGAAGTGAACAGAAAATGTTTTCATTTCACGCTAATTTTCCAGTGATGAGTATTCTTTAGCGAACACTGTAAAAGAAAGTAATTATGTATGCCAGTACAGGTACATTGTTCAATTGATTCGTAGTTTGTCTTCAGGACCGTGACATCAAGAGATAACACAGTGTCTTCTGTTGTGTGTGACGCACTTACGGTGCTAGACGATAGGCTGCAGGTATTAGATGCGTTATTTGATTTAGCAAATGATTTCTGCATCATGTTTAACTTTGGCATATATTACGGATGTAAGGAAAGGTTTATCAATGGTACATGTCGTGTCTAACAAACAGAATGCAAGTTCGTCATCGTGTGTCAAAAATCAGGAAATGGATTTGAATATATCATTGGCGTGTGCCATAACTTTCTGTTTCATGTCTATTGCTTTCATTGCTACCTGTCCGTAATCAGTCAATCAATTGGCGGTTTAAACGAATTGCAGGTGACGTGTTTCAGTTTGAGAGACGGTAATGTCAATGATAATGACTTGAAAGGCTTGCAATCGTGGTTTAGGGCTAGTGTCTTTAACTACTAATCAAAACGTACTAGCTCCCTGTTCCGAACCACGCCACTACTCAAATCTAAAGTAAAAATAATAAACAACGTCCACCAAATACTCCTTGCATACGTAGTCATCATTTTTCTGCCAACGGCCTTGTCAATGAGGCGGAGGAACGGACAGAGTTTCAAAACACTCACTTGCCCTGGGAGTGGGAATTTGGAAATTGCTCCTAAAAGACGGAAGTATCACGATTTATCAACGGCCTGAGGATGCCGAGGGCAATGGAAACCAGTACACTAATGACAGTTAATGTATATCCCCAGGAAATGCAGCCTGTAATTGAGAAAGTGTGATGATGATCTCCCCATTTGCAAAAGATTACGGACTAGTCACTGATTCGGATCTGCGAACCTGTACCTGTGTACAAATAATGTGCCTTTTGTCATAAAATAATAAATCATTGGAGCTGAGGTTTAGCAGCTTACATCTGTATAAAAAGATGGTAAGACTTGCTGTATAAACTCATAGCCAATTTCAATTTAATTTTTCAGTTTTGTTTTAAACGCAACTGCTCTGTTTTCCTCATATAGTAAAGGCGAATTTCTCTCAGACAACAGACAAAGAAAAACTTTTACACGGGATTATTCAGGAAGTGAATTGTATAAACTGCTCTAAATTTCAGATAGTTAGCTTGGCAAAATGTACATTATATCTAAAAAAAAATTACTTTACGGCAAATCTCATTTGAAGCTTTTATTTCTGCCACGTAGTGCTTCATCGACGTTTCTAAGTGTCTTCAATGTGAATGCACCTGAATAGAAGCCTATGTTGTGGAGACAAATACTGTTTTTGGACAACGCACCCATTTAAGATGACTGTAGCGGCAATACAAATTTTGTGTTTTCCCATATACTCATTTTCTCAGCAGTTAAGGATTGGCCAGGTAGCTGAAAGTTGACTTTACAACATTTAAAATAGCCAATGGGATAACATGCTTATGTGTGTATGCCTTTCCACTGGCCTTTACCTGAAGATATGAGCACCACCATATGCCTCACGGGAGGTGCTGCGGATCCTTACCTGCGGCAGGTTTGTGGAAAAATATTGCCCACACTTCTTTCTGCTTTGTTTTCACACTGAGTACAATTTCCCTGATGGGTTTTCCAAAATATATTTGATATTTGTGAATTTCTTTCTCTGTCAATCTGTTATCTCCTCCCAGTGGCTTTCCATCTTGCCCTTCATTTCTTTCTTTACTCTAAGGACTTCAAGAAGGGTTTGCTTTAATTTTGCCGCTATGAGACGAGAAATTATTTTCAAGTCTGCACTCAATTATGTTATTAGCCTGAGATTCATTGTGAACAAGTACAATAATTCCGCGTTATTTTTCGGAGTATGGGTGTACGCAAGGCTGTTTCTCTTTCTATTCTCTTTACACGTGATTGCCTACATTTTCTCACTTTTTTGAATAGACGACCACTATTACAACTCATTTCGAGCAAAACAAACAAGGAAATGTAAAACCAAATACGAACTAACTTTGTAACACGTAAAATACTCAAATTAAACCACGTTTGTGAACAGAGGAACAGGCATGTATAATCTTCGTCCCAGCCTTCTATATCAATGTGCACATCGTTTGAATCCTGTGACTCAAATATAAACACCAAGATTACTAACGTAGAGAGGGTGATTGTGGATCACAGAACAACCAAATGAAATTTTTGAAACGTATTTTTAGGTGGATTTAGATACTGAAACTTCGATAGATCATTCTTGGAGCAACAACCTAATAAATTAAGCAATACAACGTTGTCGAATTTTTTAGATATTTTGCCTCACATCTGCCCTTTAAATTCTTTCAATGTAAATCAGCTTGAAACTCCCTTTGCTAGAATTAGCTTTATGTGTTAATTCAAATTTAGGCCATTTCGGACGGCTACTCTTACGAACATCACGTATATTGTCATTACAGTGATTTTCCAATAACAGTATAGTCGAGCAGAACTGGGTGTCTTCTTCTACTAACGCGCATTGTGTCACATTTACTTACGTTCAAAGGCATCCTGCAGTCTTGGCACCATACATTGACCCTCGACAGGTCTTCCTACATTTCGCTGAATTTCTCTGGCGTTGCTGCCTTTCTTGAACATTCTCAAGAATGTTGCTAAGTTATTCACTATATCATTTAGATGAACTGTATATAGTAGCACAACTATGTAATCTCCTTGGGAGGGTGTCGAATTCTCCCCGTCACAAATAACGAGTTAACTCTTTTGTACCAGGAAGTTCTCAGTCCAGTCACCAATCTGTTCTGATAAACGGTTCTTTCATATTTTGTTATCGAAATGGCAGTGCGGAACCACGTCATGCGCTTTCAAGAAGTGAAGGGACACGACATCAGCTTAGGCGCCTTCGTCTGAGGCGCTCTGGATTTGATTGATAAAGAAAGTGTGTTGTTTCCAGAATGAGATTTTCACTCTGCAGCGGAGTGTGCGCTGATATGAAACTTCCTGGCAGATTAAAACTGTGTGCCCGACCGAGACTCGAACTCGGGACATTTGCCTTTCGCGGGCAAGTGCTCTACCAACTGAGCTACCGAAACACGACTCACGCGCGGTACTCACAGCTTTACTTCTGCCAGTATCTCGTCTCCCACCTTCCAAACGTTACAGAAGCTCTCCTGTGAACCTTGCAGAACTAGCACTCCTGAAAGAAAGGATATTGCGGAGTCATGGCTTAGCCACAGGCTGGGGGATGTTTCCAGAATGAGATTTTCACTCTGCAGCGGAGTGTGCGCTGATATGAAACTTCCTGGCAGATTAAAACTGTGTGCCCGACCGAGACTCAAACTCGGGAAATTTGCCTTTCGCGGGCAAGTGCTCTACCAACTGAGCTACCGAAACACGACTCACGCGCGGTACTCACAGCTTTACTTCTGCCAGTATCGCGTCTCCCACCTTCCAAACGTTACAGAAGCTCTCCTGTGAACCTTGCAGAACTAGCACTCCTGAAAGAAAGGATATTGCGGAGTCATGGCTTAGCCACAGCCTGGTGGATGTTTCCAGAATGAGATTTTCACTCTGCAGCGGAGTGTGCGCTGATATGAAACTTCCTGGCAGATTAAAACTGTGTGCCCCACCGAGACTCGAACTCGGGGCCTTTGCCATTCGCGGGCAAGAGCTCTACCAACTGACCTACCGAAGCACGAGCTGTGAGTACCGGGCGTGACTCGTGCTTCGGTAGCTCAGTTGGTAGAGCACTTGCCCGCGAAAGGCAAAGGTCCCGAGTTCGAGTTTCGGTCGGGCACACAGTTTTAATCTGCCAGGAAGTTCCAAAGTGTGTTGTGTTTTACACAGCCTCTGTTTATGGAATCAATGTTTTCTATAGAAGAGAGTTTCATTCACCAAAAACTTTATAACATGTCACCACAACTATAGGAAAGTTTCCGAGAGAGCAATGGATACCGGCCGTAGTGGCCAAGCGGTTCTAGGCACTTCAGTCTGTAACCGCGCGACTACTTCGGTCGTAGTTTCGAATAGTGCCTCGGGCATGGATGTGTGTGGTATCTTCAGGTTAATTAGGTTTAATTAGTTTTAAGTTCTAGGGGACTGATGACCTCAGATGTTAAGTCCCAGCCGGCCGCGGTTGTCTAGCGGTTCTAGGCGCTCAGTCCGGAGCCGCGCGATTGCTACGGTCGCAGGTTCGATTCCTGCCTCGGGCATGGATGTGTGTGATGTCCTTAGGTTAGTTAGGTTTAATTAGTTCTAAGTTCTAGGGGACTGATGACCATAGATGTTAAGTCCCATAGTGCTCAGAGCCATTTGAACCATTTTTTGTTAAGTCCCATCGCGCTCAGAGCCATTTGAACAATGGATGGCGCAAAATACAATCACCAGAAGACAGACCACAAACATTCACTAACATAATCTTATTCTAAAGTAGGTACCTACGAAGGACTGGTCCATTGCCAGTTCTGATTCCGGTTCTAGTTTGCGGTTCCTCGTGTAAAGGTTTTACATTTCTAAAGACACAGTCATGAATCATTAGTCAAACTGAATGTGGTGATAGCAACCTGCGCGATTATTGGGATCTATTTGACACGAACGGTGGACCAGCTCCACTGCCTCGCAGTTGGTTAGGCTGTTCCATGTGCTATCACATATATCGTTATGGAGGGCAGCTGATCTCTTTTTATGGAGGCTACAGCTGACGGGAGCGGTATTTATCGCGACGCCGTAAAAACCCAGCAGATCTCCCCCATCGCTTTTTAACTGTCAAGGATGGAATTGACGCCCTCTGTCAGTGGCAAGGGCGCAGGGGATAGATGGATGCGTCAGGTACTCAAGCACACAGCGACTCAGTGCCTCGCCACTGTCGCTAATATTCTCTCTTCTGATAGGAATGAGCTAATTTCTTCAGAGAGACTCCTGTAGATAGACACCGAAGAGATGAAATAAGAGCTTTGCTTTAAAGCGCTTGGAACTACATGACTATTATTCTCCCACAAGAAAGAGCTGGCTTTGACTGAAGAAACACAGAAAATAACCATAATTTATACAGCTTTAAACGTGCAAAGACGCGTTTCGGGTTTTCATCCATCTTCAGCTGGTGTGCATGAAGTCCCGCAATTACAACTTGAGAAAACTATTACATGTAGTTTTTTACTTTTTCCTTTGCTCATTGCTGAAGATTTGACTTCAGGTGCATGATACTGGTGACAGGCCAGGATAAAGTACAATGTGTCAATTAGGATGCATAATCAACATGTGCGAGAACGGTACTGCGGAGTTATCGACACCGATATGGATGGGCACCACCGGCAAAAACGAGAGTAATGAGATGGTCCAAATTTAAGGAGGCAGGCAGTGTCAAAGATCTCCATCGAAGTGCACGTCCCACTGTGTCTCAAGATGGTACTCACAGAGTGCAATGTGCATGTTAGTGCAGCCCCCCTGAAACATCACGCGAACTGCAGGAAGCAAGATGAACTCTCAAGCGAACACGCGTTTTTGATTACAAAATTGCGGTATGCATCCGCGTGTTCTATTTTGGTCTGCACAGATGCTGACAATGACTATACCTGAAAAAGTGCCTGTCCTCGGGTGAAGCAACATTTCACAACATGTGAAGCGCGATACTATTAGGAATTGTAACTCCGTGAAGACACACAACACAAATGTCCGTGACAGCCCGAAGTTAGTTTGGTGTTTAATGCACGATATGGAAACAGATCCATTTTACAGGGTGAGATTTTCAATCTGAAGAGGAGTGTACGCTAATATGGAACTTACTGGCAGATTAAAATTGTGTGCCGGACCGAGACTCGAACTAGGGACCTTTGCCAATCGCAGGCAAGAGCCCCACTATCTGAGCTCCCCAGCACGACTCACGACCACTCCTCACAGCTTCAATTCTGCCGACCTTGCAGGTACGCACAACAGCCTCTGTGAAGTCTGGAATGTATGAGACGAGTTACAGGCAGAATTGAAGCTACGAGGACAGGTCGTGAGTCTTGTTTGGGTAGCTCGGATAGTAGAGCACTTTCCCGCGAAAGGAAAAGGTCCCGAGTTCGACTCTCAGTCCAGCACACAGTTTTAATCTGCCAGGAAGCTTCAGATCCATTTTATTACCAGAAGAACCTTCAACAACGGGAAATGTTTATCTGGATAATCTCGAACAGAGCTTGCGACCACAGATCGAACAGCTGCAGCGTGCATCATCTTTCCAGCATTTGAACGTGCTCAACGACACATTTACTGAGAGATGGATGGGGCGTGATAGTCTCATCTCATGACTCCAGCTCTCTTCCGTAGTCACACCACTGCAATTCTCTTTGTGAAATCGCGTCAAGGATCGCGTGTCCACAGCACCAGTCATTGACTCTGCTACCCTTCGTGCACGATTCAAAAAAGCAGTCAGAACTGTTTATGCTGAAATGCTGACCCACATATGACCTATGGACAGGACCCGAATATCCCCTTCATGCTCCACGAGTGACAAGACGGGTACACATTGTAATTGTGGCACATCGGGAAACAACTTTGAGAGCTACTGAACGTCTTACATCAAACAGTTCCAAAGTTATCATTTTGTGAAGTGATATGAGGACTTATGTATGTACATCAACAACACGGTTTTGTCCACTGCATTCTGAACGCTGTACCTACCACGTGTAAAACAACAGCATAGCTACCACGCTTCCCAAACCATATATTTACATTGAATTATCAGTTTAGTGCATTGAAATTTCTGTCTGTTTGTTGTAGATCGGTTTTTTATGTATAGGAAGCAATTTCAACAACAGGTTTTTTCTGTAGGTTCTGGCTCACTTTTTCATAAGAAAACTCGCTCGCTCGTTCTCTCGTTGAGTGGTTTCCTGTAAAAAGCATACGCAGAGCTTACTGAAAATGTCTATGAGCCGTGCATGGCTCGTGCTCCCCCCCCCCCTCCCCCCGCCCCCCAACATGTATTCTACATCCTGTTTTTAACGTGCTTCCACTTCACTATGTTAATTTAAATTACTATTGTCACTCAGTTGCTGCTTTGCTGACCGTGAGCGGCGTTAGCAGCGTGTATCGATATATCCACTCTCGTAGTATCTTTGCTGGACTGCTATTACTTCCCGGTCCTTGCCTGTCGTAAGCTGTTCCGATCGTGAGTTCGGGTGGCCAGTCGGAACGCGTCTGGAGCGCAGTTCGGACCTGCAAGTCGGAGAGTTGCAATGCAGCACTAGAGCAATCAGGTTGGAGCAGCAGTGAGGTCTGCGTCGACATGGCTCGCCCTACCATTGCCGCCACGCATCACTTGAGCCGGGCCACGGTCTTGGTGGACCGTCGGTCGGACGTCCTACCGGACGACGTGTTTTGGCTCGCCGATCGTTCATGAGTCGGCTGTGTGAGTGTGCATCCACTCCCGATTTGTCTTCGTGCGTGCTTAGTTACTGTTGGGTATCGTTCTGGTCTTCGTGCACGTGTTTGTCAGGTTGTGTGTGTAGTTGGCGTTAGTTCCACTGACTACTATTTTAGAGGTTGTCGGCATTCTGAAGCAATCGGTCGGTTGCTGCGGACCAGGGAGGATATCTCCGGCTGTGACCGCTGCCGGTCCTTACGCAGTGTCGGAGCGTGTGTGGAGCTGTCCGATCGCTACGAGCTTCGTGGTTCACCGACGTAGCACGGCAAAGTTGACTAGTGGTTTCAAGTACCCAAGCCACGTCCGTTCATGTTGTGTGGTTCGTTTCGGTGGTTCGCTGTTGGGGAGGTTTTCCTGCGAGCAACACCGAGTGTTGGTATTGCTGAAGTTTAGTCGTCATGCCGTGGAATTAACTATATTGGTTGACTACAATTCAAGTGCATCAGCGGAATTTTCTGCCTTATGGCCGTTAGTGTTCCGGTTACCTGCCCTGACCACTAACACAATTTCAGGCAGTGTACTTTCCTCACCTGTTTTCACTGTCCAACACGGTGTGTAGTTTTGACAGCTTAATACATATACATATTTGATTGTGGATAACCACGCCAGTAACATTTTGGGTTTCAATTGTCATGTACCGATTGGTGGCAAGCAAGTCGTTTGTTGGTCAGTCCGTGGCTGTCCCCTGGTTGGGTTCCGCCGGATCAAGGCAGTTGGGCTCACCACCTGTCTCACGTAACGAGGGCAGACCGACCTTTATTGTCCATCTCACTGGTGTTTAATTGTCTGTTTATAATCTATCATCGCCAATAATTTAAAAATTCTTGTTGTTACTGGACTTTATGAATTTTTGAATTTTGGAAAATCAATTGTGGGCCTTAAGCCGCTTAAAACTTTATTCTTGAAATAACCCTTTAAGCAAAAACATTGCGGGCTTCTGCCTTAAAAGATTATGCTAATATATTTTAAAAGTTTCAAATTTAGTTGTGGCCCTCAGCCGCCTGTATTGCACGTTGCATATGTTTGTTCTATCGACTTTGCCTTGAGACTGTCCAGCTTAGCTGTGATACCATATATATTTTAATTATTTTATTTGCTATTTTAACTGAATTTTTATTTTGTTGACATTTAATATTTCTTGTTTGGAGGCCCTCAGCCGTGAAATAATTGCCTTTTTGAAACTCGTAGTTCTAAAGGTTCGACTATGTGCCGTTTTGGTTTAAAGGTGTTATTAAATTACAATAAATTACAATTCTGAGTGAGCCTGACGACAGCTTTTTTGGCCCTTTCCACAATCCTAATCACCTGTTCTGCCCTGCGGGTTTAGCGGGCGTCTCGATCTACTTTACCACTTATTTCACATCAGGCTCACCATTCTTCTTGCAAAAATTCGTTTTTTTTCTGAAGAGGTGAACCTAAGGAAAAAGCTTGAATTTTCTAAAAAAGTAAGTGAATGTAAGAACAAAAAATTCGAATTTATGGAAATGAAGGAAACGAATCCTCTTATGTATAAATTTTATGTGCCTAAAATCTTCCTATATAAAATCGTAGTTGAATGCAGTGGAATTAAGTTAAAAAATAAAAATAGACACAAAATTGTACAAAATTTTCAGCGCCTTTTGAAGAGAAGCCCTCTAGGGATTTCTTCCGATGGTACTCTCTTTATTTCATTATGCCCAGAGGGCTATTTCTTGCTGAACGTCGCTGCTTGACTGCAACTTTGGTGCTAACCGTCATCCACCTGTCTTCGGCTGTGTCTTTTCCAGTGAACATTGTTGTGCATTGGCTGCGCTGCTTCAGTCGTTTGTCTTCATGCTCTTTGTGATGAGCTTGAGCTGTGAACAACGACAGCAAATGACAATAGTATTGGCCAACCGAATCAATCCTATAGCAATTGAGCTGTGCCCCGCAGGGCAAGGAAATAACATTCACAAATTGAATATGTCATTGGTACTTGCAGAACAAAGTTGATACGAGAACAATAATGAGACATCTGTTAGCAGATACCGGAAGCAGGAAACTGTGGTTTGATAGAGCGTCGCATACAGAAGTCGCGCCGAGCTCAGTCAGTCATAAGCCTCAAAAAATGTTCAAATGTGTGTGAAATCTTATGGGACTTTACTGCTAATGTCATCAGTCCCTACATAAGCCTAAATAGGAGTTGCTATCTTATCTTGCTCAGCCTTTCACCTCGATTCGTGAGCTGACTTTGATCTTCTGTTACCGCTCGCACTGAGGAAACTGCTAATCCATGAAACAACTATCCAACAAATTTTAAAAATTCAATCTGCTACCATAATTTGCACGAAAAGGGCTCTTCATATGAGATATGAATTTTTCGGTTCAAAAATTCACAGTTACAATTTTGTGTTGTGCATTGTAAGTGAGGTTCTTTTTACCATACATAACTTCGTATGCCAAAGTATCTGCAAGACTTTTTTCGTTAAAAGATGTAACTAATACAATTGTTGTGTTCTGTGTTACTACAATATATTTTCTATGAGTCATGTGAATCACATACATAGGATAATTCATTACGAAATTATATGTACTTACGTCAGTGTCTCCTTTAAGAGGTGTAAATCCTTTGAAGTTAGGAAATGCGTTATATGATTTGAGAAAATTATTAGGTGGATTAATACTCCACATTTCTCGAGGGAAAATTTCGTTTCTTCCAACTTTCAGGTATGTATTCTGTAGCTGATTGTGATCGAAAAATGGAGAGTCAAGTAACTGATTATTTTTACAATTTGTCTCAAATGCAACAAATATGAAATATTGTATATCAAACTCCACAGAGTTACAGAAATTTGTAATATCTAACTCAAAATTTTTCTTACCAGTCAATCCTGTAGCTTCTACAGTTTGCTGTTCATAAAAATGTGTCGGAATTTTAGGAGTTTTCGCTATATGTTCTCATAGTTCTAACTCGTTATTTGACTCACGTTTAACAAGTGGTACACGAGTTTCCATAGATTCTACTACAAATTTTCCTTCTTTCAGAACTGTATCTTTTATCTCAACTACAGCTTGGTTGTAATAAAGCCATCTGAGAAGAGCATCTCCAAAACTGGAGCCAAATAAAAATTACAGTAAGATTTTCTTCACATAAAATATCTTTATAGTCTTTAAGAAGCCATCAAGCATATTGTAGTGTAACGATGTAAGTTTTGTATAAATGATTTTCTTTTGACATATGCCCATGTACAGACTTCGTCATCAGCTACAAAACATTTCCAAATTATTTAAATTCTTTTTAAAGTTGTCTCTGAGTGGTTCTTGAACGAAACTGTAATTTAAAAATTCATCATTTGAGTCGTATGCGCAGAATTGCGTCACTCAGTCCAGTTGGTTTGCGCAAACTTTTTTCAATTTAGATGTCGTTTGTTTCTTCTCAGACATTATATTAATGCAAGTTATCTGCTTTAATATATATTAAAACCACATTGAATAAACTTTTAAGACTTAAACTCGGGATGAACGTTGTCAAAATTAATAATCTTGTCAAATAAATCAGTAATGCTTATTCCTTAATATAATTCTTCATAAATAAATTCTCGGAACACGTATTTAAACTTTTGTAGTATACACTAATTTATTGTCCTCCTATATGCTACATATAGACGTAAACCTGAGCCTTGACAAGATAGGACTGAACATTTTTTTTTTTTTGGGTCATCAGTTTACTGACTGGTTTGATGCGGCCCGCCACGAATTCCTTTCCTGTGCTAACCTCTTCATCTCAGAGTAGCACTTGCAACCTACGTCCTCAATTATTTGCTTGACGTATTCCAATCTCTGTCTTCCTCTACAGTTTTTGCCCTCTACAGCTCCCTCTAGTACCATGGAAGTCATTCCGTCATGTCTTAGCAGATGTCCTATCATCCTGTCCCTTCTCCTTATCAGTGTTTTCCACATGTTTCTTTCCTCTCCGATTCTGCGTAGAACCTCCTCATTCCTTACCTTATCAGTCCACCTAATTTTCAACATTCGTCTATAGCACCACATCTCAAATGCTTCGATTCTCTTCTGTTCCGGTTTTCCCCCAGTCCATGTTTCACTACCATACAATGGTGTACTCCAGATGTACATATTCAGAAATTTCTTCCTCAAATTAACGCCGGTATTTGATATTAGTAGACTTCTCTTGGCCAGAAATGCCTTTTTTGCCATAGCGAGTCTGCTTTTGATGTCCTCCTTGCTCCGACCGTCATTGGTTATTTTACTGCCTAGGTAGCAGAATTCCTTAACTTCATTGACTTCGTGACCATCAATCCTGATGTTAAGTTTCTCGCTGTTTTCATTTCTACTACTTCTCATTACCTTCGTATTTCTCCGATTTACTCTCAAACCATACTGTGTACTCATTAGACTGTTCATTCCGTTCAGCAGATCGTTTAATTCTTCTTCACTTTTACTCAGGATAGCAATGCCATCAGCGAATCGTACCATTTATATCCTTTCACCTTGTATTTTAATTCCATTCCTGAACCTTTCTTTTATTTCCATCATTGCTTCCTCGATGTACAGATTGAAGAGTACATTCTTAATACGAGCACATCGTTCTTGATCGTCCACTCTTATTATTCCCTCTTGGTTGTTTACATATTGTATATAACCCGTCTCTCCATATAGCTTATCCCTACTTTTTTCAGAATCTCGAACAGCTTGCACCATTTTATATTGTCGAACGCTTTTTCCAGGTCGACAAATCCTATGAAAGCGTCTTGATTTTTCTTTAGCCTTGCTTCCATTATTAGCCGTAACGTCAGAATTGCCTCTCTCGTCCCTTTACTTTTCCTAAAGCCAAACTGATCGTCACCTAGCGCATTCTCAATTTTCTTTTCCATTCTTCTGTATATTATTCTTGTAAGCAGCTTCGATGCATGAGCTGTTAAGCTGATTGTGCGATAATTTTCGCACTTGTCAGCTCTTGCCGTCTTCGGAATCGTGTGGATGATGCTTTTCCGAAAGTCAGATGGTATATCGCCTGACTCATATATTCTACACACCAACGTGAATAGTCGTTTTGTTGCCACTTCCCCCAAAGATTTTAGAAATTCTGGTGGAATGTTATCTATCCCTTCTGCCTTATTTGACCGTAAGTCCTCCAAAGCTCTTTTAAATTCCGATTCTAATACTGGATCCCCTATCTCTTCTAAATCGACTCCTCTTTCTTCTTCTATCACATCAGACAAATCTTCACCCTCATAGAGGCTTTCAATGTATTCTTTCCACCTATTTGCTCTCTCCTCTGCATTTAACAGTGGAATTCCCGTTGCACTCTTAATGTTACCACCGTTGCTTTTAATGTCACCGAAGGTTGTTTTGACTTTCCTGTATGCTGAGTCTGTCCTTCCAACAATCATATCTTTTTCGATGTCTTCATATTTTTCCGGCAGCCATTTCGTCTTAGCTTCCCTGCATTTCCTATTTATTTCATTCCTCAGGGACTTGTATTTCTGTATTCCTGATTTTCCCGGAACATGTTTGTACTTCCTCCTTTCATCAATCAACCGAAGTATTTCTTCTGTTACCCATGGTTTCTTCGCAGCTACCTTCTTTGTACCTATGTTTTCCTTCCCAACTTCTGTGATCGCCCTTTTTAGAGATGTCCATTCCTCTTCAACTGTACTGCCTACTGCGCTATTCCTTATTGCTGTATCTGTAGCGTTAGAGAACTTCAAACGTATCTCATCATTCCTTAGTACTTCCGTATCCCACTTCGTATTGATTCTTCCTGAGTAATGTCTTGAACTTCAGCCTACTCTTCATCACTACTATATTGTGATCTGAGTCTATATCTGCTCCTGGATACGCCTTGCAATCCAGTATCTGATTTCGGAATCTCTGTCTGACCATGACGTAATCTAACTGAAATCTTCGCGTATCTCCCGGCCTTTTCCAAGTATACCTCCTCCTCTTGTGATTCTTGAACAGGGTATTCGCTATTACTAGCTGAAACTTGTTACAGAACTCAATTAGTCTCTCTCCTCTTTCATTCCTTGTCCCAAGCCCATATTCTCCTCTAACCTTTTCTTCTACTCCTTCCCCTACAACTGCATTCCAGTCGCCCATGACTATTAGATTTTCGTCCCCCGTTACATACTGCATTACCCTTTCAATAACCTCATACACTTTATCTATCTGTTCATCTTCAGCTTGCGACGTCGGCATGTATACCTGAACTATCGTTGTCGGTGTTGATCTGCTGTCGATTCTGATTAGAACAACCTGGTAACTGAACTGTTCACAGTAACACACCCTCTGCCCTACGTTCCTATTCATAACGAATCCTACACCTGTTATACCATTTTCTGCTGCTGTTGATATTACCCGATACTCATCTGACCAGAAATCCTTGTCTTCCTTCCACTTCACTTCACTGAACCCTACTATATTTAGATTGCGCCCTTGCATTTACCTTTTCAGATTTTCTAGTTTCCCTACCACGTTCAAGCTTCTGATGTTCCACGCCCCGACTCGTAGAACGTTATCCTTTCGTAGATTATTCAATCTTTTTCTAATGGTAACCTCCCCCTTGGCAGTCCCCTCCCGTAGATCCGAATGGGGGACTATTCCGGAATTTTTGCCAATGGAGAGATCATCATGACACTTCTTCAATTACAGGCCACATGTCCCGTGGATACACGTTACGTGTCTTTAATGCAGTGGTTTCCATTGCCTTCTGCATCCTCATGTCGTTGATCATTGCTGATTCTTCCGCCTTTAGGGGCAATTTCCCACCCCTAGTACAAGAGAGTGCCCTGAACCTCTATCTGCTCCTCCGCCCTCTTTGACAAGGCCGTTGGCAGAATGAGGCTGACTTCTTATGCCGGAAGTCTTCGGCCGCCAATGCTGATTATTTATCAAAATTTAGGCAGTGGCGGGGATCGAACCCTGGACCGAAGACGTTTTGATTACGAATCAAAGACGCTACCCCTAGACCACGGGTGTGTAGCATTTACAACATGATTAAACTTTGTATGACGTCATTGTTGTAGAAACATTACAAATTCTTATTTTTTCAGTTTTTAGAAGCACGACGCAACAACGTGGTTTCAGGATCTTCTGTTGCTCTTTGGCTGTCGACCCGTGGCGTATAGTGGCCAGCAATTTTCTCTCTGGTCCCGGCAGTGAAGATGCTGTCTCCGTTCGTTGCGCCGCTCTCTCCGTACATGAAACATAAAAATAAATACAAAACGTTAGATAATTCACAACCATTACAAATATTACAAAATACATAAACAAAACACTAAACTAAACTTATATTCACCTGCAAACTGGGCTGACACTGGTGGATGGGTGACGCTTCAATTTCGCG
Organism: Schistocerca serialis cubense; assembly: GCF_023864345.2. Lineage (NCBI taxonomy): Eukaryota > Metazoa > Arthropoda > Insecta > Orthoptera > Acrididae > Schistocerca > Schistocerca serialis. The sequence continues at coordinate 443,067,214 of NC_064641.1, read as the reverse complement.
TCCACTACATACCCCACCTACAAGCTCAGTTTGTCAGGATTTAACCGAAAATAAAACTTCTTCTGTATACAATATTTAACTGTTAATGTTATACATTTTCCGTAATCTAAAGTTCTTACTCTTAGATAGTTTCAATCCTTTTATGACGATATTGTTGTGAATATTTGTCATTTACTTTTAATTGTGCTATTATGCTAATTCATAACCGAATATATGGAGATTACTGCTTTTCATTCAATAGTTGCTAGTAAATAATAATTTAGTACGTTCTTTAACGTTGTTACATTAGGACAGAGCGTTCAAATTGTGATAAGTTAGTTTCAGTTTTATTCATTTACTAGAGTTATTCTTTCAAAAATATATATTACTAATAAGTTTCTCACAATAACTAATAGTACTATTTACTTTACGTCATTCTTTTCCCTAATGCTTTATTTATGTTGAAGAAGAAATAAAGCAAAACTTTCTTTAGAATCTTGGCACGGCTTTCTTTACCTTCAAACACTTTGTTGGGTAATGGCAATTTATTTAGGAGAAACAAGCGAGATAGCCCCGTTTGGTGTGTTCTATATTAACACTATTACAAATCTCTATTATAGGCACTTTGCTATGTTCTTGTGAGCCATATAGCTCTGGACGCCCATGGTCCCTAAAATTATTAACCATCCCCTTTGGTTCCTACTATCCGAGTAAATATAAAATATACAAAATTCTTTCTGACCTAACAACAAAAATTTCTTCCATATAAATCCCCTTTTAGTTATCTTTCCCTTTTTGAAGTACCGGTAGATTATTGTAGAACACTTGTTTAAACTTCCTGTCATTTCTTTAAAATAATGCGTAACTTTCACGAAAAACTTCATATGAATAAACTATGAATGCTCATCCATATGTAACATATACTAAATATTAACTTATTTAGGAATGAAGGGTTTAATTTGATCGACACTATATAATGCTTTAATTACACCTGATGAAGGTTCCATAAGAAGTAACGCTTTGGGATGTACAACTTATGAACAATATATGGACCTTCAAAGATAAAGAAGAATTTTCTACATTCCTTATTGATCCTCGAACTTTTAGGATGAGATCGTACTAATACAAGGTCTCCTACCTGAAATGAGGGTTCTATAGCATGTTGATTATAACTTTTAATTCTCTGTTCAGCATTTTTAACAATCTGTTTGCGAATTTTTTCGTTTGGAATGCATTGTTGGACCTCATTTACTGGTGGCCAAGGTGGAGCAGCTAGTAAAGGCTCACCTATAATTCGTTTGCCTAAAATTTCTATAGGTGATAATCCTGTCGTTAAATGAGGCAATTCATTTAATATCTTTTCGAATTCAGGTATTAGTTTGGTCCACTGAGTATGTTTATATGCACAATAAGTTCTATATAACCGTCCTAATTCTTTCATCACTCTTTCTACTAAATTACTTTGAGGGTGATATTTCGAAATTAATGTATGTTTGATTCCATATTGTTTTATCATATCTTGAAAATTTTGACTAATAAAGGCACTACCGTTGTCAGACATAAGTCGTTTAGGAATGCCCCAGTTAACAAAGTAATTTCGAGTAAGACAGCATATAACGCTTGCTGTATCCGCTCATTTCAAAGTATATAGTTTCACATATTTGGACCAACATTCCATTACAACAAACACATAAGTAAATCCTCGTGAACTACGAGGCAGAGGGCAGAAAAAATCTAATGACAGTAGATCCCACAGACCTCGAGGAATTACAGCATATAATTTATAACGCTTAGGTTTGTTATTAACTTTAACCTTTTCACAGGTTTAACAAGTACTAATAATACTTCTCACATTACGGGACATATTTTTGAAATAATAATACTTCATTAGATCTTTAATACATTTATGAATTCCAAAATGCCCGTAACCTTCATGAATATAAGTAATTAATTCGTACACAACAGTTTTCGGAATGCAGATTTTCCATCTCTGGTGTTCTCTCTGTGCTTTCCAATACAACAAGTCGTTGAAATATAACCACACACCCCGGGTGTTAACTGTTTCATCCCCATTATTAGGGTTTTGTATAAGTTCCCTATATTGATCGTCATTTCTTTGATTGCATCTAATAGCAGTTACTATCCATTTAACCTTACGTTCGTTCTACTGAGTTAAAAGGAAATAAACATGGTCATTTGTTCCTGGTTGTTCCGCACTGTTAATATTCTCCATTCCTACTGGAAGTCTCGACAAAGCATCCGAAACTACATTTTGAGATCCTTTTATATACCTAATTTCGTACTCAAATTCCTGGAGGCATAATAGCCAACGTAATAATCTATGGTGAAGTAACCGACAATTGTTCAAAAAGGTTAAAGCCTGATGATCAGTATATACAATTGTTTTTCTTCCAATTAATAATCCTCTAAATCTTTGAAAACCCCATACCACTGCGAGAGCTTCCTTCTCGGTTACAAAATAATTTCTTTCATGTTTATTTAAAGTTCTACTAGCGAATCCAATAGGCTGATATAATCCCTTTTCATTGGTCAGATCACTTTGGAATATTACGCAAGACACACCGTAATCAGAGGCATCCATACACATACAAAAGTCCTGATTGAAATCTGGATGGTATAACATTTTAGCTTCTGTTAATGCTCCTTTTATCTTACTAAAAATTTCCTCTTCCTCTTTTCCCCAGAGCCATACTGATTTCTCTTTTAATAAATCCAGTAATTTAGGATTAACAATATCCTGCCCTGGAAGAGATCTTCTCAGAAATCCTACCATTCCTAAGAATGATTTCAGTTGTTTCCAATTTCTAGGACTCAGGCATCGAGTAATAGCTTCAATACATGCTGGGTCTAGACTAATACCTTCACTGTCCTCTATATGCACCAAAAATCTCACTTCCTCCTTTCCGAAGTAAGACTTAGATAATTTTAAAATAATTCCTCTATCAATTAAATGGTCAAACAATTCCCGTAATATCATTACGTGTTCTTCCCACGTTTTAGTGGCTACCAAAATATCATCTACATATAAAATAATCTTTTATAATAATTGCTGACCCACAGTAGAATCTAACACCCTAATGAAAGTTGACACTGATATATTAAGTCCAAAAGGTAAAACTTGGAACTGATATGATCTGCCTTCAAAAAGAAAAGCCGTATATTGTCGTCAATCTGGGTGTCATATGACTTGATGGTAGCCAGCAGTTAAGTCCATTGTACTCATATAACGAGAACCAGCAATCTTAAGAAGTACCTCCTCCATAGGAATAGGTCTGTCTCTTTCCATCTCTATAATTTTGTATGATTCACGAGCTTCCAGAACCAGTCGTACCCCACCAGTAGCTTTCTTAACTACCCACAAAGGACTGTTGAAAGCACTACATGATCGTTCGATAGTATTTTGTTCTAGCATCTTACTTATTTCTCTACTAACCGGTTCTTTGAATTGTACTGGAATAGGATAAGGTTTCTTAAAGAATGGTTTTTGATCTTTAATCTTAGGTTTACAAACGTAATCTTTGATTATCCTCGGTTCATCTGAGAAGAGGGCTCTAAATTATAACAATAATGATTCCAACTCTTCCTTTTCTTGTTTGGATAGACAACTCGTAGAATAACATTTCTCTTTCACTTCAATTTCGATACTATTACTAGCCTCACATTGGTGTACTTCATATTCAAGATCACTAGGATTTATTAATAGGTTCATTGTCTGTGTGTACTTAATCTGTAAGGATTCGTAGCAATTTTCAGGTACTTGATTATTAGAAAACCTCACTTTAAAAGCACATGCCTCCTTATTGATGTTTAAGGAAGAGTCTTTAAAATCTAATATAGCTTTATATTTACACAACCAATCTATACCTAAAATTATGGCCACATTTAAGTTGGCTACAACAAGTACAGAGTAAGAAATTAATTGTTTAGAAATTTCAAAAGTTAAATAAACTTCCTCAGTAATATTCTGACTTCTTTTACCAGTAACTCCTATAATTTTCACCCCAGTTACAGATAAGGTTGGGAAATTCCAATATTTCCTTTTAAGTTGAAATAATTCTTTAGATACTTACTTCGCTACCTGAATCGGTTATAATATTTACTTCGGTATCTTTAATATAACCTTTAATAATGGGTTTATAAGTTATATTATCCCTTATCTGATTGTCTTCATGAAGTAAATATTGTTGCCAATCACCTTCCTTTTGGCAATTTAATGATAAATTGCAATTAGGTCTTGTATAATTTTGACTAACAGTTCCCTTTAGTCGACCTGTACTAAAGGACTTTACTAGTTTTCCGAATTTTCTATGATAACGTCACCTACAACTTTACCTTCATTAATTACTTGAGGATGATTTATCTCACTATCGTTATTTTAGAGTTATTATCCTGATGTTGTTGGCTCTCTTTATCTTTAGATTGACTTTTTATATAACAAAACTGGCTATGATTGTTGGTGTTAAATTTTCGTGGTTCTGAATTATTATTATTTCTAGAATTGTCATTTCTACCAAATCTAAATTTCTTGTCTTCCCATTCTCTATTAAGTATATCTAACTGTTCTAAATATCCTAATAATTCGCAAGTTTCTGACCATTCCATTTGTATCATTCTTTGCTTTACATAATACGGTAACCTACTAATTAGGACTCGTATTAGATGACTTTCAATAATTGGTTCTTCAATTAATTTAGCACGGTTTAATTGCCATTCAAAATAATTCCTCTAACCCCCCACCATTTAGAATAAGGAGGAGGGTCTAACAACTCTAAAGTTAAGTGTTGTTGTTTTCCTCTTGACCAATAATTTTGTTTACAGTGCTTAACAAAATCATCCAGGTCCTTAAATTCAGTTCTGTGCAGTATGACCTGTTCTGCAGCTTCTGCTTCTAAATGTCCTATTACAAATTGAATCCGTTTTTCATTACTCCATTTATGAGATAATGAAGTTTCAAAAGCTTTTATAAAGATTTTAGGGCGAAGTTCGCCTCCTGGTTTGAATACAGGAAATCGACTTGCTACATTTGAATTTGTCGTTATATCGTCCCAAAACTCTGCGAGAGACATAGTTGGATTTTGTTTAGTTTGCAGAGATGGAGTTGCGTCAGATTTGCTTGCCATGATTCCTTTATTTGTATTGTTGTCGTCCGAGCTAGGAAACACGATGTGACTGTTGTCTCTGATTACGTTATTACTTCCACTACTTGAAATGTTTTCATTATTATCTAATCCCGATAACCGTTAAGTAATTTCCTGTATTCGCATTTCTGTATTGGATACACGGTTAGCTAATATCGATTCTTCACTGTGTTCACGATGTGAACGCTATGTACCTTCGTCAATGTTATTGTCTTTGGAAGTCTCAAGGTTACTGCATATTTCGGTAATTAAAAATTTCATGTTTTCTATTTCAGTATGATCTTTTTCTACTCGATGAGTTAATGTCTCTAATTGTAAATTATCTATTGAAGAAATCTGTACAGGTTTGGTAGAAACCTCTTTAATAGATTCTAATAATTCTCTACGAACAGTTTCTGTCCGCATAGAAAATTCATCTCGTAACTTACCGTTATTTTTCTCTATTTCATTTACAACTAAGACATTGACATTATCTAGTCTCTTGGTTAAGTCAGTAATATCATTTCGCATGCGAGCTTTTTCCTCACGCAATTCCTGGATATGTTGTTCTAACCTTTTACAATTATCTGCAATCTTATTACTAAGTCCTACTAGTTTTTCCTGCATTTCAACTTTAGAAGCCTCTATTTTATCACTTGATTCTCGACTGGTTTCATTAAGATGTTCCTGTAACCTGTCTAGATTTTTTAGCTCCCCTTTAAGTTCCTCTTTTAATTTAGACGCAGATTCTTCGTTAGATTGTTATAATTCCTGTTTTATTTCCTCTTTTAATCTAGCAGTAGATTCTTCATTAGACTGTTTTAATTCCTGTTTTAGTTCCTCTTTTAATCTACCAGTAGATTCTTCATTAGATTGTTCTTATTCCTGTTTTATTTCCTCTTTTAATCTAGCAGTAGATTCTTCGTTAGATTGTTTTAATTCAGCTAAAAAATCCCCGATTGATTGTTTTAATTTAGCGATCGCGCTAAAAAGGGATCTCATGCTCCTATCGGACCCAGATTGCTCTTCATCTGACATTTCACTTCCCGACATTATTGTAAGATATTAACTAGTTGCACACACAGACTTGTAATCAACAATCCTATTAAAAGCACACTCCCTATGTACAACACTACACTTCCAACTTAAAACAGAGTCACCAGACACTAACATTGTAGTTTGTAGTTCTCAGTGGTCAGTGTGCTGCTGTGGGCTGCAGAAGTAACAGCCGTCGATGCAACCGCTGAGATGCTGCGACCCCGCTTCCGCAACTGGCAGGACGCTGAGTCGAACCCCGGAGACGTTACTGGCTGCAACCACGCCCTGCCGCACCGTAAACAGGCGAAGCCCTCAGCAACACCTCTAATACCAGACGGAGGAACGCCCCCCAGCTGACGTACTGGGCCTGTTAGTTAGGGAGAAAAAGGTTGTCGGGGTTTGCAGCGTTCAGCTGCTGCCCAACAGATGCGCCTTCTCGTGGAATAACTGCGTGACCGTACTGCTTGGCTGCGCTCCGTCAGATGCCCACACCCACGAAGTCGCCGATGGCTAGTGAAGGCTCCACAAAGACTCGCATTGACTTCCGAAGGACTCTTAATGTTTTGTTTCATACCTGTGTGCCTTAGTTGCACACAAGCCCTGTTTATAAGGTCGCCACGGTGTAGTGTAATGACGTAAGTTTTGTGTAAATGATTTTCTTTTGACATATGACCATGTGCAGTCTTCGTCACCTATGTCAGTTACAAAACACTTCAAAATTATTTAAATTCTTTTTAAAGTTGTCTCTGAATGGTTCTTCAACGAAACTGTAATTTAAACATCATCATTTGAGTCGTATGAGCAAAATTACGTCACTCAGTCCAGTTGGTTTGCGCAAACTTTTTTCAGTTTAGATGTCGTTTGTTTCTTCTCAGACATTATATTAACGCAAGTTATCTGTTTTAATAAATATTTAAACCACACTGAATAAACTTTTAAGACTCAAACTCGGGATGAACGTTGTCAAAATTAATAATCTTGTCAAATAAATCAGTAATGCTTATTCCTTAATAAAATTCTTCATAAATAAATTCTCGGAACACGTATTTAAACTTTTGTAGTATACACTAGTTTATTATCTTCCTATATACTACATATAGACGTGAACCTGAGCCTTGACAAGATAGGACTGAACATTTACAACATGATTAAACTTTCTATGATGTCATTGTTGTAGAAACATTACAAATTATTATTTTTTCAGTTTCTAGAAGCACGACGCAACAACTCGGTTTCAGGATTTTCTGTTGCTCTTTGGATGGCGACCCGCGACATATAGTGGCCAGCAATTTTCTCTCTATTCCCAGCAGTGAAGATGCTGTCTCCGTTCGTTGCGCCGGCCTCTCCTTACATGAAACATAAAAATAAATACAAAACTTTAGATAATTTACAACCCTTACAAATATTACAAAATACATAAACAAAACACTAAATTAAACTTATATTCATCTGCAAACTGGGCTGGCACTGGTGGATGGGTGACACTTCAATTTCGCCTCCCACTACAATATTCAGTGGATAAAGTACTTCATTTTTCTTACTCTTTATTTTATTGGTCCACCAAATTCGGCATTTGGCTTGAACAAAGCAATAATATTAGCTTTTCGACGAAAACGATGAGCATCCTTTACAAGTTTTCCATCGGCTAAAATATGATTTGTATTAACTAATTCGAATGGGATAATTTCATTTTTATTAGCTTCAGAAATTTGATCAGTAAATGTAAACACACTTCCAATACTATATTTTATATCCATATATAATTTAATGTTGCTCATAATAATAATTCTAATAAAAAATTTCATTTTATCTTTATATGAATTTCTTTGCATTAACAAATTTTTCTAAGTTTTTTTAAATTATACTGACCAACAGGATTTTCGATTGCTTTGCCTTGATAGTAAAGTTTATTAATTTTTTGTAATATTTGGGGTTAGAAATATAGTATCAAACCAAATAGTGCTACAGTTGTATAGATGTCTCTTATAGGTACAGATAACCTTTTTTTTGGACAGATGACTCATTTATATATAAAGTACTCATTTATATTAATAAAAATTATTTTAATAAATGAAACCTCACTGGCAACCAAAAGTAAGAATTCCAGAGAAGAAATCAAAATATAAATATGGTTACCCTTTACCAAATTCCAATAGATGTGCAATAATATGACCAAGCAGAAGTGGAAGAACGACATTAACAATCGATAATTGTATTTCAGCAACTTGTTGGTTAAACTGGAGTAAAATCAGTCATTTGTATATTTACTCTAAATGTTTGTATCAACGAAAATATTGGGAATTTATAAAAAAGTGCAAAAATATTTAAGAGAAGCATGGTGAGAAGACTGCTAGTTTTATTACAAATAATGATGAAATTATACTGCTAGATCAATGTCAAGGTAATTCGTGTAAAGTATACCATGTCTTCATTCTTGAAAATCAGTATGTAGTTCGATCATTCACTAGAGGTAGACAAAAACGGACAGACTGGTTTTATTTAGCTCAAACTTATTCAAAAATACCAAAAACATTAGAGATAATCTCAATTTCTTAAATATTTTCAGACAAAGTCACACAAGTTTCAATCACATTTACTATGAGTTGGTTAGTGGAGATTTAAAGTTTGATGATTTTAAAGAAATGTATATTAAATTCTGGAATGTTCGGTTTGGATTTTATATGATGGACATGACTAGTAAATGTAAGCTCTAAGATAAAATAAAAAATGCCAAAAACATGAGGTGAACATATTGTTCATCAAACACAAACATTAAAAAATGATTTGTTAGCTTTCTTCATCCATATCAAAAGTTTTCAAAAAATGATCCAGATGTTGAAAAAGTAAAACAGAATAGTAAAAGTTCATAAAAGAAAGAACAATTCATGTTTCAGAAAATAAACTAGAAACAGAATATGCAGAATATAATAAAGAAGATCAACCAGTTAACATTGGTATCGAGCAAGTAAAGCAAGGAATCGAAGGTTTAGGTGTTAATGTTCTGAGAACTATTGAAGAAAATAGAGAAGTTGAAAAATAGATGATTCCGCATCGGCATTTTTCATCCAGAAGAAACAAAGTCCAGAAGAATTTCCACTTACATCAGTTAAATCCCAGAGTGTGAATATACATTAAGTGAAACAGAAATACAGGATGTTTTGGAGAAATATGAAGAAGAGACTAAAACTAAAACAAAGCTAAGTAGACAAAGTTAACCTATTAGGGCAATGAAACATGGAGTGTTTTTAATATAATAAATGAAAGTGGACGAATGTAAATGTATATCAACAATAGTGAAGATCAAACTTTTTGATTAAAACTCATTGGACATTTAAGTTTCTCTGTTGTTTACTGGTTGAATTCAAGCACATAAATTAAAAACTGTCACTATCGACAATATGTATAACGAATTTACTGATGTTGCCTTATCAAGATATGCAGATATATTGTATTATTCAGGGGCATTATTTTCTAAAATTAATCAAAAATAAATAATATCAAGTAAAGGTGAATAATATAATAAACTGATAAAAGAAATTGCTGATGTCTGTTTTCCAAATTATATCATATAACATCAAGTTCATATTCTGCAGATTATATATCGCCAGATGAAACAGCGCCAATTAAAACAAGTCCAAGCCCACATTTACACGATGGTTTAATTTAAAACATTATGGAGAAATCAGCTGAATATTTTTGTTTCAGTGACAATAGAGATTTAATCGATAGATTAGCAGTAATTGAAGGAGAAGAATTAGCTGAAAATAAATATTATTACAATGAAGAGAAGTAGGTATAACACAGATGTTAACTAATAAATTTAGTGATTTCATAATCAACAAAGCAAAAGGAATTATATACAGACTTAGGTTTTCTAAATAACTTACCATATACATTTTGGGAAGGTGAAAAATTTGGAAAAGGCATAGTAAGTACTTTAATTAACAAAGTCCCTTTCGAAATGCATTTTCCAGGCTATAGATTTTGTGTTCCAGAACCAAAGTAGGTGAAAGATTAGCTAGAGGAAATCAAGGAATAAATCCATTAGAAAAAACTTGTCAACAACATTATATTTCCTGTAGAGATAATATTTAGACAAGAGAAGTGAAGTGGATAAATAACTTCAGTTAGATGTAAAAATGATTGTATTCTAAAGTTGCATCATTTGGAGAGAAATTGGCAGCAGCAGTTAGAGGAATCATGTATAGAAAGAGAAAATTAGATATGGGTTTTAGATGTCAGTGAAAATGGATGGGATTTATAAAACATTCAGTAGCATCATTTCAGTGCTATCTAAAAAGTATTCGTTCCTCTATTTTTTTAATCTATGTAAATGAAGAACTTCAGCATTGGTTAGGCTTTGCCACCTAGTTGAAAGACAAAACTGAAATCAATTATAATTAAACTAAATAATGAACAATTACATAGCACTGATAGTTTTCTATCTGTTGCTCATAAAAGAAAGAGGGATAAAAAACTGGTGGGGAATATGCTTATAATGGTAGGTATTCCTGTTGTAAAACAATTTATTAAATATCTAACAAAAAAGAAAGATGGTTCTGGATTATCAAAATATGAAGGTGGATTTCTTCAGTTATTATTGGTTGCATTACAATACATACCAACTATTTTCATCTCTTGCAAATGGAGTAATAAACAAGAAAAGTACTGATAAAGAATTACAAGAACGAAAAAGATATAATTTTGGAATGGAGAAGAAAGGTAGGGACAGAGTCCTAAGCATGCTTCAGCTGGCTCTGGAGTAAAAAAAATCGTAATCTATCCTAATCCATTAACTAATTTCGATACTGAAAAAGGTGCTAATCAATTATAAATTAAACACTTTCATGGTGTATTTATGATTGATGAATTATCTGATTATCCTGGAGAATATGAAATTGGAGTAGTAAATTTAGATTCATCTAACAATCCTACAGAATAATTGATTTGTTATTATAAGAATAAAGATAAAATATTTGTGTTTGATTCATTTGGAGGAAATATTCCTAAACAACTGGTTAGATACCTTGGTTCAAATGAGGTATAGTACAATGAAAATTTTAATGATGTACTTTTTGACCAGTTGTGTAGATTTATGTTAAAGATATTATATGTTAATCACAAGTGCAATGATATCTTAAATAAATGGAGATTTTTGGGACTTAGACAAATAAGAAGAATATTGGGAAAATGTCAGAGGGTACTTACATAAAAATAAAATAATTCAAAATTTTCAGTATCGATCTTATTAAATTAATAGTAATAATAATAGTTATAGTAATAATAACAATAGTAACAATACCAACAGTAATAACGTTATTGACAATGAACTGAATGAACTAAAATCTAGTGAACAGCAGCTTATCAGATGATTCATCTAATATGAGAAACATTAAATTTTACACAGTCATACATGTTTTATTTAACAAACGAAATAAACAGAGAAATAGTTGTTGATTATACTGAAAAGGAAAATCTATTTACTGAAGTTGACTGAAAATATGTAATTTCAAGATTTTATAAATTACCTGAAAAATTTGGGAGAGAATTCCGACCAAAAGTAGATTGGGTATATAAAATGAGTCGTCATGAAGTATCTGAAAACTCCAATAGAGTGTTTCAAGGTAAAGTAAGTTAGAAATAGATATGTTTGTACCAAAAGTTATCTGAAGATTTTATTAGAGAATTTCAAGATAAAATATACATCAAAAAGTGTTTTGCATCACCTTGGATCGGAGAGTTGCGGAACCTTTACGTAAAACTGGACTAGAGATCAACATAAATATAATTTCCGCCTTTTTTATTGTCCATGAGAACCACACATTGCATGTTGTACAACCATACAGTGAGACCTACAGAGGTGGAGATGCAGATTGCAGTACACGCCCGTACCTCTAATACCCAGTAGCACTTCCTCTTGCATTGGTGAACGCCTCTATTGATTGCGGCATACTATCCACAAGTTCATCAAGTCACCGTTGGTCCAGATTCGCACAGATTCTTCAGAGCGGTTGGTGGGTCACGTCGTCCATAAACAGTCCTTTTCAGTCTATCCCAGACATGTTGGATAGGGTTCATGTCTGGAGAACTTGCTGACCACATTAGTCGAGCGATGTCGTTATCCTGAAGGAAGTCATTCAGAAGATGTGAACGACGGGAGCGCGAATTGCCGTCCATGAAGACGAATGCCCGCCAGTGCACTGCCTATGTGTTTGCACTATCGATCAGACGATGGAATTCATGTATTGTTCAACCGTTACAGCACCCTCCATGCCCACCAACAGCGTATGTTGGCCCCACATAATGCCAACCCAAAGCAGCAGGGACCGTGTGTCTAAAGCGTTCAGCCTGACTGGGTTACCTAATAAGTCATCTACCTTGATTATCTGGTTGAAGGCATTTGCGACACTCAGTGGTGAAGAGAACGTGGTGCCAATATTCACAAGGGAACCTCCCCATCGCACACCCCTCAGATTTAGTTATAAGTTGGCCCAGGGATAGGCCTTGAAAAACTGAACACAGATCAATCGAGAAAACAGGAAGAAGTTGTGTGGAAGTATGAAAAAAATAAGCAAAATATACAAACTGAGTAGTCCATGTGCAAGATACGTAACATCAAGGAGAATGTAAGCTTACGAGCGCCGTGGTCCCGTGGTTAGCATGAACAGCAGCGGAGCGAGAGGTCCTTGGTTCAAACCTTCTCTCGAGTGAAAAGTTTTTATTTTCAGACAATTATCAAAGCTCAGGCACTCACACATAATCAACTTCGCTCTCCAAAATTCCAGGACATGCTCAGATTTGCTTGACGGTCTACACACGGAAACATTTGAAAACGTAAAAAACGTGTTTTGACAGAGCACAGGGAAACCTGTGCGACTGTGAAACTGTTGCCTTTATTTGTTGCAGTTTATGTGACAAACTCTTATGTTTACATCACTTTTTTGGAAGTGTTTATCACATCCACAAGAAAACCTAAATCGGGCAAGGTAGAACAATCTTTTTACCCATTCGCCAATTGTGCAAGTTAGGTGAGTCGACAACATATTCCTGTCATGTGACGCACATGCCGTCACCAGTGTCGTATAGAATACACTCCTGGAAATTGAAATAAGAACACCGTGAATTCGTTGTCCCAGGAAGGGGAAACTTTATTGACACATTCCTGGGGTCAGATACATCACATGATCACACTGACAGAACCACAGGCACATAGACACAGGCAACAGAGCATGCACAATGTCGGCACTAGTACAGTGTATATCCACCTTTCGCAGCAATGCAGGCTGCTATTCTCCCATGGAGACGATCGTAGAGATGCTGGATGTAGTCCTGTGGAACGGCTTGCCATGCCATTTCCACCTGGCGCCTCAGTTGGACCAGCGTTCGTGCTGGACGTGCAGACTGCGTGAGACGACGCTTCATCCAGTCCCAAACATGCTCAATGGGGGACAGATCCGGAAATGTTGTTGGCCAGGGTAGTTGACTTACACCTTCTAGAGCACGTTGGGTGGCACGGGATACATGCGGACGTGCATTGTCCTGTTGGAACAGCAAGTTCCCTTGCCAGTCTAGGAATGGTAGAAAGATGGGTTCGATGACGGTTTGGATGTACAATGCACTATTCAGTGTCCCCTCGACGATCACCAGTGGTGTACGGCCAGTGTAGGAGATCGCTCCCCACACCATGATGCCGGGTGTTGGCCCTGTGTGCCTCGGTCGTATGCAGTCCTGATTGTGGCGCTCACCTGCACGGCGCCAAACACGCATACGACCATCATTGGCACCAAGGCAGAAGCGACTCTCATCGCTGAAGACGACACGTCTCCATTCGTCCCTCCATTCACGCCTGTCGCGACACCACTGGAGGCGGGCTGCACGATGTTGGGGCGTGAGCGGAAGACGGCCTAACGGTGTGCGGGACCGTAGCCCAGCTTCATGGAGACGGTTGCGAATGGTCCTCGCCGATACCCCAGGAGCAACAGTGTCCCTAATTTGCTGGGAAGTGGCGGTGCGGTCCCCTACGGCACTGCGTAGGATCCTACGGTCTTGGCGTGCATCCGTGCGTCGCTGCGGTCCGGTCCCAGGTCGACGGGCACGTGCACCTTCCGCCGACCACTGGCGACAACATCGATGTACTGTGGAGACCTCACGCCCCACGTGTTGAGCAATTCGGCGGTACGTCCACCCGGCCTCCCGCATGCCCACAATACGCCCTCGCTCAAAGTCCGTCAACTGCACATACGGTTCACGTCCACGCTGTCGCGGCATGCTACCAGTGTTAAAGACTGCGATGGAGCTCCGTATGCCAGGGCAAACTGGCTGACACTGACGGCGGCGGTGCACAAATGCTGCGCAGCTAGCACCATTCGACGGCCAACACCGCGGTCCCTGGTGTGTCCGCTGTGCCGTGCGTGTGATCATTGCTTGTACAGCCCTCTCGCAGTGTCCGGAGCAAGTATGGTGGGTCTGACACACCGGTGTCAATGTGTTCTTTTTTCCATTTCCAGGAGTGTATATCAGACGTGTTTTCCTGTGGAGGAATCGGTTGACCTATGACCTTGCGATCAAATGTTTTCGGTTCCTATTGGAGAGGCACGTACTACTACATCTACATCCATACTCTGCAAGCCACCTGATGGTGTGTAGCGGAGGGTACCTTGAGTACTTCTATCGGTTCTCCCTTCTATTCCATTCTCGTATTGTTCGTGGAAATAAGGATTGTCGGTATGCCTCTGTGTGGGCTCTAATCTCTCTGATTTTATCCTCATGGTCTCTTCGTGAGATATACGTAGGAGAGAGAAATATACTGCTTGACTCTTTGGTGACGGTATGTTCTCGAAACTTTGACAAAAGCCCGTACCGAGCTACTGAGCGTCTCTCCTGCAGAGTCTTCCACTGGAGTTTATCTATAATCTCCGTAACGCTTTCGCGATTACTAAATGATCCTGTAACGAAGCGCGCTGCTCTCCGTTGGATCTTCTATATATCTTCTATCAACCCTATCTGGTACGGATCCCACACTGCTGAGCAGTATTCAAGCAGTGGGCGAACAAGCGTACTGTAACCTACTTCCTTTGTTTTCGGATTGCATTTCCTTAGGATTCTTCCAATGAATCTCAGTCTGGCATCTTCTTTACCGACGATCAACATTATATGATCATTCCATTTTAAATCACTCCTAATGCGTACTCCCAGATAATTTATGGTATTAACTGCTTCCAGTTGCTGACCTGCTATTTTGTAGCTAAATGATAAAGGATCTATCTTTCTGTGTATTCGCAGCACATTACACTTGTCTACATTGAGATTCAATTGCCATTCCCTGCACCATGCGTCATTTCGCTGCAGATCCTACTGCATTTCAGTACAATTTTCCATTGTTACAACCTCTCGATACACCACAGCATCATCCGCAAAAAGCCTGAGTGAACTTCCGATGTCATCCACAAGGTCATTTATGTATACTGTGAATAGCAACGGTCCTATGACACTCCCCTGCGGCACACCTGAAATCACTCTTACTTCGGAAGACTTCTCTCCATTAAGAATGACATGCTGCGTCCTGTTATCTAGGAACTCCTCAATCCAATCACACAATTAGTCTGATAGTCCATATGCTCTTACTTTGTTCATTAAACGACTGTGGGGAACTGTATCGAACACCTTGCGGAAGTCAAGAAACACGGCATCTACCTGTGAACCCGTATCTATGGCCCTCTGAGTCTCGTGGACGAATAGCGCGAGCTGGGTTTCACATGACCGTCTTTTTCGAAACCCATGCTGATTCCTACAGAGTAGATTTCTAGTCTCCAGAAAAGTCATTATACTCGAACACAATACGTGTTCCAAAATTCTACAACTGATCGACGTTAGAGATATAGGTCTATAGTTCTGCACATCTGCTCGACGTCCCTTCTTGAAAACGGGGATGACCTGTGCCCTTTTCCAATCCTTTGGAACGCTACGCTCTTCTAGAGACCTACGGTACACCACTGCAAGAAGGGGGGCAAGTTCCTTCGCGTACTCTGTGTAAAATTGAACTGGTATCCCATCAGGTACAGAGGCCTTTCCTCTTTTGAGCGATTTTAATTGTTTCTCTATCCCTCTGTCGTCTATTTCGATATCTACCATTTCGTCATCTGTGCGACAATCTAGAGAAGGAACTACAGTGCAATCTTCCTCTGTGAAACAACTTTGGAAAAAGACATTTAGTATTTCGGCCTGTAGTCTGTCATCCTCTGTTTCAGTACCATTTTGGTCACAGAGTGTCTGGACATTTTGTTTTGATCCACCTACCGCTTTGACATAAGACCAAAATTTCTTAGGATTTTCTGCCAAGTCAGTACATAGAACTTTACTTTCGAATTCATTGAACGCCTCTCGCATAGCCCTCCTCACACTACATTTCGTTCCCGCATTATTTTTTGTTTGTCTGCAAGGCTTTGGCTATGTTTATGTTTGCTGTGAAGTTCCCTTTGCTTCCGCAGCAGGTTTCTAACTCGGTTGTTGTACCACGGTGGCTCTTTTCCATCTCTTACGATCTTGCTTGGCACACACTCATCTAACGCATTATGTACGACGGTTTTGAACTTTGTCCACTGATCCTCAACACTATCTGTACTTGAGACAAAACTTTTGTGTTGAGCCAACAGGTGCTCTGAAATCTGCTTTTTGTCACTTTTTCTAAACAGAAAAATCTTCCTACCCTTTTTAATATTCCTATTTACGGCTGAAATCATCGATGCCGTAACCGCTTTATGATCGCTGATTCCCTGTTCTGCGTTAACTTTTTCAAATAGTTCGGGTCTGTTTGTCACCAGAAGGTCTAATATGTTATCGCCACGAGTCGGTTCTCTGTTTAACTGCTCAAGGTAGTTTTCAGATAAAGCACTTAAAAAAATTTCACTGGATTCTTTGTCCCTGCCACCCGTTATGAACGTCTGAGTCTCCCAGTCTATATCCGGCAAATTAAAATCTCCACCCAGAACTATAACATGGTGGGGAAATCTACTCGAAATATTTTCCAAATTATCCTTCAGGTGCTCAGCCACAACAGCTGCTGAGCCAGGGGTCCTATAGAGACATCCAATTACCAATGCTGAGCCTGCTTCAACCGTGACCTTCACCCAAATCATTTCACATTTCGGATCTCCGTCAATTTCCTTCGATACTATTGCACTTCTTATCGCTATAAACACGCCTCCCCCTTCACTGTCCAGCCTGTCTCTGCGGTATACATTCCAATCTGAGTTTAGGATTTCATTACTATTTACATCTGGTTTCAGCCAACTTCCGTCTACTAATCGCACGGTTTTGCCGTGCGGTCGCAAAACACAGATAGTAAACTTATTAAAGTGGACAGAGACGTCAATGAATGAACGGACAGATAGTATCTTTCCAAAAGTAAAGAAAGTAAAATTATCACTCTAGGGAAGGCTCGGACCGATGACCTCTGGCTACGCAGCTGCTCACTCTAACCACGGGACCACGGCGCCCCTCAGTTCATGTTGTCCATAATGTTGCTTATGTTGTGCATGGATTACTCAGTTTGTATATTTTGCTTATTTTTACATAGTTCCCCACAACTTCTTCCTGTTTTCTCGATTGATCTGTGTTCAGTTTTTCAAGCCTATCCACTGTGTCAATTTATAACTAAATCTGAGGGGGATGCGATGGGGAGGTTCCCATGTAAGCGGTCCATTCGGCATGTTGTTGGGCCCATCTTTACCGTGCTGCATGTATCATGATTGCAAAGATTGGTCTTGCAATGGACATCAGGAGTAAAGTTGTGCGTCATGCGGCCTGTTGCGCAGAGTTTGAGTTGTAAAACGTCTTTCTGTGGCTGCACAAAAGCATTTTCAACATGGTGGCGTTGCTGTCAGGGTTCCTCCATGGCGGTCATCCACTGCAGTAGTAGCCCTTGGGCGTCCTGAGGGAGACATGTCATCGACAATTCCCATCTCTCTGTATCTCCTCCATGTCTGAACAACACCGCTTTGGTTCACTCTGAGACGTCTGGCCAACCCTCTTGTTGAGAGCCCTTCCTGGCACAAAGTAACAAAGCGGACATGATCGAACCATGGTATTGACCGTCTAGGCATGGCTGAACTACAGACAACACGAACCATGTACCTCCATCCTGATGGAATGACTGGAACTGATTGGCTGTCAGACCCCCTCTGTCTAATAGGTGCTGGTCATGCACGGTTGTTTACATCTTTGGGCGTGTTTAGTGACATCTCTGAACAGTCAAAGGGACTGTGCCTTTCATACAATATCCACATTCAATGTCTGTCTTCAGGAGTGATGCAAAACTTCCTTTTGATGTATGTATATTGGGATACTATAGCTTGTGAACAAAAATTAGCTAATGGTTTCGTAAGAAGATTTCAAGATATATTAAACTGGTTAGATATATCACATAAAAATATTATCTGGACATTTTATTAGAGAATTTACAGACGAAATCTATGGGTAAAAATTTTAATATATTAAAATCTTTCAGAATCATTCACAGAGGAAGCAATAAAACCTTATGGAATAATAGATCCTTCCAAATGTGTTCAATCTTCTATATGCTTAAGTAATCAAAATCATCATTTTGTGAAAACTAGCTATAATAATATTTTACTTAATCAGTGTGTGAATACACGATTAAAAGAAAAATTTCTTGTGCAATGTGTAGAAAAGTTATTAGAAGATTACAATCTCATATATATAATTAATTTAATGGTCATGAATAAAGTATTGTTTTTCTTTGTTACAATTAATTATTCTTCATTTCCAAATTAGACTGGATCCAAGTTTTGTTGGTTGCACATTTAAGGTGTTTTTTTTTTAAATTTATTTCTAATTCAGATATAATCAATGAATCTTCATTTTTAAATTGACTAACTATACAGGTTTAAAATTGAACAACTCACCTTCATTTGAAGTTGATTAATTTTATCCACATTGTATGTTAATCAGTTCAAGTATATGATGAAAATTCAATATTACTATGAATAAATTTATCAATTGATTAATTCGGTCTTTGTTTGTATGTTGATCAGTTTAATTTGAAATTGATTGATTTATTTCCATTCGAAGTTAACAAATTCCATCTTGAGCAATCGTTCACTGAAGATGAACTGTATTCCTTAGAACAATCTTATGTCTGTTTCAAAGAAGAGTAAATTTAGTTGATTAATTTATATTCATGTCTATGTTAACAAATGCTCTAAATTTTTAACTGGGTGTAAAATTTTTTCAGTTGTTTACAATACTGGCCGATGTTGTTTGCCAATTGCTGCTGTGACAGCTGCCCCATTTAAATGGGGTGATCTTTAGACAGTAAACAATGTATGTGTAGTGATATTAAGTAATCAGAATCAGAAGTATTTTAATTAATATTCTTCATTTTTAACCAGGCTCAAAATTGTTTCAATATATCTGCTTTGTTAATAAATATCATATTTTCTACTTCATGTCAGATTAATTGAATATTTAATTTTAATTTATTTAATATTCATTGATTAAAATAATGGTAAAATAGTCTTAGTAAATATATTCATCTAAAGGGATGGATGTGTTATTCACCACTTACATTAATTTATTTTAGTTTCAAATTCAATTGATTTGTCTTCATTTCAAATTTAATTGAATAATCATCTTCATATCAAATTTGACCATGGTTAGATACAATCAATTTATATTCATTATCAAGATTCTTGTTCATTATGTAGAAACATTATTAAAAATATAATCTCAGTTTAGACGAAGATTTATTATATCATTAATCACTCGTTCTTGTTTACAGTCATACAAAATATGAAAATAATTATGAACAACCAATTCTGGTAATGTACGTTTTATTCTGTGGTACGAATTTATTGAGTTGAGATTATTATTAAGACTAAATATTTCTTCACAATAAGAGGTTCTATCTCCAGTGCTATACAACTGTTTTTCTAGATTTTGTTGTTGTGCTCTAATGACATAGTAATTATATTCAAGTTCATTATCAAGTAATTTTAAAAGAACTAATGTTCGTCTTAAAATCTGGTCAGCATTCTGAGGAACAACAAGAGGTAATAATCTATCTATTCCTCTATTTCTTTCCAGTACTATTTCACTTAAGATATCATTTAAATTTTCCAAGTTTTATGTACATCATTTCTCAGGTTGACGATAAAACTTCTTCATAAACACAACCTTGGAAATCTTTTACAAAAGACTAAAGAATATAAACCTCCTTAATTTATAATTTATGTGTGAGGATGAATATATTCAGATAGCATCACCTCATGACTTCTGAAATTTTCAAATCTTTTACAATATTTTTGTTGAACAAGATCAGTAATTGTTTTATTAAGATGTTCATATTCTAAAAAATCAGCAACTTGATATGCATAAAACAAAGGTATACTTTTCATAACTCATCATAAACATTTGCTTAATATTGTCATTGAGTGTGTTGTTGATGAGGTCTATGATCGACTCCATGTAATTGAAAACTTCATTCATATTTTTCGTTTTTTAAATACACACAGCATACACAGTTTTGCATCGCCTCAATTCCGAGAGTTCCGGGACCTGTACAGAAAACTGGAATAGAGATCAACATAAGCATCATTTCCACCCTTTTCATTACTCATGAATACCACACATTGAATATTGTACAACCATACAGCAAGACCTTCAGAGGTAGTACTCCTTATTGCTGTACACACCTGTACCTCTGATACCCAGTAGCATGTCTCTTGCATTGATGGATGCCTGTATTCGTCGTGGCATACTATCCATAAGCTCATCAAGGCATTGTTGGTCCACTTCACGATAGCGATTCGGTGTAGATCCCTCGGGGTGGTTGGTGGGTCACATCACCCTTTTCATTCTATCCAATCCGAGTCTATAGGGTTCATGTCTGGAGAACATGCTGGCCACTCTAGCCGAGCGATGTCGTTATCGTCAAGGAAGTCATTCACAAGATGTGCACGATGGGGGGGGGGGGGGGGTGCTAGAATTGTCATCTGTGAAGTCGAAAGCCTCGCCAATATGCTGCCGATATGGTTGCACTATCGTTGATGGCATTCACGAATGTACAGCCATTACGGCGCCTTTCATTACCAACAGCGTCATACGTCAGCCCTACATAATGGCACCCCAAAACAGCAAGGAACCTCCACCTTACTGCACTCATGGGAGGAATGCCTAAGGCGTTCAGCCTGACTGGGTTACCTCCAAACACATCTCCCATGATTGTCTGGTTGAAGGCATTTGCGACACTCATTCGGCATGTTTTTGGGTCCATCTGTACCGCACTGAATGGTGTCGTGGCTTCAAAGACGGACCTCGCCACGCATGTCGGGAGTGAATTTGCGCATTATGCGCCCTATTGCGCACGGTCAGAGTCGTAACACAACGTCCTGTGGCTGCACGAAAAGCATTATTCAACATCGTGGCGTTTCTGTCATGGTTCCTCCGAGCCATAATCCGTAGTTAGCGGTCATCCACTGCAGTAGTAGCTCTTGGGCGGCCTGAGCGAAGCATGTCATCGACTGTTCCTGTCTCTCTGTATATCCTCCATGTCAGAACAACATCGCTTTGGTTCACTCCGAGATGCCTGGACATTTACCATGTTGAGAGCCGTTCCTGGCACAAAGTAACAAAGCTGAAGCGATCGAACCACGGTATTGGCCGTCTAGGAATGGTTGAACTACAAACATGGGCCATGTACCTCCTTCCTGGAGGAATGACTGGAACTAATCAGCTGTCAGACCCCCTCCGTCTAATAGGTGCTGCTCATGCATGGTTGTTTACATCTTTGGGTGGGTTTAGTGACATCTCTGAACAGTCAAAGGGACAGTGCCTCTGATACAATATCCACAGTCAACGTCTATCTTTATGAGTTCTGGGAATTGGGGTGTTGCAAAACTTTTTTGATATATGTATTAATAATTCCTTAGATTCACTGATAATTACTAATGATTTTCCATTACCTTTATGCCCAGTGTTTTAATGGGTTCATATTTTAAATATTTTTAGTTTCGTAATATTTTAATCATACTTAAGGTGGGATGTTGATGTAAAACACACTATTTCAAAAATGAACCAAATCCACGGGTTTGGAGATATGGCAATGAAATTTTGTACCACATTTTACATGAAAGTAACACATTTAGATATAAAATCCTTTGATTATAAATATTCAACTTTTTTTAATGAAATTTGAAATTTTTATTTTCAAAAAATAATGTTTGTTCCTTTTTCTCAAAAAGTAGTCAAGAGAGTTCTACGAAAATTTCTGTTTCATCTCTTTATGTGTTGTAAACTGCTCTCGTGAGGTTTTTGAAATAGGTCAAATAGTAGAAATTCATAATTTTTTTAAATTTTAATTACATATGTAGAATTTTAAATTCATGCAAAATTCCAGTCACTTTGCCCCATATCTCAGCTTGCAATCAGAATTTCAAAATTTTCTGCTGAGACAACGTTTACTAGGTTTACAGAAATATGTAAGCAAAATTTCATAATTCTAGCATTCATAGAATCTAAGCAAAAGATACATAAACTTTAAAACACAAACTTTTCAGGAAACGCAATGTAAAGTTCAACCTAACTTTTTCCTTATGTAACTTCTTCAGGAGACATCACATTTGTACTCTGGATCATCTTTCCTTTCAAGGATTCTCTTTTGGTTTCTTGTTGTCTGTCTTCTTTCCTTTACCTGGTCTTCAACTGACTTTTCAGCTGCAGAGACACACTGTAAATCTATTTTTCTCAGGATGTCTTCAGTAAGATTTCCTATCTTGAAGCCCATACATTCTAATAAATAAATGAAATAAGAAAATTTTAAAGTGGCACTATAAAGGTGAAACAAAAACGATATTACAAGTGAGATGGGTAGCATTTTATTTATAGCAAAAGTATATCGACAGTCAGTTTCATCAATATGACAATAATCCTGGTATTTTAATTACAAATAAATGTATGGATATAATTATGAAATATGTAGTCACAGTCGTCCAATGGATATTGGTGGAAAAGGCAATGTCTTAGGTCCCGCGTTTTTTTCAGCTATAATTAATAATCCTTTATAAATACATATGGATGATGAAGAGTTGTGATACTTGGAGACTGATACAAAAACACCAAAGAAATCTATCTAAAGTTTTGGTTCATGAAACTGGTCATGCATTAGGTTTAGAACTCACAGATGTCGATGGAGCAATAATATATCTGTACTGTAATGGTTCACGTTAGGAGTCATTTCATTATATTATCTACGCTCTTTCACAGCTTGTATGGTAAAAAAAGCATCAGTACCAACACAACTGAAAGAATTTCTGTTGTTTCACATTAGCCAATTGAATTTTTATGTCAAATTAAGAAGTTTGATCACGTATTATTCGTGAATGGAATTTTATACATTTTTTATCCTCCACACTCATCTCAAGAGGTATGCTTATTTTCTTTCCATTTCTCTTCATCACCCTCACTATATCTAGTTTGCATCTTACCATTTCCCTTGTCAGATTTTCTAACTTCCTTACCACATTCAAAGTTCTGACACTTGACGCCCCGATTCGTAAAATGATACCCTTTCGTCACTGCCTGTTAAATCTTTTCGTCATGTTCAGCTAACCATTTTCATTCTCCCCCACTCCCCTCCGCCCCCCTCTGGAGATCCGAATGAGCGCTAAACCAGAATCTTTTGCCAATGCAGAGATCATCATGACACAGTTATAAGCCGCATATCCTATGGATAAACGTTACATGTCTTTAATATAGTGGTCTGTTGCTTTCTGCTTACTCATCCCATTCATCATTTTTGGTTCTTAAGCGTTTTAAGGGCTGTTTCCAACTCCAAGGGCAAGAGAGTGACCTAAAAATCTACCTGCTCCTCCGTCGGTTTTGACAAGGGTGTTGACAGAACGAGGATGGCTTCTTGTGCCGAAACTCTTCGCCTGCTCATGGTGATGAATTGTAGTCAACATTTAAGCAGCAACGAGGTTCTTTTGATTACTTGTCAAAGAGGCTATCTCTAGACTACAGGTGAATCTCCTGGGCGTATTTCAGTGCAGTAAACTGGTGTCTTGGCGTTACCTGTTTGTGATCTCTCCTTGTAGATTCTTCTGGATACTTGGTATGCTGTTTCCATTTTCATGGTCCGCGATGGAAAGGCTCGTTCCTGGAAGGCTATTGATGTTATTCATACTCACTGGAACTAAAATGACGTCCGTTTGAGTTCGTCTTTTTCTACTTCTGGCACTCTGAGTGTGAAATGATGTCTGTAATAATATCCATTTTCTCGAAAGAGATCCGGAGTTCCACTTTTAGAGATGGTGGTCACTGATTTATTCTGCATGGATGTGTGTGTAACGAATCAGAAAAAAAACTGAGAGGTTCATTTGCAAAGACTATTCAGTTTGCTTTAAAACTCATGTTGCTACTGGCAAATCTGACCACAAGCATCTTTATCACTCATTCCTTTTCGCCAGTCGCGAATAGCTTTATCGCGCACACAGTTGAAAGGTACAGGCGCGAGTCCATATGCTTTTCTGACTCCTTCTCTGATTTCTAAATCGCCCCAAATCACTCACTTAAACTGCACCTTGGAGTTGGGGTCAGTATGAGACCGTCCGATACTAGCTCATGTTTTGTTACCTAAGCCACATTCTCTTAGGATTCAGAGAATAGTGGCTCAGTTTTTATGAATCGTAATCTTTTTTGAAATGTGGGAATGTAATTACGAATTTATTACTTCTAGGTTGAAGGTAAGCCTGAGGCGCTGTCAAATAAATCTTATAAGTTATTAACTGAAGAGAGAAGCTACGTGTTGTGTACACAGCGATACTACCAGAGGGCTCCTCCATCCAGTCGTTCTCCACGCCAGGCGCCATCCAGTTCCGATCTGCCACCACTCAGATGGCACTCATAAACAGAAACTATTCAAGTTGCTACCATAGGTATTTCAAAAAGTGCACGCCGTATGCCTAAAGCAATGTCAGCCGCCACTGAGGGCGCTGATACGTGTAACTACTTTCTTTTTACGAAACGGAATCACAGATGCAAGATTATTGTGCCCTGATTGGGTAACTTCGAATGTGCTGCTACACTCAGTCAGTTCGCTCAGTACACAGTACCAGTTCCGTACCACACGCCTTTTTATAATGCCAGCCGATGTCGGTCGTCAGTTGCTGCTGCGACAGCTGGCCACTATAAACGGGGTGATTGCTTGATAGTAAACAATGAGTGTGTAGTGATGTTCAGTAACCAGAATGAGACCTCAAAACCCATTGGTGCAGCATTCCAGGCTCAAATCCTACGGATTAGACTGTTCCCTTTAATCGTTTAGGTTAGATTAGCATGTAGGACTTTGACTACAGAACTACACATCATTCATAATTCAGAACTGAGTTTTTCATGGATATTAGGTTAATAACTGTTTATTGCTTGTTTCTTTCGCGTTTGACATATTACTTGTGTTTTAAATATAACGTCCTGTGAACACACCAGTTGCTAGCATTGTAGCATAACAAATATTCTGGATAGCTATTCAGCCAGCTAAAGTTCTGTGAATCTTCTAATGCTTTTGACCTGGCTGAGGGACAAAAGCGAAGGCAGTTTTCTGGGATAGCTTTGGAAGCCACGTGACTACCAGTAAGTTGGCAGCCAGTAACAGCTTTCCCAGGCCTTTGGAGTTGTGGAAGGTGAACAGCACATCTATGAAGCAACTGGTATCGGTACCATTACTGGAACAAAGGGGACCATTTTTCCAGTACAGCAAAGCCACTGATAAGGAAAGTCATTCCCCCTCCCTTCACCGCCCAACTGGGCACTAGGCAAGGTCACCGAAGTACAGTGCTCCTACTGTTATGTTGTTGTAAAGCAAGGTCATTGGTAAGATCAGTCCCCTCCCCTCCCAACCTCCAACACATGGCGGGATCATCGAAACATAAGTATTTTACGATATAACTGTTCTATACTTTAATAGAAACCTTATGTACAAATAGAGATATATCACAGAGGTGTTACTATAGTTTCCATTTGTTATTTACATACTTCCATACAGTACATGATAAGAAAGAGACTAACTGGTCTAGCTAGAAGCAGGTGAAGAAAAAACCACTATCACACAAACATGTATGTAGCACTAAATTTTTATAAACATACATAAACACACTGTGACAAACAGTTGATTCTTACTATTGTCCAAGTGAATAGTGTATGGGAGAGTAGAAATACTAGCGCACAGATGAACCATTTGTCATCATGATGCGACTGCCAAAATTTCAGCTGCAGTGCAGTAAGAGCCTCAAGGCCTAGCGGTCAGAATACTTGGCACACTACTCAGACTCTTATGCTGAATGTCAATACCTTGGCCTTCGTTTGTGGATCAGATAAGGTAGTTCTAATGTATTATTGTATTTCCTACTATGTGGAGGTTTTATTCGTCTATTTGGGGTGTTGTTTTGCTTGTGTACATCATTCATCCGCAGCATTTTGGCGTACACTTTTATCTCTTTCGAAAAATACTTGCTGTGTTTCGAGGTTTTTAAGAATTCTAGTTATACTAGATCAAATGTTCGCTCAAATTCCCTATCCCTAACACGTATTACATACTTGATTAAGCACGTAGGGTGCTATCCTAACATGTAAGTTTGAGAGCTTTGCTCACTGCATATATCTATTTTGCTGGTGTAGTCTTCTTCTTCCTTGTCTTTTCCTTCTTCCTCTTTCCGTCTTTTACCTAAATCTGATGTATGTGGGAGCTGCTTAATTCTTTCTGTTGCTGGCTCAAACGCGTCAGAGAGAGAATGATCTCACTCCAATGGTCCTAATTTTAGCAGTCGTAATTTGTGGTGAATTACCTTCTGTTTCTTGATGAGTTTGTGTCTTGCCGCCATCTTACTGCAATCTAAACAAGTTGAGAGATGGTATACAAACTGTATACTCTAGGACTAGCTGTGATGATACGTTGTTCTCCTCTTTAACACTTCTCTCTCAGATTCATATCAATGTAGACTTTAATTCATGTCCACCAGGTATTCATAGAACTCGACTTTCACTATTGTTCCCTTGATGAACCTGTCCAGTTCCGTTAATTGTGCACTAAGACTTGTTATTCAGCGGTTCCAGTTTTCGTCCATGGATTTTGCATTTCATAGCTGCTGCTGTCCAATCCTATTAATCTTGTGCTGACTGCTTCAGTTTTTGTATCAATGTATTGACGTGTGTTCAGCCTGTGCTCCATACCCTCAGAGCGAATGTATTGCATCCTTGCAAATTTGTCCATTGTCTACAGATAGTTACAGTACCTTTCAAGCAGAATCTTCTCAGAAGTTCTTCTGCATCAGCCGCCATTAAAGTTTCTCGCTTCGTCAATGGTTGTAAAGCCATACAGCAATTTATTCCATCACTCCCCATACAGAAATATAAATTCACTTAATACTATGTCCGTTCCTACAGGTGCTTGGTAAATCTGCTTGAAATTCACATTGTCCTGTGTGAAGACGATATGTTCACATTATCCCTTACAAACTGCTTTGGAGTCATAGAATATGTCTTTCTCACATAGAACATATTTACTTCCATAGGACAACTTGAACCAGAAATACTTCCATAACTGATACTGGCATTCTGATGCAATTCCACGTAATATGAAGGCACTATTAGGGTTCCATTTCTCACGAGCTGGTATTTGGGCGGAAATAATGTTTGAATCGGACCCCCTCAGTATGTGCTGTCAGTGATAGAATATGCCTTTCCAGAGTCAGATGGTCCAATAATTATAGTATGTATGTCACTGAGAAGTAGAGATCCATTCTTGTTCTTGTTTTCAGTATCATTTCAGGAACGATGAGTTACTATGTGACTTCTTTTGTCGGGGTGTTTCGTCTGCTCAGCCATGGTGATGACCATGTGGTTATATTAGCTTATGAGGTATTTTATAGAGTATTTATTTATAAAGCTTCAATAGACGTTATTATATTAACATACTTAAACATGAGTGTAGTTCTATGCCTAGAATTGGAATAGTTGCTCCACACATATTAGGCTGCATTCGTTCAAACTGTGAGTTGTACAGCTGAGTAATGATTTCTTCCATTGGATGAGGGGTTTTAATTGCTGTCTCTAACAGATTGCCCTATATACTCTCACAGAATCGGTGGACATTTGGATACCAGCTTAGTAGACGAAAGAGGGCATGATGCATTTTGTAACTGGTGTACATTACAGTTTTAAAAGTATATTTGTGTAGATGTATGCTATCTCTCTCTCTCTCTCTCTCTCTCTCTCTCTCTCTCTATCCATCTATCTTTCATTACAGAGCCTAACTGTTTGTGGAAAATTCACTGCAGAGATCATATGATCACTCAGTACCACAGATGGAGAGTAGGCATTTCCATGACACAAAGCTGTAGTTTGTAGTAGTACCTTGCAAAGGTGTATCCGTTCATCAGTGAATAACAAGGCTTTGGTATCATTACACAAGGCAAAGATTCATGTTGCAGGACTTGAACGAAGTGGGCCATAGGAGGGGACAGTACTGGTGGCTAGCAGGTTGCGGGGATAAGTCTTCTGTGGCACTCCAGTCACTGTACTTGTTCACAGTGGCAGTAGCAGCAATGAGGGGAGCCACATCACAGCTCAGTGAGTGCACCCCACCACTCGGTCTGACCCACCAGAAGCAGTGACAGTGACAGTATGTAGCGATATATTGTGTGACAACTCTGGTTTTTAACATACATATTCCTTGAATGAACTGGCTATAATATATTTCATTGAAAACACTGGCGACAACAGGATCACTTTTGTATTATATATATATATATATATATATATATATATATATATATATATATGTGTGTATGTATGTGTGTGTGTGTGTGTGTGTGTGTGTGTGTGTGTGTGTGTGTGTGTGTGTGTGTGTGATGACATACACAGGTGGTTCATCTGTAAATTCTACTTCTACAGAGTCTCTGCTTACTAGGTCAACTGTTATACACATCCACACTGGAGGAATAGAAGGACTTATACATTGTTCTGTTTGCCTCATATACAGGCTATGATTGCATAAACAGTCTATAAAGCCATAGTCTGCAGGTCTGATGCACAAGCACCAGTGACATAATGTTTGTCGAAATTGTTGATGCACTATACAGTTCACGGAAATTGACGACTCTTGAGTGTTTAATGCATATGCACATAAAGTATTACTTCTCCATGAACATCGACTGTAGACACCTTTCTTACAAACATTGGGATATTAATAGTAGTGAGGAATGGGTCATACTTGCTTGTCAAGTTTCTGTTGATGTATTCTGCCATATTGTATAGGTAGTCCCACTTATATCATGTATACTGTACTCGAGTATGAGCCAGTGGACATCCTCCATTCAGTTAATATGTCAAACTCAGTATCAAGCGACAGGTGTATGATCACACATTTAGATCTGCCAGCAATAAAATTGTCTGTATTAGCAAACAGCAACATTTTGGAATCACTTAACTGAGCTTGTTCTGATGGTTGTTGCTCTATCACTGTGATGGTGCAGAACACTTCAATAAATCTGGAAGACCGTCTGTGCGTTGCTTTGGTGGGGAAGATGGTAAAAAGTTGAACACTGCATGTGACTGTGCATCATTTCCACTGGTGCAGCAGCAGGGGTCTCTTATGCTGTTGGAATAAAGAAGAAACGTGTGGTTGATACAAACGACATTAATAATAATAAATTTTGTAATAGTAATAAGTGATGGGCAATTACTTACTTTTCTTTTTATTGTTCGATCTCAGTTTTCATTTCATGGTGACCTTTCCACTAAGAAGTACAAACCACAAATGACTGATGGAAATAACACAGCTGGGTATTTAAAAGTGGATACGACAACATAATTGCTGTTGGTTCAGTGACATTGGCATATGAGACCAGTAGCCCTATGCCCGGAAACAGCGATGTGGTTCGAAGTCTTCAACATGTATCACAAGAAAAAAAGCAGGGTGGCTTCTCTTATCAGTGGTGGCCTCGATATATGAGAAGAACAGCACTTGATTCCAATAAGAGCCCTGTGGTTTGGTGATATCACCTCATACTCGGGTAGAAGGAGGGAAGGGGAGGGGATTATCTTCTCGGTGACCTTCCTATAGAAGAACAATGCATCCCCCTGTTCCAGTACAGGTGCTGATCTACTACCAGGGCATGAAAGGGGAAGAGGAGAAGGTGAAAAATGAAAGAACAGTGATTGGGGAACAGTAAAAATGAAGCAGGGAGGAGATTGGTAGGGATGTTACAGGCTTACGAAGAGTTGATTTCTCGCTAATATTATAAAAATCATAATTATGTACCCGCCAGGTTAGCCGAGTGCGCTAATGTGCTGCTTCCTGGACTTATGGTAGGCGCGCCAGCCCCAGATCGAATCCACCTGACGGATGAACGACGAGGGACGGTGTGTCAGTCAGACTGGATGTGGCGGTTTCCCACATCCCACTAGATGAATACCGGGTTGGTCCCCACATCCCGCCTCAGTTACCCGACTTGCAGACATCTGAACACGTTCACACTATCCTATTGATTACACTAGATGCAGGGGGAAACAAACCAGGATGAGTGGGGAGGAGTGCGGGTAAAATAACAGACAGTACATATTTAGTTACCTTCGTTTTAGGTCTCAAGATGATTAGACAAATCGAAATATGTCATGTATCTAAGAACGTGGAACTGAGACTCCAGAATAAATGACATTAATTTTAAAAATCAATCAAACCAGAATAATCGCGACACTGGTGTGCACTTTTTGAGACACTGATATCATGTTTGTCACAAAAAGTACAGGAGATATGCTGAGATGACCAAAGAAATTGGCTACTTCCTAATACCGTGTCACACCTCATTTTTCCACGTGTAAAGCTGCAAAAATATTGAGCCATACTGCCTCATAACTGCGGAAGTGTTGCGGGCGCAGGATTTTGTGCATGAACCGACCTCTCGAGTCTGTTCCATAAATGTTCGGTGAAATTAATGTCAGATGATCTGTTGTTGTTGTGGTCATCAGTCCTGAGACTGGTTTGATGCAGCTCTCCATGCTACTCTATCCTATGCAAGCTTCATCATCTCCCAGTACCTACTGCAGCCTACATCCTTCTGAATCTGCTTAGTGTATTCATCTCTTGGTCTCCCTCTACGATTTTTACCCTCCACCCTGCCCTCCAGTACTAAACTGGTGATCCATTGATGCCTCAGAATATGTCCTACAAACCGATTTCTTCTTCTAGTCAAGTTGTACCACAAACTCCTCTTCTCCCGAATTCTGTTCAATACCTCATTAGTTATGTGATCTACCCATCTAATCTTCAGCATTCTTCTGTTGCACCACATTTCGAAATCTTTTATTCTCTTCTTGTCTAAACTATTTATCGTCCATGTTTCACTTCCATACATGGCTTCACTCCACACAAATACTTTCAGAAACGACTTCCTGACACTTAAATCAATACTCGATGTTAACAAATTTCTTTTCTTCAGAAACGCTTTCCTTTCCATTGCCAGTCTACATTTTATATCCTCTCTACTTCGACCATCATCAGTTATTTTGCTCCCCAAATAGCAAAACTCCTTTACTACTTTAAGTGTCTCATTTACGAATCTAATTCCCTCGGCATCACCCGACTTAATTCGAATACATTCCATTATCCTCGTTTTGCTTTTCTTGATGTTCGTCTTATACCCTACTTTCAAGACACTGTCCATTCCGTTCAACTGCTCTTCCAAGTCTTTAGCTGTCTCTGACAGAATTACAATGTCATCAGCGAACCTCAAAGTTTTTATTTCTTCTCCATGGATTTTAATACCTACTCCGAACTTTTATTTTGTTTCCTTTACTGCTTGCTCAATATGGAGATTGAATAGCATCGGGAAGAGGCTACAAACCTGTCTCACTCCCTTCCCAACCACTGCTTCCCTTTCATACCCCTCTACTCTTATAACTGCCATCTGGTTTCTGTACAAATTGTAAATAGCCTTTCGCTCCCTGTATTTTACCCCTGACATCTTCAGAATCTGAAAGAGAGTATTCCAGTCAACATTGTCAAAAGCTTTCTCTACGTCTACACATGCTAGAAACATAGGTTTGCCTTTCCTTAATCTTTCTTCTAAGGTAAGTCGGAGGGTCAGTATTGCCTCACGTGTTCGAACATTTCTACGGAATCCAAACTGATCTTCCGCGAAGTCGGCTTCTACCAGTTTTTCCATTCGTCTGTAAAGAATTCGCGTTAGTATTTTGCAGCTGTGACTTATTAAACTGATAGTTCGGTAATTTTCACATCTGTCAACACCTGCTTTCTTTGGGATTGGAATTATTATATTCTTCTTGAAGTCTGAGGGAATTTCGCCTGTCTCATACATCTTGTTCTCCAGATGGTAGAGTTTTGTCAGGACTGGCTCTCCCAAGGCTGTCAGTAGTTCTAACTGAATGTTGTCTACTCTCAGGGCCTTGTTTCGACTTAGGTCTTTCAGTGCTCTCTCAAACTCTTCACACAGTATCATATCTCCCATTTCATTTTCATCTGCCTCCTCTTCCATTTCCATAATATTGTCCTCAAGAACATCGCCCCTGTATAGACCCTCTATATACTCCTTCCACCTTTCTGCTTTCCCTTTTTATTTTGAATTGGGTTTCCATCTGAGCTCTTGATATTCATGCAAGTGGTTCTCTTTTCTCCAAAGGTCTCTTTAATTTTCCTGTAGGCAGTAACTACCTTACCCCTCGTGATATAGGCCTCTACATCCTTACATTTGTCCTCTAGCCATCCTTGCTTAGCCATTTTTCGCTTTCTGACGATCTCATTTTTGAGACGTTTGTATTCTTTTTTGTCTGCTTCACTTACTGCATGTTTTTATTTTCTCCTTTCATCAATTAAATTCACTATCTCTTCTGTTACCCAAGGATATCTACTAGCCCTTGTCTTTTTACCTACATGATCCTCTGCTGCCTTCACTACTTCGTCCCTCAGAGCTACCCATTCTTCTTCTACTGAATTTCTTTCCCCCATTACTGTCAATTGTTCCCTTATGCTCTCCCTTAATCTCTGTACAACCTCTGGCTCTTTCAGTTGATCCAGGTCCCATCTCCTTAAATTCCCACCTTTTTGCATGTTCTTCAGTTTTAATCTACAGTTCATAACTAATAGATTGTGGTCAGAGTCTACATCTGCCCCTGGAAATGTCTTACAATTTAAAATCTGGTTCCTAAATCTCTGTCTTACCATTCTATATCTGAAACCGTCCAGTATCTCCAGGGTTGTTCCATGTATACAACCTTCTTTCATGATTCTTGAACCAAGTGTTGGCTATGATTAAGTTATGCTCTGTGCAAAATTCTACCAGGCGGCTTCCTCTTTCATTTCTCAGCCCCAATCCATATTCACCTACTACGTTTCCTTCTCTTCCTTTTCCTACTTTCGCATTCCAGTCACTCATGACTATTAAATTTTCGTCTCCCTTCACTACCTCATCATCATCATCATCATCATTGTCATTTAAGACTGATTATGCCTTTCAGCGTTCAGTCTGGAGCATAGTCCCCCTTATAAAATTCCTCCATGATCCCCTATTCAGTGCTAACATTGGTGCCTCTTGTGATGTTAAACCTATTACTTCAAAATCATTCTTAACCGAATCCAGGTACCTTCTCCTTGGTCTGACCCGACTCCTCCTACCCTCTACTGCTGAACCCATGAGTCTCTTGGGTAGCCTTGCTTCTCCCATGCGTGTAACATGACCCCACCATCTAAGCGTGTTCGCCCTGACTGCTACATCTATAGCGTTCATTCCCAGTTTTTCTTTGATTTCCTCATTGTGGACACCCACCTGACATTGTTTCCATCTACTAGAACCTGCAATCACCCTAGCTATTTTCATATCCGTAACCTCAACCTTGTTGATAAGGTAACCTGAATCCACCCATCTTTCGCTCCCATACAACAAAGTTGGTGGAAAGATTGAATGGTGCACAGATAACTTAGTCTTGGTACTGACTTCCTTCTTGCAGAAGAGAGTAGATCGTAGCTGAGCGCTCACTGCCTTAGCTTTGCTACACCTCGCTTCCAGATCTTTTACTACGTTGCCATCCTGTGAGAATATGCATCCTAAGTACTTGAAACCGTCCACCTGTTCTAACTTTGTTCCTCCTATTTGGCACTCAATCCGTTTATATTTCTTTCTCACTGCCATTACTTTCGTTTTGGAGAAGCTAATCTTCATACCATACTCCTTACATCTCTGATCTAGCTCTGAAATATTACTTTGCAAACTTTCAATCGAATCTGCCATCACCAACTGTCATCCGCATATGCAAGACTGCTTATTTTGTGTTCACATATCTTAATCTCACCCAGCCAGTCTATTGTTTTCAACATATGATCCATAAATAATATGAACAACAGTGGAGACAGGTTGCAGCCTTGTCTTACCCCTGAAACTACTCTGAACCATGAATTCAATTTACCGTCAACTCTAACTGCTGCCTGACTATCCATGTAAAGACCTTTAATTGCTTGCAAAAGTTTGCCTCCTATTCCATAATCTCGTAGAACAGACAATAACTTCCTCCTAGGAACCCGGTCATATGCCTTTTCTAGATCTATAAAGCATAGATACAGTTCCCTGTTCCACTCATAACATTTCTCCATTATTTGCCGTAAGCTAAAGATCTGGTCCTGACAACCTCTAAGAGGCCTAAACCCACACTGATTTTCATCCAATTGGTCCTCAACTAATACTTGCACTTTCCTTTCAACAATACCTGAGAAGATTTTACCCACAACGCAGATTAAAGAGATATCTCTGTAGTTGTTACAATCTTTTCCGTTTCCATGTTTAAAGATTGGTGTGATTACTGCCTTCGTCCAGTCTGATGGAACCTGTCCCGACCCCCAGGCCATTTCGATTATCCTGTGTAGCCATTTAAGACCTGACATTCCATTGTATTTGATGAGTTCTGACTTAATTTCATCCACCCCAGCTGCTTTATTGCACTGCAATCTATTGACCATTTTCTCCACTTCCTCAAATGTGATCCTATTTCTATCATCATTCCTATCCCATTCTACCTCGAAATCTGAAACATTACTGATCGAATTTTCACCTACATTGAGCAACTCTTCAAAATATTCCCTCCATCTGCCCAAGGCATCCACAGGATTCACCAGCAGTTTTCCTGACCTGTCCAAAATACTTGTCATTTCCTTCTTACCTCCCTTTCGAAGACTGCTAATTACAATCCAGAATGATTTTCCAGCAGCTTGACCCATAGTCTCCAACCTGTTTCCAAAGTCTTCCCAAGATTTCTTCTTGGATGCTGCAATTATCTGTTTGGCTTTGTTTCATTCTTCAACATAACTTTCTCTGTCTACCTGAGTTCTAGTATGTAGCCATTTCTGATACGCCTTCTTTTTCCTTTTACAGGCTGCCTTGACTGTGTCATTCCACCAAGCTGTTTGCTTCATCCTACTTTTACACACTACTGTTCCAAGACATTCTTCAGCCACTTCTAGTACTGTGTCCCTGTACCTTGCCCATTCCTTTTCCAATGATTGTAATTGACTACATTCAACTAACTGGTACCTTTCTGAGATCGCTGTTATGTACTTGTGCCTGATTTCCATATCCCGAAGTTTCTCCACTCTTATCCTCCTACATATGGAACTGACCTCCTGCACTTTCGGCCTCACAATCCCACTTTCACTGCAGATTAAATAATGATCAGTGTCATCAAAGAATCCCCTGAATACACGGGTGTCCCTCACAGCCTTCCTGAATTCCTGATCTGTTATTATATAGTCAATGACAGATCTGGTTCCCCTGTCTTCCCAAGTATACCGGTGGATGTCCTTATGTTTAAAAAAGCAGTTTGTGATTACTAAGTCCATACTGGCACAGAAATCCAAGAGTTATTTCCCGTTCCTGTTGGCCTCCATATCCTCTCCAAATTTACCCATAACCTTTTCATACCTTCTGTTCGATTTCCAATCCTGTCGTTAAAATCACCCATGAGCAGAACACTGCCCTTCTCCTTTACTCTAACATCACTGAGTGCCTCATAAAAACTATCCATCTTATCTTGATCTGTCCCTTCACAATGCGAATATACTGACACAATCCTAATTTTCTTGCTAGACACTGTCAAATCTATCCACATCATGCCTTATTGCAACTACGCTAGGTTCCATTTCTTTCCTGATGTAAAGCCCTACACCCCATTGTGCTATTCCTGCTTTGACTCCTGACAGGTAGACCTTGTATTCTCCCACTTCCTCTTCTTTCTCACCCCTTACCCGAATGTCACTAACAGCTAAAACGTCCAGCCCCATCTTACTTGCGGCCTCTGCCAGCTCTACTTTCTTCCCAGAGTAGCCCCCATTGATATTAACAGCTCCCCATCTCATTACCATTTGTTTGCCAAGTCGTATCTTAGGAGTCCCTGGTTTGTCAGTTAGAGGTGGGACTCCATCACCTCCAAAAGTCCGAGGCATTTTGCTCTTATTCTTGCCAGCATCATATTTAAAGTACCAGGGAAGCAGGTTGCTAGCTTACTTGCCCCGAGTCCCATTGGGTTTTACCCTTAACGGCTCGCGGTGGTCTAGCGGTTCTGGCGCTGCAGTCCGGAACCGCGGGACTGCTACGGTCGCAGATTCGAATCCTGCCTCGGGCATGGGTGTGTATGATGTCCTTAGGTTAGTTAGGTTTAAGTAGTTCTAAGTTCTAGGGGACTTATGACCTAAGATGTTGAGTCCCATAGTGCTCAGAGCCATTTGAACCATTTGAACCTTAACGGCTGAGGGACTAACCGGTGGATTTGGTAGTCTTTGCCGTATGAGCACAAAGGTGACCACGACTCAGAATATGTGCGAGATGCCCAGCTTTATTCCAAAGTAACTTGTATCCCGACTGTCGGGACCACTTACTTGGCCACTCATACATTGCCCGTGGTTCATGAACTAGGACATGACTACAGGAACCCACACCATGAACCACCCTTCACTACCTGAATAATTTATTTTCTCTCATCATACATTTCGTCAATTACTTCATCATCTGCAGAGCTAATTGGCATATAAACTTGTAGTACTGTAGTAGGCGTGGGCTTCGTGTCTATCTTGGACACAATAATGCGTTCACTATGCTGTTTGTAGCAGCTTACTTGCACTCCTATTTCTTTCTTCATTATTAAACCTACTCCTGCATTACCCCTATTTGATTTTGTATTTATAACCCTGTGTTCACCTGACCAAAAGTCTTGTTCCACCTGCCATCGAACTTCACTAATTCCCACTATATCTAACTTCAACCTATCCATTTCCCTTTTTAAATTTTCTAACCTACCTGCCCGATTAAGGGATCTGACATTCCACGCTCCGATCCGTAGAACGCGTTTTCTTTCTCCTGATAACGACGTCCTCTTGAGTAGTCCCCGCCCGGAGATCCGAATGGGGGACTATTTTACCTCCGGAATATTTTACCCAAGAGGACACCGTCATCATTTAATCATACAGTAAAGCTGCATGCCCTCGGAAAAAATTACGGCTGTATTTTCCCCTTGCTTTCAGCCGTTCGCAGTACCACAACAGCAAGACGGTTTTGATTAGTGTTACAGGGCCAGAACAGGGCCAGATCAGTCAATCATCCAGACTGTTGCCCCTGCAACTACTGAAAAGGCTGCTGCTCCTCTTCAGGAACCACACGTTTGTCTGGCCTCTCAACAGATAACCCTCCGTTGTGGTTGCACCTATGGTACGGCTATCTATATCGTTGATGCACACAAGCCTCCCCACTAACGGCTAGGTCCATGGTTCATGGGGGTGGGGAACGATCTATGTGGCCACATCATTCGCTCAAACCGTCCAGAATGTTCTTCAGACCAATTGCAAACAACTGTGGCCTAGTGACATGGCGCATTGTAATCCATAAAAATTCCATTTTTGATTTGGAACATAGCTTCCATGAATGGCTACAAATGGGCTCCAAGTAGCCGAGCATAATTATTTGCAATCATTTAGGGTTCAGTTGGACAAGATCCCATGTAGATGCAATCCATACAATTACGGAGCCACCACCAGCTTGCAGGGTGCGTTGTTGACAAACTGAGTCCATGGCTTCAGAGAGTCTGCGCCACTCTACCATCAACTCTTACCAATTGATATCGGAACTTGTCTCACCAGGCTATGGTTTGCCAGTTCTCTAGTGTTCAGCCGATGTGGTCACGAGCAAAGGAGGGGCGCTGCAAGGGATGTAGCGCTGTTAGCAAAGGCACAAGTGTCGTTCGTCTGCTGCCATTGGCCATTAACGCTAGGTTTAGCTGCACTGTCCATAAGGTGAAGTTTCTCGTACGTCCCACATTGATTTCTGCGGTTATTTCATGCAGTTTAGCTTCTCTGTTAGCACTGACAACTCTATCCAAACCCTGCTGCTCTTGATCGTCAAGTGACGGCTGCGGGTTACAGCTTTGTCCGTGATGGGAGTTAATGCCTGAAATCTGGTGTTGTAGGCACACTCTTGACACTGTGGAGCTCGGAATATTGAATTTCCTTTCGATTTCCGAAATGGAGCGTACCATGCGTCCAGCTTCAACTACCATTTCGTGTTCGAAATCTGTTATTTTCCGTCATGCAACCATAATCACGTCGGAAACCTTGTTTACTGCCGTTATCTGTATATGTGCATACTGCTATCCTATGACTTTCGACATCTCAGTATTTTTCTTAACAGCTAATGTATACTGTTGCAAAATCATCAAAAAATATTAACAGCTGAACGACATCTTTAAATTTTTTTGTTCATTTGGGCCTATAGCATAGTAAACGTCCGATAACAATATTACTGTAAAGAAGGTCCAAGATAGGTGCAATGTGATTATTAGTCTTTATTTCACGCAGATCTGTTTCGGATTTCATTGCCATTTTCAAGTAATCTGCGAATACGTCGTTGGTCCTATCTTTTGCACATATAATTCGAGTTGCTAATGTGACTGATTACATGTTAGTTTAGATGAACTTGACGGCCATGTAACATCGGCGGTAAACTGTCACGTAACTATCAGTGCTCAGTTGTGGGAAAAATTACGTAACTGCCATAATTTTTTACACCTTGAATATGTTTCGGCAGTAACTTCATAGCTGTCTTACTATGGCGTTATAGGTTTAGAAACTATGTGCAAGTAGACAGCGGTCATGGTATTTCCCATTGGTTGGATTTCAACGTAGGTTGTCTTTGGTTGTTGTGTGTTAGTTGTCTTTAATTTTATCACTTTTCGTATTTCAATAAATTTTTTTATTTTGTTTACTACTTCTTGTGAATACTTTCTCATAAATACATAAAAATATCCACAAGAAATATTAAAATAACAAAGAAGTTTTGAATACAAATTCTACACTTCTACCGTCAATTGAAGTACTGGAAAATAAAAAGAGATAAAAATAAAGGTAAATAAGCACTACAAACAAAGACAGCCTGCGACGAAATGTACCCAGCGGGAAATAACCTCATCAATGTCAGTTTATATGCAATTTGTAAACATATAACATCACAGTAAGAGAGTTGCAAGGTACTGTTAAAATATATTCAAGGTATCAAAAAAAAAAAAAAAAAAAAAAAGATACGCAGTTTTATCTAACTAAAAGGTGGTAATTTAAATGTAGTATTTAATGCTAACATCGAATAGAGCGCAAAGCGACGCTTTGGCCACCTTTATTTCTTACCATGTCTTGACAAAAATTTCTCGGCCATTTACCTTAAGGGCGTATGCACAAACTTAATGTTTTATTTTAACTTGCATAAATTATTAGACATAGGGTACCGTATATGGTGTCAGTGGGACTGGGAGAAAATGACCTTTCGTTTTACAAATTTATAATGTAATTGTAGCTTGTATATACATCTTAAATGATGGTCCATTTTCTGCATTTTATGTTTGTTGTGAATTTTGGTGGAGGATCAGGAGGCTTATAAGGGCGGGGAATAATTGGTTCTTTATCGGATGGTCACACTGTGTGGATCAGACTTGGAAGTTGGGAGCTGTTAGTGTGCGTTAGGACTTACGCAGTTAGTGATTTTGGGCACAAGCAGCCCCTCGAATACTTCGACAATTGTTAAGAAAAAAAAGTCTCTAGTCAAATACTACTTAGAATCAGTAGGTCTGCAGAAAATTTAACATTTCGCTACTCTTTGGCGATGTGCAGTGCTGAACTACGATTATTTCCGGCTGAAAATCAGGAATTATTATTAGACACACTCATCGAATCTTCTCGTGATCAAGCGAATTGTTATGTTGAACTTCGTAATCAAGTTTCATTATTTACGATTTGCGAAATATTTTGTGTTTAATTAACGAATTGGGACACTGTTTTTCGCGACCAGTGTTGTTTAAGCTGCAACTGGTGAATCTGCTACCACTCTAAATATGCAATCACATGAAATTTACTGCATTTGAAAATTTTTGTAATTTTGTTTTGATGTTTAAACAATGTTTGTAGGACCACCATTTTGTGTGTACTTTAACTGATCGAATAAATCATCCGTTCATTTCAGTATAAACATTTTGGAGTTGGTTCTATCAATATTCAGGAGAATTTAGCCTTTTTCACCATTTTACTATTATTTGTTTTAATGCATCTCATATTTGCTTGAGCTCGCATTACTTGATGATGCTTGGATAAAATTTGACAGAGGATCACAGAATAATAATTTTTTGCACGGATTACAGCTCCTAAGCATGTAAGTATGTACGGTGTGACCCTATGGCAAAAAGTTCTTGGCAGAGATTGTTTTAAATTAAAAGCGATATGTCAGGTAACTTGTGGTGTGCAAGCAAGCTATCTTGTATGGTAACTAGTTGCTGTAATAAGGGGTTCCTGCAACTTTGTTGGGCATCATGCTTGTTTTCGTCAATACAACTCCTAAAATGACGAGTACAAACCAAGATTATGAAGGATCGAAGAATTTTCAGAGGAAACAATCCATTTGTCTATTGCATTCAATTATATGTATCATTTCTGTGGCAACACATTAGCATCACAGAGTGGCTTAGACATAACTGAAGGTACTAATGTATTTTTATGAACTGCTAACCCCGTTTAAAGAATTTAGTCTGCTGTTCTGAGCTGTAATTACCAGACATCGCTCAATCTGAATTGCTTCAAGCGATGATGACTCAACTCTGTCGTTCAAGATATAGTGGTGCCACGCCTCACTAAATTTGAAGAAGACAAAAATATGGTCGAGGAAAATTTAAAATGCCGCACAGCCTTTACGGCGTTTGACCAGGCATGTATAATCCTGACTGAATTATACGTTCAGTGCAAAGTTTTCACATTACGGATGCAAAGCCAAATGTTTTCAAACTTATGCAGAAATTGTGTCCAGAAACTGATCCAGTTACTTTTTCACATTCCGAAATCAAGGATAAATCAGAATCGCAAATTATGTTTCTGCAGCCAAACAAAAATTTTTTGATGTTTTAAGAAACCCAATAAAGCTCGGAAAGAGTACCTAGCAGAGTTTCTGGGCTTAAATAAGGACTGTAAGTTTCGGAGCGAAAATGACAAGTATGTAAAATCTTATTAAGTTTCTCTTATTCGGGATATGCTTGACATGCACTTATCAGTAAATTACAAGGAGGGACCTTTTTAGTTTAACTCGTCAGCCTTTACAGGACTCTGCAGCTGAAGCGATACCATGCGGAGGCCCTGAAGTGTTCATGATGAATCAGCAGCCGTCTCACAAAGGAGCCTTACGAACTTCTTCTCACCGATTTCTTTCATATTGACAGTGGGTGTAGGGCACGACTAGGACATCAATACATGTAAACAGGATGACTCAACCATTAACCGTTTTTGAGAAAATCGGATAAGAGAAACGATACACAAGAATTTTAAATCAAATTAGTACAGTTATTTTATTTATTTCATTGTATTTACATTTGGGACAAGTGTAATGTGTAAGCTGAGGAGTACTCCGCGAATCAGTATGATACTGATTATAGAAACGTTATTGCTACGTACAGCACGTGTAACAAATTCCGAATTTTTGGATGTGGGCGATTTTTTCAATGTGTCTATCACAAAACAAACATGGTTCACATTCAAAGGCGTTTTTTGCTCACCACACAGTTTCGTGGCTTACCATGCATAAATGTATAGCAGAGATATTTGATCCAGGTGTAAGCTATAGCGAAAGGCAGATAATGTGCAATATGTACAAGAA
The DNA here is from genome assembly GCF_023864345.2 of Schistocerca serialis cubense. Taxonomy (NCBI): domain Eukaryota; kingdom Metazoa; phylum Arthropoda; class Insecta; order Orthoptera; family Acrididae; genus Schistocerca; species Schistocerca serialis. The sequence goes on along the minus strand of NC_064641.1, from coordinate 443,024,820 downwards.
GAATAAGACTGTAAGAGAAGAACGAAGTACTTGGATTAAAAAGGGCGTAAGAGAGGGGTACAGGCTTGTATTCCTACTGTTTAATCGACGCATCGAAGAAGTAATGACGGAAGTAAAAGAAAGGTCAAAGATGGAACTAAAATTCTGGGTGAAAGGATATCCATGATAAGAGTCGCTGATGACGTTGCTATCCTCAGTGAGGGTGAAGGGGAATTAGAGGATCTGTTGGATGAAATGAACGGACTAATAAGTACGGAGTATGGATTGCGAGTGGCCTTGTCGGAGACTCCAGCCTAATATACCGGCAACACTTCGGGTGGCACCGTTACGCGGGCAGCCTACACTGCCCCCGCACATTTCAGCATCGCAGGAGAGGCAATACGCCGTCAAGACCGGCTACCAGGAGGCGAAGCCGGCGCCTGCAGAGGGCGCCGCCAACACGGGGGAACCTACTCGCGTCAGCACACGACTCGACATGGAAATAGTTCCAACCGTACTTCATACAAGACAGCATGAGTCAGTCAGGCTTCGAGAGTCTCCCCTGGTGCAGGAGACAGGTGGTACTCACCTCATCAAAAAGTATTGCTTGAAGCGAAATGTTAGGGACAAACTGCGCTGTGAGAAGACATCGTAATTTCTTCTTCCGGAATCTCACGCTGGCTGATGCCCAGGAAGCTCACCTCCTGCAGCAGCACAGCGTGTTCAACATTAGTGACGTTATTCTCAGTTGGACATTCCATCCTTAGGCCCCACTCTCTAAAGCTTACTGAATCTGACCAGAACAGTTGTCAACCTCGGACTGGACTCAAGCTTACAGCCGATGAACTTAGTATCCAGCCAGTAATTATTGCCCAAATTAGCGTCCAGCAAATGTTCATCCCGACTAGTCAGAGGGCAGTGTTTAATTCTGAAAGTTCTGCCAGTGTTTTCTCGGTGCTTAGTTGCAGACAGACCACATTGTGGTCCACATTTATTTATTATCAATTGTGTTACTGTTGTTACTCTTGGTACAGGCAACAAGCGCTTATATCTGGAGGAGGACACCAAGCAACAGTTCCTGGAGGAAGGGCTCCGGAAAAATTATTGAAAATCATTTGTTACCAAGTACTCTTTAAAACAATGTATTAACGAACAGCCGGCCGCTGTGGCCGAGTGGTTCTAGGCGTTTCAGTCCGGAACCGCGCTGCTGATACGTTCGCAGGTTCGAATCCTGCCTCGGGCATGGATGTGTGTGATGTCATTAGGTTAGTTAGGTTTAAGTAGTTCTAAGTCTAGGGGACTGATGACCTCAGACGTTAAGTCCCATAGTGCTTAGAGATATTTGAACCATTTGATATTAACCAAAAATAATTTCTTTTCCTCGACAGCAACGAGCTGCAAGGCTCAAAAACACATGAAAGATTAAACATGAGCTTTCATCCTTAAGAAAAAGCATTAACGTGAAATACCAGGAGCAAAATAGGTTAGATATTCTTTAAAATTATTTTTAATAGAAATTACAGCCCATAAAAATGTTAGGTATTAATATTTATATCGAAAGTCACACCGAGACACACCATAACCTGAAAAGTACAATAAAATATACCACTTACTTCTCCATGTTGTTGTATCTAAGGGGGGGAAATCTTACTGGCTCTAAGAAACAAATCAGTGCCATGGAGCGGATCTCTTTTCTTAAAACCAGCATAGTGACAAAATGTGGGTTAGAAAGGAACAAAGGCCTCTAGGCTTTAAAATTAAATCACCAAAACCACAGTCTGCACTTTACTTAAAATTAGATGCCAAATAATTTTTAGAAACATTTACTCTAGCTATAAGCCGATTTCCCTGCAGGAGAGAATTCAACACGTGCCAGAAACACTTCCAAAATTACATTCAATGGGAAACTGGGCAGCACAACGCAGGTAAAAAAGAAGTTGAAAAACCAAGTGAAAGGCCAGAGCTAAGCTGCTTCAAATACAACCAGAAGCAAGCAGTGGAGACAAGTCCGTGGAGAAAATACAAATGACGCTCACTGTACACATAAGGAAGCGAAACAGAGGTATTTCCTCGACCAAGAAACTCGAAGAACACGTTGATTCGGTGACCGGCAAAATCGTTTCCTGAAGGCATTAAGACTGTCTGTTGCAGAAGGAGCTCGATCGGTGGGTTTCGCCGATTAACGCCTAATTCTCCAGGAGGTACCAGAGTACTGCGCATACAAGTACAGCCAGGGCAGGATTAGGCTGGCCCAGCACGGCACGTCAACAGCAGCACCGCCGTGCACGGAAAACGACGACCGCCAACGCTCACACCAGAAAAACGGTGCCCCAGCAGAGCTGATCAATTGCCTTCCAGGAAGCCCCTACGTTCCACCGGACACACGATCCATCATAGCCGCCCAGTCCCGACTTCCACCTGCCTTCAAGCTGATCCCACTTCCACGAGAGAAAACCAAAGGTCCTCTAACAGTCAAAGGAAGCGCTCAATTCTCCCGTCACGAGCTATCTAACTTGGTGCACGGCTCAACTGCATTCTTGGCCATTAATTCCATACTGTCTAAGTACACTTTTTCTTCAATAAAATTGTTTTATCCTGGATATTGTTCTCATGAACTGGCAAAATACCAAGGTAATGAGTTGTAGCAAAAATGAGAACAGCGAGAAACTTAATACCAACCTTCCGAATCCCCAAACACATCAATCAATCATGTGTTGGAATAAGACATATCAATTATTACTGAAAGTTCATACCACATGCTGCATTCATATGCGAACCAATTCACAATTTTTTAGGCAAAGGTACAAATTGGAATTGGAACAGCGAATCGCAACGCACAACAAATTTTGTTAGAATCCAAATGTTTTATGACATACAGTGATGAGTCAAAACGTTATGACCACCACCCACCGCGAGGTTGTCTGTTGCCTAGTGGCGCTGACGCCGCTTGACACGGTAAGAGAAGTGCATGAGGGGAGCAGAGAGAAATGGAGGATCATTCTGGCCACGAGAAGTGGCACAGATACGGAAATCCGCCGATTTAAGCGACTTTGAAAAAAGTCACACTGTTGCAGCCCAGTGTGTGGGAGCGAGCATCTCTGAAACGACGAAGCTGTTCGTGTGCTGCTGTCGTGAGCATCTATGAAAAGTGTTTGAAGAATGCTGAAATCACGAGTAGGCAACAAGAAGTTGGACGTCCATACCTCATCATATAACTTCGGAGGCTTGCCCGCTCTCTAAAGCAGGAAGGGCGGCAATCTGTGGCAGATCTGACGACAGTACATAATGCTGGCGCAGGCACAAGTGTTTTGGAGCACACTGTTCAGCGCAAAGTGTTCAACATCGTGTTCTGCAGCAGAAGATTTTTAGGTGTTTCCATTTTCACCCAACAACATCGTTAATTATGGTTACAGTGGGAACGGTACCATCGAGATTTAACCGCAGGGCAGTGCAATCGTGCCACCTTGTCGGATGAATCCAGTTTATTGTTAAACCAGGTAGATGATCGTGTCCTGAAACATCATCATACAGGCGAACGGCCACTCGAAACACGTAGCGCACCATGGACGCAGGCCGTTGGGAGCAGTATTATGTTGTGGTATACCTTAACCCGGGCTTCCATGGGACCTGCGGTGGTAATCGAAGGCACTATGACAGCTGTGGACAACGTGAACCTTATTAGGGATCCCCTCTAACTGTTTATGCTTGGTGCCTTCCCCAACAGCGATGGCAAATTCCAGCAGGATAATTGTCCTTGTGACAAGGCCAGAACCGTACTGCAATGGTTTGAGGAGCATGATAGTGAACTTACGTTGATGTCTTGGCCATCAAATTCGGCTTACCTCAATCCGATGATACCCAGCTTTGACGCTATAGACCGCCTGTTTCATGCACACAAACCAACCGTCAGTAAATTACGAAAATTGTGTGACCTGTGCATAGGTAAAATTGGAAATTTGTGATAAGTCCCTGTGGGACCGAACTGCTGAGGTCATCAGTCCCTCGGCTTACACACTACTTAATCTAACTTTAACTTACTCTAAGGACAACACACACAGCCATGCCCGAGGGAGGACTCGAAACTCCGACGGCCGGGGGGGGGGGGGGGGGGGGAGGGGGTGAGGCACCCGAACCGCGGCAGAGCCCCCAAGACCGCGTGGTTACCCCGAGCGGCTGCGCGTAGGTATCTGGTGCCACAAATCTCTGGAAACCTCGCGTATTTGCTGAATCCATGACACGCATAATCACTGCTGACTTGCGTTCCAGAAGAGAACCAACACGCTTTTAAGAAGATGATCATAACGTTTTGGCTCATTAGTGTATGATCCAAATAAAATGTAGACATTGCAGCAGACGGTTCATAATACGGAATCGGCGTTATTTTGTCACATAGATAACATGATACTGACCACCCCTGAGTGTTCTCTTCAAGAACTCGACACTTGCTCAGAGAAAATTGTCAGTTTGAGAAGAGGCTTCTTGCGATTCTTTTCGCGGTCAAAATTTTCATGACGGTGTGTAAGGTCGCAGATTCATTCTCCTCATGGACCACACGCCTTTAACGGCTATCTCTGGACGAACAAATACTGTTATTTCCAGAACAACTCATCAGTTGCGCTCTTTTTGTTCAAATTATAAGGATGAAATAATTTTCTGAACCACTGCTCAACACGTGACTACAGATCTGCTTCCACGACTCCCAGTAGGACAGGACAAAAATTCTGAGTCTTCATGAGATATATTTGTATGTTTTTCTTTAGACTTAATTAGTAAAGGCACTGCAATATTATCCACTGAGTTCTGATTTACCTGTAACGCTTATGCCGAAGTTTCTAGTTTCCCATAAGATTAAGGAACGCTTTCTGACAGAGGCCTTCAGGCAGGAAATTGATTATGCAACTGGAAATTAAACTCTCACAGTTCCGAAAGGTGTCATGGCACACTCTCGATCAAGAAAGACACGAGTTGTTATTCCGGAAGTGATTAAAATGCCACATCAGTGCCATTGGGACTCAGTACGTAACAAACAAATTGCTTGGGAGCATTGCTACTAGAAAAATATAGCTCTTCATCACTATTCGTATGGCACACACATGCAGTACATTTATAATAGGCAATGAATATCACTGCATTTAAAAAAAATTGACTAAATATTAGTTTTAGGTTTCTAATTCATTCCACTGCCGTGGCACTGACACTCATAAAATCACTCCAGATGCCCTAATAGCATCGTAGGACGCACTCTGTCTTACGTGTCTGATAGACTGTTCCAGTGCACCACAGTCACAACTCGGAGACTCCACTATAGCTCATTTAAGGAGTGAATCAGGGCACCGACCACGTTCAGTGCGAATTCCGTTTAAGTTGACCAACAGTTTTCTGTCAAGTTCAATATCCACGGTTCCCCAGATACATCTCTGGAACCATTCCCGTTCCTGGTGATATCCGATGCACTGGCAGCTCTTGTTCCAGAAATGTCTTACTTTGCTGTAACTTGTCGTGATGAATGGGTAGTTCCTCATTCTCTTGAATATTGTGGTAATCTCTAAGCAGGGTCTCAGTTCTGCGAATCTATGGTGGGTAGATATTGCTTAACAGGGGAAGCCAGTACACAGGAGTTCGTCTGCATCGAGTGGCTGAGCTGCACATCGATGAGGCTGATATGATAGCTATTACGTCACAATGAAACACAATACTCTGCGGCCGAAAAATCCAGTGTAACAGCCGATGTACGCAAAGTTTCCATTGACGCCACCCAGATTGTGCCTCACAGCCTCACAGTGACGTTGTTGCAAGTTTTCATCTTGGCTGATGTGTTTTCCAGAAGTTTTTTGTACGATACAGTCCGATGTCAAGATACTTGCGGTACTTATTGCGACGGAAAATATTTCCAACAAATTGCGCCTTCAGTTCAGTGTTAGCTTATTCGTTGTAAAACTGAAACGCACAAACCTTGCTCTTATTGGTACTGGGGTTCAGCCTATGAATTAAGGGCCGCTACCTTGTTTGTTAGTGTTTCTATGACTGACCAGACTCTTATGATTGACAAGACAGAGCAAAATTTCGTTGAAGATGTTTTTGGAACGTCAGAAATATAAAGGATGGACGGGAGAGATGAGTGAACTGAGTCCTGTGGCAGGCCATTGTGTAGTTTCCTCACTGAGCTTCTATTTTCACCCAAGCAAACCTGTAAGTATCGATTACTTATCATGTTATTAATAACTGATGCTGTTGTTCGGAATTTAATTACTTTCAACAATTTTTAAAACATTCCTTCCCGTTAAGCCGGTGTCATACGCTGCGGTAAAGTTGACAAAGGCCACAGATGTTTTTAACTGCTCCTGGAAACCGGCCTTTATTATACTTGTCAGAGCTAGCGTTTGATCGGTGAAGCCTTAATACGCCTTGCACTATTAGAATGTGTTTAAAACACACTCACTAATTTTATCGCAAATACATCTCTTTAACAACTTAAACGTGCAAGTAAGCACTTGGCCGAATGTTCTGGGGGAGATCTGGTGATTTGTTAGGTTCCAAGATAAACATAATTTCTGTATTTTTCAGCTCTTTGGGAAGTGTTCCTATCTTCCAAATAACAGAGAAGATGAGCGTCAACCAGTGTTTGATATTTTATGCAAGATGGTGTAAAATTTCTGAATGTATATTATCAGAACCCCGGAGCCATACGACATTTAACCTCTGCTAAAGCTATCTCTGTTTCATCTGGTGTGAGCGGGGAAGAGAATTTTGAAGCGCTTCGAGACATATCTAAGATTTGTTAGTTCTTTTTTGTCTTTGAGGTATTCTGGCCATACCTAGACGATCTGGACGTTTCCACTATATGGTTAGCAATGTAGCTGGCTGAAATACCAAGCTTCTGATGAGATTTATTGAAGGAGCCAAACAATTTATGGTCATACAGACCAAGCTTTCCCACGTTTAAGTTTGAAATGCGGGTTTTCTGCTGTCTCAGACTAGCACACGTTCTTGCATTATCAAGGCTATGAAGAAGTAAATCTGCAATGACACTGTTTTTACTTCTGTTACACTGTTCCCATAGGCGTTCACATCACTCATCCGACCTCAGGGATATAGTCTCTCCTATAGTCACTACAAATTTATTTCTTCTCAGATGCAAGAACAACTTCAACAAAACGGCTGTAGGTAAGAGGTTTTGATGGAATGAAAGAAATACACTTTTTCAGGTGATCCAAGAAACCGTGGCAGTTTGCCTGTCTAAAATTCCATCTAGGTTGTGACACTGAGTTAAGCAGTGTGATGAATAAGCCAATATTGAATATAGTGGATCTGTGTTCGCTCTGTGAGTAGTCTGACAAGACTTTTCTTGATGTATGAACTTGTTGATTTCTGCGATCATGGGAGACAAAACAGAGATCTAGGTTATAGCCTCTCTGCCATGAAGCTGATCTAAATGTATCCAAATCATTGACGTCAAATACTAGGTAAAGGCTGTTATTTTCAGCCAAATAACAAGTGCATTACCGCAGTCGTTGTTCCGTCTATACATTCGTTGCTCGGGCTGGCTGTTATAGTCACCAACCTGTATTGATGGATGAACAGTAATTGGTAGCACATTTGGTGGCCACTCTAGATTAGGTGCTTTCTAGATATTATAGATGGAGAGCACTTCAAGCTTTGTTGAAGCATTATTAATTTCATCAGCTGTGTTTGCTGAGATTAGGTGTGGATGATCTGCGTTAGCTCTAACATGAGTAGCAACGCCATAAACGTTATGGTGAGTTGCACCAAAAAGCTCATAGCCGTTCATCTTGCTTTTGGCGAGATCAATGCGTAGTCTTGTTTGTTTTTTAAAAAAATGTCAGGGGAGATAAGGCAAGGATAAGTACTTATTTCAATTTCTATAGTAATGTGTCACGTCACCAACAGCTTTACCCATCTTGGGGAAAATGTCTTACGAAAATCTTCTTCATTTGATGCTTGGGTTTCCTGGATTAAAACCACGTCAGTATTATTACTTAAAAGCAATTTTGACAAGTGGTCACTTTCAGCTCAGCTAGTTCCTTTTATATTTGGTTTTTAAACAAGGACTGAGGGTCACAGCTTTTTGCACATTTGGTGCTGACATAAAATATGGATAATATAGATATAGAAGTAGTAATAATGCTGGCTAAATGCCACTTATGTCAAAAATGACAGACAGCTCTTTCTCAACAATATTGTCCATGAGCAATGGCGCCAGAACCCATGGGATCTTTACACGTCGATTTTGGAGGACCATTTTTAGGAAGTTTGTAGCTCATCGTTATCGATCCATTTTCGAAAGTTCCACTTGTGATTAGAATGTGATCTATTGCTCCTACAGAAAATTTAGGGCTTTATGACGGATCTTCTCCAATGACACACTGCCAAAAATAAAGTCACAGTAAACGGCACTGAGTTTTCATCTCCGGAGTTCTGACATTTTAATCAAAGAAATCGCATTTCACACTTACAGTTGATACCATTTATCATGAAGCCAACGGGTTTGCAGAAAGATTTGTACAGACTATCGAGTCGCGCATTACAAAGCTCTTTCTGTAGTACAATAAGCAAAGCGAAGCAAATCCCCGCGTTGCGGCCCAGACGGTAAAATTGGGGCCGACCGACTGCAGTGTCATCCTCTGCCACTGGCGTCATTTGGATTCGGTATAGAGGTTATGAGATCAATACACTGCTCTCTCGGTTGTAGTCAGCTTTCATGACCTCGGAGTCGCTACTTCTCAATCAACTAACTCCTCAATGGACATCACACCGTTGAGTGCACTCCGTTACAGTCCTCAAACCAAAGAAAAATCCCTGGCAGTACTAGGAATCAAACCTACAGAATCTGCATACGAGTCAGACAGGCTCACCACTGAGATATGGAGAAGGACCAGCACGCTACATTTAATGCTTTATTATTTTCTCCCTCAGCATGGGACCACTCCACATTGGAGACCATGTCACATTTTAATGTCGATTTTTGGAGACAAAGAAGGAGTTTCCTCACAGATTGTGTTTCAGATTGTTTCAAAACAGTCGGGCGCCCCACGGTAACGATAATGTCAACTAATCTTTTTAACATCAGCGAACTAATTGCATAAAAAAAGCTGAGTTTTTTTCACTAAAAGGCTTTTCTCAGAGCTAGCTTTAGTGACAACTTCGACAAATATAGGAGGCATTTGTGCAGTCAAGGAATTTTTAATATGGAATCTGTGCTAGGAAACAAACTGTGATGTCCTCCTGCTACATGAAACACAGCGAGGACCAGAAAGCTGAAGGCTTCGGGTTCAAGGGATGAAGCTAATACTAGACAGACCACACGAACGATATGGACATGCAGTCCTTGCTAAGGAGAGCAGTAGAGTAATTTCAGCAGCTAGAACTTGTTAAAATGATTTTGAGATTCTCACTGTCAAGGTAAAGCTGTGCACAGTAACTTCCTTCTGTAGACATTGCGAAGCCAAAATTTTCCAGTGTGAGGCCTTAGGATTTGTTTGCGGCGATCTTGGCTGCCATAGCACGACTTTAAATGCTCTGAAACAGATGCAAATAGTGAGAGAACAATGGGCAGAACACGTGAATTAAAAAGTAATAAATGTTGCGAAACATCTAACATCCTTCAGCAGTGGAAGAAGGCACAAAGGATTCAACCCAAAAAATATCTTTGTTAGTTACAGAATCAATTTCCAGACATAAAAAAAATTTGGGAAACCCGATATCACGGACGTATTACAGACCAATAACTTTCATAGTCACACCCGAAGTAGCTCTCTTTAAAAGAAACTTTAATTTTAAAATATCAAAATGGCAGGGCTTTACGGAAGAATTCAATTGAGAAATCATGCCTTTGGAACTATGAACCAGTTCTTAACTTTGTTCTGCTGATTAAGGAAAATGTCCATAAAGTAAATGCCGAAGGATTGTAGCACTGAATATATTGCAGGCCTTGAAGAAGGATCTACAGAACTACGTTCGATATACGACGACGATGCTTTCTCAGAAGAGACAATTCAGTCAGGTGAAGAGGTGAACGGGAAGATGGTTCACACTGGTAATGAATCCCGACACAAATCAAAACAGCAGGCGAGCGTGGAAGTTAGTAACAAGTCTCTGCAACGATCCTATAACTCCAGTGAGCCAACTGGAGTAGCTCGTGACAGGATAAAAATGGTTCAAATGACTCTGAGCACTATGGGACTTAACATCTTAGGTCATCAGTCCCCTAGAACTTAGAACTACTTAAACCTAACTAACCTAAGGACATCACACACATCCATGCCCGAGGCAGGATTCGAACCTGTGACCGTAGCTGTCACGCGGTTCCAGACTGTAGCGACTAGAACCGCACGGCCACTCCGACCGGCTTGGATTGTTGGCTTGGACGATATCTGCAATGGGCTTTTGGGCCTGCGGATCTAAAATAGTTTGTACAGTTAATGAGTAGTTGTATCAATACCATCCACATTCAAGATCCTGGAAGAAAGCCAAGATGATAGCCTTCCTAAAACCAAGGAAGGAACCTACAGATGCACAAAACTTCAGGCCTGTGAATCATCTTCTTCATCCCCATCAGATACCTGAAGGAATGGTTCTTGACAGAATTTTTGGCACAATAGAGACCAAAATCACACCAGAAGAAGCAGGACTTATGATTTTAAAATCATGTTATGGCCAAATACTTAATCTCATCCAACACATAGAGGACGGCTTCGAAAGGAAGCAGATAACTGGATCGGTTTTATAGATCTCTTGGCTGCGAATGATACTGTCAACCATCTATGACTAGTCTTTCAATTTTATAAGATGACTAAGGGCTTGCAAATGACAAAATTAGTGGAATATCTCCATCAAAATAGACGTTTCTGTGCGACGCTACGTAGGAGGAACAGCCACTGGAGAAAGTAAGGGAGTGCCCTACCCTAGAGCAATGTCCTGTTACCGCCGGAGTTGGTGGCCGAGCGGTTTTAGGCGCTTCAGTCTGGAACCGCGCGACGGGTACGGTCGCAGGTTCGAATCCTGCCTCGGGTATGGATGTGTGTGATGGCCTTAGGTTAGTTAGGTTTAAGTAGTTCTAAGTTCTAGGGGACTGATGACCTCAGATGTTGAGTCCCATAGTGCTCAGAGCCATTTAGTCCTGTCACCAGTTTCACATAACATCTATACAAGTAACTAACCTATAAACTCTGAGGCGAGACGGCTTATATACGACGATGATACATCCGTGGCCGCACAAGGAAACCGGTATGATGAAGTGGAAGGGAAACTAATACGGACTCTCGAAGACTTGCCTGTCTACGACAGAGAAAACTTCCTTAAGCCAAATCCTGTAGAACTTTAGTGTGTGCCTTGAAACGTCCCCTTAGAAAAATTTATGTATTACTGTGCTGATAAAGCTCTTACATTATTGGCTTTTCAAACAACTGAGCAAAACTGAACGTACTCAAACATTCACTAAAGTGACACACAATATTTTTAGCGCAACGCAGTCTGACTTTCAATAATCCCTACAAAAGAATGGGCCTGACTAACATTAACCTATACCTTTCACAAATCACTTACCTCACAAAAATCTTCGTTACTCCAACTACTGCAATACAGCGAGCGCCACTACTGCCAGCTAAATAAAAGAGTCAAACTACGGAAGGCACTAACTACTGATAGGCATAGTTAGCAAATGAAAGATTTTAATAGAGAACAAACAATGTATTTACCTTAATAGTGTTGAGAAATCATAACATACATAGCAGTTCATGACATCCAGGCTTACAAATTTCAAAACTCCGCCATTTCTCTGCCCACATCCACCACTGCTGGCGGCTCATCTCCAACTGCACAACGCTACGCGCTGTTAACATCCAGCTACCCAACACTACAATGGCAGACAACAATGCAAACTAGCCACAGACTACACACAGCACAGCCAGTGATTTTCATACAGAGCGCTACGAGGCGTTACCAATAAGAAAACCTAAACAGCCTACTACATAGCCCCCATGCTTCCCACAAAAAAATTTACAAATTGTTTTGGGCACTGGCCAATACAGATTTGAAAATTTTTTTCATAATTACAATAACAAAGAAATCAAATGCACACACTTATTGATACAATGTTGGTCAAAAGCTAAAATATTCTCACAGTCCATAAAGACAGTCCTGATCGTTCATCACAGTGAAATAGCAATGTTTTTCTCAAAGTCTGAGCAGTAAAAGAAAAGGCACACGGAAGTAGTGGATTTCCATGCAGTCTTGAAGAAGTAGTGTTGTCCTTCCAACGGAAAGACAGTGCTGACTCTCGACATGCAGACAGGTAATGGGCCACAACAGAGCAAACCCACAGCAGAGTCATTCGAAGTTTTGAAGAATATTGGTAGGTAGGTCATCACAGAGTAGACTCACTGTAGTCCTTGTAGAGATTACAGTATTGGTGGGCCACCAGAGGTGCAGAACCACTGCAGTCCTTGTAGAAATAATAGTACTGATGGGCCATCAAAGATGCAGCCCCACTATAGTTCTTGTAGAGATGCATAGCAGCCATCCGTTGCGACTGTGCAGGTGCAGGTGCACAATCACCATCGAAGAGTCTTACGGAGAATATAGCAAGTCCATAAACCACCACTTGTGCACTCACAAAGTTTTTATCTAATTGTCCTTAGAACTAGTAATGCTGTTAACCAGTCCCTTGCTGAATTATTAACACACGTCCAAACACTAACAGTCCCAACTGCTCACATACTGTGCATATATTATGACCAACAGAAATGTGTGCAGTGAAATGATACTTACAATACAATTGTTAATTTACAACATAAGAATACAATTGCAAAGGTACAAAATACATTATTAAAGAACTAACAATACAGATAACATTTGTAGTAATAGGGGCTTTACAAAAGAATAGAAATAAACATATACATCAATGTTACAGGAATTATGACATAAGTAAAAACATAAAAGATCAGAATAACTTTCGAAACATCAACTTTACACATGAGCATTAAAACAAAACAGAATAAATAATGTCTAAACATCTTTACAAAGAAAGTAACATATTATCAGAAAAATTCTACAACATAATTCTTATTAGCTAAACACGTTAAGACAGGAAAAACACAAATTCACATAGTCTAATAACACAAAAATACAGGACAGGGTTTGTTTTCAGTGTGACATTTGGTACTGCAGTCCACCCCAAAACTTCATTCCATATATCTTTCCTCTTATTTCAACATTTGTTTCCACCAAAAAAATTCTATCCAAGCATGCTTTCTGTATTTATATGTTCACACATTTCTTACCTCATTATTTATTTTCCATTATCTTGCCTCATTATTTATTTCCAAGAAAATCCTACCCAAAGCTGTTGTTCCTAAACTCTACTTTTTTGGTTCATATTGTCTTTCAAAATACTTTTTTGGCCAAACCATTTTCTTATAGCTTCTCAATGCATTTCTTCCAATTCATCACAACTTGTTCTCTTATATGGCCTACCCCATCTTAAGCTAACTTAAATCTACTGAGCTCAGATGCTAAACTAAGGGACGAGGCAATGCAGCAGCACAAAACAATTAATACAAGCAGAAATGACAAAAAAAATGCAAATTGGCAAAGCAAGCAGCAATATTACAACTAATATGAGCTGCAAACAAGAAAAATAAATCAGTAGTAAAACAGGCTTAACAGAGTAATGTAAAGTGAAATTTAGTAGCACTATGTCTGGCAAACAGCAGCAGCAAATGCAATAACTTATATCTAAACATGACATAGCTCAAGCAGAAAAAATATTACATTAAAAATGGCCATGTTTAATACCAATGTCACATCTTAACACTAGAGTGATGTATCACAAAACCTTACTCTGCAAGAAAGTTACCAAGTCATTAAAAAATTATTTATGCAATTCCTGTGAAGGGAAATGTCTATTTGTGCTCTCTTTTCTAAGAAAGTATATCATAAACGTATTCTTTACTGGGTCTGTAGACAGAAAATAGTGATATTAGTACATCTATTAAATTTTATAATAACCAATGCTGCAGTGCAGCTAGAAACTAGATATTAAAGAAAATGAGCAAACATGTACATAGGAAGGCATGAAGCATCATTCATTAGCCATATGGCATTTCATAAGGTAGTAAAAAAAATCTCTCAACTAGAAAGACAGTAGTCATAATCAGGTGTATAGACATAAAAATATTTCTCGTCATTTCATTGGGCATTTCAGTAAATATCATAAATTAAGAGCTCCACAGTGTTTTCATATGTTTTCAAGTTTGAGCGTGTTGTATTTGCGATGCTTTCTACAAAGGAATGTCAATAGCGAGGATAATGGCCCCTTTTTTTCCACCTGTGCCTCTGAAAGGCACACACTAATGGCTTTTTTCCAGGTGACTGTTGCGTAGCTTGGTGCCCACGACTCATTACGTGAAGGTGATCACTTAACTTTCTTACTGAAATATTTACAACACCAGTTTGCATTACAGTGACAGTCTCATATAAAAAAAAATTCACAGATTGGGGATTTTGTATTGCAAATGTGTAGAAAAAAAATCCTATGAATATAACAGTTTGCAAAATATTTTCGCCTGCATTGTGATACATTCACGCTTTTACACACATTTCATAACTCTTAAAGTATGATTCTTGGTTTCCAACATCCTTTTTCACAAGTCAGAGTCCCTAACCACTACTCACTATTCCTTACCTTATTACACATACATATTAGTTGACACTTCTTCAATATTTCATCGTAATAAATATGTAGCATAATCGAATTCCTCATATAGCATCAGCTTATTGATCATAAACATACCGCAACAGTGTAATACACATCGTCATCATAACATCATAAAACCTCAGCCAAATCTCAAAATCGTTGTAGCTTCCTCCAATAATGTCAAAACCTTAAAAAAATTCTCTGCTCATTTCAATAGTGTCATCTACCTCAAACGTACTTTAAAATCATGCTCCCTTACCAAATACATCATTCAAAACTGTCGTAGTATCACAATGGTTCCGAAAAAAATATGAACAGTTCACAAAGTACAGACAAAATACAATTTCATAAGTTTGAAGTTACCCAACTGTGTAATTGCGTAAACATGTGTCACTGATGTAGTAAAAAAAATGTTTATCTCTCAGTTCAATGATCAGATTGCTGTGTAATTTGTGTGTTAGAGAAATATGGTACCGATGTGTAAAGTTGTATAAGCAAATACCATATTAGCTAGGGCTCCTTGTGCTTGACAAACACGTGGTACACAAAGTAAACGTGTACCCCCGTGAGGATTAATGTAATTACACCCTCAGGTGTTACAGATTACAGCAATGGAATGAAATGTATCATGGAAAACCTTTGTATCATTGTACTTCAAATATCTTTAAAAATAAATTATTTGAGTACAAAATTAATCACTCAAATACGTGTACTGTAGCGCTAAACTGTGCGTCTTGCTGTAATATAATCTCTGTGGAAGTGTCGTAGTTATTGTCCTCCGAAAGCAAAGTTCTGCAGAAGCCAATGTACTTACCTCATGATAAACAAAAGTGAAATGCTTTGCGTATAGATATCTTAGTTATTACGCTTATTGCCGTGACGAAGAAAGTACTGTGCTGTAACGTATTGTTGTGCTACGGAAAAGGCAGTCTCCTTGTAGCTATATCACAAAAGTTACTACTAAAACATGTTTTACTTTCCAGAATAATACAAAAAAACTGTGCAGATATAAAACAGAAACACTGCAAAAGCAACATTGTAAATTGTCACTCATTAGTAGCTTCGTGATAAAATCGTGTACCTGTCACATAAACTAACCACTGTGTCATCTGGTATCTCACTGAAAGTACTTTAAATCCAGAATGTATTTTCAAGTACACCAAATTGTTGCATTAAAATCTCATTAGCAGTACCAGTATATGTTCTAAGTATGTCAGCCTTATAGTCGTTACGTAATCATGCAACTAACAAGCAAGAATGTACACACACAATAACACTGTGACGTCTGTTCACTATAACAATGCATTCGTAATTTCTGTTTAAATACGTTCTCTTGGTTCTTGATTGGATATTTAACTTCAAACATTGTTGCATGGTAACAGTTTCTAAGTCTGACAATGCATACTAGAAATGTGAAGTGAAAAGTTTTATGGCAAAGATAAAGTTAAAAAGCAGATTATCTCCCAATAAACGGTTTTACATGTCAAATGTGGTGTAAACCTTTACTCTTCGTAGTACGCAGTGTTTTCAACTTCGACGCAATTATCATGTGGTATACGTCGGTAGAGAATACTGGAATTTTTCTCAAGGTTAGCGTCTATGTAATTTTTCCCTGAGCCAGCAGGCGTAGGTGGCTGCCTGCGGTGCGAGTCATTGTCTGTGTCTTTGTTGGCGCGCGTCGTTATTGGGATTAGGAGACCTAACTTCTACAAATTCACCTTGTCAAGAGTGCCCTGCTCTGTTTGAATCCCGCCAGTTCTTATGGAATTCAGGTCTGTCGTTTTGTCGGTAGTTTACATAGTTTCTTGTTTGTCGGTCATGTGGTGGAGAATTTCTCCCGGAATCATAACTGTGTGGTGGACCGTTGCGTCTGAAGTTATCCTGTCTCCCTTGATAATAATTATTTTCGTTCCCATATTGTCTGTTTCTATGTTTATCTCTGTCATATTCATTACTACGGAAATGCGATCTTTCTCTGTAAGTATTACTCTTCCAGTGGTTGTCATATGGTTGGTGTCTGTTTTCTTCACGATTTGCGTTGTAAAAATAGCCTTGTCGTGTCCAGTTATTATTTCTTCCTTGCGGAATTGTGACGGATGTGACCTGTGATTGTTGTGTTCCTGTTTTTTCGTTCCGCGATTGTCAGTGTCAATTTCTATTTCTTGTAAGAGTCCCTGAAAAGCTTCAATGTCGTCTTTTCAACGTCCTGCCAAAAAAATATGTCGTAAATGTTCAGGTAATTTGATTAATCAAATGCGGATGAGTTCTGAGGGGCTGTATGGGTTTGACAGGTACTCATTCTTGTGCAACATGTCTTCAAAATATTTCACAAGACTGGAAAATTCAGATTATTCGAAACGTTTCATCATTATGATGCTATGTTTTACTCGGTCTTGTGTAGCTTGAGACCAATATGCTGAGAGGAAGGCATGATAAAATTCTCCATCACTATGACAATCGTGAATGACCGATCGCATTCTTACAGCTGGTTCATTCTCTAAGTAGCCACTCATAAATTCTAACCTGTGCTCCAATGACCAGTTGGGAGGAAAACAATGAGAGAAGTGATGAAGCCATGCTTGTAGATGAATGGCGTTTCCAGAATTCTTAAATGTTTTGAATTTATGTGTAGTAATGAACAGCTTGTAGTCAAAATCATCATGTTGGCGAGTCGCATATCGGTCATTGTTACTTCTTTTCGGCGGTTCCATCTCAAAATTCGGTGTACCTTGCCAATTTCTTTCATAATTTCCAAAGTACCCTGTGTTATTATTTTGTGGCTGTTCCGTATTTCTACGTCCCTCTTCCCTTACTGAAGCGCGAGTGTCCACTGAAATATGTAATTCTTGTATTACCTGTGTCAACTGATCTTGTACTTCCCGGATTTCTCTTTGGTGTTGCGTATTAATTTGATTCTGATTTTGTTTGAATTTACTAATTTGTTCGTACTCTTCTGTGTCATTAAAGACTACCAGTCTTGTGTCATTCAGACTATCATCTACCTTCGTAAATAAGTTAGTGAACTGATTCGAAAGTTCGGCTACTTTCTCCGATAGTGTACTTATTTCCTCAGTGTGTTTTTCTGAACCAAGTTTCAGAGTGTCCATTTGTGTTGAAATCGTATCTAATGTGTTCTTTAAGTTTTCCTGAGTTTTTGCAAGTAGCGTAACCGAATTGGTGGATGCAACTGAGTCAATTTTAGCCCACAAGGTCTCATGATTTTCATGAACAATGGTTTGCAGTTCTTTTATGGCTGCTTCGTGATTCTGTAATGCATTTTCATGCCGCAAAAAAATAGGCTGAAAATGCTCACAAATTTGTGTTTTTACGTCATTACAGACTTTTTGACATTTCGATTCAATGTTATGTAACTCAGTAGTTAAATCTTCACGTGTTTGTTCAAGTGTGGTGTCTAACTTTTGAAGCTTTTGCTGTGTTTGTCTCTGATTTTGTTCCATTGTGTCTAACTTTTGAAGCTTTTGCTGTGTTTGTCTCTGATTTTGTTCCATTGTGTCTACCTGTTGCTGTGTTTGTCTCTGGTGTTGTTCCATTGTGTCTAACTTTTGAAGATTTTGTTCCATTGTGTCTAACGTTTGAAGCTTTTGTCCCATTTGTTGCATTAATTGTAATAACAATGCACTGGTGTCTGAAACATGTTCCTTAGTGCTATTCGGCAGTGAATTGGCTTTGACAAGCAGAAAATGTGTTTTGACTTGTTTGAGAAAACGGTGAGGACCCAAAACCTGAATCTACAGTATTTGCGAGATTGTGTCCTGTCATTTCGGATTCCTGAGGCGAGCTATTGCCGACCGATCGATCGATAATGCTTCCCTGTTCACTAATTGTTTCACTGTCTACGCCATTATTTGCCGCCCACTCCATTTCCCTATGCAGAATTACCAAATTACTACTTTGAACATTAGTTAATTCATTACACAGTGGCGCTAACACACTGCTTTCGTCTTCACTGTCATTTCTCAGTTTACTTCGGAGCCTAGTATTACGTTTTTCACACGCCATTATTGTCACAATATTTCACACGACAACACAGAAAAGCACAATTTGAAGAGCAAAATAAGAAAACACATTAACATAGCACTGAAAATAATATCTAGTTAATTGCAACCGCAGCTGCGAAATACTTGGTGCAAATTTACATGCATGCCACAACAACAATGAAAGACTGCAACTACAAAGGAGATTCTCTCTACAATTACGCGCTACCAATAAACAATAGCTACACTAATTACACAAAATATAAGAAAAAAATCAGAAGATTCCAGTGAGGTATCCTCGGCTAAGGGTCGACATATGAACGTCCCCTTAGAAAAATTTATGAATTACTGTGCTGATAAACCTCTTACATTATTGGCTTTTCAAACAACTGAGCAAAACTGAAGGTACTCAAACATTCACTAAAGTGACACACAATATTTTTAGCGCAACGCAATCTGACTTTCAATAATCCCTACAAAAGAATGGGCCTGACTAACATTCTCGAATCACTTACAAATATCTTCGTTACTCGAACTACTGCAATACAGCGAGCGCCACTACTGCCAGCTAAATAAAAGATTCAAACTACGGAAGGCACTAACTACTGATAGGCATAGTTAGCAAATGAAAGATTTTAATAGAGAACAAGCAACCTTAATAGTGTTGAAAAATCATAATATACATAGCAGTTCATGACATCCAGTCTTACAAATTTCAAAACTCCGCCATTTCTCTGCCCACATCCACCACTGCTGGCGGCTCACCTCCAACTGCGCAACGCTACGCGCTGTTAACATCCAGCTGCCCAACACTACAATGGCAGACAACAATGTAAACTAGCCACAGACTACACACAGCACAGCCAGTGATTTTCGTACAGAGCGCTACGTGGCGTTACCAATAAGAAAACCTAAACAGCCTACTTACAGCCTTCCACCTTAGAAATAAAGAGCCACTTAGCAATTGAAAGAGATGTGACATGGCCAGGAATTCAACCACGATGACCCGCCGAAATATTTCGGTATCCGACTTGACAGGACTGTATCGTTTCGGAACACTGTTAGGACGTTAAGGGCAAAGTATGTGAGGGGAATAATCTCCGTCTCGAAATGGGGCGCTCATCCTCAAGTTCTGAGAAGAATGCTTTTCACACTTCATTTCTCTATAGCAGAGTATTCAGCAACTGTACGGTACAACTTTGCTCACAGCTGACATGTCGACGTAGCAATTAACGAGACGGAGCGCATACGGTCTGGCTGACAGTTCAACCCATTTACAACCTGGTCGGCATAGTTCCACCCGCAGTCAAAGGCAAGTTACAGCTGAGCTCGAAAGAAGGAAAGCGTCTGATGATCACAGGCACTCGTTACACAGCTACAAGATACAGCACAGTCGACTGAAATTGCGGCAAAGTTTTATGCGAATGACCGACTCTTAAAACGAGTCACCTGAGATACGACGAGAAAATCAGTACTATATCAGCTAGATAGCTATAAATCCTAAAGAACAACTGGCTCCTGGGAGTCACTATTGCTTCCAACATGTAGGTCGCTTAACCGCTTAAGAACTGACATCACATGGTGTTATATCATCCAGAGAAAATAGGGATATAGAGTGAACGACTTCTGTGAGTGTGGTGCAAAATGTGCACAGTGGCAGACATTACCATAGCAAACGATAAATCCATCCATGTGGCTGATTATGGGAAATATGCACTATACTTGATGACCCAGACACGTAAAGTACGTACGTAATGTCAGATTTAAGACCAATTGTGTATTCTCAGCTACAGCTTGGACAACATATGATGCAGAATTTTTTAAAGAAAATTATATGTTACTTGTTACAGTGTGAAAATAAGGAAAGAAATCCTGGGTTGTAGGCACACTCATGCAACATATTGCGAATGTCATGTGTATCACCTAATAACGAAACCGCATTGCTCACATACGCATAGAGGGTGATTCAGTTGCCCTTGCATGTGGATTTTAAAAACCATGCACAAGATTTTAATATTCTCTCGCTCGCTATACCCACACTATTTTCGTACACAAAAAATTAACAGGACCTATTTGTAGGAAATTTAATGTAGTTCAATTTTCTACTGTGATAAGTTTTTGCAGAGTCATAGTTTTAGAGTTACTCAAGAAAAACGCATTTGAAGGTCAAGCAGCGCTGGATTAGCGGAGCGGTCTAAGGCGCTGCAGTCGTGGACTGTACGGCTGATCCTGGCGGAAGTTCAGAGTCCTCCCTCAAGCATGGGTGTGTGTTTGTCCTTAGGACAATTTAGGTTAAGTAGTGTGTAAGCTTAGGGACTGATGACCATAGCAGTTAAGTCCCACAAGATTTCACACACCTTTGAACTTTTTTTTTTAAGGTCACTTTTGTATGTTTTCCTTGAATAATTGGAGAACCATGGTATCTGGCAAAAAGTATTCCAGTACAAGATCTACTACATTAAATTTCCTACAAACAACGCCTGTTCATTTTTTCTGTAGGACAATGGTTAGCACATAGCGAATGTGAGAGCCGCGTTAAGTGGCCGCGCGGTTTGAAGCACCATGTCACGGATTGCGCGGTCCCTCCCGCCGGAGGTTCGTGTCCTCCCTCGGGCATGGGTGTGTGTGCTTTTCTTAGCATAAGTTAGTTTAAATTAGTTTAAGTAGTGTGTAAGTCTAGGGATCGATGACCTCAGCAGTTTGGTCTCTTAGGAATTCACACACATTTGAACATTTCGAGTGGGAGAATACGAAAATGTTGCACATTGTATTTGAAGGCGTAAAATGCATAAAGCGCATAGTAACTGGCAGCTGTCCGCAACTCTTCCACTCGCAGTGTGGTCCACATGAGCCAACTGGTGACATTCAGATGGAGAAATGGTTCAAATGGCTCTGAGCACTATGGGATTTAACTTCTGAGGTCATCAGTCCCCTAGAACTTAGAACTACTTAAACCTAACTAACTTAAGGACATCACACACATCCATGCCCGAGGCAGGATTCGAACCTGTGACCGTGAGGGTGCGCGGTTCCAGACTGTAGCGCCTAGAAGCACTCGGCCACTCCGGCCGGCTCAGATGGACGTCGCAGTTCACCTCACAGACGAGCCTATGAATATTGGCATGACCTATGCTTGACACATGGGCTCCTCAAAGAGGCTTCTGATAAGTATTCTTTGATGCTACAGCCAAACGGCAGGGGCACCTGCACGTGTTCACCAGCCACATTCACACGTTGGCAGAACAAGGAAACATGAAGCTTCATCAGTTCCACCCCTTCACCCGCCATCAGGGGAGGGATGCTAGGTACACAGTCACATATTGCAGAGTGATGTCATCCGAGGACGCCATCATCAAGGCAATCTCCACGCCATGCGCTACCCAGTTCTGATGCCATCTGAATGGTGTTCATGAAAAGGAACTACCTATTAATGTTTCCACAACAAGATAAATAATTTCGCGCCATTCGTCTATAGCAATATTAACCGCCACAAAGGGTCTTCATACTTGGAATTACCTTCTGTTTTCGCCAATGAGATCGGAGATGCTAGATTATTCCATCTTTCGCGGATAAATGGGGATGCATAACTGCATTCTGCCAGTTCGTCCAGTTCGCGCAGTTCCAGTTCCACAATGCACACTTATCTAAAGTTCCACTCGATGAAGATCTTCAGTTGTTGGTGTTACAGCCAGCCACTGTAAACTAGTGATTGCAGACGGTGAACACTGAGTGTCTTGTGACATTAAATATTCAGAGCCAGAACTCAAAACTGTTGGGTACAGCAATCCAGACTAAACTTCCATGGATTACACAGTTCTCTTTGAATGTATTAGGTTAGATTAGCATGTGGGACTCTGAATACTGGGTTCCCCGTTATTTATCACTCAAAGTTGAGTATTCCACTGTACATTGAGCTAATAAATGTTTATCAGTTGTTTATTTCTGCTGCCCATTCTAATTATGTCTTAGATATAATGCCATGTGAGTTGCTAGCGCGCGAACCAGCTACCTTGTCCAGCCACTAGTATTGTGTAGAGATCCCTCCTGCAATCTTGGATGCTGGGCAGCGAACTTGGTGAATACGACGATAATTCGTTTCGTCCGTTTTATCACTTCTTATGAAGCAGCTGGATCAACGCAAAGCAACAGCCACACGGAACTACATCAGTTTCTCAGATGTTACAGATATCTCTATTAGTGAATCAGTCCTCTACGTTCTTCCAAACTTCGGCAGTTATCAGGATTTCCCCTCGTATCTTGTTGTTCATTTGTGAGTGTATGAGGTGTTTAATTTCCTCTCTTGTGAGAGAGAAAAAGTAAAAACGTAAAGTTGTGTATCATGATGGGCTGGGAGACCCCAAGGGACAGGTCAGTCACTTTAATTGGAAAGGTATCTCCTACCGTTCGGGCAAAATGCTACATTCACTTCACGAAGTCTGAGATTTGTGTATGAAATACATCGTGTAGCTGATTGAAACTGATGGGCGTTTATTGTTGTGTCATGTTTGCGCTACATGTTGATGAGAGAAGGGAGGGGATGGTACCAGGTGCCGGCGCGTAGCCTACTCCTCACGAATAGCATCATGGGAGCAGCAGAGCTTAATGTCCCCATCAGACGGACGGATCACCACCAATAGTGTCGCATGCCTTCACTCCGTGAGACACTACGAAGAGGTTTGGGACTTTATACTGGACGTTGCTGCAAAGTCTGATGATCAGGAAGCTTCTGCCATTACACTTCTGCCCCTTTTCAGGAAAGGCAAAGAGCTCATGCCTTACCCCGGCGGTTACTTATCCAAGTACTGGCCACGCCCGAATTGATTAACTTCGGAAAACTGACGGCAACTGGTGTATTCAACGAGACAAGTTCGTTGGCTTGTGGAGGTGAGGACGAAAGTGTGTACAGTTTTCGAAATTTAAACTGAGTTTTTGGGCTCACAGTTGAGGGATTAGAACAGATCTGCCAGGATATGATATAAAAATGTTGTAAGTAACTCTAGCGCAGGCGCCTTCGAAGTATAGATGTAATGCATTGTACTTACTGTGATTACGTTTATAGGCTCATGTAAGTCTCCGATGTCTTCCGCGATCTAAAAGCTTCTTGTCTAAAGCATGTTTCTTCACCTGTCGGACAGTTTTCACAGCGTGTTCTCTCGCGTCTAAGAATTTTGTCGTTTTCTTCGTTCAACTGAGAGTTCCATTTTCCGTATACGACTATGACTACAGCACTTAATTTTTTTTCAGCCTGATTCTTTAAGAGCTAAGTTTGTTCATCTTTATGCGTTATGTGTATAAAAAAAGAAGGAATTCAACCCAAATGAAACCATGGAAGCACGGTGTAAAAAGTTTGCTATATGTATCTTACACAACAGAAACCAATATAAAAATATATTTTTGTGCATTAGATTTCTATATAACATTTGTTTCACACATTTCCCTTTCTTCTGGTTCTTTCACCTACCTCATCCCGTCAGCACCGAAAAAAATCCCTTAGAGTCCGAACATTTCTAGCAAACAGTTAATTCTACTTTGATTGAGTAACGAATTTTTGAGTAAATAACTTCCTTTCTGTATTTACGTGACACCAGACATTAGTGGAAACATGCCTAAAATACATCGCAATACAAAAATATTCATCTGACACATATGTGTGGATTGCTGCATTAAAATGTACATAAATGCGATTTTACGAAATTTATATAGCCACTGAAGTCATAAATTGAACTTACTTTTACTTCAGATTAGTTTCCCAATGCTAATGGTACGCTTCCGTATCTTAAGTTCTAAGTACTAGACTCTTCAATCGCAAGGTGACTATGAAAACTTATATTGCTTCTCTAAGTTTGGTACTACCGGAGACAGTTTCACCTAGTATCATCTGACTAGTTAACTCATTTGCACAGCCAACTACGAGTGACCTAGAAATACAATGCGGAATTCGGTGATACAAACTCCATTACTCAGCGAACTGTAAGGTGTACTTTCTGGCTTACAATTGTTTTGACTGCTGTGGAAAGAGTGTGTGGGAGTGTTGACATCAGCAGGTATTGCACTATATGTTACATAAGCCCCATATCTCGTGAGAAATCTAGAAAACACGGGTAACTGAAGATGTCAATAGTAGGCCACATAAAACATAAAAAAATTCAATAAAGGATAACTATATCTGTTTATTGTGAAAATAGCTGTATTGCACAAATGAATAGTTCAGGAATAAATTACCAGAAATCAGATCAAGTAGTGTGCTGCATCTGTAGTCACTTAATTGCTCTTGTAAGTGGTGCACAAAGTACATGGCAAAACTGACCATTATCTGTATGTTTACACGGTAACGGAACGCTTGTCCAGGTTTCCTTTGAGCCATTCCTTGAAAAGCTCGACAAACAAGTCGCCCATTGTGAAGCTGTTGTCGGTCTCCCTCACGGTAACGGAACGCTTGTCCAAGTTTCCTTTGAGCCATTCCTTGAAAAGTTCGACAAACAAGTCGCCCATTGTGAAGCTGTTGTCGGTCTCCCTCACGGTAACAGACCGCTTGCTGTAGTCTCCATTGAGCCAGCCCTTGACAACCTCGGTAAACAAGTCGCCCATTGTGAAGCTGCTGTTGGTGGCTCTAACGGTGACGGAGCGGTTGGCTCTCTGGTTTGCCCACTCCTCGTAGAGTTTGGTGAACACGTCAGGTGTCGGGAACTTCACGGCGCGCTTCCCGAACAGGTGACCGAAGAACCCTTCCACATTGTCTTTAATTTCGTCGAAAACGTTATCGGAGGAAGTGTCATTGCTGCTGGTGGTGGTGTTGGAGGAAGAGCTGACGTCAGAGGAATTGCTGGAGTCAACAGAGCGTTTGCCAAATATGTTACCGAAAACGTTGTCTACGTGTTCCTTGATCTCGCTGAATATATTGCTACTCGAGCTGTCATCGTCGCTGGCGGCGTCGTTGGAAGAACTGTTAGCTGTGGCGTTTGTAGCAGTAGCTGTTGTGGCGTTCGTTGACCGCCTGCTGTGGAAAGGAGCTGGAGAAGCCCACGTCAGCTGTAACATGAAGACGAGTGTGAATGATAACTAACAAGCTCAGTCTGCACTCAGTACAGTGAGTTACATATCTCACTAAACCGTTGCTTACAAATCACAAATATATATTCCTGGACACACTTCAAAAAGGTCATTCATTGAAGGTCACACAGAGCACCAAAGGCATTTTTACGTTTTTCACTAGCTTTTAGCTCACACTATGGAGCCATGTTATTACTAATGAAATGGAACAAATCTAATATTTCGTTTACAAAACATTGCTGCAATGAGATACTTTTTGCTCGTTAGAACATCATATTCTTGGCATTAGACGTGGGTGTGGCAGTCGGAAGGGCGTGTGATAGGTGGTGTGGCAGCCAACGGATGACCAGCCTTCACAAGCTCGTGTAAGAGGGCTATCGTAATTTTGTGTCGTCTTGTTTTACTAAAGGAAAGATTATTTGCGTCATCTTCTGTTAGACAACAAACAGAAAATACACACAGTGATTTGTAGTCTTTGCAGATGTCTTCGAAAATGCCCGTGAGTCGCTGTGAATTTGTCAAAGAAGCATGGCTCGTAAAGATTATAAATGGTGTGTAATGTAGTGAAGAACTGTCCAGAACGACTGCACGACTCTTGCCGTCTTATCTTGTGGTCAGCTTCCATTCTCGATGCCAGTCTACATAGAAAATTTATGTAATATGCGTCAGGAAATTTATTTAACAGTATGAGCCTACAACAGGAATATTATTGGTTAGGTGGTGAATAACATCATTGTCGGTAAATCCAGCGTAATTTCACCCAAACGGAGATAAAAGACACACGTTCAGTTAGCATCGATACTAGTATTTCTGTGATCCCATATACAACAGGTTTCTCCCGTGCTCTGTCACTACAAATTTATCATAACTGCTGAGCAACTAGTAAATCATGAAAAGGGAATTGGATCTGTTCACGTCGATAAGTAGCTACGTCGAGGCTCTAGTGCGGCAGCAACTTCTGCAATCACCATGTTTGACCCTCTTCGTGATTTCAGCAAACCAATGCGTTACAAGCTTTGATTGCAAATCCCCTTCCAACATTGCGTGCAAATAAAAATTATCTTAAAATAGTCGGCAGTGATGTAAAATGATTGTCTTTTTACCTTCACGTAAGATAATTTTTGTAGTATACGTTGAAACTATTTTACTCAGAGAGCTCTATAATCTTTTGGGAAATTCTGTGGTTGTCTGAGAGTGCTTGTATTATTAGAGGAAGACTTGTAGTAGGCAAGAAGCGTCTATTTATGTATTTCATCTTGATGATAGAGGTAGAGTTTTTGACTACTGATAAAAACGTCCTCACTTCCGGGTTTGAACCACGCCACTGCTTAAATTTTGAATAAAAATCATCATCAATAGCTGCTGGAGACTTCTAGCATAAGAAGTCAGCATCGCTCTGCCAGCTGCCTTGTAAAACAGGATGGAGGGGATTACAGAGAGGTGGTAAATTTTCCCTGAAAAGCGGAAGAATCAGCAATAATAAACTGCATGAGGATGCATAAGGCAACGGAAACCACTGCATTAAAGGCACATAATGTGTATCCACCGGGTATGTTGACTGTCATTCAAATAGTGTCATGATGATGTCACCACTGGCGAAAGTTTCCGGGCTTGTCCCCCATTCGTGTCTACAGGGGCGCACCGTTAGAAAAAGATTGAATAACAATCGAAAAGGGCACGTTCTAGGAGCCGGGGTACGTTAAAAAATTGAATGTGGTAGGGATGCTAGAAAATTCGAAAAGGGAAATGTTAAGACTCAATCTAGATATAGTGGAGGTCAGTAACTGAAAGAAAAAAAAATCCACAAGGATTTTTGGACAGGCGAGTATAGGACGATACCAACAGCTGCAGAAAATGGCATAGCAGGAATAGGAGTCGTTATTAATGAGAAGGTAGGACAAAGAGTGTGCTACTGTGGACGGTTCATCAGAAACGACAGCAAACCAGTACCGACAACAACAGTTCAGGTATACATTCCGACGTCACGAGCAGAGGACGAAGAGATAGAGAAATTACATGACAAACTCAGTATGTAAAGATTGATATTTTAAAGCAAAGCCCATACAGCCAAAAGTACTTATAAAAGAGGTGCAATGTTAACGTAATTGCCAATTCCACAGTTGGCCGTGCGGTCTAACGCACGGCTTTCCGGGCGAGAAGGAGCGCCTGGTCCCCGGCACGAATCCGCCCGGCGGATTTGTGTCGAAGTCCGGTGAACCGCCAGTCTGTTGATGGTTGTTAGGCGGTTTTCCGTCTGCCTCGGCCAATGCGGGCTGGTTCCTCTTATTCCGCCTCAGTTACACTATGTCGGCGATTGCTACACAAACAAGTTCTCCACGTACGCGTACACCTATTACTCTACCACGCAAACATGGGGGTTAGACTCGTCTGGTGTGAGACGTTCCCTGGGGGGTCCACCGTGGGCCGAACCGTACAATAACCCTGGGTTCGGTGTGGGGCGGCGGAGGGGTGAAGTGGACTGCGGTAGTCGTCATGGGGTTGTGGGCCACTGCGACTGCGCCGGGGACGGAGCCTCTCCGTCGTTTCTAGGTCCCCGGTTAACATACAATACACTAAAAAGAGTTCAATGTATTTGTACAAACGGAAGTCCTTAATGCAAAATAGAGACAGTATAAAACACAGCTCGTGCATTGTTCGCAGATCTCACACTGCGTTCTGCATTCTCGGCCATGGTAACGGTAACTTCTCCGACAATTTGTGGTGAAATTGGGCATCTGCCTTCCCAGAAACATTTCCCAAATCGCCAGTTAATTCGAATGATGTTCTTCAATCTCCGTTCAGAAAGAGGGCCTCTCCGTATGTCTTTAATGAGTTGATACTCACGAAGAGCAGCAGCACTATTGCTCTCGATTTGATAAAATAGCTTTAGAAGTAAGAAGCCGCTCACCTTATCGCGACCCATGTTGATTGTCAGTAATTGTAATGCACACTGATTCTTGTGCTTCAGCCCTACGTCTTCTTACCCTCAACGGCGCCTAACGGTAAGTCGTGTTAGTAACACTACTAACATAGCAAATCCAGCAGCGCACGCTCTGAAACTAATTTCTGTAAATTTAGGCACCTTTCTGTCTGCCATGACTCAAGCAGCAAAAGTTTAATTATAATCATCCTGTGTGTTGACAAGGGTTAGTGGCGAATGGAAAAAGTAAAGCTTGCATGTTAGCGATATTAGCGAATGTACAGGGCGTCCCAGAAATGTTGCGACAATCTTCGAGGTGTTGTAGCGCGTGTCTTGAGGAACAATTCCTTGACAGGAACCCGCGACCGGAAACGTCATCCAACGACACTACAGAACGTCCAAGTCATAGGCATTGACGACTGCCTCTAGGCCACCCATTTGGCAGAAAAAGTGACTCTATACGCTGACGGATCGTTTGCGGAACATCTCGCAATACTGTCCGTTACTCAGTGATTTTGACTGATTGCCACGTTCCCCAGTGGAGACGATGGAGCTAGCTGCTGCGTAGATAGGACTTCTACATCTACATGTTTACTCTGCAATTCACACTTAAGTGCATGGCAGAGGGTTCATCAAACCATTTTCATACTACTCCTCTACCATTCCACTCTCGAATGGCGCGTGGGAAAAAGGAAAACCTAAATCTTTCCGTTCGAGCTTCGATTTCTCTTATTTTATTATGATGATCATTTAGCCGAACAAGGTAGGTGGCAACAAAATATATTTTCATTCGGAAGTGCAAGTTGGTGATTGAAATTTCGTAAATAGATCTCGACGTAAAATAACCGCCTGTTTCAGTGACTGCCACCGCAGCTCGTGTATCATATCAGTGACACTCTCACCCCTATTGCGTGGTAAGTCGAAACGAGCTGCCCTTCTTTGCACTTTTCCGATGTCGTCCGTCAGTCCTACATGCTAAGGATCCCACACAGCGCAGCAATATTTCAGCAGAGGACGGGCAAGTGTAATGTAGGCTGTCTTTTTTGTGAGTTTGTCGCATCTTCTAAGTGTTCTGAGACCAAGGTGCAGTCTTTGTTTCTTCTTCCCCACAATATTATCTATGTCGTCTTTCCAATTTACGTTGCTCGTAATTGTAATTCTTAGGGATTTAGACGAATTGACAGCCCTTAGATTTGTGCGATTTATCGTATACCCAAAATTTATCGCATTTCTTTTAGTACCCATGTGGATGAACTCGCACTTTTCTTTGTTTAGTGCCAATTCCCACTTTTCGCACCATACAGAAATTCTCTCTAGATCACTTTGTAATTGGAATTGATTGTCTGATGATTTTACTTGACGGTAAATTACAGCGTCATCTGCAAGCAATCTAAGGGGGCTGCCCAGATTATCACCTAGATCATATATGTAAACCAGGAATAGCAGAGGGCCTATGACACTACCTTGCGGAACGCCAGATGTCACTTCTGTTCTGTTCGATGATTTACCGTCTATCACTACGAAATGTGACCTCTCTGATAGGAAACGGTATCAAAAGCCCTCTGGATATCTAGGAATATGGAATCGATCTGAGGCCCCTTGTCGACAGACTCATTACTTCATGGGGTCCGCCCCCGGTAGCTGAGAGGTCAGCGCGACAGAATGTCAATATGTCAATCCTAAGTTGGGCAGCAGAAAAGTCCAGTGTCATGTAACAAGGATGCAACACAGCAGCACAAAGGCAGCACAACACAGAGACACCTACACATCGTGTGGTACAGGCGGTGTCGTCGAATGCTTTCCATCGCCCAAATTTTTTACATTGACTATCCAAACCACAGATATCATGCTTTTAACTATAAAGGTATGGCGTTCAGTACTCTCCACCATGTTCTTTACCATGTCCCGGTATTTATATGCAGATCTTTTCGATCACCCAAATTTTTATTCACTGACTATTTGCCCTACAGACATTATGGTTTTAACGAAGAAGGATGGGCCTGTTGTTTTCTTCGCGCAGCATTTTACCACGTTTTAATGCTATATGTAGATGATGACTGGCTGTTATCCGCGAAACCGTTAGTGCCTTAATAAAACTGGTTTGCGGAGTTATTGCTACAAAATTTGCTACCACTGCTGCTGAACCCCGATCAGAGAGGTCTTTTCTTGTGAGCTTAGAAATACAGCAGCCTGCGGAGATCTTATTGCACACTACGTTTCATCTATTTCGGAAGGTTGAGACCAAAAAAGAGGCCTTTCTCTCACGGACAAATGCTGTCACCAATCATAATCACTCTTCTGGCAAAGTCTGGATAACAGTCTTTTGGGATATGTTGACAAAAGGGTCAACTACTAATTCAGAGGAGAAGACTCGGAACAAACTGGAGAAGCGTTCAGGGTGCTCGGTCTGACATAAATCCAAAAAGAAATATTTCCCCAACACGACAAACAACTCAGACACGCAAGTCTGAAGACCTGGGACCTGGGAACACACCGTCGAATTGGGTTGGATATCATTTCCTCACCCATCCCGCAACCTTGACCTAGCGAAAATGGACTTTCATCCGTTCGGGCCACTCAAGGATTCTGAAGGCGGAAGTACATGAAAGCGTAATTCGTGCAGTGAGGATATGGTTGGGAGTGCAAGACAACAGCTGTTACGAACAGGGGATACATGCTTTTATACAGTGCTAGCGTAAGGCCTATATCGAGATGGGGATATGTACAAAAATTGTATATCTGAAAGAAATTGGCTGACATTCCCACCAAATTCTGAGATTAGATGAGAAAAGAATTGTGAAGCATTATTTGTTGAAAGATCCTCATTTCAAATGAGACTGTTTCAGTCAAGCGACAGTAAAAGTTTCTGCACAGACAATACAGAAACGACTAATTATTGTTACTGCTGTAGGCATGCATATGCATTTTTCTGGAGCGAATGCAGGGTAAATATGTTTCTTAGTGGAACTCCGTAAATTTTGCGAGGGCTAAGCGGCCTGGAAAAGAGTGTGTCCTACCTCACTATCACCAAGTGGGAAGATAACGCATGTAAAAGCTATACTGTTAAGCAAGAAATGGATGAAATTTTCTCGATTCAAAAGGCCCTCACTTATAGTAGTGAGAGACTGCAGTTTCCACTCATCTTGTTTCTTGAATTAACTCACCTCCGCGAGACAGACTACGACCAGGAGAGCGAAGACCGTTTTGGGCGCCATGTTGATTGCAGAGTGGGCGCACGTCCGCACCGCTTTTATACCCGAGCAGCGCAGAGAACAGCGGAGGGAAGCACCTGTTTGCGCAGCTGCGGCCGCGGCGCTTGTTGGCACAGATGCGGCGCCCTGCTGGTTCCGTTCCACGCCTGGGGCCTCAACGTCAACTCCTACAGCAACACACGCCGCTTTGACGTTGTAGCGTAAAAGGTCAACGGAGCATACGAGGAGGGCACCATCTCAGTCAGGTGTGCGTCCGACGTGGCTGCAGGGTTTTGCGGTAAAAATATAAACTGCTGCTGATTAAAACTGCAACACCAACTAGGGTAGAATATAATAAAATTTTGTTTATTGTGCATATAAAATGTAGTAGGAAGAATACATAATTAAATATGCAGCCGATGTGAGTGTATACATGGTGGAAAATTTAATATACGTTCTCCCATTTCTGGCGGAAGCAACGGATGAAGTAGAACTGAGCTTGGGTGATAGATGCGAGAACTGTTTATGATTGAAAATATTGGTTCAGTTGTGTTAATATTTATTACAGAAGTTTTTTTTACGTAACCTGTCTTCAGGGACTGAGCCCCATCTTGAGGTGCCACAAAATGCAGTCCAAAAATACCGGGTGGTCCACTGATTGTGACCGGGCCACAAATATCTCACGAATAAGCGTTAAACGAAATAAACTACAAAGAACGAAACTTGTCTAGTTTGAAGGGGGAAACCAAGATGGCGCTGCCATAGGTCAAACGGATATCAACTGCGTTTTTTTTAAAAAAAATAGGAACCCCAATTTTTATTACATATTCGTGTAATACGTAATGAACTATGAATGTTTTAGTTGGACCACTTTTTTCGCTTTGTGATAGATGGCGCTGTAATAGTCACAAACGTATAAGTACATGGTATCACGTAACATGTCGCCAGTGCGGACGGTATTTGCTTCGTGATACACTACCCGTGTTAAAATGGACCGTTTACCAATTGCGGAAAAGGACGATATCGTGTTGATGTATGGCTATTGTGATCAAAATGCCCAATGGGAGTGTGCTATGAATGCTGCTCGGTATCCTGGACGACATCATCCAAGTGTCTGGACCGTTCGCCGGATAGTTACGTTATTTAAGGCAACAGGAAGTGTTCAGCCACATGTGAAACGTCAACCTACGACCTGCAACAAATGATGATGCCCAAGTACGTGCTTGAGCTGCTGTCGTGGCTAATTCGCACATCAGTAGCAGACAAATTGCGCGAGAATCGGGAACCTCGAAAACGTCGGTGTTGAGAATGCTACATCAACGTCGATTGCACCCGTACCATATTTCTATGCACCAGGAATTGCATGGGGACTACTTTGAACGTCGTGTTCAGTTCTGACACTGGCCACAAGAGAAATTACGGGACGAGACAGATTTTTTGCACGCGTTCTATTTAGCGACGAAGCGTCATTCACCAACAGCGGTAACGTAAACCGACGTAATAGGCACTACTGGGCAACGGAAAATCCACGGTGGCTGCGACTAGTGGAACATCAGCGACCTTGGTGGGTTGATGTATGGTGCGGCATTATGGGAAGAAGGATAATTGGCCCCCATTTTATCGATGGCAATCTAAATGGTGCAATGCATGCTGATTTCCTAATTAATGTTCTACCGATGTTACTACAAGATGTTTACTGGATGACAGAATGGCCATGTACTTACAACATGATGGATGTCCGGCTCATAGCTCGCGTGCGGTTGAAGCCTTATTGAATAGCATATTTCATTACAGGTGGATTGGTCGTCGAAGCATCATACCATGGCCCGCACGTTCACTGCATCTGACGTCCCCGGATTTCTTTCTGTGGGGAAAGTTGAGGAGCATTTGCTATCGTGATCCACCGACAACGCCTGACAACATGCGTCAGCGCATTGTCAATGCGTGTGCGAACATTACGGAAGGCGAACTACAAGCTGTTGAGAGTAATGTCGTTACACGTATTGCCAAATGCATTGAGGTTGACGGACATCATTTTGAGCATTTATTGCATTAATGTGGTATTTACAGGTAATCAGGCTGTAACAGCATGCATTCTCAGAAACGATAAGTTCACAAAGGTACATGTATTATATTGGAACAACCGAAATAAAATGTTCAAACGCACTTACGTTTTGTATTTTAACTTAAAAAACCTACTTGTTACCAACTGTTAGTCTAAAACTGTGAGCCATATGTTTGTGACTATTACAGCACCATCTATCACAAAGCGAAAAAAGTGGTCCAACTAAAACATTCATATTTCTTTACGTACTAGACGAATATGTAATAAAAAATGGGGGTTCCTATTTTTAAAAAAAACGCAGTTGATATCCGTTTGACCTATGACAGTGCCATCTAGCGGGCCAACCGTAGCGCCATCTGGTTTCCCCCTTCAAGCTTGACAAGTTTCGTTCTTTGAAGTTTTTTCGTTTGACGCGTATTTCGTGAGATATTTGGCCCGGTTACGATCAATGTACTAACCTGTATACATATGCAGGCTAAGTTAAAAGGCGCTGCATGTGCCATAAATGGCTGATCAGAGGATCACGGAAGAATGGACGCACTGAAACTACCTTTCAAATGCGTCCGACGTAAGACCACCATAGGTTGTAAGCGCTGGTAAGGGTCAGAAGTGAAAAGCATCGAGCTGTGCTACCTAGCAGTGAGAAGTGAAGAACTTGGCTGTTCTCTCGGGGGATAGTCTCGTGGGGCTGATAAGATCCTACCCTTCTCAGTCCTACCTTCGTCAGCCCCTAGATTCCGTATTTGCATGAAAGTCGTGTTATATTGATCAACGTAAGCAGCAATATCGCGGAACGATAAACCACAGTCTTGGTAGGCCACGATCACGTACCTTTAGAGTTTATGTAAGTGCTCGCAGACGTTTATCCTTCTTGAACAAGTCAGAACACGATCTCTTCATTTGGAAGTTATTCTAAACAGCATTGCAGATTGCAAACAAAGGCACGAACATACGGAATAGGTTCCCAGATATGTGAGTGGCCCGAACACTTCCTTAAATAAATGGACCCAGTTCGTTGCCCTCGTCGGCGAGTGTCCACCAAGGACACGGGTATGGTCACCAGTGCCCCGGGGAAGTGTGAGAGGACCGCTATTTTCCTCTGTACATATAAGCGATCTGACGGACAGAGCAAGCAGCAACCTACTGCTGTTTGCTGATGACGCTGTGGCGTACGGGAACGTGTGGTGGTTGAGTGACTGTAACAGTTAACAGGATCACTTAGACTAAATTTCTAGTTAATGTGATTAATGACAGTTAGATCGAAATGAAGAAAAATGTAAGTTAATGCCGATAAGTAGGAAAAAGTGTCCCATAATGTTCGAATACAGCATTATTAGTGTGCTGTTTGACACACCCATGTCGATTAAATATCTAGGCGTACCGTTGCAAAGCAAAATGAAATGGAACGAGCGTGTGAGCATTGTAGTACGAAAGGTGAATAGTCAGCTTCGGTTTATTGGCAGAATTTTAGAAAAGTGTGAATCATCTGTAAAGGAACCACGTATAGAACAGCAGTGCGACACATTCTTGAGTACTTCTGGAATGTTTGGGATCCGCACCAGATCGGATCAAATGCAGACATCGAAGTTATTCAGAGGCTGGCTACCAGATTTGTTACCGGTAGGTTCTAGCAATACGTAGGTGCCTCGGAAACTCAAAAGGGAGTCCTTGGAGGGAAGGCGACTTTCTTTTCGAAGAACACTACTGAGAAAATTTAGACAAAGTCATGTGAAGCTGATTGCAGAACGAGTATCCTGCCTGCAGCGTAAATTTCGCGTACAGACTAGGAAGATAAGTTAGGGCTCATACACATGCATGTAGATAGTCGCTTTTCCCTCCGTCTATTTGCGAATGGAATAGAAAAGGAAATGACTGTACTGCTTTCATCATAAGAATAAACCTGATGTACACATTTCTCTATGGATTCTTCCCCACTTGCTATAAGCTCAATGGATTTCGTTTCCACATGAAGCGGTAGCCAAGCTGTCTTGAGTACAATCAATTATGATTATAAGGAAACGTTTTATGCTATGCATTACGTGCACATTAGCTAATATAGTATCGTAATCAGAAACAAGAGTAATGAACTTTCTAACGTAAACACAGTCCACACACTAATTTCTCTGCGCGAGCATTGTGTAAAAGCGTATTGCAGTGATGTCACCATGTAGTTAAATACTGAATCCACTGAAGGTGTTCCAACCAGTCGTCTGGTAATCTCTGAACTTTTTCCGTACCAGAACCCGAGAAATACATTTCAGTACTGGAACTATCATCCGCTTTGTTGACAACGAGGCTGTCAACAACAGGATCCACGAAGCTATCCAAGCGCCACATTTTCTCGTCTTTTTTATGATGTTCCATTCTGAATCCGGCCAGCGTTAGACAGTGACCTGTGACAAAGATTCGTGCATTAGTTACAGTACTTCTGGCAGCTTACATGTCTTGTCCTTTCTCGAGACAAATCCCTAAACTTGGCTCCGGATCAGTTCTATTGGGTTCACATTTCAGTGATACGGTAGGAATTGCAAAAATGCAGAGTTGTACGATGTGCTCGACGACGTAACAATTGTCGTCCATTTTTCTACGACGCTTATCATTCTGGCTCGTGCGAGACCACGTCTGTGTTATAAAACAGTGGACACAGTTCAAATAAAAACTATTTGATTTTTCATTTTTCTTGCTAAAGTTTAGTTTAAATTGTTTTCTTAATTTAAACAATCACTGTTCGCAATCTTTTATAAAACAACGATAATAAATCATTTATATTCGCAATGTAAACTGGAATTTATCATGCGATACACAATTAGAAACGAGAAGAAGTAAATTTTTTCATAAAAATGTTTAGATATTTGCTAATCATGGTGTGTTTGATGACTTTTATGTTTACATGACGTAGGATTCGAAAGGAACAGAACAAAAAATCTAAAAAAGACCAAAACGAGATTCAAACCAGTGATTCATAGAACATACGATTACGATTCTCCAAAGCTACCTCTTTAGTACACACCACATTAACAGAAAAGACTTAACGTAAATAAGTAAAGTACCTAGTAAAACTTTAAATCCGATTATGTCTGTAAACTTGTGTAACATGCTTTAAAAACAATCTGTACCTCACCACTCGTCAACGGTGCTCCACGCATGTGTTTTATTACGAAGCAGCAAATAGTGACAGCCATTTTCATAGTACGTATCAACAGTGTGACAATCAGAGCACAATTGTTGGTTACACATACTGCGATGTACATTGTTTCTAAAATAGAAGCTACATAGCTAAAGTACGATTAAGGAAAATGTTTATGACTGTTAATACATTAGAATATCTTGGTTTCATTTACAATAACATTATAATAAGGTACCTAATATGTAAGTAGAGCCTACTTCCCAGAGCGTAACAACACCAGCGTACGCTTCGGCATCTGACTAATCACCACGCTTGTGCACTTGTATATCAGGTTTATTTTCATGATGAAACAAGGTGTAGCAGTGGTGCAGACTAATGCCCGCCACGCACCATACCATCGTTTGCGGAGTTTGAATGTAGATGTAGAGGTAGTATACTGCTGCGCACTCTTTTTATGTCTGGAGAATATAAACAGCGGTATTTCAACCTATTTTTTGTGGCCTCTTCCATGATTTTGAAATTTTAATGGCCAACAGTGTATTTACGAGGGCGGATGAAAAGCTCTTGTCCTTACCAAGAATGACTAGGCCGAGTTTTTATTGTGTTCATTTACTCAACAAACCCCACACCCTCCGCCAGACTGGTGGCACAGATTTTCTGCTGCATTCATAAAAATGAAATTAACGATCAAACCAGCTATCACTAATGTGTTCAATACCTTCAGTGGCGTCAGAATGACGATTTAGAAGGTGTTTCTTCAGGTTAGAAAATAAAAGTAGTACAGACAGCCATTTTAGGGGGATAGGGGTATAGTCCACCAATAGAGTACCGTTTTTGTCTTGTGTCTTTCTTGGACGATATCTGAGTGTGGAATTTCTTCAGCCAAGGTGAAGTACATTATCACAATCCCATTACCGTTTCCTGGTTCCGGGCTCATGTTTAGTTCTCAGTAATTTTTTAGGTAAAATATCTTTTGTAACTTCGAAATATACCAAAAAAGCTCTGGATATCTGAACTCATGACCTCTTTTGTTCAGTTTTCAAACGTTACGACGACCATTTTAATAGAGACTTCGACATGTTTAGGGTACTGTTAGTAATGGAATCAACGCGCCCCAGGGAGATGTACGGTATCTGGGCTATATTATTCATGAATATTCGCCGGTCCTCAACAATCAACTTATTAACAGCATCGTTTATTTCCTGGCATGTTTATGTTTCGGGATGCCCACTGAGTACATCATTTGTGAAATACGCAGTCTTGACACGAGATACTCTGGTTTGATAGCGTTGTTAGAATGACACATCTCCCCTACTGTAGTGACATCTCCCTTCGAATGTCCATTGGAGTTATTGGCTAGAGAAATAAAAACTACATGAAGCTCCGTAACACCACAAACTTAACTGAGAGAGTTAATAGAACTATACTGCAGACAAAGGGTGGAGAAAGGACGTAAACAGGATAAAATGGTATCCCAAGTCTTATGAGGCGACTCTACAGAGACGTTTCAACATTTTCATAGAAGCAGCTCCTTCTATAAGGGCTAGTCATATGAAAATGAGAGATGGAAAAAAAGTATGTAAACTCTTTATTATTTCAAAAGTAATCGCCCATTCTTAGACAAGTCGGTCAATGCCTTAATAGAAATAAAGTTTGCAGTTGCCTAAGGAACCATGATTGTGCCCAGAAGTGCATCTCTTCGTCCGGGGAAAATCATTGTTCACGTCTCCAAAAACATGGAAATTGCGTGGGAGAGATCGGGACTGTTTGGAGGATGTGTGACGGCTTCCCACTGAAACTTCTGCAAACGCAGTCGACCAATCTAGGTACCATGTGAGCAAACATTTTTCCACAAAGCCATTGACCATCTTATCTGACAGTGGGATAAATGTATTAACAAATAAGAGTCTTATTTTTGAAATAATAAACAATTTGTATATGCCAAGCTGGAAGATCGAAATACAACACCGGAATACTTACATGTTTCAGATTTCAGTCGCCTTTTCTACTGTCACCTGTAACTCTATCTGCAGGGTCTGTTTGTTTCCTCGATCTGGTACGGCAATTGTTGGAGCGTACACAAAATAATATGCTTGCAGGTACTCCCTGTTGCGTAGTTAGTGCGATTGTCGCCCCTTTCCGAAGACACACATCGTCCCTCACATATTCCCCAGCGGAGATAAATTATCTCACGGCGATGTGATTCCTTTTTCTTTCTTTACATATAACATCCTGCACAGAATTAATCATTTTTGCAAGTTCGGTTCACACCTTATTTTAATATCTCAATCTAATACTACATTATAATATTTTCCGTTTATAATGTAACAATTTTGCTTTTCGTTTTGTTTTATCTGTAGTCTCCATATATTTCTTTTTTTTTTTTTTTAATACGTAAGATATATCAGTCATTCCTCATAATTTTTTACATTTGCACCCAATGTTTCTTCCTTCATAAATTATACTATATAGTTTTCTTACTTTTTCCTCTTCAAGCAATAGCTCCGCGGAGTGGCCGCATGGTTAAAGGCGCCAAGTTGTGGACTGCGCGGCCCCACCCGTTGGAGGTTCCAGTCCCCCCCCCCCCCCCCCCCCCCCCCCGGGGCAGGGGTGTGTGTGTTGTTCTTATCATGAGTTAGTTGAAGTTAAGTTTAAGTAGTGTGTAAGTATAGGGACCGACGACGTCAGCAGTTTGATCCCTTAGGAATCCACGCAAATTTGAACATTTTCATGCAATACTACATAACTTACATAATGCTCCTTTTTCAGACCTAAGTAACAAATGTACTTCTTAAAAGATGCACCTTTTGTAAGAGTATGGTTAATTATTTTCACTTGATACAGGAATGCATCCATCTACGAGGCAAAAAACGATTCAGACTTGGCACACAATGAATTGTGAAAGACCTTGATCTTAAATAATGCATTAATGGGTTTCGATACAACATCAGACATAGCTGTTGTAATAACAAAGAAAATATAAGAAAAGACGTCTCAGGTAAATATATGCGCTGTAGATAGCAGTTTCCATGGATACTTACAATGAAGAAGAAAAAGTAGCCACAATAGAGTGGGTGTTTATAATGTTCTGAAAATTTACTAAGGAGAACAGTTGCCGTTAACAGATGGCCTGGCAAGCATACAGACAATAGTTGGCTATCAAATAACGTAGCTACTACAATGCACACACAAAATACATTGCTTATGTTTTTATGAACTCTATTGTGGAATCATGCGGTCGTAAAGCTATAAAAAAACGAGTTATGTACAGACTGA
Organism: Schistocerca serialis cubense; assembly: GCF_023864345.2. Taxonomy (NCBI): domain Eukaryota; kingdom Metazoa; phylum Arthropoda; class Insecta; order Orthoptera; family Acrididae; genus Schistocerca; species Schistocerca serialis. Next base: position 442,984,504 of record NC_064641.1, on the reverse strand, counting down.
AAATAAATAAATGTAACAAAATACACAGACGTCATTAGGATGTTAGCTGTTAAAAACTACAAAACGGGAGGAATTACTAAACGAAATATAAATCAAAATAAATGGCAAGATATAAAGAAGCTAGTTTGTGTGACATATAATTATTCATGTCTTTTTAACATCTACATCCTGGTGTATTTTGTTTTAATTATTTATTTTCAGTCTGTAAATTACACAAATCGCTTTTTTGTAGTTTTACACCTACATGGTTCCTCCAAGGCTTTCAGGCTCATGTGGCACAATAATATCTATACCGTATAGTCTTTGTATGCTTTTCTAGTGGTTACTTTCTTTGATAATGAGCTATTGTCTGTATGACTGGTAGCTTGATAGCAATTGTTTTCCGTAACTTCGACATGGAAGCGTCTTCATTAAAAGAAAATGTTTTGACCTCTACTCCCCCCCCCCCCCCCCCCCCCCCGCCAAACACAAAACTCACAACAGAACAAAACAAAAACGTTAATTTGCTTCAAAGCAACTCACCAAACTTAGTTGAGCAGCATGCCATATCGTGATGAAATTCAACTGCGTATGTCACTGCAACATGATGAAACTAGATTACCGATGGTTTATGCGCAGCTGAACTTGCAGCTGTCCGCTGATTTCGCATAGTTTTGGACGTGATGAAACAGTTGCAGCCCTTGATAATCTATACTGACGATCATCCAACTCATGAACGTATGTGACGTACGTATTGTCCACTAATTTGATCACTATTCGTCGACAAACTATTTCTTCTCAAATTTCTCTAGCTTCAGTCCCTTTAATTATTTGCGCACCTTGCCGTAACATTCTCCTGTTGACTTCGTTGTTAATGCCATCAACGATAGTTCTGGATAATTATTCGATTAGAATTCACAAATCTACTTTAACAGTTTCGGTTTCTGGTTATTACTATTTTTATTTATCAGTTTAGTTTACTTCCAGAAGGAACTGTTCTGCATCTTTTCATTAGGAAGCAGGAATGTAATGTGCTGTTGTAATCCGCTGTATCTTAGCACTTCCCAATGCCGCGGCGTAGTTTGAATCTATCAATTTCTTGCAGGTTAAATGTTCTTCGGCATGGTCGCCAGAGTATATTGTTTCCCTGTTGATAGTGATTAAATTTCTAGTCACCTTGGCTTTTCTCTTGAGATGTAGATACTGAATATTATAAGCTCAAAGCTAAGTGCTTTGTTCATTTCCTATTACAGACTGTAATTTATTGTGTGTGTTTTATCTTTCTCATTCTTGCTATCGAGTCCGTATTTTATCGTAAATAGTCTATGTCATCCATCCATTCCACTAATACTACATTCTACTTCCCGGTGATTATTGGAACTTAATTGCTCTTTACATGAGTAATTACCTTCAGTGTCTTCGTACACCCTCTTTATCTCTTCGTCTTCCGCTTATGACGTCGAGATGTACGCCTGTTGACGTATTTGCTGTTTAATCTTCTGAAAATAGTTGTGCATAATACCGGGTGATCAAAAAGTCAGTATAAATTTGAAAACTTAATAAACCACGGAACAATGTAGATACAGAGGTAAAAATTGACACTCATGCATGGAATGACATGTAGTTTTATTAGAAAAAAACAAGTATTGCTAGACGAGTGAAAGATTTCTTGCGCGCGTCGTGTGGTGATGATCGTGTGCTCAGCCGCCACTTTCGTCGTGCTTGGCCTCCCAGGTCCCCAGACCACAGTCAGTGCGATTATTGGATTTGGGGTTACCTGAATTCGCAAGTGTATCATGATCGACCGACATGTCTAGGATGCTGAAAGACAACATCCGACGCCAATGCCTCACCATAACTCCAGACATGCTTTACAGCGCTCTTCACAACCTTCAGACAATATTTCCCCTTGCACAGTTTCTCAACGCGCTCTTTCCACCTATTCACTTCTCTCGTCGGCAATCAGTTGTTATCGCACTCCTAATATTAACACCTCTACTTTTAATTTTAATGAATGTTTTCTTGTTTGTTCTGTATCTGTCCTTCCGAAGATTTTTTTTTTGTTTATTAGCATTTTTCCTATAGCACTTCCGCTTTCGATTCCCTGTACTTCCCACCGGTTTCATTCTTAAGAGACCTATACTGTTACGTTCCTGTATACTCCTGTACGTTTTTAAACTTACTTCTTTCACCGAACAACTGAATTACTTCTTCTCTTACCAAATGTCCATTTGCATTTACATGCCCAACTTCAGTGACTGTCCTTGTTAAAGCTGACCATTCCGCTTCAAGTGAACAGCCTATAGTGGTATTCGTGACTGAAGTATCTACATCATGAAACAACTTCAAGGAGTATTTCTCCTCTCCACGATATGCATAGAAAACTATACGCTCCCTGATAAAAGAAGGGAAGCGCTAACATGAAATGGTCGGATTTTAATGCAACTTCTTACAAGTTTACACCACTTTTGGGCGTATCAATGATAAAAGTTGTGTTTCTCTGTGACTGGTATCAGAATGAATTCGTGTTGTACGCAGCTGAGACAGCGTTATCGGCACCAGACTGATTTAGAAAGAGGTCTCATTGTAGGCCTCCATATGGCTGCAATACCCAGATTTGTGAAGCAGTCGCCTCTGATTGTTCACTACGCACTGGCAATACCACATTTTCTTTCTTACCCAACGGCTTTGATCAACACGTGGCCATCGCACTGAATATGAATGGCGCCCACATTATAAATTCTGGATATCGAGACGACACACTATTCGAAGAACAAGACCACCAATCTTTTTCTTTTCACTATCTTTTTTATTCCGATAAATTCTATTATGATTCAAAGTTAACCTAAACACACCATTACATTTTATACAACAATTACACATGAGAAACTCCACCCTGTGGGCATGGCTTTACAGTGGGGTTTCTCTATCTTATGGTCTCTTAATTATCTAACGCTACAGTGCACTTTCTGGATAGTATGGTAGATCTATTGGTATAGCTCACCCATCGTCACGAAAGTTTCCTCCAGACCGAGCGGTACAAAAACGAACATGCATAACCCACAGCCTCTGAACCTATCTTGCTACTCTCCCATGCAAACCACATATAATTAAATTACGTGAAACACATCACACTGCCAACATAGAATACCATCACAATGAATAGTCACAACGTTAGAATCACTTCACTTTCAGCTTCCCCACTTCAATTAGTATTCATCCCAGTTTCACACGACACTGCCCCATTTCGTAACTTTTCTTTCCTACTACGAACTCTGGAGGATATATGCACGTCTTCCTGTGCAATGCAAGCCAAATGGCGTTGCTGGATAGACGACTGACTCACCTTGCTTCTCTCTCAGAGTATTGGAGTTTGAATGTAGCGTCACATGGAAACATAACACACAAAGGTAATATTAAGATCATATTCACCTTTCCTACCACGAGCTCTGGAGGATATATGCACGTCTTCCCGTGCAATGCACGCCAAGTAGCGTTGCTGGATAGACGGTTGACTCACCTTGCTTCTCTCTAAGGGTATTAGAGTTTCAATCTAGCGTCACACGCAAACATAACACGCAAAATAATATTAAGATCATATTCGTCACACACGCGGGTCCTCAACTGATACCTTGGACGAGTACTTCTCTTTATCCTTCGTCTCATACACAGATTGAGACTCACACAGTACTCACCACGTGGAAGTGCTCGTCTCTATCCTTTGTCTCATACACAGATTGAGACTCACACAGTACTCACCACGTGGAAGTGCTTGTCTCTAATTTCAAGTCCTGCACACGCCATTTCTTAAATATTTCCAACTTATAGTACACACGCCAGTAATTCAGCTTAACTTTAGCACTCGGAAGTATTTCAACTTAGTACTACACTCGCAAGTATTTCAACTTATTGGTACACGTGGTTTCATTGTGACCGTTGGTCACTTCCGAAGATTACTACGATCCCCTTAATATTACCTGCCTTTCGTTTAATTCTCCCCCCAAAAGTTCCTGAAATAGTGAAATAATTGTTCCAAACTACTCTTAAGTATATCACATGCATACCATCTTTCAACTCTTTTATCTTTACGGAGCACACCTAAGACAGGTCTTACCAACACAAGATCCAGCGCCAGAGTGCTGAAACATGGCTGTTTTTCAGGTCATCTCGCACCTCCGCCGAGGTGGGGGAGCGCCTTGCTACCGTATTGGTCAGCCACGTTTCAGACGCTCAAAGCTCAGGTAAATTTCATCTCTTTGTTCCACCAAAGGTGATCAATTGACCGTCTCAAATATGATCATATATTGCACATTCACTATCTGCGGTTAGCAGACGACCGTACATTCATTCATTTCACAGATCTCACCAAACTGGATGTAGGGATTCATTTTGCGGGAGTGCACATGTGATCAATTAAATAAATAAATTGTCCTTCTTTCCTACACTGGTATCCGGCTTCGGTGTATTAAGTGAAATCGACTTATTATTACAAAAAATATGTTGTTCTGATGAGTATAACGAAGAATGTTGTACCTATTTTCAATGTCAGGCGGTACTGTACCCTCTCACCACCGGCTACCCATGCAGAAAAAAATGGCATGGTACTACCCTTGCAATGCGAGCGTTGTTCCGAACATTTTTTTTAAGAAAACAGTATTCGAACAAACGTAGCAAGTAATCATAATAACCAGGGGGGACCTTAGCCCCTGGTGACCTCAAATAGACGACCAAATGCTGTTAGTTCACTCAATTATTGACACAGTTTTTGCATTATTCTACTCTTCACAATCAGGAGTTACATACACATACAAACTTAAATCAATCCAAATTACAAATAAAACATTAATCATACAAATAAAAATAATAGTGAGATAAAAATTTGATTAGTTACTGGGATCTCCGTTATTTTTAGAAGTAATCCAAACTTTACTAATTCTATAACAAATTTTAAAAAATACTAATTTTAAATATCTCACCGTCCAAACACTGAGAAAGTAATCTAACATTCATAAATTGCAGGGTAATAATCTTTACACAGTTATGTCTAAATACAAAACAAAATCAACAAAACAAAATTGAGTACACTAGTTACATGTAGAAGGTCAGGCTCCATACCATTACTCTAAAATGTACGTCAAACCTACAGAGAAATTAAACTGTGAAAAAAAAACAATGAAATGTACCACAAGTTACATACTGGTTACATAATGTAGTCCATCTAAGAGATTATGTCATACGTCATTAAGTATCATCACTTAAGCAATTGCCACCACTACTCGACTGTGAGTTTAACCTTGTCCTTGTCCACCAGTACAAATACCTGCTGCTGAGCTAGTCAGTCCATGAATTTTGATCAATAGACACACTAAATAATTGGCAATAAGTGCTTGAATCCACCAGTATCTCTCGTATTTTACTCTACTGCTCATTTTTCTGTTGTTACATATTTAGACGACAAGAACATACATTTCGACTAACCTCCGTTACACTTCAATGTGAAATATCACCACTGTGATAATGCAAATACGTGGCTTCAGTCAACACACCAACAAGATTATTACTGTCCACGACATCAAAATACATCAGTTAATTACGATATTTGTTGTGCAATGCAAACTCTTGTCCCCTGTGACAACCTTACTGAGCAATGAAACAAGAGCCGCTACGTTAGTATTACAACATTGGCTAATAATTAAAGCATCCTTGTACCAAATATTCTAATAAACATGCTACATGAACTTGATAACCCAGAACAAAAAACAAAACAAAAAAGACACTAAGTTTTCTAAAGCATATACGAGTATTCATGAAATAAAATTACACTTGCTGTCCCTTCAGGAATAAAACATATAAAAAATTATACAATTACAAATACAAATACATTACTCCCTATCTTGCGAGTCACACGGAAACATTTCATTCTGTGATTTTTCTTGGGGTCAAAAAGTTGCTGATAGTTTTCCTAGAAACACTGTCTCAGTGTCAAAGCAGTCATCTTGTTTCACTGCTCCATAGCCCAATACTAGTTAATAGTTGCTGTTAAGAAATCCCCGCTGGACTCTGCCGTGTGTCGTTCATTCAACCGTCGCGCCACCGCCACGCGAGCCATTGAACGGAAAAACCACCTGCTGTTGCCTCCACGGGATACTGTCTCCAGTCATAAGGGTGGCGCAACTTATGAATGGCCAGTGGTAGGTGCGTGTCGCCCCAGGCCGTTGACCTGTTGTAGCGGGTGGGAAGCGCAGCGGCTCTGTCACCTCTCCCATGCCGACGTCAGCTTGGCCTCCGGCATTCTTATGCAGGTACGGGCGCATTCTGTGTGAGCACCTCAGTGCTACAGCACCCAATCAGTCAGACCCTTCTGTGCATCTCGCAACATTACAGACAAAAGCATATTCTTACAGTATTTAAATATTCATTGATTACATGTATGATCTATTAGATACACTGGTAATAAAAGAATATAAAGAATCTAAAGAATCTAAAAAACATAAAATCATACACCCTAGTTTTCTACACATACAACATCAACATTTATCCCTTTTCTATACACAGCCCACACTTGTGCTATTGATTGTACCTGTCGCACCTTATACAAAACATAAAGGTGTTCAAAAGAAAAAAAGGAATAAGAAAAATATCCTATCACAGTGAACATATTATAAACTGTTGATTCTAAAACTACAATATACAACGCACTTTTCTGCTTGAGACAGACTGAAATTAATACCTCTTGAAAGTGTTCTTACAAAAAAATAAGAAACATTCTACACAGCTCACAATTACCTATCATATAATATCTTAACACCATAAATATTTTAGAAACTGATGATTCTAAATCTACAACATACAATGCACCTTTGTGCTTGTGACAGACAGAAATTAGTATCTCTTTACATATTTTACCTTTTATTATATATAACAACATTTGTAGGACATGTATGTACCATCCACATGACATCATGTCCTGACCTACCATCGAGGTTCATACAAATCAAACAATAAAGCACAATAATGTTTTACTTATGGATCTGTAGCATTCCCTTTACAGGAGTGTGTGCATTGATCACACTACTCTACGAGTCTCACTCAACTGACAACACATATTCCTTCTAATTTAATCCATTAACACCAGCAGAATAGGTCTAGAAGTCAGCTAACCTTAACACCACCACACTCACGTCAACATACCATACCTTTGCTCTCTTATAGTCAACCACATAACACATGGAGTTGTTTCGGAAACAGAATTCCAGTCTCAGATTTCGTCCTTTCACTCCGACACCTCTCTCCATCGGCTTACCTCTGTATTCACTTTACCGATTATTCATCCTGCTGAATATCAACTTAGAATTGCGACATTTCATCTAAGAACAAAAAATGCACAAATTATTAATTCTGCAAAATAACTGTACATATTCTTGGTACCGTTTTGATTAGTTATACTGGTACCAGGCTTCAACAACAACCGAAAATATTATTATTGTCAAATTGCAAATGTTATGGTAAGAATTCGAATTACACTTATATTACATCTTACGTCAGTATTCCACAACGTTCACCATCTGGATCTCATACTCCCTTTATGTCCTTTAACCTTGTGCTGGTGTCCTCATATCTTCATTCTTATTTCGGCTCTCCGTCCGTCCATTACTCCATCATTTCCTGGTCTTCCTTTGCCATTCGTATCAATCTCGATTTCAGCATACACAGACCTCTCTGTAACGTACATCTAAGACATCTCCACATTATTCAATTCTACTCACCTTTATTTACCACTGTTTCATCATGTCGAATCTCTCTTTATTAATCACCCTACTTCACGTCGCTTCTCTCCTTAAATATCACCTTTATCATCAACTATTTATCACGTCGCTTCTCTATCTACCATCTTTTTCCACTCATTAATCATCACGTCGTTTATGCTTGATCCTTATTCATATGACAAAAAATACGTATATACACCACTCTGTCGACTCCTGTTCATGATTCATTCGACCAGTCTATTCCGTCATACTTCTTGACATCCCGCCTGTAAATTCTTATGTTCGATTTGACCCTGCACAACGTTACACACCACAAATAAATACACTGACTATCTATCATAACTTGCCTACTTTCGATCTATCCTTATCTTTTCCATAATTTGATGTTAGAAATGTGATGAAGCCCACGCGATTGTTTTCGCTTGATCGTCTCAATCAGTACAGCATTTTCATGGACAATCCGCCTCACTCTGAATGGTCCACTATAGACAGTAAAGAATTTGCTAGTTAGGAATCCGTGCTTCTTTGATAATCGATGAGTTTTAATTAGAACCTTGTCTCCTACTGCTAATTCGATCTTACGGATCTTTCCTTTCTGCTTCTCCTGCCTATCCTTAGATGCCTTCTCAATACGCTCTATCGCAATCTTGACAATTTCTGTGTGCCTCTGCTTTCCTGATAGCGGAAAATCTAGCAGCTCCCTGACTCGATCTGGTGGTGGTTCATTCTTTAGTACCGTAATTGGTGATAAACCAGTTGCTCCATGTGGTAGCTCATTGAGGATGTCCTGAAAATCTTGGAGAAAAATACTCCAGCTTCCATGTTGCCTATGGCAATAGATCTTACACAACTTTCCCAGTTCTTTTACCACTCTTTCACTGGGGTTACTTGCAGCATGGTATCGGGATATTAACACCGGTTTTATCCTTCTTCCCTTCAGTGTGGTTAGCCATTGTCTGGATCTATATTGTGGTCCATTGTCAGCTATGACCTTTTCTACAGTTCCTATTTCTCGAAAAGAGTTTTTAACGATCGCTGCTGCTACTGTCCTTCCCGTCGCACGTTTCAATGCGGTAAAAGTCACATACTTTGACACCAATTCCACTGCTACCAAAAGATATCTATATCCCTGCACTGACTTAGGTATCGGGCCAAACAAATCTGTTGCTCCGAAGTCCCTCAATCTACCTGGCACTATCGGAAAAAGAGGTGCTTTGCATAAGATAGTTAACGATTTTGCCTTCTGGCGCAATTTGCAACTAACAAGCATGTTCTTGATCCTCCTCTCCATACTAATGAAATAAACTGATTCCCTTAATTTCTCACAGCATTAACTTGCCCCGTAATGCCCATAACTTAGGTGCGTATACCAGATAAGCTCGTTGATTATTTCATTTGGTATACAAACCATCCAGTCCTGTGTGTTCTGATTTCTACGGTAGAAATGGACCCCATTCTCAATTGTACAGAATCGCGCTATATTGGCATACGCTCTAACTCTGTCCTTCACCATTCTCCATGACGCGTCTTTATCCTGCTCTTTCGCGATATTTGTGAGTACCGCCCCTACGTATTTCTCGAACGCCACGCCCTACTTCGTAACTTTTCTTTCCCACTACGAACTCTGGAGGATATATGCACGTCTTCCTGTGCAATGCAAGCCAAGTGGCGTTGCTGGATACACGACTGACTCACCTTGCTTCTCTCTCAGAGTATTAGAGTTTGAATCTAGCGTCACACGGAAACATAACACGCCAAGTAATATTAGGTTATATTCGTCACACACGCGAGTCCTCAACTGATACCTTGGACGAGTACTTCTCTTTATCCTTTGTCTCATACACAGATTGAAACTTACACAGTACTCACCACGTGGAAGTGCTTGTCTCAAATTTCAAGTCCTGCACACGCCATTTCTTAAATATTTCCAACTTATAGTACACACGCCAGTAATTCAGCTTAACTTTAGCACTCAGAGGTATTTAAACTTAGTACTACACTCGCAAGTATTTCAACTTATTGGTACACGTGGTTTCATTGTGACCGTTGGTCACTTCCGAAGATTACTATGATCCCCTTAATGTTACCTGCCTGTCATTTATTTCTCCCCCCAAAAGTTCCTGAAATAGTGAAATAATTGTTCCAAACTACTCTTAAGTATATCACATGCATACCATCTCTCAACTCTTTTGTCTTTACGAAGCACACCTAATACAGGTCTTACCAACACAAGATCCAGCGCCAGAGTGCTGAAACATGGCCCTTCTTCAGGTCAGCTCGCACCTCCGTCAAGGTGGGGGAGCACCTTGCTACCGTATTGGTCAGCCACATTTCAGGCGCTCAAAGCTCAGGTCAACTTCATCTCATTGGTTCCACCAAAGGTGATCAATGGACCGTCTGAAAGATGATCATATATTGCACATTCACTATCTGCGGTTAGCAGACGACCATACATTCATTCATTTCACAGATCTCACCAAACTGGATGTCGGGATTTATTTTGTGGGAGTGCACATGTGATCAATTAAATAAATAAATTGTCTTTCTTTCCTACACTGGTATCCGGCTTTGGTGTATTAAGTGAAATTGAGTTATTATTACAAAAAATATGTTGTTCTGACGAGAACAACGAAGAATGTTGTACCTATTTACAATGTCAGGCGGTACTGTGCCCTCTCACCACCGGCTACCCATGCAGAAAAAAATGGCACGGTACTATCCTTGCAATACGAGCGTAGCTCCGAACATTTTTTAAGAAAACAGTATTCGAACAAACGTAGCAAATCATCATAATATCCAGGGGGAGACCTTAGCCCCTGGTGTTCTTTGGTGTTGCGATCTATTTCCGTTAGTGTATGGAGCTACATTAATAGCATGCTCCAAAACTGTATATTGAGTAAGGATATCGTAAGTGATTTTATCTGCCTTACTTCATTTGCATAGGGAGCAACGGAAAAATGACTCACTATGTCTCCCCAGCTGAATTAATTTTTTTTTATTGTGTTATGGAATACAGAGGCTTGTCTCGCAACACTTTCCTCTCGGTTAAGTTGGTTGCTTACTTTATTTAAAATCGATCTCAGCACAGCTGAACGGAAAATTGAGATGCTAACCGAATGAAGTTTCTGAAGCTGCTCGTCTGTTGCCGTCTAATCGTCAAATGAGACTTTTTCAATTTAACTGAAAATGACCCTTTCCCGTATAGCGGTTGAAGCTGAGCGATAGCACCAAGTCCTGGCGACTGGAACCTCGCTTCTCAAATTCTCTACCGAGCAGTGCACTCCTGACAGCCGGGAGAGTTCCGAATTACTGGAATTTGCCGCATTCTCTGTCAGTTTTGTGTCTGAAACAACTTACCGAAATCGTATGAGATCTTGCGAGATACTGCAGTCCTAAACGCCATCAATAGAAACTGTCACAGATATGTGTATATGGATATAGCGGGATCGCTGAATCTGTCATGTTGTTAGAATGTTTTATTTCTTATACCAACTGGATTACAGTTTATTACTACGGCAACTCCAAGGATAAACATATTTTGCTTTCATTTCGGTGAGCCTGTTCTGGATGACTGTCTTGTCTGTCATTCGTCAGACCTCCCGTTGCTATTTATTAACGATTTTACTCTAGATATTAATCAGGCTTCTATCATTGTACTGCATTAATGAGGTGCTCATGAATGACATAAAAAGTACCTTATTCCGACTTCATTACGTTTTGAAAGTAAGGAGACGTTGCCTGAGTACAACAATTAGAAACAAGTTCACGTGTTACAGTATCTGAGCTGCAAAATGCTTTCTCCTTTAAGTGCTATCATTTGCCAAAAATCTCTTTACAGTATCTTGAAAAAAATTACCAAGAATTGGTATACTGGACAGTGCATGAGGCACTATGTCTACGTTTTGTGTGTGTGTGTGTGTGTGTGTGTGTGTGTGTGTGTATTTGTAAGCTCGTCACCAGACAGAAACATGCATAATTAAATATCAAAATGCAGCAGGTAAGTAATTAGGTGAATAAGCATTTGTTGCTTATGAATCAGTTTCTAGTTTACGGATATAGTGACAGATGAGAAGCACCAACAGAAGCTAGTTTACATTGCAGATCATCTTTTCTTGTAGGAGATTATGTGATAGGTATTAACAGTACGGAACAGAAATTAACTGTAATTCTAATCTTGAAAGATTAAAAATAATATTTATGATGCATAACTACAAAAATATTCATCCAGAGTACCATTTACTCCCAAAGTCATCAGTTATTATAAAAGCTACACGAAGTACCTGAATGCAAAAAAAAAAAAAAAAAAAAAAAAAAAAAAAAAAAAAAAACCTCGTACTGCCATCTGCTTAAATTTCTTGGCGTGGAGCAGGAACTACGCTCTCCCTAGTGTCGTATTTTGCACCTAGTGTTGGAAATACACTGCAAGGTCATCCGCTAGGAGACGCAAACATATCTGTTATACCGACGTATTTAGCCTGACAACAGTAAAACGTAAATTTATTGAGGAACCGGTTGGTTCTTCGTGACGTGGGAAATGTGCTGCATGACAAAAGGATGACGGAGGTCCGTAATTTCAATAAAACTACGCCCTTCTTCAGACCGAAACAAACATCCAATCTGTGAAATTGCTTCCTTGGCACTACCTTGAAACCACGGTTTGTCGCTTAGACAGGTCGTCTGCCGAACGCTATTAGCACAGGTGGTGTTTCTTCTGCATACACTTGCTGTTTGTGTTCCCTCCACGAGAATCGATAACGTCGTGGCTTGTGTAGGAAGCAGACTGTGTACCAGCAGCTGTTTAGAAATGAGGTACATGACAACGTTTACGATCACGTGACGACCGTCAAGTTTCTGCTTTGGTTGGATAAACATAGGCCGGGGGTGGGGGTGGGGAGGGGGAGAGGTGTCATGATGGTCAGCCTGAGCTTGTGTACGTGTACCACGAGAATAATTGCAGAATCCATGGAACAAAATCCGATCCGGGATTGTTATTTTGCCAACAGAAGAAGTCGAAACCAACGGTACCTGCTTCCCGCGCAGCTTGTGTAAAGAATTGTTTCTCCACGGTAAGCGTTTACCGTAAGCCCACGCGTATCGGTCTTCACTTGCCAGTGTCCGTCCACCACCGTTACCTGAGTGGGCATCGCTGCATAATGCCACGCCAAGGGGCCCTGGTTCTATATCCGGTTGGGGCAGGAGATTTTCTTCGAAACCTCATCATCATTTCATCCCCATTTCCGACGCGCAAGTCGCCCAATGTGGCGTCGAATGCAATAAGTACTAATCTCGGCGGCCGAACTTCCCCGAATGGGGACTCCCAGCCCACAATGCCTTACGCTCATTTCCATCCCATTTTTGCCAGTGTCCAACTGCCTGGTTCCCATGAAAAAATTTAAGCATCGTTAAAATCTTACTTCACTTTTTCCTTGTAGTTTCACGTGCCGACAGCCTATATGGCGAATTGAACTTCTGGAGGCTACAGTCATTGAAAACTGATAAATGGATGTACACAGCACTATATTGGGAGCTTTTTGCCTACCAAAATGTTAGACGAACCGGAGGAAAGGAAATGAAACATAAAGTCTACAGCCTATTTTCCGGATGTGAGTAATGTTGCTTTGGAAAACGGCAGAATCAAGGAGAAGCGTAAAGTGACTGTCGTTCTTCGCCATCGACGAATCTCTTTGAAGAAATACCTAGTTGTAAGAAGGGAATTTGTAAAACTTCTTGTTGCTATGATGACCGATTTGTCGGACAAACCACTCGCACAATACAAGACTGGTGCATAGAACTCCAACAGCCCTCTCGCCGTGTGCAGTGGGTGCACATTGTATTTACAGCGGCCATTCCATTGTTTACTATAAAAATAAGATACGGGCTATTTGCACTCTTTGGTCAAGGAAGCAGTGGAAATACAACTGGCGGATAATATGCAGGACAGAGACAATTTAGGGGAATGACTTTCTTTACCCATATTCCGAAACCTGCCACGAATTTTAATGAATAACCTCCTAACTGATAATATTACTGTGGTTTGGTATCTGCTCTATGTTTAGGCACTGGCCTGCAAGATTTCCACCTTTGACTCATATGCCTTACCTGTGACCAGCGCCGTTGTGCCGACAGCACCACCTGTGACGGATGCGGATTTTACTGCACAGTATAGATCTGAATCACACAGTTATGGCATATCAGCTTCGACGCTTGGAACTTCAACTCGACTTAACGATGGCTCTAAGATACACACGCAAAATATTGCAAGAGGCAGTGTTGAAGTCGCATAAGCATGTCCGAAAAATTTTGGAATGTCAGTAAATGCGATCAAATGTATGCAGTGTGTCTTATGGACAAGGCCATACTTATTTAATACTCATGGAAGTGCTGTCAGATATCGTCACAAGTTACAAGAAATGTTACTGTGTTAGTGGGTACGTATGTATTATAGTGATACCTCAATTGTCTCTGTATTGGGAGACAGTTACTTTATTTTAAGACATTTGAGAACTTTTAAAGAGAAGCACAGTAACACAAAAGTTGGCAAAGTTTTCAGTGACAGAAGTTTGCTGAGACAAAAAAGAACTGGTCTAAATCCGTGCATGAAAAAATCTAATCACCCAAATTTCTTACGTTTTCTCCAAATATGTTTTCGTATCGTTTTCCATCATCAGTAGAGTTTTTGGTAATACTGAATTTTGAAAGAAACGATATATACATATATACAAGGTTTTGTACATTCTTATAATCAGTAACACAGTGATAACTGCGGCATTTTGTACAAGCATCTCACACCTCGACATGAAACTAGCTTAAAAGTAACAACATCTCTAGTATATTTACCAGAATATACCAGAGTGGATTGCATGGGTAAAGGGTAGGAAGCTTTGCAGACACAAAATCCAAAATAATGACAGAAAGACTAGGCTCATTGCATTCTCTGTTGGCTTGCTCTGAGCACTATGGGACTTAACATCTGAGGTCATCAGTCCCCTAGAACTTAGAACTACGTAAACCTAAGCACATCACACACATCCATGCCCGAGGCAGGATTCGAACCTGCGACCGTAGCGGTCGCGCGGTTCCAGACTGAAGCGCCTAGAGCCGCTCGGCCACACCGGTCGGCGCATTCTCTGTTATTCTAAAGTGCAGGAAATAGAATCTCAGACAAGGACATAAGTTTGCCGAAACATATCTATGTAAAGAGGAGTATAAATAAGTTTTGAGTATAATGCAGACTGAAAGGAATCTTTTACTCTTCTGCTTGTGTTCTGCATATTTACATCTTTATCGTGCTGTCTGCCATATAATGAACAAGTAACGAATACATCTACCGTTCCGTAAGATCTCCCACTTCATTATGTTGAGCGTTTGTGTGTTATAAGTACATGCCGCGACCCATTACTGGAAATTGTCTAAAACACAGAAGCTGTCCGTAAGTTCTAACCGAAGAGTCATAAGACAGAGCTGGCGGTATCTGAATCTTCAGCTCTATGGGGGTCCCTAGACGAGCTCAAAAAATAATACATAAAGTTGCCAGAATGGGAGCAGTTCATTATAAGGTACAACACCCCAAAATGAAACATTACCATCAGGCAATCATATTGACTGATTTGGTTTAGAGCGATCCTCAGAACATATACACTGAGGCAGGGAGACCCGACTAAGAATGTAACACAAAGCCGGAATAGACGGGAGAAAGCTTTTGCGATTGACTTGTTCTTAAGGAACATTACGGAAAGAGTCTCTATTAATAACCTAGGGAGTATATCTCACATATCCGCAGATGCGAATGTTAAAACGCGAAATAGGATACTTCCCACAAGATGTCTAAACCGCTTCAATACTGGGTGCGCGTTCTACCCCCTATATCTATATAGCTTGGGGTCTTAAGAAGACATCTGTATGTGTGGCGACACTGGAAGACCGAAACTCGTCGCTCTTGAATGTAGGAACATATCTCATTCCGTGTGTTTCCGACGTGTTTTCTAAGCATTGTATACTTACGAAAGAAGGAGGAGTTTAACGTCCCGGAGATAGCGAGGTCATAAGGGACGGAGGTGGGGAAAATTTATCTTACTTCTTTGAAAGGAACTATCCCGTCATTTTCACGGAGTGATTTAGAGAAATCACGGAAAACCTAAATTTAGATGGCCGGAAAGTAATTTGAACCGTCCCCCTCACAAATGCGAGTCCACTGACCTAACCGCTGCACTGTTTCGCTCGGTCTACACTGATCAGCCAGAACATAATGGCCGTCTACCTAACAGCCAGTATGTCCACCTTTGGCACGGATAATAGCGGCGATGAGTTGTGGCATCGAAGCAATGACGCCTCGGTAGTTTGCTTGAGGGAGTTGACACCACATCTGCATAGAGAAGACACCTAATTCCCGTAAACTCCGGGGAGGGGGCCGGTGAGTTCTGACGCCAATCTGGTCCAAGATTTGTCCGATCAAGTTCAGATCTGGACAGTTGGGGAGCCAGCAAGTCAATTGGGACTCGCCACCGTATTTCTCGAACAACTCCATCATGTTTCTGGCCTTGTGACATGGCGCATTATCTTGTTGCCACTGTCACGTGATTGTCATGAATACGTGTATGTGGTCTGTAGCCAGTGTACGATATTCCTTGTCCGTCATGGTGCCTTGGACGAGCTACACTGGACCCATGGATTCCAACTTGAATCTTCCCCGGAGCATAATGGAGCCTCTGTCAACTTGTCTCCACAGAAACTTTAATGGTCCCATAGTAAAGGTGTCAAGGAACTGTTCCACTGGAAGGCGACGGATTTGCGTTCTGTTACAGGTATGATTAAGAAGGTATGGGAATTCATCAGACCCTGCAATGCTCTCATACTGCGCCAACGTTCAGTGCCGATGATCACGTGCCCATTTCAGTCCTAGTTACCGAAGTCATGGTGTTAACATTGGCACATGCACGACTCGTCGGCTGTGGAGGCCCTCCTTTAGGGTGTTCGGTGGACTGTGTGTTCACACACAGTTGTACTCTACCCAGTGTTAAAGTCTGATTGTAGTTCCGACACACGATGTCGCCTGTACTGCTTTACCAGTCTGTACAGCCTACGACGTCAGAGCGAGTGGCTCCCCAACCCGACTACGTCAGGACGTGGTTTCACCTTGGTTTCGCCATGTGTTGAAGCACACCACTCCTCGAATATCCGACAAGTCGTGCAGTTTCCGTCAGGCTAGTGACGAGTCTATCTGCTTCAGATAGATCGCGCGGCTTCTGATTCTATACAGGGAGAGCACCCTCGCTAATACTACATGCACCGAGCACGTGTCGTACTAGCAGTCTTCTACACCAGGTGACGATACTATCGCCTGGACGGATTTGTATTGATAATAGGTCGGTTGTCATAATGTTCTGGCTGATCAGTGTAAACTTACGAAATGATGCGTTCCAGAGAGCCATCTGGTGCTTTGTGGTGTCTTGTAGGTACCACACGCAGAAATAACTACACGCTGTCATCACAGCAAGATGTGCAACGTACTATCCCAGATCACGTAAGAAACAGATTGACTGTCCTTACGGCGGAACAGGCAACCGTAAAAATAGTTTTACCGTCGGTCAACAGATGTCGCAGGGGACGCTACAATGCTAACTGAGCTGTCCATGTCGCGGAATTAGCAACGCTGTATCTTCCGTGACTTCAATGACGCTGATTTGCGTTCGGCTAGAGCGCTGCGCGCGAAATGCATTCGTCACACTGCTGACTGTAGCTCATGATTGGCTGTGATTTATCCCGAGTTTTCAGTCTAAGAATGTAGATTAGCTCCTGTAATTCTACAAACCAAGTTTATTTCCCACAATCATACGCAAAATGAAATAAATGAAAAGTAACACATAAACATTTCTCGCGAGTTACTGTTTAAATGCAGACTGTATTGCAGTCGCATAGGTTTTACATTCGCCTTCCATGCTGTCTATTTCCTCTTTGCTATACAGCTCTTCTGAGACGGATTATGGTGGTAAAAAAGATCTCCATGTGCAGGTTAACACTAGAAAGTTTTCAAAATCCGCACTCGGTTATGATGCGAATTAAGGCTGGTCATATTTCAGTGACAGTCATTTCAAATTTAAATTCTTTTACTTTGCATGTAACTTATCGTAAATGATATGAGTGTGGCACAAAACGATGAATTTTGTATTGTTGTTGAAACGGGGCTGCAATCGCGGTAATATACAAGTGAAAGCGTGTTTTTCGAGCATATTTTGGCAGTGTCCACTTTGAAGAGCCGAAGACAGCAAACCGTAATTATGTTAGAAATTTACTTTGTACAGTTTAAAGATGTTGTAGTTGTTGTGGTCTTCAGTCCTGAGACTGGTTTGATGCAGCTCTCCATGCTACTCTATCCTGTGCAAGCTTTTTCATCTCCCAGTACCTACTGCAACCTACATCCTTCTGAATCTGCTTAGTGTATTCATCTCTTGGTCTCCCTCTACGATTTTTACCCTCCACGCTGCCCTCCAATACTAAATTGGTGATCCCTTGATGCCTCAGAACATGTCCTACCAACCGATCCCTTCTTCTGGTCAAGTTGTGCCACAAACTTCTCTTCTCCCCAATCCTATTCAATACTTCCTCATTAGTTACGTGATCTACCCATCTAATCTTCAGCATTCTTCTGTAGCACCACATTTCGAAAGCTTCTATTCTCTTCTTGTCCAAACTATTTATCGTCCACGTTTCACTTCCATACATGGCTACACTCCATACGAATACTTTCAGAAATGACTTCCTGACACTTAAATCAATACTGGATGTTAACAAATTTCTCTTCTTCAGAAACGCTTTCCTTTCCATTGCCAGCCTACATGTTATATCCTCTCTACTTCGACCATCATCAGTTATTTTGCTCCCCAAATAGCAAAACTCCTTTACTACTTTAAGTGCCTCATTTCCTAATCTAATTCCCTCAGCCTCACCCGACTTAATTAGACTACATTCCATTATCCTTATTTTGCTTTTGTTGATGTTCATCTTATATCCTCCTTTCAAGACACTGTCCATTCCATTCAACTGCTCTTCCAAGTCCTTTGCTGTCTCTGACAGAATTACAATGTCATCGGCGAACCTCAAAGTTTTTATTTCTTCTCCATGAATTTTAATACCTACTCCGAATTTTTCTTTTGTTTCCTTTACTGCTTGCTCAATATACAGATTGAACAACATCGGGGAGAGGCTACAACCCTGTCTTACTCCCTTCCCAACCACTGCTTCCCTTTCATGTCCCTCGACTCTTATAACTGCCATCTGGTTTCTGTACAAATTGTAAATAGCCTTTCGCTCCCTGTATTTTACCCCTGCCACCTTTAGAATTTGAAAGAGAGTATTCCAGTCAACATTGTCAAAAGCTTTCTCTAAGTCTTCAAATGGTAGCAACGTAGGTTTGCCTTTCCTTAATCTTTCTTCTAAGATAAGTCGTAAGGTCAGTATTGCCTCACGTGTTCCAGTGTTTCTACGGAATCCAAACTGATCTTCCCCGAGGTTGGCTTCTACTAGTTTTTCCATTCGTCTGCAAAGAATTCGTGTTAGTATTTTGCAGCTGTGACTTATTCAGCTGATAGTTCGGTAATTTTCACATCTGTCAACACCTGCTTTCTTTGGGATTGGAATTATTATATTCTTCTTGAAGTCTGAGGGTATTTCGCATGTTTCATACATCTTGCTCACCAGATGGTAGAGTTTTGTCAGGACTGGCTCTCCCACGGCCGTCAGTAGTTCCAATGGAATATTGTCTACTCCGGGGGCCTTGTTTCGACTCAGGTCTTTCAGTGCTCTGTCAAACTCTTCATGCAGTATCTTATCTCCCATTTCATCTTCATCTACAGCCTCTTCCATTTCCATAATATTGTCCTCAAGTACATCGCCCTTGTATGGACCCTCTATATACTCCTTCCACCTTTCTGCTTTCCCTTCTTTGCTTAGAACTAGGTTTCCATCTGAGCTCTTGATATTCATACAAGTCGTTCTCTTATCTGCAAAGGTCTCTTTAATTTTCCTGTAGGCGGTATCTATCTTACCCCTAGTGAGATAGGCCTCTACATCCTTACATTTGTCCTCTAGCCATCCCTGCTTAGCCATTTTGCACTTCCTGTCGATCTCATGTTTGAGACGTTTGTATTCCTTTTTGCCTGTTTCACTTACTGCATTTTTATATTTTCTCCTTTCATCAATTAAATTCAATATTTCTTCTGTTACCCAAGGATTTCTACTAGCCCTCGTCTTTTTACCTACTTGATCCTCTGCTGCCTTCACTACTTCATCCCTCAAAGCTACCCATTCTTCTTCTACTGTATTTATTTCCCCCATTCCTGTCAATTGCTCCCTTATGCTCTCCCTGAATCTCTGTACAACCTCTGGTTCTTTTAGTTTATCCAGGTCCCATCTCCTTAAATTCCCACCTTTTTGCAGTTTCTTCAGTTTTAATCTACAGGTCATAACCAATAGATTGTGGTCAGAGTCCACATCTGCCCCTGGAAATGTCTTACAATTTAAAACCTGGTTCCTAAATCTCTGTCTTACCATTATATAATCTATCTGATACCTTTTAGTATCTCCAGGGTTCTTCCATGTATACAACCTTCTCTCATGATTCTTAAACCAAGTGTTAGTTATGATTATGTTGTGCTCTGTGCAAAATTCTACCAGGCGGCTTCCTCTTTTATTTCTGTCCCCCAATCCATATTCACCTACTATGTTTCCTTCTCTCCCTTTTCCTACACTTGAATTCCAGTCACCCATGACTATTAAATTTTCGTCTCCCTTCACAATCTGAATAATTTCTTTTATTTCATCATACATTTCTTCAATTTCTTCGTCATCTGCAGAGCTAGTAGGCATATAAACTTGTACTACTGTAGTAGGTGTGGGCTTCGTATCTATCTTGGCCACAATAATGCGTTCACTATGCTGTTTGTAGTAGTTTACCCGCATTCCTATTTTCCTATTTATTATCAAACCTACTCCTGCATTCCCCCTATTTGATTTTGTGTTTATAACCCTGTAGTCACCTGACCAGAAGTCTTGTTCCTCCTGCCACCGAACTTCACTAATTCCCACTATATCTAACTTCAACCTATCCATTTCCCTTTTTAAATTTTCTAACCTACCTGCCCGATTAAGGGATCTGACATTCCACGCTCCGATCCGTACAACGCCAGTTTTCTTTCTCCTGATAACGACATCCTCTTGAGTAGTCCCCGCCCGGAGATCCGAATGGGGGACTATTTTACCTCCGGAATATTTTACCCAAGAGGACGCCATCATCATGTAATCATACAGTAAAGCTGCATGCCCTCGGGAAAAATTACGGCTGTAGTTTCCCCTTGCTTTCAGCCGTTCACAGTACCAGCACAGCAAGGCCGTTTTGGTTATTGTTACAAGGCCAGATCAGTCAATCATTCAGACTGTTGCCCTTGCAACTACTGAAAAGGCTGCTGCCCCTCTTCAGGAACCACACGTTTGTCTGGCCTCTCAACAGCTACCCCTCCGTTGTGGTTGCACCTACGGTACGGCTATCTGTATCGCTGAGGCACGCAAGCCTCCCACCAACGGCAAGGTCCATGGTTCATGGGGGGGGGGGGTTTAAAGATAACCCGCAAATATTCGCAACAGACGTACGCTTTTATCTGCAACACAGTTTTTACTGGGGATATCCGCACTCGCGCAGACCTGTTACTATAAGTAGTGTTGTTATCGAGTGAAAGCTGTGTGAGGCTTATTAGCGCACAGATAAAAAAAAATTAAAATAGTCAGCATCTATAGTTTGCGTGCTATGCTCGTTCTCTTCTATTCACCTCCCTTCATTCCAGTATAAACGCTTGTTCACAAGTACAAACGAACGGCAGTGAACATTGGCGAATTATCTATGAATACACGTTTGCAGCAATGTAAACGAGGTTTTACACTCGTTCACTTAGTTCGCTCTAGTATATACCAGGATGTAGAGGGACCGATGACCTAGCAGTTAAATGACGGCTATTATTCATTTATTTCACTGTTGCGATTTCAGCTCTAGAGCGATTTTCAAGTACAAAGGGAAAGGTCTTGTAAGGTAATGCTTCTTAAATTGTTTACCAAATGTTACCACACTAAGCTTTGCATTTTATTATCCATATCTTACATTGGTTTCAGTTTTCATATTGCACACAAAAATGCCTCTGCAGCCAAAATTACGATAGTGAAGTGAACAAACAGTTTAAAAAAGTCCAAATCGCAGCAAGGATTTCATTTAAAAATTGTATGAAATGATTATTGTACAGGAAGGGCTGCCACGTTATATCAGAATATAAGATCAACAAAATTTAGATAGGATAGAATGCTTAGGG
The DNA here is from genome assembly GCF_023864345.2 of Schistocerca serialis cubense. Classification (NCBI taxonomy): domain Eukaryota; kingdom Metazoa; phylum Arthropoda; class Insecta; order Orthoptera; family Acrididae; genus Schistocerca; species Schistocerca serialis. The sequence goes on along the minus strand of NC_064641.1, from coordinate 442,962,411 downwards.
CTCTTTATTAATTCTTACTCTTGACTAATTTATTGATTTACCTGAATTTAAAGTTTCTTTATCTTTGACGGGAAATCTGAACATGTTTAGTTCAGGATTTGTCCGTCTACTCCTTCCACAGTTGATATACTCGCAGGCCCTCGGTATGACGACTTGATCCACTACCACCGGTATGTCAGAAACAGCTGTACTTCACAGACGCCAAATGGTGTAAAGCTGCACGCGTTTGGACGATGTTGCCACATATTTCACAGAACGGAGTGCCATCTAGTGGTTGGTGCCACAAGTAAGGGTGTGACGCTGATGCCGCCTGGTGGCCGTTCCCTGACAAGGGTTGCCTGCTAGACCAAGCGATCGGGCAATCTGTTTCTTACGTGATCTGGGGTACTACGCCACTAACTCAGCGCAATCTGTGAGCGAAGATGCGGGTCTCGCAGAACGAGACGCACAAGATCTAAATTTGGTTGTGATCTTTTTGGGTCATCTCAGGCACTGACTTTAGTAATGGTCTGCCGTAAGACACTTTCGGGTATTCTGTCACCGAAGCCGAAGATGAAGACCGTGGCTGCAAGGGAGATAACGTATGGCTCCCTGCCGCCGTTGGATAAGCAGCTGCAGCAGCAAGTCGTATACTCCTAGCTCACTCATTTGTTACATAGTTTAATTCTTAATTTCTTTGCGTGTTTTCGGTACTTGCATTGTTTAATTCATAAATTTTGGGCGTATTATAGTATTTGAGAGTTGTAGCATCGCGTTTTAGTACCTGAATAGTGTAAATTCGCGTAGTCTCCTTCCGCCGCCGAGCAGTGTCAGCAGTGCACAAGTAGCAGCATTACTGCATTTACTAGGCAATCTTGTATTTTAATAACCGTTTAAATTTTGTCGATTTGTTTGCGCTCTCTGTAGATTAGTTCAGACGTTCTTTGCAAAACAGTTTTTAGCATGGATAGGGACTGCAACTGCTGTGTTCGGATGCAGGCTGAGTTCGCATCCCTTCGCTCCCAGCTTCAGGCAGTGTTGGCTTCGGTCACACAGCTTGAGGCTGTTGCCAATGGGCATCACTGTGGGGGTCCGGATGGGAGTTTGTCGGCGACGGCCAGCTCGTCCCACGCATCCCCCGATCGGACTACGACTGTGGTTGCCCGGGATACTGCCCGCATTGAGGCTGATCCCTCACCTGTGGTAGAGTGGGAGGTCGTCTCAAGGTGTGGCAGGGGGCGAAAGACATTCCGGAGGGCTGAACGGAAGGCCTCTCCAGTTTGTCTGACGAACCGGTTTCAGGTCTGTCTCAGGCTGATACTGATCTGCGACCTGACATGGCTGCTTGTCCTGTTCCAGAGGTTGCCCTTCAGTCTGCAAGATCCGGGCGGTCGCAGAGGGTGGGCTTACTGGTAGTTGGGAGCTCCAACGTCAGGCGCGTAATGGGGCCCCTTAGGGAAATGGCAGCAAGAGAGGGGAAGAAAACCAATGTGCACTCCGTGTGCATACCGGGGGGAGTCATTCCAGATGTGGAAAGGGTCCTTCCGGATGCCATGAAGGGTACATGGTGCACCCATCTGCAGGTGGTCGCTCATGTCGGCACCAATGATGTGTGTCGCTATGGATCGGAGGAAATCCTCTCTGGCTTCCGGCGGCTATCTGATTTGGTGAAGACTGCCAGTCTCGCTAGCGGGATGAAAGCAGAGCTCACCATCTGCAGCATCGTCGACAGGACTGACTGCGGACCTTTGGTACAGAGCCGAGTGGAGGGTCTGAATCAGAGGCTGAGACAGTTCTGCGACCGTGTGGACTGCAGATTCCTCAACTTGCGCCATAGGGTGGTGGGGTTTCGGGTTCCGCTGGATAGGTCAGGAGTCCACTACACGCAACAAGCGGCTACACGGGTAGCAGGGGTTGTGTGGCGTGGGCTGGGCGGTTTTTTTAAGTTAGATGGCCTTGGGCAAGTACAGAAAGGGCAACAGCCTCAACAGGTGCGGGGCAAAGTCAGGACATGCGGGGACCAAGCAGCAATCGGTATTGTAATTTACAACTGTCGAAGCTGCGTTGGTAAAGTACCAGAACTTCAAGCGCTGATAGAAAGCACCGAAGCTCAAATCGTTGTAGGTACAGAAAGCTGGCTTAAGCCAGAGATAAATTCTGCCGAAATTTTTACAAAGGTACAGACGGTGTTTAGAAAGGATAGATTGCATGCAACCGGTGGTGGAGTGTTCGTCGCTGTTAGTAGTAGTTTATCCTGTAGTGAAGTAGAAGTGGATAGTTCCTGTGAATTATTATGGGTGGAGGTTACACTCAACAACCGAGCTAGGTTAATAATTGGCTCCTTTTAGCGACCTCCCGACTCAGCAGCATTAGTGGCAGAACAACTGAGAGAAAGTTTGGAATACATTTCACATAAATTTTCTCAGCATGTTACAGTCTTAGGTGGAGATTTCAATTTACCAGATATATACTGGGACACTCAGATGTTTAGGACGGGTGGTAGGGACAGAGCATCGAGTGACATTATACTGAGTGCACTATCCGAAAATTACCTCGAGCAATTAAACAGAGAACCGACTCGTGGAGATAACATCTTGGACCTACTGATAACAAACAGACCCGAACTTTTCGACTCTTTAAGTGCAGAACAGGGCATCAGTGATCATAAGGCCGTTGCAGAATCCCTGAATATGGAAGTTAATAGGAATAGGAAAAAAGGGAGGAAGGCTTATCTGTTTAGCAAGAGTAATAGAAGGCAGATTTCAGACTACCTAACAGATCAAAACGAAAATTTCTGTTCCGACACTGACAATGTTGAGTGTTTATGGAAAAAGTTCAAGGCAATCGTAAAATGCGTTTTAGACAGGTACGTGCCGAGTAAAACTGTGAAGGACGGGAAAAACCCACCGTGGTACAACAACAAAGTTAGGAAACTACTGCGAAAGCAAAGAGAGCTTCACTCCAAGTTTAAACGCAGCCAAAACCTCTCAGACAAACAAAAGCTGAACGATGTCAAAGTTAGCGTAAGGAGGGCTATGCGAGAAGCGTTCAGTGAATTCGAAAGTAAAATTCTATGTACCGACTTGACAGAAAATCCTAGGAAGTTCTGGTCTTACGTTAAATCAGTAAGTGCTCGAAACAGCATATCCAGACACTCCGGGATGATGATGTCATTGAAACAGAGGATGACACGCGTAAAGCTGAAATACTAAACACCTTTTTCCAAAACTGTTTCACAGAGGAAAACCGCACTGCAGTTCCTTCTCTAAATCCTCGCACAAACGAAAAATGACTGACATCGAAATAAGTGTCCAAGGAATAGAAAAGCAACTGGAATCACTCAATAGAGGAAAGTCCACTGGACCTGACGGGATACCAATTCGATTCTACACAGAGTACGCGAAAGAACTTGCCCCCTTCTAACAGCCGTGTACCGCAAGTCTCTAGAGGAACGGAGGGTTCCAAATGATTGGAAAAGAGCACAGGTAGTCCCAGTCTTCAAGAAGGGTCGTCGAGCAGATGCGCAAAACTATAGACGTATATCTCTGACGTCGATCTGTTGTAGAATTTTAGAACATGTTTTTTGCTCGAGTATCATGTCGTTTTTGGAAACCCAGAATCTACTATGCAGGAATCAACATGGATTCCGGAAACAGCGATCGTGTGAGACCCAACTCGCTTTATTTGTTCATGAGACCCAGAAAATATTAGATACAGGCTCCCAGGTAGATGCTATTTTTCTTGACTTCCGGAAGGCGTTCGATACAGTTCCGCACTGTCGCCTGATAAACAAAGTAAGAGCCTACGGAATATCAGACCAGCTGTGTGGCTGGATTGAAGAGTTTTTAGCAAACAGAACACAGCATGTTGTTATCAATGGAGAGACGTCTACAGACGTTAAAGTAACCTCTGGCGTGCCACAGGGGAGTGTTATGGGACCATTGCTTTTCACAATATATATAAATGACTTAGTAGATAGTGTCGGAAGTTCCATGCGGTTTTTCGCGGATGATGCTGTAGTATACAGAGAAGTTGCAGCATTAGAAAATTGTAGCGAAATGCAGGAAGATCTGCAGCGGATAGGCACTTGGTGCAGGGAGTGGCAACTGTCCCTTAACATAGACAAATGTAATGTATTGCGAATACATAGAAAGAAGGATCCTTTATTGTATGATTATATGATAGCGGAACAAACACTGGTAGCAGTTACTTCTGTAAAATATCTGGGAGTATGCGTGCGGAACGATTTGAAGTGGAATGATCATATAAAATTAATTGTTGGTAAGGCGGGTACCAGGTTGAGATTGATTGGGAGAGTCCTTAGAAAATGTAGTCCATCAACAAAGGAGGTGGCTTACAAAACACTCGTTCGACCTATACTTCAGTATTGCTCATCAGTGTGGGATCCGTACCAGATCGGTTTGACGGAGGAGATAGAGAAGATCCAAAGAAGAGCGGCGCGTTTCGTCACAGGGTTATTTGGTAACCGTGATAGCGTTACGGAGATGTTTAATAAAGTCAAGTGGCAGACTCTGCAAGAGAGGCGCTCTGCATCGCGGTGTAGATTGCTCGCCAGGTTTCGAGAGGGTGCCTTTCTGGATGAGGTATCGAATATATTGCTTCCCCCTACTTATACCTCCCGAGGAGATCACGAATGAAAAATTAGAGAGATTAGAGCGCGCACGGAGGCTTTCAGACAGTCGTTCTTCCCGCGAACCATACGAGACTGGAACAGGAAAGGGAGGTAATGACAGTGGCACGTAAAGTGCCCTCCGCCACACACCGTTGGGTGGCTTGCGGAGTATAAATGTAGATGTAGAAGTTGTAATGCTGTGAAGCGATGTGAGTAGAGGTAGGGTGGATTGAAATGCCTCATTCTGTGCCAGGTATACACAACCACATCTAGCCGTCGCTCATTTCAGTGTAGTAGTAGAACTATATAAAACGGCTCCAACAGTTACAGAAGTTGAAACTGTATGACAGAGTTTCAAATATCTGCGTATCATTTCATATCCTCGTCTATGGAGGGCATATGAGCATAAAAAAGTAATTTTATATGATAACACCAGACAATTCATGTTACATAGCTATTACAAAATGACAAATAAGCGTAACAGAGAGTACAACATTTACTTGTGCTTGTTTCGTAATTCTTTAGTTATGTTAATGCTTTAGTACAGTACAACTATATTTATCATAACAAACCACAATTGTACTGCACCAAAATATTAACATAACCACCTGGGTAGTATCTTCATCTTATTGGCAGTAGGAAACGCCTAGAATCAATTAAAATTTATAATAACGCAGGTAACACAACTTACTATAGTTCCTAAGGAGAAGGTCAAAAGAAAGCACGTACAAATAAATAAAAAATTATTTGATTAATAGCGTCAAAAAATTCAAATTACTGTAATTGTGGAAGAAATATCGCAAAATGTACCAACGTTGGTGTCAGTCCCTGTAGATTATCAGCAATACCGAAATGATTATCGTTATCGTTTATAAATACACTCATCAAAAAAGTTTTGCTTCTCCCCGGTTACCAAAACTCCTGAAGACAGATGATGACTGCGGTATTGTATCACAGACATAGTCCCTTTGACTGTTCAGAGGTGTCACTAAACCCACCCAAAGATGTGAAAAACCAGGCATCAGCAGCGCCTATTAGACGGAAAGGGTCCGACTACGGTTCGATCGCGTCCGCATTGTTACTTTGTGCCAGGGAGGGCTCTCAACTAGGTAAGTATCCAGGTGTCTCGGGGTGAACCAAAGCGACGCTGTTCGGATATGGAAAAGGTACAGAGGGACAGGAACTGCCGATGACATGCCTCGCTCAGACCGCCCAAGGGCTACTACTGCTGTGGATGACCACTACCTACGGATTATGGCTCGGAGGAACCTGACAGCAACGCCACCATGTTGAATAATGCTTTTCGTGCAGCCGCAGGTCGTCGTGTTACGACTCAAACTGTATGCAGTAGGCTGCATGATGCGCAACTTTACTCCCTACGTCCATGGCGAGGTCCATATTTGCAACCACGAAACCATACAGCGCGGTACAGATGGTGCCGGAACTTGTTGCTCCGTTCCATATTTTTTCCAATAAATTTCGGTACAAGAGAACTATAGCCAGAGTGTTTTGACACTGCGTAAGTGAATGCCGTGTATAACAAACAGAAGAGAATGGACCAAGTGGTGTTTATTTATTTATTTATTTATTCATTTTATTTAATGTGTACCATGTTTCCTTGTACACTTTCCGTATGCGACCTTGGACTGCATGCGATGTAGCAGAAAGCTCTGGTCATAGGTCGTAGCATTGCGTGTGTAGAATCGTTCTGTGGTAGGATAGTTCCAACCCCCTAAACGTGAACAAGTTTGGCAAAGATGATGGGCAAATCAGGTTAGACATATCGCGAAGGCCCGAGGATTGGCTCTGTTAGATTGGCGAACCATCCCCTCCAAAACCTTTTGAACGAAGAACGGTTAGGTGAGGTGTCCGGTGGAGCACTTGTTCCTGGGTCGCGGCGCAAACACGGAGACGCAGCTCTCGTTTTGGTAATGTTAACAAAGATATTAGATTGTCTAAAATCTGCTCAGTAATGAAGTCCAGATGTTGAAGTCAGATGCGAGATTACCACTAAACCCCATAAAGGAATTTATTTTCATAATTTATTCGAATTTCAGTAGAACTTGGCATTTGTGTCTTGGTCAGGACACGCACCATGGGCCTTAAGCTCACAGTCATACTATTTTTCTGTGCTTAACGGAAATTCACTCATTCAATGTATTTAAATCTGCTTTACATTTACAGTAATATTTTGGGGGATTAGTATTTATTTCCCATATGTTTTCTTTGTGAACTTGCCACATCGATAAACTGTCGTTTCGGTCTGAAAATGTATTGTACACGATGAATAATCATACGACTGTGGGCAAGTGTAAAATAGGGAAGGAATAATCTTGTGTGTCGGTATTGTTTTGAATTTCTGTGGGCTACCGAAACTTGGCCACGTGTGTTGAATAGCATTGAAATGATGATGTTTCTTGTGCTCCCCCATACCTATTTGATTTGTTGGCGATGTTGTGCATTAAGCAAAAAGAAAGCAAATGAAAGCTATATACTGCCTATTAAGCCCTGTATGCAGCCTTCTGTAGCGCTTAAAATATATATATATATATATATTGCTTTATCCGTTGCGTTCAAATTTTTACCGCTTGCTTAAACCCTACCGCTAGAAATTATTAATACCTGGCAGTAACTCGCAGGGGCCAGTAATTTCGTGGACCACACGAATTCGAATTTAGGAAACCATTTACTACAAACGGTAGCTTGCAGGAGCGCTAGGACACGACAAAGCGACGGTAATCTTCCTACTTAGGTAGAGTTTTACCACCACCGGTGCTGGAAGGTTACCTTGCAATGGGCGCAACAACATGCCGAATGGACCGGTAAGGATTGGCATCACGTTCTCTTCACCGACGAGTGTCGCATATGCCTTCGACAAGATAATGGTAGGAGGCATATTTGGAGGCAACCAGTCAAGCTAAACGCCTTAGACACACTGTCCAGCAAGTGCAGCAATGTGGAGGTTCCCTAGTGTTTTGGAGTGGCATAATTGGGGGCGACGTACGCCGCTGGTGGTCATCGAAGCCGCCGTAACGACTGTACGACACGTGAATGCCATCCTCCAACTGATAGTTCAACCACATCGGCAGCATATTGGCGATGTATTCGTCTTCATGGACCACAATTCGCGCCTCCATCGTGCACATCTTACGAATGACTTCCTTCAAGATAACGACATCGCTCGACTAGAGTGGCCAGGATGTTCTCCAGACATGAACTCTGTCGAACATGCCTGGGATTGATCGAAAAGGGCTGTTTATGAACGACGTGACCCACCAACCACTTTGAGGGATCTAAGCCGAATCGCCATTGAGGAGGTTGAGGAGTGGGACAATCTGAACCAACAGTGTCTTGCTGAAGAAAATGGTTCAAATGGCTTGAGCGCTACGGGACTTAACATCTGGGGTCATCAGTCCCCTAGAACTTAGAAGTATTTAAGCCTAACTAACCTAAGGAGATCACACACATCCATGCCCGAGGCAGGTTTCGAACCTGCGACCGTAGCGTGCCTTGCTGAACTTGTGGATAGTATGCCACGACGAATACAGGCATTCATCAATGCAAGAGGACGTGCTACTGTGGTGTTTATTTATTTATTTATTCATTTTATTTAATGTGTACCATGTTTCCTTGTACACTTTCCGTATGCGACCTTGGACTGTATGTGATGTAGCAGAAAGCTCTGGTCATAGGTCGTAGCATTGCGTTTTTAGAATCGTTCTGTGGTAGGATAGTTCCAACCCCCTAAACGTGAACAAGTTTGGCAAAGATGATGGGCAAGTACGCCGGTGTGTACAGCAATCTGGACCACCACCTCTGAAAAAAAAAATGGCTCCAAGCACTATGGGACTTAACATATGTAGTCATTAGTCCACTAGATTTAGAACCACTTTAACCTAACTAATCTAAGGATATCACACACATCCACGCCCGTGGCAGGATCCGAACCTGCGACCGTAGCAGCAGCTCGGTTCCGGACTGAAGCGCCTAGAACCGCTCGGCCCCACACTGAAGGTCTCGCTGTATGGTGGTGCAACATGCAATGTGTGGTTTTCATGAGTAATAAAAAGGGCGGAAATGATGCTTATGTTGATCTCTATTCCTATTTTTTGTACAGGTTCCGGATCTCTCGGAACCGAGGTGATGCAAAACTATTTTTGCTGTGTGTATATATGTCTTCCTGACAGAATTCTTTCCGTTTATTGTTACACAATTGATTAGATACTGCTAAATGAAACTAGGTTAAATTAATTCACTTATTTCTTTTTCAGTATTACGAGTGCTGCGAATGATAGAAGTTGTTGCATTTTGGCACGAGACGTCAAACATCAACATGTAACCAGAAGTTTTTCGGATTTACTAAGAATCCGTGATTCTTTCTATGAATGCATACTGTTTACAAAGTCGATAAAACTTTTGTGTATTAGTAACTGTATTAACTATCAATTCATCCGTTTCTTATTGTGTAAATTGCAGACCCCAGATGTGAGGATTACACCGCTAACGATTTCAATAATTTGCGATATCAGATTGTGTTGAGTACATTATTTCTGTAAGTCTCTTGCGTTCTGTAGAATATTCGACAGTTGGTGTCGAATAATGTTTTCTGGCCGCTAACAGGTAAGCTTCTCTGGCCGAGATGCGCTACACATCGACAAATCATTGCATATCACCTGGTGACAGGACATCCATCACCTGCGGCAAGTATTGATGACCTACTGGATTTCTGGCACAAAGCTGACGATTTACGCCTGCCATCATCCTTCTATTGCGAAATGTGGGTCTGTGTACAATATACGTCGAACAGCTTGTCGTCCGACGCCTGCTGCTGTATACCCTCTACTACTCGCACCCTTACTACGGAAGTTATTCCCTGCTGTCTTAACAGCTCTCCTGTCACATTGTCCAGTCTTCTTGTCAATGTTTTCCTTAGATTTCTTTCTTCACCAATTCTGCGGGGAATCTCATCATTCCTTATCTTATCAGTCCACCTAATTTTCATCTGTAGCACAGAATATCAAATGCTTCGTTTTCCCTCTGTTTCGACTTTCCCACGGACAATATTTCACTATCATGCCTCAAATTTCGGTCTCTGTTTGATACTAGTAGACTTCTATTTGCCAGGAATGCCTTTTCTGCCAGTGTCAGCCTACTTTTTAAGTCCTCCTCGCCCTGTCCATCATGTGCTATTTTGCTGCTTACAAGGGAACCTCCCCATTGCACCCCCCTCAGATTTAGTTATAAGTTGGCACAGTGGATAGGCCTTGAAAAACTGAACACAGATAAATCGAGAAAACAGGAAGAAGTTGTGTGGAACAGTGAAAAAAATGAGTAAAATATACAAACTGAGTAGTCCATGCCCAAGATAAGCAACATCAAGGAGAACGTGAGCTCAGGAGCGCTGTGGTCCCGTGGTTACCGTGAGTAGCCACAGAAGGAGAGGTCCTTGGTTCAAGTATTCCCTCGACTGAAAATTTTACTTTCTTTATTTTCGCAAAGTTATGATCTGTCCGTTCGTTCATTGACGTCTCTGTTCACTGCAATAAGTTTAGTGTTTGTGTTTTGCGACCGCACCGCAAAACCGTGCGATTAGTAGACGAAAGGACGTGCCTCTCCAATGGGAACCGAAAACATTTGACCGTAAGGTCATAGGTCAACCGATTTCTCCACGGGAAAACATGTTTGATATATTCTATACGATACTGGTGACGGCATGTGCGTCACATGACAGGAATATCTTGTCGACCCACCTAAGTTGTACACTTGGCGAATGGGTAAAAAGATTCTTCTACCTTGCCCGATTTAGGTTTTCTTGTGGATGTGATAATCACTCCCAAAAAGTGATGAAAACATAAGATTTTGTCACATAAACTGAAAATAAAAAATTAAACTTTTCACTCGAGGGATGACTTGAACCTCGAACCTCTCGTACCGTGCTACTCTTGCTAACCACGGGACCACGGCGCTCCTTGACTCCCACTGTCCTTAATGTTGCGTATCATCGCATGGACTACTCAGTTAGTATATTTTACTATTTTTTTCATAGTTCCACACAACTTCTTCCTGTTTTCTCGATTGATCTGTGTTCAGTTTTTCAAGGCCTATCCACTGTGCCAACTTATAACTAAATGTGAGGGGAGTGCAATGGGGAGGTTCCCTTGTTAGATGCAGAATTCATTAATTCGTCAAATTTTTGTTCACCAATTCTGATGTTAAATTTCTCGCTGTTCCCATTTCTACTACTACTCATTACCTTCGTCTTTCTTCGACTTATCTCAGTCCATGTTCTGTACTCATTAGACCGTTCATTCAGTTCAACAGATCTTAAGATCCCTTTTCATTTTCATTCGAGATGGCAATATCATTAGTGAATCTTATCATTTATATCAGGATATAAAATGTAGACTGGTAATGGCAAAGAAAGCGTTTCTGAAGAAGAGAAATTTATTAACATCGAGTATAGATTTAAGTGTCAGGAAATCGTTTCTGAAAGTATTTGTATGGAGTGTAGCCGTGTATGGAAGTGAAATATGGACGATAAATAGCTTGGACAAGAAGAGAGTAGAAGCTTTTGAAATGTGGTGCTATAGAAGAATGCTGAAGATTAGATGGGTAGATAACATAACTAATGGGGAGGTATTGAATGGAATTGGGGAGAAGAGAAATTTATGGCACAACTTGACTAGAAGAAGGGATCGGTTGGTAGGACATGTTCTGAGGCATCAAGGGATCACCAATTTAGTATTGGAGGGCAGCGTGGAGGGTAAAAATCGTAGAGGGAGACCAAGAGTTGAATACACTAAGCAGATACAGAAGGATGTAGGTTGCAGTACTTACTGGGAGATGAAGAAGCTTGCACAGGATACAGTAGCATGGAGAGCTGCATCAAACCAGTCTCAGGACTGAAGGCCACAAAAACAACAACAACAACAACAACATTGATATCCTTTAATTTATGCCCATTCTTGCCAGCCGGTGTGGCCGTGCGGTCTAGGCGCTTCAGTTTGGAAACGCGTGACCGCTTCGGTCGCAGGTTCGAATCCTGCCTCGGGCATGGATGTGTGTGATGTCCTTAGGTTACTCAGGTTTAAGTCGTTCTACTAGGGGACTAATGACCACAGATGTTAAGTCCCATAGTGCTCAGAGCCATTTGAACCATTTTGAACGCCCATTCTTGACCCTTTCTTTCATCTCCGTCATTGCTTCTTCGATGTGTAGATCGAGCAGTAGGGGCGACAGACTACATCCATATTTTATACCCCTCTTAATCCGAACACTTCGTTCTTGGTCATCAAGTCTTAATATTCCCTTTTGGCTCTTGTACGTATTGTGTATTACCGATCTTTCCCTACAGGTTACCTTATCTTTCTCAGATTTTCGAAAACCTTGCTCCATTTCACATTTTCGAACAGCTTTTCCAGGTCGACAAATCCTATAACATGTCTTATTTTTCTTCATTCTTGCTTCCATTATCAATCGCAACATCAGAACTGCCTATCTGGTGCCTTACCTTTTCTAAAGGCAAACTGTTCGTCATATAACAGATCCTCAATTTTCTTTTCATTCTTTTGTATATTCGTCTTGCGGCAACTTGCATCAATGAGTTGTTAAGCTGGTTGTATGATATTTCTGTCACTTGTAGGCTCTTGCTATCTTCGGGACTGTGTCGATGACGTTTATCCAAAAGTCTGATGTTAAATCCTCAGTTTCATACATTCTACACACCAACGTGAAAAGTCGTTTTGTTCCCACTTCCCCAATGATTTTTTTTTTTAAATTCCTGTGGAATGTTACCCATTTCTTCTGCCTTGTATGATATTAAGTTGTTCAAAGCTCTTTTTAATTCTTATTCCAATACTGGATCCCCTATTTCTTCCCTGTATATTCTTTATTCTTCTTCTATTACATCACGCAAGGCTTTCAGCGTACTCTTTCAACCTATCCGCTCTCTCCTCTGTATTTAACTGTGGAATTTCCATTGCAATCTTAATGTTATCACACATGCTTTTAATTTCACTGAAGTCAGCTTTGAAGTTTCTATATGTTGTGTCAGTCCTTTCGACAAACATTTCTTCTTCGATTTTTCACATTTTTATATAGCCATTTCGCCTTAACTTCCCTACACTTTCTATTTATTTCGTTCCTGAGTGACTTATATTTTTGTATTCCTGAATATTCCTGTACATTTTTGTATTTCCTTCCTTGTCGACCACTTAAGTATTTCTTCTGTTATACATAGTTTTTGTTTCATACTTACTTTCCTCCAACCTAGGATATTCCTTCCGGCTACTGTGATTTCCGTTTTTAGAGATATCCATTCCTCTTCAACTAAAATGTCTACTGAGCTGTTCATAATCGCAACATCTATAGCCTCAGAAAACTTCAAGCATACGCCTTGAATAATTACTTCTTCCGTATCCCACTCCTTTGCGCACAGATTTTTCCTGTGTAGCAGCTTAAACTTCAGCCAACTCCTCATCATTACTAAATTTTGATCTGAGTCAATATCTGCTCTTGGTTACGCCTTACAATCCAATCGAAATCTCTGACTTACCATTTTGTATTCTAACTGGTATCTTCGTGTATCTCCCTGCCTTTTTAAAAGTATACCTCTTCCTCTTGTGATTCTTGAAAAGACTGTTCGCTATTATTAGCCGAAATGTACTGTAGAACACAATTAGTCTTTCTCCTCCCTCTTTCCAACTGTCATGACCACATTCTCCCGTAAATCCTTCTTTTACTCCTTTCCCTACAACCACATTCCAATCTCCCATGACTTACATTTTCATCTGACCTAACGTACTGAATTACCCGTTCAGTATCCTCATATACCTTCTCTGTCTTTTCATCCTCTGCTTGCAACATCGGTATGTATACCCGAAATATTGTTGTCGGTGTTGGTTTTCTGTCGAATCTGATGAGAAAAACTGTATCACTGAACTGTTCACAGTAGCTCACTCTCTGCCCTGTCAAGCTACTCATAACGAATCCTACTATCGTTATGCTATTTTCTGCTCCTGTTCATATTACCCTATACTCTTCTGACGAGGGATCCTTGCCTTCTTTCGGTTTCACTACACTGACCCAGACTGTATCTAGATTGATGCTCCGTATTTCCCTTTTCAGATTTCCTAGTTTCCGTACTACGCTCGAAGTTATGACATTCCACTCCCCGACTCGTAGAAACTACTCTTTCATTGGTTAATTAGTCTTTACCTCATGGTCGACTCCCCCTTGGTAATCTCCTCGCGGTGTTCCGAATGGGTAACTAATACGGAAATTTTTGCCAATGGAGAGATGACCATGACACTTTTATTTATTTATAGGCCACATGTCCTCTGGATACACGTTCGTTGTCACTAATGGAGTGGTTTCCATTGCCTTCTGTATCCTCAAACTGTTGATCATTGCTGATTCTTCCGCATTTTAGGGGCATTTTTCCAACCCAACAGCAAGAGAGCGCGCTAAACCTCTGCCAGCTCTTCCTCCCTTTTTGACAACGCCGTTGGCAGAACGAGTGTGACATCTTATGCCAGAACTTTTCAGCCGCCATTGCTGATGAATTTTATTCCAAATTCGAGCAGTGTTGAGTTACAGTTTATAGGAAAATTAAAGATGCCTTTGGATGTAGAGATGCAACTGTATGACTACCAAGAATCAGATGGAAAACCAATACTAAGCAAAGAAGTGAAAGCTGAAAGTCAGAATGAGAATGTAGTGGGACTATACCAGGTAAACCATTTTGAAGGCACTATTATATTAAGGGAAAAAAACGTAGATGAAAATAAGGAGATATGATACTGCGAGAAGAATTTGACAGAGAAATGAAAGACATAAGACGAAAGAAGGCATTAGGAGTAGACGATATTTCGTCACAGATACTGATACGCCTGGGAGAGCCAGCTAAGACCAAACTATTGCATCTAATGTGCAAGGTGTATGATAGGAAGAGTGCAGTACTTTCAGTTCCAAAGAAGGCAGACTCAAACATCAGTTTAATAAGCTATGGTAGGAAAATACAGTACGAATTATTTACACAAGCATTGAAAAACTGCTAGAAGTCGACCTCGGGGAAGACCAGAGATTCAGAAGAGATGTAAGAGCACGAGAGGCAATGCAAACCCTACGACTTTTATTGGAATGCAGGGTAAGGAAAGGCAGACCTACGTATATAGCATTTGTAGACTTAGAGAAAACTTTTGACAGTGATGACTGGAATACAGTGTTTCAATTTATGATGGTATCAAGGATAAAATACTTTTAGCGAAAGGCTATTTACAATTGGTACGAAAACAAGACAGCAATTATAACTGTCGCGCTGCATGAAAGGGAATCAATGGCTGAAAAAGAAGGGGGATAGGGTTATAACCTCTCCCCGATGTTATTCCACCTTTACACCTAGCAAACGGTGCAGGAAACCAAAGAAAAATATCGTGAAGGAATTAAAGTCAGAGAGAAGAAATAAAAACTTCGAAGGTTTGTGATGACATTGTAATTCTTTCAGAAACAGCAAAGGGACTTCGAAGAGCAGATGAACGTAATGGACAGAGCCTTGAAAGAATGATATAATATGAACATCAACAAAAGCCAGACAAGTGTAATGCAATGAAGTCGAATTAAAGCAGATGATGCCAATGAATTAGATTAGGAAACGGTACACCAAAAGTAGTATACGAGTTTTGCTATTTGTGCAGTAAAATAACTGATGGCGGCAGAACTAGAGTGGACATAAAATGTAGATTGTAAATGAAAATAAAAGCGTTTCTGAAGAGTGGAAATATAGATTTAATAGTTATAAAGTCTTTTCTGATGTTATTTGCCTGGAGAGAAACCTTATATGAAATTGAAACTTGGACTATACGGTGCAAAAAT
Organism: Schistocerca serialis cubense; assembly: GCF_023864345.2. NCBI lineage: Eukaryota > Metazoa > Arthropoda > Insecta > Orthoptera > Acrididae > Schistocerca > Schistocerca serialis. The sequence goes on along the minus strand of NC_064641.1, from coordinate 442,946,927 downwards.
GTTCAAATGTGTTTGAAATCGTATGGAAATTTAACTGCTAAGGTCATCAGTCCCTACGCTTACACACTACTTAACCTAAATTATCCTAAGGACAAACACACACACCCATGAACGAGGGAGGACTTGAACCTCCGCCGGGATCAGCCGCACAGTTCAGGACTGCAGCGCCTCAGACCGCTCGGCTAATCCCGCACGGTGACACGGTGCAAACAAGAAGAAAATAGAAGACCTTGAAAAGTGGTGTTAGAGAAGAATACTGAAAATTAAATGGGTCGACCATGTAACAAATAAGAAGGCATCGAATAGAATCAGGGAAAAAAGGAGTTTGTGGCATAACTTGACGAAAAGAAGTGATCGGTTGATGGGACGCACTTGGCAACATCAAGGCATACCAATTTAGTTCAAAAATGGTTCAAATGGCTCTGAGCACTATGGGACTCAACATCTGAGGTCATTAGTCCCCTAGAACGTAGAACTACTTAAACCTAACTAATCTAAGGACATAACACACATCCATGCCCGAGGCAGGATTCGAACCTGTGACCGTAGCGGTCGCGCAGTACCAGACACCAATTTAGTATTGGAGGAAAGTGAGTAGGGAGGACGGGGAGTTTGTAAAGGAAGACAAAGAGGTGAATAAAGTAAGCGGGTTCAAATGAATGTAGGTTGCAGTACTAATTTAATGATTTAGAGCTTTCTATAGGATAAAGTAGCTAGGAGAACTGCACCGAACCAGTCTTCGGAAGGAAGAACACAACAGCAACTGGAAGCGTCCTAAAATAACGAGTAATCATCAGTAATTCGTCGAAAGAGGTTAGTGAAAATCTGTTCATGGGCAATTTTTTTTTTTTTTTTTTTTTTTTTTTATCTCAAGATTATTCCAATATACATGAGCTTCAATCTTCCTTTCCGACAAGTAGTTTTACTTGGTCATTCCACTTTAAGATACTCTTAACGCCAACACCTTCCACGTTTGCTGTTGTTTCCAGTGTCAAATCTTCAATCGTTGGAGCGATCAGAACTGTGTTTTGGTGCGTTATTGTGTGCAATCCGTAACTTTAGTTTACTGGCAAACGTCCGTTTTCTGCTGCTCATTCTGAATTAGGCTACAATTTTATGACTCTGCGACACCCCAATACACGGAAGTGTTAACTGCGAACTGTCTTACGGAGCTTCCCTCTCATTCATCAAGTAACATACATCTAAAGTGAGAAACGAAGGCTATGAAACGGGAAGAGCGGAACAACCTTTACATTTGACGGTATCTCCACTTTTAGAACAACGTACTAATTTCAGTCCATCCACGCCAATTGCAAAGCTGGTCCCATTTCCTGTAAGTTGGTATTTTGTTCACTATGTTACAGCGTGAACATGAGAAATGATGGCTCTGAAACAGTAAGCACGGGGCAACATTTACATTGGACGATATTTCAACTTACTAATTGCTATCTGCCAAAACCAATTACAAAGCTGATGAAATTTTCCTTAAGATGGTATTTTGTTCACTGTCTCACAGTGTGAACTTCATCGAACGCGTTCCAGGAGTTTAAACTTCTGTATGCTATCAACTGAACTTTTTTTAAATTCTTATTCTAATACTGGATCCCGTGTCTCTTCTCCGTCGACTCCTAGTTCTTCTCCTATTACGTCATCAGACAAATCGTCCCCCTCGTAGAGGCTTTCAGTCTACTCTTTCAATCTAGCCACTCTCTTCTCTGCATTTAACTGAGAAATTCCCATTGTACTCTTAACTTTACCACCCTTGCTTTTAATTTCACCGCAGGTTGTTTTGACTTTTCTATATGCTGCACAGTTCTTTCGGCAATCATATCTTCATCGAGTTCTTCACAATTCTCATGTAGCCGTTTTGCCTTAAGGGATTGCGAACAGAACGAGCAACGGATTACAAGATTCTGTTTCGGAAATTAGTTTCGATTCCCACATAGGACTTTTAGGTCCCTAAAATCTCACAAAACGCATTCCAAAAGCTTACATCAGACGGATATCGTCAGTGCAGCCCACCAGTAATAGACAACTGAGAACTATTCTTGAAAACTTGAATTACGGGCGCCTTTTCCGACAACCTGGAATGATTAGTTGTACCGACGATCTAAGGTAAAACATCTGCTACAAGAGGAACACGTTCCTTTGTATAATACTCGTATCACCGTATATGAATTCCATCACCTGTGGTCTCAACATTATTTGAATAATTTTAAATAATGATCTACATTCATACAACTTAGTTCAATAACTGTCATTTCGTCACTAGGCTACTGAAAAGAGAAACCATATTACGACGTTACACAGTGAAACAGCCTGTGGTGTAGAATTAAGTATTTTGATCTTTTAAGACTTATTGTCCAGTTTCATGCCAGTCTCATCATTTTGTTGATGATTTTTACACGTAAATGTCTATACGCAAAACAGAAACCTCTTCAAAATATTCACCAGACCGGTAGCATTTTAATTCAAGTTCATTGAATAGGTCCGGTATTGCTGTCCTCACTCTCAACCAGGAACATAATCGAAGAAAATGAGAGGTATTGTATTAGAACTGTTACCAGTAGGTTCGATGAATGCATATCACGGAAATTTTCCTTGATCTCAAATGAGAAGAGTTATTTTCGGGAAATTATGCTGACAGAGTTTAGAGTACCGTACCGGCGTTTGGAAACAGACTGCAGAACGACTGTACTGCCACCTAAGATAGTAGTTTTTTCCTGACTTCATTTGCGAATGGAATTGGAAAGGGAATGATTAGCAGCGGTACAAGATACCATCGTTATTCACCGACTGACAGTTTGCGGAGTGTGTGAGTAGATGTAGATGTAGATGTACATATTCAGTAGGACATAAGCTTGCACTTTCTGCAAACGGTAATTGCTATTCTTGTGTTGTTGCCAACACAGTACAGTGCTTGAAACTGATCGGGTGCTGACAGAAAGTGGCTCATCTACTCGAAGAAGCAGTGCTTCATCCAAGCTTAAAGTCCCTACAGCCATCCTTCTTGGACACTGCATTGCGGCACCACTTGGCCTGCTTCCCTTAATAATTGTAAAAATTTTGGAAATATGGTATATGTGCATGTCTTCTACCTTGGTAACCCTACTTGTAGAACAAGTCAGCTTCCTTACAGTTTCATGTTGCTCGTTCGTGCAACAAAAATAAGTCTGTTGATTCAATTCAGTTTTTCCATATAGCCTTCGGCCTACCACAACTGCACGGCAGCGTGTATATCACGCCATCTGCAGTGCTTTATGTTCTTCTTCTATCCCTCACTAGGGACACCTACATGTTAACTGGGGTTTCTTATCCCACATTGTTTCGAGCTATGTACATAATAAGTCAGAGCACTACACCGTTCATACAACATTTAAAATGCTCCCTTCATCCATTTTCATAGATATCGAACGACAGCTTTTACTTTGCAACCTTATACCCAGTCATTTCCAGACCACGTTTCGTCATCCCGCATCAGTAATTTTGCCTTTCTTCAATATTTAACACATTTACATTACTGTAAGTTTCTCATGTCTTCTAGCGCTTTTACGGCGCCACGTAAGCAGCATAAAGCAGAGTGCAAATGTGTATGTGTTATATTTCGGGGACCTCCTCCCAAACCCATGGTCGATCCCGACTAAATTTGGCACAGAAATAACAGGCATCCTGAATATCAGCTCTGTGAGGTTTACGAGGTGAGAAAAGTAGTGATACTGGCAACACTACGAATGATCTGGCAACACTGTGTTGCTCTACTTGTGTAGACCGGTGTGCTCATCCCTTCCAGACGCTCAGTCCGAATTTCAGTTCCTTATAGCTACCACGTGACTGTTGAGAGCGCAGTTAGTGAAGTTGTGCTTTTGTTGTGTGGAATGAAAACGGAACAGCAGAATTAAGAACAAGGTTATAACGTCAAGTTTTGTGTTAAGCTTGTGGAATCCGTGAGTGTGGCATACGAAAAGTTGAAAAAGGCCTGTGGGGGGATATTTCTGATCAAGACCACTAAAGGTTCAGTCGTGCGATCACAGGTGATGAATCCTAGATTTTGTAGTACGATCCAGAGACAATGTGACAAATGAGGAGTGGAACACTGAGACACGTCCTTGACAGAAAAAAAGGAGCTCATACGAGCAAATCAAAGATCAAAGCAATGTTGATTTGCTTTTGTGGCAGTAGGATTTTTTGCTGCCGGCCGGAGTGGCCGAGCGGTTCTAGGCGTTTCAGTCCGGAACCGAGCGATCGCTACGGTCGCAGGTTCGAATCCGGTCTCGGACATGGATGTGTGGGACGTCCTTAGGTTAGTTGGGTTTAAGTAGTTCTAAGTTATAGGGGACTGATGACCTCCGCTGTTAAGTCCCATAGTGTTCAGAGCCATTTGTTCATACATGAGAACTGTCAACCAAAAGTTTACATTCGGGAAAAGGGTGAATCGAGGGAGACCCGAGGCTGCAGGCATCGTGACAATAACCGTCACATGGTCATTTCCATCACAGTATTTTTCACAAGGTATTCCATTTGTTACACAGTCCCCCATTCACCTGATCTGAGTCCTTGTAAATTTTTTCTGTCCCAAAATTGAGAAATGTCTTAAAGGTACGTCATGATGGAGCTCTGGAGGACATGCAAAAGAATGTGTCTGACAAGTTAAAGGTCGAACCAGTTAAAGCCTTTCAGCGCTGCTCCCAAGACTGGGAACAACGACTCTGTCGGTGTACAGCTGCCGAAGGAAACTGCTTTGAAGGGGACAGTACTGTTGTTTCATAAACATAAAAAGTTTTCTAAATAAAAATGTCATTTCTCTCACCCACCTTGTATAACCCCATAGCTCCAACAGGAGTGGAGATAAGCCAGAAACGTGTTTTTTCCGCCTCTGCCAAACAAGTTGCCTTGCATGACAGGTATGTTGTGTGGTAACAGTATTGACCTGCCAAATCAACTTTTCTTACACGGCGGCCTAAATTTCAGCAGCAAGAAAAGGTTTAGCAGACCCTGACATTTATGCTGCCCTGCATAACAAGGATTATGTGGGAGTAGCATCGGCTTGGTTTATTTAACTGTATCCCAGGGACTACATGTGTTGATGAGCATCACTGGGGACAGGATGGGATGTTACGACGTCAAGTGAAGCCCTGGCACGCCAGGGCAGAGAAGGCTGTGACGTCAGACAAATGCACACTGACCGACTCCGCTCTGCGACGACAGCGCGGCAGCAGCTGCCTGTATGCGAGGAGGACATAAGCCCCGAGCCCGAATGGTCGAGGTCCAGTCGAAGAGAAGCTCCAAGACTAGTGATCTGAATAGAAGTGTCAACTCTATTACTTTGCTTATATTAGGATTGTTTGTCCTGAGGAACCTTGCTTATATTGCTTGTCGCCCTTTGCTTGCGACACATCTGTGTAACACAATGTTAATTATCGCTCATTTTGTAATAAAACTCATTAATTCGATTTGCTTCAAATGTTGCTTAACGATGCGAGAAAGCAGGTTTGGGTAGACAACCCCCAACTGATGACAAAGTAGGATTTTGCATGTGATGTGAGGATGGAGGGGGAGTTCGACAGTTTATTATACTTTTACCAGTAAGAGAGGACCAACTAAGCGGCGTATCTGATGATTGGAAAAGTTTTTTTTTTTTTTTTTTTTTTTTTTTTTTTTTTTTTTTTTTTTTTTTTTTTTTTGTGATATGTTACAATACAGCATCACCGGTCTATTGCGGTCTAACTGTGTTGGTGAGGCAGTAAATTTCCGCAGGGCAGTGACTGCGTCACTGCAATTCACTTTGGAGATGTGGCGGTGGGACTTGTAGTCCCGTACCACCCTCTGACGGTGACAGTACTACATGAGTCAGGCAGAAAAATTTAGCCTAACATGGGCAGGTATGATTGGAAAGTATTGGACGTAGAACGGGGGCTAGTCCCGTCAAAGGATGCGTCCATGGTGGGCGTGCCAGACCTATCGTTAGCCATGGTCGGAATCCGTTTCCTCTAGGATGGTTAGGAGAACCGGATGTCGATACCAGCGGCGTGGAAGTGTGGTCCCAACGTGGCGTAACCCATGGACAGTGTCCCGCAAGGCATCTACTTTCTCATAGAGCCGCCGCGCGTTGTTGCGTATGGTCGTCTTTAGGGGGACGATATCCGCTTCCTCGTGGAGAGTGACAATTCTCGTGAGTGGTGGGGCGTGCAGGCTCCACCTGAGTACCTTGTTCTGCAGGCGCTGCAATGTCCGCATCCTGGTGACACTAATCGTGGCCCATGCAGCAGATCCATACGTGAGGGCAGGCAGGATAACTGTTCGGTAAATGCGGAGCTTGGTATGCAGGTTAAGTTCCCTACTGCGAAAGAGCGGGTACAAAGCCCTGGTTAGCTTTTGCCCCTTGTTGGTGACATACTCCGCATGACAGTGGAAGAGCAACTTGTGGTCCATCTGGACCCCGAGATAGGTGGTTGTCGGGGACCAGGGCACCTGCACACCTGCAATCGAGATATTGCGGCGGAGGACTGGGCACCGTTTCGTGAAGTAAACTGCCGTCGTTTTGGCGGCATTGAGAGCTATTTTGTTTGTCCGGCACCAGGTGATAGTGGCATCCACCTGTCGCTGGAGGCGGGTGACGACGGCGTAAGTAATGCGGTCAGTGGTGTATAGCGCTGTGTCGTCAGCGTATTGTGCAAGGTGGCACTCGGGGATGACCGGCATATCATTGACATAGATATTAAATGGGATGGGAGATAGCACCGATCCTTGCGGAGTGCCTGCCGACAACTGGCGAATGCCAGAACGCATTCCCCGTTGAGCCACTAGGAAAGTCCTACCACGGAGGAAGTCATCCACGATGTTGACATAAATATCCGGTATAGGGGTCTGTGTCAGCATCTTGTGTACGAGGTTGTCTTGCCAGATCTTATCGTAGGCGTTTTGCAAGTCCAGAAAAACGGCAGCTGTCGACTTGGCAGTGTTGAAGCCTTTGCTGATGTGTTCAGTGATCCGTAGGACCTGAAGTTCAGCAGAGAGGTGCGAAGTGAATCCAAACTGTTCAGGACGGATTGTCGCAGCTGCTGCAAGAGGTTGGGAAAGTCGTTGAAGGATCACAGATTCAAGGACCTTCGCCTTAGTGTTTAGGAGGCTGATGGGCCTGTTGTTGGTGGGGACTGTAGGGTCTTTGAACCTCTTGGGGATCGCAATCAGCTTGGCTTGTTTCCACTGAGGGGGGAAAAGGCCAGATGTGAGACAACAGTTTAAAATCTTGGTGAACAAGTTGAGTGGTGTGCGGGGAAGGTGGCAAAGATGTTCATTTAAAACTCCGTCTAATCCAGGGGACGATCGGCCACGTTTCCGTAGAAGGATGCGCTGAATTTCTGCCATAGACGTAAGAAGGAGAGCAGACTGGGGTGGGCGGTTGCGGAAAGCAGCAACAGCTGTCAGGACTTCATGTTCTTCCTGTAGTTCGTTCGGAGAAAGGTCCTGGACCAGAGGGCGGTTTTGGGCCTCGAACGCATCTGCCAGCGTTTCGACAATTTGCAGGGTATCATATGACAAGCCCGCTGCTGTGCGAATAGGATGGGCAGTCGCTGGCTTAGAACGCTGCAGGGTGCGAATGACAGCCCAGTCAGATTTTTGGTGGAGTAGGAAAGTGGACATCTTGTCCTCCCACTGTTCAGACCTCCATTCGGCGAGCCGGTGGCTGAATTCGCGTTGGAGGCGTCTCATTTGGCGTTTGTCCTGGGGGTCACGAAACTGCTTTCACCTCCGGCGGTAGCGGTTCTTTTGCACCTTCAGCTCCCGTAACAGAGGGGGCAAGTCGTCCAGGGGTGTTAAATTTCGAGGTGCAGTGGAGGTGGAGAGTTTCACTGCTTTCTGTATTTTGGTGGTAAGGTAATCCGCAGCACGGACTATATGGCCGGTGTTGTCAAATCGAGGTCGTGTCGAGTGGTGTTATTAAGAACCCTGGTAAACTTGTCCCAGTTGGTGAGGATCGCAGTGGAACGAGCGTCAAATGAAAGGGCAGCATTGGTGAGGTGCAAGAGTACTGGCGCATGGTCAGAGGCCAGTTCGTGGATAACTTCCAGCGAAAACTGAGCAGTGATGTTTTTGAAGATGGCCACATCCAGAACGTCTGGCTGGCAGTTAGTACGGACTGGGATATGGGTAGGTTCGCGTGGGCCATAGACTAATAGTGCTAAAGTATCCTCCAGGTCAAGGAGGAGCCGGCCTTTGGGGTTAGACACGCGAGAATTCCAAGTTGGGTGCTTGGCATTGAGATCTGCCCCAATGATAAGCCTGTCAAAGGATGACAATGTGCGGAGGTCTGCTTCCAGCAGTGGCTTGTTTGGGCTCAAATACGCTGCTGCAAAGGTAATGGTACCAAGGCGTGTGGAGATGGTAACTGCTGTGGCCTCTATGTGTTCCATTGGCTGGAGAATCTCTTGGGTTTGGACAAGAGCTTTGTTGAGGAATACAGCTGTGCCTCCACCACGGCGATCGAGGCGGTCAGAGCGGTAACACACCATATTGCGAAGGCGGAAATCGTCTGCCGGTTTGAGGTGTGTTTCTGTGACCAGTAAAACATCCACACGATAGTCATGGAGGAAGGTGTTCAATTCTGTCTTCATACGTTTTATGCCATTGGCATTAAAAATGCAAGTGACAAGATCCCGAGGGGGCTGGTGGTGGTGTGGAGGTCCATTCACCATTACAACAATATTTGACTAAGCCCCTCCACTAGGGCGATGACCTTGGAGAGCCCGTCTTCCGACTGACGGATTTTTTGTGCAGTGTCACGAATAACAGCCCGGATGTGGGGTTTCGTGAAAAAGGAGATGACCTGGAGGATTTCACGCATGTCCGCCCGAAAGGACGCATCAGTCTCCACCACTGGGGCAGGGTCCCGGGTGGTCTGCTTGCCCCTACGGCGCGCAGGAGCAGGTGTAGTAGTAGGCAGAGTGGGGGTAGGGGCAGAGGGCTGAGACAGAGCCACAGATGGACTGGAGGGAGCTGCAGCTGGCTCCTGTAGTAGGTGAGCAGTGGGAGCCATCACGGAAGACAGACAATGAGGAGGAGACCGGGCTGCAGCAGCAAAGGATGTCGTGGGAGTCTGGGCAGGAAGGGGCACAAGAGCCACCGAACCATCTGGTGCCTGAGTGGCTGGTACCAGAGTGGCTGCTGAGGACAGTGCACCAGGCTGACCCCGCAAAACAGGGTAGTTGGTCATGTCCCGTAGCGGTGGGGGAGGTCGATTTGTTCTTGGTTTCTTTTTGGGTGGACGAGAAGACTTCAATGCCTTCTGGTAAACAGGGCACCCCCTCCAGGATGCCATGTGGTGGGGATCGTGCATCGTTCCCAAACATCTGGCACAGGTAGGTTTCTCCAAAGCAGGGAGTGTGCAGTTCTCCACTAAATGTGGGCCAGCACACTTAACACACCGCAACGGCAGGGAGCAGTAATTCCCAGTATGTCGTAAACGTTGGCATTTGCGACAGATGGCTGGCCCGTTGCGGCCCTCGTACGATTCAATCCGGACTTTCGTGTACAGAAGATACCGGATTTGGTAAATCCGCTCTATGTCCTCCCTCCGGGAAAGGGAGACGACGTGGGTAGGGCAGGGGATCAATGCCCTGGTCTCAGGATTCCTCTTGCTATACTGGTGGACCAAAGGATCTTCGAAATCGAGTCGAAGCAGTTCCTCCTCTGCCGTAACCTCTGGTGGCAAGTCCTTGATGACGATTTTGGTGCGGCGATTACCCGACGTCGGGTTGGTAAAGTAAGGCATCGCCTTTGATTTTACGAAATCGAGAGTGGTAAGATAGTCGTCCCTACTGTCAAGCAGGTATTTCACATGATCTTTTTGGTAAACAGCTCTCAATTGGCCGACAATGAGCCGCTGGACCTCAGTGTTCAGTTTCGTGTAATTAGTGACATTATATACCACAATGGGGGGTATCCTCTCTTTCTTCAGAGGGCTTGACGGGATCTCTTGAGAAGGAGGGTCGGGAGCATGAGTCATTTCCTCATCCACAGGACCATCCGGTGCGGCGTCCCCCGGCAGGGGGGTATCGGAACACGATCCGCTGCCACCACAGCCCGCGTGGGCGGAGGGGCGTCTGGAGCGACGGCCAGAGGACTTTCCGACTGGGTCAGGGTGTCCCGAAGACTCGCCACTGTGGCGGGAAGCGTAGAAGGAGGTGCAGGTACAGCCGGGTGGTGGTCAGACAGAGCCGATGTGTTCGCCGCCTCACTACGAGAAAGATCAATTACTAGGCGGTCAGGTGAATCGTCGGACGACGACGACGACGCGGATGAACGGACCCTGACACGCGACGGTGGACGATCTTCATGATGATCGGTTTCAGTGCCGGTTGTGTCCACCGGCGATTTGTGGCGGTTGGCGCGATTCAAGCGATCTTTCGCCCGTTGCGAGGTGGGCAGAGCATTATGCGCGACGGGAGGCCGGGACGAGCGGCGTTCCCGACGCGGTTCTCCCCGAAGGGCGGCACTGCAAGAGTCAGCCTGACATGGCCATTGGCCCGGCACGAGAGGACTGCGCACACCAAATATTCCCAGCTATCCTGGGGTCGTAACTACTAAGACACCAACGCCGAAATAGTAGATATACAAACTCTGTTAAGCGGTGCAGAAACTATAACGATACGACACGGTAACGCACTCGTACTAACACTTACAAGGATGCAACCTGAAGCACACGTGGGAAAGTAAGTTTTAAGGTGAATATATATCGCAACATGGCTTGTTTCACCTGCGCGAGCGAAATGTTTATGGCGGGCGAAGAAAATTAAGAAAATCGGAATGTGACGCGACTTTGTTACGAGACAGGATAACGAGAGGACGTGTAGGAAGTGTGTGCAGTGAAACAGTCATTGTTAGCTACCATATTGTACAATTTATGTTTTTTGAGAGTCACAGGCGATATGTAATGTTAACGTGGAGTTTACGAACGGTCAGAATACAGTCTGTTGCATTTCCAAGGTAATTGCACGTATTTAATTTTGATCAAAGGATTCTGTGATGAACTATTATGCAATACGAGCTTGTATTGCACTTCGAACATTTGGTGGTCGATGTTTGCTGTAGAACCTGCTTCAGTAACACGGTCCAAAGCAATGAGGAAGTTTTCTCTGCTAAAATGAACTCATTTCACTCGCAGACAATCATCGAATGACCAAATGCGAATGGCAGTGTTCCAATTCGAGAAGATCCTATAGAAGTTGAAAGTTTTCTTTCTCTTATATTTCAAGAATTTTGTAGGCAACCGTCGGAGTCAGCAGCTACTTCTGCTCCACGAGCGTAAAGTGTCTACGTGTACGAAATTACGTACACTGTGGGGAAGTCGAAGCCATATGGGATAGTATCCTCCACAGAGATACAAACAGAGACACTACACTCACCAGTCCAATAACAACGAGCTTAATATTGCCGGCTTGGAAAACATTAAATTCTTCTTTTGAGCAGAAAATATAATAACAGAGAGAGGAAGGAGCGAGATATGCATGAGGCAGATGGAACTTGTACAAGGATCAGGTGGAAAAGGAAGAAGGGCTTGTGGAAAATAATTTGATGCTAAATCACAGTAAGACTCAGTTTTTACAGTTTCTAACCCACAATTCAACAAGAACTGACATTTTAATCAGACAGAATGGGCATGTTATAAGCGAGACGGAACAGTTCAAGTTCCTAGGCGTACGGATAGATAGTAAGCTGTTGTGGAAAGCCCATGTTCAGGATCTTGTTCAGAAACTAAATGCCGCTTTATTTACCATTAGAACAGTATCTGAAATAAGTGACATTTCAACACGAAAAGTAGTATACTTCGCATATTTTCATACGCTTATGTCATATGGTATTATTTTTTGGGGTAATTCTTCTGATTCAAAAAGGGTATTTTTGGCTCAAAAACGGGCTGTTCGAGCTATGTATGGTGTAAGTTCGAAAACCTCTTGTCGACCCCTATTCAATAGTCTGGGAATTTTGACATTGCCCTCACAGTATGTATTTTCTTTAATGTCGTTTGTTGTTAGCTTATTCCCAAGAGTTAGCAGCTTTCACTCAGTTAATACTAGGCAGAAATCAAATCTGCATGTGGAATGCACTTCCTTGACTCTTGTGCAGAAAGGAGTGCAGTATTCTGCTGCATCCATTTTCAATATGCTACCACAAGAACTAAAAAATCTTAGCAGTACCCCAAACACTTTTAAGTCTAAACTGAAGAGTTTCCTCATGGCTCACTCCTTCTATTCTGTCGAGGAGCTCCTGGAAGAGCTAAAAAATTAAGCAAATTCCAGTGTTACATTCTTGATTTTCTTTATTTAAACTAACGACTTGTCGCCTGAATATGTTTCTTATATTTCATTTTACCTGTTTCTACAATCGTGTTATAATTTCATGTATTGACTCGTTCCATGACCATGGAGACTTCTCCTAAATGTGGTCCCACGGAACAATAAATAAATAAATAAATAAATAAATAAATTCTTCTTTTGAGCAGAAAATACACTCCTGGAAATGGAAAAAGGAACACATTGACACCGGTGTGTCAGACCCACCATACTTGCTCCGGACACTGCGAGAGGGCTGTACAAGCAATGATCACACGCACGGCACAGCGGACACACCAGGAACCGCGGTGTTGGTCGTCGAATGGCGCTAGCTGCGCAGCATTTGTGCACCGCCGCCGTCAGTGTCATCCAGTTTGCCGTGGCATACGGAGCTCCATCGCAGTCTTTAACACTGGTAGCATGCCGCGACAGCGTGGACGTGAACCGTATGTGCAGTTGACGGACTTTGAGCGAGGACGTATAGTGGGCATGCGGGAGGCCGGGTGGACGTACCGCCGAAATGCTCAACACGTGGGGCGTGAGGTCTCCACAGTACATCGATGTTGTCGCCAGTGGTCGGCGGAAGGTGCACGTGCCCGTCGACCTGGGACCGGACCGCAGCGACACACGGATGCACGCCAAGACCGTAGGATCCTACGCAGTGCCGTAGGGGACCGCAGCGCCACTTCCCAGCAAATTAGGGACACTGTTGCTCCTGGGGTATCGCCGAGGACCATTCGCAACCGTCTCCATGAAGCTGGGCTACGGTCCCGCACACCGTTAGGCCGTCTTCCGCTCACGCACCAACATCGTGCAGCCCGCCTCCAGTGGTGTCGCGACAGGCGTGAATGGAGGGACGAATGGAGACGTGTCGTCTTCAGCGATGAGAGTCGCTTCTGCCTTGGTGCCAATGATGGTGGTATGCATGTTTGGCGCCGTGCAGGTGAGCGCCACAATCAGGACTGCATACGACCGAGGCACACAGGGCCAACACCCGGCATCACGGTGTGGGGAGCGATCTCCTACACTGGCCGTACACCACTGGTGATCGTCGAGGGGACACTGAATAGTGCACGGTACATCCAAACCGTCATCGAACCCATCGTTCTACCATTCCTAGACCGGCAAGGGAACTTGCTGTTCCAACAGGACAATGCACGTCCGCATGTATCCCGTGCCACCCAACGTGCTCTAGAAGGTGTAAGTCAACTACCCTGGCCAGCAAGATCTCCGGATCTGTCCCCCATTGAGCATGTTTGGGACTGGATGAAGCGTCGTCTCACGTGGTCTGCACGTCCAGCACGAACGCTGGTCCAACTGAGGCGCCAGGTGGAAATGGCATGGCAAGCCGTTCCACAGGACTACATCCAGCATCTCTACGATCGTCTCCATGGGAGAATAGCAGCCTGCATTGCTGCGAAAGGTGGATATACACTGTACTAGTGCCGACATTGTGCATGCTCTGTTGCCTGTGTCTATGTGCCTGTGGTTCTGTCAGTGTGATCATGTGATTTATCTGACCCCAGGAATGTGTCAATAAAGTTTCCCCTTCCTGGGACAATGAATTCACGGTGTTCTTATTTCAATTTCCAGGAGTGTATAATAACAGAGAGAGGAAGGAGTGAGATATGCATGAGGCAGATGGAACTTGTACAGGGATCAGGTGGAAAAGGAAGAAGGGAAGTCAGAGATAGAAAGGAAGCAGGTGGATATGGTTATGGACAGGGGGAGGTCGTCAGAGAGAGAATGGGTGAAGAAATGGGCCGAGGCAAGGAGGAGATGAAGAGACGGAGTGGGGAAGGAGAAATAGGATGAGGTGGAGGAATAGTTGTGGTCAGAATACGTGTCGGACACAAGTGTGGGCGAAGCTGTTGGAAAAAAACTTGTATGTCAATAAAAGGTGTGTATCTGTATGAGTTGAGATATATCTGGCTAGAGGTGAGGGTTCACCCACTGCAGTAGTCAAACTGTTGACGATGTTGTCTTAGTCGTCTAACAAGTTTGTGAGGTACACGCTCTTAATTGAGTGTAGCAAATGCTCTGTTTTATAATCACTTACTATATTTTTGTTGGACCGACGGTATCACAGTCGACAAATGTCAGTTTTAGAGACAAGCAAAATTTTCAGTGATGTTGTGGCAGAAATTAAATGAAATATCCTTTACAAATATTATGCGCTGGATATTTTTAAAGTTATCTGGCGCTCTTCAATCTATTTTTACATTTCTAGACAGATTCTGTGAAGTGATGCGTTACTCTGGGTTCTGCACATTGGTCTGAAGGATTTTAGACACCACGACGACATTTTTATTCTTCAATTTGTACGGGAAAGAGGAAGGAATAGTCTTTAAGTACATATGTATACTACATCGAAAAACCGGCACGAACAATAGACGACGAGACACGTAACTGATTAGTCACGTTTAACGGACGCGGCAATTTGTTTTATTTTTCTTTAAGAAAAATCTACGTGTGTTGTCACTGACACTGTTCTGCTGTAATACCTTTCTGCTTTGTAACATTTCAATTTTTGCAGTGGCTTAACTTCAACAGCTATAAACTCCATTGATAAAATACTACGTTAATGGAGATAAGTGAACATACTATATGTCACTGTTACGGAATTTAGCTTCCTACTTTATGCTAAATTGCTTGTGATATTCGGAAGAGGACTAAACAAATTGTTACATTTCATCAAAGTGTAGGTACTTCCGAGTGTATTACATATTGGTAATTTCCCAGAGTCAAATCCGGTATGGATCTGTGCATAAACCAGCAAAAAGAAATTAAATTTTATATTAATAACTCTAGAGGAAGTCATAGATTGGGACATATCCTGCAAGTAATTGGGGACATGGGTTTGCAAATTCTACACTGAGAGAAAATGTTTGGTACAGGAGAGGAATTCGTGGGGGGCCTCATCAAACCAGTCAGAAGACTGGTGTTCAAAAATGAAATAAAATGAAATAAAAATGGTATTTATCTTTCCTTTAGTTATGTGTACTTCAACATTCTCACATTTTTCATCTAGCCATTCCTGTTTAGCTTTTTTCTCCTCATGTCAGTCTCATTTTATAGAATTTCGTATTCCCTTGTCTTGAGTCATTCGGTGAATTTTTATATTTTCGCATTTCATCCATTAAATTCAATATCGCTTATAATATCCAACGATTTCTACTAGGTACTGTATTTTACCTACAAAGGCATGCTGAAAGTAGTGCTTCAAAATTTTTTGTATGAGATCTGTTAAAGATTTTTCCATAAAACAAATGTCATTAAAATTCTGTGTGTTTATTCTTCATGTTTTCATAGTTGTTTTGGAACATAGTCATCCTGGTGACGAACTCGTTTCTCCCAACGAGAGATACGTTTGTCGACATCGTCACTGTAGAATTTCTGGTTTTTTTGGCGTAGCCACAGCCTCACATTTGCTTGCACCGCATCATCCCGACCAAAGTGAAGTCCTCTAAGGTGTTCTTGTAGTTTTCGATGGGGCCAAGTCAGGACTATATGGACAATGTATCCAATGAATCCAAGGCGTCGAATTGTTACAAATGCAGCGCTCGTGTGTGGTATGGTATTGTCATGCTGAAGGAGAGACTGCTCCATGTGTGGACGAACTCTTCGAATTCGAAACTCGACTACAACACAGTTTCTCACGCATCGACGTAGTTATGTTACACACCGCCATGCCACACGTTACAAGTCCGAACCCTCTAGCGTCAGAGAAATGCAAACATGAAGACATGAAGAATAACGTTTGTGCTGCGCGGGGTAGCCGAGCGGTCTTGGGCGCCTTGTCTCGGTTCGCGCGGCTCCCCCCGTCGGAGGTTCGAGTGCTCCCTCGGACGTGGGTGTGTGTGTTGTCCTTAGCGTAAGTTAGTTTAAGTTAGGTTCAGTAGTGCGTAAGCCTAGGGACCGATGACCTTAGCAGTTTGGTCCCATAGGAACTTACCACAATACAATACATTTTGTTTTATTTAAAAAGCCTTAAGAATTTTCACATAAAAAATTCGGAGGCATTACTTTTCAGTTTGACCTCGGATTTTATCTAGTGGCCTTCAATTTTTCATCCCGCAAAGCTACCTTTTATATTACTTTCCTCTGTTTGCTTCTACTATTACCTAATTCTCTCTTTGAAACAACCTACGGTTCCTTGAAATTATCCAGGTTCTATCTCCTTAATTTCCTACCTTCTTCCTGTTTCTCCATGATTAATCTGCAGTGCGCTTCTCCGATTGCATCTAGTTCCAAAATCCACCTTACCATTATATAAACAATCCCCTACCCTCATGAATCTCCTGTCCTCTTTCATGTTTACCTTCTTCTTTCGTGATTCTGAAACCAAATGCTATACTCTTTCCAAAATTCCGACGAAGATCCTCTCATTCCTCTCCCTCAAGTCCATATTTACATCCTACTTTTCCTTCTCTTCCTCTTCCTGCTGCCTAAAAAAATGGTTCAAATGGCTCTGACCACTATGGGACTTAACTTCTGTGGTCATCAGTCCCCTAGAACTTAGAACTACTTAAACCTAACCAACCTAAGGACATCACACACATCCATGCCCGAGGCAGGATTCGAACCTGCGACCGTAGAGGTCACGCGGTTCCAGACTGGAGTGCCTATAACCGCTCGGCCATACCGGCCGGCCCTGCTGCCTAAATCCAGTCCCCTCACAATTAAATTTTCCTCTCATGTAACGATCTGAATAATTAATTTCATCTCATCACACATTTTTAAATCTCTTCATCATTTGCGTAGGTGGTTTCAATATAAAATTTTACTATTGTGGGCTATCCTCAGTGAGATATTGCGTCCGTGCAGTTCTAAGTACCTTGCCACTTGGGATAAATAGTGCGATAAGAGATACCCGAAGGAGAGCAGTACGTTTCATAGAGTTTTCGCACAGTAAGAGTTAATAACTACAGTGGCAGACGCTGCTAGAGAGTTGTGAATCACGGAAAAGTTTACTGTTCAAGTTACTAGAAAGCACGTTCCAAGAAAATTCAAGCAATACATTACGCTCTACGACACATATTTCTTGAAATGGAAATAGCAATAAAGTTGCAAATATTGGAGGTGGAATCGAGGCTTAACGACCTTCGTTCTGCTCGCGAACGTTTCGAGATTGGGTCACCATAGGGGGTTTCCCAAACGGTACACAAAGAACTTTTCGCCGCATATGGTGGCGTAGGTCGTTTGCATTGTATATAGAAGTGCGCGTGTGTGTATATATGAAGACAAGTACCATGTCCATGCAAAAATGTACAGGGTGTTACAAAAAGGTACGGCCAAACTTTCAGAAAACATTCCTCACACACAAATAAAGAAAAGATGTTGTGTGGACATGTGTCCGGAAACGCTTAATTTCCATGTTAGAGCTCATTTTAGTTTCATCAGTATGTACTGTACTTCCTCGATTCACCGCCAGTTGGCCCAATTGAAGGAAGGTAATGTTGACTTCGGTGCTTGTGTTGACATACGACTCATTGATGCGTAGCATCAACAAGTTAGTATTCATCACGAACGTGGTTTTGCAGTCAGTGCAATGTTTAAAAATGCGGAGTTGGCAGATGCCCATTTGGTGTATGGATTAACACGGGGCAATAGCCGTGGCGCGGTACGTTTGTAATGAGACAGATTTCCAGAACGAAGGTGTCCCGACAGGAAGACGATCGAAGCAATTGATCGGTGTCTTAGGGAGCACGGAACATTCCAGCCTATGACTCGCGACTGGGGAAGACCTAGAACGACGAGGACACCTGCAATGGACGAGGCAATTCTTCGTGCAGTTTCTAACATTCTGCGTGGTGTCTGTTGTTATGTCGTGTCTCCCTATCACTTTCGCGCAACGACGCTCTGAGCGTGTTTTTTAGGGAATTGACTAGTTTGAACCTGGGACCTGTTGCTGGTAAGGAAACGCCAGACCACACATGACATGTAGAGTTCACAAGAGTTTAGTGAGACTAGCGATGATGTAACCAAATACTTAATGATTTCAGCGTCAGCTCCACTACACTCCCTGTAAAAGAATCTTAATACTAACTAAATTTAGTCGAAGGGGTTCAAGGCTTTCCTATTTTTAGTTAGCTGGTAAAATAACGTCGAAAAAGCAGTTAAGTTTACCATTGGAAATTTTATTCTACTCACAAAACATTGTTTATAAATTGCACTATTGATAAAAGGAAATGTTTTAATACAGGATGATAAAAACCAACTGTGTTCAACAAAAATGTGAACGAATATTCCCTGAATGGGTTTCCAAGTTCTACAATGGATCGAAGGATGACCTATGCCATATCACATCTATAATCTAGGTTTAAATTAAGTTTCACAAAAGAGAAAACTATCAAAATGGTTTACAGTGACCCTCAATTATCTTTAATTACTTATCTAACTTGTCGTAAATTACAGTGGCTGATGTGGCTTCTCAATAATTATGTAACAGAAAAATCATCGCGTTTCTGATTTTAACTTACGTAGCAAATGTGAATACCATGAGCTTTAATTGACGATCGACACTAGTATTACGCAAAACGGGGGTGTAACAGATGAGACTTCTGCAGTTCTGAGTGAAGCCTTATGCGCTCAAAAATAGGGCATCGCGTGCGTTCATTACCTTGTCGTTGGTTATGCAGCGTCAGGGGGCACCTGCAAAAATTCTGTCTATCCAATGAGAAACGTTATACTTGTCGTGGGCGTTGTTTTTAAAGTTTGCAACGTAACAGAGACGCGAAAAGTCTCACGCTAAAACTTGCAGCTGGTGTGGCCCTTTTAGTGTTATCGTAAGATCTATACAGTTCTTCTGGAGGGCTCTATCTTTTAACATGGGCTGGGGGTGGTCCTGGCGGTTACTTTTCATGGTGGGGCAATGTTTTTAACGTTTGCAACGTAACAGAGACACGAAAAAGTCTCACGCTAAAACTTGTGGCTGGTGTGGCCCTTTTAGTGTTATCGTAAGATCTGTACTGTTCTTCTGGAGGGCTCTAGCTTTTAACATGGGCTGGGGGGTGGTCCTGGCTGTTAGCTGGCCACGTGGGTGACCGTCCCTTATCGTAGGGCCTTCTACCTTAACACGGTTCTGCTCTCGGCTTCTGATCTCGTTTCTCCCCTCAGAACTGCGTCTGTCTCACGGTGGGAAGGTATTACATGCATTTAGTCATTCTTGTGTTAGTCTGTGGTATTCCATTTGCTCACTCGTTACTCGTATTACTTTGGTTAATTTAATGTCACGATTTATTCAGAGCTATGTGACATACTACTGGATTTGCTTATCATGTCAGGGTTTTCATGGAAGATGTTGGATTTGCCTGACACCTTACGACTCGCGACTGGGGAAGACGTAGAACGACGAGGACACCAGCAATGGACGTGGCAATTCTTCGTGCAGTTGACGATAACCCTACTGTTAACGTCAGAGAAGCTGTTGCTGTACAAGGTAACGTTGACCACGTCACTGTATGGAGAGTACTACGGGAGAACCAGTTGTTTCCGTACCAAGTACAGCGTGTGCAGGCACTATCAGCAGCTGATTTGTCTTCACGGGTACACTTCTGCGAATGGTTCATCCAACAATGTGTCAATCCTCTTTTCAGTACAAATGATCTCGTTACGGATGAGGCTTCATTCGAACGTGATCAAATTGTAAATTTTCACAATCAACATGTGTGGGCTGACGAGAATCCGCACTCAATTGTGCAATCACGTCATCAACACAGATTTTCTGTGAACGATAGGGCAGGAATTGTTGGTGATGTCTTGATTGGGCCCCATGTTCTTCCACCTACTCTCAATGGAGCACGTTATCATGATTTCATACGGGATACTCCGTCTGTGCTGCTAGAACATCTGCCTTTACAAGTACGACACAACATGTGGTTAATGCACGATGGAGCTCCTGCACATTTCAGTCGAAGTGTTCGTACGCTTCTCAACAACAGATTCGGTGACCGATGGATTGGTAGAGGCGGACCAATTCCATGGACTCCACGCTCTCCTGACGTCAACCCTCTTGACTTTCCTTTATGGGGGCATTTGAAAGCTCTTGTCTACGCAACCCAGGTACCAAATGTAAAGACTGTTCGTGCTCGTATTGTGGACGGCTGTGATACAATATGCCATTCTCCAGGGCTGCATCAGCGCAGCAGGGATTCTATGCGACGGAGGGTGGATGCATGTATCCTCGCTAACGGAGGACATTTTGAACATTTCCTGTAACAAAGTGTTTGAAGTCACGCTGGTACGTTCTGTTGCTGTGTGTATCCATTCCATGATTAATGTGATTTGAAGAGAAGTAATAAAATGAGCTCTAACATGGAAAGTAAGCGTTCCCGGACGCATGTCCACATAACATATTTTATTTCTCTGTGTGTGAGGAATGTTTCCTGAAAGTTTGGCCGTACCTTTTTGTAACACCCTGTAGATTTCATATGACCTTGTTGGCTGATATGTGCCATGGCGTGTATTCAGCCTCCTGTCGAAAACCTTGTTCTTTCGCAACGCACCCTTGTCTCTTTCTTTCGGATAAGTGACAGACGCCGGCCGGCGTGGCCGTGCGGTTATAGGCGCTACAGTCTGGAACCGCGTGACCGCTACGGTCGCAGGTTCGAATCCTGCCTCGGGCATGGATGTGTGTGATGTCCTTAGGTTAGTTAGGTTTAAGTAGTTCTAAGTTCTAGGGGACTGATGACCACAGTAGTTAAGTCCCATAGTGCTCAGAGCCCTATGAACCATTTGAAGTGGCAGACGTATCGTATTTGTAGATTTAGCTAAGGGGAGTGTTACGTTTGTGTTTGAAGATGAGTTTATGATGCAGATAACAATCCCAAACACTTGTACTCCGCTTGCAATTGTGGTATACGTATATCGTTTTTTATTATGAGTTGATAGTCACACCTGTGAAACTTCGTGACCTTGATACAGCCTTGAATGGCTTTCATTGCGTCTAACACCAGTCTCGCAAAGAACAATGAAATTTACATTTTAAGAACTGCTTTTACTTGAATTGAATTCTTTAATAATTACCAACTGCGTGTAAACCTGTTTAAATATTAGTTAGGCTGTCGTACTTATTCCGGGACGTTTAGTGAAAAGCTAGGTTGTTGTGATATCCGGAGGCTAAGTTTCACCCTTCACTCAACACCTTTAATTACTGTTTTGATTCCGTTTCCCACTAAAACACTATCAGTATTTATCACTGATTCAGGAGCCAATACCAAGTCAACTAAAGAACCTCCCTTCTGAAAGTAAGTAAACTGACACTGTTCATCAAATTTAGAAGTGTTAATGAATTGGTTTTTCAATAAAATAATTTATGCTTTTAATACCACAATAGAACTCACAAGATCTTTTACGACTTCTTTTTTAACAAACACTTTTGAAACTTTCCAAATAAAAATGTTCTCTCCAGAGTGAATTTACTTTAGTCTTAAGAAAATAAGCAAGTGGTTAATCATGTGGTGTTACAATGCTACCCATCAAACCTGCATGTCTACATTTTCTTACGTAATGAACCACACAAACTAGGCATCATATCCAGTAATATTTGCACTTAATTTTAAGAAAGCATTTAAGCAAAGTAAATATAAGATCCTTGAAGTAAGGAAGCCAGATAACGTGACTGGGGAATGGAGGACTCGGTTTTCTTGTCCGCATGACGGCTGAGCTGAATATTCCATTTATTTCAAAGTTTAATAGCAAGCTAGTCCGCCTGCATCTTCGGGACAAGTGCTTCCTGGTTCCCGGTCGTTGATGGTTGTCGACGGCACCCCAGCAGATGTAGAAGGCAATCAGCCACGAGAAGCAGTTTACACTGAAAGAGAGAACTGTGTAAATAACATGGCGTTTGTAACTGGCACACTCATTACGGCAAAGCTGCGTCTTTGGCAGGGGGTAAGATTTGAAGTATTAAATAACTGTATGAAGCAGGAAACCTTCATGAATTAAAACATTTCTTTGAGGTAACATAATTCAGAAACCCTTTAAAAATTAGCAAGTTACCTAAAACTGTAAAAGTAACCGCTTCAGAAACTTAATTTAAACTTTGATTGACAGTCTCTGTAATAGTAAGGTAAGAATTTTGCCGATCGGCACTCATTACCACATTCAAACAAACTCACCCAACACAAGACAACAAAAAGAGGTGGATCAACATGTGTCAACAGTGGACAGGAACTAGCGAATACTGGTCAACGTTAGGAGGAAGGTTGGTTTGTTTGCACACAGCAGTATCACTATGCCTCCAGTAATGAAATTTCTGACCACATCACACCAGCACCAGTAACTTCTCTACACTATGATGCAATTAATGCTTACTCTTAAGGGCCTCTTAGACCTTTTGGGTCAAATTGAAATAGTTGATAGTGGGTCCACAACCGATTATATTGACATAGAGAAACTAGGTCGGAAAAGCGTTTTTAGTTTGTTATGGACACACACCGTGTACATCACAAATCAACAACATAGCTCATATAATTGTTGAAAGTGACGACCACCATTCTCAATGCATGTATTGCAACAGGACTTACAGTTCTCCCCCACTCTACTAAAGATCGCTGATTTCCATTGTACAGGTAGCTCGAAATCTAGCTAGCAGGTCTTCATCCGTTTCTATGGGGATTTATTGCACCAACGTCTTGACCTTACCCAAGAGGAAAATGTCCAGAGCTTTGAGATCCGGTGATCGCACTGGACATGGGACGGGACCACCCGTTCGAAACCAACTACGAGGATACGTGTTGTTCAGATGCTCGCGGACATGAATATTGAAGTGGGCTGGTGTCGCGTTCCAGTGTTCCAGCGTACGACACAAATCCGGGAATCTTTGCGAGGGTGCTGCAGAACTGTATGCACCGTTGCATTACACGTATTGAGACTCGTCGCTTCGAACAATTACTATTAGCTGCGTTGTTACTTTGCAGTGTATGGTAAGCATGTCGAAACACAATAAATGTGCATTTCCGGCTATTGGTTCCCTGTCTCAAGGCATCGATTAGCCAGAACATTGTAACCACCGACCTACTATCGATATAGACCCGTCCAGGTGGTAGCAGCGCCTCCTGGCGATGAATGACTGCTGGTCAGAAACATGCATGGTGCGCGTAGTATCAGCGAGCGTCATGTCCGAGTGTAGAATGGCACAGGACCGCGGTCTATTTTAGGTTGACCGAGGGCAGATTGTGATGGCCCAGAGGACCGACACGAGCATTTAGGAAACTGCACGATTTGTACAGTCTTGGATGAGTGCTGTGGTGAGTGTCTTCAACACGTGGTGAAACCAAGGTGAAAGCACGTCCCGACGTCGTGAGGCTGAAGGGCCACCCATCATTACAGACGTCGGACGTCGTAGGCGGGGGTGGTAAAACAGGCCAGGCGGTGAACTGTGGCAGAACTACCATCAGACTTTGATGCTGGGCAGAGTACAAGTGTTTCCGAACACACAGTGCACCGAACGCTCCGCAGCCGACGGCCCTTGCATGTGGCAATGTCAGAACAACGTGAGCAGCTATGACTGAAATGGGCATGTGACTACCGGCACTGGAAGTTGGAGCATTGGCTTTGAAAGGTCTGATGAATCCCGATACCTTCTTCGTCAAGCCGATGGGAGGACGCGAATCCGCCGTTTTCCAGGGGAAGAGCTCTTTGACATCTGTAGAGTAGGACGTAGAAAAGCTGGAGGCGGTTCCATTATGCTACAGGGAATATACATGTGGCATCCATGAGTCCAGTGGAGCTTGTGCATGGCGCCGTGATGGCCAAGGAGTATCGTACACTCGTTGGATACCACTTATACCCCTTCATGACTTTTCTGTTTCTCGGCGGCCGTGGCAGTTTTCAACGTGATAATGCGCCATGTCGCAAAGCCAGGACTGTGGTGGAGTTGTTCGAGGAACGCAGGGGCGAACTACAGTTTATGTACTGCCTCCCCAACTCGCCAGACCTGAACCGATCGAACATATCTGGAATGTGAATGAGCATGGCGTCAGAGCTCGTCGCCCTCCTCCCCGGAATATACGGGAATTCAGTGATCTGTGTGTTCACATACGTTGCCAGCTCCTTCCAGCGACCTACCAAGGCCACAATGCTTCTACTGGACGACGCGTCTCTGTTGTTATCCGTGTCGAACATGGACACACCAGCTATTAGGTAGATCGTCATAATGTTCTGGCTGATCAGTATATAATCAGTTTCGGATCTCCTATCACCTGTTTCAATTTGACCCTAAAACTGTGAGACATCCCACTGGCACGCGTGAAATATTTCTTAAGACTAAGTACTGAAGCTGACGGCATTAGTCGTTAATAAGAAAGTATTTACTTATATTATCGGGAATAACCCACCCATTATCAGGCGGCACTAGTTTCTATATTAATGTTATTTTAATTACTTGGGTAATTAGTTCTTCTCTTCCCACACAGATTTTAGCATAGGTCAAAGAATTCTTATGAAACTAGACAGCGGTCAGCGTATTAATGTTATTCGCCACTGATAAACTATTTGGGCTACAGGACCTGTACCTCAAGGTTCAATAAGAACTCAACGCGGCAAATATACCGCTCTAACTAATACAGTGAAGAGCCAAAGAAACTGGTACACCTGCCCCCGCGAACACACAAAAGTGCCGCATTACGACGTGGTATGGACCCGGCTAACATCTGAAGTAATGATGTAGGGAACTGACACAATGAATCCTGCAGGGCTGTCCACAGATCCGTAAGAGGACGAGGGGGTGGAGATCTCTTCTGAACAGCACGTTGCAAGGCATTCCAGATACGTTCAATAAGATCATGTCTGTGGACTTTGGTGACCAACGGAAGTGTTTAAACTCAGAAGAGTGTTCCTAAAGCCATTCTGCAGCAATTCTGGGCGTGCGGGGTGTCACATTGTCCTGCTGGAATTGTCGAAGTCCGTCGGAACGCACAATGGGCATTAATGGATGCAGGTGACCAGACAGGATGCTTGTGTACGTGTCACCTGTCAGAATCGTATCTAGACGCGTCAGGGGTCCCATATCATTCCAACTCCACACGCCCGTCACCATTCCAGAGCGTACAGCAGCTTTAACACTCCCATGCTGACGTGCATGGTCCATGGATTCAAGAGGTTGTCTCCATACCTGTATACGTCCATCCGCTAGATGTAGTGTGAAACGGGACTCGTACGGCCACCAAATATGTTTCCATTCATCAACAGTCCAATATTGGTGTTGACGGGTTCAGGGGAGACGTAAAGCTTTGTGTCGTGCAGTCATCAAGGGTACACGAGTGGGCCTTCGGCTCCGAAAGCCCGTATCGATGATGTTTCGTTGAATGGTTCGAGCGCCGACACTTTTTGATGGCCCAGCATTGAAATCTGAAGCAATTTGTGAAAGGATCGCACTTCTGACACGTTAAACGATTCTCTTCAGTTGTCGTTGTTCCCGTTCTTGCAAGATCCTTTTGCTGCCGCAACGATATCGGAGATCTGATATTTTACTAGACTCCTGATATTCACGGTACAGTCGTGAAATGTTCCTATAGAAAAATCCCCAATTCATCGCTACCTCGGAGATACTGTGTCCAATCGCTCGTGCGCAGACTATAACACCACGTCAAACTCATTTAAAATTTTCATAACTTGTCATTGTAGCAGCAGTAATCGACCTAACAACTGCGCTAGACACTTGTTGTCTTATATAGTCGTTGCCGAGTGCAGCGCCATATTCTGTCTGTTTGCATACCTCTGTATTTGAGTACGCATGCCTATACCAGTCTCTTCGCGCTTCAGTTTATGTGCCATCCCTAACGAACAACACACACAGATTGACAAAACTTCCACCAGGGACAGAATGACTGCAATAAACCAGTCAGTCGCATCCAGAAGGCTACAAATTTTTCGGCCTACAGGTGTGCAGTCACTCTTAAAGGACAGAGAAAGTGGCAGTGAAACCTTCTGCGATACGTGTCTCAAGAAATGGGATTCTCGCAGACATCGGAAAGAACGGCAGAGGCACCAGTTACGAGGGAAATATCCTCAGTTTCTCTCTCTTAGCTACGATCCCTCACCCTTGGACTAACCCCATTGCTGGAGAGAGTACATTTTATGCGTCGTACTCTGCTCGGAAGATCTCTTAAGTAGTTGGAACAGTTACAGAATGGAATGGTAAGACGCTCGTTTGTGTGCTGTTGGTTTTACGCGAATGAAGGTAGGCCTATTGCTGTGTCTTTTGCAGTTTTTCTGTATATTTTGAAATAATATATTTGTGTACTGATGCCAATCTCTGGAAAGTTTAATGTGCTTTACCAAAGTTCATTTTGTATCGATTGTACACGTGATTAATGAATATGGTAAGTTGTGGAAGAATACTTGGAGCTTTATTGTGCTGCTTGTATGCGTAGGTAGTACACCATCTGGATATCTCAACCAGCATTTAATATTTTTACTCAAAGGTACTTTGCTTGATACAATTTTTCTTAAGTGATCCACTGAAATTTCTGCCAGTATTTTGCAAGAGGAATTTCACTTTGGTTTTACGTAATTCTCTCTCCATTTGCATAAACTGTTCAAAGTTGTACGCGATTGCAGTCTTACTCGGCGTATTCCACTGATGAATTCTTCTCGGGTTATCAGCGGAGTCGTGGCGTCGTCTTGTCGCAACGTTTGAAAGGTGGCTACACTGAGCCACAGCGCCAGAGATTGCGCCAAAGAATATTATTGAGCCGCCTCCACTGGCCGTTCTTGTCGAGAAGTCGTGGTGGAGAGTGCTTATTGTGAAGTAGCAGTGGGCAGTGCTTGTAGCAGTGGTGAGTCGTTGTTGAGAAGTTCCCATGCAGAGTGCTTGTTCAGATGTTGTCATATCGTTTTGATGGGATAGACACCAGATACTGTAGGATTGGGGATGCTGTAATGATCAGAGTGTACCTTTTCGTCAATATATATGAAGGTAAAAATTTCCTTTTTTCATTATTTCAATGTCTTAAACAATAATGCCTCTTGGTCACAGGTTCAGTCAACAAAGCATCTGGCTCGTGTTCTTGTATTAGACTGTATTCTAATTCTAATTTCTATGTGCAATTATAGTATTTCTGGGTTTTTTAAATTACTTCTGTATAAATGGTATTTAAAATATCTTGTCGTATTGAGGAAGAACCGTGCCAGATGTGTACGTTGAATCACACTTCCACACACAGAACAGCTACACTTGTGTTTTGTTGTTTCGTAGGTTTTATAGTTGCTGGGGACTTAATTAATTAACTGTGTTAACGGAAGTTTTCTTTCATTCTTTGTTGTTATTCTATGCAGTCAGATTGCGGAGTATTACTAGTCAGGGCCAACCGGTTACGAGACTTCGTAATCGGACAGACAGCTACCAAAAATTAAAAAGTATTTGCATTCATAATATAATTAAGCCCCTATGCACGTGGCGACCGCTGCTTCGGATCGTCCCTTGCAATTAGTTTGATTGTAAAAATAGCAGACAGTAGTATTGTTGAAGTAATTTGTAGTTTAGTAATTGTAGTCTATATTGCATGTGTAGATTTGGTAATTGTCATTCTTCTAATGGTAATTTTGCAAAATTTAATTTTTGATGTCTTGTATACGCGTGTGACAATTTTGTGCAATTGTGAAGGTTCTAATTGTTCGTTAGGCGTGTTTGTCGGGAAACGTTTCGTGTGAATGGCATTGTTTTAGATAAAGTCTCATTGTGTGTAATTTTCGTATAGTGACGAGTTTTGTATGTTTTGTAAATGATTACGCGATCGATGAAAAAGGCAAAAATGATGGACAGTGAGAATGACGAAATTGTTGACATGGTGAACTCGCCAACACAGGAGAACAGTATGATGAATAATGAAGTGGAAAACAATTTAATACGTCGGGAAAGTAGTCCGGAACCAGTTCAAAATTTTTCACAATCAAAAAATTTTCAGAATTCGAGATTAACGACAGAAGATTCTGGAATAGTATCGAACACAGATAGCTTTACGGCTATGTCGAAGGAAGTTAGTTTTGCGGGAAATGTCAGGGGTGAAAAGAATTTCGAACCAGTTAATATGGAGCAGTTAATGAGTGCAATATTAATTTGGGATCTGAATTAAGAACAATGGAAACACAGTTAAGATCTGAATTAAAAACTGTGGGATCACGAATAGGAAGAATTAAAACGAAGATGGAAACAATGGAAACACAGTTAGGCTCACGAATAGGGATATGTTTCAAAAACATGAAAGATGAATCAAACAAAGAAATTAGAGAAGAAGTACAACCGATTTTGAATGCTCACAATAGTAGTATAATTTCAATAGAAATTAGACAAGAGGAACAGGACAGAGAACAGGAAGAAAGAGATCGCGTGATAGTACAAAAATTTTCAGAGTTAACTTTACAACGTGCACACGATAAGGAAGAAATACTTGAAAGAATCGAGGAATCCGTACCAAATGACAGAATAAATAACCTAACACAACAGTATGAACAGTTAACTACTAAATGTGTTAATACTGAAACCCGAGTCGCGACACTTACGGAAGACGTAAATAAACAGAAAGAAAATATAGGTGACTTATCGGAAAGAGTGGAGGAGATTTCAGATAAATTGACAAATCTTAGTTTAAATGGGGACAGAGATTCGGATGATACAGCTCCATTACCATTTGCAGAAACTGAAGAGTACCAGAACATAAATAAGCATGTTGAAAAACAGGGGAAAATTTAATGAACGTGTTAAACGGGAATTTGAGGCATTACAAAAGCAAGTCAAACAAATTGAAGGCGAAATCGTAGGAAAAGACAGCAGAAGAAATTTAAAATCACAGATAGCAGAGGGGTTTGAAGAAAGTAATTTATTTCATTTACGAGAAGCAACAACTTGACAATAATCGACATTGGGACAGGGACAGACGCGGTAGGTCTTTGTCGCCACGAGGAGAGAACTTTGACTATAAACACTTCTTAACTGTTCGGAAATTTAAGATCTTTCGCAATTCTAAGAACGACATACATCCATGTTCATGGTTAGATCAATTTACGTACGCACTTCCACCAAATTTGCCACTAGGTCACAAACTGGTATTTATGTGTGGCTATTAATGTCCTCAGGGGATTCACTACACTAAGTGAATATGTGCCGTAGCGTGCACAGGGCCCCGAGCTGTAGTAGTGCTATTTCCGTTTTAGTTTTCTGCACTGCTGCCTACTCTTTTACTATTCTTTGTATCTATTGAAACAACTCTTCAACTATCCATCTATCTAGAGAGTCGTTAAAGAATAACCGGATATGACTATTTTACACAAAAGTGATTTCGGAAATTACCATTTGGACTTAGTATATCTTCTGCAGCATTCATTCGTAGTTTAAATGAAATTTTACCTCTTTATCTTCCTAACAATATTACTTCATATGTTGACGATATTCTTATTGCTAAACGTTCTTGGAGTGAGCATAACAAAATTTTGGATTCATTATTACGTATTTTTGCAAGAGTTGGCATTACAGTGAACTTGGAAAAATCTGAATTTGGTCGTTCTCAGGTGAAATTTCTTGGTCATATTATTTCTACAGAACGTATTCTTCCTAATCCAGAGAAACTAGATGCTATTTGCAATTATGCTGTTCCTACTACAAAACGTGATGTTCGTAGTTTCCTTGGTGTCTGTAATTTTTTTAGACGCTTTGTTAGATTGGACAATTTGGCCACACCTCGTTTATGTGAACTGTCTGTAAAGAATTGTAATTGGTGTTGGGATGAGGAAGCTCAGTCAGAATTTGAACAACTTCGTGATGCTTTTGTTGCTGCTCCACTTCTTTCACATCCGGATTTAAAGATTTTTGTTTGGCGACGGACTCATCATACAAAGGCCTAGGTGCACACTTATTTCAAGAGATAGAAGAAATCGGCGTTGTAGTACAGAAAACTATTGCATTTGGAAGTCGTGTTCTCTCTAAATCAGAAAAGAATTATTCGATTACGGAACTTGAAGCCTTGGCTGTTATTTGGGCTTTCACAAAATTTCAGACATTTTTGTATGGGAGACATACTAAGGTTTACACCGATCATCGAGCTCTGGAATTTCTTATGTCAACAAAATTAACACATGGAAGACTGTCACGATGGGCGCTGTATCTACAGGAATTTGATTTTAGTATTGTTTACATACAGGGATCTTCAAATATTGTTGCTAATGCTTTATCACGTGCACCTATGGGTTTGAAACAAAGTGCTGAGGAGGACTGCAAAGAAAACAATTATTGTTTGATGTATATTCAAGGTGTTGCATTTGAGAATTTTATTTCGTCTTCGCTCCAGGACATCGTTAAGGAGCAAGATAAGGATCCAATCTGGAAGGACATTAAGGAGAAGTGGAGGAGAAAGGAAAGCGTAGCGATTATACAGTATTATTTAGTTCGCAATGATATTCTTTTTAAACGAAAATCGGTCGACAACTCTGTTTGGTTAGTTTGTATTCCTGATGAGTGGGTCAATAAATTGATTTGGTACACACATTTCAGTTATGCACACTCTGGTCCCAGAAAGTGCTTTCATAAATTACGAGAAAATTGCTACTTTAGTAATATGGAAAAACGTATTCGATCTGTTCTTGCCAAATGCAAATTATGTCAAAAGGCTAAGCCGCCAACTATTTCTCACAGAGCACCGTTGTTTCCTATCATTCCAGCAAAATTAAAGGACATGGCTGCAGTCGATTTGTTCGGTCCAGTGTTTCGTTCTACTAATAGTTTTGCGTACATTTTGGTAGCAGTGGAATTGACATCAAAATATGTGTGTTTTACACCTTTACGCAAAGCAACATCTCGTTCAGTATCTAACGCTTTCATCAAACATTTTCTTAAAGAAGTGGGCCATGTTGATAAGGTTATATCAGATAATAGATCACAGTTTCGCTCTAAAATTTGGCTTCGTACTCTACGGCGTCGTAAGATTAAACCAATTTTCATTTCACTTTTTCACCCTCAATCTAACGCTTCAGAGAGATGGATGAAGGAAATCAATAAATTGTGTCGACTTTATTGTCATCAGAATCACAGAACTTGGGATCAGTATCTTCCTATTTTTCAAAACATTCTGAATGAACTCCCTAATGATTCAACTTCTTTACCGCCTATATTGATATTTAAAAATAAAGCACCGACAAATCGCATTTCTGAAATCGCTCCTTTTCCGCCTTCACGGAAACTGCGGCATTCTGAAGTTGTGAACCTAGCTCTGCAAAATATTGTATCTGCGGCTGCTAGAAGAGAGAAATCAGCTAAACGTCTTGGTCGTTTAAAAACCTTGTCAGTTGATCAAAAGGTGTTAATTAAGTCTCATCGTTTGTCTCACAAAGGAAAAGGCTTGTGTCGCAATTTTTTTCTGCTTTATAACGGTCCATATAGAGTTCGCAAAATTATTCATGATAACCCTGTCGAAGTAGAAACTCTTAAATCACGGCCCTCTAAGGGAATACATCACATATCGAACGTTAAAATTTTTGTAGAATGACATACTTTTGAGAAACTAACAGTTATACGTAAACACACGGAGAGTACAAGGATACCGCGCCGTGTTCTGGCGGCGGCACATACTCAAAGCAACAGTCAAGTCTGCGCGCCGCACAAGGCAGTCGTTGACCGCAAACAATTACTTCCTACGTCACGCGTACCTACAGCTGATCGAGTGCTCAGTGCGAATGCACTGACAGCCGTAAACAAATACACAGTCTAATTTCTCTGATTAAATTCAGTATAAAGCTATAGTGACTTGATAAATTACGTTACTAACGTTCAGTATTTTTCAGGATACGGTTGTATAAAATATTTAAAAAATTCAGGTACATTCTGTGTGTGTCCGACGTTAAGAGGACTTGCTATCGAGAAATTTTCAGGAAGAATGTAATTTCGAAGAAGAAACTAATAAACTAAAAAGGTAACTATTAATTGAGTTTATTTTTCAGGTAACATATTTCCACTTAGGTACGTACTTTAGACGTAATTTGCTGCTCGCAATTACGTGATTCATACTTTGTGCTAAATTTCAAGTTCTATGAATTTACTTGTGAAGCGACGTGCTTGCGTACATTAGCTGATTTTGACAATGATTGATTAATGAACAGGGTTGTTTCTTATGTATATTATGCATCGCTTGGGTGCTATGCTTTTTCACTGATGTCACATTTTTTTATGTGCCTGCTGTGCTTATTTATTTAAATTATAATTGTCACCTGATTAATTGTGCTGATGTGGTTATGTATGTAGGTTATACTTTGTGATTTATCTGCTTGCGCCTTCATGTT
Source organism: Schistocerca serialis cubense (assembly GCF_023864345.2). Lineage (NCBI taxonomy): Eukaryota > Metazoa > Arthropoda > Insecta > Orthoptera > Acrididae > Schistocerca > Schistocerca serialis. Next base: position 442,914,327 of record NC_064641.1, on the reverse strand, counting down.
TACTTATTAAGATTACATATGAACATTTATTTGCTTATGCTGATATGATGCTAATGACCCGTTTATTATGTAAGATACATATTTGCTGCATTGCGTATGGATTGCATATTTACACATTTCTGTTTTGTTGTCATAACTACTCTTTAATTTGGTATATAGAAATGCTGATATGCGGTGTACGAACATGGAGTTTAGGTCACCCTATGGTACTAATTATAGATTGTTCGCTTGGCAGAGCCTCGTTGTAGGGATTGTAGTACATCCATTTGTTGACATTGTGGTCTCTACTGGTATATTTACTCGCTATTGCATGTTTTGCTTACACTCAGTGCCTTATATTTTTAAGATATGAAAATGAACTGCTATAATTCGACGAACGACATTGGTACAAGAAACTTCATTGAAGTCACATGAGCTGGAGGTTTTATGGAAGCTGTATAAATTTATGCTAATAGGTAGGAAGCTAACGACATGACATACCAACACTAGGTTTAGACCACTGACAGCTATTACACTGCATTCTTCGTGAGCAATTGAAATAGCAAGTGACACTTGACACAAGAAATACTCCATATGTTTGCTTCTGTTTTGCCATGATTCTTGAAGTGGTGTACACACTGTGAAATATTACGATCATTAACACTCCGTTCTCATACTTACTTACTGAGAGTTATTCAAACTAAAGGCTGTTAGAGGTCATGTATGCATTTCTTTTATTGAATGATGGACAAGGTAACCAAAATCTATTTTATAATTCATAATGAGTAGAAGATTTGGGTCAGATGGATTACACAGAGGTTGTGTGTGGACATTGTGTCTTCGGATAGCATGGGATGATAAATTGAAGTTTGCACTAGGATTTTGTCTGTACTTGTTCGAGGAGACTGAATAGAGGAAGGAGTTGTTATGGAAGTGAAATTATATTGGTAATATGGTTTATATGTATCGACGTATTGAAGAGGTATTATTGAGGTATTGAGATTATGTGAAGTCAATGATTATTGGAGTTTTGGTGGACAAGATGTAAGGTAAATGATATTGATGATAAAGTTTATATGTATCGACGTAAGAGGTATTATTGAAGTATTGAGATTATGTGATGCTGACGGTTATTGGAGTTTTGGTGGATAAGAGGTCAAGTAAGTGAGGAGAATATTTTTTTTTTTTTTTTTTTGGTTTATAGGGAAGAAGGAGGATGAAGATGGCAGACTAGAACACTCAAGTGGAAGGAAGGTTGTCTACACACACACTTTGTTAAATCAATAAACAGTATATACTTGTTTGGAGAGAGGAAGTATTTGCATATCTTGGCACACTGACAGTTGTTCAGAAACCGTATATTTAGATTTGGCTTGGCAAACATTGGTCTTGACATGATGACTATGACGTTGACTAACTATTATTGACTGTTATACATTGCTGCCACTACTACTTGATACACATGTCGAACATCAAATCTTTGACAGAATTGCATTTACACAGTTAACACTATTCAATTACACAGTAGTACTTAATGTGGATGAAAGATGAGTGAGTGTGTTTTGTGTGTTTTCCTTTCCTAATCCCAGATAATTGGTACCGACCTATCTCCTAAATATTATTTTACTTGTTTTTTGTGGATTGCACTGACACCCATAAATATTATAGGTTTACTGATATTTGTGTATTTGTAATAGTTAATATGACAATTATCTGATATCACTTGTGTGTTTATTATAATTTGTATGTTTAGTGTAAGAGCATTGAGAATAATTTTGTAAAAGCAGTTGTGTGTGCATCCAAACTGTTGTTCGTGCTTGCACCTGTTCAACATTGATGTGTGCCACTTGGAAATGTTTAATTTCTGCTGATAAACTCTGATGAACTGTCTAATTAGTGATAGTGAATATTATGGACTGTTATGTGCACCTGTTCAACATTGCTGGGTGCCACTGTTAGAACTGTTTCTACTGAAATGATGTTACTTCTTGCTGTCTGCACCTGTTTAACACTGCTGGGTGCCACTGGTGGAACTGCTTCTACTGAGATAATGTCACTTGTTGGCGTCTGCAACTGTTCAACAATGCTGGGTGCCACTGATGGACTGCTTCTACTGAAATGTCACTTGTTGGTGTCTGCACCTGCTCAACATTACTGGGTGCCACTGATGGACTGCTTCTACTGAATTGTCACTTGTTGGTGTCTGCACCAGCTCAACATTACTGGTTGCCACTGCTGGACTGCTTCTACTGAAATGATGTCACTTGTTGGTGTCTGTACCTGTTCAACATTACTGGGTGCCATTGATGGAACTGTTTCTACTGAAATAATGTCACTTGTTGGTGTCTGCACCTGCTCAGCATTGCTGGGTGCCACTGATGGAACTGTTTCTACTGACATAATGTCACTTGTTGGTTTCTGCACCTGTTCAACATTACTGGGTGCCACTGATGGACTGCTTCTACTGAGATAATGTCACTTGTTGGTGTCTGCACCTGCTCAACATTACTGGGTGCCACTGATGGTACTGTTTCTACTGAAATAATGTCACTCGTTGGTGTCTGCACCTGTTCAACATTACTGGGTGCCACTGTTGGAACTGCTTCTACTGTAATGATGTCACTTGTTGATGTCTGCACCTGCTCAACATTGCTGGGGCCACTGATGGAACTGCTTCTACTGAATAATGTCACTTGTTGGTGTCTGCACCTGCTCAACATTACTGGGTGCCATTGTTTGAATAATACTTATATGTATGAAAGCATTTATATTCCTTACTGTATTTTATATATTAGGTTATTGAAGGGTCAGTGCAAAGCCAAAATTTTATCTAGTTTGTGATATTTAATTATTAATATTATTTTTTATTTTTGTCTGTAATTTTTTTTCTTATTTGGACGAATTTGGTGGTATTTTCACCACCAATGCTGGCAAAATACCATCAAATTCTGGCCCGTGGAGGAGGGGCATATCAAAGGTGGCTACACTGAGGCACAGCGCCAGAGATTGTGCCAAAGAGTATTATTCAGCCGCCTCCACTGGCCGTTCTTGTCGAGAAGTCGTGGTGGAGAGTGCTTATTGTGAAGTAGCAGTGGGCAGTGCTTGTAGCAGTGGTGAGTCGTTGTTGAGAAGTTCCCATGGAGAATGCTTGTTCAGATGTTGTCATATTGTTTTGATGGGCTAGACACCAGATATTGTTGGATTGGGGATGCTGTAATGATCAGAGTGTACCTTTTCGTCAATATATATGAAGGTAAAAAATTCCTTTTTTTCATTATTTCAATGTCTTAAACAATAATGCCTTTTGGTCACAGGTTCAGTCAACAAAGCATCTGGCTCGTGTTCTTGTATTAGACTGTATTCTAATTCTAATTTCTATGTGCAATTATAGTATTTCTGGTTTTTTTAAATTACTTCTGTATAAATGGTATTTAAAATATCTTGTCGTATTGAGGAAGAACCGTGCCAGATGTGTACGTTGAATCACACTTCTACACACAGAACAGCTACACTTGTGTTTTGTTGTTTCGTAGGTTTTATAGTTGCTGGGGACTTAATTAATTAATTGTGTTAACGGAAGTTTTCTTTCATTCTTTGTTGTTATTCTATGCAGTCAGATTGCGGAGTATTACTTGTCAGGGCCAACCGGTTACGAGACTTCGTAATCGGACAGACAGCTACTAAAAATTAAAAAGTATTTGCATTCATAATATAATTAAGCTCCCATGCACGTTTCTGGCCAGAAGATGATGGGTACAAAACTCATGGATCGTTGCGACAAGCGACGCCACCACTCGGCTAATAACCCTAGAAGAATTCATCACTGTTCAAAGTTGATCTCCAATATTCTAGTGAACATATATTTATTTCAATGTGAGCGTCGTGATTCCTTGTAGAGGGTGGTCAGAGATAGTTGAACAGCTTGCAAGGGTATTGCAGAGGAAGTTGTGCTGAAAAATAACTCTTAAGAAAAAATTTGCATGGTATTGCTCCGTCTAGAGTTATTTAGTATCGAATTTAGCCAATTAGGTCGTCGTGTGCGCAAATGCACGCAGCTTTCCAGAGACAGTGTAGCCAAACATGTTCATCGTTTGGTTTTCTCAAATCGAAGGAACGTAGTTTTTGCTCACATAGTTTAAATTTATCACTTCCGAGAAAGGTATGCTTTTACATGTGACGAGCGTCTGATGACGTGGTAACTCGTGGACCCATAGATCTTAGCGCTTGCTAGTGCTTGAATTTGCGCACGCAACGATTTGTTTGGTTAACTTCACCAATTAGCTCGGAAATGGATCTTCGTATCTAATTTTCTTCTGAAGAGTTATTTTTCAGCGCAACTTCCCCTGCAACACCGTTACAAGCTTTTCAGATGATTTCTGACAGCCTGTACTTCGGTTTGCTAAGAGAAACGATGTTTGAATACATAAATCTAATTTGACATATTTACTCAGAAGAATATGCCATTTGTATGATCAGTTATTGTCCTTTGCATTTGTTTGCGTTTACCACACATATTTCAAATATGTAACTACTACACTATCAAAGATGAATTGTAATCTGTGTGTAAAGAGTTTTGCAGTGTTACGCGCCAGTATTATATCCTTTTTTATGGTGGTCATTAATGTGGAGAAGGCCTTGCGGGCCAAAAATCAATTCATTAAATAAACCAAAGACGTTGAATGTCAACATTTTATGTCTTCCTTTTATAAATTTGAAGGAAATCGTTGTAAACCTTCCTAAGGGGAAGAAGAATCTCATTTAGTGAATATCCGCCAAAAACATTGATTTTCAGAGAGTCATAGTTCTGCAGTTTAAACCCATTTGGTTGGAACACACACAAAACTACCAAATTTAAACACCCGTTATTCAAAGCTAGTCCAAAAACTAGATCCATCATCGTTATGTGTAACCAGTAGCAACGAGCCAAAGAGCCAGTTCATTGATATTAACGTCATGACTGTATCATGGAAATAATTTTTATGTTATTAAAAGACAATGAAAATGAGTATACTTAAAAGAAATGTTGCTTAGCACCAAAAGAAAACACAAAAATATAATTTAAAAGGACTCGAAATCCATCGTAATGACTTCATAAAGAGAAATGTATGAGGCAAAATGAAATTCCTAAAACTGTGAAGCAGGTCTGGTAGACATATCGAAAGACTCTGATTGTAATGAGCTTCAACAGTTACAAACGATTACTATACCAACAGGATGCGAATCTTAGTTAATGGATGCGATGAAATCTTGTTAATCTGAATATCCATGTGTGTTGCTTTTTCTGCGTGAGCACGCAAGAAAAAGCAAACCACCGCAAGCTGTAGAAGAGGTTAACTCAATCTGTGACGACATCCTGAGTTCCATCGTCTTTCTTTCCTTGTCGCTTGGCCGCCTGTCGCATTTCTAACGTTTTCTGTTGAACGTTTCATTACGTCGTCTCCTCTCCTATTGCTATTTCTTCAGTCAGTCTGAAGAACGCGAGGTATCTGGCGCATTTTTCTAGTGCAGCACACGAGATGGACCGTGTCCGTGATTCAGATTTTTTGGTTGGTAGAGGGAAGAGGATGGACTAAGGGAGTGTGGGGTGGCGAAGGTCAAAGCGGACTTCCAGACGCTCAGACGTTACCCGCGATTGTCCGTTCACAAACTCTGTGATTCTTTCTGGACTGGAGTGGAAGTACGATGGTATGTAACGTATAAATTAAGTTATCTCATTTAAGAAACTTTTACTCTTGGAGATCCGGTTTATTCCATCAAGTACTTATAATATGTTCTGCGTGGTGCTTTTTGTTTTCTTTTCTTTTTACCTTATTTAACTACAATAACATATTTGAATTATCATAGATCAACAAGTTACGACATTTTCATGCTAATAACTTAACCAGTGAAACTCACCAAAATAGTGTACACTATTTGCTGTTGCAGTTACCATATAGTCGTACTCTGTTAACTACAGCTGTTTCGTACTGTACTTTTCGCATCGTTTCTTGCAATGGTAAACGATTTATTGCTGTCAACCAGGGTAACATTGCACCATTTTTTTGAAACGAAACCCTTATTGGATCACTTCGTTGTCCGTATGTATGTCTGTCTGTCTTTCCGACTGTTTACTACGCTTTTTCTTAACAACATATAGAGCTATCAGGTAGATATTTACGCCACATACTAGGGTTTATGTTCCCTTGGCGGGTAATATATGTAAGCTAGTAGGTCAGTGCAATCAAAAGATACGGCCATTCATGTCATATTTTGATACTGGGAAACTGACTCATCACAACCTATAGATTACTTTCCGTTGATCAATAGCCATGAAATTTGGCTGGAAGACAGATTCCACAATTACCGCACAACTAAACGAAAAAAATCTGAAAAAAGATAATTTGTAATTACGTCACACGAAAAATTTTTTTTTATGTTATTCGATTGTCTTCTCTCCGTGTGTTAAGACCCCTTCTTCTCAGGAACGGGTAGAAATGTCAAGTTGAAATTTGTGTCACACACTGAAGTGTATGTTCCCTTGACGATGCAAAACATTTAAGCTTCTACGTCAATGCAATCAAAAGATACGGCCATTTATTTCAAATTTTGATATCTTACCAGTATCGATATTGATAACCGACAAAAATCAAATTCTCTATTTCCGGAATGGACGAGCTATCTATATACACAATTAAGTTTTTTTGCGAGTCCTACTCGCGCGTATCCTAATTTTTTTATTTTAAAATAATGAGAACAAAATAAATTGCTCATCGCAACAGACACTGTAACATTTTAAATCTATAGTTATTGAATGCTTTATTATGTCCTGTTTGAGGAAAACATGAGTATTAACACTGGTATAAGGTTACATCGTCATCGAGGTTAACTGTGGACTAGTCTTAAAAAACTTAGGCTACACTAAATTCTCTGAGTAACTTTAGATCACGCAAAAAGAAAAATGAAATGTAAAAACAGTGATACTTCGGGGCGCTGCAGATTTATTTTGAGGTATTAAGATATTTATATCGTCCTGTCATTGTTCAACTGAGATTACTGTCTTCAGAAGCTCACTTCACAGTCATTGCAAAAAAAGAGTAATTACAAGCATGCGAGTTCGTAATTAGGTGGCGAGATGGTTGAAATACATACCCAAATCTTGTAAATACTCACTTTTACATAGTATACGAGAAATATTAATAAACGTTTAAATATCACATGCAAAAAATAACCTTTTTATTTACATGAAGATGTGCCCTCTAGGGAGGGGAAGTTGTGCCATATGCCAGGGCGGTAGGTTTTTGGGGCGGCAGAATCTTAAATATTGGTGTTGGTCTAAAGGATGAATTAGGCAAGTCAATGAAAGTTTGCTGGCCGCTGTGGCCGAGCGGTTCTAGGCGCTTCAGTCTAGAACCGCGCTGCTTCTACAATCGCAGCTTCGAATCCTGCCTCGGGCATGGATGAGTGTGATGTCCTCAGGTTAGTTAGTTTTAAGTAGTTCTAAGTCTAGGGGACTGATGACCTCAGATGTTCAGTCTCATAGTTCTTAGAACCATTTGAACCATTTTTGAATGAAACTTTTGCATGAATGAACAGGTGTGAGATTAAGCTGGAAATACAAATCATTCATAGCATCTAGTGTCTCACTGAAAGTTATCTACGGAGTTGTGCAATAGATGACAAATGGAGGGGTAGAGTAGCTCATATTGAATGGGTCTTTCTAAATAGCAAAGCATGCTAGGTGCATTTCTACCATATGCCTGCTCATCACTGGAAATGTAGCTACGTCAAATTGAAAGCCCCTAAAGATCTGAAAAATGTTATAGCAAAGAAATGAAGATCAGTGTCAGCATGTGGTTGCCTAACAGTTCTTATACAACACACTTAAATACATATAGCTACATCTGAGAAAAAATTTCGTAATAAATAAATGTTGTTGTTGTTGTTGTGGTCTTCAGTCCTGAGACTGGTTTGATGCAGCTCTCCATGCTACTCAATCCTGTGCAAGCTTCTTCGTCTCCCAGTACCTACTGCAGCCGACATCCTTCTGAATCTGCTTAGTGTATTCATCTCTTGGTCTCCCTCTACGGTTTTTACCCTCCACGCTGCCCTCCAGTACCAAATTGGTGATCCCTTCATGCCTCAGAACATGTCCTACCAATCGATCCCTTCTTCTAGTCAAGTTGTGCCCCAAACTCCTCTTCTTCCCAATTCTATTCAGTACATCCTCATTAGTTATGTTATCTACCCATCTAATCTTCAGCATTCTTCTGTAGCACCACATCTTGAAAGCTTCTGTTCTCTTCTTGCCTAAACTATTTATCGCCCATGTTTCACTTCCATACATGGCTACACTCCATACAAATACTTTCAGAAACGACTTCCTGACACTTAAATCAATACTCGATGTTAACAAATTTCTCTTCTTCAGAAACGCTTTCCTTCCCATTGCCAGTCTACATTTTATATCCTCTCTACTTCGACCATCATCAGTTATTTCTCTCCCCAAATAGCAAAACTCCTTTACTACTTTAAGTGTCTCATTTCCTAATCTAATTCCCTCAGCATCACCCGACTTAATGCGACTACATTCCATTATCCTCGCTTTGCTTTTGTTGATGTTCGTCCTATACCCTCCTTTCAAGACACTGTCCATTCCGTTCAACTGCTCTTCCAAGTCCTTTGCTGTCTCTGACGGAATTACAATGTCATCGGCGATTCTCAAAGTTTTTATTTCTTCTCCATGGATTTTAATACCTACTCCGAACTTTTCTTTTGTTTCCTTTACTGCTTGCTCAATTTACAAATTGAATAGCATCGGCGAGAGGCTACAACATTGTCTCACTCTCTTCCCATCCACTGCTTCCCTTTCATGTCCATCGACTCTTATAACTGCCATTTGGTTTCTGTACAAATTGTAAATAGCCTTTCGCTCCCTGTATTTTACCCCTGCTACCTTCAGAATTTGAAAGAGAGAATTCCAGTCAACATTGTCATAAGCTTTCTATAAGTCTACAAATGCTAGAAATGTAGGTTTGCGTTTCCTTAATCTTTCTTCTAAGATAAGTCGTAGGGTCAGTATTGCCTCTCGTGTTCCAACATTTCTACAGAATCCAAACTGATCTTCCCCGAGGTCGGCTTCTACTAGTTTTTCCATTCGTCTGCAAAGAATTCGCGTTAGTATTTTGCAGCTGTGACTTATTAAACTGATAGTTTGGTAATTTTCACATCTGTCAACACCTGCTTTCTTTGGGATTGGAATTATTATATTCTTCTTGAAGTCTGAGGGAATTTCACCTGTCTCATACATCTTGCTCACCAGATGGTAGAGTTTTGTCAAGACTGGCTCTCCCAAGGCTGTCAGTAGTTCTAATGGAATGTTGTCTACTCCCGGGCCTTGTTTCGACTTAGGACTTCAGTGCTCTGTCAAACTCTTCACGCAGTATCATATCTCCCATTTCATCTTCATCTACCTCCCCTTCCATTTACATAATATTGTCCTCAAGAATATCGCCCCTGTATAGACCCTCTACATATTCCTTCCACCTTTCTGCTTTCCCTTCTTTGCTTAGAACTGGGTTTCCATTTGAGCTCTTGATATTCGTACAAATGGTTCTCTTTTCTCCAAAGGTATCTTTAATTTTCCTGTAGGCAATGTCTATCTTGCCCCTAGTGAGATAAGCTTCTACATCTTTACATTTGTCCTCTAGCCTTCCCTGCATAGCCATTTTGCACTTCCTGTCGATCTCATATTTGAGACGTTTGTATTCCTTTTTGCCTGCTTCACTTACTGCATTTTTATATTTTCTCCTTTCATCAATTAAATTCACTATCTCTTCTCTTCACTCTCTTTCTACTTGCCCTCGTCTTCTTACCTACTTGATCCCCTGCTGCCTTCACTATATCATTCCTCAAAGATACCCATTCTTCTTCTGCTGTATTTCTTTCCCCCATTCCTGTCAATTGTTCCCTTATGCTCTCCCTGAAACTCTGTACAACCTCTGGTTCTTTCAGTTTATCCAGGTCCCATCTCCTTAAATTCCCACCTTTTTGCAGTTTCTTCAGTTTTAATCTACAGTTCACAACCAATAGATTGTGGTCGGAGTCCACATCTGCCCTTGGAAATGTCCTACAATTTAAAATCTGGTTCCTAAATCTCTGTCTTACCATTATATAATCTATCTGAAAGCTTCTAATGTCTGCAGGGTTCTTCCATGTATACAACCTTCTTTCATGATTCTTGAACTAAGTGTTAGCTATGATTAAGTTATGCTCTGTGGAAAATTCTACCAGGCGGCTTCCTCTTTCATTTATTAGCCCCAATCTATATTCACCTACTACGTTTCCTTCTCCTCCTTTTCCTACTGTCGAATTCCAGACACCCATGACTATTAAATTTTCCTCTCCCTTCACTTCCTGAGTAATTTATTTTATCTCATCATACATTTAATCAATTTCATCATCATCTGCAGAGCTAGTTGGCATATCAACTTTTACTGTAGTAGGCGTGGGCTTCATATCTATCTTGGCCACAATAATGCGTTCACTATGCTGTTTGTAGTAGCTTACCCGCACTTCTATTTTTTTATTCATTATTAAACCTACTCCTGCATCATCCCTATTTGATTTTGTATTTATTACCCTGTATTCACCTGACGAAAAGTCTTGTTCCTACTGCCACCGAACTTCACTAATTCCCACTACATCTAATTTTAACCTACCCATTTCCCTTTTTTAAATTTTCTAACCTACCTGCCCGATTAAGGGATCTGACATTCCACGCTCTGATCCATAGAATGCCAGTTTTCTTTCTCCTGGTAACGACGTCCTTTTGAGTAGTCCCCGCCCGGAGATCCGAATGGGGGACTATTTTACCTCCGGAATATTTTACCCAAGTGGACGCCATTATCATTTAATCATACAGTAAATCTGCATGCCATCGGTTAAAATTACGGCTGCAGTTTCCCCTTTCTTTCAGCCGTTCGCAGTACCACAACAGCATGGCCGTTTTGGTTAGTGTTACAGGGTCAGATCAGTCAATCATCCAGACTGGTGCCCCTGCAACTACTGAAAAGTCTGCTGCCCCTCTTCAGGAACCACATGTTTGTCTGGCCTCTCAACAGATACCCCTCCGTTGTGGTTGCACCTACGGTACGTCTATCTGTATCGTTGAGGGACGCAATAAATAAATAAATAAGTAAATAAATAAATAATAAGCAAAATATGAAACGTAATCGTTTCACTTCTGTTTCAGTGACTGGTGCCCCATACCTAGCTCTGATCTTAAAGACATATTAACGTCAATAAGATGCATTAGTAAGTGTGGTATGTGAAGACATAACATCATATGTGAATGATAATTGTGAAGCAGCTTGACTATATCTGAAAATGTGAAGGGGGAGGGAGGCAGCACTTGCAGTTTTCGCATGGGGTGGCAAAATCCCTGTACAGCAACAACAAATGGGCCGCCGTGCGGTTAAAGGCGCTGCAGTCTGGAACCGCAAGACCGCTACGGTCGCAGGTTCGAATCCTGCCTCGGGCAAGGATGTTTGTGATGTCCTTAGGTTAGTTAGGTTTAACTAGTTCTAAGTTCTAGGGGACTAATGACCTCAGCAGTTGAGTCCCATAGTGCTCAGAGCCATTTGAACCAATAAATGGGCCGCTGAACTTTCGTTTGGGTAGGCTAGTGGCGGAATACGATACTGTGGCGAGGAGATTTAACTGCGTATCGGGACTGCAGACATGTAGCACACTTCTAAATAAAGAAAAAATGAATTACGTAACTGTACTATTCTCGAGTTGAAAATAAAAACGTTGTGATTACCCTTGTTTATGGTCCAGAACAAACAATTTCATTAGTAGTGATAAGGAAATTGTTCCACGTATAGGAAATCCACTCTCATAAATACTTACCCACACAATAATACCTAGCGCTCCCATGAAATATAACGCTGTTACTCTGAGTAGATTGTACTCTCATACGGCAAGTGTAATCCACACAAGCAACTCAGTAATACATACGTATTTTAGCAAGAAATAATAAAATCTATTTAGCTATTAATTTAAAGAAATGAGAAATAGGAAAAGCAGTTACTTTTATTGCATAGATCTTGAATAGCAAAAGTGTTTTGGGTAATGGCTAACAATAAATACGGGTATAATATTTGAGCAACACCAAAGTCAATGCATAATGAAATCTTCTTGCTGTGTCGTCTTTGCAAACACTACATAGAAGACATGCGACATGAATAAAAGACTACATTGGGGCATACTGTGTATAATCTTAACATGAAGAAGTCAGTTTGACCTTTCTTGACTTAACTTCAAAATCTCATAGCTAAGTGTTGACTTCGGACTGAAGATCCTCCACGTCCTTTCCAGTGGGTGGTTTTAGCAGGGTAGATAAATATTCAGTACCTATCCGTTCTCAGTAACAAAATTAATCCAAGCCCAAGTGTTACATTCTCTACAATTTTAAAGTTCTGGCAGTGTACATCGTAAATGAGACTAATTGGTAGCAATCTGACATAACACAGTTCCAAGGTGTTTATTTTCTTCTCTGTTTTCGTTAACTGTTGCAAGATACGCTCTGGAACTATCGAACAAAATAATGAAAAGCAATATTTTTTAATCTCAAAGTTCCCAATAGCCAGTTTACTTTTTTATCAGTTATGTTTGTGGATACGCGAGAAACGACGTCCTGTTCCATTCATTCCCTAGACCCACACAATCTGTGCATTAGATAAAATTCTTCTTCTTTATTCTCTGTAGCTACTTTGGTTAATTGTGTCACCCTTGGCCTATGGTTAGTGAATTTGACTAGTAATCGAAATGACCTAGGTTCCGGGTTCAAACCAAACCACCGCTTAAACTTTGAATAAAAATCATCATCAATGGCAGCTGAAGACTTCCGGCATAATGTCACCCTGATTCTGCCAGCGCCCTTGTCAAAGAGGGCGGAGGAGCTGACGAAGCTTCAAGGCACTTTCCTGCCCTTGAGCTGCGAAACTGCCTTAAAAATGCGGAAAAATCATCAATGATCGACGACATGAGTATGCAGAAGGCAGTGGAAACCACTGCATTGAAGACACGTGATGGTATTACAAGGACATGTGGCCTGTAATTGAGAAAAATGTCATGTTGACCTCTCCACTGGCAAGGGATTCCATACTAGTTCCCCATTTGGATCTCCAGGAGGAGACTGCCAGGGTGGAGGTGAATATGAAAAAAAGATTGAATAACTAACGAAAGGATAACGTTCTACTAGCGGGGGCGTGGAATTTCAGAGACTTGAACGTGGTAGGGAATCTAGAAAACCCGAACACGGAAATGCAAAGACACAGTCCAGATACAATGGAGATCAATGAAGTAGAATGAAAAGAAACAAGGATATCTCTTCAGATGAGGACAGGTTAACATCAACAGCGGCAGAAAAAGTTATAACGGTAGTAGGATTCGTTATGAGTAAGAAATAAGAGCTGAGAGTGAGTTACTGTGAACAATTCAGTGATAGGGTTGTTTTTATCGGAATGGCCAGCAAACCAACATCGACAACCATCGTTCAGGTATGAATGCCGACGTTGCAAGCAGAAGATGGAAAGATAGGGAAAATATATAAGAATATTGAGCGGGTACTTCACCACGTAAAGGGAGACGAAAACCTAATAATCGTATAGGGCTTAGTACTAAGAATGAGAAAGGACAAATACTAGTTGACTTCTGCAATTAATTTCAGCTAGTAACAGCGAATACTCTGTTCAAGAATCACAAGAGGAGGAGGTACATTAGGAAAGGGCCGGGAGATATGGGGAGATTTCTGCTAGATTACACCATATCATTTTCAGTCAAAGATTCGGAAATCAGATATTATATTGTACTGCGTATCCAGGAGCAGATACAGAGTCAGATCACAATTTAAAATGATGAAGAGTAGGATGAAGATTAAGAGTCGTCTCAGGAAGAATCAATGCAGAAAGAAGTGGGATACGGAAATACTAAGAAATGAAGAGGTACGGTTGAGGTTCTTTGAGGCTATAGATTATTGTAAATGATTAGCTCAATAATCAGTTCACCTGAAGAGAAATGGACTTCTCTAAAACAGCCACACACAGAATTTGGGAAAAAAGACGTAAGTACAAAGAAGGTAGGCACGAAGAAACCATGAATAACATAACTAACGCTTTAGCTGATTGACGTGAGAAGTAAGTACAAAAATGTAGTTCGATAGATTACAGGATTGCTACTAGAACAACATTTTATTCTTTATAGATAAAACACATCACCTCGGAGCAGCATTCCAGGATAACGACGTGACTATGACGCGCGATACTGCAGTTTGGTGATACAACGTTGTAAATAATGTCTCCAGATCTGTTGTGTATCTGTTGCAGATCATGATAAGACTCTTGGACTATCGCAGCTGACGCCATAAGCCTGGTGTTATGAGATAGCCGTTCCAGAATGCGCACAGTTTGAAATACACGACACTGACGTACAACCAGAGTAAATTTGCTTACATAGTATCTTACTTCGTGGCACCGGCACAACAGTTTCGCTCCAGCGAGTGATACGACAGAATTTTAGGCCTATTCAAAGGACATCACAGACTTCGACATGTTCAAGCCTGTTATCGTGCACACACATTGTTTCACCAGTAACCCGCTGACCTGAGTTCAATGCGCAACGCGAAATCTGTATCCCCGAAAGAAAGCGAAGCACGTGGTTGACAGTTCACTCCTTATCAATCAGAGACCGTCTGCAATTCACATTTATAAGATGCATATATTAAATTAAAATTTTTATCCATGTCTTTATGCACGTAAAACGAACCCATCAAACATGTCATGACGTCAACAATTACCGTTTCCCATTTCTCACGGCCATAGCACTCGATTCTTTAGTTACGATGGTCAAAAACAGACTCTATTACAGCAAGGATACATACAGATATATTAAAATGTGTATGTTCCTGTAATATATGAATGGAATTTCATCGCTGAATATATTTCCGACAAAAAAGTAAGAAATGGGGAGAAGTACAGGCTTCCTAGATTTATATACACACATTAAAAAAAGATTTGCATCATCCCGCTTCCCAGAACTCCTGAAGATAGACGTTGACTGTGGATATTGTATCACAGACACAGCCCCTTTGACTGTTCAGAGATGTCACTAAACCCGTCCAAAGATGTAAACAACCATGCTTCAGCAGCGCCTATTAGACGGAGGGGGTCCGACAGTTCCAGTCATACGAACAGGAAGGAGGTACGCGGCTCGTGTTGTGTGTGGTTCAACCATGCGTAGACGGACAATACCGCGGTTCGATCGCATTCGCATTGTTACTTTGTGCCAGGAAGGGCTCTCAACAAGGGAAGTGTCCAGGCGTCTCGGAGTGGACCAAAGCGATGTTGTTCGGACATGGAGGAGGTACAGAGAGACGAACTGTCGATGACATGCCTCGCTGAGACCGCCCAAGGGCTACTAGTGCAATGGATGATCGCTACCTACGGAAATAATGTTTATGTTGATGTCTGCTCCAATTTTCTACACAGGTTCCGGAACTCTCGGAACCGAGGTAATGCAAAACTTTTTTTGATGTGTGTATATACGGCCTGACCGTTTAGCCTTCTCCAAACATCTCAGTTATGTGAATAAAAACCAACAGGTTACAGAGGCGTCATTCTAACATAAGTTTCATATTGTCTTACACATGTATAAATACACACACACACACACACACACAACACACACACACACACAGACGTCTACATATGCACAAGCATCTTTAAATTAGATACTGAGAAAAATTTAAATCCAAATTAAAACCCTACGTTACATCATAATTTGCCTAGCAGTAATAAATTTAAATTTTAATTTATCTTTCCTGATTACACTGTAACAGACCGAGAGTAGAGTCCTCAGGGAAAATTAAAATAGAAAATGGTTCAAATGGCTCTGAGCACTATGGGACTTAAATTCTGAGGTCATCAGTCCCCTAGAAATTAGCACTATTTCAACATCACACACATCCATGACCGAGGCAGGATTCGAACGTGCGACCGTAGCGGTCGCGTGGCTCCAGACTGTAGCCCCTAGAACCGCTCGGACACCCCGGCCGGCTAAATTAAAATAGACACAAATGTGCAAGATACAGTCTGAAGTGATTGTTAAGAGAGTTATAGGCCCGAAAACTGTTCACTTGAAATGTGTTACTCAGTCATAAACAGGAAAGCGATTACAATAGAAAAATAAATTATGTATGTAAACATACAGGTTCATAAGATATGTTACCTCAAAACATAACTTTATGGAGACTATACCACCTGCATAAAGTAAACAGAGATTATTATCATGACGCAACTTCGTAAACCTAGGCTTGAAGCGCAATGACATGACATGTTAGAAAGCAACAAGTAAAATATAGTAACAGAGGTTTACTTGGTAGTGAGCCATAATACTCATAATTAGGACAGATTCTACAAGGTCTGAATGGATAAAAAGTAGGTACTGACCTGGGATTCAGGCAGTCCTCGTTACAGCCGTACACATTGTGCAGTCTGCGCAACTTAATGTTCTGGAGGCATAGGCAATAGCCAATCTGGTTAATATTTTTAACCAAATGCCGGTAGTTAATTTCTTACTAAACATTGATAAACCGTAATGAATGAAAACAGCAATTTTTTTCAAATTTACTTTTTTTTCCATACTTTTACTCTACGTTCACACATTTACAGTACGTGCAGAAAATGCGAGCCACTCATAGCAATCACTTAGCTGACGCATTATACGAGACCACATCGCAGGTGAGGCTGTAGCGCCTAGAGCCGCTCGGCCACTTCGGCTGGCCCAACTATCTCCATGCACCCAACTAGGCGAGAAACAAAACAGCGCTATCTTGTAAACATACGCACGTCCGTAACAGTCGAAGTGTCTGTTACTTCTGTCGGTAGCGTGCCAAGATTGTCTCCATAACTGCTACTGCTACTACATTCCAAGTGTCCCCTTTTTAATTAAAACTTTCACTCTAGTGGCTTGTAACGTCATTCCCATGGCATCAAACAAGTCCCTCGTCACAAATGCGACGTGTGTTATGAAAAAAATTGAGTTTCAAGTAAATTTAATTTAAGCTGATGCCCTGTTATAAAGATCACTCAGTCATCAGAATGCAACGAGAATCGCTCAGAAATTAAGTGGCTCTTTCCATATTCAAATTGTGTTTATAATACATTGATTGAGCCTGGTTGAAAGAAGGCGGAAGAGATAAAAAATACAAAACCAGAATCACTAGAAAATTGCCTAAACAGAACATTATGGTGACGTTATAACATAAAACTGGTCAGAGAATTACGAAACTGAAATAGGCCATTACGTAGACAAGTATTACACAA
Organism: Schistocerca serialis cubense; assembly: GCF_023864345.2. Lineage (NCBI taxonomy): Eukaryota > Metazoa > Arthropoda > Insecta > Orthoptera > Acrididae > Schistocerca > Schistocerca serialis. The sequence continues at coordinate 442,896,985 of NC_064641.1, read as the reverse complement.
GTTACCCACGTATCTTCATCGATGTTTTAGTTGAGTGATATTAATTAATTATTTTTCAAGTATAACTAGTTGTCAGAATCGAGTTATTTTGTCTTCTTGCTTCCACTGAAATACATCAGTTGCATCAAAATACTTTTCTGAACTGCAATATTTAATATGCAGGATTCTTAGAAGATAGCTATCCCTCTCAAAACTAGCATGAGGTAATTTTAACTTCCAATACATTTTTGTAAAGTTGGAAATAATTTCTAGTCTACAAACCACATACATTATCGTAAAACACTCCCTTACATACTGCTGCTGTAACATCATATCGTCATTTAGCTTGGCCTGCTCGATAGCGAGATCTGTATCCAATCAAGCACATACGGGACATCGTCGGATGACGATTCTAGCGTTATCCACAACGAGCATTAACCGCCCCTGTATTGACTGACTAAGTGCAACAGGCATGGAACTCCAACGCACAAACTGACAGAAGGCACCTGTACAGCGCAATGCACGCTCGTTTTCATGCTTGTATTGAATATTCTGGCGGATACACCGGTTATTAGTGTCCCAGCATTTCACATTTGCAGTACCCTATCCCGCTCTTACGTTAAGCTGTGATCTTGCAATTTAATCACTTAAATATCTTACCTAGACAAATTTGTTCCCGAGATTTCATTACCCTAAATTATTTATATTTGGTGTTGGTTTTTTTTCCGTCAGTGTATATAGCAAACTGTAAGTTACTGTCGCCCACACTTCATTAGATACTACCATAAATTGGTTGTTTCTAGGGCTCAAACAGGATACGGGATTATGAGTGACCAGCTTTACAGCTCACCACAGACAGCGTCGCGTACGACGATAGAGATACAGGTTAGTCAGTAACAGTCGGATAAGCTTGTAAGGATGTTGCAAGGTAGGTTGTGATGAGGAATAACTGTTCAGGAAAAAATTCGATACGTTGCGTATTGGTGTTAGAAAAGTAGGCCGTTGAGGGTCGTTCGTCCTCAGCGTAGATGGCAGCTCACGAGACTCCTCTGCTTTGAGTCGATTTCGAGCCTTGCTGCCGTCTTTTGTCCAGTTTGTGTGTCGCACTCTTGTTCGGTTTTAGGAAACCAAACGAAGAACACGTTTGGTGACACTGTCTCTGGAAGAGTTTTCATGAATTTGCGCATAACGTTTTGCTGGCCAAGTTCAGCGCTAATCAACTTATAAACGGTGCAACGTATCAAATTATTTTTAACGGTTATTTCTCAGCGCAGCCTACCCTGCAACACAAGCTGTTCAGACTGTTTGTGACCATCCTGTAGAATGAGGCTATGTTTTACTCTTCCGTGATTATGCATAATTAAGGACATTGTCTCGATAAAGATCTTGTGACACACGCCAAATTCGAATCAAGGACATATCGTCATTTAGTTTGGCTTGCTCGATAGCGAGATGCACACTATTTTAATACTGAGGATATTTTGACATGGCGCCCTCCCCTGCTTCGTGTGAGAGACAGCGCTTACTGTTCCAGCTGTCTGTAATTCGCAGCCAGACGTACTAATAAGTTGTCGTGAGGATACAAGGTCATATTATTTTTGCTCTCACTGCGTACAGCCTACTCCGTTAATGTGTCGACTACATCCCTCGTACGCTGTCCTTTCTGTATCCACACTGTTGTCGAGATGACATAGTTCTGCCAGCCATTCTATTACGTGATACACCTATATCTACATGTACTTGACTACTCTGCGTAGCCGAGGATTCATCGGAACACTTTCACTCTGTTCCCCCACAGCGAACAGCGCGCGGGATAAAACGAACACTTAAATCTCTCAGCGTGTGTTCTAATTTCTCTTATTTTATTACACTGATTATTGCTCCTTACGAAGGTAGGCGTCAACAGAATATTTTATATTTCGGAGGAAAAAGATGGTGACTTAAATTTCGTGAAAAGTTCTCACCACAATGGAAACATCTTTGTTTCAATGATTGCCAACCCAACTCACGTATCATATCCGTAACACTCTCTCCCCTACTACTCAACAGTAAAAGCGAGATGCCCTCCCTTGAGTTTTTTAGATCTTTTCTATAAATAATATCTGGTAAGGGCCACAAACTCTAGCAAACGGCGGACAAGCGTACTGCAGGATATCTCTTCAGTGAATTTGTTGCATCTTGTAAGTGTTCTGCCAATAAGACGCAGTCATTGATTCGCCGTAACGAGCAGTTGCTGGCGTTGATGACTGCATTTTCCTTTAATTGTAGTATTTTAAAACGTAAATCGGACAGCGCTATGATTGTACAGTTTTCTCTGATGTAAGCACATTAAAGTCGTTCTAATATGTCTGTGAGCTCTGCTGTCTACAGAGAGGCCTCTGGAGGAAAGCTCAGTTGTTCATCCCTGTGTGTGTCTTGTCATCACAGTATGCATTATACACGCCACCAAACTCATACAGGCGTCGTGTATTTTCCCATTCTCTAACGAAATAATCCAACAATTTTGTATTCATATTACGTTTATTGTGAGGAATTCCAGTTCGCCCCTTCAGATGCGTCATTGTAATCTCATAATATGTTGTGAGGTAATTCTTCTTCACAACATAATATGGGATTACAATAATGATGAGTAAATGCATCAGTTTTTCGACAATTGGAAAACGATGTAAAAAAAAACAATATTTTCTAGAAAAACATTAACCCATGAATTAGGGTATTCTCAAATCCGCGATGGAAATATTCCTTAAAACTTTTCTCGTTAGTTATGTTTATTATTTTAATCATTAGTACGGTGGTCAGACACGAATCACAGAAGTCTTCCAATTTTTCCCAGTTCAGAAGTAAATAATCTAAGAATCAAGTGATGTACAAAGTATAGTCCACACAGTTCAGCTTGGTTGATTTTAAATGGGGATGCAGGCTGTGAGTGAAACAAGTGTCAATGGGAAGAGCAGCTGTGAGGAGGATATATGTTTTGCAAAAAATATTTACCATTAATATGGGTAATCATTTTTCTTTTCTCGAAAAAATTTGCAGGTAACACTCGTGATGCACCGATAGTTGTTTCGGCGTACCATAAAAAAATATTGGTTGAAATAAGCAGAATCTATTTTCTCTTTCTCTCATTAGTTCGTGATGTTCTGAGACAGGTGCAAAAGCTAAATATCACTTACCCTCCGTTATTCTAAAAATAAAAATGTTCAAAGAAAATTCCTTTTCATTATAAAGTTTACTTGAGCACTAACACTGATGATAAAGTTTGATAGCTGCAAGGTAGCGAAAGGGGTACTAGATTATGTCCGATAACACTCAGGGGTAATGGTCGCAGAAGCGTCGGAAACCAGTGTGATAGTTTAGTATTTGCAAGTGTTATGATTTATACCATCCTTTCAAATCCCAAAACGTACATATTCAGTGTGCTGAATTTCTCTCAGCGCATATTTGGGGTGAATACAAACATAAATTAATTGAAGTCGGAACGAGTAACTACTGGGAACAAAGAAACGGAAGATTCATTAGCATTACACACGACTGTGAGATGATGAGAGTTCTTTCAGCCGTAATAATCATCTGTAGGAAGTTCCTAAGAGTCTTCAATTTGGTCTATGTACGTTTGGGCCCTACTGCATCATTTCATGTACAACAACGGACATTTTCATCTTCACCCTCAGAATATGCTCTTTACCATTCACAGCATCAAGTTGTTCGACCTTTCTGTGTTTCTGTGCAGACTATCTGTCAAGTCGAGAATTTTATACCTAAATATTTTTCTGCGTGGTATATTGCGTTGTGTTATTCCTGCTTCTTTCAGGCATTCTTTTACTGCATCGATCCATTTTATTCTTTCAATTGTTGCCTTAATGCCGGTTTACTGAATTCCGAACGTCTATAAACAGTGTTGGTTTTATTCGTTCTTATATCAATTGAATTTTAGCTTTTGTTTTCAACATCCTAGACTCATTATTATTATGTCAATTTTTGCTTTACTGCGAGTTTCGTAGAATTCCACAACTTTTATAAATCTAGTTTGCTCCACTCGTATACGATTCTCATAGAATTTTAGCCTGTGTTTTTCCGTATCCACACACGTGTTGGTAAATTTTTCAGTGTCTTTATTTGCTCTTGGTCTTGAAACCAATTTATTTATTTATTTTTATTTACATGTCAAGTTCCGTAGGACCAAATTGAGGAGAAAATCTCCAAGGTCATCGAACGTGTCAGTACATGAACTTACAACATAAAAGTAATTACAGATAAAAATAAATGTTCATGAACCTGAAAGAAAATCAGTCCATAAGTTTAAGCAAACGCTATCAGCATTACAATGAGAATCAGCTTAATTTTTCAAGGAACCCCTCGACAGAGTAGAAGGAATGACCCATGAAGAAACTCTTCAGTTTCGATTTCAAAGCGCGTGGATTACTGCTAAGATTTTTGAATTCGAGTGGCAGCTTATTGAAAATGGATGCAGCAGTATACTGCACACCTTTTTACACAAGAGTTAAGGAAGTCCGATCCAAATGGAGGTTTGATTTCTGCCGAGTATTAACCGAGTTAAAGCTGCTTATTGTTGGAAATAAACTAATATTGGTAACAAGAAACGACAATAAGGAATATACATATTGAGAGACCAATGTCAAAATACCCAGACTCGTGAACAGAGGTCGACAAGAGGTTCGTGAACTCACACCACTTATTGCCCAAACCGCCCGCTTCTGAGCCAAAAATATCCTTCTAGAATGGGAAGAGTTACCCCAAAACATAATACCATACGATAAGTGAATGAAAATATGCAAAGTAGACTAATTTACATGTCGAAGTATCACTCACTTTCGATACCGTTCGAATAGTGAAAATGGCAGTATTAAGTATATGAACAAGATTTTGAACGTGGGCTTTCCACGACAGCTTACTATCTATCTGAACACCTAGGAATTTGAACTGTTCAGTTTCACTAATCATATGCCCGTTCTGTGAGATTAAAACGTCGGGTTTTGTTGAATTGTGTGTTAGAAACTGTAAAAACTGAGACTTACTGTGATTTAATGTTAGTTTATTTTCTACAAGCCATGAACTGAAGTCATGTACTGCACTACTTGAAACCGAGTCAATGTTGCACACAACATCCTTTACTACCAAGCTAGTGTCATCAGCAAACAGAAATATTTTAGAGTTACGCATAATACCAGAGGGCATATCATTTATATAAATAAGGAACAGGAGCGGCCCCAACACTGATCCCTGGGGCACCCCTCACTTGACAGTACCCCACTCAGATCCCACATCACAGCTGTTATCAACATTGTGAATAATGACCTTTTGCTGCCTGTTGCTAAAGTAAGAGGTGAGCCAATTGTGAGCTACTCCCCTTATTCCGTAATGATCCAACTTCTGGAGCAATATTGTGAGATCAACATAGTCAAATGCCTTTGTTAAATCAAAAAATACGTCAAGCGTTCGAAACTTTTTGTTTAGCCCATCCAGTACCTCACAGAGAAAAGAGAATATAGCATTCTCAGTTGTCAAACGACTTCTAAAGCCGAACTGTACATTTGATAGCAAATCGTCTGATATAAAATGATCAATTAACCTTACATACACAGCCTTTTCGATAACTTTTGCAAACACTGATGGCATAGAAATAGGTCTAAATGAAAAATTACAAATATGGCTAAATACAGGGCTAACATGTGCAGCACAGTACTTCAATATTCTACTAGACACTCCATCATAACCATGAGAGTCTTCAGTGATTTAATTATTGACTCAATCTCCCTCTTGTCTGTATCACAGAGGAGTATTTCAGACGTCAATCTCGAAAAGGCATTTGCTAAGAAATTTATATGATTTCCTGTAGAAACTAAATTTTTATTTAATTCACCAGCAATGCTCAGAAAATGGTTGTTAAATACTGTACATATATCTGATTTATCAGTAACAGAAATATTATTACTGCGAACTGAGTTTATATCATCAACCTTGTGCTGCTGACCAGACACTTCCTTCACAACTGACCATATGGCTTTAATTTTATCCTGTGAACTAGCTATTCTATTTGCATACCACATACTTTTTGCCTTGCTAATAACATTTTTAAGCACCTGACTGCTGTGTTGGCAGAAGATCCAACACCGTGTTGCTAGAGGAGGCCGAAATGTACGCTTTTAATTACACGCAGACTGGCGTGAGGTCTGGAACAACAAGGAAATGAGAACGTAGAAAAACGAACGCAGTTGCTGTAATACTTAACTTTAATCCACAATTGGAGAACATCTCTCCTGACTGTACATGCTTCACCAGATAAATATCAAACGCTATGGCGCCTTGCTAGGTCGTAGCAAATGACGTAGCTGAAGGCTATGCTAACTATCGTCTCGGCAAATGAGAGCGTATTTGTCAGTGTAGCATCGCTAGCAAAGTCGTCTGTACAACTGGGGCGAGTGCTAGTACGTCTCTCTAGACCTGCCGTGTGGTGGCGCTCGGTCTGCAATCACTGACAGTGGCGACACGCGGGTCCGACATATACTACCGGACCGCGGCCGATTTAAAGGCTACCACCTAGCAAGTGTGGTGTCTGGCGGTGACACCACACTTACAATACTGTTTGTAATGGGCCACCGTAGCATTTGTCACCCAACCAATAGTAACTGACGTCACTTCTTTATTTAATGCACTGTTCAATACCATTCGTATTCTGACAACGTTTCTCTGAAAAGTGCATATTTGATTTTTATTATGGATCTTTATGTTGTTTGGCGACAATTATTTGAAATTTCATTTCCCTGTTTATATTTCTTCCTTTATGCTCTCAAAATCCATTTATTTCATTTTCATGTAACATTTTTCAAAAGTTAATTATCCTGAGCCGTGGTAAAATTTGCTGTTTTGAAGAGCGCGCCGCAGCGCGTAGTGTGAAGCAGTCGCACTCCGTTTCTGGCGGCGGCGCCGCTGTGGCAATCGAAGCTTTGGTGTCTCCCTCTGGTGGGAAAGGGGAAAGGTTGCCTGTTCACGTGCATTTAAGGGGCGCTATGAGCTCGCCAGTCGGTCAGGCTGGGTCAGTCTCTCGTCCCTAGCTTTCTAGCCTTGTTAGGCAGTAAGAGAACGCAGCGAGTGGTCGCCCGGTCGGGGCTTAGTTCCCGCCTCTGAGACTGCGCGTTAGGCCGCCAGTCTGCTTGAGTTTGCTCAGGCAATGGTCATTGGTGGTTGGATCGATCGGTTGGTCGATCGCGCACTGAGACACAAGATGACTTGTCCGTCTTGAGCGTCGGTGCATGTGAGGTCGCCACACGGGTTCAGGGGGCCGCGGCGTATAGCGAGGGGTAGTGACTTCGCGGTCGACACGAGAGCAACAGGAGTCAACCCACGACATCAGTCTGGCCGGTGCGAGCTGCGACGCCGTGAGACGGGAAATCGGCGCGCCTTCCTGCGTCCGTTGAAGCGGCTGACAGCGGACGGTTCTGGAGAGCGATTTGGGGGTGCTGCGCCAGGTCTTCTCGAGATATCGCAGTTTATTAGAAGTGATTGGTGATATGTTGTTAGATTTACTCTTGTTAAATTCTACTTGTTTTCTTGGTGAGGTCACCAGCCGTTTTGCTTAGGGGTCGTCCCACCAATCTTCTCCGTTTGCACATCCGCGGGAAGGTGGTTGTTTATAAATTGGGTGGTCCGTTTTTCCCTTGTGGAGTAGGGGCGGGTTAGAGCAACCTGCGGTTAGGGTTGCTCGGTAATCTCCGTATCAGTCTAACGTACGTTAGTAGCTGCCTCTGTCATGTTTGTCAGATTTGGTGTGTTAACGAGTTTATTGCTTGGAGTGTAACGGACTAATACCTGAACTTTTATATCTTTGCCTATGGTCTTGAGATTCGGTATGTGTGTACTGTAGAGCATCTTAACTATTGTTTGGCCAATCTTGTAGAATTTTATATAAGATTGCATTTCATGGGCTTTTATTTAAATGATCATTTTAGTATATAAAGTTGCCACCCTTTTACTGTAAGACTTTTCTTGGAAGTTAAAATCAAGTTTCACCTTCGGTGGCAGGGTTAATATTTTAATTGTTAGTGTTTTGTACCATAGTTTGCGTGCTTGTGAAAATGGTTAAAACTCTTAGTTTAAAGTTATCTGGTGTGTTGCAGATTTGCACCAGTCTAGTCTTTCAGAGGCTGTTGTGAGCGGTCGTAACTACAGCCGTGTCAAAAGGGAGCGGGAAGGCTCTCTGCCCAAAAGCTCATACAGTCAAAACTTGCTTCTTTCTGCCTCTGAATAAATTGTAACTTTGATATTTTGAGGGTGCTTTCTGATTATAATTTTAAATCTGTTTCTTTTAAAAAATGCTTTTAGGCACTATTGAAACGAATAAAATTCCCATTTGTTAAAAGGAATTTGGTTATGATTTCTGTTGTGGGTTGGTAGGGGAGCCAACACCGGTATGAGAGAAAGCCGAAAGGAACGCGTTTTAGCTCACGCAGGCTGGCATGAGGTCTGGAACAGGAAAAGGGAATTAGACTTTAGCAAAAAAGGACGTAGCTGTGGAATACTTAACTTTAATCCATAAATGGTGAACGTCGCTCTTGACGGTACATGTTTCACAGCAAAAATAGTAACTGGTAATGGCGCCTTGCTAGGTCGTAGCAAATGACGTAGCTGAAGGCTATGCTAACTATCGTCTCAGGAAATGAGAGCGTAATTTGTCAGTGAACCATCGCTAGCAAAGTCAATTGTACAACTGGGGCGAGTGCTAGGAAGTCTCTCTAAACCTGCCGTGTCGCGGCGCTCGGTCTGCAATCACTGATACTGGCGACGAGGGGGTCCGGCGTATGCTAACGGACCGCTGCCGATTTAAAGGCTACCATCTAGCAAGTGTGGTGTCTGGCGGTGGCACCACAATTTCATCAGTTACTCCCTGGCAACTACTTCCATGCTTACATAGTGTTATTAAATGTGTTAATGTTCTTGTTGAATCGCTAGTAAATAAAATAAATTCTTAAGCATATTCCTTGAAAATAAATCACGGTTCATATCCCAAAAGGTTGTATTTGTTTCATTCGTCAGTAGCCATCAGGTAGTTATCTATTTAACATTACCCAAGTCACGAAATTTCATTACTAAAAGTTATGGTTAGGAATAATTAATTGTTATTTCTCCACAAAATGAGGTTGCTTTCTGATTATTACTTTCTTTATGAACGTCATCTCCCGAATGGCTGTAACTGTTTGGACTGACGACGAGGTATGCTGTCTTTGTTTTCTGTATTAGAAAATTTTTGAGGAGAGCGTCTCTATATTAGTTAGGAGAACGAGAAACATGGAAAGACAAATCTGTGACTTATTTCCAGATTAAATAATGTGATGTTTCTTATTATGCAATGTCTACGGTAATGTTCGTATCAAGAATGTTAAAGTTTTATTACATCAGTGAGGGCAGGAAATAAGGAGCCAGTGAATCTTGAAAACAGTGTTAAACTGGAAAGTCGTCATTTTTAACCAGTATCATTTATGATGGAAATTAGAAGATATTCTTCTCCAAAGCGAAGTCAGGAATATGCTATGATAATCCAACGTCATCATCCTAATGTCCTTTCCGTAAACTTGTCAATACCAGTGGCTCTATGAATCACTCAGAATTTTACAGGACAAATAGCCGAGCCAATAACGCCTACGAGATATCAAGATGAATGTATTTGTTGATTGATAATTACTCCCACAATCAACTGAGACTCAGCCTATCTACAATTCCGGTTTTGTAATTAAAATAATATACATTTTTGTGTTAGTTTATGCTTATAGAAATATTGGAATTTTTCTATGTTTTCATAATTATCATCATTATTATAGAACTGAAAGGCTGGGAATGTTAGTCTCTGTAAGCGTCCCCTTTGCTATAACGTGGGCCTATAATTTTTTCTGATTGCTTTTCACTACCTGTTTTAAATTACTTCAGTGTATCTCTTTCTGTTTCGAATGAGTGTCTCAGATCCATGAACTCACTCTTCAAAAATTTATATTTATTTTTGTGGTGTTTGAGTCTTCTGACATAGAACCACCATGCCGTCTGTGTAAGCTAAGCAGACTGTCCTAATTTTTCTTAGTCCTAATTTGATTGGTTAGTCAATTTGAAGGTCTGGTGTCAGTTTCCACCGATCTTAGATTACTATCCTTGATACACAGTTAAAGGTTAGTGGAGAGAGTGCATCATCCTGTCTTATGGACGGAAAATAAACACGGCGCGCTGTGCGCTGTCGGACTGTGTCAATAATACTATTTAACGAAAGTGAGTTCCAGTAAAGAAAATAAATTAGGATTTGCGCTGTGTGACAAACAATTAATTGTCTAATTAACTGGAAATTGAGTGAAATGGAAAATAACTAGCATCAGCCTCATTATTCACTCTAACAAAGTAAAATTAATGAACAGATACGGGTGGACGAACAGCGTACAATTATACAGTTATAGGTGACAATTTTGTGAAACAGAGCTCTGACCACAGTAATTCTACGTCCGAAATTAACCCAGTGCTGTATTTCGAATTAATATTCATATCGTAACAGTTATGATGTGAAAATAATTGTATCGTTGTTCCAACAATTGCATGTTGTTATGTGAAGGAAAACGTCAACAAATATGACGACTTATCTAAATTAAAACATCACCCCTACTCTGATGATCAGCATATTTTTTTAGAAGTAATAAAAGTGATTGTATCAGAAAGAAATCCAATCCAAGCAAATTTTTAACAAATAATGGCTTCAACAATGCAATTATATTCACAGATTACGTGAACTGGTTGAATGCTTGTATAGTATTTATTTGTTTTATAATCGTTATTTCGGAGCTGCAGCCCTCGTCACAGTTTTCTCATGACGTTGATCATTATGTTTCGAACTAGAGACTGCTAATTAAATCACCGTTGTACTAACGAAATATTCTGAAACACCCAAAGGGCGTCGACTGCACTGCGTGGCAAATGTATTTGCTGGTAGTATAACATGAGTATGCTAGTTGGTCTAATTTTTTAGTATAAAGGCTTGGATGATACCTATAAACCGTAGAAACGTAGGTTAGTCATCTGTATCAAAATACGGCACCAGTCAGTTTTTAAATTCAGTTATCCTGCAACCACTGTAAAAATTATAGTCCTTTTCAACGTTCGACATGTGACGAAAAAGAACAACCACTGCCGAAACTAGTGAAAGCATGACACACGAGAAAAACTGTATGATACCAAGTCATGGCCGACTCCCACCACAATGTGTAATGCGTTTTAAAATCTCGCTCATGTACAGAATTGCTCATGTAGGTTTTAGTAGACATCTGTTACGATATGATGTGTACAGAAAAAGTAGCATTTCATTCATTCGCGACGGGCTTGCCACTGGTGATAACAACGTGAACAGGTCTAGTAAACTTGTAAAGTTACGGATCGAAATATAATTTTATTAAGGTATCGGAACTCCATGGAAACGAGGCTTCCTCGTAATTTCCCAATGGTTTTCTTAATATGTAGATTTCCGCAAACTTGCTCTGCATCCGAGAATAAGGCGAATGTGAGCTGAGGACCTCCTGTGTTGTCAGTCACGCCACCGCCGCGCAGCGCGCTTTGTATCTCCCCTGAGCCGCGCTGCATTAAAGATAAAAGCTTTCAGTGTCACCGTGACGCCTCCTATCAAGACCCAAGTTCTCATCTTCGACATTTCTGTCCGGGTAAAAAATCTCAGGGTGTGGGAACTGAAGGAAGATGACTTGCTCTTTCATACCCCTCGAGGCAACGCACAAAAAGCTCTTGCCAAAGATGAAGGTTGCCGCGAAGTATAACTTTTGCTCTTCCAGGAGCCATCGAGCAGAAAACAGCTTAAGACTCGACATGTTCCGGAAATTGCTGCAATCATGGAATCGGCTGATGGTAAATCTTATTTGTGTGCTTCACTTCCTGTAGTTGTATATAACCTCAACCAACACCCTCATACGATGCTGTAACACACACTTGTTTTTCCAGAGGATTATATGCACGTACCGTAATAAGTAGCATTATTAAGTAAACGTAGGGTGCCTTGGGAGGGATAGTAAATACACTGCTGTGCAAAACTTAGCGTCGAAAGTAGCTTTCACGTGGTGTGCCAACTAACATAGCTCGATGATACTTGGTCCACACACAGGAAGAACTGCTACAGCATAGTACAGAAGTAATGCTCAATGACTTTTTAATTCAAACACAGTGACTCCCATGATTAGTCACTGGGCATTACAAATGGCGAGACATGGTTCTTAACCTAGTGTGTGGTCACCAAAGACGGCAATTGTTGCTCTACAATGTAGTCCCTTTCTGACCACGCAGTAGTTGTGGAAGATGTTCCACTCACCCACCAGCGTGGTTCACAGCTGCTGGATAGCCGCTGGTGCATGTGGACGTACTGCAGTATGACTCCCCGACGCATCCCACACTTCCTCGGTGGGATTTAAGTCAGGGGAAGGGCCAGCCCATTCCATTCACCGAATATCCTTTCGTTCCAAGATCTTCTCCACTTGCGCTGTTCAATGTGGCCGCGCACTGTCTTCCATAAAAATATAGTCATTGCCGAATGCACCCCTGAAAGGACCCGCATATCGAAGGAGTACAGTGTCACAATACAGTTGACCTGTGAGCTTACCGTTTTCAAAGACATGAAGGTCATTATGCCCATGCATCATTACGTCTTCCTACACGCCATACACCTGGGTAACCAAAACGATAATGTTAGACAGTGTTCCTCAATACAATACGTGTTCCCGCTTCTAAATATGAGAGTGTGACCTGAATGGAAGTAATGTAGCAGCTTTTCCTATGTATGGTGCAAGTTACACCGAGCTATGTTACTTGGTAATGACAAATCATGCAAAAGTTGCTTTCGTCCTTAAGTTTTGCACACCATTGTATATTTAATTCGCACAGAAATATATCTGTGTGTAAGATTAATCTTTGGCCTTATATGTTTACTCCGTAGCTGTCAGAGAGTGAATTGTTTTTTTTTTTTCCTGTATGTTTTGTATTGCATTTGAAACAATTTCATCTTAGAATCAAATCCATATAATATGTGTCCACTTTTTATCGGTTGCAGATAGACGGAAAGTTACAGAGATATGTTTTCGTTCCGCATGTTAGTCCGCCAGTTGCTATGGGTTTGTTTAAAGGAGGTCATTTTTATGTTGCTCTTCAAGTTGTGTTTAAGTAGTCAACATTTTTTTTTCTTTTTTGCTGTGTTTGTAATTTGTTGACGATTTACACTGTTTCATTGAAGCATGCCGAACGTATTTACAAATGCTGACTATGTCAATACCAGTAAACTTCCGATTCTTCAAGTGAAACTTCAATTTGCAAAACAGTTTCTAACTTGAAACTTTCTAAATACGATTCTGTTATTGTAACTGAATGAACGCGATGCAACTATTACGTTTTACTTAGGAACTGTATAACTTCTTAATTTCGATTACATATTCTGACCTACAATATTCTTAGATACCCTACTTTTTACATGAACATAACTGTGCAAATTACTCTTGGCATGTTATGGTACCAGTCAATATAAACTGTATCTGACTACTTGTGAATAACATAGAGCACAGTGAATGGTTCTCAGTAGTACGCAGAATGGCTTCCTCATCAAACAATTACACACAATGGCTACCTGCTACGTGCTGAAAATATGGTCTGTTAGGAAAACGCATCTACTGAATTTACGTGAAATTTTGCCGGTGAATAATTTTACTTGTTAAGGTTCTTTCAGTCCCAACAATTGTTCCTTCACATGCAACTGATAACTTCGCTTCCTCAGTCTGCACACGGAAGGAATGTAAAATGCTAAACTACATGATATGTAATAAATCACTGCACGGAAAACTGCTTTATTTTACCTTACTTTCGTAACTAAACTTTTGCTCTCTTTCTGAAAATATGATTCACTGTCCACGCGGTAGCGCAAGGCGTGGCAGTACAGGTTTTACCAGATCTTTCTTTTACTTAATATGTGAGGATAGGCTTTATGAAATATTTATAAATAACGAAAGGAAAGTATTCTGCAATTGTATCGAATCATTTTAATGAGACAGTAAACAAACTGGAACTAGTATGATTAATACTTTTTTGTCAGCATTTCATGTAGCACAAAATTACTTTCATAATAACATATAGTTACTCTTCGCCATTTTAAATGAAGTACTTTCAACTAACAATGGTGGGAGGGAACTAATTAGTATACTGAATACATGACTGAAAGGTCACCAACATATAGAAATTAATAAACACAACAAAATAGTTACTCTACAATAATTACTCAGTCAGCGCTTTCAGCAAAATCATCTCAATAGAAATAACCTTTTCCTTTTTTAAAAATACGGTATTGCAGAGCCTGTGTTATTCCGAATTGCGCTACAACGAAATACATGTAATGTATTACGAGCATGGATAAGTGCCTGCTATGTAATGGAATGACGACAGTGAAAATCATTGCCGGACCGGATTTCGAACCCGTATTTCCCACTTACGGCGAGCGATCGCCTTACCATTTGGATACCCGGTCGCGACTCATGGCTAGATTCAAACTTCAATACCTCAAGAACCGTGTGTCTAAATCCCGTACTTGTATTAAGTATATTCCCGTACAGGGGAGACATTTTACTAGAATGTCGCTTGCCAGGTGTCGGTGGATAAATACGATATTGCAGTGCTTGTGTTCGTGCGTGCATGTCCGAAGTAGTTTTGTATCGTAATTAGGAATAACACAGGCACTGTCGTATCGCATTTCTCTACCAACACCGCGCAAGCGACTTTCAAGTAAAATGTCTCCCCTGTAAGAGAACATACATAATGGATACACGAGTGCAGGTTGTAGACACACGGATGACGACGTATGAAAGTTTGAGTTTGGCCTTGAGTCGTGCTTGGGTAGCCAAATGGTAAGGCGACCGCTCGTGATAAGCGGGAAATCCGGTTGAAAGTCCCGATGCGGCACAAATTTTCATTTTCGTCATTCCATTACACAGCTGATGATTATCCATATTCGAAACTGCCAATATACTTTATACATTTTTTTTGAAAAAGTCATCTCTCTATAAAATAAGCCCAAGTCATCCTTTCATCTTGATCTTCACTTACATCAGGGAGAAACTCTAATAAAATTCCATTCTTTGTGTGACACATTCTGCCATGAAACAACATTTCCTCTCTGGCTGATAACTGCTTGCCTTACTCTCGTGAGCTCTATTCGAAGACAATACACCCGATGGTAGCCAAAGAATACATGTGGCTCATATATTCAGCCATGCAAAGATGCTCATACTGGTTAAGACTCCAACTAAACGGTCAAATATACCAAACAAACAATCGTCTCACATGATACGTACATCTTTCTCCTAATATGTACACCATTCGAACGTCTGATTGCTTTACTAATAATTTACTATGTTACATATCTGACATAAACATGTAAGGCAGAAAAAGTTTAAAGGTTTTCAAATAATGTTCAAAGTTTGTCGTAAATCGCTAAGTGCTCTCGCTGTTAAATACTAGGTGAGTATACTCTGGGTAATTTGCACTTAGTTTTAAGCAAAAACTAATTTTTTTACATTTATCAATGTTCATGAGACTTGGGCTAATGTTTACTTATTGTTTCAGTGAAAATGTTAGCGAGTTTATGTCGATTCTACTGTATGAACAGTAGAAAACTATTTCGTTTGGTTGTACTTATGTAAACACAAAGCACTGAAAAAAACTGTGCCTTTAAGACTTTGATGTATACCAATCATTATTCTCTGCTAATTGTTCTCAATGTGAAATACGTGACTCTACACTAGATTGTATTTCTTCTTTTTCTGACATCGACATGATGTGGATCTAAGCTGCACTGGGTATATCTTTACGTGAATAATAAATGGAAAATTGCATTTCAAGTCTGCTTTATTCTGTAAAGCAATAAGCCTCTCAGCTCTCATGTTTCAATTAAATCGTCCAATGATACCAGGAGGAACCAATATCACACTGAGCTGTGCCATGGATTCTTAAAGCTAAACTACCACTAGATATCAGAGAAAAATTAGTATGTGCTCCTGAAACTTACAAGGAAAGGTTCACAGCAGTGGAAGCGACATTTTGAAACCATGTACTACGTGATGTTGGCCATGCTGGGTCAAGTGTGAGAGTAATCAGTGAAAAAATTTTGGGATTTCCCGTGATGCTGTAAAGCTTTGAAAGAAGATATATTGTATATACCAGCTGTGTAACTTCATGGTTAAGGTACAGTCCTCTAATGCTAAAGGTCATGAGTTCGAATCTCGTCAGGTGCTCTGAAACTTTTTATTTTTAAATTTTTATTGACTTGGCTTTGATCGTAATTTTTCTTCAATTAATTTATTTACATATAAATTTTTATGTATATTCCTTTATCCATACCATTTTTATCACTGTATTAAATTTTTCAGTGAGTCACTTTTTTTTGCTATCATTATTTTTTCACTTGGAATGTTTGTGCATCAGAATTATATTAATTGCATTTATCTGTCATAATATTTAAACATCTTTTGGTTAAAGAACGAAGAAAAAATAATCTGTTTGTATCGGCTGTGCAGTGGTTTCAAAATATATTTCTTGTTACAAGATATATATTTTATAGGATGGCACTCATTTAACTGTCGAAATACCGAAGTGAGTGAGGACAGCAAAAATTTTGCCCACCTTTATAAAATATCAGAATCATATTTTAAAATTAAAACAAAACTATTGTTTTTAATGATTTCTTATATCAGATTCCGTTACTGTTTCCTATTTTTCAGTAAAACCTAATCAAAAAATTTAATTCTTGGTAGAGAATGTGGCTTTTTGTTTAAAAAAATTAGATTCATATTTTCAGGTTCAGGGCCCTTCTAACGCATCTGTGTCACTTTAAAAAGTATGTTGTCAATGAAATTCAGCGACAATTAACGGAATTTCTACTTTTAAATTTTTTGTGGTGTAAACACCACGAAAAATGCGTTGGTGCTGCTAAGATTGTGCTATAAGTTGATTCCAGGTTTGTACCGCATTTATATTCAAAAAGGTACACTGTTAATAAAAGTTAAACACATTTAATGAAATTTATTTCTTTTTTAGTTATTTTTGGTGGTGGGCTCAATGCGCCTCCCTGACGCCTGGATATTGCACGTTATAGTAAATGCACTAGTACTGCTGTGGATAAAACATGAAGTCTCTTTCTACACTGGACAAAATAACGCAGATGAAGATTCAAGCGAAAGAAGAAATTCTGAGGTATTCCATTTCAGTCAGAATCTCCTAAATTGATTTCAAACTACATTTATATCTAGTATATTACTGTAATACAGTACTTATCGTATTGAAAACTGTGCTCTGCCTCCATTACTACCAAGCACCAAATGTAAATCGTACACATCATTTGACATAATTTAACAACAGTAAAGCAATTTAAAACACCTAGAGCGGTGAGCAGTAGCTGGTGCTCCAACCAGAGGTGGAGAAAGCGCAGCACTGCTGCCATAGCTGCTACCAGCCCCCAGCTTAGAGGTCTCAGAGAGCGCTGGCGCATGAGGCGCTCAGAGGCAGACAGTCTGGCGAGAAACCTGTTGCAAAAATATTACTGCCATTATTAGTATATAAGAAAGTGAAATAAATTGTATCTACGCTGTCCCTACATTGATGACTTCAGTAATCAGATGAAAGGTGCCATAAAAAAGTTTTGACGGAGAGTGATCTCAACTGCTAGCCACTTACTCAGCCTAGACGCAGTTCACCTGTAGACCAAGGGGGTGGACGTTGCAGAAGAGCTCAATCAGAGGGAAAGACTTCCTTCAGAAACTCCCGCTGCTAACAGTATTGCCAAATAGTGCAGTGTTTTCCTTAATCCATCAGTCTTATGACTGGTTTGATGCGGCCCACCACAAATTCCTCTCCTGTGTCAGCCTCTTCATCTCAGAGTAGCACTTGCAACCTGCACCCTCAATTATTTGCTGGATGTAATCCAGTGTCTGTTTTCCTCTAAATTTTTTATCCTCTGTAGCTCCCTCTAGAACTATGGCAGTTATTCTGTGATGTCTTAGCAGATGTCCTGCAATCCTGACCTTTCTTCTTGTCAGAGTTTTCCGCATATTTCTTCCCTCGCCGATTCTCTGGAAACCTCATTCCTTGCCTTATCAGACCACCTATTTCTAACGTTCTTCTGTATCACCACATCTCAAATACTTCGACTCTCTTCTTTTCCCATTATCCCATAGTTGATGAGCCACAACCGTACAACGATGCGCTCCAAACGTACATTCTCTGAAATTTCTTCCTCATATTAAGGTGAAATGATAATTAAATGGACACCCTAGCTGCAAACAGGCGTTGATGTACTTCATTGGGCACATGTTCTTTCGGGAACAGATACTACCGTCATATATAGTTAAAATATGGCTTCCCGGTCAATGACCTCCTTGTGCGAACACACACTATGCCCGAACTCGCACGGGACTTGGTAGATTAATCTGCCACCAGTAATGAGTGTGATGGGCAAACATTTATTAGGCGCACTATGAATGTAGTGGTGTGGGTCCCACGGGGAGCGTGCAAGGGATAAGTCCCTGCAGGCGCACTATCCTCTGTGCACTCGGTGGCTCAGAAGGATAGAGCGTCTGCCATGTAAGCATGAGATCCAGGGTTCGAGTCACGGTCGAGCCACACATTTTCAACATGTCCCCGATGAAGTACATCAACACCTGTTTGCAGCAAGGGTGACCATTTAATTATCATTTCATTTGTAGCAAAGCTGCATGGTCATCTCCGGTAACTGTTCTTTCGGGAACAGATACTACCGTCATATGTAGTCATATTAAGGTCTATGTTTGATACTAGTAGTTTTCTCTTGGCCAGGAATGCCCTTTATACCAGTGCTAGTCTGCTTTCTTATTACTTTCGTCTTTCTTACACTCAGCCCATATTAGTAGTAGTCATTAGACTGTTCATTCCGTTCGGCATGTCCTGTAAATCTTCTTTACTTTCACTGAGGACAGCAGTGTCAACAACGAATCCTTTCACTTACAATTTTAACTCCACTCTTGACCCTTTCTTTTATTTCGGTTATTGCTTTTTCGATGTATACACTCAACAGTAGGTGCGAAAGACCACATCCGCCTCTTACACCCTTTTTAATCTATGCGCATCGTTCTTGGTCTTCTACTCTTGTTGTTTCCAGTTGGCTCTTGTACACACTGTATTTACCCGTCTTCTCCTATAGCTTAATACCATTTTCTTCGGAATATCGAATATCTTGCTCCCATTATCAACCACAACGTCAGAATTGCCTCCCTGGTGCCTTTACCTTTCCTAAAGCCAAACTGATCGGCATCTAGCAGATCCTCATTTTCAGCCCCGTAGTGGAGGCTGCCGCAGGATCGAAGGAGTTTCTTATCGCAATTTTGCGTCACGTTATAGATTTTGGGAATCTTTGCCCAGCAATCACAACTGATAACGTCACTCGTAGTCAGAGAATTATAACGACCACAATGCTCACCAGCTGGAATCCAGCAATCGCAAATGCCTACACTGTAATCTGGAACGTATGGAGCAAGACTGTCCACGGCAGTTTTGAAAGTCTGTGCTTATTCATTGTATGAATGTAGCGTGCTTGTAGTGACTAATGTGTCTTCAAATGGTTCTCTTGAAGTTTTATTGCTTCGTGTAGCAACTTGTATCGCAGGATTGGCAATGAAGTTAATGTGCAAAAAATTATGGTCATCAGCACGATATGGAAGAAGTCTGCGTGCCAGGTGGTGATATTCACTCTGAACTTTAAATGTTGGTGTAAAAAACGTTGAACTACTTGCTGATTTTTGAATGGGGTCATTTAAATCGAGTTATTATGACGACAAATATTCCGTTTGAAGCCAGACCGAGAAGAGCGAAAGCCGACTTCCTAAACTTCCGACAGCCGCGGTGGTCGGGCGGACTTACGACCATCACCGCTAGATGGCGAAGACATCCTTTTCGCAGTGGTGGTAGCTTCCGTTCATCATAATTCAGCCAATTTGCACGAATTATTTTTAAAAGATATACACAAATTATTCCTCATGAATGAGTGCATCTATTGGGGACAACCGTATCAAAACACTTATAGTATTTGCTGAGTAAGCCTCATACACAGAGAGAAAGCGAGGAGGGGACTTCTATTTATAAATGTAGAGACGAAGAAGAAGACTGGCATCTCCGGCGGTAATTCGTTTGAATACCGCCCTTCGATTGTGCTATTACGGTACCAATCGAAGCGATAGGTGTTACAGGTGCCAGCCAGCCCATCTACGTCCAGCAGTCCAGCCAGCATCGGTCCTCGCCAGCAGCCAGCAGCCAGCAGCGGTTTCTGCCAGCAGCCAGCAGCGGTTTCTGCCAGCAGCCAGCGTCCAGCGGCCAGCCGCGGTTCCTGCCAGCAGCCAGCGTCCAGCAGCGGTTCCTGCCAGCAGCCAGCGTCCAGCAGCGGTCCCAGCCAGCAGCCAGCGTCCAGCTGCGGTCCCAGTCAGCGTCCAGCAGCAGCAATAGCATCCCCACCGGCCGGCCAGCCAGCCAGGTCGCCTCCCCGGCCGTTAGCAGCTGAGTGGGGCTTCGGCCCCAGTCTCCTACATAGTTTCTCCGTCCCTTCTACTCTGTGTTTCTCGTCGCCTTCTTTGTCCTGTCCTGTGCTTTTCCCCTTCTCGTAATGTCGACCCCCCACCACCGCCACTACTGCCACCACCACTGCCATCATATACACATCCCCCTCCGCCGCCGCCACCACTATCACGTGGTGTGCCGCATCACTCCCCCCTCAGTCCATCCCCCCACTCCTCACTCTCCCATCTCCCTCACTATTTGTCACCCCATCCTCGTTTCCTCCCTCCCGTGACTCCTCTGATCCCTTCCCTCCACTCCCTCCCTTTGCTCCTTCCGTTTCTGCGGCCCCCGTTAGGGTGGTCGCCCGGAGGGCTACGGTCCACGCTCCACTCCCCTTCGTCTTCATCATCATCGTCATTGTCTTCACCGTCGCCTTCGCCATCGCCCTCACATCTCCGGCGCTGCCTCCAGCACCGGGACCTGTCACTCCCCGCCACCTTCCAGTCGCTCCCATCCCCCACACCTCCTCCGTCGCCGTCAAGCGCCCCAATGGCACCCCTGCCTCCTCTATTCCCAAAAAGGCTCCGCCTCGTCCCGCTTCCCCCACCCATGATGCCATGGATGTCTCCCCGCCTGTTCCTGCCCCCTCCTCCTCCTCCTCCTCCACCCCCTTCTCCTACTGCTACCTCCTCTCCCATCCTGATCCCTCCCTTCTTGAAGCCCGGAACCTCACCCTCTTCCTTCGCCAAAATTTTGCTGGTGCCCCCATCTCCCTTCTCACTCCTCACCGTGATTCGGTGCTTATCTCCTCCCCCAGCCCTGCTCTCCACACAGACCTCCTTTCCCACATCCCGGTCACCCACTTTGGTCCTAATGCCTCCCTTACCCCTGCACCTTCCCCACCTCTCTCCCGCCAACCCCAACACCCACATCGCCTGCCAACCCTCACCGCCGTGATCACTCGGCTTAGTCCGACGATCATGGAGGAGGAGGTGTTGACAGAGCTTCAGGCCCATCCCCATCTGGAGGTGCGTGCGGTTCGTCGCATACACAATGCTGCCAGCCCCACCCGCCTTATGCGGGTCTTTTCCGAGCATTCCTTCTCCATAGACCATCTCCTGAAGGAGGGTGCCCTCCTTTTTAACCAACGTTATAAAGTGGACCCCTCCCATTCCCCTCCTCAATCCTTCCGCTGCCAAAGGTGATTGCGGTATAATTCACACCCGACATCTGAGTGCCGCGAGGCCCCCATCTGCCCGCGCTGTAGGCAAGCCCACTTTTTATGGCAGTGCCCCAATCTTCAGTCCCCCCCCTCCTGTAATACCTGTAACCTCCCTCATCCTACCTACTCCCAGAACTGTAAAGTCCGACCCCCTCCTACCACTCCTGAACTCACCGTTCCTGTCCACCCTCAGGACGCCCCCAACCCTCCCGGCAATTCTCTTTGTCCACCCCCTACCGCTGAGGACATCACAAGATTACTCACCATCGTCCTTCAGAATGTTCTTCCTTTTCAGCGCCTGCACACCCTCCAACAGATCTCCCTCGCCGCCCATTCCGTTTTCCAACTCAAAATGTACGCCACCTACATCTACATCTACATCTACATTTATACTCCGCAAGGCACACAACGGTGTGTGGCGGAGGGCACTTTACATGCCACTGTCATTACCTCCCTTTACTGTTCCAGTCACGTATGGTTCACGGGAAGAACGACTGTCTGAAAGCCTCCGTGCGCGCTCGAATCTCTCTAATTTTACATTCGTCATCTCCTCGGGAGGTATAAGTAGGGGGAAGCAATATATTCGATACCTCATCCAGAAACGCACCCTCTCGAAACCTGGCGAGCAAGCTACACCGCGATGCAGAGCGCCTCTCCTGCAGAGTCTGCCACTTGAGTTTGCTAAACATCTCCGTAACGCTATCACGGTTACCAAATAACCCTGTGACGAAACGCGCCGCTCTTCTTTGGATCTTCTCTATCTCCTCCGTCAACCCGATCTGGTACAGATCCCACACTGATGAGCAATACTCAAGTATAGGTCGACCGAGTGTTTTGTAAGCCACCTCCTTTGTTGATGGACTACATTTTCTAAGGACTCTCCCAATGAATCTCAACCTGGTACCCGCCTTACCAACAATTAATTTTATACGATCATTCCACTTCAAATCGTTCTGCACGCATACTCCCAGATATTTTACAGAAGTAACTGCTACCAGTGTTTGTTCCGCTATCATATAATCATACAATAAAGGATCCATCTTTCTATGTATTCGCAATACGTTACATTTGTCTATGTTAAGGGTCAGATGCCACTCCCTGCACCAAGTGCCTATCCGCTGCAGATCTTGCTGCATTTCGCTACAATTTTCTAATGCTGCAACTTCTCTGTATACTACAGCATCATCCGCAAAAAGCCGCATGGGACTTCCAACACTAACTACTAGGTCATTTATATATATTGTGAAAAGCAATGGTCCCATAACACTCCCCTGTGGCACGCGAGAGGTTACTTTAACGTCTGTAGACGTCTCTCCATTGATAACAACATGCTGTGTTCTGTTTGCTAAAAACTCTTCGATCCAGCAACACAGCTGGTCTGATATTCCGTACGCTCTTACTCCAACAACCAGGCCTATTTCACCTTCTCCCGTCTTGTCACCCTTGTTTAAATCCCTGTCATGGCTTGACAGCACCATATCCTTTTCAACAACATCCGCTCCCTTCCCGCCAACAAGAACCTCTTCCTGCACACCCTTGCCACCCACCGCGTGGATGCCTTCCTCCTCAATGAAACCTTCCTCCAACCCCACCACACCGTCCACACTTCGCCCTACCTCCTCCACCACTCCGATAATCCCCTCCCGATTGCGCGTGGCGGAGTTGCCATTGGTCACCACCGCCAGATCGCCGTTCGGCTCCTGCATTACCATTACCTGCGCCACCATCTATGTCCGCCCTAACGCCCCTATTCCCTTCGACTTCCTCTTCCACATTGACCATACCTTCTCCTCTTACGTGATCGCTGCTGACCTCAACATCCATAGTCGTTCTGGCGCCCAGTTACGGTGGTGGCATCGGTTCCTCTCCTCCCTTCAAGGCGACCTCATCCCCATCCCCCAGCACACCCGTCCCAAATCCAACTACACTCCCGATGTTATCCTTTCCTCCCCCAACCTCCTTGGCCACATAACGGTGGATGTCCTGGAGCCTATTGGTAGCGACCATCTCCCGGTCCTCCTTACCGTTTCAACCAGTCGTCGCCCCCGCCCTGACCCTCGTCATGACCCTCCCCCTAAGTACATCCATGACTATTCCCATGCCAACTGGCATGCCTACCGGGATACCCTTTCCACCCAGGTCGATAGCTACCCCTTCACCTACCACCACCCTGAAGATGTAACCCATGCCGCCTTCTTTCTCCAGCAGACCTCGTCTGAGGCTGTGGAGGCCCACGTCCCTACTGTCGCCGTCCACCCCCACCGTCCTACCTTACCCCCACAGGCCGTCCTCCTCCTACGTGAATCCCGCCGTCTCTACCGTGCCTTCCTCCGCACTTGTGACCCAGACACACTACGACGCCACCAGCAACTCCAGTGACACATTCGCAATTTGCTCGCGGCTAAGAAACGCCGGGATTGGCGACAGACATGCACCTGTTTAAATGCTACCCTACCTATCAGCTCGTCCAAGTTCTGGTCAGCTTTCCGTCGCCTTACTGGAACTAAACCCTCACCCTGCTATCCTCTTCTCCATCATGATCACCCCTTCCCTGACTCCCTTAGTAAGGCCAATCACTTTGCCTCTTACCTCTCCAATGTCTTTTCCATCCCCGATGATCCTCAGTTCGATTACTCCCTCTTCCCAGATGTCCGTGATCGAACTGACACCTCTGTCCCTCCCCTCGCTCCTGGTTTCCAGTACTTGGACAACATTGCACACATGGAACTGAATGCCCCTATCACTACACAGGATCTCATTGCTACACTCCGCACGAAACGCAACACCACTCCTGGTCACGATCATGTCACCTACCGTGGCCTTCATGAAGCTCCTGTCTCTTTCCTCTCCACCCTGGCCAGGCTCAACAGTGTAGTCCTGTCCACCGGTTACTACCCCGACCTGTATCCCTCCTGTATCCTGATGTTCCTTAAACCTGGCAAACCGCCGTCCGCTGTCTCCTCCTACCGTCCCATCAGCCTTACCTCGGTCTTCAGCAAGGTCCTGGAATCTATCCTCACCTGCCGCATCCACCAGCATCTCCACCAACACTGCCTCCTTCCCGTTACCCAGTGTGGCTTTCGGCCGTCCTTCTCTTCCGACAATCTTCTCCTTCACCTCACTCATCTCCTTTCCGACCAGCTTAATTCCCGTCGCTCCGCAATCTTCCTCTCCCTGGACCTCGAGCGAGCTTATGACCATGTATGGCATTCCGGTCTCCTCTTCGCCCTTCCCATTAGCTACGTCTGTCTGATCGGCTCCTTTCTCTCCCACCGTCCTTCCTACGTCACCATCCATAACACCGACTCCTACACCTTTTTCCCCTCTGCTGGTGTGCCCCAAGGCTCTGTCCTCTCCCCCATCTGTACCTTTTGTATATGGCGGACATGCCGCCGCCATCACCCCCCGTCCACCTCCTCCAGTTTGCTGATGACACTGCCTGCCTTGCCCTTGTCCCCACCCTGCAGCGCTCCCAACACCTTCTCCAATCCCATCTTGACTGGTTCACCTCCCCCATGCGGATCCTGTATGATCTCATCCCCTTCCCCCACCTCCTCCTTTTCCTTGAAAGGATACAGATCTTGTACATCTCCTGCAAACTCGATCCTCCTCATTCGCTTGTCTCACCCTTCCCCACCCCTGCCCGCTACCACACCTGTATTCCCACGTCCCACCCGATCTCCATCCCTCCACCCTCCTCACCCTCTCCCAAGGAGGCTTCCGCCAGCTCCCCTTCCCTGATGATGTCCTCCTCCCCTCCATCTACCCCTCCTATCAACTTTGATCCTGCCCCCCACACTTCCTGTGTCCTTTCCTTTAGGCACCCTCCCTCCCCTCTCTTTCCTTTTCTCCCATCCCCTCCCTCCTTCCCTCCTCCCCCGGGCTTCCCCTCCCCGTTCCTCCCTTCCCCCTATCTCCCCTGCCCATGGAATCTGCTCTCCCCTCTCCCTCTCCCACCCCCTCCCCTCCTCCTCTCTTGGCAGGTCCCCGGACTTGTACACGGTTAGTGAACATTCGCGCACCGGAGATCAACGCCTCGTGTTCTGTGTGTGCCGTCGTTTTGTGTTTAAATGATTCAGTGTTATTCGTTTTGTGCACCTACGTTCACGTGTGACAGTTTTCGTCTCTGTCTGTGTCCAAGTGTCTGAACAATTTTATCTTGGACTCTACGCCCGTGAACGGCACCTTGTATTTTAAAAAGTGTTTGTCTCCGTTTATTTGTCCACCATGTTTTTTCTCTAAATGTCTTCATTTGTATATTTGTGTTTCTCTGCGGCCAAAGAGCGGCGTCGTATGCTGCTGCAGGCCTGCCTGTACTACAGGTTTCAAAATAACAATAAAGAAAAAAAAACAGAAAGAAGACTGTTATTTGCATTGTTTTTAATTGTAATACTACGACATTTTTAATGTCCCTGTAAAAAGTGATCTACGAAGGAATAAAACTGCACCTACCATTGCTGACCGCTCAGGATAGCATAGACAATACACTTCTCGTGTTCTGTACGCCGCTCTTCAATATTACACACATTCTTTCCAACGTAAAACTGCCCACACCCTCTCGGTATTTTTTTGTGTATTTCTGGCGTTCTGAGGCATACATCACGTTGCGAGGTGTTGGATTTTGCACTGAAGGCATAAAGACGCCGCTTTAGGAGAGGGGTAATCTTTCCGGCCATTTATTTAAGACAACTGTAGTAATTCATGAGGGTGAAGATTTAACTGCCACCGGATTTAATGTGGCTTCAGTCCTGGAGAAGTAACTTCAGGTCTAATCACTAAATGCTAGAACTGACGTGTCATTGAACGTACTGTTGACAAGCTGTAGCTGAAATGTTGTTACATCGTGCAGAGACTGATTACTAAGGTGATAACTACGCATTGCTAAAATTGTGCTTAAAAAATTTTGTTAAGCACGGATTGAAAGAAGTTCCCCCCTTTGTGCTTTAAATGAATGTCACTAGTAGGGATTGTTCGTCTCCGTATCGTAGCGGTAGCGTTACTACCTACCATGCAGGAGTTCCGGGTTTGATTCCCGGCAGGGGACTGGGTATTGCATGTCCTTCGTCATCATTTTCATCACTGACGAGGAAGTCTGCGATGTGGCGTCACCTGAAAAGAACTTACAATACTGCTGCCGAAATCCCCCGAATGGGGCCTCCCAGCCAACAGTGCCATGCGATCATTTCCATTTAGTAGGTATTACAGGTGTGGCATGGACGCCATTTTGTTGCTAACAAGGGTTGATATGGGAACGCTTGTAAGATGAGACTAATGGCGAAGCCTATTGCAGTGCGGTTGTTGAGGGTGCAGATTCTATGCTTCATATTTACCATCTCATCGACATACACTTATATGGGCACTTGTTTCGTGGTCTAGACACTGATTCATTTAGAGATACAATACCCTCCTTTATTTTCTCAATTTCGTACGTGCCGGGAAGACCACTATCAATACTAGCGCTGAAAATAGTGACAGAACTGACGGGACTCAAAATTGAGGAGACGGTTGAACATTTCGGACACTATACTTTCTGTACTACGCAGTGTGAAGCTCCCAAATAAGTGGAGGACTGAGACGATTTTTTATCCAGTGTACAACTCGTTAATTACATAGGTGAGGGCAACGAATTTGCACATAATGCCCTGAGGCTTCAGACCACAGCAATGGTCGCTGAAAAGTAGTAACTTTGGCTTATTGCATACGACCCAGCAGCTCCACTATGGAGATGCAAATCAGGTTTGTTTTAAATACATACTGTAGTTGTCTTGAGCGAATTGATGTTAGCCAAGAATGCCTTTAAGACGACAAAGACACCATTATCAACACCTCACTGAGTTTGAACGAGATCGTGAAATAAGGCTACCAGAAGCTGGATGTTCCTTCTGCGTTACCGCAGAAAGACTTGGCAGGAATATAGCAACTGTACGTAATTGTTGGCGACAGTGGTCACGGTAATGTATAGCCATAAGAAGACGGGCTCCGGATGGCCATATGGCACTACCAAGAGGGTGGACCACCGTGGTCGGTGCATGGCTCTGACACATCATACTGCAAATGCTGCAACAATTCGGACAGCATGTGGCACCACAGTGACACAACGAACCGTTACCAACCACGTACATCAAGTACAGCCCACAGCCAGACGCCCTCTGCGTGCATTTCATTGACCCCAAACCACCACCATTTGACACTCCAGTGGTGTCAGGCGAGAGCTCATTGGAGGGCAAGGTGAATCTCTTTTGTGTTTCCTGAAGTAAGCAGGTTCTGTCTCAGTGCCAGTGATGGCCGTGTGTTGGTTAGGAGGGCAGTTGAGGGCCTGCCACCAACCTGTATGCATGCTAAATGCACTGGACCTACGCCTGGAGTTATGGTCTGGGATGCGATTTCGCATGACAGCAGGAGCACTCTCGTGGTTATTCCACGCACCTGACAGTAAATTTGTACGTAAATCTGATGATTCGCCTTGTTGTGCTGCCATTCATTAACAGCATTGCAAGGGGTGTTTTCCAGAAGGATAACACTCGCCCACATATCGCTATTGTAACATGTCGCCTTGGCCTTCTCGATCACTAGATCTGCCTTTAATCGATCGCATATGGGACATCATCGGACGACAACTCCAGCATCATCCACAAACGGCATTAACTCTCCCTATATTGACTGACCAAGCGCAAGACGCGTGGAACTCCATCCCACAAACTGACATCTGGCACCTGTAAAACACAATACATGCTCGTTTGTATGCTCCCATTAAAAATTCTGGAGATTACATTGGTTATTAATGTACAAGCGTTCCACAATTGCTATGGGATATCTTGCGCTTAAATTACCCGTAATCTTGAAACGTTAATCACTTAAATATGTTACCTAGAAAAATGTATCCCAGAAATTTCATTACTCCATATTAATTATGTTTCGGCGCTGTGATTCTTTTCCCGTCAGCGTATGTGGAATAAATGTAACGTTGATTTATTATCGTAGATCGCTCAGTTGTTGGGTGAAGTACAGATAACTTTCTCACTCTTATAACACATCTGTTCTGGGGAGTATCATGGGGATGGCAATTCTGGAAGATTCAGATACGTATAAGTAGGCTGTTTGTAAAAGAATGGTTCACCATGCGGAACGTACTGCCTTGAATAAGATCGTATTCATCGATGATTAGGGGAATATTGATTATTGAACATGAAGGGAAAGGGTACTCGATGTGATTATAGGGGACAACAGTTTAATTAATGGCGTAAAACGCGAACGACTTGGTCTTTAATTCCTCATAGCTTCTGTAAATAAAGCACCTGGAGGGGCATTGGTATGCGCTTGTTGACTTCACTAAACAAATCAAATACGAGGGCTGTCTGAAAAGTAACACCTCCAAAGTTTTAGTGTGACAAGTCTCAAAAGTATTTTAAACGAGCAAACTTTAGACATTCTTCATGTCTACATCTCCGACGACCAGTGTATTTCCCCCATTGGGAGACCAGTCTTTTGATAACGTCACTGTAGAATTTTCGTCTTTGTTAATGGAGCCGCTGGCCGTTGTGGCCGAGCGGTTCTAGGCGCTTCAATCCGGAGCCGCGCTGCTGCTGCGGTCGCAGGTTCAAATCCTGCCTCGGGCATGGATGTGTGTGATGTCCTTAGTTAGTTTAAAGTAGTTCTAAGTCTAGGGACTGATGACCTCAGGTGTTAAGTCCCAGAGTTCTCAGAGCCATCTGAACCATTTTTGATAGATCCACAACGTCACATCCGCTTACACCGCTACACCACCATCAAAGTGAAGCCCTCGAAGGTATTCTTTCAGTTTTGTAAACAGATACTGCGGTGACAAATACATGGAAAATCAGATATTCACACATGAATTCAATGAATCACTTAGAAATGGTCAGTCCTACAGAACGCAATGCTATGAAATGAGGACAAGGAGACGCTTACGCAGCAGTAAATGTACTGACCAACGTTTCCGAGAATGTAGTTGTATTTCAAAAGACTACGAGTTCAGTTACGCCCTACGATTGCACTCACGACTGAATGATAAACACGAGAGAGAATTCACCACTGAGATCACGGATGCTTGTGGACTGTCTGAAAGACACGTAGTCGTTCATTATATCAATAAAATCGAAACAAAATGCCCCAGAAGCATTTCACACTATTACATGTAAGCATGTGTTCTCCACACGAGGGAAAACTGAAAAATTGCTTTACAAAATAGAGCATCGACGTCTCCGGGAAACCTCCGTCAATCAGTACCACACGACTCACTGTTCCACGACCGATAATATACGAAAGTGATTTCCAAGTGTTGCACTGTACCACAAACAAAATATTTTAAAAGAAAATTTATCGAAGCAGACAGTAGTATTTTCCTGAAACACAGGTACGATTAGAGAACAACGACGATGAGTGCCCACGTTTTGTCTCTCCATTTCTGTATATTCCGTCGTGTGTTTAATGTACTGTTACTACTGCAGAAAATTCATAGCTGGAAGCTGCACACCTAGTAGCAGAAGTAGATGGAAAGCCGGTTCGGTGTGGGGTCCCAGTGTGAAGGCGGACGAGTGTTTAGAAGAGCAATTATCCGCAGTGGCGGCCGTATCGCAGCGTCGTTTTACTGCGCCGCTGGCCGATGGAGCGGGATTACCTCGGCTCGGCCTCCACCCATTTGTCCGATGGGCCGGCTCGGCGCGACTTATCTGTCCGGGTCGCGACCGTCCCCGTAATGCGGGCCCTGTCTGAGCGGGAGGGAGGGAGGGAAAGAGGCCGAGACTGAGAGAGAGCAGCGCCTGGATCAGCATCGGGGCGCCCTGCTGCTTCCAAACGTCACACCCGATAGCGCCCGGGCAGCCGGCTTTGCTAGGATATCAGCAGAAAGCTGGCGTCCTCGTCGTAAAACCAATTCACAAGGCACTCCTCTTGCCAGCAACGCCCTGTTCAACTGCCGTCGAGTTCTATTGTTTTGGTGTACAATTTCGCAGCGGTTTTCCGTAAGTTTGTAGACGCAACAGATACATGTAACAGAGAATGAGATTTTTCACTCTGCAGCGGAGTGAGCGCTGATATGAGACTTCCTGGCAGATTAAAATTGTGTGCTGGACACACAGACAGACAGACGAGGTACTGGCAGAAGTAAAGCTGTGAGGACGGCGCGTGAGTCGTGCTTGGGTAGCTCAGTTGGTAGAGCACTTGCCCGCGAACGGCAAAGGTCCCGAGTTCGAGTCTCGGTCCAGCACACAATTTTAATCTGCCAGGAAGTTTCGCATGTAACAGAGATTTCTCCTTCACTATTTACAACAATCTGCCAACGCTGTGGTAGCTTTTCTACCCCATGACTGTAGAAATCCCATAGCTTTGAGGCGAAGAACTCGTCGAGCCATGTTCGGAACGCTTTTTATTCGGAAAGGAAGTTCCTTGAATGTTGTTCGATAGAGAGTGGGAAAGGTGAAAATCTGAGCTCGTAAAATCAGGTGTCTTGTATTGTACGAGGGCAGTTCAATAAGTAATGCAACACATCTTTTTTCTGAAACAGGGGTTGTTTTATTCAGCATTGAAATACACCAGGTTATTCCCCAATCTTTTAGCTACACAACACTATTTTTCAACGTAATATCCATTCAATGCTACGGCCTTACGCCACCTTGAAATGAGGGCCTGTATGCCTGCACGGTACCATTCCACTGGTCTATGTCCGAGCCAACGTCGTACTGCATCAGTAACTTCTTCATCATCCGCGTAGTGCCTCCCACGGATTGCGTCCTTCATTGGGCCAAACATATGGAAATCCGACGGTGCGAGATCGGGGCTGTAGGGTGCATGAGGAAGAACAGTCCACTGAAGTTTTGTGAGCTCCTCTCGGGTGCGAAGTCTTCTGTGAGGTCTTGCTTTGTCATGAAGAAGGATAAGTTCGTTCAAATTTTTGTGCCCACGAACACGCTGAAGTCCTTTCTTCAATTTCTGCACAATACACTTCAGAGTTGATCGTGTGACCATGGGGAAGGACATCGAACAGAATAACCCCTTCAGCGTCCCAGAAGACTGTAACCATGACTTTACCGGCTGAGGGTATGGCTTTAAACTTTTTCTTGGTAGGGGAGTGGGTGTGGCGCCACTCCATTGATTGCCGTTTTGTTTCAGGTTCGAAGTGATGAACCCATGTTTCATCGCCTGTAACAATCTTTGACAAGAAATTGTCACCCTCAGCCACATGACGAGCAAGCATTCCGCACAGATGGTTCTCCTTTGCTCTTTGTGGTGTTCGGTTAGACAACGAGGGACCCAGCGGAAAAAAACCTTTGAATATCCCAACTGGTGAACAATTGTGACAGCACTACCAACAGAGATGTCAAGTTGAGCACTGAGTTGTTTGATGGTGATCCGTCGACCATCTCGAACGAGTGTGTTCGCACGCTCCGCCATTGCAGGAGTCACAGCTGTGCACGGCCGGCCCGCACGCGGGAGATCAGACAGTCTTGCTTGACCTTGCGGCGATGATGACACACGCTTTGCCCAACGACTCACCGTGCTTTTGTCCACTGCCAGATCACCGTAGACATTCTGCAAGCGCCTATGAATATCTGAGATGCCCTGGTTTTCCGCCAAAAGAAACTCGATCACTGCCCGTTGTTTGCAACGAACATCCGTTACAGACGCCATTTTAACAGCTCCGTACAGCGCTGCCACCTGTCGGAAGTCAATGAAACTATACGAGACGAATCGGGAATGTTTGAAAATATTCCACAAGAAATTTCCAGTTTTTTCAACCAAAATTGGCCGAGAAAAAAAATGTGTTGCATTACTTATTGAACTGCCCTCGTATTTTATTGAGCTGGGGACCTAGAAACGACGGAGAGGCTTCGTACCCGCCGTAACCCTCAGTGGTTCGCAACCCCATAACAGGCTACAGCAGCCCAATCACCCCACCGCCGGCCCACACCGAACCCAGGGTTATTGTGCGTTTCGGCCCCTTTGGATCCTCACCCCCCACCCCCCTCGGGAACGTCTGACACCAGACGAGTGTAACCCCAATGTTTGCGTGGTAGAGTAACTGTGGTGTACGCGTACGTGGAGATAGTGTTTGTGCAGTAATCGCCGACGTAGTGTAACTGAAGCGGAATAAGGGGAACCAGCCCGCATTCGCCAAGGCAGATAAAAAATCGCCTTAAAAACCATCCACAGGCTGAGCGACACACCGGACATCGACACTAATTCGCCGGGCGGATTCGTGCCGGGAACCGTCAAGCCTTCCCGCCCGGAAGGCAGTGCCTTAGACTGCACAGCTAACCAGCTAACCGGTCGGGTAAAATAATGTTAATAAGCTGGGTTCGAAATTACTTGCCAGCTCAGTTTCAGTATAGTGCTTTTCATATATGTTTGCAGGTGGGGATATTCAGCCGCCAAATAATTGCTAGGATTCACGGTGAAACCTTCAGCTGTCATTTATTTCGCATAATTCGCTACTAGTTTCGCTCAATGGGCATTATCAAATTATCGTACAGCTCTCCTGCCTTTTATGACAGCTAAGCTCGATAACAGTCACTGGCCGAAAGCGGTAGCGAATTCTGCGAAATAAATGGCAGCTGAAGGTTTGATCATGAATTTCAACAAGTACAGTGTTTCTTATAAGTATAGGAGAATGCTGGTGAGCGTTACCGTAGTGTAGCATCACTTTACCCAGTTTTTCTGGTCGTTGTTCTTGTATTACATCTGCGAGACGTTTCGTTGTCGACAACAAATGTCAGCAGTGATGGTTACACCTCAGGGGAGCGATTCGTAGCGCCTCACACCGTGTCTGTTCCACTAGATATATAAGTTGTGTGTGTGTGCGTGTGTGTGCGCTCAGGTCTTTCTACTGGGAGTTGTTGCTTCATTTCGGCTCAGTCATTCCTTTGTTTTCCTCACCTTAACTGTGGTTTAGAGCATGCGGTACCCAGAGACCCATTTTTTCAACCTTTCCCATTGCATCCAAATATTGCACCATGGTGGAATGATCACAGTTCATCACATTTGACAGTGGATCATTGTGGATTAATGCGTTTAAGCGATCTTCATCACACCCCGAAAGTATTCCTGAACGAGAAGAGTCACTAATCTCAAAACGATCCTCTTAAAACGAGAAAACCATTTTCTTGCCGTATTCTGTCCAAAGGCACCAGTTCCATACACATGCAAATGTTGCTAGCTGACTCCGCTGCTGTCAACGCTCTACTGAACTCAAAACAGAGGAATATGTTAGAAATTCTCCGATTTCTCCAATTGGCCCTCCATTTTCTAGCGTCCACAGCTCCACTCATCTCCATATTATAAAATGATTATATGCTAACTCAAATAGCAACAGTGAACTACAAATAAAAACTGATGACCGCTAAATAAACCCATAGCAACCGGAACGCCAAGCTGCAAAACCAAAGCTCTACAAACTGATGCACCAATGTCATACATCTTGCAAGTGGACAGGTCAACCTGTCCAGTATAATGTGTTCCCAGGGAGAAACTTTCGTAACTGTGACGGGTTTGCTACCTCGAGCATCTTGCTCCTTCTTAACAGCGTCAGGTATCTTAGTGACTGTGCAGTGAGTGGATGGACGAGGGCATTTTAAAAAGTAATGCCTCCGAAATTTTTCTGCGAAAGGTCAAAGTTTTTTGAATAAGACAAACGTTAATAACATTATACATCTTAATTACTCATGTCTACGTATTTATTTCTGAGTATAGTCTCAATAGCAACGAACACATTTCTCCCAATGGGTATTGAAAAGCGATTTTTGACAACTGTTAAAAACCATTCGAAATCCATGGTCGCACAAAATACTTTTTATTCAAGTCAGCCGGTTTCAACAGTCTTAGCTGTCATCTTCAGATCTTAAACCTTCTTTGTAGTAGAATGAACATTAGCGGTCTTGGCTTTTGAATGGTTTTTAACAATGAGAGACTAGGTGGTTGATACAGTCACTGTAAAATGTTTCACTTTGTTAATCGAGCCACAATCTCACCTCTGCTTGTATCGCTTCATCATTAAGTTCTGCGAGGTGTTCTTTAAGTTTTAGTAAAAGGTGAAAATCGGGTGAGATCGATGGAGGATGGAGGATGATCGATGACAGTGAACCCAAAGCGTCGGATTGTTGCAGATGTAACAGCGATCGTATGTGGTGTGGGGAGAGAGTACAACATATGTGAAAGAACACTCCGCATTCAAAATTACATCAAGCTGTTTCTCAAGCACTGATATGGCTATGTTACACACCGCCATGTACCACGCTAAAATTCGCAGCCCTCTGGCGGAAGACGGCTGCAAATGAGTAGTATGAAGAATAAAGATATGGAATGTTAAGAAAAATTTTAAATAAAGCAAAGTTTTAAAGTTTTTCGGCCTTGCTTTCCAGCACACCCTTGTATTTCTCAACCTGGAAAGATTTGTACATTCGCACGAGATACAGTAAATGTGCTTATTGTATCATATATCTTCTTGTGTGTTATTTCAGTGAGAATAAGGGGAGGGCAGTGAGACCTCTTGCGCTACTCACTTGTAAAGTAAGTGTACCAACGCAGGACTGGAGGCCTGCAACTGACCGGTTGTGTGCTACTGTGTTGAGTCTTATTTTTATTGTTATAAAAAAAATGGTTCAAATGGCTCTGAGCACTATGCGACTTAACTTCTGAGGTCATCAGTCGCCTAGAACTTAGAACTAATTAAACCTAACTAACCTAAGGACTCACACACATCCATGCCCGAGTCAGGATTCGAACCTGCGACCGTAGCGGTCGCTCGGTTCCAGACTGTAACGCCTAGAACCGCACGGCCACACCGGCCTGTCTTATTGATTTATTTTTGCGCTGTTCTTTGTGTTTCGGTAGCTGAGTGTTAAGTGCCAAACCCCAAATACGAAATTTATTTTAATGGAGTCGGCTACGCAATGAAAATCCATACGACTATGAGTTCTTATTTATTTAAATTCCTTGCAGCTGTACTTTTAATTTCTTTTTAACGTTTATTACATATATGTACTATTGATTTCAATCGAATACTTTATTGAAGATAAAGCAATATTGTCTTGAAATCACAAGTACGTGTATGTTTACAGGTTGAACTAGAACTCAACCGCCGGTCGGAGTGGCCGAGCGCTTCTAGGCGCTACAGTCGCAGGTTCGAATCCTGCCTCGGGCATGGATGTGTGTGATGTCCTTAGGTTGGTTAGGTTTAAGTAGTTCTAAGTTCTAGGGGACTGATGACCTCAGAAGTTAAGTCCCATAGTGCTCAGAGCCATTCGAACCATTTTTAGAACTCAACCTAAAAACTTTCAGAATGCTGTTCAGGGATACCTTCTGATTATTTTGATGTAAGCGGTCCAATGTCTCCGGCGGCTCGTTACAAAGTAATAAGGCGGTTAAGATATATTACACTTGTTATTCTAGTTACCTTCATTTATGTACAAATACGGTCACGAGGACCAAAATGACTGTAATCAACAACCACCAAAACGTACAATACGTCGAGTTTTTCGTGGAAGCCCACTTAAATCACTTTGATGTCGTTGTCGTCACTGCAGAAACAGCACGGATGACTACAGGTACTGACCTGGACACACATTTCCGACATCATCAGCGTAGTTCTACTGCTGGACGACGGCCGACATTGGTCTGTGAGCTTAGCTACGTATAATCTCGCGTACTTTCCATTCATGCGTGCTAAATAAAGTATACGTGAAGTAGCTAATTGTGTATTATTATTTACTCGAGAAGCAAAAGTTGTGTTACCTTTATTAACTGCTGCAGTTTGAAGCAACTGAAATCTGTGTTCTCAGTGACACAAAATAACGCGTTGTTTCATTTTCTAATAGTAACAACACTTAGAACACAGAGATATATTTGGATATCAGCAGCAAATTGCCATTTCTGCCCCAATCGTCTTGAAAATAATAGTAAATAAATATATAAAACACAAGCACACTTTTCCACAAACTATTGTTACATACTTTAGCACAATAAGTTTTATATCAAATATTGTATTGCACAAAATTTCAAAACATTTACACATATTGTCATAAATGTTTGCTTTATACTTCCACATAAAAACTTTTATCCCAGAAACTATACTTCATATTCTGTCTAGTCTCAGAATTTCGTCACACACACACACACACACACACACACACACACACACACACACACAAACACAATATTTAAGCATCGATGACAAAATTTTAAATGAGTATGTCCCAAAATCTGTATTAGACACGCAAATTAAAACTGGACTTTTGCATTTTGTTTAGAAGATTCTTCGAATTTTATAGTTCACAAAAAGTCGTGAAGCACAAGTGCGCGGAAATGGGATTCACATATTCATTTACTGAAAATTACACTAAAATATTGAAAAAATAATGTGGAATTTAGATATTTATTTAACGAAAATCCCGCTAAAGTTTTCTATTTTGTCCTCAGTTTCTTAACTGCCTGCCACTTTTTTTCCTTGTTGCGGAGACACTGACTTTCTTGGTCCTATAAATTTCTTCAACATTTTCTGGAATTTGCAAATAGCACTTCAATAACCCTCAACCAGATCACAGCTGTCCAGCTTTAGACTACATATTTCGTGAAAAACCGAAAGTTGATGTAAATCACCTATAAAGCTACTTGAAAACGCATCGATTGTGCCTTTCAACATGAAGCAAGTAAGAGGAGTCACGATAACAGCTTTCACAGTGGGAACTGTCAACTTTCCATGCACGTATTCTGCAGTGAAGTCAATTACGTTGGATAATTTAATTTCCTTAACAGAATACACCCAAAGGGTGCAAATCGTACTGTTTCCTTCTTTACAATATAACCATATATCTACATCAGTACTGCGCTATTTTAAAATTTTCCTTTAGCTCCACAGAATATTTGTCAACCCCCACACATGTACCAGATACGCCAGAGCAAGAAAGCAGAATCATCACGGGTATATTTCCTTCAAAGAATCAAGCACCGCAATATTTGTGAATTTTAATTTTTCCGCTCTAGATTATTTTGACATAACTTACACATTAATTTGCCCCCCCCTCCTCCCCTCCCCAGTTGACAGTAACTGCTAACTCTGTCTTTCAGACTGTCATTCTGATACTTATTCAGCAATATGTAATCTGTTTTGTAATTTTCAGATACATATGGCGTCAAGATTAGGAATGAGTCAAGAGTATTGATTAATAACTGAAAGGATTGGGACAAAAGAATTCTCTGCCTCCAGTTATTCAACCTTAATGACATTCTCCAAACACTCTGCCTCTATTTACTCAACCACAAGGACATTTTCTTTAAAAACTCTAATTGATACGAACTGTTTGCAGGTACCCGTGGTCTAAGCGTAGCGTCTTTGATTCGTAATCAAAACGTTTTCGGTTCCGGGTTCAATCCACGCCACTGCCTAAATTTTGATAAATAATCAGCATTGGTGGCCAAAGACTTCCGGCATAAGAAGTCAGCCTCATTCTGCCAACGGACTTGTCAAAGAGGGCAGAGGAGCGGATAGAGGTTCAGGGCACTCTCTTGTCCTAGGGGTGGGAAATTGCCCCTAAAAGCGGAAGAATCAGCAATGATCAACGACATGAGGATGCAGAAGGCAATGGAAACCACTGCATTAAAGACACGTAACGTGTATCCGAAGGACATGTGGCCTGTAATTGAGGAAGTGTTATGATGATCTCTCCATTGGCAAAAGATTCCGGAATAGTCCCCCATTCGGATCTCCGGGAGGGGACTGCCAAGGGAGAGGTTACCATTAGAAAAAGATTGAATAATCAACGAAAGGATAACGTTCTACGAGTCGGGGTGTGGAATGTCAGAAGCTTGAACGTGGTAGGGAAACTAGAAAATCTGAAAAGGGAAATGCAAAGGCTCAATCTAGATAGAGTAGAGGTCAGTGAAGTCAAGTGGAAGGAAGACAAGGATTTCTGGTCAGATGAGCATCGGGTAATATCAACAGCAGCAGAAAATGGTATAACAGGTGTAGGATTCGTTATGAATAGGAACAGTTCAGTGACCGGGTTATTCTAATCAGAATCGACAGCAGACCAACACAGACAACGATAGTTCAGGTATACATGCCGACGTCGCAAGCTGAAGATGAACAGATAGAGAAAGTGTATCAGGATATTGAAAGGGTAATGCAGTATGTAAAGGGGGACGAAAATCTAATAATCATGGGCGACTGGAATGCAGTTGTAGGGGAAGGAGTAGAAGAAAAGGTTACAGGAGAATATGGGCTTGGGACAAGGAATGAAAGAGGAGAAAGACTAATTGAGTTCTGTAACAAGTTTCAGCTAGTAATAGCGAATACCCTTTTCAAGAATCACAAGAGGAGGAGGTATACTTGGAAAAGGCCGTATTAAGAAGGGTGTAGGACAAGGCTGTAGCCTTTCGCCCCTATTCTTCAATCTGTACATCGAGGAAGCAATGATGGCAATAAAAGAAAGGTTCAGGAGTGGAATTAAAATACAAGGTGAAAGGATATCAATGATACGATTCGCTGATGACATTGCTATCCTGAGTGAACGTGAAGAAGAATTAAATGATCTGCTGAACGGAATGAACAGTCTAATGAGTACACAGTATGGTTCGAGAATAAATCGGAGAAAGACGAAGGTAATGAGAAGTAGCAGAAATGAGAACAGCGAGAAACTTAACATCAGGATTGATGGTCACGAAGTCAATGAAGTTAAGGAATTCTGCTACCTAGGCAGTAAAATAACCAATGACGGACAGAGCAAGGAGGACATCAAAAGCAGACTCGCTATGGCAAAAAAGGCGTTTCTGGCCAAGAGAAGTCTACTAATATCAAATACCGGCCTTAATTTGAGGAAGAAATTTCTGAGGATGTACGTCTGGAGTATGGTAGTGAAACATGGACTGTGGGAAAACCGGAACAGAAGAGAATCGAAGCATTTGAGATGTGGTGCTATAGACGAATGTTGAAAATTAGGTGGACTGATGAGGTAAGGAATGAGGGGGTTCTACGCAGAAATGGAGAGGAATATGTTGAAAACACTGGTAATTAGAAGGCACAGGATGATAGGACATCTGCTAAGACATGAGGGAATGACTTCCATGGTACTACAGGGAGCTGTAGAGGGCAAAAACTGTAGAGGAAGACAGAGATTGGAATACGTCAAGCCAATGATTGAGGACGTAGGTTGCAAGTGCTACTCTGAGATGAAGAGGTTACTACAGGAAAGGAATTCGTGGCGGGCCGCATCAAACCAGTCAGTAGACTGATGACAAAAAAAAAATGCACTAATAGGTGCCAGTATTTACTGTTAAGTATTTCCCCTACATATACACCTTTTACATTCACAATGTGCCACCAGTTATAACTCATTTTTATGAATGAAGCTGTATATTCTGACCCTGAAAAGTTTGTTTCGCTGGAAGTTAAGACTTTTAAAGCAGAATGCTTGAGCGCCAGTTTAACAATTTTCATCTGAATACTGGAAGGAAATAAGGTCTTACATGACAGAAAAAGTGCCTTTTTCTTTCGCGTACAACAATTTCAAATACTCAAAAGTTGCGCTAACTTTGTAATTAAAATTGTGAAAAATGGGAGAACTCCAATATTCTCTTGGGTTTAACAATCCAGTTGTTATGGATACATTTCGGTATACATACAGCGTCAACAATTGGGAGTAACTTTCTAGTACTATCAGCAGGAGGAGCATTATAAGGTTGCAGTACATCGTCATGAGAAATGATCTAATATTATTTTATATTTACTGCATTATTATCTAATACAGAAGCAATCATAGTAAATTGAACTTTATCTGCCTCATTACTTATATGTAACAACATATTTCTGGGTTGCATAGCAGTTATATTGCTAACAGGTATAAGTCGCAATATCTTTCAATTTTGAACAGCATTAAATCTTGATTTGTTTTAGCTTTATTATCAGTATTAATTCACCATGTATTGCATCTCCTTTTAGGATGAAACGAGGTATAATGCAAATTTCGTCCAGGAACACATTTACGACAAGCTTGTGATCAAAACTTGCTTTTTAATCTTCGGTTACTCTATACTTCCACTTGTTAAACTATTCAAATCAAAACTTGGCTCTCTGCTTTCTTACAATGCATGGATGTTGCAACTACAGATGACCTATTTTGTGCAGAGCAGCATATGCTGACGGTGATGAAGTGAAGCTCCCAATAAATAACGTATTCCCGCTATACCTGCGATTTTTGTCGTTTTGATTAAAAACTAGATTTGTTCAGTTATCAGTTGCAGCTGTGAACATCTGTCACTTGAAGAAATCTGTTCCAACGTATTCACTATTTGTTGAATTTTAACATTGTTGTTTAGTATCCCTTCCACAGACGCTATAGACTTAAAGATTTTAATTAGGATATTCAAGACATGTTTAGATGTTACTGAAACACATTTAATGGGCACTTTATGCTG
Organism: Schistocerca serialis cubense; assembly: GCF_023864345.2. Taxonomy (NCBI): domain Eukaryota; kingdom Metazoa; phylum Arthropoda; class Insecta; order Orthoptera; family Acrididae; genus Schistocerca; species Schistocerca serialis. The sequence goes on along the minus strand of NC_064641.1, from coordinate 442,855,767 downwards.
GGAGATTTCATATTTTCCCAAGGAAAAGAGGACACCCAGGTCGGTATTAACCGTTATTGGTCCAACAATGTTGGGTATTTCGCCACTAGTATCAATAAATCACTGTTTTACTATTTTTTGTTCACCTTCAATACAGTGCTGCTCTCTCTTGTTTATATAGTAGCATCAGAAAAATATTTGTATATCCCAAAGTGTTAACAGCTTTGTGTTCTGCAAACTCCCTATAATCTTTCAAGCTTTTTACTACTACTTTTTCATATATGACAATCTTCTGTCCAGCTGTTGTCGCGTAAGGAGGCAAACTGAGGAAAATCTGATGGCACTGCATCTTGTCTCAGTTTTGTATACCTCCCTGAAAATATCTTTACTTCTCCATTAGCTGCAAACTGTTCTGTTTTTTACTATCAACTCTTCTATAATTTGTGTAATTCATACTATAGGCTTTTTCATTTGTGAGAAGTCAATGGGTATTTTTCTCAGGCACGTTTTCTTTTGTTATTCATCACTGTGTGAAGAAAATATACTGACTGTTTCATTTTGTGATTTGCATAATTACTTCCAAAGCTAACCGACCTACAGCACCTCGGCCCTTTTAGCACCTAAAAACGATCGTTCAATATATTTATTCCAATATAAATCTAAAGAATTTCCAATAGAGTTTCTATATATATTTAGCTAATTTATACAATAACTGAAGATATTGCATAAACAACATACACCAGTTGTTAGGAAACATACTACGCATAGAACTGCAACTTAATATTCTGTATTTTAATAAATAATAGTAACAAAAACAAATAATGCGCAATAGTATGCGGAAGTTCTGAAACACGAATACACACGAATTGACCAACTCACGTGCAACAAATTTACAGACGACGAACTGCTTTACTTACATCACAAACAAGATGGCTTCCAGTATCCAGGCCAGTATGTTCAGTCGGCCGTGAAAAACAGCTTGGGCGTCATCATATTGCTGTTCTTCTGCATTCAGTGAAACCATTCGTAAAATGGATATCGATCACCTCTTCAACAGTAAACCTATCCACACTGCTGCGTCTCTCTGTTAACGTACAACTAAGAATGACGGAAAAACAAACTAGAAACAGAACAGTGCGGTACTCAATGCTACCAGAGGATGAAAGACTGAAGTACCATGAGTGAATAGAACACGTTTGTTTCCAAACAAAGCGCACAGTGCATACTATCAACATCTGTTGTCTTGTGCACTATTTTCAGCGCAATGCCGATAGAAATTAACTGGCAAGGAACCGAAGAAAATGCAATAAATTTGTTACGAGCCGCCAGAGACCTTAAGCCCTAATACCAAACTACTCAGAAAGCATCCCCCAACGTCCTCTGAAAGTTTGTCGGTGCAGTTCTGTTTCATCCTGTATAAGATAACGTTAAAATAAAATTTTGAAAAAAGACAGTTACAATTAAACTGTAAAGTAACCATAATCTCGGAGACCTCAGGCGTCACCTCACATTTTCACTCATGCACAGGTGATTAAAATTCATTATATGTAAACGAATATCTAAATTCTCCCCTGAACTCGGTACCCTTTACATGTAGCTGTTTGTATACAGGGTGTTACAAAAAGGTACGGCTAAACTTTCAGGAAACATTCCTCACAAACAAAGAAAGAAAATATGTATGTGGACATGTGTCCGGAAACGCTTACTTTCCATGTTAGAGCTCATTTTATTACTTCTCTTCAAATCACATTAACCATGGAATGGAAACACACAGCAACAGAACGTACCAGCGTGATTCAAACTCTTTGTTACAGGGAATGTTCAAAGTGTCCTGCGTTAGCGAGGATACATGCATCCACCCTCCGTCGCATGGAATCCCTGATGCACTGATGCGGCCCTGGAGAATGGCGTATTGTATCACAACCGTCCACAATATGAGCACGAAGAGTCCCTACATTTGGTACCGGGGTTGCGTAGACAAGAGCTTTCAAATGACCCCATAAGTGAGGGTTGAGGTCAGGAGAGCGTGGAGGCCATGGAATTGGTCCGCCTCTACCAATCCATCGGTCACCGAATCTGTTGTTGAGAAGCGTACGAACACTTCGACTGAAATGTGCAGGAGCTCCATCGTGCATGAACCACATGTTGTGTCGTACTTGTAAAGGCAGATGTTCTAGCAGCACAGGTAGAGTATCCCGTATGAAATCATGATAACGTGCTCCATTGAGCGTAGGTGGAAGAAACTAAAATGAGCTCTAACATGGAAATTAAGCGTTTTTGGACACATGTCCACATAACATCTTTTCTTTATTTGTGTGTGAGGAATGTTTCCTGGAAGTTTGGTGGTACCTTTTTGTAACAACCTGTATAAAAGTACTGTAAGTAAATGGAATGTTCCAGAAGAGTATTCCACTTCTCTGTCGATCACATGGAAAGTGCGTGTTTTATTTTGTCGGCTCCTGCGTGTTGTTAACGTAACTGCAGCATACGACGCAAGTACAGGCACCTTGCGGAAGGTTAGTTTAGTCAGTGCGAGTTCGACGATAGCGGTGAAGGGAGAGACAACGGCTGACGTGAGAGCGAGTGCAAAGTATTGGGGAAATAATATTTGCGACAGAATATCGAAGGCGCAAAAAATATAAGAGTATTAGAAGAGAGATAATGGAACGAGTACAGAAGTGATGTTAAGGTTCGCCAAAATGGCTAACATCAATATCGGGTAACCGGTGCTAATTTTATATGTTAACAGTCGGTGAGGAAAAAGCGAAGTCACCAATCACAGTCTAGAACTCAAGACGGCTAACTGTTTGTTTCTCCTTCCCAGCGGTACACCGAACCAGGGCTCGCTGACATAGCAGCTAATTATGGCGTGATCTAGAAACCATTCCTTGGATCGTAGAAGGCTGATTGCGATACTCTCTTCAACACAAAGGCAATGGCATTCAGTGCTCAAGCTAAAAATTTCCAGAAGCAGGTTCTTTCACTAACATTTTCTTTTGTAATCAGGTATATCATAGTAAAATAGAACCGTTGCAAGAAAAAAAGTTTATGTTTGCAGGACTTAAACGTGTGTACATAGACAGTTCTCGTACGCTGTGACGTCACATTAATGTGTGCACATGTCAAAAACCTGAATACCCGCCTTTTGCAGGGAGAACAACTCCGAGACGTGAAGGAAGAGAGTCACCGAGGTTCTGGAAGGTGCCGACAGCGATGTGTAGCCCTGCCGAATGCAGTGCCGTGGCCAGGAGCGCTGGGTTTCTCGGTTGAGGACCTATGGTGCGAACAGTCCGATGGAGGTGGAGCCACAGGTTCTCAACTGGGTTTTAATCCGACGAGCTCGGTGGCCTGGCGAGTACGGTAAACTCATCCTGGTGCTCTTCGAATCACACACGTACACTGCGAGCTGTGTGGCGCGCTGCATTGTCCTGCTGTTAGATTCCATCATGACGAAGAAAAACAAGCTGCATGTACGGATGGACATCCTCCCCTTGAATGGATGCATACTTGTGTTGATCCATCGTTCCTTCGAGAATGACGATATCACCGAGGGACTGCCACTAAAACATTCCCCAGGCCACAACATTCCCTCCTCCAGGCCTGGTCCCTTCCGACTATTGTTGCAAGGTATTTGTTTTCAGTTCTATGGAACATGAAACGATATTAATCTGGAAAGGCCCCCTCACGCCACTCAGCCACTCACTGGAATTCCAGCTGCGGTATTTGCGTGCAAATTCCAGCTTCCATCGGCGATGAACAGCGATCGGCTTGGGTGCATTAACCAGGCCCCTGCTGCGGAGTCCTATACGCAGCAAAGTTCGTTGAGCGTTCTTTGAGAAGACACTGTTGGTAACGCCTTGGTTTATCTCGGCTGTCATTTGCTTAACAGTTCCATGTTTATTACCCTGTCCGCAGTATTCGTTCACTCCTGTAATCTGAGGCCTGTGGTGCACCACCTCGGCGCCATTTGGCTATGCTCGGTGTACTTTAACGATGGCGGTATGCGAACTGTTTACAAATTTAGCTGTTTCGGAAATGCTTTCACCCTTGGCGCGAAAATCAATGATCGTGCCCTTTTGGACGTCTGCTGAAATGCTTCGTTTCTGCATTACGCCAACGACTGCACTGTTTTCCACGTTCCCTGGACACGCTATACATACTCGTCACCGCAGTGCTGCCACCTGCAGTCTGTGTGTGGTTATTGCACGTTGGCATCAAGCGAAGGAGTTAATCACATTAACGCGACTGGATCGTGCATTACAGAGTAAACATTCAAGAGTGATGCAGTTAATTAACTATGAAGGAATGTTAGTAATAATTAAGATCACAGAAGTACAGACGTAGGATAAAATAGACTTTCACTGGAAACAACAAATCCGGAGGGCCAGGGTTCGACGACGAGTCAAAATTTTTGTTCTCTTACTGCTTTTTTCATCTCTGTCAGTGATTTGTAGATATGAGAAAGGCAAACTGCACTGTGGTTATCCTATAATAGGCTGCACATGGTTTAAGGAAGACGACAGTACAGCACTGTAAAAAGATCACCACTAGTGAAGCAACATGATGTACAATCCCGCCTTAGCCGGCCGGAGTGGCCGTGCGGGTCTAGGCGCTACAGTCTGGAGCCGAGCGACCGCTACGGTCGCAGGTTCGAATCCTGCCTCGGGCATGGATGTGTGTGATGTCCTTAGGTTAGTTAGGTTTAAGTAGTTCTAAGTTCTAGGAAACTGATGACCTAAGAAGTTAAGTCGCATAGTGCTCAGAGCCATTTGAACCATTTTGAACCAGCCAAACCCGCCTTAGTGTAGTAATCAGTTTTTCTCTTGTGTTTACATAGTCTTAAAATGTTCGAGAACGATACACACTTAGTGGCAATAAATAACGGAAAGGCACTCGGTGTGATGCTAACTGGCCTTCGTACAGTCTTGGGTGGGTTCCTGACGTGTCACATTCAGACAGGTGGTGACTGCCCCCTGTGGCACTGCGGAGGCGACACGACGTCCGAATATTAAACTCCTGTCCTCCTGCGCTGCCGTTTACGCGTATGGCAACACTGTCACCTCGATGCTGAAGACCCAAACTACAGCCTGTTCCATTAGTAAATCCGGATTCGTGAGGAATCTCCTATATTCTGCCACACATGACTCTTGCTCCGATTATCATCCGACTTTGAAAGTAGGTTAATTCACCATTTGGTGCTACGTTAGCTATACACCTCTGTGTAACAATCTGTTCAAATGTTGCGCAATTTGGCGGAACTTTCAGGAATCGTACATTCAGTTTAATACCGCTCCCATTATGTAGGAAACAGTTCAGAAACAACAGGTTAAAGAAACTAAAAGGAAAATTATAAATACGAACTTATGCAGTGCTTTTCTGAGTCATCAGTCCACTGATTTGTTTGATGTAATCACGAATTCGTCTCCTGCGCCAGCCTCTTAATCTCAGAGTAGCAGTCACTTGCAGGACGTCTTCCAACATCTGTCTTCCACCACGTTCTTGTCCTCTGCAGCTCTCTCTAGTACCCTGGTGCTTTGCCGGCCGGTATGGCCGAGCGGTTCTAGGCGCTACAGTCTGGAACCGCGCGACCGCTACGGTCGCAGGTTCGAATCCTGCCTCGAACATGGATGTGTGTGATGTCCTTAGGTTAGTTAGGTTTAAGTAGGGGACTGATGACCTCAGAAGTTAAATCCCATAGTGCTCAGAGACATTTGAACCATTTTTACCCTGGTGTTTTGGTTGGTTGGTTTTGGGGAAAGAGACCAAACAGCGAGGTCATCGGTCTCATCGGATTAGGGAGGGACAGGGAAGGAAGTCGGCCGTGCCCTTTCAGAGGAACCATCCCGGCATTTGCCTGGAGCGATTTAGGGAAATCACGGAAAACCTAAATCAGGATGGCCGGACGCGGGATTGAACCGTCGTCCTCCCGAATGCGAGTCCATTGTGCTAACCACTGCGCCACCTCGCTCGGTCCCTGGTGTTTTAACACATTTCTTGTCGTCCTGTCCCTTCTTACTGTCAGTGTACCCCATGCGTTCCTTTCGGCACCCCTTCTACGAACAGTCTTCTCATTCCTTATCAGTCTACCTAATTCGCAACATTTATGTGCAGCACCACGTCTCAAGTACTTAGATTCTCTTCTATTCGGATTTCCCACAATCCACGTTTCACTACGACATAATGCAGTTCTGCAAACTTACATTCGTAGAAATTTCTGCCTCAGATTAACGCCCATTTAGGATACCAGTAGAATTCTCTTCGCTACGAACGCCCTCTTTGCCTATGCTAGTCTGCTCTTTTTAGCCCTCGTTGCTTCGTCCGTCATATGCTACTTTCCTTCCAAGCTAGCAGAACTCCTTAATTTCATCTTCTTCCTGATCACCAATTCATATGTTAATTTCGATTTGTTCTCAGTCCATATTGTGTATTTATAAAATTGTTCATTCCATTCAACACTTCCCGTAATTCTTCTTCACTTTCACTGAGGATAGCTGTCCCCTCAGGGATTCTTGACACTGATATCCTTCCATCTTGAATTTTAATTCCACTCTTGAAACCTTCTTTCATTTCCGTCAATGCCTCTTCGATGTATAGACTGAGCAGTAGGAGCGAAAGACTACATCTCTGTCTTATACCCTATTTTAGTCACAGCACTTCTTTCTTAGTCTTCCACTATTATTGTTCCCTCTTGGCCTCTGTGCATATCGTATACTACTCTTTTTTCCGTATAGCTTAACCCTATTTGCCTCAGAATTTCTAACATGTTGCCCCATTCGACATTATTGAACGCTGTTTTCAGGTCGACAAATCCTATGAACGTGTCTTGATTTTTCCTTAGTCTTGCTTCAATTATTAACAGCAGCATCGGAATTGCCCCATTGGTGCCTTTACCTTCCCTATATACAGAGTGATCGTCGTCTAACACATCTTCAGTTTTCTTTTTGTCTTCTGTATATTATTCTTGTCAACAATTTGGATGCGTGAGCTGTTAAGCTGGTCATACGATAATTTTCGCACTTGTAGGCCCTTGCAATTTTCTGAATTGTGTGGATGATGTTTTTCTGAAAATCAGACGGTATATCACAAGACTCATACATGGGGGTACACACAAGACGTTACTCTCTTAGTCATGCTACCGTGTTATTGGTTTGTTATTTGTCTTCCTACATTGGGTTGATTTTCCATTTACTAGCAGTTGACAGGAAATTCGATTTGCCTTTATATTGGCATGTGTGCTGGCTTGGGCGTTGTTACTGAGACAGTGCAGTAGTCTCCACACTTTACTCATATCACAATCTGCCACTAGCTTAATCTATTACTAATATTCACTGCCGATAACGTTTGACGTGGGTCATTTCCCTGTGTGGTGGCACTAGTATTTACATTGTTCTTGTGTGTGTATGTGTGTGCGTATGTGTGCGTGAATGTGTTAGTTTTCTCTCTGGACATGATCTACATAGCGAGATTTTGAAATCCCTTTCACTACGCTTCCTTCCTGCATTTGTGCTTTGAAAACGACGGAGTGTGCACCTCTCAAAATTGGAAGATGGTACCCGGCTGCAGTTTCGTAAGTTATTTTAACATTTTATGCAGCGAGAGAAGCTCTGATTCCACAGCTCGCTTTACTTGAACACGACGTCTTAGGAAGAACAGTTGCAGGGGAAAAGGTCTTCCTAGTTTTCAGAAATGCCTTCGACACTGTAACACACGATCGACTACTAAGCGACACGAGATCATGCATCTTTGCAAATATTCGGTTGTGTACGAATATTCCAATAACACAACCGGTTACACAGCAGTGGACGGAGACACGGAAACGAAAGTAAAAACGGATTTGTTCCAAGGAAGCGTAGCAGGACATCTGATGTTATCAATATATTTAAACCATTTATCAGATAGTATTAGCAGCGCTACAAGAATTTTCTCTGACAATGCCTTTGTGTAAACAGCTGTCGTTGCAAGATCGTAACGAATTGCAAAATTTCACAAAATTTACACTTAGTGTAATGAAGAGCAACTCTTTAAATGTAGCTACCTCTAACAAAGAGAAAAAAGCATGAATAATTATAAGATTTGTGGTGAACATGTAGAGCACGTCCAGTCGCTTTTGTGTTTGTTGGTAACATTAAGAAGTGATATGAAATGACACGAGCATGTAAAATCACTGTTAGAGTACACGTTGAAGAACTTCGATTCGTTGGAAGAGCTCTAGGACAATTAAAGTTCATCTGTAACTGAAATCGTTTACAAAATGCTAGTACAACCTATTCTTTCCTTGATAACAGACATTACACGAATTCAAGAATGCGCTGCTAGAATCGTGACAGGTCGGTGTCGATCATAATGTAAGAATGCCGAGCGGAGACATCACTGCGTTGTCGGGATGGTGGTGCAGATCTGTAGAGCTTCTTTAGGCAGTAATACAGCACGATTAATGTCAACATTTATTGGTTCTGGTTTACAACTGAATGTCTTTTCATCGGGCTTGATTGATATTCGTGCCAGTGGCACAGTGGAATTCCACTGACTCCTCTAGTCAACCTAGCACCACTGGTCGTCAAGGCGACTAATCCAGAAGTTTAGCTGAAGTATTGCAGGCTGCCATGTGGTGAAGCCGGAGCATGAGAGTGCGCACACACTGTTTAGAGCATCCTTAATCCCGCTCTGTAAGATGACATGACGACGACGCGCAGTGAGCCACTGGGATGTACTGTACTGTTGGAAATCATGTAGTCGGGAGGTAAAGTCGTCCCCCCCCCCTCCCCCCAGACTGCTAGGCCATGGCACCCAGAAGTGCCTGCAGCGATGGTCAGGAATACAGGATTCAGATTTGACTCCCACTCGGTACTGGCGATGATATTAGTATGATAAGCACCATGAGATGTACTTGCGTTGGAAGATCCTCAGTCTCCCCATAAGTAAGTGGTAGGTGGCGAGTATGTGCAATCTCACGAGTGGCAGGTCATAACTACTTGGTTTTGGTACCAGCATCTTTGTGAGGAGTGCTAGAACATCTAGCACATGATGGTCACTACACTGTAATAATCCTTGAATCTAGTGCTTTTCGTACGAACATCATCAGTCTTAATGATCACCTGAATTCGGAACAAACAGATCCATCTCTGCCCCTCTCTCTCAGGTGACATTTTGCTGAGCGTGTAACTTGTGCTTGGTAGCTGGCGCCGATGCAGCAACTTGTGGTCATGTGCACGATACGCTTACAACATTGATTATTTCTTTCTGCTGTATAGCTACACCACCACTACTGCCTTGTGACACCTGTCGCTGTGCTATTGTGAACAAGAAAAATTTCATTGCTTCGCGTTTTCTCTCCTGGGCCATAAGAATACGAAAGCGTAGCCGAAATGTTCGTTGAACGTAAATGTGGATCTCTGGAAGAAAGGCGATGTCGTTTTCAGAAAACTCTTTTCGGTTCGTTTAATCAACATGTATTTGAAGAAGGCGGTCCAACATTTTACTGCCACCATCGTATAACTTGTGTAGGGATGGTAATAATAACAGAGATTAGGGAAAATACGTAGCCAGGGAGTCATTTCTCCCTTGCTCAGTGTGTGAATAGAATAGGAAAGAAAGCTGGTATATCCTCCGCCATCTACTTTACAGTGATTTACGCAGTATATACACTAAAGAGCCAAAGATATTGGTACACATGCCTAATATCATGTAGGGCCCTCGCGAGCATGCAGATGTGCTGCAACACGACGTTGCATGGACTCGACTAATGTCTGAAGTTGTGCTGAAGGGAACTGATAGCATGAATCCTGACGGCCTGTCCATAAAACCGTAAGAATAAGGGAGAGTGGAGATCTCTTCTGAACAGCACGTTGCAAGGCATCCCAGATACTCTCAATAACGTTCATGTCTGGGGAGTTTTGTGGCCAGCGGAAGAGTTTAAACTCAGAGGAGTGTTCCTGGAGCCACTCTGTAGCAACTCTGGACGTGAGGGGTGTAGCATTGTGCTGCTGGAATCGGCCACGTCAGTCAGAATGCACAATGGACATGAATGGGTGCAGGAGACCAAACAGGATGATTACGTACGTGGCACCAGCCAGAGTTATATGTAGACATATCAGAGGTCCCACGTAACTCCAACTGCACACGCTCCATACCCTCACAGAGCGTTCACCACCTTCAACGGTCCTCTGCTGAAGTGCAGGGTCCAAGGGTTCATGAGAATGTCTCCACACCCGTACACGTCCTTCCACTCGATATAATCTGAAACGAGACTCATCCGACCAGGCAACATGTTTCCAGTCATCAAAAGTCCAATGTCGCTGTTGACGGACCCAGACGAGGCGTAAAGATTTTTGTCGTGAAGTCATCAAGGGTACACGAGTGGGCTTTCGGCTCCGAAATGCCATATCGATGATGTTTCGTTGAATGGTTCACACGCTGACACTTTTTGATGGCCCAGCATTGAAATCTGCACCAATTTGCGGAAGGGTTGCACTTCTGTCACGTTGAACGATTCTCTTCAGTCGTCGTTGGTCCCGTTATTGCAGGATCTTTTTTCAGCCGTAGCAATGTCGGAGAATTGATGTTTTACCGGATTTCTGATTTTCACGGTACATTCCTGAAATGGTCGCACGGGAAAATCAGCACTTCATTGCTACCTCGGAGATGCTGTGTCCCATCGCTCGTCCGGCGATTATAACACCACGTTCACACTCAAATCTTGATATCGTGCCATTGTAGCAGCAGTAACCGATCTAACAACTGCGCCAGACTCTTGTTGTAGAGGCGTTGTCGACCGCAGCGCCGTATTCTGCCTGTTTACATGTCTCTGTATTTGCATACGCATATCTATATCAGTTTCTTTGGCCCCTCAGTGTATGTACATGTGGATCAATCTGACTATACCCGTTACATAACATCCACAAATTGTACTTAGCTGCATAGTATGCGCTTTTTTGAAGAAAATGATCACTTTTTTCTATGGTTATATAGTACTTTCCTTGATCACTGCTTCAGAAGATCGACGAGCAGTTAATGCTGAATGGAATACGCGAATTTTCTGCCAAAATCCATAATTAAAATCAAGAAAAACAAGTAAAAACAGTGCACCAGTCTTCATCAAGTGACGCCATCCGTCACATAAAACACCAAACGATTGTCTATCTGACGAAAAACAGTATAGGATTAATTTCGCACTGTCCATATCCACCTGAATCATCGCCTAATGACTTATTTTTGTTCTCTTGTGTCTACCAAAAAATTCCTTGACATCGATTTTCATTGCTTCAATAAGTTGTTGTAGCTTTCTGAAATCATGTCCTTTAGGTAGGCTATCAATATGCCAATAAAAGAATGATTGCAGAATTGGTTTGAAAGCATGAAAAAGTGTATAACTTTTAAACACGGATATTTAGAAATTAATAAAACGATCTGTCGCTCGGGGAAGCCGTGCGGTATGAGGCGTCTGGCCACGGTTCGCGCGGCTCCCCCTGTCGGAGGTTCGAGTGCTTCCTTGTGTGTTGTCCTTAGCATAGGTTAGTTTAAGTTAGATTAAGTAGCGTGTAAGCTTAGGGACCGATGACCTCAGCAGTTTGGTCCCATAGAACTTACAAAATAAATAAATAAATAAATAAAGGAATTAAATTAAAACTGTCTGCACCAGTTTCTTTTTTCTTTCTATGTTTTTGTAATAACGTTAAAGGCCCAGTAAACTATCAGAGACAATGGTTATGACTTGCATTATTTGGTGCTCTGAAGAAGATTTACTTGTTGATTTTGAGGAACACAAAACGAAAGTAAGTTTTGAATCCGTCTCTGGGAGAGTAAGAAAACTAACGAGAAATCCTAGTAATAACTAAACATCCCTTGATTATCGTTATCCCGGTTTTTAACGAAGGGCCACAAAGAGAAAAATATGTTTCAACAGTTGACATCGGACATTTTAGAACATCCACAGCCCAGACGTGGCTGCAAGTGATTTCCAGGCGTGTATTGAAATAAAGAAGTGGCCAGTCCACACCGGTTTCACACCAATAATGAGCTCCGAGACATTGTCACGGGCTACAAAATTTTATGTCGATGAAAATTGTCAGCTACTTTAGAGACATCATTAGTTAGCAGATCTGAATCCTGAATAGGTAAAAAAGCGGCACAGAGGTGTCTGAGAAACTTCTAATAATTTTCTTTAAGTATTCCACTACTTTATAGTCTGAAAGAAGTTACTTTCCTTATAACGAAGGTAAATACCGGCATTCGACATCCTTTACTCACACTAGTCCCCTAATGCCACCTCATCAGTTCTCCTTTGGAAGGCTATCTAGAGCGGTGTATTCAGCCTAATGAAACTATCAAAACAGACTCACACAGGTAGAAATGTTTTCACAGAAACAAGCAATTAATACTCGCTTTACTCTTCACAAACTGACTGACATACGGCAGCGTAATTGAATGAGATGGTCTCATTTGTGGACAAGCGGGGATTAAAATTTCCAGATTTAGATTTCCTGTGTTATCCCTAAAACTATTGATTCAGGAAATACAGGGATGATTCCTTGGACATGGCCAGTTTCCTTCCGTATTACAATGCAATGTTACTGGGTAGTAAGTCACTACTGGTTTCGTCGTTGATGGAACATCTAAACCTAATTTTCCTTTTCCCGTTGTGTCAGTATGAGTAATTGATCTACGGAAACTTTTAAAAATTCAATTTTGCTATCATTTCTTAAATAAAGGTAAGTTCTCTACCTTATTATTTTATCAACCAAGGCCTACAAATTTATTGTACATAAGTGTAAGACACATATCTGACACAAAATGCTTTCTGTAATAATGTCGACTTTCAATGTACATCTTAGCAAACAAGTGAAACATATTAAACGAACAAATAGTGAAGCATCTCTTCGTAAAGTAATCAACAACAGCCTGGATCAAACATGTCAAAAACGATTTGAAAATAAAGCGACATTAAGAGCGATGAGCTTACTCTGCGACTTACTCAAAAACATGCAGGTTTGACTGAACGATATGAGAATGGCAAGTTGCATTTTAGTGGCTGGGCCAGGTAGGTAAGCCGATGCTTGGCAGTGTGCCCTGTGTTGCTATGGGGAATCGTGAACGCTATCCAGACCACAGCCTGGGAAAGCTCCATACTAGGAGGAGGAACCTCGGAAAGCTTGTGGAAGGATAGTGATATGGGCAGGAAATTACGCTGTAAATTATTGGACCTAAGTATAATCACTGAAAAGACTTAAGCCACTTCCAGGTATTTTCTTAAAAATCTACGGACAATGCTGAACATGCGGTAGTGGATGAGCTCAATGAAATTTATAAAAGTTAACAGGAACAATTTTATCAACATTGATATTTAAAATGGTTTATAAAGTTAATAAAAAATTACAGACATGCTAAATAGGGTAATGACATATAGTTGAATAGATCTTGAAATCAGCTATAGAATGACCATAATTTATAATGTTGTAGAACATATACACAAATTGCTATAAATAGATTGTGGCATATTTCTTACAATAGTGCCAAAGAAAAGGTTTTTCCACATCTACACCAAATATTATCGCCAGTACGAATGATTTATCCTACTGTCCCATAATACTGATGTTATTTAATAAGAATTCTGATAATAGTTTTACAGAAGAGTGATGGTACAGGGCCATGATGAACTAAGTCGTTATTTTGACTTGACTTTTTTTGTTCCGTTGCGTAGAGTGTAATATTTTAGTAAAACCGACAAACTCGATGTGTATAAAATCGGGTAACGCAAAACCAGACTTCAAATTAACTGTAAATATATGGCGTATATAAGGAGCCGCCAAATAAAAATAGGACACATTGAAAAAAAGTAAATCGGTTATTTCAGACTAACTGCCTAAACGTTAATAGGTTTATCCTACCGATACGCTGCAAAAGTTTCGCTGGAAAGTCCTTACGTACCTTCCGTACACTCCTGATCCCTCCCCGTGTGATTTCCATATTTTTGGACCCATCAATGAAGACATTATATGTATATTGAAGGGATAGGACTGTTATCAACTGCAGCGAGACACTGAACGGAATCAGCGGTGGCGGGCGAAAACGTGTACCGAACCGGGATTCGAAACCGGGATCTTCTGCATATTAGGCAGCTGGGGTGACCACTGTGTCATCCGGGACACAGCGTCATCGCAACTGCACGGACTGTCTTTACATGTCTCACAGCCGATCCACGCCGAGCACCACGTATCCACAGCCCCTGTCCGTTATACACCTGTTCGCTACATAGAGGTTCGCACAGGAGTATAATGGACAGGGACTGCGGATAAATGTCGCTAGGCGTCAGTGTGGATCGGCCATGAGCCGTAGCGAGATGGTCCGTGCAGTGGCGATACTGCTGTGCAACGGATGGCGCAGTGGTTACCACCCCTGCCCAGTAAATAGGAGATCCTCGGTTCGAAACCCGGTTGGATACATGTTTTCACTCGTCGCCGCTGATACTGCTTAATGTCCAATTGCAGCTGACAGGAGACATCCCCCTTCAGTTTAGATACAGTTTTTAACAGCTACGGGATCTGCATGGTGTATTCTATCGAAGGAACAGACACCATGCATTCGAATAAGTAAAGACATTCTTGGCCGTCCATTTGCTTCGGACGAAGAGGTGCACGGCTGGGTGGGTACTGTCATGCTTCCGTAGGCACCTGCGGGCATTTTTCCATGACGGCATTAACTGTCTTGTCTCACGATGGGATAACGGCATCAACAGTGAGATCGACTACTTTTGTTACAATAAACCTTTTTTCCCATGTGTCTCGTTTTCATCTGACTTGGCCTTATATATTTAACATGTATACATGTTACAACACGTGTAACTTTAAAAGGGGCGGTCATTTGAAAGTTTCTACCTCGAGGCAGGCAGTTGGTCACGTGATTAAGCTTTTGAATACGGGAATATAGCTACATTTACGCTAATTTAAGGGCATCATGATTGATTCTTGTTTGTAAGGGCTTAAAGTACTTGTGCTTATATTGATGAGCCACACACAGTTTTCAGATCGTGTACTCGGCTTCTAATGGTTAAATGATGCCGGCAATTAATTCTTCATCTTTAATTTGTTCCTGAGCTCCAGTCGAGATTGCAACAAGTCTGTTCAAAACTCAGGAAAACCTTTAAGAAATATTTTTAGAAAAATTAGGAAAAACTTGAGCCTAACAGGAAACACGCAAAACAAGTAGGAGCAACATCCATGGAAGAAAGCAAACTAAATTTAATTTAGAGAAACAAAGTTACTTTCTGAAATTACTACACATTTCGATTCCAAGTTCATATCTCAGCATGTCGGCTACAGGGATAAAACGTTAAATTCTTATAGCTGACATGTGAACATGGACACTAGACCTATCTTAATTTCGTAAATGTATGTAATCTAGAGGTAACGAATTATGTTGTACATCCATTGAATGCTGATTTTCTCCGAGGAAGACCATATGTTAATTTTGAAAAAACATGCAGAGGAACAGGAAAAAAAAACAAGTACAAAATTATAGAGTTTATTTACAAAACTGACTTTATCCAAAAGTACATATACTACAGATATGACTATGATATCGCCCAAGCACAATGTTTTTGTTACAGGACCGTTTTGTCCTCAGCGTGAACTCTTAATAAACCCCAAAATGATTCATAATTAAGTTAAAGCTGGTTCGATAACTACGGTATAACAGGCAAATGGAATTTTGATATCAATAAACATTACCTAGGAGAGATTCAGCAAAAGAAATCTACCGTAAAATTATGCAAATCAAAGAAACAATCTGCAGAGAACTGTTTTGTGTTGCCGCATTTTTTCGAGTGGTTACCAACGATCCCATTTTCTGTTCTATTTGGAAATAACTTTAAGTTATTACTGTCATACCTTTAGTTTCTAGTTGTTGTTTTGATATTTCTTGTGTCATATAATCTAGTGTGATAAGAAGGTTAGCTGCAGAATGAAAGGAAAGCTTTACAAGTCTGTGGTGAGGCCTGCGGTGCTGTATAGCGCAGAAACTTGGCCAATTACAAAATCCCCAGGGAAAAAGATGGAAGCAGCGGATATGAGAATGTTAACGTGGATGAGTGGGGTGACACGAAAGGATAGACTAAGAAATGAATACATCTGGGGCCCACAGGGATGAAGATCCAAGAAAGTAGGCTAAGATGGTATGGACATGTGCAGAGAAGAGGGGAGTACTATGTCGGGAGAGGAGTTGAAGATCTAGATATCGAAGGATCAAAGACAAGAGGAAGACAGAAACTAATATGGAAAGACGAGGCAGCAGGGGACCTATGGGAGAAAGGGTGGCTCGGAGAAGAAGCACTGGATAGGAATTTATGGAAGAGAAGGATCCAGCAAAGCAACGCCGACCCCTCATGACGTGGGCAACGGCTGAGATGATGATGATGATGATGATGATGATGATGTGTCATATAGTCTTGAACGATGGTTGTCTGTTGTTGCCGTGCGATGAGTAACGTCCGTAATACACGACGAATGGATGTGTTGGTGACCAATCAGGGCACTCTGGCGAGCACGGTAATTGTCCATTTCTTCTGTGTTTGCATTATATTTGCACAGTTAGTCATTCTTTCGCCATTTTGTTGGATCTAAAGCTGAAAACACGGTCTCACGTAGTAACATTCAAAATTTTAACCTTCATAAATAAATAAAATTTTGTAGGTATTGTGTATGTTACCCGAAGAAAGATCTATTCAAGATCAGATATGATGGTTCAGTGGATAATGTGAGACGTGACTTTAAAATATTTTGCAATAACGCTCTAATAGTTTTCATACGAACTACAGGTTAATTTTGAATATGAATACGGGCTTGTGACTTACGATTAATTAAATTTGCCTTCTTCAATACAAATTACTTCATTCGCGAGTTGCCTGAGTGAGCCATAACGTCTGGAGGCCGCTGTAAATGAATTTTAATGAGTAATTACTTTCTGGGGACCGCCTCCTCGCACGCCCTCACCGGCAAACTTAAATTAAAATATTTATTGCTACCTCAAACTGCATTAAAGCTCTCCGACTAATTTCTAAGTAATTAAGGACGCACCTCTTGCGCCGCAGTAGAAAGTGTGCTGTAGTTCTGCGGCGACAGCTTCCGCGGGATTTAAAGTCTATCTGTCATAAGCAGTGGTTAAGGTAAATGTTTACTTGTAAACTTCCTTGGGAAAACGGTAACGTAAGTGCTGTGAAAAGGTAATATTGGTGTTCATAACGTTTAGAATTACGTAACGGATATAAGACACTGCCGCGAATTAACATCTTTAAGGACAAGGTCATTTTGTTGACCGATGAGATACCAGGTAGGTCACGACTGTAGGAGTATATAATAAATTCAGACCAAACGAATCACACATGACACAGTTAAGGGTGGCCAAACAGTTGCATCCATGCACAGTGAACGTTTCCGCCCCTTAGCTGTGAAGCATCTCTATATAAGTCGCCTCATTGACTTTCAGAGTTCATACCTACTTTTACATTTCTGAACAGCATCGCTTGCGTGTTGTGCTCCTACGGATTCAGACTGAGAGACATACGATCAGATAGGTGATATATCTGGCAGCCATAGCGATATTTCGATAGTAAATTACCATATCTGAATTTTATTTCAAATCTAAATCATCTTCCACACTAGGTAGATATATATTAAGAGTTTAGTTTGATACGGAAAAGCAGATCATCATATACTTGAGTCGTCAGCTTATGTTTTCCTTGTTCCACCCCACTAGTTGTCTACATGGAAGCATATTTGTCGTCTGCAGGGACAGCTTAGCCAACTGTTGTGTGTAGCAAAGGGGAACTGTTCTGGGTCAGAGAGACATCAGCGAGCGATGATCCATCGCGTTTGTTAAGTTGACACAGGTAGAATATGCGTATTGTCTGTGCGTTGGCTTCTGGTCCGCGGTAGGGACTGCTGATGAATAGCGAGGAGCCTAACTGCTCTAGTAATCGTCAAAGTGGAAACATTTTATTCCTTAGTGTAGTAATTTTGTGAATGTGTAAGTTTCAGCTTAACTGAGTCCCAAATGCATTTCCTTGTGGGTTTCAACTAGTCTCTCTCTAATCCAGTTTAGATCTTGTTTTCTTTTATTAAATTGTTGAATAACTTCTTTCTCCGTGATGAATGATTAATGTGTGCGCTTGTTATCCATCCTTTCCACGGCGCTCCCGATTTCAAACGATCGTGTATGATATTCAGTCCGTTTTACCGGCAATATTCAGTGCCAACACTCCATAGTAATTTAAGATTTATCTTTTAGTACATGTTCGTTCTTAAGCTTCCCTTTTAAGATTTAATCCTTACATAAATGTATAGTAAAAAGCGTTGCTGATACTCAATGACTCAAAGGCTATTTATCTAATTACCTGTCGAGGCTCTTCCAGGCAAGCTTAGCTCACACCTGTACGAGTTTTAATATATTTAAGAGCATTTCGCAAGATGATTGCCCTACAGAGTTAATTAAGAATTGACAAGGACTACTAAAATTCCATCAGTTTTCTTGAATTGAGGCCTATCCACTGACTGTTTTTTTCTGTCCAAACGAATTTTCAGGGTAATTAAGTGGAAGGACAATTCAGGTGGCGACCCTAGATATTTTCCGTAATAAAATACCAATTTAAATTCGTATAATAATGTACCAGGCTGCGTAACGGTATAATTTTCCATCGGACAACCTAACAATATTATTAAACAGGTTTATTACAAGCGGCTAGTGCGTCAGACTGCCATGCAGTGGACCCGGGTTCGATTCCCGGCCTAGTCAGTGATTTTCTCTGCACGGGAAATGGGTGTTGTATCATCACTATTTCGTCATCATCAACACGCAAGTCGCCCAGTATGACATCAACTGAAAAGACTTGCAAATTGGCGGCCCGAATTTAGACCCTCGGACATCACTGCAAGACGATCATTTCATTTCGTTCACAACGAATAACCCTCTAGAGGCAACGCAGGCGTGTATTTTCGCACGCGAACGATCCTAAAGGTGCCCAATGGCATCCTCCGACAGACTGTCCCAAGCATCTTGCACCTTTCCCTGCAATTCGGCAAAGCTTCTTGCAGGCCATGGAGAACAAGTAAGATCCCTCCTAATTACGCCCCATATGTGTTCAATTGGGAGAGGGAGGGGGGGGGGGGGCTTGCTGGTCAACGTAGTTGGTGTACGTGACGAAGTGCCTTTGCGTCGCGTCAGACATATATGGACGTCCATTGTCCTGCTGGAAAAGCACATCGTCATCCTGTCGAATCAACGGCAGCAGAATGGGGATAACAGCCTGTGCAATGTAGCGGTTCCTGCTTACTTTACCCTGCAGAAATACCAAATATGACCGCGAGTTGTAACTGATGGCACGCTATACCATTTGGTCTTCGATGGGACCTGTTTGTCGTAGTCGAATGGACTCTGGAATAGGCAGTTCACCACGTCTACGCCATACACATGCATGTCCGTCACTCGCATACAGGCATAACTATTCTCACAGAACGTCATTACACGACTTCACAGTGGCCGTGCTTGGTAGTGTCGTGAAATCAGCGGTAGTCTAACCAGAGGCACACGCGATATTAATCCTGCTGCAAGCAGACTGTTCCCAATGGTCCCTGAAGACACAGCGGGTGCATCACGTGCCCTGATTTCGTCCCTGGATGGTGCTCGGTCGGCCGTTGCTGTTCACACATTGCGTCGGTCTTGACGTGCGTCTGTACTAAATGGACGCTCAGAACCTGGCCTTCAGGTCTGCGAGTGTTCCACAGACCCCTCTGCAAGATACGACAGACCACCGATACAGTGTGCTTAAAATATGCAACAGTCCGTCGAAAGGTGCGCGCAGCTTCCCGTAGGCTCACATTGCGACAAATTTAAAATGGCTTGAGCTGTTCAGTAGGAGTACGTACTTGCCGGTGGAGGATAGCTGTACCTTAGAATGAATGCTGAGAACACTGTTCACCTCTAAACTCAGCATAGTTACTGCCTACAGAGTTAAAACAGAGGGTATACAGACAGGCCTCCTGTGCGTCATATAGTCGCTAATCACTGTGAGAAATGAATCACTAACACTACAGCCCCACAGCATTCATTCCTTCTCTAGCAGTGTATATGCACATCAATACCTAACGTCATAGCTGCAGTCTGATCATCAACACAAGGTCTGTGACCACTCACAAAACAGAAACATCCGCCAAATTCTACTTTTTTTCTGCTGTCTACCTCTAAAGCAAGCTATCTATCACTCTTTGGACAATCCAATGTCCTTACTTACTTAAACAACCGCTGCAGCACTTCCATTTTTCAACGCCATATCTCTTCCTTAACAATGTAAACATACGACCAGTTTTCCCTCGGTCAAACAGTTAATAAATGCCTCCACTTTCTCCCAATTATGACCATTTCCCTTTTAATTTCTCAATAAGTCTCGCCATTTTCTTCCCCTATCACTTAATTACTTGTGTTTCTTTCACGTTTTTCTCTCTCCCACCCCCACCCCTGACATATTGCTACCAATGCCGTAATTTTAAACATTTCTGCTGGCAATTCGCCTTTGTTTTTCTTCCACTTTTCATGAAATAATTCTGCTTTCTGCTACGAATTATGCACGGTCCAGCAACATCAATGTGACCACCACCTATGTTCGGGATCAGTGTACAGTAACGAGTCAGAGACGGCAGCTGGCAGCACTACCAATGGAGAGATATAAAGTGTTTTGGGGGACGAGGAAGATAGTGCAGTCGTTCTCTTAGTGCGGAAACGGAAAAATTTGTCTTACGTCAAAATGGGCATGATCATTGGTTTTGGGACCAAAGGTGGAAGCATTTCCGAAACGGGTAAGTTTGTAAACTGTTCATTTTCCACCGTGGTTAAAGTGTACCGTGCGTGGCAACATGGCCCTATCAAAAATCGGCACCGAGCGAACTGTGATGCACTACGGACCATAAATGGCAGGGCTGAATGATGGCCGTGGAGATGTGTACGGGCAAACAGACGTCCAACAGTTGAGCACCTGACTGCCTAGATGAACCAAGGGACTTCCATCAGTATCCCTTTAACGACTGTTCAGCGAACTTACTGCATATGGGCCTCCGCAGCAGACACCTGGTTCATGCACCAATGTTTTATGCTGTTCATTGACAACAAAGGCTAGAATTAGCACGCCAGTACCGTAACTGGACATCCATTGAGTGGACCTTTTTCCATTGAGCGATCTTTTCAGATGAATAAAGATCCATCGGCGTGAAGCATCTGAAAGCAAGCACCAAGCAACAATCTTCGGAAGGGTCAAGGCCGGAGGAGGGAGGGTTGCAATGTTTTTATGGTATTTCCTGGGTGTTGTCGTCATTCTGGAAGGCGCAATGGATCGACATAAGAAAGTATCTAGTCTTTTGTATCATGTCATGCAGTTTGTATCATGTCATGCAGTTTGATTTTCGAAGGCATAATGGCATCTAGCAGCAGTCCGCTCCCGGTAGCTGAGTGGTCCCGCCCCCGGTAGCTGAGTGGTCGGCGTGACAGGCTGTCAATCCCGAGGCCCCGGGTTCGATTCCCGGCTGGGTCGGAGATTTTCTCCGCTCAGGGACTGGGTGTTGTGTTGTCCTAATCATCATCATTTCATCACCATCGACGCGCAGGTTGCCGAAATGGCGTCAAATCGAAAGACCTGCACCAGGCGAACGGTCTACCCGACGGGAGGCCCTAGCCACACGACATTTCATTTCATTTCATCTAGCGGCAGGACAATGCAGTACGTCACACACCTCGCAGTGTACGAGGCTGAGTTTACCATACTCTCCTGGCAACAACACTGATCTGATTTACAAACAGTCGAGAAAATGTGGGACCACCTCGGTCGGACTGTTCGTACCATGGATACTCAACCGAGAAACTTAAGGCAGCTGGCTGCGGCGCTGGACTCTGCATGGCTCCACATCCCTGTCAGTACCTTCCAGAACATTACTGATTCTCTTCCTGCACGTTTCGTAGCGGCCCGCGCTGCAACATGTGGTTATTCAGGCTTCTGACAGGTGGTCACTTTGAAGTGACTGGGGAGTGTAGCTACTGTTACATTCAATTGTTTATTGCTTCTGGGTACGCATTAGAATACGATATTGGATTTCGGAATTTCTGTCTGACCATAACGTACGAGGGGCGTTTGAAAAGTCCGTGCAAAAATAAAAACGACCTACGTCTTTGGGGTAAACCTTTTTTATTTTTCGACATTGTCTCCTTTTAGACTTATACACTTCGTCCAACGCTGTTCTAACTTGTTGATCCCATCCGAATAATAGGAATTGTCCAAGTATGCAAAATAGCTGTTAGTTGTTGCAATCACCTCCTCGTTTGAATAAAATTTTTGTCCCGCCAGCCAGTTCTTCAAATTGGGGAACAAATAGTAGTACGAGGGAGCCAAGTCTGGAGAATAGGGGGGATGTGAAACGAGTGGGAATCCTATTTCCATTAATTCTGTGACCACAACTGCTGAGGTGTGTGCTGGTGCATTGTCGTGATGGAAAAGGATATTTTTTCTGTCCAATCGCCGGCGTTTTTCTTGCAGCTCGGCTTTCAAACGGTCCAATAACGATGAATAATATACACCTGTAATAGTTTTACCCTTTTCCAGACAGTCGATGGTGATTATCCCTTGCGAATTCCAAAAGACAGTCGCCATAACCTTTCCGGCCGGAGGACTGGTCTTCGCCTTTTTTAGTGCAGATTCTCCCTTAGTAACCCATTGTTTAGATTGTTGTTTGGTCTCAGGAGTATAGTAATGTATCCACGTTTCTTCCACGATGACGAAACGACGCTTAAAGTACTGACAATTCTTCCTGAATAGCTGCAAACCATCCTTGCAACACTTCACACGATCCCGTTTCTGGTCAAGCGTGAGCAATCGCGGAACCCATCTTGCGGATTGGTTTGTCATGTCCAAATGTTTATGCAAAATATTATGTACCCGTTCATTCGAGAATCCCACAGTACTAGCAGTCTAACTCTTCTGTCATCCATCACGATATCATGGATTTTATAAATGATTTCTGGAGTCGTAACCTCCACAGGGCGTCCAGAAAGTTCAGCATCACTTGTGCCCATGTGGCCACTCCGAAAATTTTAAAACCACTTATAAACTGTTCTGATCGAAGGTGCAGACTCGCCGTAATGTTTATCAAGCTTCTCTTTAATCTCCTGAAGCGTTTTGCCTTTCATAAAGTAATGTTTAATCACCACACGAAACTCTTCTTCGTCCATTTTTTGACAGTGACTCGACTTCCCTGATTCACACGAATGCCAACCACAAAGAAATAGACCAACATGGCTGAAACTTAGTGTGCGTTGTCCCAAAGATGCTACTAACTAAACATGACCTCGATACGCACCGATGGTGCCATCTCTCAGACTTTGCACGGACTTTTCAAACGTGCCTCGTAATTCGAACCGCACAATAACCCTGGTTCGGTGTGGGGCGGCGGTGGGAAGGGTGGACTGCTGTGGTCTGTTGTGGGTTGTGAACCACTGAGGGTTACGGCGGGACGAAGCCTCTCCGTCATTACCAGGTCCCCAGTTTAACACACAGAATACACACACACCCTATATTTGTGCGACTATAGTTCCTGAACTTCTCCCTGTACTTAGATACCAGTCTGTGTGTGTGTGTGTGTGTGTGTGTGTGTGTGTGTGTGTGTGTGTGTGTGTGTAAAAGAGAGAGAGAGTGAGAGTGAAATTGTGCACTGGTGGCATTATTAAAACATCCAACACCATCAACTGATATTGATCAAAATTATTTAATGTCTTCAATAGATATAATTCATAATTGTAGTTTTTTAGGTTAGCATAAAAAACTGAACGCTATGACACTACGATCATCAACATAAATCATAATTAAACCAACTTAACAATTCAGTATTCGTAACTTAATCATATATCGAATCTCAATTTCACAATAAATGTAGATGGTTTACATATATCTCCTGTACTACTGCTTTTCAGATCGTAAAATTGTGATTATGAGGTTATTTTTGCGTCATGGACACAAGACCATAATAAAAATGATGAGTCATCATACAATGATACTAGGGTGAGTCAAATAGTAATGCTTCCTTAAATAAAATTTGTTTAGTAAGGAATTTGAAGTCGGCGTTATTCTCCAATCCAATGCAGTAGCAACTTTCTGCGCCAACAGATGCCAGAACTACATTCGCTTGCAAAATGACCTACATCGATGATAGTATCATTCCGTGATAGAAATTTTTAATGCAGTAGGTGAAACGCATATTCACATTCATGAAGAGACGAAGTAGACGATGAGCTTGTCACTGCAGAAAAGCTGGAGGGCAAACAACGTTGGCTGACGAAACGAGGAGCGGCAGGCCGGTGACTGCAGTGATTCCACATAACATCCAGCCAGTTGATGACATCACACGTGGTGAACACCAGGTGACTGCAGATAATTTGTGTCGTATTACCTGCCTCAGTAAAAACAGTTTGATGACTATTATTAAAAAATGTCCAAATGTGTGTGAAATCTTATGGGACTTAACTGCTAAGGTCAGCAGTCCCTAAACTTACACACTACTTAACCTAAATTACCCTAAGCACAAACACACACACCCATGCCCGAGGGAAGACTAGAACCTCCGCCGGGACCAGCCGCACAGTCCACGAATATTATTCAACAAATCACATGTTCAAAGATATGTGCAGC
Organism: Schistocerca serialis cubense; assembly: GCF_023864345.2. Lineage (NCBI taxonomy): Eukaryota > Metazoa > Arthropoda > Insecta > Orthoptera > Acrididae > Schistocerca > Schistocerca serialis. Next base: position 442,831,082 of record NC_064641.1, on the reverse strand, counting down.
TTGGTTACTAACTATGATAACTAACCAGAATAGAGAGAGAAGATAAACTGTTGCCTCTTAACTACTGCGTGGAGAGGAGTTCCTGGACAAATAATTTGTGTCTACAAATGAAACATGGGTTCATTGTTTTGAACCAGAACGTCGCAGGCAGTAAGTGGAATGGCATCACAGAAACGCACTGAAGAAGAAAAAGTTCAAGACTGCCAGAAAATTTATTGCTGCAGTAGTCTGCTATGCGAATGGTGTGATTGTGGGTGATTTTTTGGAGCAGGGTCGCACAATAAAATCTGTCCAGTACGTCGGAACCTTCAAACAGTTTAAACACGTCTTCAGTGAGTTCATCCAACAAAAGCTATCTCGGATGTTCTTCCTCACATGACAGTGAAATACCACACACTACTTGACACACCACTGAAGGGACTGTGAAGAGAAGCTCATCGTAGCGTCAGTGTGTTTGTAAGCAAGACCTGGTAGCTCAGATGGTAGAGCACTTGCCCGCGAAAGGCAAAGGTCCCGAGTTTTAATCTGCCAGGAAGTTTCATATCAGCGCACTCTCCGCTGCAGAGTGAAAATCTCATTGTGGTTGCAGGATGGTTAGGAGAGAATTTCCATTATGAGAGAAGAATGGTAGCTTGCTCTAAATATGGAAGAATGTAACTTAATTCAGATGAGTAGCAAAAACAATCCCGCAATGTTCGAATGCAGTATTAGTAGTGTGCTGGCTGACAGTCAAGTTAGTTAAATATCTACGCGATAATGTTGCAAGGCGTTATGAAATGTAACGAGCACGTGAGGACTGTGACAGGGAATGCTAATGGTTGGCTTTGTTTTGTAGGGAGAGTTCTACGAAATTGTAGGTCATCTGTAAAGAAGACCTCCTTGAGAACTTTTCTGCTACCCTTTTTTGAGTAATGTTCGAGTGTTTGGGTTCCAAGCAAGGCTGATTAATGGAGAACATAGAAGAATGATAGAGGAGAAGCGAATGTTTTGGGATACGGTGCTACAAAAAATTTCACAATTATGTGGACTGATAAAATTAGGAATGAGCAAGTTGTCTGTAGATCCGCGAAGGAAGCTCCTAAATTTGTTAACGGAAGGTTCGATCAACACATGAGTATTACTGAAATGCTGCGTGAACTGAAATGTGGAGCCCTGAAGAGAAGTAGACGTTCTTTCCGCGAAACGCTATTATGAAAGTTTAAAGAATCGGACCGGCTCTGTTTACGAAATGACCAGGAAAGGGCAAGACTGTCAGTGACAAAATGTATCCTCTGCCATGCACCTTATGATACCTTGCGGAATATGTGTGTAGATGTAGATGTAGATATTGACATAGATTATATATATTTTAAGAATTTATTATATGTGATTAAGAATTTGACGTTTCGTGAGCTTTTAAATACTTTTTGGCGAGAGATAATTTGCCATATGGTGTTTCACACACTTTAATTTACATTGCCAATCTGTTAAAATTATAGTTCAAAATTTAAAAAAACCTGACAAACTTAACTATTTGTATAGATATTACATCTATAGGTTCTGATGAGTCAAGTCTCAAACGTATCATGTTGTTGTTGGTGCCTTCAGTTCATAGACTGGTTTGATGCAGCTCTCCATGCTACTCTATCCTGTGCAAGATTCTTCTTCTCCCAGTACCTCCTGCATCCTACATCCATCTGAATCTACTTTGTGTATCCATCTCTTGGTCTCCCTCTACGATTTTTACCCTCCACGCGGCCCTTCAATACTAAATTGGTGATCCCTTCATGCCTCAAAATAAGCCCTACCAACCGATTCCTTCTTCTAGTCAAGTTGTGCCACAAATTTCTCTTCTCCCCAATTATATTCAGTACCTCCTCACTAGTTATGTGATCTACCCATCTAATCTTCAGCATTTTTCTGTAGCACCACATATCGAAAGCTTCTATTCTCTTCTTGTCCAAACTACACTCCTGGAAATTGAAATAAGAACACCGTGAATTCATTGTCCCAGGAAGGGGAAACTTTATTGACACATTCCTGGGGTCAGATACATCACATGATCACACTGACAGAACCACAGGCACATAGACACAGGCAACAGAGCATGCACAATGTCGGCACTAGTACAGTGTATATCCACCTTTCGCAGCAATGCAGGCTGCTATTCTCCCATGGAGACGATCGTAGAGATGCTGGATGTAGTCCTGTGGAACGGCTTGCCATGCCATTTCCACCTGGCGCCTCAGTTGGACCAGCGTTCGTGCTGGACGTGCAGACCGCGTGAGACGACGCTTCATCCAGTCCCAAACATGCTCAATGGGAGACAGATCCGGAGATCTTGCTGGCCAGGGTAGTTGACTTACACCTTCTAGAGCACGTTGGGTGGCACGGGATACATGCGGACGTGCATTATCCTGTTGGAACAGCAAGTTCCCTTGCCGGTCTAGGAATGGTAGAACGATGGGTTCGATGACGGTTTGGATGTACCGTGCACTATTCACTGCCAGTGTAGATGATCGCTCCCCACACCATGATGCCGGGTGTTGGCCCTGTGTGCCTCGGTCGTATGCAGTCCTGATTGTGGCGCTCACCTGCAAGGCGCCAAACACGCATACGACCATCATTGGCACCAAGGCAGAAGCGACTCTCATCGCTGAAGACGACACGTCTCCATTCGTCACTCCATTCACGCCTGTCGCGACACCACTGGAGGCGGGCTGCACGATGTTGGGGCGTGAGCGGAAGACGGCCTAACGGTGTGCGGGACCGTAGCCCACCTTCATGGAGACGGTTGCGAATGGTCCTCGCCGATACCCCAGGAGCAACAGTGTCCCTAATTTGCTGGGAAGTGGCGGTGCGGTCCCCTACGGCACTGCGTAGGATCCTACGGTCTTGGCGTGCATCCGTGCGGCGCTGCGGTCCAGTCCCAGGTCGACGGGCACGTGCACCTTCCGTCGACCACTGGCGACAACATCGATGTACTGTGGAGACCTCACGCCCCACGTGTTGAGCAATTCGGCGGTACGTCCACCCGGCCTCCCGCATGCCCACTATACGCCCTCGCTCAAAGTCCGTCAACTGCACATACGGTTCACGTCCAAACTGTCGCGGCATGCTACCAGTGTTAAAGACTGCGATGGAGCTCCGTATGCCACGGCAAACTGGCTGACACTGACGGCGGCGGTGCACAAATGCTGCGCAGCTAGCGTCATTCGACGGCCAACACCGCGGTTCCTGGTGTGTCCGCTGTGCCGTGCGTGTGATCATTGCTTGTACAGCCCTCTCGCAGTGTCCGGAGCAAGTATGGTGGGTCTGACACACCGGTGTCAATGTGTTCTTTTTTCCATTTCCAGGAGTGTATTTATCGTCCACGTTTCTCTTCCATACGTGGCAACACTCCATACAAATACTTTCAGAAACGACTTCCTGACACTTAAATCTATACTCGGTGTTAACAAATTCCTCTTCTTCAGAAACGCTTTCCTTGCCATTGCCAGTCTACATTTTATATCCTCTCTACTTCGACCATCATCAGTTATTTTGCTCCCCAAATAGCAAAACTCTTTTACTACTTTAAGCATCTCATTTCCTAATCTAATTCCCGCAGCATCAACCGATTTAATGCGACTATATTCCATTACCCTCGTTTTGCTTTTGTTGATGTTCATTTTATATCCTTCTTTCAAGACGCTGTCCATTCCTTTCAGCTGCTCTTCCAGGTCCTTTGCTGTCTCCGACAGCAGTACAATGTCATCAGCGAACCTCAAAGTTTTTATTTCTTATCCGTGGATATTAATACCTACTCCGAATTTTTCTTTTGTTTCCTTTACTGCTTGCTCAATATACAGATTGAATAACATCGCGGAGAAGCTACAACCCTGTCTCACTCCCTTCCCAACCACTGCTTCCCTTTCATGCCTCTCTACTCTTATAATTGCCATCAGGTTTCTGTACAAATTGTAAATAGCCTTTCGTTCCCTGTATTTTACCCCTGCCACCTTCAGAATTTGAAAGACAGTGTTCCAGTCAACATTGTCAAATGCTTTGTCTAAGTCTACAAATGCTAGAAACGTAGGTTTGTCTTTCCTTAATCTATTTTCTAAGATAAGTCCTATGGACAGTATTGCCTGACGTGTTCCAACATTTCTATGGAATCCAAACTGATCTTTCCCGAGGTAGGCTTCTACCAGTTTTTCCATTCGTCTGTAAAGAATTCGCGCTAATATTTTGCAGCCGTGGTTTATTAAACTGATAGCTCGGTAATTTTCACATTTGTCGGCACCTGCTTTATCTGGGATTGGAATTATTACATTCTTCTTGACGTCTGAGGGTATTTCGCCTGTCTCATACATCTTTCTCACTAGATGGTAGAGTTTTGTTAGGCCTGACTCTCCCAAGGCTGTCAGTAGTTCTAATGGAATGTTGTCTACTCCCGGAGCCTTGATTCGACTTAGGTCTTTCAGTGCTCTGTCAACCTCTTCACACGGTATCATAACTCCTATTTCATCTTCATCTACATTCTCTTCTGTTTCTATAATATTGTTCTCAAGAACATCGCCCTTGTATAGACCCCCTATATACTCCTTCCACCTTTCTGCTTTCCCTTTTTTGCTTAGAGCTGGGTTTCCATCTGAGCTTTTGATATTCATTCAATTGGTTCTCTTTTCCCCAAAGGTCTCTTTAACTTTCCTGTAGGCAGTATCTATCTTACCCCTGATTACATGCACCTCTACATCTTTACATTTGTCCTCTAGCCATCCCTGCCTAGCCATTTTGCACTTCCTCTCGATCTCATTGTTGAGACGTTTGTATTCCTTTTTGCTTGCATCATTTACTGCATTTTTATATTGTCTCCTTTCATCAATTAAATTCAATATCTCTTCTGTTACCCAAGGATTTTATTAGGCCTCGTCTTTTTACCTACTTGATCCTCTGCTACCTTCACTATTTCGTCTCTCAAAGCTACCCATTCTTCTTCTACTGTATTTCTTACCCCCGTTCTTGTCAATCGTTCCCTAATGCTCTCCCTGAAGCTCTCTACAATCTCTGGTTCTTTCAATTTATCCAGGTCCCAACTTCTGAAATTCCCATCTTTTTGCAGTTTCTTCAGTTTTAATCTACAGTTCATAACCAATAGATTGTGGTCAGAGTCCACATCTGCCCCTGGAAATGTCTTAGAATTTAAAACCTGGTTCCTAAATTTCTGTCTTACCATTATATAATCTATCTGAAATCTTCTAGTATCTCCAGGCTTCTTCCATGCATACAACCTTCTTTTATGATTCTTGAACCAAATGTTAGCTATGATTAAGTTATGCTCTGTGCAAAATTCTACCAGGTGGTTTCGTCTTTCATTCCTTACTCCCATTCCATATTCACCTACTACATTTCCTTCTCTTCCTTTTCCTACTATCGAATTCCAGTCGTTCATGACTATTAAATTTTCGTCTCCCTTCACTATCTGAATAATTTCTTTTATCTCATCATACATTTTATCAATCTCTTCGTCATCTGCAGAGCTAGTTAGCTTATAAACTTGTACTACTGTGGTAGGTGTGGGATTCGATCTATCTTAGCCACAATAATGCGTTCACTATGCTGTTTGTAGTGCCCTTCACGCATTCCTATTTTCCCATTCATTATTAAACCTACTCCTGCATTACCCTATAACTCTGTAATCACCTGACAAGATGTCTTGTTCCTCTTCCCACCGAACTTCACTAATTCCCACCATATCTAACTTTAACCTATGCATTTCCATTTTTAAATTTTCTAACCTACATGCCCGATTAAGGGATCTGACATTCCACGCTCCGACCCGTAGAACGGCACTTTTCTTTCTCCTTATAACAAAGTCCTCCTGAGTAGTCCCCGCCCGGAGATCCAAAAGGGGGACTATCTTACCTCCGGAATATTTTACCCAAGAGGACACCATCATCATTTAACCATACAGTAAAGCTGCATGCCCTCAGGAAAAATTACGGCTGTAGTTTTCACTTGCTTTCAGCCGTTGGCAGTACCAGCACAGCAAGGCCGTTTTGGTTAGTGTTACAAAGACAGATAAGTCAGTCATCCAGACTGTTGTCTCTGCAACTACTGAACAGGCTGCTGCCCCTCTTCAGGAACCACACGTTTGTCTGGCCTCTCAACAGATACCCCCCGTTGTGGTTGAACCTGCGGTGTGGCTATCTGTGTCTGTATCGCTGAGGCAAGCAAGCCTCCCCACCAACGGCAAGGTCCATGGTTTATTGAGGGGGGGGGGGGAGGGGGAGTGGGGGTGTGACGTAATAATATGTGATATAAATGGCTGAATATTTTTATTCCATTGACTTAGAAGCTTGACATGAATAGTTTCTTAGTACATTGTAAAGCAACATTGAGCATACGTGTTGTATTCATTTATTAGATAAGAATCTCCATTTGCCACTTATTTGAGATTTTGCAGCAAGTTAGCACAGCTGCTGCGGAGACGAAAAGGATTATCGCTGGCCGCCATTTGATCCACCATTACGCGGACTTTTTAAATTTCAGCATATTTAAAACCAACAGCCCACTCTAAGATTCAACAAATGCTTAAAAAATGAAATAAATGATCCTGGAGAGTATGTAAACACAAAAACTTTGATTTAAATACCAGAACTTGACTAAGCAGAAAAGCCTAAAGCGTTCGATACTTACTTTACTGTATGAAACTTCGTAAGTAGTTGACTTTTAATTTCCAGTTTTACTGGCAGTGAGATGTGAGCCACTTTACGACACTTCTTGCAAATTATTTTATTGCCTCATAAGTAGGTATGTTTTGTGGTGGACATGTATACATGACTTACAAACACACGTACATCAAGTGCAACAGTATAGCTCGTGAGTCTTTTTAACATGAACCATTTAGTCTGGGAAAGGTTAACTTGACATAAGTGTGAATTTTCACCATTTGCAGGTGACATTAATAGAAATAACTCCTACAGCACCGATTCTGAACTTTTATTATCCGAAACATCTTTTTATACCTTATACACCACAGCACTTACAAATAGTTGAAGTACAACCTTAAACTTCAACCATAGTATTTTACATAAATGTCAACTTGATACCTCTACCTGATCCTCAAAACAAGGGGTCTTAACAGACGGACAGACAGACAGACGAACAACAAGTGGTTAAAAAAAGTGTGATATAACTACAATTCGAATCTTTTTCCCTTACTTGTACTGTGGAAACTTTCTTCTCGGAAAATTTCATGATTCTAGGTCACCGGCAAGTACGCTACAGGTTACGATGAGTGAGTTCGCGATTATCAAAATGTGTGATGTAAATGGCCGTATGTTTTGATTCCCCCCGATGATGCATGGACCTTGCCGTCGGAAAGGTGGCTTGCGTACCTTAGCAGCCGTACCGCAGATGAAACCACAACGGAGGATACCTGTTAAACAAATCATGGTTGAACAATATTGACACGAATTCCTTACAGAAGAATGGAAAAACTGGTAGAAGCCGACCTCGGGGATTCCGGAGAAATGTAGGAACAAGTGTGCTAGTACTGACCCGGCGACTTATCTTCGAAGAAAGATTAAGGAAAGGCAAACCGACGTTTACAGAATTTGTAGACTTGGAGAAAGCTTTCTCCGTTGTTGATTGGAATGCGCTCTCTGAAATTCTGAAGGTATCAGGAATAAAAACAGGGGCAAAAGGCTATTTGCGCATTGTACAGAAACCAGTTGGCAGTAATAATAGTCGAGGGGCGTGAAGTGGAAGCAGTGGTTGAGAAGTCTGTGAGACAGGATTGTAGCTTACTCCCGTGGATTAAACAAGCAGTAAATGTAATCTGGAGCAGGAATTAAAGTTAGGGAGAAGAAATAAAAACGTTGAGGTTTCCCAATGACATTTTAATCATGTGAGAGACAGCCAAGGACGTGGAAGAGCAACTTAACGAAATTGACAGTGTTTGGGAATAAACATAGAAGATTAACATCAACAAAAGCAAAAAAAAGGATAATGGTATGTAGTCGAATTAAATCAGGTGATGCTAAGGGAATCAGATTAGGAAACCAGATACTTAAAGTAGTAGATGGGTTTTGCTATTTTAGCAGCAAAATAACTGAAGATGCTGAAACAGAGGGGATATAAAATAGAGACTGGCAAATATAGAGTGAAGAAGAGAACTCTGTTAAAACTGAATATAGATCGAAGTATTAGGAAGTCTTTTCCGAAGGTGCTTGTCCGGAGTGTAGCTATTTATGGAAGTGAAACATGGACGATAAACAGTTTACATAAAAAGAGAATAGAGGCTTTAGAAACAGGATGCTATAAAAATAATGTTGAAGGTTAGGTGGCTAGATCACATAATTAATGGGAAACTGAATGAAACGGGGTAGAATAGAAATCTGTGGCACAACTTGATCAGGTTGATGGGGATAGGTTGATAGGCCCCTTCTGAGGCATCAGCAGTTAAATATAGAATGTAAGTGTGTGTATGTGTGGGGGGAGGGGGTAAAAACGGCAGAGGGAGACCAAGAGATGAATACAACAAGTAGATTCAGAAGGATATGCGTTGCAGTGTTATTCAGACATGAAGGATAAAGTACCGTGGAGAGGTACATCAGACCATTTTTTGGACTGAAAACTACAACAGTAACAACAATGTGTTGATTGCGTTGACTTGGAAGCTATACACTACCAAGAGACAGTAGACTTCGGTGTTTGACGCAGATCTCAACTTCATACCTCTACTCGTTCCTGAGAAAAAGGACTTTTAGAAGATGGACAACGAAGGGATCCTACAAGGGTTACGTTTTTATCAACTGAGATACGTAACCCACAAAAAGGAATATATCTGCTAAGAGCTATCATTTTGCCCCTCTGAGCAAAATAACATGACACGCTGGAAACGTTTTTAAAGTGTGAAACAGAACAACGTAAAGCTACCTTTTTATACTTTTGATCGGCGTCAATGAGCTGTGAAATGCAAATGATGTCTAAGAATGGATTGGGGCTAAGAAATGAAAGAGGAAGCCGCCTGGTAGAATTTTGCACAGAGCACAACTTAATCATAGCTAACACTTGGTTCAAGAATCATAAAAGAAGGCTGTATACATGGAAGAAGCCTGGAGATACTGACAGGTTTCAGAGAGATTATCTAATGGTAAGACACAGATTTAGGAACCAGGTTTTAAATTGTAAGACATTTACAGGGGCAGATGTGGACTCTGACCACAATCTATTGGTTACGACGTGTAGATTAAAACTGAAGAAACTGCAAAAAGGTGGGAATTTAAGGAGATGGGACCTGGATAAACTGAAAGAACCAGAGGTTGTACAGAGTTTCAGGGAGAGCATAAGGGAACAATTGACAGGAATGGGCGAAAGAAATACAGTAGAAGAAGAATGGGTAGCTTTGAGGGATGAAGTAGTGAAGACAGCAGAGGATCAAGTAGGTAAAAAGACCAGGGCTACTAGAAATCCTTGGGTAACAGAAGATATATTGAATTTAATTGATGAAAGGAGAAAATATACAAAAATGCACTAAATGAAGCAGGCAAAAAGAAATACAAACATCTCAAATATGAGATCGACGGGAAGTGCAAAATGGCTAAGCAGGGATGGCTAGAGGACAAATGTAAGGATGTAGAGGCTTATCTCACTAGGGGTAAGATAGATACTGCCTACTGGAAAATTAAAGATACCTTTGGAGATAAGAGAACCACTTGCATGAACATCAAGAGCACAGATGGAAACCCAGCAAAGAAGGGAAAACAGAAAGGTGGAAAGAGTATATAGAAGGTCTATACAAGGGCGATGTACTTGAGGACAATATTATGGAAAGGGAAGGGGATATAGATGAAGATGAAATGGGAGATACGATACTGCGTGAAGAGTTTGACAGAGCACAGAAAGACCTGAGTAGAAACAAGGCCCCCGGAGTAGACAACATTCCATTGGAACTACTGACAGCCTTGGGAGAGCCAGTCCTGACAAAACTCTACCATCTGGTGAGCAAGATGTATGAAACAGGCGAAATACCCTCATACTTCAAGAAGAATATAATAATTCCAATCCCAAAGAAAGCAGGTGTCGACAGATGTGAAAATTACCGAACTATCAGTTTAATAAGTCACAGCTGCAAAATACTAACGCGAATTCTTTACAGAAGAATGGAAACACTAGTAGCCGGCCGGAGTGGCCGAGCGGTTAAAGGCGCTACAGTCTGGAACCGCACGACCGCTACGTTCGCAGGTTCGAATCCTGCCTCGGGCATGGATGTGTGTGATGTCCTTAGGTTACTTAGGTTAAAGTAGTTCTAAGTTCTAGGGGACTTATGACCACAGCCGTTGAGTCCCATAGTGCTCAGAGCCATTTGAACCATTTGAAAAACTAGTAGAAGCTGTCCTCGGGGAATATCAGTTTGGATTCCGTAGGAATGTTGGGACACGTGAGGCAATACTGACCCTACGACTCATCTTAGAAGCTAGATTAAGGAAGGGCAAACCCACGTTTCTAGCATTTGTAGACTTAGAGAAAGCTTTTGACAATGTTGTCTGGAATACTCTCTTTCAAATTCTGAAGGTGGCAGCGGTAAAATACAGGAGCGAAAGGCTATTTACAATTTGTACAGAAACCAGATGGCAGTTATAAGAATCGAGGGGCATGAAAGGGAAGCAGTGGTTGGGTAGGAAGTGAGACAGGGCTGTAGCCTATCCCCGATGTTATTCAATCTGTATATTGAGCAAGCAGTGAAGGAAACACAAGAAAAATTCGGAGTAGATATTAAAATCCATGGAGAAGAAATAAAAACTTTGAGGTTCGCCGATGACATTGTAATTCTGTCAGAGACAGCAAAGGACTTGGAAGAGCAGTTGAACGGAATGGATAGTGTCTTGAAAGAGGATATAAGATGAACATCAACAAAAGCAAAGCGAGGATAAAAGAATGTAGTCGAATTAAGTCGGGTGATGCTGAGGGAATTAGATTAGGAAATGAGACACTTAAAGTAGTAAAGGAGTTTTGCTATTTGGGGAGCAAAATAACTGATGATGGTCGAAGTAGAGAGGATATAAAATGTGGACTGGCAATGGCAAGGAAAGCGTTTCTGAAGAAGAGAAATTTGTTAACATCGAGTATAGATTTAAGTGTCAGGAAGTCATTTCTGAAAGTATTTGTATGGAGTGTAGCCATGTATGGAAGTGAAATATGGACGATAAATAGTTTGGACAAGAAGAGAATAGAAGCTTTCGAAATGTGGTGCTACAGAAGAATGCTGAAGATTAGATGGGTAGATCACATAACTAATGAGGAAGTATTGAATAGGATTGGGGAGAAGAGAAGTTTGTGGCACAACTTGACGAGAAGAAGGGATCGGTTGGTAGGACATGTTCTGAGGCATCAAGGGATCACCAATTTAATATGGGAGGGCAGCGTGGAGGGTAAAAAGCGTAGAGGGAGACCAAGAGATGAATTCACTAAGCAGATTCAGAAGGATGTAGGTTGCGGTAGGTACTGGGAGATGAAGAGGCTTGCACAGGATAGTGTAGCTTGGAGAGCTGCATCAAACCAGTCCCAGGACTGAAGACCACAACAACAACAACATCTAAGAATATCACTGAGAACCAATTTTCCCCTCCAGTTTTACTAATTCTGTCCCTTCCTTCCGGAAGAAATAAAATTAATTTTAATCTTCTCTCTTAGTGTTATACGGTCAATTGCTTCCTAGCATAGATTTCAAACACTACAATTGCTTGGAAGATAAAAGTGTTTACTCTGAGATACGAGGTGAAAAATACTGAAATCTGCCGTGCTAAACGAAGACAAAAAGAGAGAGAAGCATGCAGTAAAGGGTACATCGACAGTTGATGAGAAAACGATAGTGACACACACTCGACATTTGTAGTTGTGCAGTCACCAAGTTCTAAAAGTGTTAGAAAATGAAAAAAATAAAAGAATAATCTGTGGATAGTAGTGTGTTCCAGAAACGACACATATCTGAAAAGTTCCCGTTATGCAACGCTCAGTTTCAACGTGACCCACACAGTCAGAGGAGGAGCTCCATGCTGAACCAGTGGTTGTATTTTGTAGACGAGTACGTTCTGCAGTCCGCCGACGGCGGCGCCAGGCGTACACAGTCGTTAAATGGTACATCGGACTGTCGACAGAGGGCACGCACGTCTGCAGGGGCAATTTACGCCCCGATAAAGTTGCTCGGCGTGCGGTTGCGAACAGATTTCGCAATCGTAATGTCACGTTGCACCTTTCAAAGAAGAAATGTATTTCAGATCGTACAGTGTTAGGGGAATCAGCTCAACTATCACGCTGGCGTAAAATTATAAATCCTACCCAAATCGTACCTCTTCACAAAGACGCATCAATTCAGTCGAGTTAGAAGAAAGCCAGAACACGTGATGGTTAATGACTGGTTGAAAGTATACCGAGAACAATTTGTCTTAAACTCTCAAAAATATTTCACTGTTCACCGTGAAAGTACTACGAGACATCCCCCCCCCCCCTTTCGTGTCTGCCACCTCTCAGATCCATGCATCATTAGTACGCTCTTGCACACCAGGAACTCGATGATAAGTACTAGTACGCACATAACTGTAACACTTTAGAGAAAAACCAGCTGTAAGCCCGTCGAAGAGCACTGAAATAATAGGGTACACCACGACAACAATGAGATAATTATCGTATTATAAATTAGACTGTTACGGAATTGAGTGTTAATTCACATCGTAATTTCATTAACATTCTATTGCGAAATAGATCATAAACAAAATCATATTTTTAAAAAGTTTTTATTAACATTTTTCTTGAGGCTATGTTTTCTTGTGTCATTGTGGTAAGCTTTTTTATGTTATAGGTACATATTTTTCTTGCAGACTTTTGGGGGCTTTCACAACATTGTGTTGATCTACGAACAATTTGTACATAAGAGAAAATCTTAAGTTTCAGTTCTCTCTCTCTTTTCCTAATCAACAGATAGTGAATCCTGCACGCAGTGAGGCGTTGTATGGCAGGCTATCATCGCTTCTGCTTGTCGCAAAGTATGTTAAAAAATAAAAGGGAAGGGAAGCACGCTGATAAAAAAGCCAAGAGAGCATTAACTGTCTGTAAACAAAACAGTGGTTTTCTGTCGCTTAGACCACAGTTACCATCTCGGTACCTCCTCTCTTTAGAATTTTTGAAATACCTTACTGACAGATTTAAAGACTGGTATGCGAGTATTCGACACTACATTCAGGGCAATGAAATTACTGTATGCTTAATTGGTATTCAGTGCTATAGCCTTGAAATACCTACCGAGTCGATGCAAGAAGTATCGAGACAGATTTTATTCTTGTCACATAAGCGATATCAGCTGTGTGTAAGTGGAAGGTTGAACTAACAGCTATAAAAAACGGATGTGCATTCGATCCGTCGGTTGCGAACAGAAACGGTAGCAATGTATAATAAACAGGTTATGGTGTGAGAAATGTACTGACCGATCTGGGATCCTATGAAATGACCAATTCCCAAGTCGAAGACTCAAAACCCAGAAATCCACTTCGATGTAGCTATACGAAAATGTATAAACGTCAACATATATAAACATTTAATGCAATTACTATGATGATTATGGACTTCTTAAAAGCAATGATAGACAATTATTTGTACTTTATTTTTTAAATGTATGTTTCAAAGATGATTTGCACAAATAAACCGATATATGGTAGTATTTTCTTTGCTATATGTTGTCAGAGGTAAATCTTTGTCTTTGGGCAGTTCGTAGTAAAAGTTTGAAGTGCGAGGACGTAGTACAATTTATGCGTATCGTGTAAGCATGGTGATGTTAATGTGTATTGTGAAGTGAAATGACTAGAAATATATCTATCCAACAACAGAAAGTCCCCCAGTGTTCATAGTATTTAACAATATAGAGCCGAACATCCTCTAGACCGTTATACAAAGTTGCATTTCAGAATGGACTACGAGTCTACAACTTATAACAAGACAAAGAATAAAAGATCAGTATTTTGAAAATCGTTTATTCAGATTCTACCGTTGCTACCTCTCTGTGCAGTGTGGCACTATCTCAGTGTGCCAAGTGCTGTGAAGATGTGACCAGCGGCCCAATTATTAACTTCCTTCAAAATTAATAAATCGATTTTTGGTTGCATAAGGGTGATGACATTCAGAAGAGAACGGCGACCATATCGTTTGTGGTTTTGTTGTTGTGTCACACTTCACAGTGGAGTAACATCTATGAACCAAAAGTTCAAGAAATTCTCCACAATGTTTTGAAACAGAGAAAACTGTCGACATGCAAGCCAGTGTGATGCGCCAGATGAACAATAAAGAAGTACATTCCCGAGACTCAGCTTCATACGGTTCTGTAAACGTGCTGTGCTTTCCACTGAAGTGGGAAAGTCAATGTAGAACACATGAAACATTAAAACCACCATCGTTTCTCCATTTTTGTTAATCCAGCCTCGAAACTCATGGGGTGTGCTTGTAACTATATAACAACGCATGAGACTCATTTACTTCGTATCGTAGCCCGTTATTCGAGACGTAGATGACAGGAACAGAAAGCGGTCAGTCCAGATCGCAAATCTCATTATTTTTATAGTACTGCAACCGGTTTCGGTCGCGCATAGATCATCTTCAGGCTACTAAGTCTCCAAACATTAGTGGTCAGCTGCTCATCGACTCCATGCGTCTGAAAGCTGTCTATGTGTGACTGAAACCAGTTACCACACTATAAAAATAAACACTATTTGCGATCTGGACCGATTTTTTTTCGTTTGACGTTCCAATTACGTATTTCAAAGTTATTAACTCTGGTGAGAGGGTTATTAAATATGTATGTGCAGACTCTGAGATCTTAACATATGCCAAACCCTAATATGCCTAACCTTGCACGTGGTATTAAAAGATTATTGTCTATAGTGTTACATTTACACCGTAAGTTGCATTATGATGTAGGAACCCTTTTATTTGGTGAATGGTTCAAAATATCTGAACAAGATTTTCGGCAGATGACAGTGAGCGAGGGGACATGCAAGCAATGTTACTGTATACGTAGTACTCTAAACTCTTGTACGAGGCGAGATATTAAAAGAAGAATGTTTTCTAATGGATTGCCAAATTTTTCTAACGGCGTTCGAAAGCTCATGAAATTACGAGTATTGTGGTACAGTATTTGTTAATCTTAGCTTTGAAATTTTTTGAAAAGGTACGCGAGAAGTGTGCTAAAACTGAAAACCAAGGTGGCTGGCTTCAGCTATTGCGTTGTAAACTCCGCATAGGTCAGCTCTGATGACTGTTAAAAACGTTTTTGAGAAAGAGATTTCGGATGACAAAAACCACAAACTACTGGGTTCAATATATTTATGCAAAACGTTTTTAATCTCTTTGTGTTGATGTTGTTGTATGTGACAACTCCGACTCGAGTTTACATTCGTGTGATGGATCATCTCTTGTGGGCACCTATCACACACAAGTTCGCTCGATGGCATGTGCTGGGTAACATACGAAGAACGGAAATCTATTTTCCGAAGTGACTGCATGGACAGTTTTGAGCTGACGGTCAATGATCCCTTCAGTGCACATGCACACCAAGCTCCAACTTTTACGGGGAATTGCCGAGACGCCACGATTAATTATGCTAATGAGTAGGGCACTACATCAATAGTACGTGGTGTAAGTTGAGAAGTCGAGAATTCGGTTCTGCCGGGAGGCGTGCAAGCATTGTCCGTGCGACTGTTATGGTAGCGGTCGCCCGGTTTCAGACTGAAGCACCTAGAACCGCTCGGCCACAATGGCCGGCGACGGTTATGGCCACTCTGTCACGATGACGTAGTGGTTACCGTATTTGCCTAAGTAGGTATGAGATCTGGTTGGTTCAAATGGCTCTGAGCACTATGTGACTTAACTTCTGAGGTCATCAGTCGCCTAGAACTTAGAACTAATTAAACCTAAGGACATCACACACAGCCATGCCCGAGGCAGGATTCGAACCTGCGACCGTAGCAGTCGCTCGGTTCCAGACTGTAGCGCCTAGAACCGCACGGCCACTCCGGCCGGCATATGAGATCTGGGCTCAAATTCCGATCTGGCACAAGTATTCAACTTGCTCCATTGGTACAAATCAATGACCAACTAATGTCTTTAATTCCTTTGTGCTTGTTTTGAGCTTTCATTGTTGTGGTCTTCAGTTCGACGACTCATTTAATGTAGTTCTCCTTGTTAGCCTATACTATGGAAGCATCTTCATCTCCGCATGACTACTGTAATCTGCATCCGCGTAAACCTCTTTACTGCAGTTAGCTTTGGTCTTCCTTTATAGTCTTTACTCTCCCTACCCTACTCCACCCCCTCCCCCCCTCCCTCCCAACAAACACACAAAAGGAACTCCCCTTCCTCTGCATTGTCAAATTAACTATTCCTCAATGACTCAGGATGTGCCCTGTCGACCGCTCCCTTTTTATCAGTAGCAAACAGGAAACCGTCGACTTACCTGACATTAAAATTAGACGTGACATAATATTAATAGAAACCGCTATCTAGCAAACAAGCAAGGTAGATTGGTGCAATCGAAAAAACCTCTCTGTTATATTATAGCCTTATCGGCATCAACTACTGGTATCGAATTACAGGAAGATTTTCCTGAAAGTGGACACTGGAGCTGATCATGGGAAATTACCACAAGAAGGAAGAGGAATCACTCGAGATGTGTTGCTACTGAAGAATATTAATAAAGTATAAAGTAAGTACGAAAATGAGTGTCTCTCAAAAGATATGAGACGGGGCTGGAAGCCTTTTGACGTTTTTCCCATATTTGTGAATTAACGTTGTGTTTTTAAACTCCGAATTCTGAAAAATGCAACTTATTGCTTTTTTCTATTTACCCAGAAATGTTTCGACACCTTCATGTCGTCTTCTATGGTTCTAGAATTATTTCTGTAAAAATATCATACAAAGTTCGTTGCTGTTTTTCTAATATACGGCTGATGATTGTAACATAGATTTCTTCACGGCGGCTAGCATCTATGCCTTTTTATGCTTTTACAGCATGTCATCTGCAAAGAAGTTGAAAGAATTCACTTACACTGTAATCAATTTTGAAACAGTTTTCCGAGCGTAGTAGTGGTATACATCTGCATCTACATGAATACTCTACAATTCACATTTATGTGCCTCTCAGACTTCTATGTCCTGATTTACATTTTCCATTGTTGAACATTATTGGTATGTTTTGTTATTTGATTGTGACTGCATATGCTTTTTCACACCTTTTACACTTCACTCCCATCTAGTATCACATGATTTCGCAGAGAAGACGAAATCTGGGAGTAAACCTGTGTCGCCATACTCATAAACAGACTTTATGTTATTGTCGCCAATCATTTATTTCTAGTTTCCTTTTGTGTGACGCTTATTTTGAATACTTCTTGCGAGCTTCCATGGTCCCTCTGTTATGGGAGAAAATTTATTTGATGTGTGTGTATGTGTATGTGTGTGTGTCTGTGTCTGTGTGCGAGAATTAGTAGAGAATTACTGTCCCACGCGCAGGCTACCGTTAATACAACACAAATGGCTGCGTTTGAAGTGATGCCGTGACAGGGAATCATTAGCTGCCGACGAAAAGTGTAGCGTTGTCTTCAGCTACGAATCGCGGTTCTGCACTACCTCGGGTGAACGTAATTGATGACTCTGGTGGCCACTTGAGGAGAGACCCCATTGTTCCGTCTTCTGGAGAGACACAGCGGTGTTAGGCGTGGAGTCATGTTGTGGGGAACCATAGGGCGTAACTTTAGGACACTGCTGTTAGTGATTACGGGAATTCAGAGGGCATAACGGTTCGTCATGCACACTCTGTGTCTTCGTTTGTTACCTCTCATACGACAGTATAGTTATGCCATTTTCAGCAGGATAACGCTTGTCAGATGTTAGGTACTCCAAAGATCAACAAGAACCCCATATCTTTGCCCGATAGAACATGTGTGAGACCAGCTCGGTTGTCTGCTTTGTACAAGTGGCAGTATCTGAGATATGAACAGTTAGTTACATCAGACGTGCATGCATACCGGCCAGGAGAGGTAGAACTTTATAGTTAAGTGGGATCACACTACCAAGTTCTTTGTAGATTTGACTGGATTTTCCAAACACAGAATTAACATAACACATCCGCTCAACATGTGAAGTTTCATTTCATAAATGTCTACAAATCATGTTTAAAAAAATGTTCCACGTCAAATATTCTTCGTGAAAATGATCTATGGAACAGGCACATAACCACATCAGAATAATATAAATTATAATTGTGACGTTCGAAGGAATAAAAATACTTACGAATGTTCATTTCTTATTATAGATCATAATACCGGCTGTAAACATGTCGTAAAATTATGGTAATTTATTGCCAGCTTCTATCGGCCCTATCTGAAGAGTATTTCAGTCGCGTTGCGCTAGTGGTACCATTGTTAATTGAGACAGTAAATGTCTCTCTCTGTCTCCTGTCTGTGTCTCTCTCTCTAAAACACACACACACACACACACACACACACACACACACACACACACGCATACAGACAGTACATGCAAGTAACTAACATTCCTTTTAAAGCGTACACGAATTCCAAGCACGGATTTGAATGTGAGCGTAAACAAGACTAAACGCGTAATTGGTGGATTAGAGAAGAGAAATTTACTGTTATACGGTATTGGAGTAATGGAAAAAAAACAGACATTAATGCGCATACCGAAGCCAGACGTAATCGTTGTGCCGGCCCTCCATTCGAGATCGCGTGGAAGGCAAGCCCTGAAACATAACGAGACTAACGTGCTGCTTTGCTCTACTTTTATACCAGATTACGCCACAGTGCTGCAAAACGGAGAAAAAGAGCAGCAGTAACTGAGCTCGGAAAAGTGAGTAGCAACAAAATATGAATCAAGTCGTTACTCACCTAATACGAGCTTCGGCAAGTTTCATACCTATTAAACATTGTTCTATTTTTCATATACTTGCACAAAATTATATGGAGACTGTACTAGTATATATTATCTATTTCTGTAGATAATTATTTTCCACGTACCTACTATCCCACAAGGTTACAAACTTTTTCCGTTGAACACCAATACATTTATATAAGTGTGCGGACATGACAGTAAGTTACTGATCGTAGAGGTGTAGTTACTGTTGGCAATTTATTTGCAGGTTTGAGTTACTTTCAGAAACGTACATATTAACAGAAGAGCTGTTATAGCACAAATTACCATTCTGAATATGCAATAGTTGATTCCATATTCATATCGTGGACAGCTTAGTAGACCTGTGATGTCGTAACACCGAGTACAGCCTCTGAAGAGAAAGCCATTGAATCTGTAGTCGTTCAGCGGGCCGTCATAACTTTGTGTACAGGTTCTGGAAAGAGAAACAGCGAATCTGTAGTATCAATGCCGTCAACGAAGTGAAGTTGGATTGCCTTAGGACTGGGTAAGGTTCCTGATCAAAAGACAGTCGAAACTTAGTCGTAGGTTATTTTTTGTGATCGTAAAAGAAACAGAATGACAGATAAAGTAAGGAGGAGCTGGCTTAAAACACTTCTACAGCCCAAGAAGAGAATGAAGACGGTGATTGTACGGAAAAACGTCGTAATTTTAAGCTGCAGCTTCGTTGTGGCGTAGTACGTTTCTCGACAGCATTCGTTTGCGTCGTTTACCGGCAGATTCAGACCATTTTCTTTCTGTCTGTGAAACTTCACTTTTGATCATTGCTTAGTTACACTTTCGATATAGGAGAAATGTGTAGCGTTTTAGTATAAGTTCAAGAAATTCCATATCACTGACACCTTGAGTAGAAATCTTCGTTTATCTCTTTAGTTTCAAGCGCTATATTCGATTATTAGGTAGAGCTCGTCAAGTCAATTTCCAGCAAAGTAGTTACAGATTTCTAAAACCGTATGGCAGTTAAATACCGTTACCACATGCTGACCAACTGTGTGAAATGTTTAGCGGAAAGCGTTAAGAGAATAGAATTGTCCTGCCAATCGTAGATTTGGTTATAATATCTTGAAAATGTATTTTGTCTCAATATTTTTTTCTTTAAGAAAGCAGTGGAACAAATAAAAATATTTGCATGTGGTATTGCATTATAGAGAGGAAAACTGACTTGTTCATGTTGTTGGCAAAGAAACGTTTGGAGGAATTTTAAATGCATAATGCAGTTTTTTTGTAATGAGAGAATTATATAATTGGTAGAGTCTTCTTATGTTGTGTAATCTTTTTGTCAATAATCATAGTTTGATATCTCAAAAACAATTTTCTTTAAAGTGAAACCCATCTCCACGATTCTTAGTAAAGTTCTGAATCTTTATCGTGTGTGCATAGAACCCTACATCATATGTAAGCAACGGTTCATTCTGACAAAAAGGATTTAGAGTAGATTATTTATCTTTAGTTGCTGCATCTGCTCATTTGTATTTGCTTCCGAGAACATCAGGACTCCAGACACAAAAACGGCGTGC
Source organism: Schistocerca serialis cubense (assembly GCF_023864345.2). Taxonomy (NCBI): domain Eukaryota; kingdom Metazoa; phylum Arthropoda; class Insecta; order Orthoptera; family Acrididae; genus Schistocerca; species Schistocerca serialis. The sequence goes on along the minus strand of NC_064641.1, from coordinate 442,810,608 downwards.
TGAGCAAGAGGTAAGTCACTTTTATTTCAGGGCAGATCTCATCCTGCATTCATGTGCGAACAGTGTGTAGTCAGGACTGCCAGGTGTCGTGCTAGCAAGTACAATAATTTTCAGTGAGCAGTGCTAGTAATTACAAAAACTTATTTTCTTCCGAATAGAGCAGGAACTTATTTTTGTGGATATTCCAAGTCTAACATTGCACATTATGTCACGCAACGCCCATGATGCACTTCGGAATTGAGTTTTAGCTATTGACCACACAATTAGTTTCTTCTGGCCTTTAGTTACATTTATTTTCTTTACTTCAAATTTTGTGTTTCGAGAAGTTAAAAGCTTTATTTCACGATACTGTTCATATGAGCAACACAGGGCCAACCAACAGTCAATTTTGCTGACCAGTTCAATAGATTATCTAAAATACATGCTACATCAGGAGGAAGTTTCCTAAATCAATGTATTCTGTTTCCTCTTGCGCAGACAATTTTTATAGAAAAATAACATGGCGTATTATGGGCTGCACAAGCCACCAATTATAGTCCACTTATCGAATCTCTAACTTTTACCTGTTGCTTAGGAATAACTAACACATTATCTGGGGTTTATTCGTGGTATCCCGGCGTATCGAAACGTTGGCACCGTGACGACAAGGTTAGACCGATTACAGTGCTCCAACGTCATTTTAGCAATCACTTCTGTCGTACTTCACACGTGAAAGTAACATAAAGATACTGTATTGGGGGGGGGGGGGGGGGCGGGATGTAACGGAAAATGTAAACATTTATTTAAAAAATCGTTACAGCCATATTTATTAATGTACAAATCTCAAATTTTGTATGTGTAAAACAAAATATGTGTGTTTTAACGGAAAAATATTATAAAATAATCAGGATTAATAGTTATCCGTAAATTTGAGTTTTTATTTTTTATTGTCTTTTTTATAAAAAGCCAAAACTCAAATTCTAATCATGCAATTAATCTGAAAATTTTGTTGTGGTGTCCTGAGAAGGTTATAAAACCACTGAACGACAGCTATTAATTTATGTTACAAACTATATCATTAACATAGTATTAACTTTGCACATCCAAAATTAACTTTTTTTTCTACATTCAATTATCTAAAAAGCAGAATTTAATTGCAAGGTCTTGTATTTTTTACTTCCACGGAGGTAACAAAACGTTGAAAACAGTTCCTGGAAATGTCAAGCATTAACACGTACACTCTTTGAGAAAAGGCCTCCAATAACGTAAAAAATGTAAAACAGAGAAAATGAGGTTCAAAGATTTTCCTCTCTTACTTCTACATGTAATAAGCTTACCTCAGTTTTAAAATCCTCCATACTGATACTCCTCATCCGTCAGGTTTCTCTTCTCTTTGAATCTGTCTGGACTGTATTTGTAGGTAAGACACTGATATGTTAGCTTTCTTGACCCTGCTCTCGTCGATGGTGTAAAATGCTTTTGTTGTAAACACACCAGAATATTTATCAACTCTACTCAGCAATTCAATTCTGCCATTATTTCCTTTATTGTAACGTAAAACTGCATCATAGACACCTACTTTGAGTACTCCAAGTTCACAGAATGTCCTTATTGAGCATCTAATCCAAATTAAATTATTGATGCTTTCATTTGCATTTTGTATCTTTCCGTGAAAACACATCCTCAATAAATCAGGGTTTGGAAGAAACCTGAATGTGGGCTTCATTGCATTCACAACAGGTTCTGGTAATTAGTGTTTATGTGAAATTTCTGTCGTTGAACTTACACCAATCGTCTTTCGGACACAGATCGTGGTCAGTAGATAGTTTGTGGAAAGAAATTGTTCACACAGCATGCCTCATTGTCTCTAAATTATGTGTGTTTTTCCTGATATCTCCCCCATTAAATAACTGAATAGAATCATGTAACCTCCTCCTCACTTATCGACCTTAATGACAGTGAAAAATTAAACCGCGTGTACCTAATGGAAATTTGGGAAAAGCAATCGTCACCGAAGTTAATCTGTCGGTAAAAAGGGAGGAAAGGGTTACATCTAAATGAAAGGAAAAATGCAAATGAAACTGGTGGAAATTAATTTTGAAAAGGGGTAAAGTTAATAAAGAAAGTAAATGTGCGGCCGTTACGTTAACAATTAACTAGCGGTAATTAGATATTTGAGATTTGGGGGGAAATTACGGTCGCCAGTCCTATGGACAATTACTATAGTAACTTAAAAAGAAAGGTTATTACACATATAATTAGCACTAGAAGCGTGGCAACTGAAGGTTGACACGTGTAGTGTGAAAACTGAAAGTTTGTCAGAAGTAATAAATTTCGCTACACTCTGACTTAATTTGGCAAAAGAATCAATAAAACCGGAAAATTGAAAGTTAATTTAGTGACTGAAATTAATAGTGAGATTTGTTTCTGAAGCACATCGAAATTCGGTAAAATACGGTTAGTCTTAGGCTACCTCAACAATCATTTCAAAAGCTACTTGAATCTACGCAATTTAGAAATAAGAGATTTAACTTAGAACTTGAATTAAATGATTCTGAACAATTAACAATAGTAAAATTTAGTACGTACCAAGCTGAGCTGCAGTCACAGGTAAGCTAAAATACGGTAACAAAACTCGCACTCTTTATTTGTGCTTGTGTAATGTAAATATTGTAGCCAGCCTCGAATACCTTAACTGAACTTTCAAATTAAAGCAGTGAAATCGAATGATATTACTTTAATGGTGGCGTTTGAATTTCAACGACACTCGAGTTCATTCCGGAAAAGGAAGGGACCCTGCTTGGTAATGCAATTGAGACAATGAGCAACAAAGGTTCATGCTACGTTGCTGTAATTTAGTGAGAAAAATTTAACAGTTTGAAAAGCTGAGGTCTGCCATACAGTTCTAAAACTTTACGTGCTACCAGTCTTCCTTGTTGGTTGAGTGAAGGTTTGAAGTCGTCGATCGAGGAGGTGGCGACAGTCACTCGTTGTCGGCCGTCGCTGTTGGAGAAGTTGGATGTTGGCACGCCTTCTTCTCGACACGGTCTCCAGCCGAAACGGGCTCTTGATGTGCGCCAGCTAATGCTTCCCGTCCGCGACGCCGTGCCAGAAACTAACATAGCAAGTCGAGCGCAATTACATGCTGCCAAACCCCGAAAGCGCGGCAACTCGCGGGAGCGTCACACAACACACCTGCTCCACTGCCCTCCTCCAGCCAGACTCTCCTCTGCCCGCCCTCCACGCGACAGAGTTAACACTACCAAAGATCCTAAACCCTTTGGTTCTCCACACGGCCTATCGATGTATTCGTTCGATAGCATAGTTTTCCCTAGGCCAGACCCAGCGTATAAATACAAATAATATTCACAAAACAAACCAATTATACATCGACATAAATGCATATATATACAAATAGTAAAAGAATTACAATATACAAAGACACAGATATGTTATATCTTCAGGTTACAAAATAAGGAAAAAAATGTATAGTACAGTAGATGAAAATAGGAGGATATGCATTTCCGGCGTTACAATCAATTTCAGAGTAAATCTGCCTTTTCCTCCTAGTGGTTTTCCATCCTCAAGTACTTCACCTTTCTTCTCTTTCAGCAAGCGACGAAGCCTACCACCAAGCCTCTTTTGGGTGTGTCCATTACATTCCAACTTTTCTATTACTGTATAGTACGGATTTTGTTTGTTACAGCTTTGAACGAAGAGAAATCCCCATCACCAAGCTATTTATTGCATCTAACACCATACTGGTCCTCACAACTGGAGACATCGTCACAACTGCAGCATCCTACATGCCCCCACTGGAGCCACTATAGTTTTTAGAGCATGCTACAGCATGCTTTTCTTGCCACAGTTTCTCACTGTCTTCATTGTTGGACATTTTCCTTGTTGCACACTGATGGCAGTAATTAGACATAATTTCTACGTCTAAAACTTTACCTGAGTCAATACCAATAACAGATGCAACTCTATACAGAGATGAGTGACCCATTTTCACCCAAGTCCCATCTACAGACACAAACAGGTCAGTAACATTTGTAGGAGATTTACTGTCATGAATAGCTATCCCAGGATCTATTTCTGTTTGGATCATTTCCACCAATTCCTCCACTGCTTTCTTCATAGAAACTTTGGCAGTATTGCATTCAGCATCAGACATTTCTTTATTTAGTTTTGCAAACCTTGCACAAGGTGGAGGCGTGTTCATAAAACCACAGAATAAATTACCTCTTTCCCTGCCTTATCCAAGGCATCTCAGAGTACATGCTAACCTAAAATTGCTTTCGTAAGTACCAGTGTCAGGTTTTTGGAAGGAGGAAAATGCAAATTCATAGCTACACGAATTACAAATTAATTTATAATCGCAAGCTATTCCCACTCTTATTTCTTCAACAACAATCACGCATTCCGTATTTTTACAGCTAACACATGAACACGAAAACTTTATAGCCTGACAGAGAAGCTCTAAATCAATAAGTCAGAATCCAGTGGAATACATATCAACATCATTCACGCACCTGTCCCAAGTTTCGATGTTGATGCTGAGAATTTATGTTCTTCATTCAAGCTGCTTCATCTTTTATGTTGGTAAATCGATTTCCATGAAACCTCAGTTTCCCAAGCACAGTTTTTCCACCCTCCATTATTCATAAATCCTGATTTCCATGTAAAGGTTTGCGAATTCAATCTTCCACCTACTAATATGTGTTAGTATTGTCAAAACGTAACTAAACCACATGCAAGAAAGTTTTCAGGCAAAGATGTAGATGTCAGCCAAAGATGTCGAAAGAAAATAGCCTTCACACTGAGAAAAACTCCGCTGGAGCAAGCAGTTTCCCAAATGTCGGAAAAGTTGGGAGTGGCCGCCAGTGTAGAGTTAGACAGTTTAACAATTTAAAGACATTTCTAAATCTGCTATTATGGTAAAATTCACACACAACACAGATTAAATTGTGTAGATCAAGAAAATAATATTTTTGAAAACTTTATTTTTTTGGCCCAAAATCCGTTACATCTCCCCTTAATACATTGTGCAATGAAAAGTACCCACTGCCATGCACTTCACAGTGGTTTGAAGGCTCTGACAAGTATTTTCGTTTCACTGTTTCCGCTGGCTGACCATGGGTTCAAATGGCTCTGAGCACTATGGGACTTAACTGCTGAGGCCATCAGTCTCCTAGAACTTAGAACTACTGAAACCTAACTAACCTAAGGACATCACACACATCCAAGCCCGAGGCAGGATTCGAACCTACGACCGTAGCGGTCGCGCGGTTCCAGACTGTAGCGCCTAGAACCGCTCGGCCACTCCGGCCGGCCGAAGACCATGGGTTCCCCAATAGTAATGGAAAGTACATCTAGTAATTTATACGTTCGATTTCATGTTATTTGTTTGTTTACTTAGAGTGTGGGAAAACTACACATAAACGTGACACAGATAACACCCACAGCAAGTGAACATTTATTAACTTCATAGTACCGTCTCAGCTCTACATCCATGGTGCTTAACCGTGCGGTATCCTTAGGAGAGGCTTTTGTAAAGTCCTCCTGTCTCCCCTAAATATTGTAAACGACATTGACTAATAACGTGATTTTGTATTATCTCTATTTCCTCACAGTCATATTGTGTTGTGCGCGATGCCTAGTTTATAAGAGCATGCTTTGAATCTTGCATACTTGCTTCTGATGACGGTGAGTTGGATCCAAGATTTCGTTGTCAAATGCATGCTGTAACTCGTGTGGTTGAGTCAATCTGATTCGCCAGGCTTTCTCCAGTAAACTATATCCCACTAGGCCCCAACAGTTCTGCCGAGTAGCAAGAAGAAGGTTGATGGGGACTGTTAGAGATGCCAGACAGGCTTCCTACATTTACTTCTAGCATGCGTAATTTGAGAAAGACTTTGTTGATAGGACAGTTTTTGAGATTGGATTCACTTACACCTCTCTCGGTCAACAAATCGTTGTTGTCACGGATCGGGTGATGATAAATTATCAAGACTTGACGCTTACACAGAATGAGTAGAAAGCTGGCCGCTCTTCACTGAAGTAGTTGAGCATTCCACGTGATAGGCGAAAAAAGGCTCTATCTTTTCCAGCCTTACTGACTTACTGAAAATTGGTAACACATTTCCTCTAAATTAGACTGGACTTCATTATATCAAATTTTGGAACAGCTTCTGATCTCACTTTGTCTAACTCTCTCTCTCTCTACCTGTTTGTGTGTGTGTGTGTGTGTGTGTGTGTGTGTGTGTGTGGGTGTGTGCGCGCCTGTGACAGACTCACTCTTGTGGTAGGACTCAATAGAGATTCTTCAGTCACTAATTACTGGTTTTATGGGTAACATGGGTTTGGTATGTTCATTTACGAAATACAAAATACTGTAGACAGCGGAACGCAGGGTAAGCCCGTGTTGCTGTAGTAGGTCGGTCTCAAGGTAGGAACATAGTCATAAGTGAAATTACCTTCCACGTAAGTAAGGAACTTTGACATGAACATCTCTGTTCGCCATACAGATGAAAAATCTGACCGTTAACTTTTCATCTTTCTATCGACGTTAGCAGCGCTTTCATATTTCTATCGACATTGGCAGTGTTGTACACGTCGCGAGAAAGTTGTTACGAAACACTGGGAGACGTGAAGGTGTACCGTGCTTCGTGCAATTACTGGCAGCAGACCTTCAATGCAAATGACTGTAATTACACTGTCCGCAAATGAAATATGAGAACCAGTAACTTCTAGCTATATTTCTGGCAAATATGGAATTTCCCACGTGATTAAAAAGTATCAGTCCAGGATGATTTAATACAGTACGACCGTATAAATCTATCCATAAAAAATGTAGATGTCTGATTGAGATTTACACGAACAATCCTGAGGCAGTGTTAATAAATCTCTTGTACGATCTGTTCGTATTGTTTATCGATCTGAAACCCTTACCAAAATGAAAGGCAAAGAATATTCAAAGAGGAACTATACTCTTCTATATCGGTCCGCATTGTCTCAGCAAGAACGTCACAGGAATGTTCAAGAAAGTAATGTGGTAACTCTGCACGAATAGCTTTAGAAAATTCTGTAGCTTACCTTCCAATATCTCTAGAAACATATGACTTCTAACAACAGGCATCTAGCTTAATAACTCTAAGAGCAAAATTCTGGGTAACATAGTGAAAGAAATAGGAAGATGTAAAATGATACTGTTATGCTAAACACCCTTCATAGCATGCCAGATCATGAGAAGAATAAATGTAGTGAGTTTGATGCAGAAGAAATATACTGCTCTAGATACAATTCATTTTTCGGTTAGCAATTAATCATAAAATTTTCATAATACATGTTCCTTGGCTGGGGAAGTATCTTTCTAAAGAGCATATTTTCAGTCCCTTGAACTGTATTTTTACAACAGCCTCCCAACAGTGTAATACCCAGTAGGAGTTATTTAGGTAGTTTGCAGGTGACTTCTGTATGTAACAAAGGTAAAAGAACGGACCCACAAAATTACAGACCAATATCCCTTAGTTAGATTTGCTGCACAATCCTTGAACATATTCTCAGTTCGATTACAATAAACTTTCTTGAGACAGAGAAGCTTATGTCCACGAATCAGCATGGTTTTAAAAAGCATAGCTCGTGCGGTGTAAAAAATAAAGAAAAAATATTGTACAAGTTTGTAATATTCTTCTGTCAATGCAGTTACCTATAACCCGGGTATATTTTGGAACTTCGGTCCATTGGAAACGTTTCATCCATTTAAAAATTTGTCTGCGAAAGGTAACAAATGAAGTAGAGTGAATCTAAAGTGGGACTCAGAAGTATTACCATGTACAGTGAAATATGTCTGATTATTAGCGGAAAATCAATCGTATTTTGTTAGAAGGTGATGTTTTCTTTATAGTAACGAGTGGAAGGTTAAATTGTAGAAGAGATTTCGAAGTATTGAAGGCTCAGTTTAGGTCGCCACTTGAATGCGTATGAACTCATGGGCAGGAGGGAGCAGTTAATTATGGGAAAAAATTAATTATTTTATGGAAGGCAAAACAGTTTAACCAGCGTTGGAAAGTGTAGAAGCTTAAGAAGACCACTGAGGTGGTGAACGGAGACGGAGAACGCAGAAATTACGTAAAGAGAGGAGAAGAACTCAGAACTTTGCAGAACATGATTGTTTCACTTTCATTGCAATAACTCACCAATTTTTGAGAAGAAGATTAATTACAAAATTCGGCTCAGAAGAGCATTTCGCAGGAGCTGAAGAATTTTGAAGAAAAGAAGAGAAACAAAGGCCAATAATTTCAATAGGTTTTCAATATTTTTTTTTTCAGGATTCGGTACAGAAGACTTCGAGAATCAGAAGGTAATATTGCAATGAGCAACATAAAACATTAAGTATCCCAGCAAGAGAACGCAAAAGCACCGTTATTTTTAAGCCAATATGCTGAAACATTTTCCTTGTAATCCAGACGGAAGAGATACCGCCCGTTCTATAGACTGTGTTCCTGTACGCGTGTGGACTGACCGACACAGCTCCATGCATTGATCTGTGCCTTATCTTCCAAAGTTGCTTAAACAGCGTAAGGGCGGAAAATAGCTATATTTTTAGCGAAAATTAATAAAGCAGATGAATTGCTGTTGAAGGGAATAGTCATGCAGCAGTCGTAGAGGATGCGAAATTGACAGTATTTACCAGGTTAATCCAATCCACATCATAGTTCAAAACAGTTTTTGAACTACACAGTGTCTATTTAGCTATGGGACAATGTGCCAGAGTAGCAGAGAATATTTATTTCCATTTTGGTGATTAATTTTCCGATTGACAAGAAAGCAACCATCTTCTTGCTGAGGTCCAGCGATCTTCACAACAGAAGCAGCAGAACGGCATGAGAGAGCATCTATTACTGTGAATATGAAGCAAGGTGAGACTAATGAACATTTCAGATTTTTCTGCACCACCAGTGTCTTTGTTTTGCACAGTAAAAACAGAATTCTTAACGAACCATTGTATGTAAACATTGATGAAAATTTAAGAACAGTATTCAGCATTCCTTCAGACAAATGTTGAAGAAAATTTCATTGCATGCTACTACATTGGCAGCATAGAACTCTCTCACGACTAAATTTTGCAAGGACCTGTGTAATTGAAGTATCATATAGTACTTTTATGTTTCGGAATTGAATGAGTTTGTTATTATGATCTAATTTCACTAAACATCCTATAGGGTTGCGAAATGAATGGATCGACAGTGAATGTGCTTAATAAAACGAGATGAAACATAGACTACAAAGTGGCACGCAGCAAAAATAAAATATTCGCTTTGCAAAAACTGTAAATCTCAGATTTTATTCAGAAGTCATTCACTCATTTGTCGTTGAGTGTCTTTGTATCAACTCTTGTTAAGTTTTTCACCTTCGTACACAACCAATGTTTCTACAACTTGTTTTCTGCCAACAGACTTAATCTGAATATCTAGGTAAGTAGCGAATACCCGTGACACATCAGCGGTGTACATTTGTGTGACACTAGCTGGAACATAGCTGATATGATCGATCTCACAGCCGTTTTCATTAGTGTACGGTCAACAATTTAGTAGTTATAATTACAATATGCCTGTCTTGAGAGTGTAGCTCTGTACATCCCATACTGCCATAAAAGTTAACGTCAAAGGGATTTCACAGCTGTAGCAATACAGATTTGAAGCATCCTGTGTTAAGCTGACTCAGATTAATGGGGTGCAGTACTTTGAAATAATTTTCGCGAGGAAGGTTCAGATGCGACCACGTTGTGCACTGATTTGCTAAGTGTCTGTGCCAGGGTACATTGAACATTTACTATTAGTGTGTTATAGACAGTGAGGTGAAAATACTGGGATTGGATATCATCGTCAGTTATGCTAAGATGTATTCCGGCTTATGTCAATGATTTTCAGACTTAATTAAAAGTTATGGAACCATCCCAAGTAGTCCAGTGTAGTTTAGTAGTAGCCGTGAGAGGTTGTTTAAATGTTAGTGGTTAGGGCTGTTTTATATTCTGAGCTACAATGATCTGCATGTCGGGTGGTCTAACCATCGAATACGATAATGCTCAGTCTTCTACGTGTTGTCTCTCGTCTGCCTTAGATATATTAAAGAGATGGCTCTCAAATGGCTCTAAGCACTATGGGACTTAACATCTGAGGTTATCAGTCCTCTAGACTTAGAATTACTTAAACCTAACTGATCTAAGGACATCACACACATCCACGCCCGAGCCAGGATTCGAACCTGAGACCGTAGCAGCAGCGCGGTTCGGGAGTGACGAGCCTAGAACCGCTCTGCCACAGCGGCCGGCTTAAAGAGATGTCCAGACCCGTTACGCGATTCGTTTCAGAACAGAACTTTACCTGTGGTCACTGTGCTCAGAAGAATAGTAGTTAGAGAAATAATTCCACTGTTTGAGGCTAGGGATGTCTGAGAAGTAATTTCGGTCCTACCTGTTTTGTTGCACAGCATCCTGCTAGCGCCTGTATGACAGGGTATTTTTCACATTATGAAAGTTGAAACTTCCTTGCTGTAGATGCACCTTTTGGAATAATTTAATGGGTTGTTAGTGTTATTAGGTCATTATTGTTTACTGACTTTCACGACACGGTAAACAGTTTACTAACTCCTTACTGTTATGTCTGGAACAGTTTCTTTCGCACGTAAACTTCAGGGAACGCAGTATGATTGATTAGATAACTAGTGCTGACTCAAAGCAGTTGACACATCTGACCATAAAGCTTCTTCAGTGTCAGATATGTGTTATTTCCACTGCGTTCTGTGAATGCGCAGCACACTAACGTTGCTCAATGCTGTAAATTTCATCTCTTGCGGTCTGTTATCAGTAGCAAAAGTCAGAGATGGTTCAGTGGCAGCCGATGACACAATGATTGCCACTCTGCCCATCTGCAGTACTTCGTTTCAGCTAGTAGGTTCTTATAAATGAAACAACTCCCAAACACGATTTGGCAGTTATTACATAACCCAGATATTATTATCAAATGCAGTGTACAATAAATAGAAAATAAGAATAAAACTTAAATTGTGTGGAGAAATTACTTCACGGTTTTAATTCGTCGTTTTCCTATAGTGCTCAAATATCCAAGAGGTACTAGCTGGATCATACATAAGCAGCCAAAAGTCTCTGATTCACATGTATTTCAGGTCTGAGATTTACTCAATGTCGCGTAGCTACCACGATTTGACTAAGGTATTCAATTCTGCTGCAAATGATAAGTGTTGCAAGCAACTATCAAAATAATGGAGACAGATGTGCTTCAAAACACAGTTTTTCTGATCTACTTTATTCCTTTTTTGTGTTGTGAACTACAGTTTCCTCCATGGAATTTCTAAATCGGAAGATTCCTCTAACTATAATGAAAGCAGCTTGTGCGAGAGTGGTAGATGGAGAAAATTCATAGACTACTGCCAGTTGCGTATATCTCATAGAAAACAAAAGTCAAAAGAGGTAGCAGTTCAATGAATTTAGACCTGTAGTTGCTTATTCAACGTGGGCAGTAACCCGGACAATGAATTTACATACTCAGCTTGTTATGAGTAACAGTGTTGCAGCATGTCGATGTTTTTTGTACTGATACACTCCACGAAAGGTGTGTCTGATCTGCTCGCTGGATCATTCATTACTGGCAAACTGTTAGCAGGAATGGAATTTCCGTGAGACTGATATACACTGAAGAGCCAAAGAAACTGGTACACCTGCCTAATATCGTGTAGGGCCACCGCGAGCGCGTAGGACTGCTGCAACACGACGTGGCATGGACACGACTAATGTCTGAAGTGGTGATGGAGGGAATTAACACCATGATTCCTGTCCATAAATTCGTAAGAGGACGAGGTGGTGGAGATCTCTTCTGAACAGCACGTTGCAAGGCATTTCAGATATGCTCAATTATGTTCATGTCTGGGGTTTGGTGGCCAGAAGAAGTGTTTTAACTCAGAAGAGTCACTCTGTAGTAATTCGGGACATGCGTGGTGTCACATTGCCCTGCTGGAATTGCACAAGTCCTTCAGAAAGCACAATGGACATGAACGGACGCAGGCGATCGGTCAGGATGCTTACGTACTTGTTACCTGTCAGAGTCGTATCTAGACGTATCAAGGGTCCCATATCACTCCCGCTGTACACGCCCCACACCATTACAAAGCCTCCACCAGCTTGCACTGTCCCCTGCTGACTTGCAGGATCCATGGATTCTTGAGGTTGTCTCCATACCCGTATACGTCAATTTGCCCGATACAATTCGAAACGAGACTCGTCTGACGAGGCAACATGTTTCCAGCCGTCAGCAGTCCAATGTCGGTGTTGAAAGGCCCAAGCGAGGCGAAAAGCTTAGTGTTGTGCAGTCATCAATGATACACGAGTGGGCCTTCGGCTCCGAAAGTCCATATCGATGTTTCGTTGAATGATTTGCATGCGGACACTTGTTGATGGCCTAGCAATGTACTCTGAAATGGTCGTACAGTAAAATCCCCACTTCATCGCTACCCCTGAGATGCCGTTTCCCATCTCTCGTGCGCCGACTGTAACACCACGTTCAAACTCACTTACATCTTCATAACCTGCCATTGTAGCAGTAACTGATCTAAAACCTGCGCCAGACACTTAGTGTCTTATATAGTCGTTGCCGACCGCAGTTCCATATTCTGCCTGTTTACATATCTCTGTATATGAATTCACATGTCTATAGCAGTTTCTCTGGCGCTTCAGTGTAGCTGACCTTTGTCGAAAACTACTGCCCTGGTTGAATGATCTTAAATTATTAAATTTAATTAGTGTGGTGAAACATCAGAGAGTGACAGTTATTATTAAGCAATTTTATTTTCAGTTCCAGCGGCATACTTTTACAGCTACCATCAGCCTCGATCTCTATTTTATTATCAGATGTTGTTGTTGTTGTTATTGTGTTCAGCTAGAAGGCTGGCATGATGCAGTTCTCCGAACTAGTCTATTCTATGCGAGCCTTTTCATCCGTCCATACCTACTGCAAGCTACATCCATGACACCTTACTTACAATAATCAGCCTTTGTCTGTCTTTATAATTTTGATTCTCCACAGTTCCCTCATTTACCAAACTATTGACTCCGTGATGGCCCAGGATGCGTCAATCGATCCCTTCTTTTAGTTAAGTTCTGTCATAAATTTCTTTGCTCCACAACTTGATTCACTCGTTGATCAGCTACCCATCTAATCTTCAGCGTTATTCTGTAGCCTCACATTTCAAAAGCTTTTATTCTCTTCTGATGTAAAGTGTCTGTCGTCCGCTTTTCACTTCTGTCGAAGGCCACACTCCAGACAAGTCCTTTCGGAGAATAATTCCTGAAATTAAATTTATATTCAGAGTTAACAGAAAGGGTACAGTACTGCCCGACATAGAAAAGATGTGCAACAACATACTTTGTTGTTCTTGTCAGAACAGCGTTTTTGTAGAAATAACACCATTTTATTTAATACACCGAAGCCGGCTACCAATATAGGAAAGAAGGCAATTTGTATATTCAATTATTCAGATGTGCACTTCCTTAAAATACACTCCTGGAAATGGAAAAAAGAACACATTGACACTGGTGTGAGAGACCCACCATACTTGCTCCGGACACTGCGAGAGGGCTGTACAAGCAATGATCACACGCACGGCAAAGCGGACACACCAGGAACCGCGGTGTTGGCCTTCGAATGGCGCTAGCTGCGCAGCATTTGTGCACCGCCGCCGTCAGTGTCAGCCAGTTTGCCGTGGCATACGGAGCTCCATCGCAGTCTTTAACACTGGTAGCATGCCGCGACAGCGTGGACGTGAACCGTATGTGCAGTTGACGGACTTTGAGCGAGGGCGTATAGTGGGCATGCGGGAGGCCGGGTGGACGTATCGCCGAATTGCTCAACACGTGGTCCGTGAGGTCTCCACAGTACATCGATGTTGTCGCCAGTGGTCGGCGGAAGGTGCACGTGCCCGTCGACATGGGACCGGACCGCAGCGACGCACGGATGCACGCCAAGACCGTAGGATCCTACGCAGTGCCGTAGGGGACCGCACCGCCACTTCCCAGCAAATTAGGGACACTGTTGCTCCTGGGGTATCGCCGAGGACCATTCGCAACCGTCTCCATGAAGCTGGGCTACGGTCCCGCACACCGTTAGGCCGTCTTCCGCTCACGCACCAACATCGTGCAGCCCGCCTCCAGTGGTGTCGCGACAGGCGTGAATGGAGGGACGAATGGAGACGTGTCGTCTTCAGCGATGAGAGTCGCTTCTGCCTTGGTGCCAATGATGGTCGTATGCGTGTTTGGCGCCGTGCAGATGAGCGCAACAATCAGGACTGCATACGACCGAGGCACACAGGGCCAACACCCGGCATCATGGTGTGGGGAGCGATATCCTACACTGGCCGTACACCACTGGTGATCGTCGTGGGGACACTGAATAGTGCACGGTACTTCCAAACCGTCATCGAACCCATCGTTCTACCATTCCTAGACCGGCAAGGGAACTTGCTGTTCCAACAGGACAATGCACGTCCGCATGTATCCCGTGCCACCCAACGTGCTCTAGAAGGTGTACGTCAACTACCCTGGCCAGCAAGATCTCCGGATCTGTCCCCCATTGAGCATGCCTGGGACTGGTTGAAGCGTCGTCTCACGCGGTCTGCACGTCCAGCACGAACGCTGGTCCAACTGAGGCGCCAGGTGGAACTGGCATGGCAAGCCGTTCCACAGGACTACATCCAGCATCTCTACGATCGTCTCCATGGGAGAATAGCAGCCTGCATTGCTGCGAAAGGTGGATATACACTGTACTAGTGCCGACATTGTGCATGCTCTGTTGCCTGTGTCTATGTGCCTGTGGTTCTGTCAGTGTGATCATGTGATGTATCTGACCCCAGGAATGTGTCAATAAAGTTTCCCCTTCCTGGGACAATGAATTCACGGTGTTCTTATTTCAATTTCCAGGAGTGTAGATCCCTGGATCCAGTTTGGTAATGTTTGTGAATTGAATGAATGACTGGTCGTCTGCTGACCACAGATAGTGAAGGTAGATTCTATAATCATCTTTGAGACGATTCTCTGGTCACCTTTAGCCGAACCAAAGAGATGAAGTATACCAGAGCACCAGAGGGCCTGGAATGTGGCTGACCAATACGGTGGCAAGGTCCTCCCCCACTTCTGTGGAAGCACGGAATGACCGGATGAACGGCCATGTTTCAGCACTCTGTCGCTGGTTCCTTAGGTGTGAAGACGTGCTCTACGTGTGCTCCAGAGAAATTTAAATGAAAATAGTATGCATGTAAAATATTTAAGAGTAGATGAACTAATAATTTCTCTTTTTTAGAAACTTTTGGTGGGAGGCTCATGCAAATTGTTCGGAAAAATATAGGTTGGTAAAAATTCATGGGGAACATAGGATTCTTCGGAAGTGACAAAGAGATCACGTGTTGTAATTACAAGACAAAATACTAGCGTGTGGTAGTATTAAGATGAAATACTTGAGTGTGTAAATTAAGTTGAAAATAATTAAGATTTCCGTGTGCAGAACTTGAATTAGAGACAAGCACTTCCACATCGTGAGCACGAAAAAAATTAGAAGTTCTTGTCCTAGCATTCAGTTAAGGATCCGTGTGTGAGATAAAAAAGATACCAAAACTTCCATTATGAGATACATTCGTGTGATGCCAGCTTGATATTCTGATACTCTGTGAGTGAATTAAGGTGAGTCAGCCATCTACCCGGCAACTCCATGCGGGTTGCATTGCACTGGGAGATGTGCACAAATCTTGCAGAGTTTGTGGTAGGAAAATTATTACGTGGGTTCGTGACGTGTGAATCTGGGATGACTATTGTTTGATGTCGGAAAGCAGAAATAGTAGAAAACCAAACATTTTGGTTTTTGAGATGTGTTTTATACTGTCAATGTGATGTATTATGTGTATTTAATCTGTGTGATTTGCATGAAACAGTAGCGAATTTAGAGGGTCAAGCATGTAGTCAAGCTAGCACAGCGCGAAAGTCAGTAAATTCGTTACGTTGCTAATGAATGAGATTACGAGAGTGGCGGAGAGGATGAAGTAGCGAAAGATTCCTTACAAATCCAGAAAGTGCACTGTAGCAATAGACAGAAACATTACGAGACCATAGAATAGTAAAATGCATATGTTATGTCACAGCCATTTGGTGGAGAATCCCTTGTTTAATTATTGTCTTTAAGTATAGCGCAAGGAATTTTTCAACATTAGCGTGAAAGAATTTATTGTAATAAGAGGGGAGATATATGAAACAAATAGTGGTCTTGATTATTGAGTTGTGGGTAGTCATTTCGTTGCGATATTTTACCGTAACCTCTATTTTCTTGCTGGGATGTCCAAGATTTGGATAAAATATGTACCACAGGAAGGAAATGTGGCCTTGCCAGGGTGGAGTGAGTCCATCAGAAATATTCACTAGCTATTGGTCAGATGCGTTATCCATTCCGTTGCATTAAGAAGTGAGGACGAGAATAAATGATAGCTTAACTGATAGGCACTAGGGCTTATATTTCAAGCATAGTTGCAGTGGGCATGATAATCATGAAAACGTTACCCATGTACGATTAATAACTGCACACGCTTGGCAAGCCACTCATCTAGTAGGCCTGACTACTAGATGCCCCAGAATGGGGTAGGAACCTTCCATAAGAAATTTTGTCTTCCTTACAACCGATTTTCTTGCTATTCTCTGTCTGTATTTTACGTCTTGTCTAACTGGAATACAGTTACTTTGCTCCCCAAAAAATAAATCCCACCTACTTCTATTAGTGTCTCATTTCCTAATCGAATTTTCTCAGCATCGTACCATTTATTTCGAGTACATGCGTGTACCCCTGTTTTGCTTTTACTGCTATTCATCTTCTTCTCGAAACATTTCCAAATGAATTTAACCGTACTTTCAAGTCTTTTAGCCACTTCCAGAAGAACTGCAATCCCATCCGTGATTTTTTCTCTTCCAAAATTTCTCCTTTTTCCTAGGCATCTTGCTCAAAATACAGACTTAATAACATAGAAGATAGGCTATAACTCAGTCTAGATCATTTCTCAACTGCCTTTTCACGTCCTTCGACAATTACAACTGGAATATGGTTTCCGAAAATGTTGTACTTAAATTTCACTCCCTGTATTTTGCCACTTTACCTTCAGGATATCAAGCAATATATTGCACTCAGCATTGATAAAAGATTTTTCTTAATCTAAAACTGCTATAATCATGAGTCTTCCATTCTTCAGTCCAAGTGCTAAGACAATTTGTAGGGTCAGTGTAGCCTCATGTGTTCTTAGGGTTCTCTAGAACCCAATTCGATCTTCCGCGATGTCAATTTCTAACACTCTTTCCATTTGTTGTGAAATATTTCGAATTAGATTTTCGTAACCATTACTTATTAAACTAATGGTTCTGACCTTTTAGCACTTATCGTTGGAACGGAAATTATTACATCCTTTTGCAAGTAATTATTCTGTCACATACATCTGACATACAAGGTGGAATGGTTCTGTCAATGTATGTTTTCCCAATGATGCTGATAAGGGAATCCCATATACTCAAGTTGCTGTGTGTCGACCTAGGTTTTTCAGTGCTCTGTCAAATTCTTCTTGCGCATCGTATATCCCATCTCATCTTTTCCTACTCCGTCTTTAGTTTCCATAATATTGCTCTAAGGTTCGTTTCGTTTTTACAGCATCATATAGCCAGTCCTATTGAAGTGTTTTACCTTGTAGGAACAACATTTTTGCTAATCTTAGGCATCTGAAAACGCAGCTGCTGGTCAACTTCAACGTTTTCTTTTTTTCTCTTTTCTCATGTCATCCAGTTCTACTCTCCTAAATACCAAAATTCGCCGTTCAATAATATTTCCGTATCGCTGTCTACCTGCTTTAGAGATAAACAGAAAAGTATGAATCGTAAACAGTGCAGATGTGATCCATTGACATGTCTTTCTCCATCTATGTAAATTAGAGTAATTATAGAACTGCTCCAGTTTTTGACAGCTGTCTTCGGCCACTGACTTAAGCTTAACTTATCTACGATCTCCTTTTGTAATATTAGTTTACCTCCGCCATAGCTATTTCTACTGTAACACCATTATCTCTCATCACCATTTCTTCCCTCACATCTCTAACGGTATCATATACTATTTTATACAGTATTCATTAAATCTTTAATTACAAACTGGCTGTTTCTGATTCACTTCTTAAACTATACTACACCTGGGATCGTGTAAAGTTATTGTGGTGTAGTCTTTACTTACATCAGGGATACTGAAATTCAGCCATGCGATAGTGGTTACGGAGGTCCACGAACATCGTCAGTTATCACACCTGTGTAAAATGGTGTATTCACCGATCCTAGGGGACTTCGGCCATCATTTGTTCGACACTTTCTTGGCTGAAGCTCAAACTCTGCGTTGGGAATCGATAGATGGTATTTCACTATGGTAAACGATTCCACCGAGGGTGTCCTTCAGTAGAACGTATACCGCTTGGTTCCTTCTAATGCAACAGTGTCTTAGCATGGAGTGGCCTCGTGTTGAAAGCTGTGCCATAATGTTAGTTCCTGTATGTCGTACGTAGCATAAATTCTTAGCGAGGATCCCGCAATACGTCTGTTGGTTCATATGTCTGTTGCTGGTCATATCACAGACTTTGTGGGATGGCTATTACTTCTCATTTAGAAAAGTGATGTCCTGTGATAAGCCCAATTTTTCCTTTTTTTGTTTTTTGTGGCAACATAATTCAGTAATCCCTTCTGCGTCTTTCTTCAGTTAACGGGGCATCGAGTTATACGGACATGGAGCTTCTCCCATAAAGGAAATAGTTTTCCAGGACACTGTAGTTGTACCTGTACGAACAAACGGGTGCAACGAGTCTTCTTGTTGAAAGACGGTGTACTTGTAGCTAAAGCAAACACAGCGTAGGTTCGCAAAGGATTACTTTTGGTGATGTAAAGGCTTGTCAGAAATTCCGTTACGATTCGAACGAGAAAGTAACTAACACAAAAGCAGTGTAGTCTCGGATAGAATTACTTTTGGTGAAATAAGGACTTGTCATAAATTCTTGTACGGGTGGAACGAGAGAACTACTAAGCCGTTACTTCCAGGTAAAGCAAACGCTGGTTAGCTCTTGAATATTACGTAAGTCGTCATCTAGCTCCGACAGAAATGCCTCACAGAGGTAGTGAAGGAGTTACATGAAGTGCAAGTTCATTCATCTATATCAGCCATCTATAACAGCAGATCATCGTCTGGTATGGATGCCATGGTGTGAAAGTAAATTCTAAAGTCATTGTACATTTACAAAGGTGGTCAACGGCGAACCATCTTCCTTGAACAAGGATCACCGGCACTAATATGTAACAGAGAAGGGAAAAAATACACACACAGACACAATTTTTAGATGTTAAATCTTTTTTTCTGGTTTGTTCACTTTACTTTTATTTAGTATTGAAAATTTCAGTCACGTTGCCATTCCGCTGTCAAATATGCAATTTACTCAGGAGACGAGGTACTGTCGGAAGTAAAGCTGTGAGGACGCGGCGTGAGTAGTGCTCGGGTAGCTCAGATGGCAGAGCACTTGCCCGCGAGAGGCAAAGATCTCGAGTTCGAGTCTCGGTCCGGCACACAGTTTTAATCTGCCAGGCAGTTTCAATTTACTCAGTGTTTTCACTTCACTCTGCACGCATAGTGTCGTTTGTAATACTATGCGTACTATCAGTCAGTGATTTAAAATGTGATGATGGCCTTATGTGCCGAAAACCGGTTAACAAAATAAACTGATACTGTAGAACATCAATAATTTGGTGCTTTTCATTTGTAACAAAAATAGTAGTTAACCACACCGATTAACGGGTAGCTATTGAATGCGCTAAGAGAAGTTTAGTCTGCGGAACAACGCGACAAAATTCTGTTGTCTCCGGTCAAATAATTTGGCTGTTGTCTGCCCCCGGTAGCTGAGTGGCCAGTCCGGCTTTCGCCGCCGTGCAGTGGGGACGAATTGTTTCTGCCTGCGGAGCGCGCGCGCTCGCTGTTGTTTACATTTCAGCGGCCGTCACTTACGTGTCGCTTACGTGCACTAGAACCATGGCCAACCGTTTTCGAAAGTCAACATTACGATTCAACTTCTGCAACGAATACGCACGACCAAAGGCCTTGGAAGTGGAACGCTTCCTACGCGACGTTGTTAAGATCCCAGCTTCCGACATCTTGGGCATCCATTTGTCCATATTAAGCAGTACTGTGTACGTCAAAGTCGTAAATGACGCGGTGTGTGAAAGAATACTTCGTGATACCAACCATAGATTACGCTTTTGCTACGCCGACGGCAATGTCGGAGCGGTCACTGTCGACCATGCCGGCTTAGGATTGCGCACCATACGAGTTTTCAAACTCCCGTTCGAGCTTCCGGTGGGAAGACGTTATCGCGGCTTTCCGCCCCTATGGCACTGTACATGGCCACACTGCAGAAAGCTGGGGGCAATTCCAAACGTACCCCATTCTTAACTGTGTACGGCAGATCACCGTCGACCTCCATCGCCACGTGCCATCTTACCTGCAAATTAGCGGGTGCCGCGCGGTTGTCATATACGACGGCCAACCCAAGACCTGTTCCGGGTGCGGCAAAGAAGGCCACCTCAGATCTAAGTGTCTTCAGCGAAGAATCACCCAATTGCCAACTGCTACGTGGGCACCTCCGGCTCCGACGACGGTTTTACCGATCACATACGCATCGGCGCTCTCTTCTCCTCCCACTGGCCGCCGCCCATCGGACCACATACCAGTGACCCTTCCAGTTGCTACGGATACCGCCGGGACCGACACGTCGCGCTCAAAGCCTGACGCTACTCCGGCGCCACTACCAACAGCGACGACTTCCGACAACCACCCGCCTGAACATATGGACGCCCCTTAATTTGACGTTCCCGCGACGGCCTTCCTCTCAGAGCGACGCGACTCCCTTCCGTCTTCCGACACGGAAGGACGAACCCGCAAACAACGTTCACCTAAGAGGCGCAAGAGGAGGCGCCGTACGGTCTCGGAACGAGACGGATCACCTCCCCCCTAGTCCGCCCCAGTAGCTGAGTGGTCAGCGTGACGGATTGCCGTCCTCTGGGCCCGGGTTCGATTCCCGGCTGGGTCGGAGATTTTCTCCGCTCAGGGACTGGGTGTTGTGTTGTGTTCATCATCATTTCATCCCCATCCGGCGTGCAGGTCGCCCAATGTGGCGCCGAATGTAATAAGACCTGCGATATGGCGGCCGGACCTGCCCCGCGAGGGGCCTCCCGGCCAATGACGCCAAACGCTCATCATCATCATCATCACCTCCCCCTGATGCTCCAGAGGCCGTCCGACCCGACGAGGCCTCGGAGAACCTGCACGACGATACGAATGACGACAACATGACGCCGACTGTGGCTGTGTCGATGCCTACTCCACTGACTCGCTCAGGTGCTCCTGAACCAATGGACTCCACCGTTGCGACTGCCGCCGAGACATCCTCCGCCCCTACGACCGAAGTGGAACGTACAACCATCACAACGACAGCGCCCTCACAGGTGTGGAGTGAGGACGTCGATGAGGACCCGGACCACAGGCTAGGGACAGAGTTACCCCAGACGGAAGCATCGTTACCGCTGATAACGCCGTCAGGAGGCGTACGGCACGACTCGCCGTTGCCTCGCCCCTCTTCATCCTCCGCCGGTGGAGTTCCCCTTCACGGCGCGGTACGGCTCCAAACCTACGGAATAGCGACGATCAACACTAACACCATTAGCTGACCAGTAAAACTTCAACTGCTGCGAGAGATGATATTGGCGTCGGACGTCGATATCGCACTACTCCAGGAAGTACACTTGGCCACACTTCCAGACGTCGCGGGATATAACACTTATCCTTCTCCTGGTGACCACCTGGGACGCGGCGTAGCCATCTACGCCACAGAAGGCATTCCAGTGGCCGATATTACATACCTTCCATCTGCCAGAGGCATGGCCGTCACCGTCATGGGAACGCGTATCGTCAACTCCGCTCCGTCAGGCTCCACCCACAGACGCGATACGGCTCTCTTCTGTTCAGAAGAAATCGATCCTTTGTTTCTTGGACGCTGCGACCATTGCTTGCATGGAGGTGATTTTAATTGTGTCTTGCACCCTAAAGATCAAGTGCCACACTACAGCACCTGTCAAGAACTGCGTCTTGTCGTCCGAGATCTGTTGCTCTGCGACACTTGGGAAGTTCAGCACGGCGACGCGCGTGGACATACTTACCAGACTAGTCACTCCGCGAGCCACCTTCATAGAATTTACGTCTCTCGGGAACTCACACCTGCAGTCCAAGGTGCAGAACTTCGGCCCCTGGCCTTTTCGGACCACTGTGCCTACATCTGCAACATTCTCTTCCCCAAGCAAGTGCTCTGGCGTAGTCGTGCACCGTGGAAGCTAAACACCTCCCATCTTCACGATCCCGAATGTCTTCAACGTGTTACCGAGACATGGGCCACCTGTGGACGTCGCTTACCTAAATACTGCACGACCTTGACCTGGTGGCTGGAAGGTGCCAAACCTGCCTTTCGACGTACTTTGATTCAGTATGGAAAGGAAGTTGCTATGTGGCGCCGGCACACTACCGACTATTTCAGTGCCGTTCTCCGCGACCTGGACGCCCAACCGCCCACCCCCGACATCTAGAGGGAACGCAGCAGGATTAAGGCGCAAATTGTAACTTTGACACGCCGTAGACTGCAGGGGGCTATGGTGCGAACCCGATGTGAAGATTCGGCGGAACAAGAACATCCGACCATGCATCATATCGCCTCCGTTAGGAAACATAGACGACAACAACTCATCACCGAGATCACCACCTGTCGCGGCCAGCACGTCACTTTCCAGGCCGAAATCGTCAGTGGCTTTGTCGACCACTACCATACAATGTACCAGGAGGAGATTACCAACAACCACGCTGAGGAGTCGGTGTTACCACACGTAACTCGCACCCTCACCAGCGACGAAGCGGACGAGCTGATGGAGCCCATTACGCGTGACGAAATCCACGATGCAATCAAAAAAGTTGCTCTGAATAAGTCACCTGGGGTCAGCGGATTGCCAATAGAATTTTATAGCGCTTTCTTCACACTAATGGCGTCACGGACAACGATGTTTCATGAACTGCTGACGATGGGGAACGCAGTACCGCCGTCCTTCGTCACGGGAATTATTATACCCATCCACAAACCGACACCAGGTGTGACGACAGCACATTAGCGTCCCCTGACTGCTTAACGAAGACTGTAAAATTTTTACGCGCCTACTGGCAACGCGATGCCGCAAGGTCCTGCCCAGCATTCTATCCCCGGAACAGACAACTCCGGGCGGCTCAGTTAATACACAAATGGCCACAGGAGAATGCCGCGATTTAATTGCACTGGCAGTGGCGTGCAGACTCTGCGCCGCAGTGGTTGCCATTGATTTTGACAGCGCATTCGACATAGTGCGGCATCTTTTTCTGTTCTCAGTGATGAAGCGCATGGGTTTTCCACCAGGCTTTGTCGACGTGATCCGGCGCCTGTACGGCACCGCCGAATCGCTGATTCAGGTTAATGGCCGTGTGACGGGACCAGTGGCGATCCGGCGTTCCGTACGGCAAGGCTGCCCACTTTCGACCCTACTCTATGCCATAAGCCTGGAGCCACTCATCGGGAGTCTGACGAGCCACCTTTCTGGTCTCACTTTGCGACACCACAGTTTTCGATGTCGTGCGTATGCGGACGACCTCCTCTCCTCCTCTTGATCCGCTCACGGAGTGAAACACACACGGTACTTGATTTGATATCAACGTAAGGCACTGCAGCGGGCAGTAACATGAATGTGGCTAAATCCGCGGCGATGCCCATTGGACGCGGCCTCTCACACGACGACTTAGCACCTCACCCGTGTGTACAAAAACTACGATACCTTGGTATCATTTTCACCTCCACCGTGCGCCGCTCCGCTGCCATCAATTTTCGGCGTGCACTCCAAACTATCCGCACGACGGTGCGACAAAATTTTCTCCGACGAGTCGATTCTTTACAACGTGTCCAATACCTGAATCAACATATGGCGTCCAGAATGGTCCACATTGCACAGGTCCTCCCGCTGCCATCAACTATTGGACGCAGCCTCCAGGCTGCCTTCGGATACTTCCTTACGGCCGGTACGCTCTTTAAGGTCCGCTACGACACGCTCACCCTTCCCCCAGCGAGCGAGGGGCCTTGGCCTTCTCAATGTGCGACTCCGCGCGGCGTTCTTGTACATGTCCACCATGCACAAGCAGTAGCACGGGGGCACCTCCCTTACGCGTAGCTTGCTGGAAATTCTTGTGTCCGCGACCATAACACCACCAGTACCAGTCGGACACATCAAGCACCATCTGACGCACATTTCTGATTTCATCGTCGACTTCAGTTATGCTCACACACACTTACCGACCACACGTTGTCCTCGACCTAAAGATTTTTACACCCCACTCCTTCGTTCCATATCCAGCAACAATATCGAACTGAGAAATCTGTCCACGCGGTGGCCCACGGTTTGGCGTCACATCCACCAGCCTTTTCTTCCCACCAACGTCCGGGCAACATGGTACCAAGTCGCAAATGAAAAATTCGCCACAAATCATCGTCTTCACGCCATCGGACTACAGGACTCTCCACTTTGTTCCATTTGCCACCTCGTGGATGACGATGTCCATCAACTGACTTGTGCTGCCACCAGTGACGTCTGGAGACTTACCCGACAGTTCGTTGCCTGTTACCTCCGCATTCCGCCAGACTCGATTGACTCATGGACTTTTATCCATCCTGAGAATACTTATTTCCCCGCCACCAAAAATCATGCGGTTGTATGGGTCAAGGGATGGACGATCACCTACATGTATAATGATGGCGAAAAATCACGCCTTGATTTCTGGCAGTACTTACAAACCGCCCACAGTGAAGTCGAACACCGACCGCGCTACCGCACCTTCATCGCCAATTACCTACATGCGATCTTCACGTCACCCCCGCTCAGTTGGATGGTGCCACACGCCGACAGCACTCCCGCCTCTCCTGCTGAGATCTGAGAGCCCCCGCGCTACTTTCTACATTGTAACTCACAGTGGAATAGGCGCATGGACACGCGCCTCCTTTCTTTTATGCACTATACCAGAAAACACTGGTTTTCCCCTCACTCCACTGTATATTGCTGCACACCTCTTAGCTTACATCAGTATTATTATTCTTTTTTTCCCTACAGCTTGTTCATAACAAAAAAAAATTGCTCGCCTTGTACGAGAATAATGTCTTGTGTTATTTTCGCCGGAAGGATGGCATTTCTGTTGTATTTAAGTTTGTACCAATGAAAAAATTTAAAAAAAAGTGGTCAGTGTGACAGAATGTCAATCCTAAGGGCCCAGGTTCCATTCCCGGCTGGGTCGGAGATTTTCTCCACTCAGGGGATGGGTGTTTGTTATCCTGATCGTCATCATTTCCTCCCCATCGACGCGTAAGTCGCCGAAGTGGCGTCAAATCGAAAAACCCGACGGGAGGCCCTAGTCACACGACATTAACTTTTATTTGGCAAGAACTTTTTTACTGCCAGACATTTAATAGAATAGGCCAACGTGTTATTTTTTATATAAGGGCCTTTGGTCACAGATGTTAAACATTTAGGTAATTGTCTCTGGTCAACAAGGCGAATCGCATTTCGAAAGTATGGCACTCCATTCGCGTTCATTAATATCATAAATACTCGTAGTACGAAGTTCTTCAGAATCAGAAAAGTGTTCTTTCTTCGCTTCAGACTCTAATTAAATCAATTCATCTTAGATTCATTGATGCGTCTTTACCAGATATGTCACTACGAATATTAGCTCTGCCAGGTGCAGACGAGAAATAGAACAGTTAAGCTGAGAGTAGCAATTACCTGAAAATCCTTCAATATCTTTAATTTGTTTATTTCTCTTTAAACAGTTAAAATACATTTCATCCATTACACACCTGAAGTGGCTGGAGCAAGATCAGATGGAAAATCTGTTGCTTTGCAGAAGAAAAACCAGTTGTCATCATTGTTTAATTATAAGAACACATCGTTGGCGAGGAACACTCTTTGCCCTCTTAGAAGCGTAACAGCCTTCCTTTCACCGGCTTCTTCACGGTTCTCACGCCATCTCTTTCTCTTTCCGTTGCTTATCAACAGCCTTCCCCGCGCCCCTCTCCCCCGCCCCACCCCAACGCGCCATCATGAACGCTGTCTCTGCTTTTGACTAGTTAATTAACTCGTACTACAGGCCGTTAATTGCCCTGGAATTTGCTTTACAAAAGTATTATCAATTCACGCCATTCTGCACTTTATGAAATATTGCTCTCTTAATGAGTTACAAAAACTGGCATTCATCGTCATTCTTTGAACACTCAGTTGCAAGAAGAGATCCATCTCATCAGTAATCTTTCATAGTTGAGCGGTGGACTCGCAGCTGACGATCAACTAATTAAAATTAAGTAAGTCGATGGAGTAGCCGACTGAATGGTAGAGATCTGATCACATCTCGTTGCATCATTGTAACGATCTCTTGTTAAATAAATGGAGCAAATGGCGCACAAAATTACACGAGTGCTTGATAATCCGACGAGTTTGTGTATTTTTCATGTCGGTGACAACATTCAAAGAAATTTCTTCTAGATTTGCGGATCGTTTTATAAAGATTAGGATGCACAGCGCGTTACGGTAACTATGGCAATGAACGTAATGCTTCTAGACAAAAACCTTTGATTTTATCTGTCAGCATTAAAATTCTGTTAGCATGAGCATTGTATATCGATGATTATCTTTGAGACATGGGCAATGTAACCAAGATCAAACAAGAGTGGATATTTGTTTCGCAAGGTGCAGCTGTCCGCCACCGTAGCTGAGTAGACGGCATTCCAGCTTGTCTTGCCGAGGTTGCTCGGGTTCGATTCCCGGCTGGGTTGGAGATTTTCTCCGCTCAGGGACTGGATGTTTGTGTCATCATCATCATTTCATCCTCATCGACGAACAAGCCGCCGACGTGGCGTCACCTCAAAAGACCTGCACCAGGCGATCGGGTCTACCAGCCGCACACTACAATACCATGCTTTGTATCAGTAAACAGAAGATATCTGTCGTTTTGGAAGTGTGAGGCTGATCCCGGCGGAGGTTCAAGTCCTCCCTCCGGCATGGGTGTGTGTCTTTGTCCTTAGGATAATTTAGTTTAAGTAGTGTGTAAGCGTAGGGACTGATGACCTCAGCGGTTAAGACTTCACACACATTTGAACATTTTTTTTTTTTTTTCGTTTTGGAAGAGAAACAAGGTAGTGAAGACCTATCAGCCTTGACATTTACTGGTATAAAGAGAAATAAAAGTAAATGTGTGACAGTTCGCGAATTTAGCTAATTCATTGTCTATTCATCCTACATAATGCAGAAATGCGCTTTCAAAGATTCTTTATAATGTTGGAAGCCTGTTACAGAAAGCAAACACCAGAAACCACTGTATGCTCCGAATGCTTGGCGGGATAACGGCCCTTTTGGGCGCAGCACTGACAAAACAGACTATGAACCAACTAAAACCGTCAGTTGTCGCCGTAGTTCCTTCCATTTCTACTGATGCCGGTAAATGCCGAGGCTACCTGGTCGTCACTAGCATGCTTCCGTTCAAACACGGTAGAGATCTTCTGTTTTACTGCTGAATTTTATATATCGTATCTGTCCGAGGTAGCAGGCAGCTGTCCGACGAATGTTTTTAACAGGTGAATAACTTCGCCACTTAGGTATTTCACAACAATTCTTTCTTCGCATATGAAGTGCTGGACCTTTTTCTAATTTTCTTTTTCTCATTTCTTTTTGCTGTCCTTTACTTTCCATTTTTCAATCCTTTCAAATTCAAATGTGTGTGAAATCTTATGGAACTTAACTGCTAAGGTCATCAGTCCCTAAGCTTACACACTACTTAACCTAAATTATCCTAAGGACAAACACACACATCCATGCCCGAGGGAGGACTCGAATCTCCGCCGGGACCAGCCTCACAGTCCATGACTGCAGTACCTAAGACCGCTCGGCTAATCCCGAGCGGCTTCCCTCCTTTCCTTCACTTATTTTTTTTTCTTTCCTTTAACTGTTCCTTTCCTTCCTCGTTGCTTTTCTTTCCTTGTTATAAGGAGAACAAAACACCAAGACGCTAGTTGTGCTCTCCGCCGTTAGATGCAACTGTGTTGAGCAACCTGAACACCATGATTGTCACGTCCTTTAGCGATGTACCATTGATTATGCTGACACAATGTTCTGCGAAGAGTAAGGTAGTGACCATAGGCGCACTACATGTGCGCGAGCAGAGATGAACTTTATTGCTTATGTGTAAATGCCGCCCTGGTAATGGTGGTAACGAATCAGTTAAAAATTTTGTTACTTTTTGGATCTTTTGTTATTATTTATTAAATATCGGTCTGTTCTATTTTATTTCATTTAGGCATATGCCTCTAGCAAGCAAAATATTAGTCACTATGGTTAAACAAAATAACCCACAGAATAGGAAACATTGTAAGAAAACGAGGTAGGTCTGTATGTTGCGTTTAAAAGAAACAAGACACTACAGAAAAATTAAAAATAGCCAACACCAACACAGATAAATTCAACGAAGCAGATATATGCCATCTAACCTGCAACGACTGTGATTCAATCTACATTGTACAAGATTGTAAAAATTTCATACACAAAAAATTTAAGATCACTGAAAAGTGACCGCGCACATTCCACATTTGTATCCTACCTGAATGGCACAGAAAGTGACCTCCAGATCCTAAAACAGAATGATAATCTGTACCATTTCTGACAACAGAAGAAAATTAAGCCTAAAACTTCCAAAAAGCTATCACACAAGTCAAAAACTCACCAATGACTGAACAGTACTCTGCAACAAGACACTATTCAGCACTATAAACGAATGAAACACACACGCACACAAACTGAATGAAAACGATTGGTACAAATTCATAGTTAGCGACCCTTACACTAAAACAAAACCGTGAAATAAGCGACAGATGGAAAGCGCAGTGAAACATGAGTCCAAACCACAGTAACGTAACAGGACGCAATATTCACAAAAGTTCAGGAGAAAATGTGAGCAAACACTGTTAAAATACAAAACATAATCCATGAAGAACAAACCACACCACATAGTTCTCCATATGAAAGCTTCACAAACAATTTGTACTGATCTCCACAGGTCAGTGAAACTCCACAAGAACTACAAATACTTGTGCTGCACATAAATAAAAACCAGCTACAGCTTAAAACCAGCCAAGAACAGGCATTTTAAGGTCCGAAAAGGGGCATATGCCACGATTTTTCCGGGAATATTTATTTTATAAGTTGTGTTATACACAAATATTCGAAGTAGACAATGTCCTAAAATTCCTTATGTTTGCAGATGACGTGGCGTACTAATTTAGATCTGTGACTTATTTCAGTTGGAAGCCGCAGGACGTACACAATGTAAAATAAAACGTAAAGTATACATGTAATTTACGTAACAACAAAATCTGATGTAACACATTTCCTGACCTAAACATAAGATGCATGCATGTATTTCAGAAAATAAAAGAAAATATCTCGCCGAGGATGCCACAACTGTGGTGAAACATGTTTCGGAATTGAAGCAAAATAATAGTTGTGTACTTACAAAAAGTTGGACCGTAATTCATTACTGAATAATCTGAAATTACGGGCCACACATTTGTAAGTGAGAGGCTTCTGAATCTTTCACAAGATGTTACGTTGGTTCCTCAAAGATCGAAATTCCATAGTACCGGGTGATCAAATAGTCAGCATAAATTTGAAAACTGAATAAATCACGGAATAATGTAGATAGAGAGGTACAAATTGACACACATGCTTGGAATGACATGGGGTTTCATTAGAACAAAAAAAAAGTACAAACGTTCAAAAAATGTCCGACAGATGGCGCTTCATCTGATCAGAATAGTATTAATTAGAATAACAAAGTAAGACAAAGCAAAGATGATGTTCTTTACGGGAAATGCTCAATATGTCCACCATCATTCCTCAACAATAGCTGTAGTCGAGGAATAATGTTGTGAACAGCACTGTAAAGCATGTCCGAAGTTATGGTGAAGCATTGGCGTCGGATGTTGTCTTTCAGCATCCCTAGAGATTTTGGTCGATCACGATACACTTGCGACTTCAGGTAACCCCAAAGCCAATAATCGCACGGACTGAAGTCTGGGGATCTGGGAGGCCAAGCATTGCGAAAGTGGCGGCTGAGCGCACGATCATCACCAAACGACGCGCGCAAGAGATCTTTCACGCGTCTAGCAATACTTTGTTTTTTTTTTTGGTTCTAATTAAACCCCATGTCATTTCAAGCATGTGTGCCAATTTTTACCTCTGTACCTACATTAATCCACTGTTTATTAAGTTTTCAAATTTGTACTGACTTTTTTATCACCCAGTATATCCACGATTTTCAATAATAGTTGCGAATGTGATCGATCAACTGTTTTATTGTTGTTGTTGACGCGAGCGAGAGCATCTGACGCCAGCCGAACTGATGATCTCGTGTCACCACACTCTGATGAGTGTACATCTATGGTCGCTCGGTGGGTACGTATTGGTTTGTTAACTAAACTTCTGCCACTGGTGCGTGGAAACGAGTTACCTTCGTTGCTACACTTGACCATATCAGTAATGATTATTGTAGAGAGCTGTTGATTAACAGAGACTCGGCCTATAATAAGGTGTAGTGTATAGGGTTTTGGTATTGAAACATTTATGTTTTTCATACCTGGAGCTCACTGACGATGTCGTATGCAGCCAGAGTGATGTAACTGTTTTGTGATAGCCTTTCTAGACGACCTAGTTGAGTGTCCATAGTACTAGAAATACTATGGAGTGCTGAAAACTATTTTCTTAGAATTCTTTACTTGAAAGCACTTTAAACTTCTTAAATAAAAGAAAACTTTTGTATCTTCATTCTTCATGTCTGCATATTTACAGCACTCTGTCACTAGAGGGCTCTGGATTGTAACGTGCAACATGGTGGTATGCGACGTAACTACGTCGGTGTGTGAGAAGCAGCATGATGTAATCGAGTTTTGTATTCGAAATGTCCAAGCATGAAACACTCTGTCCTACAGCATGGAAATGCCAGATTACTCACGAGCGCTGCGTTACCTGCAGCAATCTGACATCATAGGTTGACTGTCATTGATCATCCTTCGAGGACTTCGCTTTGATAGTGACGAAGCGATGGAAGCGATGATGATGTGGCTCTCTCAGAAAACTCAAACATATTACACTGATGGCATCAACAAACTCGTCTGTCGTTGGGAGAAATGTGTTCGTTGCCAAGGTGGCTGTGTTGAGAAACAAATATGTAGACATGAAGAATAAAGATGTAGAATGTTAACGTTTGTTTTATTTCAAAGAGCTTTAAGATATCTTACATGAAATATTCGAAGAGATTACTTTTCAGTAAACTCTCGTATACAGCGTCTTTAAAAAGAATAATAAATTTTTATAATGGTCGTAGCATAGACTAATTCGTATAAAACACACCTCATAATTTGTGTCCGGGACACAGCTATTGGAATATACATCAAAAATACTCACAGAAGATATAAAAAAATAGTAAATTATTAAGTTCAAATTTGATTTTTCATAAATTTCACTTCCGAAATTGTTCTACCATTCAAATAATATCTTACACTTCATAAATACTCTGTTCAATTGCACCGTTACATGAGATATAGCCACTGTGTACGTCATCAGACTCACGCAGTTTTGTGAAAACATGAACAAACACATTTGACTCCGATACTCTGCAGTTAAAAAATTGCTTCCTGTTCATAAAAGCAGCAGCAGCATTTAACTAAAAATTTAATTGCTAAATAAAGCCATAGAAACTGGGACACCAAGTGGCGAAATGGAAACTTGTGGCTCTAAATTGACATATTGTGCCACTGTAACCGATAAAAATTTAAAGCGTATTGTGTAAAATGTTTTATTCCAAGTGCTCTGTATTACCATATCCTAAAATATTTACTTTTTCTCGTCAAACACACTTATTGGAGTGGAGTAAACACGAAAGCGTTATCGACTGCCCCAATGATTTGAGCTTTGAAAGAAAAATTCCATTGTAGAAAACCATTTCATTTGGTTGCAAACGGCTGTAGAGGATCTGTTATACTTTACATTGAAACCAAGAAAAAGAAAGAATGAAAGAGAAAATGTTAAGTCACAATTATTCAAGTCTAAGTCTGTCTGAATTATCAAAGGCTTTCAATGAGTTAATATTAGCAAAGACGTCTCAGTCAATGTATTTTGACATATCAAAGCAACAGCACCAACAGCCATTATATTTTAAGAATGATTTTTTTTAGCAATGGGGATTAAGATAAATAAATACACGGTACAGTAACATTAATGTTACCACCGCCTATGTTAGATGTCAACGTGAAACAGGTGGTAGCACTAGAAGTGGAGGGCAGATAAAGCGTATCAGGGAGACCCGGAAAACAGTGCTCTCCTTATCGTAATGCGGGAACGGAGCCATTTATTTTATGTCCATCGGGGCATATTCATTGGTTTTCGGGAAAGGGGTGGAAGCGCTACCGAAACGGCTAAGATAGTGAACTGTTCGCGTGCCGATGAGGTAAAAGTTTTCCGTAGATGGGAAAATGATTCTATATGTAACCGGAGCCGAGGCAGCTGTCCAGACCACGGACCATAGCTGACAGCGGTGAACGTCGCAACGGCTGCGGAGATCAACGACCGTTTAGGGAAAACGTTGCTGCGTATGACGCTCCGCAGCAGGCAACTGGATCATGCACCCACGCTAATTCCTGTTCATCGGCGAAGGAGGGTGGACTTCCCACACCAATGTCGTACTGCACTTCCACCTTGTGCTGACAGCTGGTCTTTTCAGATGCTCCACTGGACGTAAAGCAAACACCAAGCAACACTCTTTGGAAGGCTGTAAGCCGGAGGAGGGAGTGTTACAGACTGGGGGATGTTTTAAGGGCATTCCCTGGGAGATCTCGTCATTCTGAAAGCCACAATGGATAAACACAAGACTGCATCTATAGTTGCGACCATGTGGACCCATACAGACAGTCTGCTATTTCTTTGGTATGATGCCATCTACCAGCAGGACAATGCAACATGACACAGATCTCGCAGTGCACGTGCGCGGTTATAAGATAACCAGGGCGAGATTAGCGCACACCCCTGGCCACCAAAATCCCCGCATGTAAACCCAATCGGAACTCTATGGAGCCATCTCCATCGCGCTGTATGCGCCACGGGTCGTGAACCGAGAAATATAGAGCAGCTGGCCACGCACTGGAGTCGGCATGGCGCCGTATCTCTAACGGCACCTTTCAGTACCTCATTGACTCTCTTCCTGCAAGTCCCGCAGCAACTGATAAAATATATTAAAATCTCATATACGTGTCGTCCTGCGTATTGGCAGCGTCACAGCAATTACTGAAACCCACATTCCGCAGGCAAACATAGAAATAAGGCGAGTGAGCCCTTACTTGTTGTAAACATTAGATTAAAGAGGTACCGAGGAACGAAATATGATACAGAAAAACGTCGTATAGCACACAAAGCCAAATACCGTCATGAGCAGGAAACTAAATGTATACTGTAATCAGAGTCGATGATGATTACAGATATTATAAAGGACCAGCAAAGTTTCTGAATAAGTTTTTTGTGTCACTTGAAAGCAGCCCATAACTGTTTCATGATTTACCACACTACGTATAGTAATCTCCAGTTGTTTTAATAGATTCAATTTTTTCTTTCTGTTACAACAATTATTCTCATACTGTAATACCTTTGCCCTATGCACTTCCATTGAGATTGTAATATGAAATCAAAAGAAACTTCAATCCCCCTCTGCAGATACTCCAGACCGTTAAAAAATATCGCTATGACGAAGAGGTGCAGATGGCTGTCACCCGCCTGAGGCAATTCGCGTCAGCTGAGTTCTGCATCACTAGAATACCAGACAACGACACATGTTGGTGTTAGGGTAGTCAGTGCGTCAATAATTAGCTTAATACTTTCAGTACATGTCCCGGTAAAAGAAATCCCTAAGCTCAGTCTGTATTCACTAGGTGAGTTCAATTATACGCATAATATATACACTGTCCAATCTCATTAATATGCCCACCTGTCTCTTTCAAATTCTGAAGGTGGCAGGCGTAAAATACAGGGAGCGATGGGGCTATTTACAATTTGTACAGAAACCAGATGGCAGTTATAAGAGTCGAGGGACATGAAAGGGAAGCAGTGGTTGGGAAGGGAGTGAACAGCGTTGTAGCCTCTCCCCGATGTTGTTCAATCTGTATATTCAGCAAGCAGTAAAGGAAACAAAGGAAAAATTCGGAGTAGGTATTAAAATCCATGGAGAAGAAATAAAAACATTAAGGTTCGCTGATGACATTGTAATTCTGTCAGAGACAGCAAAGGACTTGGAAGAGCAGTTGAACGGAATGGACAGTGTCTTGGAAGGAGGATATAAGATGGACATCAACAAAAGCAAAACGAGTGATGATGAAGGAATTAGATTAGGAAATGACACACTTAAAGTAGTAAAGGAGTTTTGCTATTTGGGGAGCAAAATAACTGATTATTGTTGAAGTAGAGAGGATATAAAATGTAGACTGGCAATGGCAAGGAAAGCGTTTCTGAAGAAGAGAAATTTAGTAACATCGAGTATAGATTTAAGTGTCAGGAAGTCGTTTCTAAAAGTATTTCTATGGAGTGTAGCCATGTATGGAAGTGAAACATGGTCGATAAATAGTTTGGACAAGAAGAGAATAGAAGCTTTCGAAATGTGATGCCACAGAAGAATGCTGAAGATTTGATGGGTAGTCACATAACTAATGAAGAGGTACTGTATAGGATTGGGGAGGAGTTTGTGGCACAACTTGGCTAGAAGAAGGGAATATATGAATATATGAAAGCGAATCTTTGACATTAAAAAGAAGGACACAAGGAGAATACATACGACCAAAATCAAATGTCTGAGAAATGTTAAAGGACGTATTCTCAGAGATCGAATACAAAACAGGATTATGAGAAAAGTATTAAATACAAATTGAATAAAAGAAAAAAATAGAAAAAATAGACCAAGGATGCACATAATGAAACCAATATATAAACAGACTGGGGGGGGGGGGAAATTAGTTAAACAAGTAATCATTTATAAATCAATAGGGTGAGGTATGTTGGTCGACCGCGCACCAGATGACCAGATGACTTCAGTGAAAACGGAACACATTGCCAGCCTTCTGCAGGAATTGAAGAAGGCAAATTAAGCTACGCTGTTTGCGTCATTGAGACGTTTAGCTCAGTAAACTACTGTATTAAACACTAAAAGGGAGAATGGAGGTTGAGAATCACCCAGTGTATGTCCCACTGTGTCCAGTGTCGTGCCAAGTCATAAAACAGATCTGGTCTCTGCACAAGTGTTTTGTAGATACACGGTGACAGTTATTGAACTACATGAAAAAACGTCAATTAGTTACAAACTACGGAGTGCACACACTTTATTCTACATATAAACGCACAACAGATATTCAGGCTTAGGTTACGACATGTTCGTAGCACTGATACATTTGTACGAGTGTAATTTTGTATAGTTCGCAGGTATGAGAACTGACGCACAGTCTATTCAACAATTTGTGAATCTAAAATATTGACTGGAGTAGTAGATAGGAAAGATTTAGAGAAAGTGAAATTTGTTGAAAGAATGCTCCACCATCACATTTTAAGATGGAAGATATATTTAACAAGACAAAGTGTAATGTATATATCCAGAGAATATTATTTAAAGTATAATGAGTTTGAAAGTTTCAGAAAAGTGTTGGTAAAGCACAGAGACAAATGACGAATTTGCAGCACTCAGCAGGGTTTTTAGAACAAGGGGAAAACTATGCCAACAGCAGCATCGTTGGTATTTGTATTGTTATGAAGAGGAAACAAGCTTTGCTACTGAAAGCCCCCAATAAGAGAAGTTCATTGCCATGCAGAGAAAGTTTTCTAGCAAGTCATCTTTTATAGTTCTTCTGTTGAACATGGATGTCAGATCATCAAATGGTGCCAACAACCAGTCAGTGGATGGAAGTCAGAAGACAAATGAGAGAACAGGCAGCCGCATTAATCTTCTTGGGGCAATTGGTTGGCCCAGTAAATCTCCAAATTCCCTTCCTTGTCATGGCAAGTCTCATTGATTTATATCCATGACAGGTAGTCTAAATTATTGAGCCAAAGTGTTCAAATCCATCTCACTGTATTTGCTATGAGGGGTTAGAAACATCCCATTTATCATGTAAGAAGCAGTCGGGAAAGGTAAGACAAAAAGTTGGAAGATACTCCCAACTGACTCTTGGTGGTGGTGGTACAGATGGTACATCTCCCTGTACTAGGAGATTTGGTGGTACAGGCGGTACATCTCCCTGTACTAGGAGAATCAAAGACATTGTCATATCGAACTTGACACAGGGCAGTTACCACAAAGACTGCAAGAAATTATCCTTCATAGTAGTAGCACACATGGTCCTAGGACTTTTTTCTGTCACATATCATTTCTTTCACCTTTGCAAAGATGTGTTAATATGAAACGTGATGAGTTGCAGACCTATTCAGAATGCCCATAATCTCTCTCTCCTACAACAAACTGTATAAGTCAGTTCAAAGGTTGGAGGAAGGCAACGGCGCATCACATCATGGTACCCAATGCAGCCTGGAAATTGTATATGTCATTCTTTTTCAGTGAACCTGGGTGGTCAGTTCCCCAACACCAGAGCAGTCACAATTTTAATGCCTAGCTTGTGGTTAAGCAGGGTGTGATGTGCTAGTGACTCCCCTGGGTATTTAGACAATGTTGGCTGTGTGCAGGATTGATGAACCTGAAGTTTCTGATCTGGGAACTGGTGATTGCCATCAGTTCTTTATAACTGTAAGCTCTGGCTATGTTTCAGTATCCACAATGAGGTGCTGTAGTGTTACTGGAATCCTAACTTAACCACTTGGAGTATGACGATGGTACAGGTCTCTATAAAATAAATATTAACAATGAGATGCACTATATGAGAATTTATCCATTACCTCAGGCACCTACCCATCGAACAATGTTTTAACAATCTTTTGTTAGAAAAGGAGACTTACAGGATATGAAATTAGTGTTGCATTTGTTAATATTAAAACATCATGTAGATGTTTGTGCTCTATGCCTTTAATATGTTTTGGGAAAATGACATTGTGATGTCTTTGTACTTTTTTAAATGTCGGGATATTCGTGTTATGCTATTATTACAAGACAAAGTTATTTTAGATTTTGTAACTTCAATAAAGAAGTTGCTTCCAGTGTAGTTTTTAAAGTATTCTGTTATAATATTGTAGATAATCACTACAATTTCAGTGCACTGTGTGTCTAAACTTGGTTTAAGAATCATGACAGAAAGCAGTATACATGGAAGAGATCTGGAGACACTGAAAGGTTTGAGATGGATTAAATAATGTTAGAACAGAGATTTGGAAACTAGGTTTTAAACTGCAAAACATTCACACAGGTAGATGTGAAATCTGGCCATAATTTATTGGTTATGAATTGCATAACAGAATCGAAGAAATTGCAAAAACATAGGAAAGTATGGGACCTGGCTAAATTGAAAGAATCAGTGGTTGTACAGAATTTCAAAGCAAACACTGGGCAATGATGGGCTAAAACAAGTAAAGGAATACTACAGAAGATGAATGGGTAGTTTTGAGAGATGAAATAGTGAAGGCAGCAGAGGATCACATAGGCAAAATGACAAGGCTTTGAAGAAATTCTTGGATTACGCGAGATACTGAATTTAAATGATAAAAGGAGAAAATAGAAAAACATACCAAATGAAGCAAGTGAAAGAAAATACAGACATCTAAGAAATAAGATTGACATAAGGGGCAAAATGGATGTGGAAGTATGCATGAGTAGGGGAAAGATTGGTGCCTTTGGAGAAAACAATAGTGGCTGTATGAATATCAAGAGCTTATATGACAAAGCAAAGGAGGGAAAGCCGAAAGCTGGAGGAAAGATGGTCAATATAAGAGGAACAGACTGTAAGAAAATATCATACAAAGAGAAGTGGGTGTAGATGAAGATGATACGGAGATTGATAGTGTTAGAAGACTCTCACAGAGTAATGAAAGACGTAGTCAGAGAAGGCTTTGGAACAGATACCATTCCACTAGGAATTATTGAGATCCTTTGGAGAGCCAGCCATAACAAAACTGTCCCAACTGCTGTGCAAGATATGAGACATGTGAAATACCCTTTCCTTCAAGAAGAATGTCTTGAAGTAAATTTCTAGAGAAAACGGAAGCTGACATTTGTGAATATTACCAAATCAGCAGTTTACGAAGTCGTAGTTGCAAACTACTACCACAGATTATTTACATAAGAAAGGAAAAACTGGTAGAAACTACAAACAATCCTGTTGGAGGAACATCCGCAACTGATCATTAACCAGAGTTTGAAAATACCGCTACAGTTGTGGGATTCTTTCGTTTGGGACGCAACTGGTTTTGGGCTCTTATACGCTTGCGTGCCTCAGCGATACAGATGGCCGTACCGTAGGTGCAACCACAACGGAGGGGTATCTGTAGAGATGGCAGACAAACATGTGGTTCCTGAAGAGGGGCATCAGCCTTTTCAGTAGTTGCAGGGGCAACAGTCTGGATGATTGACTGATTTGGCCTTGCAACACTAACCAAAACGGCCTTGCTGTGCGGGTAGTACGAACAGCTGAAAGCAAAGGGAAACTACAGCCGTAATTTTTCCCGAGGGCATGCAGCTTTACTGTATGGTTAAATGATGATGGCGTCCTCTTGGGTAAAATATTCCGGAAGTAAAACAGTCCCCCATGTGGATCTCTGGGCGGGGACTACTCAAGAGGACGTTGTTATCGGCAGAAAGAAAACTGGCGTTCTACGGATCGGAGCGTGGAATGTCAGATCCCTTGATTGGGCAGGTAGGTTAGAAAATTTAAAAAAGGGAAATGGGTAGGTTGAAGTTAGATATAGTGGGAATTTGGGAAGTTCGGTGGCAGGAGGAACAAGACTTTTGGTCAGGTGAATACAGGGTTATAAATACAAAATCAAATAGGGGTAATGCAGGAGTAGGTTTAATAATGAATAAAAAAATAGGAGTGCGGGTAAGCTACTACAAACAGCATAGTGAACGCGATATTGTGGCCACGATAGACACGAAGTCCATGTCTACTACAGTAGTACAAGTTTATATGCCAACTAGCTCTGCAGATGATGACGAAATTGATGAAATGTATGATGAGATAAAAGAAATTATTCAGGTAGTGAAGGGAGACGAAAATTTAATAGTCATGGGTGACTGGAATTCGAGAGTAGGAAAAGGGAGAGAAGGAAATATAGTGGGTGAATATGGAATGAGGGAGAGAAATGAAAGAGGAAGCCGTATGGTAAAATTTCGCACAGAGCATAACTTAATCATAGCTAACACTTGGTTCAAGAATCATAAAAGAAGATTGTATACATGGAAGAATCCTGGAAATACTAGAAGGTATCAGATAGATTATATAACGGTAAGGCAGAGATTTGGGAACCAGGTTTTAAATTGTAAGACATTTCCAGGGGCAGATGTGGACTCTGACCACAATCTATTGGTTATAAACTGTAGATTAAAACTGAAGAAACTGCAAAAATGTGGGAATTTAAGGAGATGGGACCTGGATAAACTGAAAGAACCAGAGGCTGTACAGAGTTTCAGGGAGAGCATAAGGGAACAATTGACAGGAATGGGGGAAAGAAATACAGTAGAAGAAGAATGTGTAGCTCTGAGGTATGAAGTAGTGAAGGCAGCAGAGGGTCAAGTAGGTAAAAAGACAAGGGCTAGTAGAAATCCTCGGGTAACAGAAGAAATATTGAATTTAATTGATTAAAGGAGAAAATATAAAAACGCAGTAAATGAAGCAGGCAAAAGGGAATACAAACGTCTCAAAAATGAGATTGGCAGGAAGTGCAAAATGGCTAAGCTGGGATGGCTAGAGGACAAATGTAAGGAAGTAGAGGCTTATCTCATTAGGGGTAAGATAGATACTGCCCACAGGAAAATTAAAGAGACCTTTACAGAAAAGAGCGCCACTTGTATGAATAAGGTCCCGGGAGAAGACAACATTCCATTGGAACTACTGACGGCCTTGGGAGAGCCAGTCCTGACAAAACTCTACCATCTGGTGAGCAAGATGTATGAGACAGGCGAAATACCATCAGACTTCAAGAAGAATATAATAATTCCAATCGCAAAGGAAGCAGGTGTTGACATGTGAAAATTACCGAACTATCAGTTTAATAAGTCACAGCTGCAAAATACTAAAGCGAATTCTTTACATACGAATGGAAAAACTGGTGAAGCCGACCTCATGGAAGATCAGTTTGGATTCCGTAGAAATTTTGGAACACGTGAGGCAATACTGACTCTACGACTTACCTTAGAAAATACATTAAGGAAAGGCAAACCTACATTTCTAGCATTTGTAGACTTAGAGAAAGCTTTTGACAATGTTGACTGGAATACTCTCTTTCAAATTCTAAAGGTGGCGGGGGTAAAAAACAGAGAGCGAAAGGCTATTTACAATTTGTACAGAAACCAGATGGCAGTTATAAGAGTCGAGGCGCATGGAATGGAAGCAGTGGTTGGGAAGGGAGTTAGACAGCGTTGTAGCCTCTGCCCGATGTTGTTCAATCTGTATATTGAGCAAGCAGTAACGGAAACAAAAGAAAAATTCGGAGTAGGTATTAAAGTCCATGGAGAAGAAATAAAAACATTAAAGTTCGCCGATGACATTGTAATTCTGTCAGAGACAGCAAAGGACTTGGAAGAGCAGTTGAACGGAATGGACAGTTTCTTGAAAGGAGTATATAAGATGGACATCAACAAAAGCAAAACAAGTGATGCTGAGGGAATTAGATTAGGAAATGAGACAGTTAAAGTAGTAAAGGAGTTTTGCTATTTGGGAAGCAAAATTATGGTCGAAGTAGAGAAGATATAAAATGACTGGCAACGGCAAGGAAAGCGTTTCTGAAGAAGAGAAATTTATTAACATCGAGTATAGATTTAAGTGTCAGGAAGTCGTTTCTAAAAGTATTTCTATGGAGTGTAGCCATGTATGGAAGTGAAACATGGTCGATAAATAGTTTGGACAAGAAGAGAATAGAAGCTTTCGAAATGTGATGCCACAGATGAATGCTGAAGATTAGATGGGTAGATCACATAACTAATGAGGAGGTATTGAATAGAATTGGGAGGAGTTTGTGGTACAACTTTGACAGGAAGAAGGGACCGGTTGGTAGGACATGTTCTGAGGCATCAAGGGATCACAAATTTAGCATTGGAGGGCAGCGTGGAGGGCAAAAATTGTAGAGGGACACCAAGAGATGAATACACAAAGCAGATTCAGAAGGATGTAGGTTGCAGTAAGTACTGGGAGATGAAGTAGCTTGCACAGGATAGAGTAGCATGGAGAGCTGCATCATACCAGTCTCAGGACTGAAGACAACAACAACAACAACAACATGTTCTATATGCCTGCCATCATTGACGATTATGTGGTGGAGACGAATAGCGAAATTCTGGATGACCCGCTGAAGTGTCGGAACATCGATGCTGTCGATGACCTCCTGAATGCCTATTTTCAGCTCAGCAAAGGTTTTGGGGTTATTGCTGTACACCCTGTCTTTAACAGAGTTCCACAAAAAGGAGTAGCGTGTGTTCAGATCCTGAGAATATGGCGGCCAATCGAGGCTAATGCCGGTGGCCTCTGGATAGCCGAGAGCCAGAATGCGGTCCCAAAGTGCTCCTCCTACTTCGATGGGATCGAGCTCTATCTTGCTCGATCCACATGTTGTCGAAATCGGGGTCACTTTGGATAATGAGGATGAAGTCATGTTCCAAAACCTTCACGTACATTTCGGTAGTCACCGTACCATCAAGGAATACCGCTCCGATTTTTCCGAGACTGGACACCCATTGAGAGTGTAGAAACTTCTCGATCGCGAAATGCGGATTCTCAGTTCCCCAAATGCGCAAATTTTCCTTATTGACGAAACCATCGCAGTAACAGTGGGCTTCGTCGCTAAACCAAACCATGCATGCGCATACTAATTCCTATAGTGCCCCGCCGCCAACCGTGCAATGTGAACGTCCTAACGTAAATCGATCAGACCTTATTACGATGTTATTTCGTATAGTTCAATACTGTCACCCTGTAACAAGATTCTGCTTACGCCACTGCTTGTGTTGATAACTAATAGTTTTACACGGTTGGTTTTCATTGCAGGAATATCATAGACACAGTTTCGTACCATATCGAAAGAACAAAGAGGAAAACGGAAATATTTTTTGCGTACAGCCATCCAAGCTTTGGGGTCTGTAGCTGATTGATGGAACTAACGCTTTGGTTCTTTCACGCACAACACAGAAGCAGACTCTTTTTTTTTTTGGGCCCCCCCAGCTGACTGTGTTCACCTGTGCTTGTGACGCAGCCGGATCAATATGCGAGGTAGGCTACACAGCACACAGAACAACGCTGCGAGCGACAGTCTTTATGCGGTGGTCTGTAGCAGGTATCAATTTGCCGGTGGGCGTGCTTCACACAGATAGCTTCACCAGGTGCGGCGTGTTTTCCTTAATTA
Organism: Schistocerca serialis cubense; assembly: GCF_023864345.2. Lineage (NCBI taxonomy): Eukaryota > Metazoa > Arthropoda > Insecta > Orthoptera > Acrididae > Schistocerca > Schistocerca serialis. The sequence goes on along the minus strand of NC_064641.1, from coordinate 442,767,794 downwards.
CAGCTCACCCCTTTTCTCGCAGCCGTACATGTTGTGCAGCAGGCACGCGAGGAACCGCGTCCACTGGGTGATAGTCACTCAGAAGATGTATATTCCGTAGCTTTCCTAAAAACAGCGCGACAGTTCTTAGTGTTCTGTAAGACATATTACAAATAGCCATACTGTTTCTCGAAACATTCAGCTTTCAAATACATGCGTTCGATGTAATCCTGGAAGCATTTTTTTTGCTACTCATATGTTGTTATCTCAAATTAGATGGTTGACGAAAATGTCAGCAGTTTTCTGAGGTGCTGGGATTAGCTGTACATGCAATTTTTTGTTTCTTTTGAAAAATAGTAAGTAAAAGGAGTCTGTCTGCACACATATTACAAAAATAGATGTATGTTTGCGTGTGGTGTGTGTGTGTGTGTGTGTGTGTGTGTGTGTGTGTGTGTGTGTATGTGTGTATGTATCTTACACATCTTGTAGCCTCCCCGTATATAAAAAATTTCCTATACAAAATTGACTGTGAATTGAAACTGATAAATTTTGGACCTAAGCAGCGCTACGTCATAGCCCTGTGAAATCAACCTGAATAAACTGAAAACTTCTTACCTCATAATGGTGTCGCCGGATAACGCTGTCCGTATATCTGCTCGTAAATGGCAGGGCTTAGGGCAATGCTGGACTCTCTACTACTACTGAACGAGATTTGCATTATTAGAAAAAAAGCTGACTTTGCTTGTTGGCACAGCTGCATAGCTGGTCCGCTGATTATTAAACAACACATGACTATCATCTGGGAAAATTTGTAAAACATTTAAATTCAAGTAAATGACTGGTCAACATTATGTTCTAAAAAACCTTATTATTGAAAACATGCATGTCACATTCCCGTAACAAGTCCTTAATCAGTGCATTTTCTCCAAACCCTTCAAATAGACATACCACTCAGGTGGAAAAACTGTACTTACACGACTCACCTTCGTGTTCGAAGGCGTACAAGATGTGCCAATACTTTGATGGTAGTGGTTTTTCATTAACCATTTTCAGAAACTACACACAACTCATAGGCAGGACGTCGTCCATTCTAGAATGAAATCAACAGAAGCAACAACGTTGTTAAGAGCACCACCCAACATGCAGAAAGCAAGTGCGTTGGGATCTTCGGATCAAGTCGATTGTTTGTGGTGCAAAATCGTTGTCGATCGCCGTACACGGTTCCGTAAAGAAGATAAAACATAGAAATATGCAATCTTAGATTACTAAAAGATAATCCTAAACATCCTAAACATAACAGAAGGTTTTCCCTTACCTTCAATAAAATGTTTGTCTCCTGCAGTGAGTACATAACTATGTACTGACCACTACAGCATCCAGATAGGTCGACACTGGAGAACTGTATTATTAGTTACTCCTTGTAAATCAAGGAGGACTGTGTATATTTTTCTGGAACAAAGGAAACATATCAATGAGTGATTTCATACAGCATCAATCCCTTCATACGCATGACAGAAGTTTTCCCCCCATACCTTGAGGAAGGTGTCTGATGAGAGTTACCAATAACTGATCAGCTGTGGTGGCTATCAACGCTTGTTATATGTTCTAAGGGCCCAAGATGGCTGCTCTTCAGATCTAATGATTAAGACGTCACTTTCTGTCGAGAAATTATGAAACTTCTTTCACATGTTGTGAGGGTACTTCCCTGTATTTGTTACTACAAACGTTAAAAATAGACGCTGCTGTGTTCGTGAGCCCTGTTGTGACATCAGCAGCAGGAGCGTCCTGTTGTGACATTGTGAGCAGATGCGACTGGACCGGCGCATGTTTTGACAGCGAGGAGGGCACATTGGCCCGAGTCGGGCGCAGCTTAGTAAGGTTCATGAGACTTGTGGTGTCATCAACAGATGGAGGTACCCTTTGAGCCTTACTGATTGGCGGGCACTCTGTGTGTAAGAATTACCAAGGCTCGTGTAAACGCGTGTTTGGGAAACTCGGTCGCATCACCCATGATGGGAAGCTTGGTGGCGGTAACCACCATGGCTGAACTGAATGGCCAGCGCAGTTATTAAACAAAGCGGAATCTGGTAAAACTCAAACCAGCTGGTTCCAGAGAAGCCAGTAACATGCTCACAAAGACGAAAATAAGACGAGTGAGTGGATGGAACCCATACTCGATCCGATGAGTAGTTTTTTAGTTTTTTATGTAAAATTTTTTATCTTAAAATGAACTTTGAAAATTAATATCTTAACAACGCCTTAAGCAATCTTCACAAACAAAGCTTCGGTCGACAGGTCTAACTGAGCGGTACCAGAAAATCATTGTACATGTTGTAGAAAGAGTACCCTTTTTAAATTTCGGGCCAGAATGTTCATTCGGTGTATAAACACCCCAATTTTTACCTAAAAAGGAAATGAAACATTAAAAGTAGTGGCAGGGTTAGTAGGTGAACGTAGATAAGGATGTGTTAATGTACTTAGTTTTAATTTTTCATATTTATTAGCAACAAAACAGCATAGTATTTATGCTGACAAAATCATTATTTCTAAACAAACAATTTAACTTAGAGGAAAACCAAGAAAAGCAATGGAAAGTAAAAAAAGTAGAGGAAATTTACGTACCAATTGATTTACGATACATTTGTGTAACTGTACTTATAGTTTTTAAGTGTGTTGCAGAAGTCGGTAGAGTGTGCACTTGACTCATGTTAAAACGAAGGCTTAACATTTGAACCAATTTCTTAATTTCTCCGTTGGTCACTTTTTGTAGTATTGTCTAGAATGCAGAATTTTTATAACTTTGTATTAAATAAGTTAATTAATTATCGCGCTTAATTTTACTTTTTGTGGGGATAGCTTAAAACAGAAAAATTCAGATTCACCTAGAACGATGGTTGGGTCATTTATTATGTTTTCTCAACAACCTCAAAACTCACTTTTACGCCACTACCTGATGACGATGCAGTTCTCCAGCAGTGGAAGGCAGGAAGACCTGATTGAAACACGTCTAAATGTGTGTTCAAGTATCACAGCCAGTGCTGTGTTCCTTGAAATATTGTGGTAGTAGTGGATTCTAACTGTATAAATAGTGCTTGCAACATAAACATTAATTATGGTCAAACGTCTACGAACAGAAGGGTACATTTTAAATGCCATAAATGAGATTTTGGCTCACGAATCTGAGAGTGAGACGCTGGAGTTTTCATCTGAGAAAGAACTGCCGGAACCTATAATTTTTTGTTCTTCATCAGAAGATAAATTTACATCAAATCAAAATTTACTGAACATTGATGAAGAAAGTATGTAAGTATATATTTTTATTTTATAATTGTTTAGCTATGTGCTGCACAGAATTATTTTTGAATGTGCACCCATTCTTGAATGAGGAAATAAGTGTCACATGAGAACATTTTTTTCACCCCCTTGGCTGTCTCTGAAACCTTGAAAGTAAATGCTACAAGTATTGTGGGCACCATAACTCGCTCTCGCAGGGAAACAGCATACTCTGTCAAGAAGGCAAAAGAAGAGTTATATTGCACGGTGTTGATGAAGAAGAATGTTACGACATTGACTTTTCATCAGGGAAAGAGCAGCAAGAACGTCCTATAGGATCTGAATAAATTCTGTGAAAGTGAACAATTTGGTGTCAGCTGTATTAGATGTAGATGTTCTACCTGTTGGTGACATACGAACATCTGTACCTAATATAGTTGGCGCCAAGCTATTCGCAGTCAGCAAATTTATTTCGATCTAATTTCGAATGGTTGTTAATCATCATCAGTATGAATAAACGTCGTGACTCTCAGCACTGTGCACTCTTATGTGAAAATTAAAGCTTGTTTGCAAAAGAAGACATTTTATAGTTGCTCTCAATATGGAGTGGACGTGCTCGACCAAACGCCTCGCGAATACTCTGTTAAAGCACCATGCAGATGTTGGCCTTGTCAAATGTTTCACGACTTTCTAGGTTTGCCTGGGATAAATGCCTGGGTACTGCACAATGCCCTAAACGGAAAACAGTTCAAAACACAGTGACTTCATGATGTAGCTGGGGTAGGAGCTTGCTTGGGCGTACATAGCAATCAGGAACACTACTACATGCGCCAAGCTCCGAAAATATTCCTGAGAGACGTGAAAAGCGAACACATTGACTTGTAAAGCCTGGCTATTTTTGTAGTGCCCACGTACACCTCCCCATAACTACAAACAACCCTATAAAGAATGTTCGCCAACCGCTGGAAGAAGCTGAAATTTATAGAATTCTTTGTAGTTATGGGGAGTTGTACGTGGGAACTACAAAAAGGAAAAAAAGACACGAAGAGCATAAGGTCAATTGCAGAAGATGGGAGACTGACAGATCAGCTGTTACGGAATATGCTTTACAGCCAGTGGACCACCAGATTCATTTTGATAGAAGTACTGACAGCCACAAGCGGATACCACGAAAGGCTATACAGAGGGGCCATAGAGACTGTGAAACGCCCCTAGAATTTCAGTAGGAATGGGGAGAGCGTGAAACTGAATGAAATTGGGCTCTCGGTGCTGAAGAAGATGTGTACCAGTCTTCCACCATGGGATGATAGCAACAGCGGACGACGGCAGTCGACAACGGCCAATTGCGCTCGCGTATTCAAAACATATGACGTCTCGCCACTGCGCGGGAGCTCGCGGAAGCGGAATTTTGCTGTAGTCAGTGGTGAGCCAGGGTGTGAATCGGACATTCAACAAAGCTACGATCCCCCTTGAAAATGTCCTCCGCAGAGGGGAACGAAACGTCGGATTTAAAATTGAAATCTCTTAGACTAGGGCGTAATAGCCCGGGATATTTTATTAGTTGTGATTTCGCTCTTCTGTTAGAAACAAAACATACTTATGTCACTGGTCTTGGAAATTCAATCCCTAGGGCGGTGAAATAGAGGGTGAAACATTTTTAAAAATGTTTCATTGCAAAAGTATTTTTAAAGCTAAATCTCTGAAAATTGGTGTTTGGCATGCGGGTTAGAGATGAAAAAATACGTGTTTTACTATTTTTGGGAATTCATCCACTAAGAGGTGAAATAGCGTCAGACTGATCTACTGACTCATCATCGCCCAGGCCAAAAGATAGAAACTCCAAGTTTGGAGAGGGTTTAGATCTTATACAATAGGCAGCACTTAAGAAGAGATTGTCCGAAATTCTTGTTCTAAGAGAGTGAAATAAGAGATGAAAGCCTTCTTGAAAGTATGTCACTGTTAGTGGAATTTTGAAGCTAGAGCTACGAAAACTAGAATTTGGTTTCTCAGCCACAAAATAAAAAATACATGTTTCAGTATTTGTGGAAATTAAATCACTAAGGGGATAAAATGGTGGATAAAAGTTTTTTTAAAATACATAATTATTAAAGAACTACTAATGGATTTTTAAGGCTACATCTATCACTACTGAGATTTGACTTCTCGCTTACAAATAAAAAAAATTAAAAAAAGCTTCTTTCATCGTCTCTAGTGTAAGTAAGCTGTTTAGCTTTTTATGTTGGTAATGCCACATAGCGCTCTGTACGAAAATCACTGACTGTGCTGTGTGCAGTCTGTGGCTGGTTGGACTCATTGTTGGAATATTTGCTTGTGTAGTGTTGGGCAGTTGGATGTGAAGAGCCCGTAGCGTTGTGAAGTTGGAGGTGAGCCGCCATCAGTGGTGGATGTGGAGAGAGAGATGCCAGAGTGTTGAGAGGTTACTACAAACGGACGATCTGGACGTGTGTCCGCCACAAAAAGGAAATTTGTGAAGATCGATGTCATGAATTGATAGATATATATATGATGACTTTTGAACATTATTTAGGTAAATACATTGTTTGTTCTCTATCAAAATCTTTCATTTGCTAACTATGCCTATCAGTAGTTAGTGCCTTCACTAGTTAGAATCTTTTGTTTAACTGGCAGTATTGGCGCTCGCTGTATTGCAGTAGTTCGAGTAACGAACATTTTTGTGAGGTAAGTGATTCATGAAAGGTATAGATTATTGTTCGTCAGAGCAATTCTTTTGTAGGTATTATTGAAGTCAGATTGCGTTGCGTTAAAAAAATATTGTGTGTCAGTTTAGTGATGATCAGAATAAGTAAAGAAAGAACTGTCAGAGTACGTTCAGTTTTACTCATCTGTCTTTCTATCAAATAACGTTGAAGTTTACCAGCACAGTCATTCATAACTTTTCTAAGGGGACGTTTCACTGGAAACTCAAACCCTAAGGGAATGCAATATCAGATAAAAAATTTTAAGTAAATATTTCATAACATTAAAAGAATTTAAAGCTAAATTTACAAAAAATGTTATGTCACTACTCGGATAGTTATAAAGAAATATTTAATAGGGGATGAAAGTTGCTGTGGAAATATTTCCACAAGGAAGCAGAAGATATGATTAGAAGAAACTTTGGACTTCAGCCATCAGAATCGCTTTTTGGTCAAACGTAAACTCGCAATACCCCATGCTTATATGGTGCTAATTAGCGTGAAAAGCTTAGAAGGTGCTGCAATTTGTGAACAACACGAAAATCCGATAAAATAAAAACAACAGAAAAGTCTCTGCAGGACTAAGCGAGTGAAGCAGCGGACGCTAAGCTAGTATTTGATTATTTGAGAAAAGCTGCTTCATTTTCCTTGATTCTGTAACAAAATACCGAGCACTTCAAAGAATAGATTCATTCGTAACCACAATAACTCAAAGACACAGAATAATATACGTGGATCATAAGTGACCAGCGAAGGTTCTAGGTAAGACAAAATATCAGAAGTTCTAGTGGCAAAGAGGCGGCAGTCATCTTATGTACAGGACTCGATCACTAATCGACACTTCCAGTTCGGAATCAGAGTCAGTCGGGATTGAGGCCTGGGACAGGCAGTGATGTGTATGTGTGGCTGAAGGTCGCGTACATATTCCTCATCAGCTACGAGGGGTACCCATGGTCTAGGGGTAGCGTCTTTGATTCATAATCAAAACGTCTTCAGTCCCAGGCACGATCGCCGCCACTGCCTAAACATAATTTTGATAAATAATCAGCATTGGCGGCCGAAGACTTCTGGCATAAGAAGTCAGCCTCATTCTGCCAACGGCCTTGTCAAAGAGGGCGAAGGAGCGGATAGAGGTTCAGGGCACTCTCTTGTCCCAGGGGTGGGAAATTGCCCCTAAAGGCGGAAGAATCAGCAATGATCAACGACACGAGGATGCAGAAGGCAATGGAAACCACTGCATTAAAGACACGTAACGTGTATCCACAGGACATGTGGTCTGTAACTTAAGAAGTTTCATGATGATCTCTCCATGGGCAAAAGATTCGTGAATAATCCACCATTCGGATCTCTGGGAGGGGACTGTCAAGGGGGAGGTTACCATGAGAAAAAGATTGAATAATCAACGAAAGGATAACGTTCTACGAGTCGGGGCGTGGAATGTCAGAAGCTTGAAGTGGTAGGGAAACTAGAAAATCTGAAAAGGGAAATGCAAAGGCTCGATCTAGATATAGTAGGGGTCAGTGAAGTGAATTGGAAGGAAGACAAGGATTTCTGGTCAGATGAGTATGGGGTAATATCAACAGCAGCAGAAAATGGTATAACAGGTGAAGGATCGTTATGAATAGGAAGGTAGGGCAGAGGGTGTGTTACTGTGCACAGTTCAGTGACCGGGTTGTTCTAATCAGAATCGATAGCACACCAACACCGACAACGATAGTTCCGGTATACATGCCGACGTCGCAAGCTGAAGATGAACAGATAGAGAAAGTGTATGAGTATATTGAAAGGGTAATGCAGTGTGTAAAGGGGGACGAAAATCTAATAGTCATGCGCGACTGGAATGCAGTTAAAGGGGAAGGAGTAGAAGAAAAGGTAACAGGAGAATATGGGCTTGGGACAAGGAATGAAAGAGGAGAAAGACTAATTGAGTTCTGTAACAAGTTTCAGCTAGTAATAGCGAATACCCTGTTCAAGAATCACAAGAGGAGGAGGTATACTTGGAAAAGGCCGGGAGATACGGGAAGATTTCAATTAGATTACATCATGGTCAGACAGAGATTCCGAAATCAGATACTGGACTGTAAGGCGTACCCAGGAGCAGATATAGACTCAGATCACAATATAGTAGTGATGAAGAGATGGCTGAAGTTCAAGACATTAGTCACGAAGAATCAATACGCAAAGAAGTGGGATACGGAAGTACTAAGGAATCACGAGATACGTTTGAAGTTCTCTAACGCTATAGATACAGCAATAAAGAATAGCGCAGTAGGCAGTACAGTTGAAGAGGAATGGACATCTCTAAAAAGGGCCATCACAGAAGTTGGGAAGGAAAACATAGGTACATAGAAGGTAGCTGGGTAACAGAAGAAATACTTCAGTTGATTGATGAAAGGAGGAAGTACAAACATGTTCCGGAAAAATCAGGAATACAGAAATACAAGTCGCTAAGGAATGAAATAAATAGGAAGTGCAGGGAAGCTAAGACGAAATGGCTGCAGGAAAGATGTGAAGACATCGAAAAAGATATGATTGTCGGAAGGACAGACTCAGCATACAGGAAAGTAAAACAACCTTTGGTGACATTAAAAGCAACGGTGGTAACATTAAGAGTGCAGCGGGAATTCCACTGTTAAATGCTGAGGAGAGAGCAGATAGGAGGAAAGAACACATTGAAAGCCTCTATGAGGGTGAAGATTTGACTGATGTGATAGAAGAAGAAACAGGAGTCGATTTAGAAGAGATAGGGGATCCAGTATTAGAATCGGAATTTAAAAGAGCTTTGGAGGACTTACGGTCAAATAAGGCAGAAGGGATAGATAACATTCCATCAGAATTTCTAAAATCATTGGGGGAAGTGGCAACAAAACGACTATTCTAATTGGTGTGTAGAATATGAGTCTGGCGATATACCATCTGACTTTCGGAAAAGCATCATCCACACAATTCCGAAGACGGCAAGAGCTGACAAGTGCGAGAATTATCGCACAATCAGCTTAACAGCTCATGTATCGAAGCTGCTTACAAGAATAATATACAGAAGAATGGAAAAGAAAATTGAGAATGCTAGATGACGATCAGTTTGGCTTAAAGAAAATTAAAGGGACGAGAGAGGCAATTCTGACGTTACGGCTAATAATGGAAGCAAGGCTAAAGAAAAATCAAGACACTTTCATAGGATTTGTCGACCTGGAAAAAGCGTTCGACAATATAAAATGGTGCAAGCTGTTCGAGATTCTGAAAAAGTAGGGGTAAGCTATAGGGAGAGGCGGGTCATATACAATATGTACAACAACCAAGACGGAATAATAAGAGTGGACGATCAAGAACGAAGTGCTCGTATTAAGAAGGGTGTAAGACAAGGCTGTAGACTTTCGCCCCTACTCTTCGATCTGTACATCGAGGAAGCAATGATGGAAATAAAAGAAAGGTTCAGGAGTGGAATTAAAAACAAGGTGAAACGATATCAATGATACGATTCGCTGATGACATTGCTATCCTGAGTGAAAGTGAAGAAGAATTAAATGATCTGCCTTACGGAATTAACAGTCTAATGAGCACACAGTATGGTCTGAGAGTAAATCGGAGAAAGACGAAGGTAATGAGAATTAGTAGAAATGAGAACAGCGAGAAACTTAACATCAGGATTGATGGTCACGAAGTCAATGAAGTTAAGGAATTCTGCTACCTAGGCAGTAGAATAACCAATGACGGACGGAGCAAGGAGGACATCAAAAGCAGACTCGTTATGGCAAAAAAGGCATTTCTGGTCAAGAGAAATCTACTAATATCAAAAACTGGCCTTAATTTGAGGAAGAAATTTCAGAGGATGTTCATCTGGAGTACAGCATTGTATGGTAGTGAAACATGGACTGTGGGAAAACCGGGACAGAAGAGAATCGAAGCATTTGAGATGTGGTGCTATAGACGAGTGTTGAAAATTAGGTGGACTGATAAGGTAAGGAATGAGGAGGTTCTACGCAGAATCGGAGAGGAAAGGAATATGTGGAAAACACTGACAAGGAGAAGGGACAGGATGATAGGACATCTGCTAAGACATGAGGGAATGACTTCCATGGTAGCAGAGGGAGCTGTAGAGGGCAAAAACTGTAGAGGAAGCCAGAGATTGGAATACGTCAAGCAAATAATTGAGGACATAGGTTGCAAGTGCTACTCTGAGAGGAAGAGGTTAGCACAGGAAAGGAATTCGTGGCGGGCCGCATGAAACCAGTCAGTAGACTGATGACCAAAAAAAAAAAAAAAATGGGATATTCGCGTGTGTAGCTAATGAATACTCTGAAATATTTTTAGCTTGTAGACTTTGAATTTTTCTCATTAGGTAAAGTACTGTGAACTCTAAAACTTAACCGCGGTTATTTTTGAGAGTGAACTGCACTCAGAATTTAGTCAGTTCACAATTGCGGTACTTCAGCTTTGAAGTTGCACTAAACGAAATTTGATTTACGTTCCAAGATTTTTCCAGAAGTTTGCGCTATACATATCATGGGATACTGCAACGATTTTGGCTAATACCTCGCTCAGATATTCATTAATTCAATGATATTTCACCGCAAATCCCTCCTGAATTTTGTAAGACTTACTTAGCGTTAATGTGACAAGTGCGATGATTGGCCCCTAGACTAAAATATAGACAACTCTTAGAAATCCAACCACACATTCGGTGGTCCTATGAACAGTGAATTTAACCTGAATTACAGTTTATATTTCCTGACGACGGGGGGTCAGGGGGGGGGGGGGGGCTCACGAGCTAAAAGCTTATTGCACAGATATTTTGTGGGATCAGCAAGAAAGCAACATCTTAGAAAAGAACATTTCTATGCAGTCTCGTCGCAGAATTATGTTCATCTCACTCGAATTTTTTTGCCCATTTCGTTGCACATGTTGAGCTCTTCCGGGACCAGCCAATAATTCTGTCTGTATCCTCAGAATGTAACCCGTTACATTTTCCATTCATAGTACACGTTGGTCCGCCATTCAATGAAGGTGTAATTTCTGTTACAGACTCGTGAATAACCAGGCAGTATACTACCGAATTTTTTGGGAACGGCGTTTTCATTGGCATTTCGATTCTCACATCATTGAAAGACCGTTTAAGTGTTTCTTCATCTTGACGTGAAAACTGACGAAACTTGTGTAATACTTCTGGAATTCAGTGCGACTCTTGAGTGTATTTCTCGTTAGTGTTCCCTCTAGTAACACAGCGATTGAAAATTGCTGTACAATTCATACAGTTACGCATTATTCTTTGTGTTATAACCGACTGAATAGTTCTCTTCAGAATACTGAGATAAATTCAGATATGCCTGCAACTCACTCATGTCTATAGCGTAGAATCTGCTGCAGTCACTGGAAATCACATTCCTGTTTAAAAATTACGTTTCTTACTGTTTGGAGCATTGTACTGCATTTAACTTCCCACGACCATGTACCGATTTCTGGTGTAAAACATACAATTAAATGACAATAACGGAAAGATTATATTATTTCTTAAAATGTTCCATAATGATATTTGTTCTGTATCTGACACTCGTAAATCTGGCGTTTCCCAATACATTTTTTTCTATCGCTAATTTCGATGTAGTATCTATACGTATCTGCATTATCTGCGTTGAAGCATTTAGTATCTTGTCTGCTGAAAATCAGTGAAAATTCGTGGCGAGCGTTTAAAATAATCTTCCTGTACTCCTCTGCTAACCCAAGTAACATACTGAGTGGAATACAGACAATGTTACAAACGGGTATCATAGGCATATCCGGCTTCAGAGATTACTCTGATTTGAAAGCATCTCTGTTATCCAGTCCTTAATTTAAGGGAGTTTACGAATGTACTAGCTGCAGGTACAATTTCCAGCGTGACTGACTGTAAAAATATTTATGACGAGAGCCCTGTGACAGAGGAAAACATTCTCAACACTGTAGTAATAACACCTTCTGGAGTAGCTACGCATGTCATTTGTTTTAAAAAAGCTTACCATTTGGGGCAACGTTCTTTTGGATGAAGTGATGTGGGGACTGAATCTCTGTTTCATCTGTCTACACCAGTAGTTCCCAACCTGGGGATAACTACCCCTGAGGGACAAAAACTAAATAGTTTCGATAAATATTTAATAACTACTTTAAAATTTTAGCTAGCCACTATTAGTATTTCTATTTTTTTTATACATCTTCAGCCATTTGACATCCACTGCTGGATAAAAGCCTCCTCTAGAAGTTTCCATCCTTTGTAATCTTCAATAGTATGAATTGCTGTTTCTACTGCATATTCTCTAATGTGATCCACTTAACTACCGTTAGTTTGCCTTCTTAGTCTCTTCTTATTTCTTGGAATCCAGAAAGAATCTTCTTCGGACATCTGCCAGCCATATTCCTGGCTACTGTACACTCCACCTCCACTTTTCTTCATGACCATCATAGTTTCGTCTTTTATTCTAGTCTGTCCCATAATTCACTTATTTTCTTTCTCGTCTCTGCAAGTAATTTCAAACATGCCGCTCTCCATTCGTCGATGAAGCACCTTTGTGGTTTAAAGATCTTTGGGTTAGAAGATTACGTCTCACAGTGAAGAGAAAATCTATTCATACGAACTCTCTGTAAATGATCAGTTTCATATACATTAAAAATTACACTTTGAAAACTTATTTGTTTTACCAAGAGCATTCTACGTCATTTTTACTCTTGTATTTACTTCTTCTGCTGTTCGTCCAATGATGGTAATTACGACCAATCATCGGTAATAAGTCCTAACAGTAACTCTTTCTAATTTGGCAAATTTTCAAGTAAATTTAGGAGTTCTAAGATCAGTTTCTATGAATGAAAAACTATTTTGAGAAGGTGAAAGTCCATTAGAAGCACAGTTTACTCGACACCAGTCACATTAATGAGACCACCGCCTATGCTCAAAGTCAACGTGCACCAGCCCACACAGATGATAAGTGGGAGCACATGGAGTGAAAGGTATGTAAGTCGTGTAGTAATGCAGATATGGAGTGATTTATTTGGTGTCCAAAAGGGTATGATCATTGGCTGACGCTGTCCAAAACTAGTGTCGAGGTAACTGTGGTGCGCCACAGGCGACAGATGATTGGGGTGAACGAAAGCTGTAGAGAGATGTGCAAGGGCAAATAGAAGTTCAACTGTTGAGCAACTGACAGTCCAGATGAACCAAGGGGCTACCATCAGTGTCCCCTCATAGACCGTTCAGTGACTGTTGCCGGGCCTCTGCAGCAGGCGCCTGGTTCGTACACCCGTGGCCACTGCTGTTCATCGGCGAAGAAGGCTGGAATCTGCGAGCCAGTACCGCAACTCGACGACCACTGAGTGGCGGCAGGCGGCCGTTTCAGGTGAATTACGTTTTATGGTCAATCGGACAAATGTCTGTTTTCGTGTACAGCAAGACTGGGCAGCCACGTCTCGATCCTTAATGAACAGATGGGGACGTTTGTAAGACAACAACCATCTGCACGCACAGTTCGACGACGTTTGCAGCAGCATGGACTATCAGCTCGGAGACCATGGCTGCAGTTACCCTTGACGCTGCATCACGGACAGGAGCGCCTGCGATGGTGCACTCAACGAAGAACCTCGGTGCACAAATGGCAAAACGTAAATTTTTCGGATGAATCCAGGTTCTGTTTACAGCATCATGATGGTCGCATCCGTGTTTGGCAACATCGCGGTGAGCGCACATTGGAAGCGTGTATTCGTCATCGCCATACTGCCGTATCACCCGGCGTGATGGTATGGAGTGCCATTTGTTACACGTCTCGGTAACCTCCTGTGCGCATTGACGGCACTTTTAACAGTGGACGTTACATTTCAGATGTGTTACGACCCGTGGCTCTACCCTTCATTCGATCCCTGCGAAACCCTACAGGATAATGCACGGCCGCATGTTGCAGGACCTGTACGGGCTTTTCTAGATACAGAAAATGTTCAACTGCTGCCCTGGCCAGCACATTCTTCAGATCTCTCACCAATTGAAAACGTCTGGTCAATGGTGACCAAGCAACTGGCTCGTTACAATACGCCAGTCACTACTCTTGAAGAACTGTGGTATCGTGCTGAAGTTGCATGGGCAGCTGTTCCTGTACACGTCATCCAAGCTCTGTTTGACTCAATGCCCAGGCGTATCAAGGCCGTTATTACGATCAAAGGTGGTTGTTCTGGGTAGTGATTTCTCAGGATCTATGCACCCAAGTTGCCTGAAAATGTAATCACATGTCAGTTCTAGTATAATATATTTGTCCAATGAATACCCGTTTATCATCTGCATTTCTTCTTGGTGTAGCAATTTTAATGGCCAGTACTGTGACATTCCCTGGGTGTTCTTGTCTTTCTGTTAGGCACAGTGGATCAACACAAGTATGAATCTACCCTTGCGAACCATGTCCACCATCACAAACAGTTTGTTTAGTTTCTTCTTCCTCGGCACCATGACATCTACCAGCAGGACAACGTAATGTGTCACACAGCCCCCAGTGTACGTGTGTGGTTCATAGAGAACAAGGTTCAGTTTCCTGTACTCCACTGGCCACCGAACTCCAAGGAATTAACCCCAACTGAGAATCTCTGGGATTACGACGATCAGGGTGTTCAACCCATAGATCCTCAACCGAGAAACCTAGCGCCACTGACCTTGTCTCTGGAGTCTGTGCAGCTGGCTATACCGTCCAGAATCCTTGACTCTCTTCTGCACGTGTTGCAGCAGTCTGCAAAAGGTGTTTATTCCGATTTTTACACTTGGTTGCGTTAATGTGACTGGATAGTGTAAATGTCCTTTTATAAAACAAAGCTGGCGTAATTGAAAGATCTGTGTTTAGTGGCTTTTATTATTATTGCTATTATTATTATTATTAGAAGAAGAAGAAGAAGAAAGTGAATTCCTAAGACCACACATTCGATTCGTCACATCTTACAGGTATGTATTCAGGCCTTCTACTACGGCAGAAATAAAATCAAAACTGAAGAAACTGAATGTACTTGAAGCACGACTTACGGTATGCCATGGCTGACACAAACAAATATAAAAAAGGATTTTTAGACATGAGCAGATCCAGGCAACCCATTGGTTCGCAGTTTCTTGATTTAGTGAAAAACACAGGAAACATGTGAGTTTCTGTTGCCTGAATGTTATCTAAGTATTATAAATGATTTGTCACTTTAAAAATTTAAGTATTAATTTTTAACAATCTAATGTTTAATTACGTACCAAACTTTGTTCACGGTATCAGATGACTTCTGATCTCATTGAGGAGTAATGGTCTCAAAACTTTGGAAGCTAGTGATTTAGACAATATTTTGGTATTTTCTCAGGCAGCAGCAATACATGACCAACACCTGAGGGCAGCGTTCGCTAGGATGGACAATACAGTTTGATGGTAAATGGAACAAAATATTTTTTGAATCAACAAAAAGTAGAACTTTCAGCCATTTTGTTCCTGCAGCCGGTATTTCTTCATTTGTTCACTTCAAACAGATGGGAGAGTTCCTTTTACACCTCCCACGCCCAACGAGCTTTAAGCATCTATGAAAATTCCTGGGAGTAGTTAATTTCTACCGCCGACACATGTCGGGAGCAACAGAGACAAAAGCACCGCTTGTGTCAGCACTGACTGGCAATACACCATGGATCATGTGCCCTACGAAGAAAGCCATTCATAAGTTAAAAGCCAGCTTTCAAAAACCATGTCTCTGCCTCATTCGGTCCGTAATCCACCATTTTCAATTGGCGCAGCTGTTCATCAATATGTTGAAAAGTGTCGGAAACTTTTAGATTTTCCTATCAGAAACTGATGGAGGCACAAACCAACTGCAGTGTATGCAGCTGTGAGCTGCTGGCAATCTATGCTTAAATATTAAATGTGGATGTATTGTTCTTTGGGTACTGACGTCACTTTTCCAACGTTATGTTTTCTCTCTGTTCTTGTTTGACAGTTTTTGCTTGTTGTTCCCAAGTTTTATTTTTTAAAGGATAATCTCACTTTTCGTTTCGCGCGTGCTGCTGGATTATTATCGCATCTGTTATGGAACAATCCGCAGAACCAATCTTCTGTTTTGTAAAATATTTCTGCTCCTTAGTCGCAGTCTGATCTTCCTTTGTTTATGAAATACGTACACTTCCAACTGAACTAATTGTATTTACCATTTGAATAATTATGTGAACATATTATTCTGTTCCTCTTCATTGTCCTTTTTACTGGCCATCTGATTTCCCAGCATTCTATTATACGTATTCCAGTCACAGACACGTCACCACCTATAGTTAGCTATCTTCAAATTTTCGTTTCTGTTTATCCCGAGCTCCGTAATTATTCTCAAGCTTCAATTCTACAATGTCCAATACCACAACATATTAATTGTAGAATCACGATTTTACAACCGGCAATAACAAAGCTTACGTCGTAATTTTTGTTTTATGGGCATTAAGGCCGTGGTCCAACGCATATTGCTCTATGTAACTATAATCAGAGGTTATAAAGACGCAGATAGCAGTACAAACATAAAGAACCTCAGCAAGCCGCCCTGTTTGTACGTATCCAGGTAACTGTCGGTTTGTGACATCATTGAGTAGGGAAGAGTTGGCGCTGTTTCTTTTATTTTCTTACCTGGGCCACAAGGGAAGGAAACGAGTATTTTTGGGCCGCATGTAATATACTTAATACCAACAATTACCACTGGTAAAAAAGAACGGAATGGGCAAGTCAGAGAATAGCATCGTTTAACGGGACTTCCAAATTGAAAATATTCTGTTCATCATAACTTCCTACAAACAGATTTTTAAAACTTTCATTTCATTTTTTGTTTTATTTTTTTTCGGATCATGTGATAGGTTCTCACTTCTTAGGCCATAGTGATACTTGCTTTTCGATTGCATGCTGCCCGATCTCCGGTGGTTGGATACCCCTGATTTAGCACTAAGGCCCAATACTTCTCTAATTTTAATTCCTCTTTGAGATAATTCTAAATATCTATGGTCTCTCTGTACATCCTACCACAGCAACGACTGGATCTTGGGAAACCCTTAGTACAGCGAAATTAATTTGGCGGCTATGCGATTACAAGCTATTTAAAAATGGTTCAAATGGCTCTGAGCACTATGGGACTTAACTTCTGAGGTCAACAGTCCCCTAAAACTTAGAACTACTTAAACCTAACTAACCTAAGGACATCACACACATCCATGGCGAAGGCAAGATTCGAAACTGAGACCGTAGCGGTCGCGTGGTTCCAGACTGCAGCGCCTAGAAACGCTCGGCCACTCCGGCCGGCTCCAAGTTATTCTTCAGAGATGTCCTACCCTTCTTCTTGTCAATGTTTTTCTTATGCTGCTTTCCTCACGGATTCTGCGAAGAACCATCTCATTCCTTACCTTATCAGTCCATCTAATTTTCAACATTCTTCTGTAGCACGGTCTCTCAAATGCTTCGAGTCTCTTCTCTTCCGGTTTGCTCGCAGTCTATGCTTCACTACCATATAAAACTGTGCTGCAAACGAACGTTCTCAGAAATTTATTCCTCAAACTGCGGTCCATGTTTGATACTAGTAAACTTATCTTGGTCAAGAATGCCCTTTTTGCCAGTGCTAGTCGGCTTTTTATGTTCTCCTTGCTTTGTCCGCCATGGATTATTTTGGTGCCCAAGCAGCAGAATTTCTTCATCTATTTCGTGATGACCAATCTTGTTTAGTTTCTCACTGTTCTCATTTATATTACTTCTCATTACTTTCGCCTTCCTTCGATTTTGTCTCAATCCATATTCTATACTCATTAGACCTTTCATTCCATTCAACAGATTCTGTAACTCTTCTCCAATTCCACTGAAGATAGCAATGTCATCAGCGAATCTTATCATTGATATCCTTTCACCTTGAATTTTAATTCCACATGGGAACCTTCTTTTTATTTCCGTAATTGGTTCTTCGATGTATAGAGTGAACAGCAGAGGCGAAAGACTACTTCCTTGCTTTCTTTTTGAGCCACGGACTTCGTTCTTTGTCTTCCACTCTTATTATTCCTTCTTGTCTCTTGCATATCTTGCGCTATCTGACAATGTCAAACGCTTTCTCCAGGTCGAAAAATCCTATGAACTCTTCTCGACTTTTCTTTGGTCTTGCCTGCATTTTCAACCGCACTCTCAGAATTGTCTTTCTGGTCCCTTTACCTTTCTTAAAGCAAAACTGGTCGCCATCCAACGCATCTTTTCCATTCTTCTGTATATTATTCTTGCCTAGAACTTGAATACATGAGCTTTTAAGCTGACTGTGCGAAAATGCTCGCATTTGACGGCTCTTGCAATCTTCGGAATTGTGTTGATGCTACTTATCCGAAATTCATATAGTATGTGGCCAGTCTCATAGCCTCTACATACCAAAGTGAGCAATAGTTTTGTTGTCGCATCAACCAATGATTTTAGAAATTCAGATGGAAAGTTATCTATCCTTTCTGCCTTATTTAACTTTTAGGCATCCAGAGCTCTTTTCAATTCTAATACTGGATCGCCTGTCTGTGCTATATCGACTCCTGTTTCTTCTTCCATCACGCTGTCAGACAAGTCCTCAACATCATAGAGGTCTTCAATGTATTCTCTTCACCTGTCTGCTCTCTACTCTGCATTTAACAGTGGGATTCCCATTACACTCTGAATGTTACCGCCCCTGCTTTTAGTTTCATTTCTCAGCGACTTTTATTTCTGTATTCCTGAGTTTCCCGACGTATTTTTGTACTTCCTCCTTTCACCGACCAACTGAAGTATTTTCTCTATTACCCATGGTTTCTTCTCAGTTACCTTCTTTGTACCTATGTTTTTCTTTTCAACATCTGTGATGGCTCGTTTTAGAGGTGATCATTCCTCTTCAACTGCACTGCCTACTGAGCTTTTCCTTATTGCAGTATCTATAGCCTTAGAGAACTTCAAGAGTATCTCGTCA
Organism: Schistocerca serialis cubense; assembly: GCF_023864345.2. NCBI lineage: Eukaryota > Metazoa > Arthropoda > Insecta > Orthoptera > Acrididae > Schistocerca > Schistocerca serialis. Next base: position 442,748,880 of record NC_064641.1, on the reverse strand, counting down.
TTCCTTAGCACTTCTGTATCCCACTTCTTTGCGTACTGATTTTTCCTGAGTTATGTCTTAATCTTCAGCTTACTCTTCATCACTACTAAATTGTGATCTGAGTCTATATCTGCTCCTGGGTACGCCTTGTAGTATAATATCTCATTTAGGGATCTCTGACTGAGATCTAGCTGAAATCTACATCTACATCTACATTTATACTCCGCAAGCCACCCAACGGTGTGTGGCGGAGGGCACTTTACGTGCCACTGTCATTACCTCCCTTTTCTGTACCAGTCGCGTATGGTCCGCGGGAAGAACGACTGTCTGAACGCCTCCGTGCGCTCTCGAATCTCTCTAATTTTACATTCGTGATCTCCGCGGGAGGTATAAGTAGGGGGAAGCAATATATTCGATACCTCATCCAGAAACGCACCCTCTCGAAACCTGGCGAGCAAGCTACACCGCTATGCAGAGCGCCTCTCTTGCAGAGTCTGCCACTTGAGTTTGCTAAACATCTCCGTAACGCTATCACGGCTACCAAATAACCCTGTGACGAAACGCGCCGCTCATTTTTGGATCTTCTCTATCTCGTCCGTCAACCCGATCTGGTACGGATCCCATACTGATGAGCAATACTCAAGTATTCCCATGTCTCCCGGCCTTTTCCTAGTGTACCTCCTTCTCTAGTGACTACTGAACAGAGTATACGATGTTACTAGCTGAAATTCATTGCAGAAGTATTTGTCCTTTGTCCTTTGTCATTCCATTGCTTTCTACATCCTCATGATGTTGATCATTACTAATGCTTCCGCCTTTTGGATCAGTTTCCCACCCCAAGGGCGAGAGAGTGCCCTGTATCTCTCTCCACTCCTCAGCCCTGTTTGACAATGTCGGAAGTTTTCGGCATCCACTGCCGATGATTTTTATTCAAGTTGTAAGTAGAGTCGTGGTTCGAACCCGGTACCGAGGACGTTTTGATAGCTAATCAAAGAAGCTACCCCTTCTTTTCTCGCTTTTTGCATTTTGTTCCTTATTGTTCATTGTGTTTGATCGTTCCCCTAAGCCAGACTTATACTGAACTGCGAAGTCTGACTGTGTGATAAGGGAGAATGCGATTTTGGTCTCCGAAGCTTCTTTGTTTGTAGGTAAAGGGAGTGTGTGATAGGCTAATGTCCTCGCCTGGTCCTCGCTGGATGCGCCCGTGGCACATACAGTGCATATTCCAATATGAAATGTATTAGACACTTATTTATTACATCTAATACAGTACTTATAATCTAGCACTCGCAAAAAGAAATTAAACGTATGACATAAATACATCCCGTAATATTAAATAATAATATCGTTAAAACTGGGTAAAATTATCATCTAGCGGAAAGTTACTAGGCACCTGCGAAAGGCGTGATTTCGAAGCCCGTTATAGGACAACGTACAGTTAAACTTCGCTTCCGAAAAGATTTACTTAGTAAAATTAAATTCACACACCAATCGTCGGTGATCGATACGATAAAGACAGTTGCACTCCATTCGAATGACTGACATCATTCTATCATTTTTCCCGCATCAGATAACCGTTATTCCCCGATGCTTTCCGATATAAAGCTATCTGCCCTCCATTCAGATGGCTAATATCATCCTGTTATTTCCACCGCATAAGATAACTGTTCTTCCCAGAAAGTTTCTGTAAATGCGTAGTACAGTGACGTGTTACGTAATGCAATGCTTATCTCCAGGCATGTTAACATGTTAACATCTATCGTCCAGTCCGCAAGTGACACATTTAATACTTGAGTGTCGTTATCTGGCTATTAGATAGTTTTAACATTGGAAACGTTATGCTATAATTTGTTTTCACGGTTCACAATATACGTTAGTCTACCCTGGTACCAAGTTGCATACGCCACACAAATGACAGATGCCGACATAATATTAATTTCGTATGCACAGTATAATGAAACTAATAAACAATGCGGAAATGTAACACAGGATGCACAGAGGTAGCATGGTAGAAAAATCCAGTTGGTAACAGAGTATGACATGATAAATTGCATTTGGTACAACGTGGGATGTACACCATTCAATCCATATTAATGACTGTGTCTCTAAATTGGCAAGAAAATGTTCTTTTTTATGTTCTGTAAGAATTGTTTTAAAAGCTGCTGATAGAAAAATGAATATTCTGTCAAGTCTATAATTACCATCTACACAGAGCATGAGAACACCATACAAGAACGCCCGTATGCAGACACATACTGTGCCGTGGAAGTTCAGCTACTCAGATTAAACTCTGAGTGAAATTTCTAAAAAAATTAATATTACATTTATCTAGTATGTTACCAAAACCCTCTTAATAGAACCTTCATAGAAAAAAAATGGAAATGTGCGTATGGCATTGTTGGATGGGAGGCCCCATCTGGGGAAGTTCGGCCGCCAAGTGCAAGTCTTATTGGAGTCGACGCCACATGGGTCAACTTGCTTGCCTGTGGTGAGGATAGAATGATGCTAAGAACAACACAACACCCAGTCAACGAGCGCAGAAAAGTCGCCAGCGCAGCTGGGCATCCAACCCGGGGCCGCTGCACGGGAGGTAAGCACGCGACCACCCAGCTAAGCAGGCGGACACTTTTATATAAAACTTAATATCTACATCTACATCTACATTTATACTCCGCAAGCCACCCAACGGTGTGTGGCGGAGGGCACTTTACGTGCCACTGTCATTACCTCCTTTACCTGTTCCAGTCGCGTATGGTTCGCGGGAAGAACGACTGTCTGAAAGCCTCCCCGCGCGCTCTAATCTGTCTAATTTTACATTCGTGATCTCCTCGGGAGGTATAAGTAGGGGGAAGCAGTATATTCGATACATCATCCAGAAACGCACCCTCTAGAAACCTGGCGAGTAAGCTACACCGCGATGCAGAGCGCCTCTCTTGCAGAGTCTGCCTCTTCAGTTTGTTAAACATCTCCGTAACGCTATCAAGGTTACCACATAACCCGTGACGAAACGCGCCGCTCATTTTTGGATCTTATCTATCTCCTCCGCCAACCCGATCTGGTACGGATCTCACACTGATGAGCAATACTCAAGTACAGGTCGAACGAGTGTTTTTTAAGCCACCTCCTTTGCTGATGGACTACATTTTCTAAGGACTCTCCCAATGAATCTCAACCTGGTACCCGCCTTACCAACAAATAATTTTATATGATCATTCCACTTCAAATCGTTCCGCACGCATACTCTCAGATATTTTACAGAAGTAACTGCTACCAGTGTTTGTTCCGCTATCATATAATCATACAATAAAGGATCCTTCTTTCTATGTATTCGCAATACATTATATTTGTCTTATGTTAAGGGTCAGTTGCCACTCCCCGCATCAAGTGCCTATCCGCTGCAGATCTTCCTGCATTTCGCTGCAATTTTCTAATGCTGCAACTTCTCTGTATACTACAGCATAATCCGCGAAAAGCCGCATGGAACTTCCGACACTGTCTGCTAGGTCATTTATATATATTGTGAAAAGCAATGGTCCCATAACACTCCCCTGTGGCACGCCAGAGGTTACTTTAACGTCTGTAGACGTCTCTCCATTGATAACAACATGCTGTGTTCTGTTTGCTATAAACTCTTCAATCCAGCCACACAGCTGGTCTGATATTCCGTAGGCTCTTAATTTGTTTGTCAGGTGACAGTACGGAACTGTATCGAACGCCTTCCGGAAGTCAAGGAAAATGGCATTTACCTGGGGGCCTGCATCTAATATTTTCTGTGTCTCATGAACAAATAAAGCGAGTTGGGTCTCACACGATCGCTGTTTCCGGAATCCATGTTGATTCCTACAGAGTAGATTCTGTGTTTCCAGAAACGACATGATACGCGAGCAAAAAACATGATCTAAAATCCTACAACATTTCGACGTCATAGATATACGTCTATAGTTATGAGCATCTGCTCGACGACCCTTCTTGAAGACTGGGACTACTTGTGCTCTTTTCCAATCATATGGAACCTTCCTTTCCTCTAGAGACTTGCGGTACACGGCTGTTAAAAGGGGGGGCAAGCTGTTTCGCGTACTCTGTGTAGAATTGAATTGGTATCCCGTCAGGTCCAGTGGACTTTCCTCTGTTGAGTGATTCCAGTTGCTTTTCTATTCCTTGGATACTTATTTCGATGTCAGCCATTTTTTCGTTTGTGCGAGGATTTAGAGAAGGAACTGCAGTGCGGCCTTCCTCTCTGAAACATCTTTGGAAAAAGGTGTTTAGGATTTTAGCTTTACGCGTGTCATCCTCTGTTTCAATGCTACCATCATCCCGGAGTGTCTGGATATGCAGTTTCGAGCCACTTACTGATTTAACGAAGACCAGATCTTCCTAGGATTTTCTGTCAAGTCGGAACATAGAATTTTACTTTCGAATTCACTGAACGCTTCACGCATAGCCCTCCTTACGCTAACTTTGACATCGTTTAGCTTCTGTTTGTCTGAGAGGTTTTGGCTGCGTTTAAACTTGGAGTGAAGCTCTCTTTGCTTTCGCAGTAGTTTCCTAACTTTGTTGTTGAACCACGGTGGCTTTTTCCCGTCCCTCGCATTTTTACTCGGCACGTACCTGTCTAAAACGCATTTTACGATTGCCTTGAACTTTTTCCATAAACACTCAACATTGTCAGTGTCGGAAAACAGAAATTTTCGTTTTGATCTGTTAGGTAGTCTCAAATCTGCCTTCTATTTCTCTTGCTAAGCAGATGAACCTTCCTCCCTTTCTTCATATTCTTATTTACTTCAGGGATGCTGCAATGGTCTTATCATCACTGATTTCCTGTTCTGCGCTTACGGAGTCGAAAAGTTCGGGTCTGTTTGTTATCCGTAGGTCCAAGATGTTATCTCCACGAGTCGGTTCTCTGTTTAATTGCTCGAGGTAATTTTCGTATAGTGCGCTCAGTATAATGTCACTCGATGCTCTGTCCCTACCACCCGTCCTAAACATCTAAGTGTCCCAGTCTATATCTGGTAAATTGAAATCTCCACCTAAGACTATAACATGCTGAGAAAATTTATGTGAACTGTATTCCAGATTTTCTCTCAGTTGTTCTGCCACTAATGCTGCTGAGTCGGGAGGTTGGTAAAAGGAGCCAATTATTAACCTAGTTCGGTTGTTGAGTGTAACCTCCACCCATAATAATTCACAGTAACTATCCACTTCTATTTCGCTACAGGATAAACTACTACTAACAGCGACAAACACGCCACCACCGGTTGCATGCAATCTATCCTTTCTAAACACCGTCTGTGCCTTTGTAAAAATTTCGGCAGAATTTATCTCTGGCTTCAGCCAGCTTTCCGTACCTATAACGATTTCAGCTTCAGTGCTCTCTATCAGCGCTTGAAGTTCCGGAACTTTACCAATACAGCTTCGACACTTTACAATTACAATACCGATTGCTGCTTGGTCCCCGCACGTCCTGACTTTGCCCTGCACCCTTTGAGGCTGTTGCCCTTTCTGTACTTACCCGAGGACATCTGACCTAAAAAACCGCCCAGTCCACGCCACACAACCCCTGCTACCCGTGTCGCCGCCTGTTGTGTGTAGTGGACTCCTGGCCTATCCAGCGGAACCCGAAACCCCACCACCCTATGGCACAAGTCGAGGAATCTGCAGCCCACGCGGTCGCAGAGCAGGCTAATCCTCTGATTCAGACCCTCGGCTCTGTACCAAAGGTTCGCAGTCAGTCCTGTCGACGATGCTGCAGATGGTGAGCTCTGCTTTCATCCTGCTAGCGAGACTGGCAGTCCTCACCAAATCAGATAGCCGCCAGAAGCCAGAGAGGATTCCCTCCGATCCATAGCGACACACATCATTGGTGCCGACATGAGCGAGCACCTGCAGATGGGTAAGCCCTGTACCCTTCATGGCATCCGGAAGGACCCTTTCCACATCTGGAATGACTCCCCCTGGTATGCACACGGAGTGCACATTGGTTTTCTTCCCCTGTCTTGCTGTCATATCCCTAAGGCCCCATTACGCGCCTGACGTTGGAGCTCCTAACTACCAGTAAGCCCACCCTTTGCGACCATCCGGATCTTGCAGACTAAGGGGCAACCTCTGGAACAGGACAAGCAGCCATGTCTGGCCAAAGATCAGTATCAGCCAGAGACAGAGCCTGAATCCGGTTCGTCAGACAAACTGGATAGGCCTTTCGTTCAGCCCTCCAGAATGTCTTTCGCCCCCTGCCACACCTCGAGGCGACCTCCCACATTACCACAGGTGAGGGATCAGCCTCAATGTGGGCAGTATCCCGGGCAGCCACAGCCATAGTCCGATCAGACGATGCGTGGGACGAGCTGGCCGTCCCCGACAAACCCCCATCCGGACCCCCACAGACATGCCCACTGGCAACAGCTTCTAGCTGTGTGACCGAAGTCAACACTGCCTGAATCTGGGAGCGAAGGGATGCCAACTCAGCCCGCATCCGAACACAGCAGTCACAGTCCCTGTCCATGCTAAAAACTGTTGTGCAAAGAACGTCTGAACTAATCTACAGAGAGCACAAACAATTCGACACAAAATTTAAACGGTTATTAAAATACAAGATTGTCTAGTAAGCGCAGTAATGCTGCTACTTGCGCACTGCTGACACACCGCTCGGCGGCAGAAGGAGACTACGCGATTTTACACTATTCAGGTACTAAAGCGCGATGCTACAACTCTCAAATACTATAATAGGCCCGAAATTTATGAATTAAACAATGCAAGTACCCAAAAACACACAAAGAAATTAACAATTAAGCTATGTAACAAATATGTGAGCTAGGAGTATACGACTTGCTGCTGGCAGCTGCTTATCCAACGGCGGCAGGGAGATTCCGGAGCAAGAACAGTTTATGGGCAACAAGTCTTATAGAAAGACATTGAAGTTCATGATGCTTCAACTCCAATTCGAAAGTAATGCCACTAGGGTTTTCCAACATTTATTTCCAGACATATAAGTTATCCCACATTTCAGAGCGGTAACAACAACAACGTAATACTAACAGGACGTATTTGACTGCTAAATGATCCCAGCTCATAATTATTCCAATACAGATTTTACTTTTCATGTATTCCCAGTTGTTCTATGTCGACGCATCTCTAACTGAAGTAACAACAGTATTGCTAAAATACGAAAATTCAAAACTAATTCATTCATTAACAAATTTAAAAGCACGTTAATTTAGGGCATAAACATACAAAGCAATCGTCTTCATAGCTTGTGAACATATGCGAAGTGACTCACGCAGTTGCATCTTTTGTCACCGGAGTGGTACATTTCCACTCATCTAGCCGCCGTGAGCTCTGTTTACTGTCCATACAGGTAACTAGTAGTTACCATACCTAAGGTTAATCTGAAACAGAGGTACTATACGATACACTTCTGCTGCACAGCAATATACAGAGAAATCCATGTGGGGCCCGATATCACAGTTAGCACTCCACAGCGCAGTGAAAATGGTTTCATGCCAAAAATGCGCTATAGCCCTGTCCCCACATCACTGTACTGTGGTGAAGTCTGTAGAGATTTTGAGTCACGCCTTCAGAGAGGACATGATGATATGCTGCTTTTGTTGGGACATGGTAGATACGAGCAGATTCCTGGCCATCGAAAGTAACATATTATTAAGTCCTCTCTGAAGGCACTTACTCAAAATCTCCACATCATACGCACTAACTAGATAGCCAAACAATCATCATTATGTCTGTTCCGTTATATGATTTGTGTAATGCTTAAGGGGTCACCAGCAAATACCAACCATACCGTCCAAGAGTTTGCTGCAAAACACAGCGACAACAAGCAATGGATAACGTCATTTCGGAGCAGCAAATTCCCTTCCATACGAAATTACTCAGAATGCCTATCGCCTAACAGTCCCTTGACTTGGCCCATCTGTGCAACAGAACAGAACCACATTCCGCCAAATGCAACATACCGACATGTCCTCTCTGAAGGCAGTGACGAGAAATCTTCACAGACTCAATCACAGTCAGCACTGAAAACTTCAATATCAGTCACAGAACACCACCTGCCGTAGTCTCACTTGTCACACACGTTCCATTACATTCTGCCCCACACACAGCCCACACTTTCTTGCTATCGTTCTACGGTCCCCCATGTAACCAACATCCCGCCGCCCGCCAACGTCGCCACAAACCTACCAATAGACAAATATGTACTATCCGGCACAATACATGTAGGAGATACATAGTTAGATATATTTATAGGCTGCGCGTTCCATATGCTTCTGAGTAGCACGTAAGATTATAGTCATTTAGTAGTGGTTTGGTCTTCCCCTGGGATTCTTATTACCAAGAGCATTAGATTAGCTGCGTAGAGGGCTACATCGGGAAGTTGGCACTGTTGACGAGCTCGTACAGTATTTTACTCGCTATTACATGTTAGGATGCTAACAAAATTTGGAGGCCGATTGGGAACCAATGACTAAGATTAAATTTGTTGAACTTCCAATTATTAAATTTCAGCCGCGCTATAACTGTCATGAAGTTCCTCGATGTTTGTGTTTTAGCCAGCCTGTGTGGCCGAGCGGTTCTAGGCGCTTCAGTCTGGAACCGTGCGACCGCTACGGTTGCAGGTTCGAATCCTGCTTCGGGCATGGATGTGTGTGATGTCCTTAGGTTAGCTAGGTTTAAGTAGTTCTAAGTTCTAGGGGATTGATGACCTCAGATGTTAAGTCCCATAGTTCAAATGGTTCAAATGGCTCTGACCACTATGGGACTCAACATCTTAGGTCATAAGTCCCCTAGAACTTAGAACTACTTAAACCTAACTAACCTAAGGACATCACACACATCCATGCCCGAGGCAGGATTCGAACCTGCGACCGTAGCAGTCCCGCGGTTCCGGACTGCAGCGCCAGAACCGTTAGACCACCGCGGCCGGCTAAGTCCCATAGTGCTCGGTACCATTTGAACCATTTGTTTGTGTTTTGTTATACCTCGCTACTCTTGGAATCGGGGGATGAACTAGTGCATAGTGACAGCATTCTGTTTTATACGTCCTCGACCATTACTTTTGCCAGTCCGAGGACAACCGCTTTCTGAGAATGGGTACCGTATTTGTGAGAGAAACTATATCATGATTAATAGCTCAATGTAGAGATGCTTGCTTCGCTAGTACATGTACTTGTTCATTTCCAGGTATCCAAGAGTTGCCTTTCATCAACATCCTCACGATGTTGTTAGTTCTTTTACACGCGAAACACACTGTCGATGATTGCTGCGTCTATGGTTTTAGTACAACTATTATGGTGTGTTCTAATGAATTGTGAGACTGACATATTATTAGAGATTATGACTAGTGTGTCTTCTATGGAAGTCTGTCAGAAAAACAAGGTTTCCAAAAGGGACATCAGCTTCGCTGCCTTAATAGTGGAGTGTGGACCCAGCTTGTATAGGCCTTGTCGTTTGCTTCGTGGTAACTATCTAGTAGGCGCAACAAGAGCCGTCACTATACTTGGAATCATCTGCATACACCACAAACGCGTCTGGACAGTACGCACACATTCAATGTAAACATCATTCACACAAGAACATTACTGGTAATAATTTTAAGGGTGGTGTTTGCAATTACGAGAAAAGCGCCTCTAGCGACTCGACGATATGTCTTTATTTTTATACACTTCATAATCTCCAGAGAGTATCTACGACGATTGTGATGAACTTGCATTCATGGGAGAAAAGGTACAGCAAAGTGTTCGATTTTTGCATAACTTCAGGACACAAAATTTAGCTCAAAACCTACACCAACAGCCAATAGACATATGTCATCTCCACTGTTACACATCTTAGAATTATCTTACATTTTCATCTGCACTTCATAAGGCGCTCTGAGGTGTGTGGCGCAAGGTATTTTATTTATCACAATCACTTTCCCCTTTCCCGTTCCAATTGCGAATGATTCTCAGAAAGAACGAGTGCCACTGTGTCGCCATGTGGACTCGAATCTCTTTAGTTTTATCTTCATGGTCCTTTCGAGAGATATACTTACAAGGGAACCTCCCCATCGCACCCCCCTCAGATTTAGTTATAAGTTGACATAGTGGATTGGCCTTGAAAAACTGAACACAGATCAATCGAGAAAACAGGAAGAAGTTGTGTAGAACTACGAAAAAAGTAAGCAAAAGACATAAACTGAGTAGTCCATGTGCAAAATATGCAACATTAAGGAAAGTGTAAGCTCAGGAGCGCTGTGGTCCCGTGGTTAGCGTGAGCAGCTGCCGAACGAGAGGTCCTTGGTTCAAGTCTTCCCTCGAGTGAAAAGTTTAACTTTTTATTTTCAGACAATTATTATCTGTCCGTCCGTCCGTCAAATGTTTTCGGTTCCCATTGGAGAGGCACGTCCTTTCGTCTACTAATCGCACGGTTTTGCGGTGCGGTCGCAAAACACAGACACTAAACTTATTACAGTGAACAGAGACGTCAATGAACGAACGGACAGATCATAACTTTGCGAAAACAAAAAGTAAACTTTTCTCTCGAGGGAAGACTTGAACCAAGGACCTCTCGTTCCGCAAATGCTCACCCTAAGCGCGAGACCAAAGCGCTCGTGAGCTCAGACTATCCTTGATGTTGCCTATCTCGCGCATGGACTACTCAGTTTGTACATTTTGCTTATTTCTTCGTAGTTCCACACAACTTCTTCCTGTTTTCTCGATTGATCTGTGTTCAGTTTTTCAAGGCCTATCCGCTGTGCCAACTTATAACTAAATCTGAGGGGGGCGCGATGGGAAGGTTCCCTTGTTAGGAGGGAGCAATACACATGTTGTCTCTTCTAGGATCACACATTCTCGAGACTTTAACATTAAAGCACACTGTGATTAAAAAAACTCTTACAACGTCTGCCACTGGAGATGGCTAAGCATCTCTGCGACACTTTCGCGCTTATTAAATGAACCTGCAACGAAATACGCTTTTCTTCTTTCGATCTTCTCTACTTCCTCTATCAGATCCCATACTGATGAACAGTATTCAAATATCGACTGGACGAAGGTTTTGTAAGATCACTCCGTTGTTGACGGACTACATTTGCTGACGATTCTTCCAGTGAATCACAGCCTGGCATCTGCCTTTCCTGCTATCAGTTTTTTTTGGTCTTTGCTCTTTAATCGGTCCATGTACATACTGATAGGCCGGCCGGGGTGGCCGAGCGGTTCAAGGCGCTACAGTCTGGAGCCGCGTGAGCGCTACGGTCGCAGGTTCGAATCCTGCCTCGGGCATGGATGTATGTGATGTCCTTAGGTTAGTTAGGTTTAAGTAGTTCTAAGTTCCAGGGGACTGATGACCTCAGATGTTAAATCCCATAGTGCTCAGAGCCATTTGAACCATTTTTTACATACTGATAGATATTCTATGGGAGTAACTGCTTTCAGTGATGGTTCTGCAGACGTGTAATCATACAAAACGGGTCTTCCAGTTTATGTATACGCAACGCTTTACATTTGTTTATGTTGAGGAGCCATAGCTACTCCCTGCACTAACCATCGATCTTCTGTATGTCTTATTGCATTTCACTGGAATTTTCTAGCTTTGCGACTTCTCCGTATACGACAGCAACATCCGAAAAAGCCTCATGAAACATTCGACTTTGTCTGTTGTAGCACATTTTTGTACTGTGAGAAGTAATTGACCAACAATACTCCTCTGGAGTTTTCCCGAAATTACAGTTACATCTGAAGACTACAAGTTGCGACATGGTCGTGACTAGAACAGTCACCCGAAAATGTAGAACAAATTTCTTTTATTTTACGTCTAAGGTCACACACTTGTAGGTCCACAGACTACCTGTTTCAGTCAGGAATGACTATCTTCAGAACTGCCGAAAAACATGTGAAAAGCAGAAACACAGACATGTGAGTGACAGTAATTCTGACACCCTCCATTGGCCAATGTTAGATACTGACATACATAATAAACACCTTTCGCGGTTCGGAGATTAGTATAAAAATAACAAAACAAACAGCGAAAAAATCCCAATGATTGGAAACAGACAGTGGCAAATAACCAGCGCCCTCTGTTAGCGCTGCTGCCAGAACACTGCATTGGGGAGAAGCTAACAGCCAGAGCGCCCCTCGTGGCCCGCGGCACGCCATTTCAAGAAAAGAATAATAAAACATCATACCAGTCCATTAACAAGATTATCTACTTAATGAATTACATTATATTCAAAAAGAAACCACCACCTACCGCCTGCCCCTCTTCGTTCTGGTCCCCCCCCCCAAGGACGCCAAACCTCCTCCCATATCCCCAGTCCCTGCCCTATGTACTTTCATCCTTTCCAACCCCGATCATAAATTCCTCAATGCCCACCCATTGCTCAACTTATCCCCCGCAGAGACTCTGTCGTCAAATCCTCTCCCTCTTTCCACATGGATCTTCTCCAGAAACTTCCCCGTGTCATCTTTGGCACACATGCAACTCTCACACCTTTCCTTACCCCTCCTCTTCTTGTCAGCCTCAATTCTCTCATCGTCTGCCAACCCTCGCCTCCGTGATCACAAAACTCAGCCCTCTGGTTATGAAGGTGGAGGTGGTGGCGCAATTGAAAACACATTCCACCCTGGAAATCCGACGTATCTGTAACAACTCTGATCCTACCTTTCTGATGTGTGTTTACAGAGTCCGCCGCCTCCACAGATCACCTCCTCACTGAGGGAGTCCTGATTTTTAACCATCACCACTTCGTTGACCTCTCCCATTCACCTCCTCAATGCTACCACTACCAACGCTGTCTCTTCTACAACCACCACCTCACCCAAATCCGCAAAATAAATATATAAAAATAAGAAATAAAAAAAAACACTGTAAAGCCTCCAACTTCTAATAGTGTGTAACCTCCCTTCTCCTTCTTCCTGCTACACTGCAATGAACCACATGAACCGCACCCCACCTACTCCTCCAAGTGCAAGGCCCAACCCCCTCCCACCAACCCTGAGCTCACCATTCCCATTCACCCCAATGATCAACCCATCCACCACAACAATTCCCTCCACCCTCCCCCTATGGCTGAAGACATCATCTAGTTCCTGACCATCGTCCTTCAGAACATTCACCCCCTCCAACGCCCTCACACCCTCCAGCAGAACTCCCTTCCCACCTGCTCCACCTTCCATTTGATTACCTATGCCACAAACACCCACAACCAGGCTCACTTCAGCTTCAGCTGCCTTGACACACTCATTCAAAAAATGTTCAAATGTGTGTGAAATCTTATGGGACTTAACTGCTAAGGTCATCAGTCCCTAAGCTTACACACCACTTAACCTAAATTAAGTACAAACACACACACCCAAGCTTAAGGGAGGACTCGTACCTCTGTCAGGACCAGCCGAGACACACTCGTTAAAGTCTCTCTTACTCCCTCTACACTCTTCCCCCCTCCCCCCCCCCCCTTGGCATGCCAACAGTATCTATACCTGAACATTCGCTCCTTCCTTGCCAACAAATACCTCTTCATGCATACTCTGTCCCAGCACCAAGTCGGCTCCTTCGTCCTTAACGAAACCTTCCTCCAACGTCACCATATTGTTCTCACCTTTCCCTACATCCTTCACTGCACTGACAATCCCCATCCCCTTGCACGAGATGGGGTCGCTATCGGCCACCTGAAGCATATCCCTTTCTGGCCACAAAACCTACTCAATAAGCTGACCGAATACCTCAGAATATCTTTACAATCCCTCACCATCACCTGTGCCACTGTTTATATCAATCCCACAGATCCTTTCCCCCTGCAAATTCATCTCCCATTTCGACAGAACCTTCTCCACCTCCATGTTTGCCCAGACCACAATATACCCTGCCACCCTTCGGTGGTGGCATCAGTTCCTCGCCAGCCTCCACTGTGATCTTGTTTCCCTTTGACAGCACACCCATCTGGAAAGTAACTCAATGCCGGATATCACCGCCAGCCTGAGTGGCCGTGCGGTTCTAGGCGCTACAGTCTGAAACCGAGCAACTGCTACGGTTGCAGGTTCGAATCCTGCCTCGGGCATGGGTGTGTGTGCTGTCCTTAGATTGGTTAGGTTTAATTAGTTCTAAGTTCTAGGCGACTGATGACCTCAGAAGTTAAGTCGCATAGCGCTCAGAGCCATTTGAACCATTTTGAACCGCATGTCACCGTTGCTTGCCCCAATCTCCTAGGATGTACTGCCACAGACGTCCACGACCCAACTGGTAGTGAACACCTCCCAGCCATTCTCGCCATCTTATCTGCCCATCCCCCACCCCCTTACTCCACGCTCTGCTGTCCCTCTGAAGTCTGTTCATGACTACCGCTGCGTCGACTATGATGCCTACCAGGAATCCATTGCCTCACAGGTCGAAAGCCATCCATTTACCTTTTACAATCCTGCTGATGTCACCCATGCTTCGTCCTTCCTTCAGAAGACCATTCCTTATGCCATGGAAACCCACTTTCCTACCAAACTTATTCACCCTCACTGTCCTACGCAACCTCCACAGACCGTCTTTCTTCTCCATGAATCCCACTCCTTCCTCTGCACCTGTGACTCGGATACACTGCTCCGCCACTGGCAATTACAATGAAACATCTGAAACATCTTAATAGCGAAGAAATGCCAGGATTGGCAGCAGACATGTAAACACCTCAACTCCACTCTCCCTGTCAATTCTTCCAAGTTCTGGTCCGCTGTCAACTGCCTTACTGGTAGCCACCCCAACCTGCATTATTCTCTTCTCCAAGGCAACTGCTCCTTCCCTGAAAACCTCAGTAAGGCTAATCATTTTCTTCCCATCTCACCAAGGATTTCTCCATTCCTGATGATCCCCACTTTGATTATTTCCTCTTCCCAACAGTCTTTGAATGCGCCAATACTTCTGTCTCACCACTCACCCCCAGTTTCCAGTACTTAAATCAGTTACCCTCACAGACATAAACACTCCCATTATGCCACACAACATCAAACTCATACTCCAAATGCAACACTGCCCCTGGTCTGGTCAAGACGGTGTCACCTACTACCACCTCAAGAAATCCATCCCCCCCCCCGCCCCCTCCTTTCTGGCTGTCCTTGCTATCCTGTATATCATCCTCCTCTCCACTGGCTTTTACCCTGACCAGTGGAAGACTTCCCGCATCCTGCTGTTCCCTAAACCTAGCAACCACCCCCCCCCCCCCCCCCCCTGACACTTCTTTCTATCATCCCATCTGCCTCATCTCCATGTTCAGTAACGTCTTCAAGTCCATCCTACCGTGCTGCATTCATCATTACCTCAACCAGCACCACCTCCTTCCTCTTACCCAGTGTAGCTTTCAGTCCTCCCTCTCAGCCAATGACTAGCTGCTTAACCTTACCAATCTTCTTTCCCTCCAACTCCTGTCAAGGTCTGCTATTTTTGTTTTCCTCAACCTCCATAATGCTTATGATTGCGTCTGACACCCCATTCTCTTCTCTGAACCCCAGACCTACGTTCTTACCGGTAATTTCGTCCATGTCATTGCTTCTCTCCTCTCCAGTAGTCCCTACTATGTCACTCTTCACAATAGCAGTCGTTGTACTTTCTATCCTACCACTAATGTGCCCCAAGGCTCCATTCTTTAGCCTCTTCTCTATCTTCTGCGTACAGCAGATATGCCCAAACGTCCCCTGTCTCTTCATGTCCTTCAGTTTGCTGATGATACTATCTTCCTGGCCCTTTATCCTACACATCAATGGTCCCAATGTACCCTCCAAACCTACACTGACCAGTGCACCAGCTAGTGCAACCATTGCCTCCTTTGCATCAACCCTTCCAAGACCCAGGAAATCATAATAGGTTGTACTACCTATTCCTTCCGACTCCATGATTTGTACATCACTATTTATGGTCCTCCTATCCACCTCACTCCTAACCTGAAATACCTTGACCTCCCCTCAACTCCCAATCTCCTTACAATCCAACCCAATAGACATCTCCAGAAAATCTTGTCCAGCTGGACATGGAGACTGCGTTCTTCCACCATCCTTCACACCTACAAATCGTTGATCCTTCCCATGCTTTTTTATGCCAGCATCACCTTGATTTCTGCCCCTCCCAGATTCTAAAAAGCCCTCAAAATCCTTGAATGCCATGCACTCCACATCACGTTCTGTATTCGCCTCCTGTCGGTCACAAAGGTCCTCTACAACCTCACCCCCTTCCCACATCTCCTTTTCCTCGAACACATCCACATGCTGTACAAAGTCCTCAGACACGGTCCCCCCATCTTTTGGTGTCTTCTGTCATATCTACCCCAAGACGTTGCTACACCTTTACCATGCTGTTCCACCCTCTTTCCATGTGCAGACCCTCCACCTTAAGGCTTCCTCTCCCCTCCCCTTCCCATCCCTTGAGCGGGTTTTCCTCCCTCCTCCGCCCCTTCCATTTCCAGTGTCTCTACACTCTGTGTCTACCCTCCCTCCTGAATTGCCTTCACGCTCCATCTACCACTGCATCCGTCTCCTCCCCTTGGCGCGACCCTCGTCCCTTGCTATTCCTCCTACCCTCTCCAGCTCCCCTCCTCCTCCTGTTACCTCTTTTCCCTCCTCTCAGGCCGCCCCTCCGTGGCCTCCCCTCCTTTGGCAGGTTGTTCCCAGCAGTTTTCACTGGCAGTGTCCTCGTTTTGGTATATTTTCATGCTGTGGCCTACCTTTACCTTGCGCATGTGACTTCAGTGTTTTTACATGCTACACGAATCGCCCACTGTGTTTTTTAGCTTTGTGTAGACTTCTTTTAACTGTCCCACATGAATGCCTCCATGTACTTGTATATTTTAATGCCCCCTGTCTTCCCTTACTTAGTTCTTATGTTCCCCTTTATTGCCTTTTATATGTATCGTTTGCTCCTTTTATTTAAAGTATTATCACACCCCAGAGCGGCGGATTGTGCCACTGCCGGCACTCCCCTACCATATGAGGCAGGGTAACGAAATCTCAATAAAGAAAACAAAATCTCTGATTGGCTTAGAACATGATCAAAAAATTGCAAAAGAGGTGTTTGGTACAAAACCACTTTGTCAAGTGAACATTTTTATTGGCTCTAAATTTATTGCTTTATAAATTTCTAGCGTTTCTGACATGTTGACAGAAAAACTCATATTTTTCTCAATGGTCATCATAGAATGACAAGTTTATGATAAATGCTGTCCAAAAGCAGTTTTTATCCACGTTTGTACCCAATGCCTACTTTGCCTTGTGTGACAGTGTTCTAAAAAACCTTACGGGACTTAACCGCTAAGGTCATCAGTTCCTAAGCTTACACACTACTTAACCTAAATTACCCTAAGGACAAACACACGCATCCATGCCCGAGGGAGGACTCGAACCTCCGCTGGGACCAGCCGCACAGTCCGTGACTGCAGCGCCTTAGACTGCATGGCAGACAGTGTTCTACTTTAATCACTGAACACCTCTCTTCTCTACCTCTTGCTGATGTCTTTACCTACTATGGAGTGCTTCACATATTTACTTCGTTTCTTTCGTTGAGAATACATCAGTAGCGTTTTCTTGTGCCTTCAATGCTTGTCTAATATACTTCATTAACTAGATAATCTTATTAATGGACTGGTACAGTGTTTTATCATTCTTTCCTTGAAACGGCATGTCACAGGGTACATGGGACCATCTGGCAGTTACGTTCCTCTAACCACTTCTCGCCAATGTGGCGTTCTGGTGGTAGCACCAACAGAGGTCGCTAATTATTTGCCATAGTCTGTTCTCATTCATTGGGCTTCTTTTGCTATTTGTTTTGTCATTTTTATATAATTCTGTGTATTGCAAAAACCGTTTATTATTTATGTCAATAACTAACATTCGACACTGGAGTGTATCATAATTACTGGCAATTAATGTTTTCCTGTTTGACAATCTAACTTTTGTCGTGTTTTAAATTATTGCATTTTATTACTGTAATGAATTTTACACCCTATGCTACCGTCCCTGATGATCCCCACTTTGATTATTTTATTTTCCTCACCGTCGTGGAACACGCCGCTACTTCAGTCGGTCCACTTGCTCCTGGTCTCCAGTACTTGGGACAGTTGCCCCCTCTGGCAAGAACACTCCAATCACAGCACAAGACTTTCAACTTGTACTCTGGTCAAAATGCAATAAGGCGCCTGGTCACGACTGTGTCACCTACCACCACCTTCGAGAAAGCCCCTTCCCCTTTTGACTCTTTTGGACCATTCCTATAACGTCATCCTTTCTATCAGCTTCTACCGCAACCTGTGGGAGACTTCCCGCATCATATTATTCCTCAAACCCAACGAACACCTTTCTGTCACCTCTTCCTACCATCCAATCAGCCTCACCTCTGTCTTCAGTAATGAATTCGAATCCATCCTCTGCCATCATACCCATCAGCACCTTAATAAATACCCCCTTACCCACTGTGGCTATCGACGCTACTTCTCCACTGAAAACAAACTCCTTAACTTTATCCACCCTCTCTCCTTCCAGCTTAACCCCCGCCACTCCGCCATTTTGGTTTCCCTCGACCACCAAAACGCCTACAACTGTGTATGGCATCTTGGTCTCCTCTTTAAACTCCAAACCCACGCCCTGCCTATTAGTTTGGTCCATCTGGTCGCTTCCTGCCCCTCAGGCCGTCCTAACTATGTCACCCTCCACAACACCAACTCCTGTAACTTTTAACCCACTGCTGGCGTCCCCCAGGGTTCCATCCTCTCCCCTCTCCTCTGTCTCCTGTGCCTGTTGATACACCCAAGCCTCCTGTGCACCTCCTCCAATATGCTGATGACATCGCCTTCCTGGCTCTCTATCCTACCCTTCAAAAGTTCCAGTGTATCCTCCAAATACATCTTGACCAGTTCTCCGTGTAGCCAGTGGTTCCTTTGTATGCAGGCAATCATCATAGGCAGCACCACCCGCTCTTTCTGTCTCCATGATTTCTACCTCACCATTTAAGGTCATCCCATACAGCTCACCCCCTATTCTGAGATACATTGGCCTCACCCTCGATTGTCACCTCACCTGGACACCTCACCTTCTGACCATCCAGCAGAAAGCCAGTTCCTGCCTCTGCCTCCTGATACTCCTGTCTGGCCGGACATGGGGATTGCATCCTTCCACCATCCTCGATACCTACAAATCCCTCATCAGTCCTATCCTCTGTTATGCCAGCGTTGCCTGGATCTCCCCCCCTCCCCCCCCCCACTTGCTCTTACAAGATCCTCTAAATCCTCAAACGCCACGTGCTCCGCCTTGTCTTCCGTATCCTCCTTCCTTCCCCATCTTGACTCCTGTATAACCTCATCCCCTTCCCCCTCCTTCTCCTGTTCCTCCAACATCTCCACATCCTTTGCACTGTCCATAGGCTTATTCCCCCCCATTCCCTGGTTTCCTCCTTCCTCTCCACCCCCTGCCCATTGCCACACCTCACTTCTCTCCAGCTCCACACCCTCCACATCCTTCATTTCCAGCACTTCCCCCTCCCAGATGTTGAACTTCGCTGTGACATACACCCTTTCTTCCAGCTGTAATCTGGCCTTGTCCACCCCTCCCTAGGGCTCCCTTTTTCCTCTCTCCTCCTTCTGCCACAGCTGATTTTCCTCCTTCCCTCCCTGAGTCCCTGCACCCCCTCCTCAGCTGTTCTCCTCTCCTGATCCTTCCCTCCCCAGGTCTCCTTTGGCGCTCCCCCCTCAATCCCCGTTTCTTTCCCATCCTTCTCACCTCCTTTTCTCTTCTCCCTTCCCCCCCCCCCCCTGGCAGATCCTCCCAGGATTTTATTCATTATCAAGTGTGCTGCATCCATGTTGTGTTTGGTGCCATTATACAGTGTCATCTAGTGATGTGGGTTTAATTAGATGCTCGGCCTGTATATAGTCCATGCTTGTCGTATGCTTTTTATACTGTGACTGCTTTTTACATTGTTTTTGCCTCGAGTGCTTTTTTTAAATGCACTTCAAATTGTCACCTGTGTTCTTTCAACAGTTTTAACTGTCCCCCAGTGTGTGTCCCCATGTTATGCTTTTTTTAAATGCACTTCAAATTGCCACCTGTGTTCTTTCAACAGTTTTAACTGTCCCCCAGTGCATGTCCCCATGTTATTGTGTATTGTAACTCCTCTTATCTCCATTTTCAGTGTTATTTATGTCCCCTTTTTTATCCCCCTTTTTATGTAAGAATTTCCCTTTCTGTATTTTATAAGCACATTTGGCTGAAGAGTAGTGGACTGTTCTGCTGCCATCCCTCCCCTGTCTGTGTGGGGTAGGAAAATGAAATTACAATAAAGAAAAAAATATGGCCTATACTTGGCCTCACCCACGACCATCACCTCACGTGGACTCCCCATCTCCTTATGATCCAACACAAAACCCACAATAGATCCTGCCTCCTGAAACTACTGTTAAGCCAGACACAGGGGCTACATCCTCCCACCGGCCTTCACAGCTACAAATCCTTGATCTGCCCCATCATTTGTTATGCCAGCGTCACCTGGATTTCTGCCCCTCCCAGATTCTTTCAGCTCTCCAAATCCTTGAATACCATGCACTCTGCCTCACCTTTCGTATTCACCTCTTGTCCCCCACAAAGATTCTCATTCCCTTCTCACATCTTCTCCTTTTTCTCAAACACATCTACATCCTGTACCTCATCTGCAGACTCGATCCTCCCCCCCCCCCCCCACACCATAGTGTCTTCTATCCTCACCACCCCCAGCCTGTTTGCCACGCCTTGACCATTGTGTTCCACTATCTCTCCATCTCCACACCCTCCACCTCCTTTCTCAATGCAACTTCCAGCACCTACCCCTCCCAGATGATGAGCTTCACCCTGATATCTACCCCTCGTACCAACTCTAACCCTACCTCCACCTTCCACGTTTCAGGGTTCAGTCTCCCCTCCTCTTCCCTTCCCCTGAGCAGTTTTCCTCCCTTCTCCACACCCTCCCTTTCCAGTGTCTCTGCGCCCCCCCTTTCTTGCCTTCCCTCTGCTTCTCCCACCCCACCCATCTCCTTCCCCTTGGTCAGGCCTCCTCCCCCTCAGCAGGTCCCTTTCAATAGCTTTTATTCTTTGACGTGTGTGCTCTGTCTTTTACAGAAGTTTTAAAGTGTCTTTGTTATGGCATATTTTAATACTGTGGGCAACTTTTATCTTGTGCATGAGACTTAAGTGTATTTTAAGGGCTCCATGAATCGCCAACTATGTTTTTTAACTTCATGTTGACTTTTTTAATTGTCCTACAAAGAAACTCTTCATGTCAGTGTATGTCTTAACCCCCATTTTCTCCTCCTATTATATTCTTATATTCCCGTTTTTATCCTCTTTTTTTAAGTGTAATATCACTTGGATGAAGAGCGGTGGATTGTGCCACGGTCAGCCATCCCGTTTCCATATGGGGCAGGGGAGTGAAATCACACTAAAGAAAAAAAAATACACCCTATAAGCCCACCACATACTTTAATAAATATGGTCTTGTTTTTATTTCATGTCGTACACTCATCGTTGAAGTACATATGTACACCTACATTAACGACACCTGGCGAGCTTGTGACACAAACTTTTGTGGCTACTGTACAGCAATTTGCTTAGAACAGTAGCGCTGTTAACAAGATGGCACTAAACATACTATAATTTATATATGTGTGACAGTGCTAGCACTGATTTTGTGCATAGCATTTGACGATGCCATTATGGCTCCAGTATATTAGGGTATGTTTTTTTATAAAACAGGTATGGCTCGCCATATTTTAAGCGTAAAATTTTTACATACATGTCAGTAACACTTTTCATCATAGCCTATTTTGTTTTATTGAGCTGTAAACAATCCACTAGTTGTATTTGCGTTCTTTCCTGTGCTTTTCTGCAGATATAGACATTACTGAGCGAAACAGGTGATCTGCAGACCTACAAGTTTGTGATCACAGACGTGAAATAAAAGAGATTTATGCTGCATTCTGTTAGCTAAAAACTCATCAGTCCAGTAGCACAGCTGGTCTGATGACCCATACGCTCGTATTTTGTTCATTAGGACGGCACTGCGGATTTGTAATGAACTCCTTATGGAAGTCTAGAATTATGGTTTTCTACCTTGTCGCAGGAATCTACTGCTCATTGTTTTCGGAAGCTGGCCAGGCGGTTCTAGGCGCTACAGTATGGAACCGCACGACCGCTACGCTCGCAGGTTCGAATCCTGCTTCGGGCATGGGTGTGTGTGATGTCCTTAGGTTCGTTAGGTTTAAGTAGTTCTGAGTTCTAGGGGACTGATGACCACAAAAGTTAAGTCCCGTAGTGTCCAGAGCCATTTTTTTTCGGAACCCATGTTGATTCCTACGCAGGAGTTTTGCTCTCCAGAAATGTCATAATATGTGAGGGTAAAACGTGTTCCAAAATTCTGCAGTGGACCGACGTCAGAGATATAGTTGTATAGTCCTGTGTATGTGTTTGACGACCCTTTTTGGAAACGGGAATGAATTGTGCTTTTTTCAATCATCAGGAACACTTCGCATTATCAGAAACCTGCTTCTAGAAAAGGGGGGGGGGGGCAAGTTCTTCCCCATACTTCACGTAGAATTCCGTCTGGTCCAGTGTTACCTTTCTATCGCAGGATTACTTATTTTCGTTATCAGGCATTATATCATAGGTGCAAGGATTTAAAGAGGATATAAAAATGTTATTGAGCCATGCGTGGCTCATGTTCGCGCCATCATGTATTTTACACCCTGTTTTTAACGTACTTCCACCTCACTATGTTACTTTAAATTGCTGGTGTCACTGAGCTGCTGCTTTGCCCGACTGTGAGCTGCTCTAGCAGCGCATATCAATATATACCCTCTCGTAGTATATTTGCTCGACTGCTACTACTTTTCTGTCGTTGTCTGTCGTAATCCAGTTCGGGACGCAAGTTCGGGCTGCCAGTCAGCTGGAAAGCGTCTGGAGCGCAGTCCGGACCTGCCAGGGGGGAAGTTGCAATGCGGCACTAGTGCAGTTGGCTTGGAGCTGTGAGATCTTCATAGACATGGCTCACCCGACCCTTGCTGCCACGCATCGCTTGAGCCAGGCCACGGTCTTGGTGGATCGTTGGTCAGCCGTCCTACCGGGCGACGCGTTTTGGCTCGCCGATCGTTCATGAGACGGTTGTAAGTGTGTGCATCGACTCCTGGTTGGTCTTCGTGCATGCTTAGTTATTGTTGGCTATCGTTCAGGTCTTCGTGCAAGTGTTTGTCAGGTTGTGTGTGTTGTTGTTGTTGTTGTGGTCTTCAGTCCTGAGACTGGTTTGATGCAGCTCTCCATGCTGCTCTATCCTGTGCAAGCATTTTCATCTCCCAGTACGTACTGCAACTTACATCCTTCTGAATCTGCTTAGTGTATTCATCTCTTGGTCTCCGTCTACGATTTTTACCCTCCACGCTGCCCTTCAATACTAAATTGGTGATCCCTTGATGCCTCAGAACATTTCCGATCCCTTCTTCTGGTCAAGTTGTGCCACAAACTTCTCTTCTCCCCAATCCTATTCAATACCTCCTCATTAGTTATGTGATCTACCCATCTAATCTTCAGCATTCTTCTGTAGCACCACATTTCGAAAGCTTCTATTCTCTTCTTGTCCAAACTATTTATCGTCCATGTTTCACTTCCATACATGGCTACACTCCGTACGAATACTTTCAGAAATGACTTCCTGACACTTAAAACAATACTGGATGTTAACAAATTTCTTTTCTTCAGAAACGCTTTCCTTGCCATTGCCAGCCTACATTTTATATCCTCTCTACTTCGACCATCATCAGTTATTTTGCTCCCCAAATAGCAAAACTCCTTTACTACTTTAAGTGCCTCATTTCCTAATCTAATTCCATCAGCATCACCCGACTTAATTAGACTACATTCCACTATACTTGTTTTGCTTTTGTTGATGTTCATCTTATATCCTCCTTTCAAGACACTATCCATTCCGTTCAACTGCTCTTCCAAGTCCTTTGCTGTCTCTGACAGAATTACAATGTCATCGGCGAACCTCAAAGTTTTTATTTCTTCTCCATGAATTTTAATACCTACTCCGAAATTTTCTTTTGTTTCCTTTACTGCTTGCTCAATATACAGATTGAACAACATCGGGGAGAGGCTACAACCATGTCTCACTCCCTTCCCATCCACTGCTTCCCTTTCATGTCCCTCGACTCTTATAACTGCCGTCTGGTTTCTGTACAAATTGTAAATAGCCTTTCGCTCCTTGTATTTTACCCCTGCCACCTTTAGAATTTGAAAGAGAGTATTTCAGTCGACATTGTCAAAAGCTTTCTCTAAGTCTACAAATGCTAGAAACGTAGGTTTGCCTTTCCTTAATCTTTCTTCTAAGATAAGTCGTAAGGTCAGTATTGCCTCACGTGTTCCAGTGTTTCTACGGAATCCAAACTGATCTTCCCCGAGGTTGGCTTCTACTAGTTTTTCCATTCGTCTGTAAAGAATTCGTGTTAGTATTTTGCAGCTGTGACTTATTAAACTGATAATTCGGTAATTTTCACATCTGTCAACACCTGCTTTCTTTGGGATTGGAATTATTATATTCTTCTTGAAGTCTGACGGTATTTCGCCTGTTTCATACATCTTGCTCACCAGATGGTAGAGTTTTGTCAGGACTGGTTCTCCCAAGGCCGTCAGTAGTTCCAATGGAATGTTGTCTACTCCGGGGCCTTGTTTCGACTCAGGTGTTTCAGTGCTCTGTCAAACTCTTTACGCAGTATCATATCTCCCATTTCATCTTCATCTACATCCTCTTCCATTTCCATAATATTGTCCTCAAGTACATCGCCCTTCTATAGACCCTCTATATACTCCTTCCACCTTTCTGCTTTCCTTTCTTTGCTTAGAACTGGGTTTCCATCTGAGCTCTTGATATTCATATAAGTCGTTCTCTTATCTCCAAAGGTCTCTTTAATTTTCCTCTAGGCAGTATCTATCTTACCCCTAGTGAAATAGGCCTCTACATCCTTACATTTGTCCTCTAACCATCCCTGATTAGCTATTTTGCACTTCCTGTCGATCTTGTGTGTGTAGTTGGCGTTATTTCCACTGACGACTATTTCAGATGTTATCGGCATTCTGAGGGTAGTCGGTCGGTTGGTGCGGACCAGGTCTGATATCTCCATGCGGTGCAGTCGGCTGGGTCCACTGGCGGTCCCTGCGCAGTGTCGGAGCGTGTGTAGAGCTGTCCGATCGCTACGAGCTTTGTGGCTCACCGACCCAAGACGTGAAAGTTGAGTGGTATCTTAAGTACCCAAGCCACGTCCGTTCATCCTGTGTCGTTCGTTTTGGTGGTTCGCTGTTGGGGAGCTTTTCCTGTGAGCAACACCGAGTGTTTGTAGTGGTGAACTCGAGCCGCTGTGCGATGGAAAACTATAATGGTTCACTATAATTCAAGTGCACCATCGGAATTTTCTGCCTTGTGGCCGGTTACCTGCCCTGGCCACTAACGTAATTTCAGGCAGTGTTCTTTCCTCACCTGTTCTTGCTGTCCAACATGGTGTGTAGTTTTGATAGCTTAATACATGTTTTATTGTGGATAATCACGTCTGTAACAGTTCACGTACCGATTGGTGGCTAGCAAGTCGTTTGGTCAGTCGGTCCGTGACTGTCTTTTTGTCTTTTGGTTGGGTTACCGATTGATGAAGTGTAGTTGGGCCCACCACCTGTCTCATCTAAGGGAACGTTAGTTAATGTTTCGAGAGCATCTCCACCCCCCCCCCTCCCAACCCCCCGCCCAGAGGCGTCAGAGTTTCATTGTCTATACTGTCCTTTTAATGGGTTCAAAAATGGTTCAAATGGCTCTGAGCACTATGGGACTTAACATCTGTGGTCATCAGTCCCCCAGAACTTAGAACTACTTAAACCTAACTAACCTAAGGACATTACACACATCCATGCCCGAGGCAGGATTCGAACCTGCGACCGTAGCAGTCACGCGGTCCCAGACTGAAGCGCGTAGAACCGCACGGCCACACCGGCCGGATTTTAATGGGTGTTTAATGGTCTGTTGGTAATCTATTATAGCCAATACTTGGAAAACATTTTTTATTGTGTTTTATGCAAAGCAATGGCCTTCAGCCCGTATAAGTAAGTTTGAATTCTGGCAAGTGGAGTTTTGCTGAACGTTACTGTTGTGCTGTTTTATTTTAGTGTGCTGTCAGCCACCTAAAACTTAAAGGTTTAAGCTATTTTGAATTTCTGGAAAATCAATGTGGGCCTTCAGCCGCTTAAAACCTTATTCTTAAATTTAGTTACTGTCGTTGCGTTGCCTTTCCATTTAGGGTACTTTTGGCCACTTAAAACTTAAAGGTTTAAGCTATTTTTTTAATTTTTGGAAAATCAGCTGTGGGCCTCCAGCCGCTTAAAGCCCTATTGTTAAAATTTCCCCTTAAGTGAAAACATTGCGGCCTTTTGCCTTAAAGGATTATGGTAATATATTTTAAAATGTTGAAACTTAATTGTGGCCTTCAGCAGTTGGTATTGCACCTTGTTTGTGATTGTTCAATCCACTTGTGTCTTGAGGCTTTCAGCCTAACTGTGATATATACATATATATTTTAATTATTTTATTTGCAATTTTAATTGCGTGTCTTCAGTCACTTGAAATTTATCTTGTTGATTATTAAGATTTCTTATTTGGAGGCCTTCAGCCGTGAAGGAATTGGATTTTGAAACTCATAGTTGTAAAGGTTCGGCTACGTGCCGTTTTGGTTTAAATGTGTTATTAAATTACAATAAATTACAATTTTGAAGTGAAACTGACAGCCACCTTATTTGGCCCTTTCCACAACCCTAATCACCTGTTCTTCCATGTGGGTTTAGCGCGCGTTTCAGTTATCTTCCTTTGTGAAATAGTTTTGCAACACGACATTTAGTATTTCAGCCTTTTCTGTATCATCCTTCCTCTGCTGGATTTAACAGCCTTCGTATATGTTGCATGGGATGAAACAAATTAACCACTTGGCTGCTTACTCTTGAAATGTTTATTCTTTTATTTCAGCTAGGTGACTCAGTAGCTGTTCTGTATGCTCTTCTTTTCTTGATATACACTGGTATACAAACCTTAAGGACGAAAGCAACTTTTGCATCATGTGTCGCTGCCAAGCAACATACCTCGGAAAAACTTATATCTTACATAGATAAACTGCAACAAAATAGTACAGAACGTAACTGAAAGAAATACGAAATGAGAGGAACAGAAGTAAGTCTTTTATTAAAAGATAGGAATTATACTGAAGCTACTGCGAAACAAGTGCGATGTCTCCCTGTGGTAGGGCTTTCCATTCTTGCACCAGCGCGGCTGACAACTGCTGGATGGTCGTTGATGTATGTGTCGTGCTTCAGTACGTCTTCCTTGCGCATCCGACGCTTGCTACATTTAATTTAAGTCGAAGGAACGTGCAGGAAAGTCCATCAGCCGGAAACCCTTCCATTTCAAGAGCACCTCTACCTGCGTAGTTCGATGTGGTCGTGCATCACCACCCATAAAAAGGAAGTCACGGCGCAATCCATCCTAGAAACGATGCACGTCGGGAAACAGTACAGTGTCACAATGACATTGACCATCGAGTGCACAGTGGTCAAAGATTTGAAAGTCAGTACGCTCATGTAACTTACGCTTCCCCGCACCATAACACCTCAACCACCAATATCATCATATTCAACAGTGTTCCTGGGCGCATTACGTGTTCATACTTCTTGCCGTATGCGAGTACATCCAATATTGTGGAGCATAATCATTTTGCAGGTCCACCTGTTCCGGAGTTGGGAGACATGTCGTTCCACGGGCGTACGGACGATCAGATCTTTCATAACGGTACACTCACCGATAAACGTTATTCTCACACTGTACTCATTCCCGATGTGCATTTGTTCAGAGGTGCATTCCTCTCTGACCATTTTCATGGATGACACTGAGCGATTGCATCGACATAAGTGGGTATAGGAGCTCTTCCCCCCCCCCCCCCCTTCCATGAATCATGGCCCTTGCCGTTGGTGGGGAGGCTTGCGTGCCTCAGCGATACAGATAGTCGTGCCGTAGGTACAACCACAACGGAGGGGTACCTGCTGAGAGGCCAGACAAACGTGTGGTTCGAGAAGAGGGGCAGCAGCCTTTTCAGTAGTTGCCAGGGCAACAGTCTCGATGATTGACTGATATGGCCTTGTAACAATAACCAAAACGGCCTTGCTGTGCTGGCACTGCGAACGGCTGAAAGCAAGGGGAAACTACGGCCGTAATTCTTCCCGAGGGCATGCAGCTTTACTGTATGATTAAATGATGATGGCGTCCTCTTGGGTAAAATATTCCGGAGGTAAAATAGTCCCGCATTCGGATCTCCTGGCGGGGACTACTCAAGAGGATGTCGTTATCAGGAGAAAGAAAACTGGCGTTCTACGGATCGGAGCGGCCAGGTAGGTTAGAAAATTTAAAAAGGGAAATGGATAGGTTAAAGTTAGATATAGTGGGAATTACTGAAGTTCGGTGGCAGGAGGAACAAGACTTCTGGTCAGGTGACTACAGGGTTATAAACACAAAATCAAATAGGGGTAATGCAGGAGTAGGTTTAATAATAAATAGGAAAATAGGAATGCGGGTAAGCTACTACAAACAGCATAGTGAACGCATTATTGTGGCCAAGATAGATACGAAGCCAACGCCTACCACAGTAGTACAAGTTTATATGCCAACTAGCTCCGCAGGTGACGAAGAGATTGATGAAATTGATGATGAGAAAAAAGAAATTATTTCGATAGTGAAGGGAGAAGAAAATTTAATAGTCATGGGTGACTGGAATTCGATAGTAGGAAAAGGATGGGAAGGAAAAGTTGTAGGTGAATATGGATTGGGGCTAAGAAATGAATGAGGAAGGCGCCTGGTAGAATTTTGCACAGAGCACAACTTAATCATAGCTAACACTTGGTTTAAGAATCATGAAAGAAGGTTGTATACATGGAAGAACCCTGGAGATACTAAAAGGTATCAGATAGATTATTTAATGGTAAGACAGAGTTTTAGGAACCAGGTTTTAAATTGTAAGACATTTCCAGGGGCAGATGTGGACTAGTAAATTGAAACTGAAGAAACTGCAAAAAGGTGGGAATTTAAGGAGATGGGACCTGGATAAACTGAAAGAACTAGAGGTTGTACAGAGTTTCAGGGAGAGTATAAGGGTACAATTGACAGGAATGAGGGAAAGAAATACAGTAGAAGAAGAATGGGTAGCTTTGAGGGATGAAGTAGTGAAGGCAGCAGAGGATCAAGTAGGTAAAAAGACGAGGGCTAGTAGAAATCCTTGCGTAACAGAAGAAATATTGAATTCAATTGATATAAGGAGAAAATATAAAAATGCAGAAAATGAAGCAGGCAAAAAGGAATACAAACGTCTCAAAAATGAGATCGACAGGAAGTGCAAAATGGCTAAGCAGGGATGACTAGAGGACAAATGTAAGGATGTACAGGCTTATCTCACTAGGTGTAAGATAGATACTGCCTACAGGAAAATTAAAGAGACCTTTGGAGATAAGAGAACGACTTGTATGAACATCAAGAGCTCAGATGGAAACCCAGTTCTAAGCAAAGATGGGAAAGGGAAACAGTGGTTGGGAAGGTAGTAATACAGGGTTGTAGCCTCTCCCCGATGTTATTCAATCTGTATATTGAGCAAGCAGTGAAGGAAACAAAAGAAAGATTCGCACTAGGGTTTAAAATGTATGTAGAAGAAATAAAAACTTTGAGGTTCACCGATGACACTGTAATTCTGTCAGAGACAGCAAAGGTCTTGGAAGAGCAGTTGAACGGAATGGATAGTGTCTTCAAAGAGGATATAAGATGAACATCAACAAAAGAAAAGCGAGGATAATGGAATGTAGTCGAATTAAGTCGGGTGATGCTGAGGGAATTAGATTAGGAAATGAGACACTTAAGGAGTTTTGCTGTTTGGGGAGCAAAATAACTGATGATGGTCGAAGTAGAGAGGATATAAAATGTGGACTGGCAATGGCAAGGAAAGCGTTTCTGAAGAAGAGAAATTTGTTAACATCGAGTATAGGTTTAAGTGTCAGGGAGTCATTTCTGAAAGTATTTTTATGGAGTGTATCCATGTATGGAAGTGAAAGTGGACGATAAATAGTTTGGACAAGAAGAGAATAGAAGCTTTCGAAATGTGCTACAGAAGAATGCTGAAGATTAGATGGGTAGATCACACAACTAATGAGGAAGTATTGAATAGGATTGGGGAGAAGAGAAGTTTGTGGCACAACTTGACCAGAAGAAGGGATCGGTTGGTAGGACATGTGCTGAGGCATCAAGGGATCACCAATTTAGTATTGGAGGGGAGCGTGGAGGGTAAAAGTCGTAGAGGGAGACCAAGAGATGAATACACTAAGCAGATTCAGAAGGATGTAGGTTGCAGTAGGTACTGGGAGATGAAAAAGCTTGCACAGGATAGAGTAGCATGGAGAGCTGCATCAAACCAGCCTCAGGACTGAAGACCACAATAACAACAACACAGGAGCTCTTGGAACGAGAGGATGTTCGGCGAATGGACTTGCCTGCTCGTTCCCCGACTTAAATTCCATCGGACACGTATGGGACGCACTGTGGAGTCGTACTGGAGCAAGTCCAAATGCAGCAACGGCCTGTATATAGTCCATGCTTGTCGTATGCTTTTTATACTGTGACTGCTTTTTACATTGTTTTTGCCTCGAGTGCTTTTTTTAAATGCACTTCAAATTGTCACCTGTGTTCTTTCAACAGTTTTAACTGTCCCCCAGTGTGTGTCCCCATGTTATGCTTTTTTTAAATGCACTTCAAATTGCCACCTGTGTTCTTTCAACAGTTTTAACTGTCCCCCAGTGCATGTCCCCATGTTATTGTGTATTGTAACTCCTCTTATCTCCATTTTCAGTGTTATTTATGTCCCCTTTTTTATCCCCCTTTTTATGTAAGAATTTCCCTTTCTGTATTTTATAAGCACATTTGGCTGAAGAGTAGTGGACTGTTCTGCTGCCATCCCTCCCCTGTCTGTGTGGGGTAGGAAAATGAAATTACAATAAAGAAAAAAATATGGCCTATACTTGGCCTCACCCACGACCATCACCTCACGTGGACTCCCCATCTCCTTATGATCCAACACAAAACCCACAATAGATCCTGCCTCCTGAAACTACTGTTAAGCCAGACACAGGGGCTACATCCTCCCACCGGCCTTCACAGCTACAAATCCTTGATCTGCCCCATCATTTGTTATGCCAGCGTCACCTGGATTTCTGCCCCTCCCAGATTCTTTCAGCTCTCCAAATCCTTGAATACCATGCACTCTGCCTCACCTTTCGTATTCACCTCTTGTCCCCCACAAAGATTCTCATTCCCTTCTCACATCTTCTCCTTTTTCTCAAACACATCTACATCCTGTACCTCATCTGCAGACTCGATCCTCCCCCCCCCCCCCCCCACACCATAGTGTCTTCTATCCTCACCACCCCCAGCCTGTTTGCCACGCCTTGACCATTGTGTTCCACTATCTCTCCATCTCCACACCCTCCACCTCCTTTCTCAATGCAACTTCCAGCACCTACCCCTCCCAGATGATGAGCTTCACCCTGATATCTACCCCTCGTACCAACTCTAACCCTACCTCCACCTTCCACGTTTCAGGGTTCAGTCTCCCCTCCTCTTCCCTTCCCCTGAGCAGTTTTCCTCCCTTCTCCACACCCTCCCTTTCCAGTGTCTCTGCGCCCCCCCTTTCTTGCCTTCCCTCTGCTTCTCCCACCCCACCCATCTCCTTCCCCTTGGTCAGGCCTCCTCCCCCTCAGCAGGTCCCTTTCAATAGCTTTTATTCTTTGACGTGTGTGCTCTGTCTTTTACAGAAGTTTTAAAGTGTCTTTGTTATGGCATATTTTAATACTGTGGGCAACTTTTATCTTGTGCATGAGACTTAAGTGTATTTTAAGGGCTCCATGAATCGCCAACTATGTTTTTTAACTTCATGTTGACTTTTTTAATTGTCCTACAAAGAAACTCTTCATGTCAGTGTATGTCTTAACCCCCATTTTCTCCTCCTATTATATTCTTATATTCCCGTTTTTATCCTCTTTTTTTAAGTGTAATATCACTTGGATGAAGAGCGGTGGATTGTGCCACGGTCAGCCATCCCGTTTCCATATGGGGCAGGGGAGTGAAATCACACTAAAGAAAAAAAAATACACCCTATAAGCCCACCACATACTTTAATAAATATGGTCTTGTTTTTATTTCATGTCGTACACTCATCGTTGAAGTACATATGTACACCTACATTAACGACACCTGGCGAGCTTGTGACACAAACTTTTGTGGCTACTGTACAGCAATTTGCTTAGAACAGTAGCGCTGTTAACAAGATGGCACTAAACATACTATAATTTATATATGTGTGACAGTGCTAGCACTGATTTTGTGCATAGCATTTGACGATGCCATTATGGCTCCAGTATATTAGGGTATGTTTTTTTATAAAACAGGTATGGCTCGCCATATTTTAAGCGTAAAATTTTTACATACATGTCAGTAACACTTTTCATCATAGCCTATTTTGTTTTATTGAGCTGTAAACAATCCACTAGTTGTATTTGCGTTCTTTCCTGTGCTTTTCTGCAGATATAGACATTACTGAGCGAAACAGGTGATCTGCAGACCTACAAGTTTGTGATCACAGACGTGAAATAAAAGAGATTTATGCTGCATTCTGTTAGCTAAAAACTCATCAGTCCAGTAGCACAGCTGGTCTGATGACCCATACGCTCGTATTTTGTTCATTAGGACGGCACTGCGGATTTGTAATGAACTCCTTATGGAAGTCTAGAATTATGGTTTTCTACCTTGTCGCAGGAATCTACTGCTCATTGTTTTCGGAAGCTGGCCAGGCGGTTCTAGGCGCTACAGTATGGAACCGCACGACCGCTACGCTCGCAGGTTCGAATCCTGCTTCGGGCATGGGTGTGTGTGATGTCCTTAGGTTCGTTAGGTTTAAGTAGTTCTGAGTTCTAGGGGACTGATGACCACAAAAGTTAAGTCCCGTAGTGTCCAGAGCCATTTTTTTTCGGAACCCATGTTGATTCCTACGCAGGAGTTTTGCTCTCCAGAAATGTCATAATATGTGAGGGTAAAACGTGTTCCAAAATTCTGCAGTGGACCGACGTCAGAGATATAGTTGTATAGTCCTGTGTATGTGTTTGACGACCCTTTTTGGAAACGGGAATGAATTGTGCTTTTTTCAATCATCAGGAACACTTCGCATTATCAGAAACCTGCTTCTAGAAAAGGGGGGGGGGGCAAGTTCTTCCCCATACTTCACGTAGAATTCCGTCTGGTCCAGTGTTACCTTTCTATCGCAGGATTACTTATTTTCGTTATCAGGCATTATATCATAGGTGCAAGGATTTAAAGAGGATATAAAAATGTTATTGAGCCATGCGTGGCTCATGTTCGCGCCATCATGTATTTTACACCCTGTTTTTAACGTACTTCCACCTCACTATGTTACTTTAAATTGCTGGTGTCACTGAGCTGCTGCTTTGCCCGACTGTGAGCTGCTCTAGCAGCGCATATCAATATATACCCTCTCGTAGTATATTTGCTCGACTGCTACTACTTTTCTGTCGTTGTCTGTCGTAATCCAGTTCGGGACGCAAGTTCGGGCTGCCAGTCAGCTGGAAAGCGTCTGGAGCGCAGTCCGGACCTGCCAGGGGGGAAGTTGCAATGCGGCACTAGTGCAGTTGGCTTGGAGCTGTGAGATCTTCATAGACATGGCTCACCCGACCCTTGCTGCCACGCATCGCTTGAGCCAGGCCACGGTCTTGGTGGATCGTTGGTCAGCCGTCCTACCGGGCGACGCGTTTTGGCTCGCCGATCGTTCATGAGACGGTTGTAAGTGTGTGCATCGACTCCTGGTTGGTCTTCGTGCATGCTTAGTTATTGTTGGCTATCGTTCAGGTCTTCGTGCAAGTGTTTGTCAGGTTGTGTGTGTTGTTGTTGTTGTTGTGGTCTTCAGTCCTGAGACTGGTTTGATGCAGCTCTCCATGCTGCTCTATCCTGTGCAAGCATTTTCATCTCCCAGTACGTACTGCAACTTACATCCTTCTGAATCTGCTTAGTGTATTCATCTCTTGGTCTCCGTCTACGATTTTTACCCTCCACGCTGCCCTTCAATACTAAATTGGTGATCCCTTGATGCCTCAGAACATTTCCGATCCCTTCTTCTGGTCAAGTTGTGCCACAAACTTCTCTTCTCCCCAATCCTATTCAATACCTCCTCATTAGTTATGTGATCTACCCATCTAATCTTCAGCATTCTTCTGTAGCACCACATTTCGAAAGCTTCTATTCTCTTCTTGTCCAAACTATTTATCGTCCATGTTTCACTTCCATACATGGCTACACTCCGTACGAATACTTTCAGAAATGACTTCCTGACACTTAAAACAATACTGGATGTTAACAAATTTCTTTTCTTCAGAAACGCTTTCCTTGCCATTGCCAGCCTACATTTTATATCCTCTCTACTTCGACCATCATCAGTTATTTTGCTCCCCAAATAGCAAAACTCCTTTACTACTTTAAGTGCCTCATTTCCTAATCTAATTCCATCAGCATCACCCGACTTAATTAGACTACATTCCACTATACTTGTTTTGCTTTTGTTGATGTTCATCTTATATCCTCCTTTCAAGACACTATCCATTCCGTTCAACTGCTCTTCCAAGTCCTTTGCTGTCTCTGACAGAATTACAATGTCATCGGCGAACCTCAAAGTTTTTATTTCTTCTCCATGAATTTTAATACCTACTCCGAAATTTTCTTTTGTTTCCTTTACTGCTTGCTCAATATACAGATTGAACAACATCGGGGAGAGGCTACAACCATGTCTCACTCCCTTCCCATCCACTGCTTCCCTTTCATGTCCCTCGACTCTTATAACTGCCGTCTGGTTTCTGTACAAATTGTAAATAGCCTTTCGCTCCTTGTATTTTACCCCTGCCACCTTTAGAATTTGAAAGAGAGTATTTCAGTCGACATTGTCAAAAGCTTTCTCTAAGTCTACAAATGCTAGAAACGTAGGTTTGCCTTTCCTTAATCTTTCTTCTAAGATAAGTCGTAAGGTCAGTATTGCCTCACGTGTTCCAGTGTTTCTACGGAATCCAAACTGATCTTCCCCGAGGTTGGCTTCTACTAGTTTTTCCATTCGTCTGTAAAGAATTCGTGTTAGTATTTTGCAGCTGTGACTTATTAAACTGATAATTCGGTAATTTTCACATCTGTCAACACCTGCTTTCTTTGGGATTGGAATTATTATATTCTTCTTGAAGTCTGACGGTATTTCGCCTGTTTCATACATCTTGCTCACCAGATGGTAGAGTTTTGTCAGGACTGGTTCTCCCAAGGCCGTCAGTAGTTCCAATGGAATGTTGTCTACTCCGGGGCCTTGTTTCGACTCAGGTGTTTCAGTGCTCTGTCAAACTCTTTACGCAGTATCATATCTCCCATTTCATCTTCATCTACATCCTCTTCCATTTCCATAATATTGTCCTCAAGTACATCGCCCTTCTATAGACCCTCTATATACTCCTTCCACCTTTCTGCTTTCCTTTCTTTGCTTAGAACTGGGTTTCCATCTGAGCTCTTGATATTCATATAAGTCGTTCTCTTATCTCCAAAGGTCTCTTTAATTTTCCTCTAGGCAGTATCTATCTTACCCCTAGTGAAATAGGCCTCTACATCCTTACATTTGTCCTCTAACCATCCCTGATTAGCTATTTTGCACTTCCTGTCGATCTTGTGTGTGTAGTTGGCGTTATTTCCACTGACGACTATTTCAGATGTTATCGGCATTCTGAGGGTAGTCGGTCGGTTGGTGCGGACCAGGTCTGATATCTCCATGCGGTGCAGTCGGCTGGGTCCACTGGCGGTCCCTGCGCAGTGTCGGAGCGTGTGTAGAGCTGTCCGATCGCTACGAGCTTTGTGGCTCACCGACCCAAGACGTGAAAGTTGAGTGGTATCTTAAGTACCCAAGCCACGTCCGTTCATCCTGTGTCGTTCGTTTTGGTGGTTCGCTGTTGGGGAGCTTTTCCTGTGAGCAACACCGAGTGTTTGTAGTGGTGAACTCGAGCCGCTGTGCGATGGAAAACTATAATGGTTCACTATAATTCAAGTGCACCATCGGAATTTTCTGCCTTGTGGCCGGTTACCTGCCCTGGCCACTAACGTAATTTCAGGCAGTGTTCTTTCCTCACCTGTTCTTGCTGTCCAACATGGTGTGTAGTTTTGATAGCTTAATACATGTTTTATTGTGGATAATCACGTCTGTAACAGTTCACGTACCGATTGGTGGCTAGCAAGTCGTTTGGTCAGTCGGTCCGTGACTGTCTTTTTGTCTTTTGGTTGGGTTACCGATTGATGAAGTGTAGTTGGGCCCACCACCTGTCTCATCTAAGGGAACGTTAGTTAATGTTTCGAGAGCATCTCCACCCCCCCCCCTCCCAACCCCCCGCCCAGAGGCGTCAGAGTTTCATTGTCTATACTGTCCTTTTAATGGGTTCAAAAATGGTTCAAATGGCTCTGAGCACTATGGGACTTAACATCTGTGGTCATCAGTCCCCCAGAACTTAGAACTACTTAAACCTAACTAACCTAAGGACATTACACACATCCATGCCCGAGGCAGGATTCGAACCTGCGACCGTAGCAGTCACGCGGTCCCAGACTGAAGCGCGTAGAACCGCACGGCCACACCGGCCGGATTTTAATGGGTGTTTAATGGTCTGTTGGTAATCTATTATAGCCAATACTTGGAAAACATTTTTTATTGTGTTTTATGCAAAGCAATGGCCTTCAGCCCGTATAAGTAAGTTTGAATTCTGGCAAGTGGAGTTTTGCTGAACGTTACTGTTGTGCTGTTTTATTTTAGTGTGCTGTCAGCCACCTAAAACTTAAAGGTTTAAGCTATTTTGAATTTCTGGAAAATCAATGTGGGCCTTCAGCCGCTTAAAACCTTATTCTTAAATTTAGTTACTGTCGTTGCGTTGCCTTTCCATTTAGGGTACTTTTGGCCACTTAAAACTTAAAGGTTTAAGCTATTTTTTTAATTTTTGGAAAATCAGCTGTGGGCCTCCAGCCGCTTAAAGCCCTATTGTTAAAATTTCCCCTTAAGTGAAAACATTGCGGCCTTTTGCCTTAAAGGATTATGGTAATATATTTTAAAATGTTGAAACTTAATTGTGGCCTTCAGCAGTTGGTATTGCACCTTGTTTGTGATTGTTCAATCCACTTGTGTCTTGAGGCTTTCAGCCTAACTGTGATATATACATATATATTTTAATTATTTTATTTGCAATTTTAATTGCGTGTCTTCAGTCACTTGAAATTTATCTTGTTGATTATTAAGATTTCTTATTTGGAGGCCTTCAGCCGTGAAGGAATTGGATTTTGAAACTCATAGTTGTAAAGGTTCGGCTACGTGCCGTTTTGGTTTAAATGTGTTATTAAATTACAATAAATTACAATTTTGAAGTGAAACTGACAGCCACCTTATTTGGCCCTTTCCACAACCCTAATCACCTGTTCTTCCATGTGGGTTTAGCGCGCGTTTCAGTTATCTTCCTTTGTGAAATAGTTTTGCAACACGACATTTAGTATTTCAGCCTTTTCTGTATCATCCTTCCTCTGCTGGATTTAACAGCCTTCGTATATGTTGCATGGGATGAAACAAATTAACCACTTGGCTGCTTACTCTTGAAATGTTTATTCTTTTATTTCAGCTAGGTGACTCAGTAGCTGTTCTGTATGCTCTTCTTTTCTTGATATACACTGGTATACAAACCTTAAGGACGAAAGCAACTTTTGCATCATGTGTCGCTGCCAAGCAACATACCTCGGAAAAACTTATATCTTACATAGATAAACTGCAACAAAATAGTACAGAACGTAACTGAAAGAAATACGAAATGAGAGGAACAGAAGTAAGTCTTTTATTAAAAGATAGGAATTATACTGAAGCTACTGCGAAACAAGTGCGATGTCTCCCTGTGGTAGGGCTTTCCATTCTTGCACCAGCGCGGCTGACAACTGGTGGATGGTCGTTGATGTATGTGTCGTGCTTCAGTACGTCTTCCTTGCGCATCCGACGCTTGCTACATTTAATTTAAGTCGAAGGAACGTGCAGGAAAGTCCATCAGCCGGAAACCCTTCCATTTCAAGAGCACCTCTACCTGCGTAGTTCGATGTGGTCGTGCATCACCACCCATAAAAAGGAAGTCACGGCGCAATCCATCCTAGAAACGATGCACGTCGGGAAACAGTACAGTGTCACAATGACATTGACCATCGAGTGCACAGTGGTCAAAGATTTGAAAGTCAGTACGCTCATGTAACTTACGCTTCCCCGCACCATAACACCTCAACCACCAATATCATCATATTCAACAGTGTTCCTGGGCGCATTACGTGTTCATACTTCTTGCCGTATGCGAGTACATCCAATATTGTGGAGCATAATCATTTTGCAGGTCCACCTGTTCCGGAGTTGGGAGACATGTCGTTCCACGGGCGTACGGACGATCAGATCTTTCATAACGGTACACTCACCGATAAACGTTATTCTCACACTGTACTCATTCCCGATGTGCATTTGTTCAGAGGTGCATTCCTCTCTGACCATTTTCATGGATGACACTGAGCGATTGCATCGACATAAGTGGGTATAGGAGCTCTTCCCCCCCCCCCCCCCCTTCCATGAATCATGGCCCTTGCCGTTGGTGG
The DNA here is from genome assembly GCF_023864345.2 of Schistocerca serialis cubense. NCBI lineage: Eukaryota > Metazoa > Arthropoda > Insecta > Orthoptera > Acrididae > Schistocerca > Schistocerca serialis. Next base: position 442,710,090 of record NC_064641.1, on the reverse strand, counting down.
GGAGGCTTGCGTGCCTCAGCGATACAGATAGTCGTGCCGTAGGTACAACCACAACGGAGGGGTACCTGCTGAGAGGCCAGACAAACGTGTGGTTCGAGAAGAGGGGCAGCAGCCTTTTCAGTAGTTGCCAGGGCAACAGTCTCGATGATTGACTGATATGGCCTTGTAACAATAACCAAAACGGCCTTGCTGTGCTGGCACTGCGAACGGCTGAAAGCAAGGGGAAACTACGGCCGTAATTCTTCCCGAGGGCATGCAGCTTTACTGTATGATTAAATGATGATGGCGTCCTCTTGGGTAAAATATTCCGGAGGTAAAATAGTCCCGCATTCGGATCTCCTGGCGGGGACTACTCAAGAGGATGTCGTTATCAGGAGAAAGAAAACTGGCGTTCTACGGATCGGAGCGGCCAGGTAGGTTAGAAAATTTAAAAAGGGAAATGGATAGGTTAAAGTTAGATATAGTGGGAATTACTGAAGTTCGGTGGCAGGAGGAACAAGACTTCTGGTCAGGTGACTACAGGGTTATAAACACAAAATCAAATAGGGGTAATGCAGGAGTAGGTTTAATAATAAATAGGAAAATAGGAATGCGGGTAAGCTACTACAAACAGCATAGTGAACGCATTATTGTGGCCAAGATAGATACGAAGCCAACGCCTACCACAGTAGTACAAGTTTATATGCCAACTAGCTCCGCAGGTGACGAAGAGATTGATGAAATTGATGATGAGAAAAAAGAAATTATTTCGATAGTGAAGGGAGAAGAAAATTTAATAGTCATGGGTGACTGGAATTCGATAGTAGGAAAAGGATGGGAAGGAAAAGTTGTAGGTGAATATGGATTGGGGCTAAGAAATGAATGAGGAAGGCGCCTGGTAGAATTTTGCACAGAGCACAACTTAATCATAGCTAACACTTGGTTTAAGAATCATGAAAGAAGGTTGTATACATGGAAGAACCCTGGAGATACTAAAAGGTATCAGATAGATTATTTAATGGTAAGACAGAGTTTTAGGAACCAGGTTTTAAATTGTAAGACATTTCCAGGGGCAGATGTGGACTAGTAAATTGAAACTGAAGAAACTGCAAAAAGGTGGGAATTTAAGGAGATGGGACCTGGATAAACTGAAAGAACTAGAGGTTGTACAGAGTTTCAGGGAGAGTATAAGGGTACAATTGACAGGAATGAGGGAAAGAAATACAGTAGAAGAAGAATGGGTAGCTTTGAGGGATGAAGTAGTGAAGGCAGCAGAGGATCAAGTAGGTAAAAAGACGAGGGCTAGTAGAAATCCTTGCGTAACAGAAGAAATATTGAATTCAATTGATATAAGGAGAAAATATAAAAATGCAGAAAATGAAGCAGGCAAAAAGGAATACAAACGTCTCAAAAATGAGATCGACAGGAAGTGCAAAATGGCTAAGCAGGGATGACTAGAGGACAAATGTAAGGATGTACAGGCTTATCTCACTAGGTGTAAGATAGATACTGCCTACAGGAAAATTAAAGAGACCTTTGGAGATAAGAGAACGACTTGTATGAACATCAAGAGCTCAGATGGAAACCCAGTTCTAAGCAAAGATGGGAAAGGGAAACAGTGGTTGGGAAGGTAGTAATACAGGGTTGTAGCCTCTCCCCGATGTTATTCAATCTGTATATTGAGCAAGCAGTGAAGGAAACAAAAGAAAGATTCGCACTAGGGTTTAAAATGTATGTAGAAGAAATAAAAACTTTGAGGTTCACCGATGACACTGTAATTCTGTCAGAGACAGCAAAGGTCTTGGAAGAGCAGTTGAACGGAATGGATAGTGTCTTCAAAGAGGATATAAGATGAACATCAACAAAAGAAAAGCGAGGATAATGGAATGTAGTCGAATTAAGTCGGGTGATGCTGAGGGAATTAGATTAGGAAATGAGACACTTAAGGAGTTTTGCTGTTTGGGGAGCAAAATAACTGATGATGGTCGAAGTAGAGAGGATATAAAATGTGGACTGGCAATGGCAAGGAAAGCGTTTCTGAAGAAGAGAAATTTGTTAACATCGAGTATAGGTTTAAGTGTCAGGGAGTCATTTCTGAAAGTATTTTTATGGAGTGTATCCATGTATGGAAGTGAAAGTGGACGATAAATAGTTTGGACAAGAAGAGAATAGAAGCTTTCGAAATGTGCTACAGAAGAATGCTGAAGATTAGATGGGTAGATCACACAACTAATGAGGAAGTATTGAATAGGATTGGGGAGAAGAGAAGTTTGTGGCACAACTTGACCAGAAGAAGGGATCGGTTGGTAGGACATGTGCTGAGGCATCAAGGGATCACCAATTTAGTATTGGAGGGGAGCGTGGAGGGTAAAAGTCGTAGAGGGAGACCAAGAGATGAATACACTAAGCAGATTCAGAAGGATGTAGGTTGCAGTAGGTACTGGGAGATGAAAAAGCTTGCACAGGATAGAGTAGCATGGAGAGCTGCATCAAACCAGCCTCAGGACTGAAGACCACAATAACAACAACACAGGAGCTCTTGGAACGAGAGGATGTTCGGCGAATGGACTTGCCTGCTCGTTCCCCGACTTAAATTCCATCGGACACGTATGGGACGCACTGTGGAGTCGTACTGGAGCAAGTCCAAATGCAGCAACTGCCATGAAGCACTTATCAGCTGGTGAGGGAATGAAACGCACTACCACAAGAACTACTTAACAACCTTGTGTCCTGCATGGAAGCGTGCTGTAGAGCAAGCATTGCCTTCCCTGATGATCACACACGCTATTAAGATCCTTTCGTCTTGAAGTTTCTCATTCTCTTAGAGATGGTCTTATTCAGAAAACAGAAGGAAAGGAACGAATGTGGAATGCTTTCGTATGCTTTTGACGATGATTATTCTGATATTTTTAGTGAGAATGAAAATCTGTATAACTATGTGAATGAATGTTTTTATGTTTCCAGAATGAAATTTTCACTGTGCAGTGGAGTGTGCGCTGACATGAAACTTCCTGGCAAATTAAAGTCGTGTGTCGGACCCAAGCACGACTCACGGTCTGTCATCACAGCTTTACTTCCGCCAGTTTGGGTAGCTTAGACGGTAGAGCACTTGCCCGCGAAAGGCAAAAGTCACGAGTTCGAGTCTCGGTCCGGCACACAGTTTTAATCTGCCAGCACGTTTCAATGTTTTTATGGTTCTGAGGGCGATTCTAGTGACAACGATGACATTAGGCCTGTAGACCAGTAGAAGGTGGCAGCGTTATCAAGTGACTTCCACAGTAACGATTAGACACAGTTCATGCGTTCTCGTCAGGATTTTCAGTAGAGTTGCGCAGTACGTGCCGATAGTATGTTTATCTGCATAGTTTACTTTTCTATGGTATTTAGTAGGGACAGGGACTGCGATTGTTGTGTGCGGATGTGAGCTGAGTTGGCGACACTTCGCTCTCAGCTTCAGGCTGTGGTGGCTTCGGTTACACAGCTTGAGGCTGCAGTGGATGGGCAACACTGTAGTGGGCCGGCCTTGTGGATCCAACGGACGTCCAGCACGGCCGAGTCCTCCGATCGGTCCTCACCGGTGGACAGCCCAGTTACTGATTGCACTGAGGTTGACCCCTCACCTATCGTCGAATGAGAGGCCGCCACAGCGTGTAGCAGTTGGCGAAAGACTTTCCACACGTAAGGCCTCCCCGGTTTGTCTCACAAACAGATTCCAGGCGCTGTCTATGGCTGACGCTGTCGCTGAGCCAGATGCCGTCGCCTGTCCTGTTTCAGAGGAATCCTCTCAGCCTGCAAAATCCATACAATCACACAAGGTGGGATTATTGACAGTTGGAAGCTCCAACGTTAGGAGCGTTATGGGGCCCTTAGGGACATAGCTGCCACGAAGGGAAAGAACACCATTGTGCACTCCGTGTGCATATCGGGTGCAGTCATTCCATATGTGGAACAGGTCCTCCCGTATACTATGAAGAGCACAGGGTGCAGCCAACTACAGGTGGTTGCTCATGTCGGTACCAATGATGTGTGTCAATTTGGATCAGAAGAGACTCTCTGGTTTCGAATGGCTAGCGGAAGTGGTAAAGGTTGCCAGTCTTGCTAGCAAGATAAAAGCAAAGCTGACCATTTGCAGCATAGTTGATAGGACCGATTGCGGACCTCTGCTACAGAGTCGAGAGGATGGTCTGAAACAGAGGTTCAGACGGTTCTGCGACCGTGCAGGCTGTTCCTCGAATTTCGCCAAACTGTGGTTGGGGTTCGGGTTCCGATGAATAGATCAGGTGTCCACTGTACGCAGGAGGCAGCTACACGGATAGCAAGGGTTGCGTGCCGTGGACTGGGCGTTTTTTAGGTTAGAGGGTTTCGGTAAAACGCAAGAAGGGCTTAAGCCACAAAGGGTGCAGGCCCAACACAGGAAGAACGTAGATACAGGAACCATCGGTATAACAGTTGTGAATTGTTGTAGCTGTGTTGGGAAAGTTGAGAGGAACCCACATGCCTTGCTCATACTGTGGCATCAAGTAGTCAGGCCTGTAAGATGAGAGGTCTGCCAAGCGAGTGAATTAATTCTTATTTATCGCAAAACATCAATGACTGATTATGAGCTCTAGTACTCACAATTAAGCTACAAATTATTCTCATGTTTGAATATTACGCAACGGGAAAGGATAACACACATCTGACTATTAAAAATTTAAATTCTGATTGTTCACTACGCAATGGCAATACCACATTTTCTTTCTTACTCAACGGCTTTGATCAACACTTGGCCATCGCACTGAATGTGAATGGCGCACACATTATATATTCTGGATATCATGACTACACACTATTCGAAGAACAAGGCCACCAATCTTTTTCTATTCACTATCTTTTTTATTGCGATAAATTCTATTATCCTATTATTACATTTTTATACAATAATTACACACGAGAGACTCCGCCTAGTGGGCATAGCTTTACATAGGTGATTATCTTATGGTCTCGTAATTATCTAACGCTACAGTGCACTTTCTGGATAGGATGGTGGATCTTTTGCTATATCTCACACTTCGACTCTCACACCCATCATCACGAAGACTGACTCCAGACCGAGCGGTACAAAAAGGAACATGCATAACCCACTGCCTCTGAACCTATCTTGCTACCCTCCCATGCAAATCACACACACCTAAATTACATGAAATACATCACACAGGCAACATACAATACAATACAAAGAATAGTCACAACGTTAGAATCACATCAGTTTCAGCATTTACAGTTCAATCGGTATTCATCCCAGTTTCACACGACACTGCCCCACTTCGTAACTTTTCTTTCCTACTAAGAAATTTGGAGGATATATGCACGTCTTCCTGTGCAATGCAAGCCAAGTGGCGTTGCTGGATAGACGTCAGACTCACCTTCCTTCACTCTCAGAGTATTAGAGATTGAATCCAGCGTCACACGGAAATATAACAAGCAAAGTAATATTAAGAACATATTCGTCATACACGCGAGTCCTCAACTGATACCATGGACGAGTACTTCTCTTTATCCTTTTGTCTCATACACGGATTGAGACACACACAGTACTCACCACGTGGAAGTAGTCGTCTCTAATTTCAAGTCCTGGACTCGCCATTTCTTAAATATTTCCAACTTATAGTACACACGCCAGTAATTCAGCTTAACTTTAGCACTTAGTACTAGCACTCGCAAGCACTTCAACTTATTGCTACACGTTGTTTCATTGTGACCGTTGGTCGCTTCCGAAGATTACAAAGATCCTCTTAATATTACCTGCCTGTCGTTTAATCCCCCCCCCCCCCCCAAAAAAAGTTCCTGAAATAGAGAAATAATTATTCCAAACTACTCTTAAGTATTCCACATGCATACCATTCTCTCCACTCTTTTGTCTTTACGGATCACACCTAAGACAGGTCTTACCAACACAAGATCCAGCGCCAGAGTGCTGAAACATGGCCGTTCTTCAGGTCATCTCGCACCTCCCTCAAGGTAGGGCAGCACCATGCTACCGTATTGGTCAGCCACATTTCAGACGCTCAAAGCTCAGGTAAATTTCATCTCTTTGGTTCAACCAAAGATGACCAAAGGACCTTCTCAAAGATGATCATATATTGCACATTCACTACCTGCAGTTAGCAGTCGACCATACATTCATTCATTCATTTCACAGATCTCACCAAATTGGATTTTTTTTTTTTTTTTGTCATCAGTCTACTGACTGGTTTGATGCGGCCCACCACGAATTCCTTTCCTGTGCTAACCTCTTCATCTCAGAGTAGCACTTGCAACCTACGTCCTCAATTATTTGCTTGACGTATTCCAATCTCTGTCTTCCTCTACAGTTTTTGCCCTCTACAGCTCCCTCTAGTACCATGGAAGTAATTCCCTCATGTCTTAGCAGATGTCCTATCATCTGTCCCTTCTCCTTATCAGTGTTTTCCACATATTCCTTCCTCTCCGATTCTGCGTGGAACCTCCTCATTCCTTACCTTATCAGTCCACCTAATTTTCAACATTCGTCTATAGCACCACATCTCAAATGCTTCGATTCTCTTCTGTTCCGGTTTTCCCACAGTCCATGTTTCACTACCATACAATGCTGTACTCCAGACGAACATTTGATATTAGGAGACTTCTCTTGGCCAGAAATGCCTTTTTTGCCATTGCGAGTCTGCTTTTGATCTCCTCCTTGCTCCGTCCATCATTGGTTATTCTACTGCCTAGGTAGCAGAATTCCTAAACTTCATTGACTTCGTGACCATCAATCCTGATGTTAAGTTTCTCGCTGTTCTCATTTCTACTACTTCTCATTACCTTCGCCTTTCTCCGATTTACTCTCAAACCATACTGTGTACTCATTAGACTGTTCATTCCGTCCAGCAGATCATTTAACTCTTCTTCACTTTCACTCAGGATAGCAATGTCATCAGCGAATCGTATCAATGATATCCTTTCACCTCATATTTTAATTCCACTCCTGAACCTTTCTTTTATTTCCATCATTGCATCCTCGATGTACAGATTGAAGAGTAGGGGCGAAAGGCTACAGCCTTGTCTTACACCCTTCTTAATACGAGCACTTCGTTCTTGATCGTCCACTCTTATTATTCCCTCTTGGTTGTTGTATATATTGTATATGATCCGTCTCTCCCTATAGCTTAGCCCTACTTTTTTCAGAATCTCGAACAGCTTGCACCATTTTATATTGTCGAACGCTTTTTCCAGGTCGACAAATCCTATGAAAGTGTCTTGATTTTTCTTTAGCCTTGCTTCCATTATTAGCCGTAACGTCAGAATTGTCTCTCTCGTCCCTTTGCTTTTCCTGAAGCCAAACTGATCGTCACCTAGCGCATTCTCAATTTTCTTTTCCATTCTTCTGTATATTATTCTTGTAAGCAGCTTCGATGCATGAGCTGTTAAGCTGATTGTGCGATAATTCTCGCACTTGTTAGCTCAGGCCGTCTTCGGAATTGTGTGGATGATGCTTATCCGAAAGTCAGATGGTATATCGCCAGACTCATATACTCTACACACCAACGTGAATAGTCGTTTTGTTGCCATTTCCCCCAATGGTTTTAGAAATTCTGATGGAATGTTATCTATCCCTTCTGCCTTATTTGACCGTAAGTCCTCCAAAGCTCTTTTAAATTGCGATTCTAATACTAGATCCCCTATCTCTTCTAAATCGACTCCTGTTTCTTCTTCTATCACATCAGACAAATCTTCACCCTCATGGAGGCTTTCAATGTATTCTTTCCACCTATCTGCTCTTTCCTCTGCATTTAACAGTGGAATTCCCGTTGCACTCTTAATGTTACCACCGTTGCTTTTAATGTCACCAAAGGTTGTTTTGACTTTCCTGTATGCTGAGTCTGTCCTTCCGACAATCATATCTTTTTCGATGCCTTCACATTTTTCCTGCAGCCATTTTGTCTTAGCTTCCCTGCACTTCCTATTTATTTCATTCCTCAGCGACTTGTATTTCTGTATTGCTGATTTTCCCTGAACATGGTTGTACTTCCTCCTTCCATCAATCAACTGAAGTATTTCTTCTGTTACCCATGGTTTCTTCGCAGCTTCCTTCTTTGTACCTATGTTTTCCTTCCCAACTTCTGTGATGGCCCTTTTTAGAGATGTCCATTCCTCTTCAACTGTACTGCCTACTGCGCTATTCCTTATTGCTGTATCTATAGCGTTAGAGAACTTCAAACGTATCTCGTCATTCCTTAGTACTTCCGTATCCCACTTCTTTGCGTATTGATCCTTCCTGACTAATATCTTGAACTTCAGCCTACTCTTCATCACTACTATATTGTGATCTGAGTCTATATCTGCTCCTGGGTACGCCTTACAATCCAGTATCTGATTTCGGAATCTCTGTCTGGCCATGATGTAATCTAATTGAAATCTTCCCGTATCTTCCGGCCTTTTGCAAGTGTACCTCCTCCTCTTGTGATTCTTGAACAGGGTATTCGCTATTACTAGCTGAAACTTGTTACAGAACTCAATTAGTCTTTCTCCTCTTTCATTCCTTGTCCGAAGCCCATATTCTCCTGTAACCTTTTCTTCTACTCCTTCCCCTACAACTGCATTCCAGTCGCCCATGACTATTAGATTTTCGTCCCCCTTTACATACTGCATTACCCTTTCAATATCCTCATACACTTTCTCTATCTGTTCATCTTCAGCTTGCGACGTCGACATGTATACCTAAACTATCGTTGTCGGTGTTGGTCTGCTGTTGATTCTGATTAGAACAACCCAGTCACTGAACTGTTTACAGTAACACACCCTTTGCCCTACCTTCCTATTCATAACGAATCCTACACCTGTTATACCATTTTCTGCTGCTGTTGATATTACCCGATACTCATCTGACTAGAAATCCATGTCTTCCTTCCACTTCACTTCACTGACCCCTACTATATCTAGATTGAGCCTTTGCATTTCCCCTTCCAGATTTTCTAGTTTCCCTACCACGTTCAAGCTTCTGACATTCCACGCCCCGACTCGTAGAACGTTATCCTTTCGTTGATTATTCAATTTTTTTCTCATGGTAACCTCCCCCTTGGCAGTCCCCTCCCGGAGATCCGAATGGGGGACTATTCAGGAATCTTTTTCCAATGGAGAGATCATCATGACACTTCTTCGATTACAGGCCACGTGTCCTGTGGGTACACGTTACGTGTCTTTAATGCATTGGTTTCCATTGCCTTCTGCATCCTCATGTCGTTGACCATTGCTGATTCTTCCGCCTTTAGGGGCAATTTCCCACCCTTTTCTTTTTTTTTATTAAAAATTTCCCACCCAGCCGGGAATCGAACCGGGGCCTTTTTTATGGCAGACGCTCTATCCATCCTTTTTTTTTTTTTTTTTTTTAACAGGTAGTGAGCTGGCGGAGGCAAGGTGGGCAGGGGTCGCGACCCGAGGCCTGTCCACGATGTCTCCCCCCTTCCATCCTGGGGATGTGAAGTGGTACAAAGGATGCAGTTGGTGTATTATTGTGATTTTTTTAAAATTTTATTTATTCATTTATTTATTTTTAATTTTTTCAAATTTTATTTTCATTTTTTTAAATTTTCTTAACAGTAATTAACTGAAAACTAGTAAGTGCACTCTTTGCGTCGAGTTGGGACGCACATAACTAAAACCATGCTAATAGTTCTAGAAAAAGGCATAAAGAAATAGAGCAAAGTGCGGGGTGAAGGAAACCATGAAACAAAACGGAAGGGTGGTATCCATACCACCGTTAACCAGTGCTACATCTTGCACCGGATGGGAAAACTAAATTTGCGAAGACCTTTTCGCACCGGGGAAAAAAGAGGAAATAGGGCAAACACTGTTGCAGAGTGTGAGGGTTCACAACGAAACTCTCCATCTGCTTTATCATTCAGGTGTGACTTCTCGTAATGATGAAAGTAGATCCCACGTTGTACCGTGTAGTGTTCTATCATCGTATTGTAATTTTAGCTTCTCTTACCCGTGATGTTCCAGCTACGTGGAGGGTCGTGGAACGCACTCCACAAAAAATTGGAAAAATATTGTCGATACTTTGGGTTACGGAGGATCTTGCAATGTCGTTCCTGCAAATAGTTCCAAAAGTCTAAAGTGTCCTAAGTGCCGTCTTGGAACAAGTAACCCACTGCATATCCACGAAGCCACGTCAATGCATTAGTTTTAGTGCGTGGGTAATACGTTTCATCCGGAAATAAGCTAGTCTTGGGGTCGATATGATTCGGCGTTACCCGAAGGAAGTATGCTGACATTTGCCTCACTAAGTGCCACACTGTCGCAGACTCGCCACAGCTAAGACGGTGTTCATCGTTGTCTTGAACGCCACAGCTCGTGCACGTGGGTGAGTCTACCATGTGGATCGCATGTAGCCTTGATCTGGTCACCTGCTTACCGTTGACAGTGATATACCACATCGCCGTGACGTCAGTGTCCAGTGTTACGTGGTGAATTGTCCTCCACACTACTCGCCAATTGACGTTCGGGTGCTTCCTCTCCACGACGTTATCGGGTCGTCCACGTTGCAGGACCCTATAAACCGTCTTTGCCGTCGCCAGTTGAGTCGCTGGTAAGGCAAGTCGAACGTAACTGAGTTCTAGGTGAAAGACACTGATGTAGAAGAGCGAGGAGGGGACGTGGTGTATCGGCACAGGCGGCAACAGGGAGGGCGGTGTTAGTTCTTCTATTAACAAACTGGTCAGACTGTCCGGACGGCGGTGCCATAGTTTGACTAATGTGCTCACAAATAGAGCGACCGCTCTGTCATAAACATGATAAAGGCCAAGCTCTCCCCGATCCGGGGGAAGGGTGAGAGTCTCATATTTGATCTTGAAAAGCATTCCTGAACTCACGAAGGACCCAAAAGCCGCAAGTATACGGCGAGCTAACATCACCGGTATAGGTAATATCTGGGCGATGTGCGGAATGCGTGACGCTAAATATGTGTTAACATACTGGGTCCGTTGGACGATGTCCAGGGCTCGTAGGCGGTTGTTCGCAATTCCAGTCTGAACATTCCGTAAAAGCCGTCGAAAGTTGTGAGCAGCGGTCCGTCGTATATCGTCTGTAAAATCAATGCCGAGACATTTCAAACTATCACTGAGCTGTAAGGGGGTGACACTGTTCTCAGACAATCCGACCCCGATGTTCATCGCCATAGATTTTGCGACGTTGATACGACTACCAGTCGCCATGCCATATTTCGTTATCCAATTTAGTGCGCTAGCGGTGTCGTCGCCGTTGCGGATGACAATCACCAGGTCGTCAGCGTACGCTTTACACCGGAAAGTGTGGCCTCGTAACGTCATACCCGTTAGTCGTTGGCGCAGGCCGCAGAGGAGAGGTTCCATGGCCACAGCGTAAAGTAAAGTGGACAGAGGGCAGCCTTGGCGTATCGATCGAGAAATGGTGAGGGGCTGCGAAGGTCGGCCGTTAACGATCACCTTGGACGTCGCGCCACGGAGTAGTCGCATGACGACAGTGACAAATGGCTGTGGGTACCACATATGTTGGAGGACCGCTACCAAATAGTCGTGGTCCACTCGGTCGAGAGCTTGACTAAAATCGATTGCCGCCAGTGCACCCTTCAGACGACATGCCCTAGCCAGTGAGATCAAGTCACGATATTCACTGAGTGCTGTTTGAATATTATTGTCGCCTCCTAATGACGTTTGATCGGGTGAGATGACATTTCGTAGGGTCTGGCGTATCCGCGCCGCCAACAGTCGAGAAAAGATCTTAAAGTCGCAGTTCAATAGCGTCAACGGGCGGTAGTCCTGCACTCGTGAGCCACCGGACGGTTTGTGAATAGGAAAAATCATCCCTTCCACAAGGGCCGCAGGGAGCAGCACGTCCGGGGATAGGAGTTCGCGACAGATGTCCGTCCATCGGGAAGCTAATAAATATTGAAAAATCCGGTAAAATTCCAAGGGGAGGCCATCAGGACCCGGAGACTTGTTGACAGCTCCTTTTCTAATGGCGTCGATCACTTCTTCTTCTGTAATTTCTTCCATCAAGGCCGCTTCCATTGCCGGGGTGACGGTGCCGTAAATCGTCTGAGAGACGTCCTCCAGTGCTGTCGGATCAGGTGTCTGAGCGGAATAGAGTTGGGAATAATGATTGTAGAACGCTGTGTTTATGTCTTGTTGCGTGGTGAGGCGATGACCGTCCTCCATGTCGATGAAGCGTATCAGCGCTCGTTGGCGTCGTTTACGTTCACGAAGGACGTGGAACATTGACGGGTGTTCGCTAGGTATCCGATACTGCGTCCTCGAGCGGATGACTACCCCCTCTAGGTGGCGTCGCATATGAGCGAGGATCTGAGTCTTAGCACGGTGAACGGCCGTTTGTCGTTCCAGAGACGGCGCCATAGCATCGCAGTCGCGTAGGACCCGGAAGTAAAAGTCGAGTGTATGTCTTCGCCAAGTAGCGTGGTCACGACCGTAGGTTATCAATGTTCGCCTCAGTGCCGGTTTGGCGCAGTCCAACCACCAGCGGATCGTTGTGGGATATGCACGGAGGCGATTTTCACACGAATGCCACGTATCTTCAACGGCTTGGCGGCAATCCGGGTACGACAGGTGAGCGATGTTTAATTTCCACGGGCTGCGGCTTCTCCACACTTGTTGCCGCCGCAGGGTGACGGCACAAATGTATGCTGAGTGGTCCGAGAATGCTGCAGGCCACAGTTCCGCATCCCGTGTTCCAGCGGCGAGAGAGCGTGAGACATAAATCCGATCGATACGACTGGAAGAGTGACGTGTGAAGTGCATGAATCCCGGTCGGTGGCCGTGAAGATGTTCCGAAGTGTCCACCATCTGCAGGTCCCGAATCAGCGTCTCGAGTTCCGGGCACGGATTATGTCGTGGGAGTTGATCTCTGGGCGCCAGTACGCAATTGTAGTCACCTCCAAACACCAGATGGTCGTGGCGGCCTTGGAAGAGCGGGGCGACGTCTTCCGCAAAGAATCGTGAACGTTCGCGACGTTTGTCCGTCCCGGAAGGTGCGTAGATATTGATAAGGCGGACACCCAGTACTGTGAGTGCCATTCCTCTTGCCCCAGGCAGAAACAGGATATCGTCCGCCACTATCCCTTCCCGAAGAAGTACAGCGACACCGCTGCCTGTTGGGGAAGCTGGAGAGACGCAAGCATCGTAACCGTACATGCCTGGGAAGTCGTCGACGTAAACTTCCTGGAGAAGGGCTATGTCGATGGAAGCAGAGTTCAACATATCCTGTAGCAAGGATAACTTAGCGCGCGTCCGTATAGTGTTGATGTTTATAGTTGCAACGCGATAAGTTTGAGGTCTATCCACAGCATCCGTGTTGGCCATCAACACCCTTGTAAGGCTGTCTCGTCACTGTAACTGACGGCGGGAAAGGATCAACACTGGTGAGGTAAATTTTCCCCAGTGTCGTCCGACACGATGGGCGAGGAGTGTTCCTCGCAGTCGTCCGCCCAGTCGCCATGAAATACCATCGGCTGTTGGTGGCTGTTAGTGGCTGCTGCGGCACTCGGCGCTGACTCCATCGGCTCTGCAGGCTGGGAATCGGCAGCGGCAGTCTGCTTGTGATCCTGCTGTTCTGTGGGGTCTGAGGGGCTGAAGCCGTCACCACAGCGATCTGTTGAGTTTGAAGTTACAGCGGCCTCCGTACCCCCGGTACCGTCGTCGGAATTTCCACAGTCCAGTCAGACGATCGCTGCAAACACTCGTCCGATGGAGCACGCCGCCGTCTCTTGTGTTTTCACGGGGAACGCTGTTTACGGACGTGTGCTTCAGTATCTGAATGTGGGTGGATTTCGTCAGCTGCTCCGGTGTCTGGAAGAAAAGCCGCTGTCGGCACAACCCGTGGGTCAATGTCCATCCTGGCATCCACGCCTTCTTGCAAGGTCGGTCGGTGATTATCTTCAGGTGGGGGCGCCGTTGTAGAGGCCGGATCCTGTACTGCAGAAGCCATTTTGGTCTCGCCATCGGGGGCGGCTATCGAACTAATGTCGTCAGCATCGGAAAAGGTAGCTGCCCGTGTAACTTCGGCGTAATTCAGAGGAAGGGTCGTCACCGTAGAAGGAGTCATAGATTCACCTGTCGGGATTTGAGTAAGCCGTCGTCGGAGACAATCAGACCGGACGTGCCCTACTTGGCCACAACCAGAGCAAGTGCGTGGCTGACCGTCATACATAATGATCGCCCTACATCCGCCGATGACAAGATATGACGGAAAATATTTGGTCAGTTCAATTTTAACCGGTCGTACCCCGTTAAGAACGGGGTACGTTGTAAAGGTGGTCCATTTTTCGGCCATATGGCTGATCACTCTGCCGTAGGGCTGGAAAGCCGCGGTGACTACGTCCGGTCGTACTTCGAAAGGGAGTTAGAAGACGCGTATCGTACGGAGGCCAAGCCCCGCGTGATCGATAGAGACCGCCCCAATATGGCCATCAGAATGTTTGAATTTAAGATCGTTCGCATGTGCGCTCACGATTCTGTTGCATACCTCGTCACTTACTAGCTTGACGTAGACAACACTGCTCGTGATAGAGAGATGGATACCAATTATGTCTCGCGGGTCAATTTTAACGTCGTCACGTAGAAAACGTTCCACTTCAAAAGCTCGCGGTCGTGCATGATCGGTTTGAAAACTGATCTTGATGGTGGTTTGTCTGTATGAACGTGCCATGTTGCGTCGGTAGTGATGGACTCTAAACTAGCGACAACGCAGTAGTAAACAACTACGGGCACTCGCGACCGCGCGGACGGGACGTAAACAAGACGTCCTCGCCGCAGCGCTGCGGAAAGCAGACTTCCCCTAGGACAAGAGAGTGCCCTTAACCTCTATCTGCTCCTCCGCCCTCTTTGTCATGGCCGTTGGCAGAATGAGGGTGACTTCTTATGCCGGATGTCTTCGGCCGCCAATGCAAATTATTTATCAAAATTTAGGCAGTGGCGGGGATCGAACCCAGGACCGAAGACGTTTTGATTATGAATCAAAGACGCTACCCCATTTTTTTTTTAAATGTCATTTTGTTCGCTTTCGTTCGTTGCATCCGCTCGGGGCGGACATCGTAAGACATCCGTTTAAGTTCGTCGTTGATCATTTAACTCAATTTTTTTATTACAGAGGGCAGCTAACCCTCTGACCGAACACGCTGAGCTACCGTGCCGGCGGGCCTAGACCACGGGTTAACAGAGATATAGGGACTTATTTTGCGGGAGTGCACATGTGATCAATTAAATAAATAAATTGTCCTTCTTTCCTACACTGGTATCCGGCTTCGGTGTATTAAGTGAAATTGAGTTATTATAACCAAAAAATATGTTGTTCTGACAAGAATAACGAAGAATGTTGCATCTATTTTCAATGTCGGGCGGTACTGTACCCTTTCAGAGTATCAGAGCTCCAAGCGCTAATAGAAAGAACTGATGCTCAAATCGTTACAGGCACTGAAAGCTGGCTAAAGCCCGAGATAAGCTCAGCCGAAATTTTTGCAAAGAACCTAACTGTGTTCCGAAAGGATGGCTAAACACGGTTGTCTGTGGCATGTTTGTTGCTGTTAGAAGTAGATTATCTTGTCGCGAAATTGAAGTAGATAGCTCCTTTGAGTTAGTATTGACAGAGGTCATTATTGCCAACCGGAATAAAATAATAATTGGGTCCTTTTACCGACCACCCAATTTAGATGATACAGTTGTTGAAAGATTCAAAGAAAACTTGAGTTTGATTTCAAACACGTATCCGACTCATACGATTGTAGTTGGCAGTGACTTTAATTTACCCTCGATATGTTGGCGAAAATACATGTTTAATTCCGGAGGTACGCATAAAAAATCATGAGAAGTTGTGCGAAACGTATTCTCTGAAAATTATTTCGAACAGTTAGTTCATGAGCCCACGCGAATAGTAAACGGTTGTGAAAACACACTTGACCTCATAGCAACAAATAATCCTGAGGTAATAACGAGCATCAAAACGGATACAGAGATTAGTGAACACAGGGTTGTCGTAGCGATACTGAATACTGTAATCCCCAAATTCTCCAAAAATAAACTAAAAATATGCCTATTCAAAAAGGAAGATAAAAATTCACTTTACGCATTCCTGAGAGACAATCTCCAGTCCTACCAAATTAATGATTTGAGTGTAGACCAGATGTGGCCTGAATTCATAAAAATAGTATCTGGAGCAATTGAGAGATTTATACCAAATAAATTAACAAACGACGGAGCTAATCCTCCATGGTACACAAAACGGGTCAGAACACTGTTGCAGAAACAGCGAAACAAACATGCCAAATTTAAACAGATGCAAAATCCATCTACAGAACCTCGAAATTTGGCGCTGACTTCAATGTGAGATGCTTATAATAGTTTCCACAACGAAACTTTGTCTTGAAACCTGGCAGAAAATCCGAAGAGATTCTGGTCGTGTGTGATGTTAGCGGCAAGAAACAATCAATGCCTTCTCTGCGAAATAGCAATGGAGATACCATCCAAAGCCGCGCGGGACTAGCGAGCGGTCTACGGCGCTGCAGTCATGGACTGTGCGGCTCGTCTCGGCGGAGGTTCGAGTCCTCCCTCGGGCATGGGTGTGTGTGTTTGTCCTTAGGATAATTTAGGTTAACTAGTGTGTAAGCTTAGGGACTGATGACCGTAGCAGTTAAGTCCCGTAAGATTTCACACACATTTGAACATCCCATCGAAGACAGTGCTGCCACAGCAGAGTAACTATACACAGCCTTCAGTAATGCCTTCACAAAAAATGACGAAGTAAATATTCCAGTATTTGAATCAAGAACAGCTGAGAACATGAGTAACATAGAAGTAAATATCCTCGGAGTAGTGAAGCAACTTAAATCACTCAATAAAAGCAAATCTCTTGGTCCAGACCGTATTCCAATTACTTTCCTTTCAGAGAATGCTGATGCATTATCTCCATACTTGACAATCATATACAAACTTTCGCTCGACGAAAGATCCGTTCCCAAAGACTGGAAAGTTGCACAGGTCACACCAATATTCAAGAAAGGTAATAGGAGTAATCCTCATAATTACAGGCCCATATCATTAACGTCGATATGCAGCAGGATTCTGGAACATATACTGTGTTCGAACATTATGAATTACCTCGAAGAAAACGGTCTATTGACACACAGTCGACATGGGTTTAGAAAACATATTTCTTGTGAAACACGACTAGCTCTTTATTCGCATAAAGTGTTGAGTGCTACTGACTAGGGATTTCTGATCGATTCTCTATTTCTGGATTTCCAGAAGGCTATTGACACTGTACCACACAAGCGGGTTATAATGAAATTGCGTGCTTATGGAATATCGTCTGACTTATGTGACTGGATTTGTGACTTCCTTTCACAGAGGTCACAGTTCGTAGTAACTGACGAAAAGTTTTATTGGCAGGACACTTAGAAATTGTAACGAATCTACTGCCTACGCAACGGTTGTCCGTCCTCTTTCAGAATACTGCTGCACGGTTTGGGATCCTTACCAGATAGGACTGACGGAGTACATCGAAAAAGTTCAAAGAAAGGCAGCACGTTTTGTATTATCGCGAAATATAGGAGATAGTGTCACTGAAATGATACAGGATTTGGGCTGGACATCATTAAAAGAAAGGCGCTTTTCATTGCGACGGAATCTTCTCATGAAATTTCAATCACCAACTTTCTCGCACGAATGCGAAAATAAATTGTTGACACCGACCTGCATATGGAGAAACGATCACCACGATAAAATAAGGGAAATCAGAGCTCGTACGGAAAGATATAGGTGTTCCTTCTTGCCGCGCGTTATACGATATTGGAATAATAAAGAGTTGTGAAGATGGTTCGATAAACCCTCTGCCAGGCACTTAAATGTGATTTGCAGGGTATACATGTAGATGTAGATGTAGATGTAGAACGATAAAGGTATTCTGTTCTTGTGAATAATTGTTTCTTTCATAACGCTAACCCTTTTGGAATGTCGCCCGATGGCACTCGTGCACTGGCTATGTGAGTGCATGAGCGAGACTCGGGTGCCGTCTCGAATTTGTTAACATAAAGCGTAGTCATGGTAAAAGTTGAGCTCAACTTTTACTTTCCCAACAAAAAAAGAAAAAGGTTCAAAAATTAAGTTTCACAGTCCTAAAAATCTAGGATGCAATGTTACCATTCTTACTTGAATTTAAACCTTGATTACTGGCACCAGTGTCTTGTTCAGAGACGTGCATTATCAAAGAAAACGAAAACAGCTTTATATTATCACTATCTGTGGCAGCAATGCGATTGTAACGCGACATTTAGTATTGTTTCCAAAATATACTACTACTAGTGAGAACTGAGAAAAAAGCCGTCTCCTATGACCATCATACCATAAAAGGTGAGTGTCTTGGACATAAGTTGGCCTTATATTTGCCAGAGGGTATCCTGGCGGAGAAAATACGTAATACAATGATCATTAAAAAAGGGATTTTCTTAAAGAATATATTATGAGAATGGAATACAATTTTTTTTTTTTTTTTTTTTTTGCGGCGTAAGCCCCCTTAAGTTCTGCGCCATTTTGCCGGCGTTGGATAGCTTCTCAGTTACACAAGCAATCCACTTACACACTGCTGCTTCGATGAACTGATTATCAGCTTCCTTCAGTGGATTAAAAAATGTGATAATCTGAAGATGCCAAATCAGGGAAATACGGGGTGGGGTGATTCACTTCGCACACACTTACATGAATATCAATACGTCATGAACAATATTGTGGGTTGATCCGACACCAGTGTTCATAGTGGGTGCAGTGTCACTCACCGTAATACGCCTATTTTCGCCTATCGACTTATCAGCTGTCGAAATGTTGTTCACCATGACTGCGCAGAAAGAGCGACCTTGGCGTGGCAAATTATCAACACCTGTCACAAAAAATGGTTCAAATGGCTCTGAGCACTATGGGACTCAACATCTTAGGTCATAAGTCTCCTAGAACTTAGAACTACTTAAACCTAACTAGCATAAGGACACCACACACACCCATGCCCGAGGCAGGATTCGAACCTGCGACCGTAGCAGTCCCGCGGTTCCGGACTGCAGCGCCAGAACCACACGGCCACCGCGGCCGGCAACACCTGTCACACCTCGTTTGAACTCATCTGCCCACTCGTACTCTTGTGTTAGATTCCAACAACTTTCACTAAATTTCTCTTCTATCCGACAGTGAATTTCCATTTATTTCCACCATTCACCTAAAAGAAGCCCAATGACAGTCTCCTGATCCACGTTGATGCAAACCTGTAAGGTGCCACCATCTCGTTTCATAGGTTCCCAGGATCCCATTAGTGAGGCAGGCGTGCCAGACCCATCTGACAATAGTTCTACGAACCATCAAGTAATAATAAAGCAACATAACAAAGAAGCACAATCTTTGAGGAAGTGTTGCATTTTTATACATCTTTTCCGGTTATTTACTGAGTATTGATGTTCTATACTTCTCTCCAGTTGTATCCCTTCTTCTGGGACTTTCACAAAAAGTCGCCACTGCGCTGAACATGGAGCTATGTGTCAGACTTCTCAGATGAGCCTTTCAGCACTCTTGAGTGTCAATAATTTGCAGTCGTTTGAGTGATATATCTTTCAAGAGACTTGAGAGAAAGGCACATGAAGAAGCTGGAAGGTATGGAATATTTGTAAAGAAACATTTGAATGGCTATCCTATCTTACTGCCAAATAGTTATATTGCTTTGGCCAAGGCATTGTATAATACAGTGCTCTGCAAAACGTAAGGACAAGATAGATAAAACAAAATAACACACTAACTAATCGGTGGAAATGAATGAAATTGCGGGAGCATATATCCAGAGGTCTCCCACTCGTGTACAGAAAGCTAGACGTTATATGACGTGACGTCAGCGTGACAGTAGCGCCAAATGGAGCTGACTCAGCAACGAGAGTCAGTCGGAGGAACGGGGAAAGATAGAGTGTGTCGATCAGCGAACAGTTACGGTGCACTGTGGTGGCGTTTTCATCACATGTACCGGAGACAACTTCTGGATGCCTTCACATGGGGAAGGAATCGTCAAGAAAGTGGAAGAAGCAAAGTTTGGTATTGCTCTCAGCATTGTTTCACATACATAGGAAGCGTTTGAAAGAACGGGCACTGCTGCCTGAAGGAATGGAAGTAGCCGACCATGTTCAACACAGTAGCAGCAGATGACCGCTCCATTGTGCAACAGGCAGAAAGAGGCCCACATCAAACGGCGGGTGCAGTTCCAGCCTCGTTTGACAGGACTGCAAGGCATGTAGTATCACGCTTTCGGTGGTGCGACAAGTGCATTTGTTCCGTTGACACCTTCACATCGGTGGTACCATTTGGATTGGTGCCAAGAGCGTAAGGACTGGACCAAGGAGTGGGGTCAAGTGCTTTTCTCGGATAAGAGTGGATGGAGTTGAGTAATGACGAGAGGCGGGAACATGTAATGCACATATGAATACACCTAGGAGCATTGTCGAAGATGATCATTTTGGTGATCCAGTTGCTATGGTATGGGGAGGCACAATGTTCTACGGACATACTGAC
The DNA here is from genome assembly GCF_023864345.2 of Schistocerca serialis cubense. Taxonomy (NCBI): domain Eukaryota; kingdom Metazoa; phylum Arthropoda; class Insecta; order Orthoptera; family Acrididae; genus Schistocerca; species Schistocerca serialis. Next base: position 442,689,532 of record NC_064641.1, on the reverse strand, counting down.
CTCCAAACCTTTGCATACGCTGGGGTCACCAGTCAACGCACTCCTTCCTCTTGTGTGTATTTCCAGGGGTGCATTCAGCCCTGAGTTTGTTTTTATGGATGACGATGAGCGACCGCAAGAAACAACGGAAGTGGAAGGGGGTTTGAAACGAGAGCGTTTTCGGTGAATGGACTGGCGAGCCCATTCCTCCGTCTTAAATCACATCGAGCAGGTGTGGCATGGTGTGGGGAGACATGTGGGACCATCAAAAATCGCAGTGACTTCAATGTAATTATTATCTTTGAATAAAGTGACACTCACGTTCGTCTCTTTGTGTGTTTCTTCAGTTATCTTTTGTACTAGAACAGCGATTTATATTTATGGTCCAAGTTTCGCCGAGCTTTGTTACATGGTGTATGCCCGCCCGGTTTGCCGTGCGGTCTAACGCACGGCTGTCCAGGCGGGAAGGAGCGCCTGGTCCCTGGCACGAATCCTCCCAGAGGATTTGTGTCGAGGTCCGTGAACCGGCCAGTCTGTGGATGGTTTTTGGGCGGTTTTCCATCTGCCTCGGCGAATGCGGGCTGGTTCCCCTTGTTCCGCCTCAGTTACACTATGTCGGTGATTGCTGCGCATACAAGTCCTCCACGTACGCACTCACCACCATTAGTCTACCACGCAAACATAGGGGTTACACTCGTCTGGTGTGGGACGTTCCGTGGGACGTTCCCTGGGGGGTCAACCGTGGGCCGAACCGCACAATAACCCTGGGTTCGGGGTGGGGCGGCGGCGGAGGGAAGTGGACTGGGGTAGTCGTCGTGGGGTTGTGGACCACTGCGGTTGTGGCGGGGACGGAGCCTCTCTGCCATTTTTAGGTCCCCGATTACCATACAATACAATAATGGCTCTGAGCACTATGGGACTTAACATCTGTGGTCATCAGTCCCATAGAACTTAGAACTACTTAAACCTAACTAACCTAAGGACATCACACACATCCATGCCCGAGGCAGGATTCGAACCTGTGACCGTAGCGGTCACGCGGTTCCAGACTGAAGCGCCTAGAACCGCACGGCCACACCGGCCCGCACAATACAATACTTGGTGTATTGTATTGTATATTGAAACCGGGGACCTAGAAACGACGCTTCGTGCGGCCGTAGCCCTCAGTGGTTCACAACCCCATAACAGGCCACAGCAGTCCACCCACCCCACAGCCGCCCCACACCAAACCCAGAGTTATTGTGCGGTTCGGCCCTCAGTGAATCCCTCCCCCCCTCCCCCTCCCCAACCCGGGAACGTCTCATACCAGAAGAGTGTAACCGCAAATGTTTGCGTGGTAGAGTAATGATGGTGTACGCGTACGTGGGGACAGTGTTTGCGCAGAAATCGCCGACACAGTGTAACCGAGGCGGAAGAAGGGGAACCAGCGCGCATTCGCCGAGGCAGATGGAAAACCACCTTATAAACCCTACAAACGCTGGCCGGCCATCGGACCTCGACACTCATCCGCCAGACAGATTCGTTCCGGGGACCGGCACGGCTTCCCGCCCGGGAAGCTACGCGTTGGGGCAAGCGGCTAGCCAGGCGGGCTTTGTTGCTTGGTAGTGACGCGTCATGCAAAGTTACTTCCGCCCTTACGTTTCGCGCAGCAGTATAGCAGTCATTTGCGCAAAAACTTTTTAACAATGCTTCTGTCAGGGCTTTTTAAAAGTCGTCTCCTACTAGAGTGAGTAACTTCGCATTTAGAAATAGCAAGTATAGTGAGTTACTGCGTGACAAAAGATCGTCACAATGAATATATCCTTTGAGTATTGCATTGTACCTCTCGTCCAACTAACAAAAAGGAGCGCAGATGATCCTGCCAGAAAATCTTGGAGTTTTAAAAGTAATGGAACACGTGAGTAGTCTGTTTATTATTTAACAACGGAAGATCGAATTCTTACAGGTTGTAAAAAATGTTCCATAAGTCGCAGTAACATAATACGCAATGACCAGGTGGCACAGATTGGCACCGGAGATAAAAAGGAAAAATAATGGACGTGTAATTCTTACTTCTGTATCAGTCCCAGTGGAGATAAGACACATTAACTGTGATGAAAAGTAGATCACTTAACACACAAAGGAGATTTCAATTCCTGATTTCTTTTTATCAGATTGTCTGCCTTCAACAACGCGTAGCGCCAGTCTCACGATTCTCTGAGAATGGATGGATCCTGATGATGCAACAATTCCAAAAGTCATAAGGAATTACTTCGTTCATCGCATTTTATGTTGTAAGAACGAAACATAACCAGTTTCCTAGTTATCTGTAATAACTTTTATTGATTCACTGGCCTGTTTCCTTTCTCCTGCACTGAGTTGGTAATAAGTGACTGTCTATAATAAGGATGAAATCATATGAAACGATACATGTCTAAAGGCTAGTTATACGCTGAGGTGACACAAGTCATGGCATAGCGATATGTATATGGTGGTAGAATCGCATACACAATGTACAAAAGGGCAGTGCTTTGGCGGAGCTTTCATTTGTCAGGTGATTCATGTGAAAAGGTTTCCGAGGTGATTATGCCCGCACGATGGGAATGGTAGTTGAAGCTAGACGCATGGGACATTCCATTTAGAAAATCGTTAGGGAATTCAGTATTCTGAGATCCACAATGTCAACAGGGCGCTGAGAATATCAAATTTCAAGCATTATCTCTGACCACAGACAACGCAATGGCCGACGGTCTTCACTTAACTACCGAAAGCAGTGGCGTTCGCGTAGAATTTTCAGTACTAACAGACAAGCAACACTACGTGAAATAATAGCAGAAATCAATGTGGGAAGTATGAAGAAAGTATCCGTTAGGACAGTGCAGCGAAATTTGACGGTAATGGAGTATGGCAGCAGGCGACCGCGCGACTACTTTTGCCAGCAGCACGACATCGCCCTCAACGCCTCTCCTGCTCTCGTGATCCTCGACGATTGGGAAACCATGATCTGGTCAAATGAGTCTGGATTTCAATTGGTTCAAAAATGGTTCAAATGGCTCTGAGCACTACGGGACTTAATATTTGAGGTGATCAGTCCCCTAGAACTTAGTACTACTTAAACCTAACTAACCTAAGGACATCACACACACCCATGCTCGAGTCAGGACTGGAACCTGCGACCGTAGCGGTCGCGCGGTTCCAGACTGTAGCGCCTAGAAACGCTCGGCCACTCCGGCCGGCCTTTCAATTGGTAAGAGATGGTGGTAAGTGTGGTGCAGAACTCACGAAGCCATGGACCCAGGTTGTCAACAAGGGACTGTGCAAGCTGTTGATGGCTGTGGTGGTTGTGGTCTGTGTTTACATGGACTATATTGGGGGATGAACCAAATATTGACTGAAATTGGTTATGTCTGGCTACTTGGAGACCATTTGCAGCCGTTTATGGATTTCTTTTTCCCAAACAACCACCGAATTCTTATAAATGATAATGCGCCATATCTCTGGGTCTCAATAACATTCTGGACAATTCGCGTGAACGATTTGGCCACCCAGCCAGATCACCATACAAGAATCCCATGGAAAATTTATGGAATATAATGGAGAGCTCAGTTTGCGCACAAAATTCAGCACCGGCGACACTTTCGAAACTATGGACGACTGTAGAGGCGTATGGCTCAATACATCTGCAGGGGAGTTCCAACGAGTTGTTGAGTCCATGACATGTCGAGTGGCTGCACTACGCCGGGTAAAAGCTCCGACACGACGTTAGCAGGCATCCCATGACTTTTGTGTAAAGTGCTCGAAACAAAAGTGAACGGCCAAGATGTAACAAACCATTCAGTGTGTGTGAGAGATACATTCTCATTTTCTTCAGTGTTGATGAATGTTCTAAGAGCCCAGCCATCGTTATGTGGCACACTTCTATTCGGCAGTCCAATGCTGGGTATAAGCGGCCCATGGTAATGAAAAGTGACGGTTAGAACAGCTGTCGCGATTCGTTGTCGCAAGTCTTCGAGATTCTGTGGTGCAAGTCTAACATAAACGCTCTCTTTGATGTAATCGCACAAGAAAGAAAATCACAACGCGTCAAGTCCGTCGACCGACAGGGCCTCTCGTGTAGAACCAGGTCAGCAAGCTCAACGGCGGTCCATCCAGCGACGTGGCAACGATTCATTCACGTGGTCTCGTACATATTTGTGTGAACGCGGAAGGTCGCCGTGTTGTTGAAAATGTAATCCCTGCCCCAATTTCAATATGTGTTGAGTGGTACTTAAGTAAATAAATCAGTGAAATCAAAGTGAACTAGGTAGATAATAACATTGAAACTTCTCTCAGCAAAGAGGACGGGTTCATAAACTGCCCTGCTGGACACGACACTGACCACGTTTACTTTCCCGGAGTGTCTGTCGTGTTCAGCGGTTGCGTCAGTTGTGCCGGTTGACCTTTCCTGAAAAAAAAAAGTGGCTTGGTCACTGAAGATTAATTTGTTTGCAAAGTCATTATTTAAACATGTCGTTCTGCGTATCAATGCAAAACTGCAGATGGCGTAATTTGTCGTCGTGGCTCATGGCTTGGAGGCGAGGCATTTTATGCGGCTTTACTCTTAATCACAAAGGATTCCCCATACTATTGGCTGAGTAATGTGTAGTTCCCATTAGCTCGATGCGTAGACTTTGTGAGGCTTCGCAATGTCACGTTCCTAGCATGGTCCACTGTTCTAACATGCCCAGACGCCCTGAGCTTTTTACGTCGCACAGTCAACCATCCACTTCGAATTTCTTCTACTACTTCAGTATGCCATTGTAAACTTATGCCGTATTTTGAAATTTACCACGTAAAGTTCTTTGCACACCCGCTATCGACTGGCATTAAGGAAATTCTGACACATAAAATGATTTCTCTGCTTCGTTCGCTGCCATTTTCAGCAAGTACGGTCAGTGACGCTCTGCAGACGGTTTCCGTAACTATCTTTCCAGCAACTCGCTCAGAAGAAACTTTTTATTTGTTCTTCACATGTAAAAAATGTGTTACAGAAGGCGACGCACCGAATCGCGGTACTCAGTTCGTGTTACAGAGCACTGAACGACGAAATGGAGCCGGCGACCAGGTAAATTTTGAGAACCGATTTATTCCCGTTGCAAAAGATGTTAATTGCACTGAAATTAATGCTCAGATAATGACACCATTTGTATGCGCACTGTTAGAATTTTATGTGTAAATACGAGCAAAAAGACACGTTTTTCTGGGAGGTTTTTAATGCGCGCCTCTTCTGTAGTTTAATGTATAAAATGCAAATTTGACCATCAGCTACTTTTTTATTTAAAACTCAAAAACCGGCTGGTTTCAGTTATAGACCATCTTCACCGATCACAGTTAAATAGTATGAGCCACAACATCACATCTACCATTAATTAAATAATAGCCACATCACATATGTAGAGCACGTCATGAATTCCAGTACCCCATAGAGGACGTCGCAGCTAAGATTGGTCAGTGCGCAAGGGAAGTGGGCTTAACTCGTAAAAAAATGCGAAAATGTTAACGTATTTAATTTAAATTTCTGCGAAGCTGCCAGATAACTTGAACAGCTAGCTGCCTTCTTTTACGTCCCTAACTCTGCCCAGGACATAGTGTGAAAAGTCCTGTATGGTATACAGGAATTAATGACATGCTCTACAAATGAGAGGTCCCCATAATTTAAGTAACGATAGGTCTCATGTTGAGGCTTGAACTGTTTTAACTCTAAGCCATGAAGATGGCCTGTGACTAAAACGGGTCGATATTTTAGTTTTAAATAAAAAATCAGCTGATGGTCAAACTTGCATTTGATACTTTACCTGACGGCTGTTAACAATCAACTTCCAAAATGTCTATATTTTAAACTTGTACGCTTCGGTTGAAGCTTTGCTGTCAGGTAGATAAATGATATAACACTAGCAACAAAGATCCGTATTGTGAGGGCTATGGTCTTTCCAGTTGCGATGTATGGATGTGAGACCTGGACCATTAGAAAGGCTGAACGGCAAAGAATTGACTCCTTCGAATTGTGGTATTGGAGGAAAGTTCTTAAGAGTTCCATGGACTGCAAAGAGCACCAACAGATCAATATTGGAGCAAATAAAACCAGATTTCTCCCTGGAAAGTCTAATGTTAAAACAAAAGGTGGCCTACTTTGGACAAACAATGCAAAGGTATGCCTCGCTGGAAAAAACATTAATGCTGCGGAAGATTGAAGGAACTAGAAGAAGAGGACGTCAGAGGATGAGATGGATCGATGGCATCACAGAAGCAATGTGTTCCAACCTAGAAGATCTACGGGAGAAAGTGCAAGACAGGAAAAAGTCGCGTGACTTGGTTCATGGGGTCACGAAGAGACGGAACCGACTAAACAAATAGAGAGAGAGAGAGATAAATGGATAAAGTCAAAACCATTTTTTTCCAGTAATCGTTTCCCGTTGTTGGGATATGATGGTTTAAATTCGAGCTAAATGTAGTACGTAAAAATCATTCTCACTTAAATTGTATTCACGGTAAAGGTTTTAAGTGATTCAAATAAGGAAAAATGCATTCTTGCGAGAAAATTGAAAACTCGCTTTTAAAAATCTAGCTTCAATGGCATTTTGCGTGCAAAAACACGTCTTGTGTTCGTTCCTTAGTGCACCACTTCTATGTTTCAGACTTGTGCGAAACGGTTCAAATTTTGTGAGAAGGTAGACAAATACATGTATTTAAAAGGCGTCCTGTTTTTTTGTGAAAGCTTTACCGTTTCCAGGATATAAGTAACGTGGTTCGAAAGACAGTCAAAAAACCTTTACCGGTTCAGTCGTCTCGTGAGTCGACAAAAACGTACATCAGTTGACAGGCTAGGGTGGCCTAGTGTCAAAATTTTGGTAGAGCAGAAGTTGGGAATCATAATGAAAAACGCTCCTATCATAGCAGAAAACGGCTACCATGTCCTAGGTAGAGTTATGGATGTAAGAGAGGGCAACTAACCCCCTAACAATGCCCAATATATATTCGCCTTTTTTGTGCTAAGGTAGCAGCAGTTTACATTACGATTACTATATGGCTAAAATGGTCACCCGATCCCAGTTGCAAGTGGGCTATCTAATGGCTTGTAGGGGCAACAAAAATGTGATTTCCAGTATTTTATATATTTTATATAATTATCCACCGAATTTAAAAATTTAAAATGGTGTCATAATTTACTCATTAAGAGACATAATCTTGCGCTAACTTTTTAACACAATAAGTCAAATGTTGAAGTTAGAAACTGATTATATTTCACTAGAGGGTCAGTGTATGTTCTGCCTCAAATTGATGTCAGCACTTCTTTTCCGATGTCATATTAGAGCTGATCCGATTTGGCATGTAGTATTCAAGACCACAAGTGATATGTCTGAAGGTCAGCCCAAGGGAGAATGAAAGAAGTGGGAATCAATCTGTCTGTCATCTCCATTTTGTTCTCGTACTGTAAATATCATCATTTCCTATCTCACCTTCATGTTGTTGATAGGATGGCCGCACTCCACTGCTTTCAGACTGTATATTCCATAATATACCTCAGTGCTCTGTAGTGAGAAGATTAGGATGTGGGTATTACTTAAAACATTATTTTTTGTTAATAGTACTCCTATTACGCAATTCAGTAGTGAGAAGCACATAGCATAAAATAAAGACGAGCAGCCTAGTCTGCAAGATGTTAGTTGAGTAGCACCAATTCCAGTAAGAGGACGTGTGTCCAAAAGTACCCGAACGACTGGATGACATCACACCTGCGTATACGCATAGTCGCGGCGTCTGCAGCTCTGCGCCGGTTTAACACCGGCATTGCGCCAGATCGCACAAACCTCACGTTACGTCAATGTCATCACGTGCTGCTGATACCCATAATTAATATAGTGCACAAAAATACAAGTATTGTATACTGTTGTTTTCCGTTAGAGACCCGTACTTCCTGTAGAGGTATCAGATGCTGTATGAGAAGCAGAGTTAAGATACTTCGACGATGTGAAATAATGACATCGCAGCTTAGTCTGCAAAATGTTTGTCTACAGAGCCTCCTGCTCTCAAACAATACTTGCTCTGAATGTAAAAAAAAAATAGTTTATATTGGACCATCACACTGTGTGTGTATTCACGCCTTGTAGGTAACATAGCTGAGAATACTGGCTGAGCAGTGTATTATTTGTTCATGAACGCTCTGAGACGATGTGTTCGAATAGTTCAAAAGGTTGTGAGCACTATGAGACTTTACATCTGAGGTGATCAGTCCCCTAGAACTTAGAACTACTTAAAGCTAACTAACATAAGGACATCACACACATCCATGTCCGAGGGCAGGATTCGAACCAGACTGAAGCGCTTAGAACCGCTCGGCCACACTGATCGGCGACGATGTGTAATAGGACGTGAATACGCTGACGAATAGCGTATATTCAAACACCTACACAGTCGCAATTCCATCGTTTCCTCAAAAGCATCCTGGCCTTGTCATACATGTGTCATGTTTCAGTGCACATTGCAAGGCGCTCCTTCGAACTGGAAGAAAAGAGATGCTGTAACGCACTCGCTGGCACATGAGCGCTCGTTGGAATGCGTCTGACAACCTTGCTTATTCCATTTATTCCACTTAATCTTCACACTGCTACTGTTCTGTTCACTCTAAAGATATTTCATTAACTTGTCGACCATGTGTAGTCTAACGGAGTTCATCGTTAACTTTTAGGCAGCTAAATCTATCATGGATCTCTCTCCCCAAAGAGTAATGAGGATGATGGGGCTCAACATCCTCACCAGAGTACCGAATGGATTGTCGGCTGGTACAATATTACCTTACGACATGACTCCTGTAAAAGATTCTAATTCTATGAATATTTTAGTTCGACAGCTCTGAAGGAGCAATTTAACTTTAATATTACGGAAGCAATTTTACTTGTTACTGAAATGCAGTTATTTTATTATAATTATTTTGAATGTCCTACTTGTAATAGTAGTATCAGATGAAAATCCATTCGTCGGTACAGTGTCGGATACTATAACGCATAAAATATTACTTCACTTTATTCTAGCATAAGTAATGGAATTAGTTAACTTCGTACAATCGATTTCCATAGAAATATCATGAGTATTTAAAATGATCTCTGAACACTGACGTATCGCTTGATACAAAATCAAGCCTTGCTCAGAGTACATTTAAAAATAACTGTCACGTAGTGATCTGCCTAATACATTGCCCACACAACTGGCCTACCAGAAAACTATGATCACAGACTGGACCGAGCGGTACTGTGCTCGTCCGTAAGTAGTAAAGCGGTTGCTGCGACGTATCGAAACGTTCCAGAGCGTGACTATTCCGGTGTCGCTCATCGTCGGTGTGGCTTTCAGCGACTACCTTCTCTTGCGGTTGCGTTGCGAGCTACCAACCTTGCTTTGCCACCTCGCTCTTCGGACGACACCGCAAGCAAGATGGATGCGACCTGTGATATTGCGACATAGCTCAGTGATTACCTTCTTCAGAATTTGCAGTTACGAACTACTGAAAATTAAGTAACTGGAAATGTAGTAAAATTAATCTCAATATCAATATCAGAAAAGATGTTAGCAATGCGAGTGGTAGACTTCAGACAAATACAAATAGATTTGAAAGTGCGTTTTTCAGTAAAGTGAAAGCTAAAATTACAACAATCGCCCACTGTCGTGATTGTGGACAATTAATGTGATATTATTACCATTTGGTTTTGCAAAGTATTATTTTAATACAGCGAAAAGTAAATAGGATACTGTATATGATTTTGGGATAATGAATTTATGAAAGAAGTTTAAATAACGTAATTCATTCCATCAAGGCTCATGTAATTTAGACTATAACAATCTAACATCTGGATTTAATAAAAGTTTTTGTACTGATTACCATAGCTGTTTTGGTGCTCATTGGTTACTGGCTATGGTCTTAATGTATTCTCTGAAATGGAATTAACTTATTAATAATACCTTAATTGCATTAGTCATTATTCTTTATGTAGCGTTGGCTCCAAAATCCTCTCCCTTCTTATTAACGTCTTCAAAAATTTAATACATTTCCAAATAACCTCTGAATATGACAGCCATTATAACTGTTAAAACCTTCATTATTATGAGCTTAATTTCATTAACAAATACTTATTATTTCATTTTCTTTCAACAATTACTCAAAGACATTTAAGAGAGTCTTTACGAGAGTGTGTAATCCCACGCCCGGTTTCGATTCCCGGCGGGGTCAGGGATTTTCTGTGCCTCGTGATGACTGGGTGTTGTATGATGTCCTTAGGTTAGTTAGGTTTAAGTAGTTCTGAGTTCTAGGGGACTGATGACCATCGATGTTAAGTCCCATAGTGTTCAGAGCCATTTGAACCATTTTTTTGAGAGTCTGTAAAATTGGTATCTCAAAGATAGAATTTTTAAGGCTGCAGTTTAATCGAAGAATTTCAATAACTTTGATTGTCAAATTTAAGCTGTTACGTTGCAGCTTCATCAGTAATAGAACTCAGTGCGATGTCTTCGACGAGTGTCCTTCAGAGACGAGGGTATCGTCAGGAGGGCCCCGGATAATTGTAAGATGACCGCTATTATTCTCTGTATAAATAACCTGTCCTTCGGACATGATGGGCAGCAATGTGCAGCTGTTTGCTGACGATGCTGTGCTGTATGGGGAGGTGTCGTCGTTGAGTTACTGCAGGAGAATGAAAGATGTTGTAATGAATGGCAGCTTGCTCTAAACGCAGAAAAATGTAAGCTCATGTAGATGAGTAGGGAAAACAACTCTGTAGTGCGCTGCACAGAACAGTCACGTCAATAAAATATCAAGACGTGAAGCTGCAAACCAAGGTGAAGTGGAACGTGCATGTAACGATGATAGTAGAAAAGCAAATGATCTACTTCAGTTTATTGGGAAAATTTTTGGAAAGTGTGGTTCATACGTATCTCTGCTGTTCATTTTTGGAATACAGCCTACAACCAGCTTAGAGACATATGTGACGACACTTTCTGCAGGATCTAACAATCGTTTTGCAGGACAATGCTCAAACACGTACAGTGCAGGCTGTTACTGATTTGTTTGACTGATGGGGCTGCTAAGTGCTATGCCACCTACAGCACTCCCCTGACTTAAGCCCTCGTGATTTCAACTCGATTTCTAAACTGAAGGAAACCTTCATGGCATACGCTTCAGAACTGCTACAAATTCGTAGGGCAATAGACCGCGCCCCTCGAACTGTCAACACAACTAGCACTGCTAAGAGTATCCTACGACTTCCACATCGCTGGCAACTGGTTATACACAATGCTGGTGACTACTTTGAAGGTCAGTAAAACTTTCAAACACGAATGTATTTTGTACAAGCTGAAAATAAGTAGTTGCCACTATTAAAGTTCCAACCCTCATACTTGCAAATGGAAGTGGAAAAACAAGGACTAGTAGTGGTACAAGATACCCTCCGCTATTCACCAGGTGGGGGCTTAAGGAGCATGTAGGTAGATGTAGATGTAATCTTAAGCGCTCGAAGACTTATTTTCCATTAGAAGGTGCAGCGCAAAAGTTTAATTTGTTTTGCAGACTTCAGCGTATCTCATAATCAAATAATCTATTTACCACTGTCCTGCATGCTTCACAAATTCAACAAATGATGATACAAGTCACACAGTGCCGAAGGTTTGATTCTGTCTTGAATACGATAGCTATTTGAGTTGTCGCTGTTGTGGTCTTCAGTCCTGAGACTGGTTTGATGCAGCTCTCCATGCTACTCTATCCTGTGCAAGCTTCTTCATCTCCAAGTACCTACTGCAACATACATCCTTCTGAATCTATTTAGTGTATTCATCTATTGGTCTCTCTCTACGACTTTTTACCCTCCACGCTGCCCTCCAATACGAAATAGGTGATCCCTAGATGCCCCAGAATATGCCCCACCAACCTATTCCTTCTCCTAGCCAAGTTGTGCCACAAATTTCTCTTCTCTCTAATTCTATTCAATACCTCCTCGTTAGTTATGTGATCTACCCATCAAATCTTCAGCATTTTTCTGTAGCACCACATTTCGAAAGCTTCTATTCTCTTCTTGTCCAAACTATTTACCGTCCATGTTTCACTTCCATACATGGCTACACTCCATACAAATACTTTCAGAAATAACTTCCTGACACTTAAATCTATACTCGATGTTAACAAATTTCTCTTCTTCAGAAACGCTTTCCTTGCCATTGCCAGTCTACATTTTATATCCTCTCTACTTCGACCATCATCAGTTATTTTCCTCCCCAAATAGCAAAACATATTTGCTACTTTAAGCCTCTCATTTCCTCATCTAATTCCCGCAGCATCACCCGATTTAATTCGACTACATTCCAGTATCCTCGTTTTGCTTCTGTTAATGTTCGTCTTATACCCTCCTTTCAAGACACTGTCCACTCCGTTCAGCTGCTCTTCCAGGTCCTTTGCTGTCTCTGACTGAATTACAATGTCATTGGCGAACCTCAAAGTTTTTATTTCTCCTCCATGGATTTTAATTCCTACTCAGAATTTTTCTTTTGTATCCTTTACTTCTTGTTCAATATACAGATTGAATAACATCGGGAATAGGCTACAACCCGGTCTCACTCCCTTCCCAACCGCTGCTTCCCTTTCATGCCCCTCGACCCTTATAACTGCCATCTGGTTTCTGTACAAATTGTAAATAGCCTTTCGCTCTCTGTATTTTACCCCTGCCACCTTCAGAGTTTGAAAGAGAGTATTCCAGTCAACATTGTCAAAAGCTTTCTCTAAGTCTACAAATGCTAGAAACGTAGGTTTACCTTTCCTTAATCTATTTTCTATGATAAATCGTAGGGTCAGTATTGCCTCACGTGTTCCAACATTTCTACGGAATCCACACTGATCTTCCCCGATGTCTGCTTCTTCTAGTTTTTCCATTCGTCTGTAAAGAATTCATGTTAGTATTTTGCATCTGTGAGTTACTAAACTGGTAGTTCGGCAATTTTCACATCTGTCAACACCTGCTTTCTTTGGGATTGGAATTATTATATTCTTCTTGAAGTCTGAGGGTATTTCTCCTGTCTCATACATCTTGCTCGCCAGATGGTAGAGTTTTGTCAGGTCTGGCTCTCCCAAGGTTGTCAGTAGTTCTAATGGAATGTTGTCTACTCGCGGAGCCTTCTTTCGACCATTCCATATTCACCTACTACGTTTCCTCTCTCAAGCTCTTCACGCAGTATCATATCTCCTATTTCATCTTCACCTACATTCTCTTCCATTTCTATAATATTGTCCTCAAGAATTATGCACTTCTACATCCACACATTTGTCCTCTAGCCATCCCTGCTTAGCCATTTTGCTCTTCCTGTCGACCTAATTTTTGAGACGTTTGTATTCCTTCTTCAATTACTGCATTTTTATATTTTCTCCTTTCGTCAATTAAATTCAATATCTGTTCTGTTACCCTACTAGTCCTACTAGTCCTCGTCTTTTAACCTACTTGATCGTCTGTTACCTTTACTATTTCATGTCTCAAACCTACCCATCTTCTACTGTATTTCTTTCCCCCAGTCTTATCAATCGTTCCCTAATGCTCTCCTTGAAACGCTCTACAATCTCTGGTTCTTTCAGTTTATCCAGGTCCCATCTCCTCAAATTCCCACCTTTTTGCAGATTCTTCAGTTTTAATCTACAGTTCATAACCAATAGATTGTGGTCAGAGTCCACATATTCCCCGGTAAATGTCTTACAATTTAACACCTGGTTCCTGAATCTCTGTCTTACCGTTATATAATCTATCTGACACCTCCCAGTATCTCCACGCTTCTTCCATGTATACAACCTTCTTTTATTATCCTTGAACAATGGGTTAGCTATGATTAAGTTTTGCTCTGTGCAAAATTCTACCAGGTGGTTTCCTCTTTCATTCTTTAATCCCATTCCATATTCACCTACTACGTTTCCTTCTCTTCCTTTTCCTAATATCGAATGCCTCACCCATGACTATTAAATTTTCGTCTCGTTTCAGTATCTGAATAATTTCTTTTATCTCATAATACATTTCATCAATCTCTTCGTCATCTGTGGAGGCAGTTGGCATAAAAACTTGCACTACTGTGGTAGGCGTGGGCTTCGTATCTATCTTGGCCACAATAATGCGTTCACTATGCTATTTGTAGCTACTTGAGTATTGTTACAGAATTCTGCTCACGAGAGTGGTTGTCCCATTTACAGAGGTGACGTGTGTGACATCCAAATGTTACAAATATAGAAATGAACCCCTACACGTATCAAAGAAATTTATTTCAAATGACTAGTTCGGTGCAACACTTAGGTGCGTGACAAACAGCGCACCAGATTCGCATTCCTAACCGCAGGAAACGTGCCTCAAATTGAAATCCATAAAAGAATGAAAGCTGTTTACGTTAATGATTGTATCGGCATCAGTAATATCTGACACTGGATGGTTTGTCAATGTAATGAAGGAAACGATGGTACTCGTCTCAATGTTTGTGAGAGAGCTCCAAGCGGAAGACCGCATCGGCAAACGATGAGACTCGTCGGAATCAGACTGATGAACTCATCAGAGGAAATAGTTAGGTAAGACAGAAACAGCACTCAGGCAAGTGTAGCATATCACTAGAGCACATACATGCCATCACTGCAGTACCGCAATACGGCAAGTTGTGTGCGCGGTTGTGTACCGCGAATGTTCACTCCTGAACACAAACAGTGGAGACTGGACGTCTTCCACCAGTGTCTTTTGCGTTTTGAGCGTGATGTCGAAGGGTTCCTTAACAATATCGTGATAGGCGGTAAAAGTTGGATTCACCATTCTGACCCCGAAAAACAGAGAGTAGCAATGGATTTTTGCAAAAAGAACCACCGACGCCAAAATAGTTCAATACCATGCCATCAACCGGTGAAGTCATGCTCACAGCGTTCTGGGATGATGAAGGTGTGTCGCATTTGGAATTCATGCCTAAATGCACCACCATAAACTCTGCAAGATGCTGCGAGAACCTTAGAAGACCGATAGCACGAATACAAGGTGTTCGTGCACACATGGAGCGGCCTCTCCTTCAGCGTGTCGATGCCAGACCGCACGCGAGAGCCGGGACATCTGCAACAGTCACCCGCCTTGGGTTCGCAGGTATCGATCGACTTCCATACAGTATCGACTTGGCCCCATCCGATTTTCACCTGTTTCCGAATCTTACAGAACATGTTCGAGAGCTTCATTTGGTAGTGATGAAACGGTACAGCACAGTTTCTGGCTCCGTAAACAAAGTCAAACGTTCTATAGTGACGATATGAAAAAACTTGTCCATCGTTGGGGAAGCCGGCCGGAGTGGCCAAGCGGTTCTAGGCGCTTCAGTCTGGAACCGCGCGACCGCTACGGTCGCAGGTTCGAATCCTGCCTCGGGCATGGATGTGTGTGATGTCCTTAGTTTAGTTAGGTTTAAGTAGTTCTAAGTTCTAGGGGACTGATGACCTAGATGTTAAGTCCCATAGTGCTGAGAGCCATTTTTTTTTTAACCTCGTTGGGGAAAATGTGTTCATCGTCAGGGTGGTTATTTTGAGAAATAAATGTATAGACATGGAAAAAGAAGTAGAATGTTAACAACGTTCGTTTTATTTGAAATGCTTTAAACTTTTGGAGGCATTACTTTTCAGCGTGCCTTCCTATATTGTACATGAGTCCCCATCTATACAGGGGAAATGATATTGATAAGACAAGCTCTGAGACACTAGTGTAAATATATCAATTATTCCTTTTTATGTTTGTACAGATAAATCCATACATAAATGGAAAGAAAAAGCACTAGATGAGGTCGATATGTGCAAGAATAAATATATTAACATGCTATTATGTGAGGACGCCATTGGATTAATGGCAAAATCTGAAGATGAACTACAAAAATCAATCCACCTTTTAAACTTAAATTGAAAGGATTACAATTGTAAGCTAGGAGTAAATAAAAATACTTCGGATATACCTAGTACTTAACAAAACTGTAATCAAAGATCAGACTTTTGGAACAAGTTGACCACTTCAATTACCTGGGAAGCTACATTACTTTTAACACAGATAAGAATGTAAATATTAAATTACAGATATAGTTACGTGTAGCACTAAAATATAAGAACAAAAACAAAACTGTAAGGAACATCCGGAACGATTGGAGGAAACAACGATTTCGAAGATGGCCTTACAATACACACCTAAAGGAATGAGGGACATAGGACAGCCAGTTGAAAGGCATAACCGGAACATTATTTTCTCGAGAAATAATATCACTCTAGATCTATGTTCATTAATAAAAATCAGACTCAAATTCTCATCCTTCAATGTTCAAGCGGTCTTCATCCCACGTAACATGTGCAATACACTATTCTGTCTCGTGTGGGCTCAAAATAGATTCATCAAGTGTAGGACACCGCTCTGTAACTTCCTTGAAAGATTTCTTTGTGTTTATTCATGTTCCTGATCCACGTAGTGTGTATCCTTATCAACCACCATAAGTTTCTACAGATGTGTGTATTAAAACACTTGCACTTTGGATACTGAGCCTTACCCTATTTTCCACACATCGTCTTTTTTAAGGCAAGGGCTTAAAATCGAAAATACGTTGGCACATTATTTGCTTAATGGGAGCAGCAGTTATTGAAAGTCCTGGTTCCTCATTGTGCCCTACCATATGTTCATCAGGAGATTAATTATGAATGAGTTGGTCTTTAGCGGCTGCAATCTGAACTGGAACATTTTTCACTTTCGGCATGGTCCGTTAGAAAAACGCAATGAATGGTTTTGACTACATAAAATAAACTCATTAAACAAAGGTGATCAAAAGGATCAGTCTCACGTTCTTCGAACTCCTTAATTGCACCACCGACAGTAGCTTCTTTCTAAAAGCAGTGTTCGATAGATAACGAAGTTGTAAACGTGCTCCATACTTACAGATTCTAAAGGGATGTCATTCGTCACGAAGTCATGTATCTCCCCCCCCCCCCCCCCTCCCTTCCTCCGTCCGAAGAAACTATTCCGACTTATATCTGGCGATGGAAGTAGCCGTGGGATGTGATCTCTATTGCCAGTCCGCTGATGTGGGTGTCTATTGCTTAGGAGGTCACGAACATTAATAATAAATTGCGAATGGTGTGTCACAGTGTCGAAGCAATATCGTCTCGTGGAACACAAACTGAGGCTGCACATTTGGAATCATCACAAGGGTATGAGTGCCGTTCACAGGAGTAGCGGCCAATAAGATCCCTTGAGTTCAACTTCTACAATTCCAGCCCACAGAATCTGAGTCAAGAATCACGTCGGGATTTTCTTAACTTCAAATATGGCTACTGTGGTAGTTGTAAAGACCACCATAACTGAAAGAGTGCTCACGCAACAACAGTATGACCTGTAAGAAGGTCTGGACCACAGTACTGCTCTCCATAATCCATTAACAACACTGTGCTCCGGAATTTAAATTATTTTTCTTCATTTCCTGCATACGTTGCAGTGACGATACACACTGTATTCGAGTAAATTGACAAACTCTTGCAGAAGCGTCTTCTCCGGCACGATCCAACACTTCCTCAGATTCTACTGTGCAATCAAACTTTGTCTGTAACTTTGGTCAGTTTAATTCCGGTGGTATCACTTTCTTAGCATTATGATGACTCCTGTTGTGAAATTTGTCTCGATACAGTCTTGTAGATTTTCAGGCGTCATATCCTTATGCACCATGCTTAAAATGTACGTCTACGAGTTCCTATAACGAGAGACTTCTATCTTTGATAACAGTAGTTAAATAAACAGTGGTAAACTCCACCTTGGGAACATCATAGACACATATAATGCTTTTTAAGGTTGCGCCATAGACGTTGTTGCGGCAGGGAGTCAGTTACGAAACATAAGCAGCTGACCTCTTACGCATTGCCCATTCAAAACCTTTCACTGCCCGAAATATTGATTCCCAACCATAGGTTGTCAGCTTCAAAATACTCAGTTTACTATCCTCTATAAAGATTTGGAAATCTTGATGTCGCGCTTTACCACTTGTGTGGCACACACTGTTGATCCAGCGACAAATGCTAACCTGAAGTTAGAAGAGGGCAGCTCTTCCGTATATTCAATACGGAGCTTAGAGGGCACTCCATCACGTCATTTCCATACGAAAGTATAACAAGAAACGCTTATGAAACTCAAACAGCAAACTTTGGAGGAAACACGACGTTCTTCTTGCCAAATTTCGAAATCAAATTGGGAAAATTATGAAAACTGCTATTGATGGAAGCTGTTGTGACAGTCTTGTTGGCACACGCCTCATAGAGATCATAAAAATAACATAAGAGAAAAAAGAAAAAAAGGGCAGAAGAGAGATTAAAGCGCAGGCTTGTTGCTCCAGTTCTTTTTCTACTGCGATAAGACGTGTACGGAGTCGCCACTCGCTCACTGCGCTAAGGAAAATGCACAGAAAATCGCTAACGCTGGTACGAAGTCTCTTTCATCACGCACCGTACGCTGTCTTGCTTGGGGTGTTTACGTGGATGCTGAAGATTGTTCCTCCACAGATTTTCATTTAATTCCTGCGTCACCTCGATGGAGACTGAACAGATTAATCGTGTGTCTAGGTCTTACTTCGTACATCTTCCCACGAGTGCTTTCGCTGAATCCAGACACCTAATCTTTCAAGAGATACGCTATCGGCATCGATAACTGGTCTCGCGTTATCT
Source organism: Schistocerca serialis cubense (assembly GCF_023864345.2). Classification (NCBI taxonomy): domain Eukaryota; kingdom Metazoa; phylum Arthropoda; class Insecta; order Orthoptera; family Acrididae; genus Schistocerca; species Schistocerca serialis. Next base: position 442,670,835 of record NC_064641.1, on the reverse strand, counting down.
ACTGCGTGAAATAATGCTTGGTAAATATCATTCTAAAATCACGTTACTTATCTTAAACTACGGGACTCCAGATTATATCAAAGAAAAAAACTGTCTTTTAAGACAAACCAAATCATGAAGTGTTGATCATATCTATTAAATATGTTTAGTGGTACAACTTTAGGCAGTCTGGAATTAAACTCTTTCGTTAAACTAAGACAATATACACAACATTATCACTCCCCTCCTGACAACACTTCTCCCTTACCATTGGAAATTTCTATACGAACGCTCTGAACTCGTAATCCGTCATTGGAGGTAGTGCTGCTGCGTGTTTTAGTGTTTAGGTATAAAGGTATAATTCAAATGAAACTAGTTTCTCCATTTAGTGTTCAGTAACTGATTACAACATTTCCGATATAAATATCATCTGGTCTACGACATTCACTCCGCGATAATTTCGGATTATAACAAGTAGCTATTAATGACATAGAAACTGTGTTTTTTTTTTTTTTTTTTTTTTTTTTTTTACTGTAGGAAGACAATCCTGTTCCCGAAGATCGATAGTTATAATAGGGGAAGAATGTCGTAACCGAACCTTGTGTCTGTGAGCCATGTAGACTTTCCTCTGTGGGTAAAAGTATTTTGTAACTGTACCAATGCTACGCCTACGAGGTTCATAAAGGCAGCCAGTCCAGACTTTCCGTAGAGGAGAGGGAAGAATGGTTAAAAACCACGCTCATATAGGCCTGTGAACCAAAGGACGATCGTTCGTCGGACACTGAGGCTCTTCAATCCGAGTTTACTCATCTTCATGTGTCTCCAGGTGAAGAACCTCATATTACTCTTTACGAAATAGTCCTGGAGTTTTTACTGAACATCATTAACCAACAAATTCACGAAATATCATTACACGTGCTGTTAGGAAAACGAGAATCTTGAACAGAAGCTACACCTAATTTGCCATTGGACACTACAGTTCTTTAATTTCCTCTTTCTCAGTGAATCTTCTTTTGTGAATCCATAGGTTTTATAACATTTGAAAAGTCAGTTATGTGCCTCTTGCAAATCTGTCAGGAGGTAATGTCAGACCAGGATTTGGAGAACATTATTTAACATCCTTCAGTTTTCCTCTGCCAGGTGTAAAAACAAAAAAACAAAATATGTAAACAGACATAGAAAAATTTAGAGATATTAACAGTTTGAGATCTCGTAACATTTGGGGCAATCCATTTGATTGTCAACTTAACAACCACATGTATCTTAACGTTTAACTCCCTTAAAGCAGCCAAATAGATGAATTTTTTTCCATAATTTTTTCAGTATCAGATTTTGCTCTTATTCGGCCCACTTGAGCCAAAGTTTGTGCTTGCATGTCCCTGTATCTCCAGAAGCACATTTGACCACATACTACACCGCTTTGTTGCTTTTTCTTCAGATGGAAGATTTGTTAGATCTTACTTGTACCGACTGAGTAGTTCTCGATATACAAGCAAAGTGTCTTCCCAAATGGAGACACGTAGGGCCCACATACACCGGTGGACACTTAGTAAGATCCCATTGTGAGAAACAACATAAATATCAACGACTGGAAGGTGGCCTCATCCTACTGTCGGATTCCAGATGAAAGCTTACTCTTCTGCACCGGGAGAAGTAATCAACGTGGTGTGTACCATATTTAAATCTACGTCTACATCTGTACCTCGTAATCAATCTTCGGTATGTGGCAGAGTGTTTTCCTGTACCACTGTCACGTCTCCCCGTTCCTATTCGTTGCGTATGGTCCACTGGAAGAATGATTTTTGGCAAGACTATGTGTGAACACGAATTTCTCGAATGTTAATCTCCCATGAATCTGTGACATCAGATTCACTTGCGGTTACTTACATGTTGTCTTTTCACTTTAAGTCCCTCAGTTCTCACAGTCCTACGCATTTTAGGAGTATAATTTTTTCGAGTGATTGTTCTGCATTCGTATAGTTATTCGGGAATGGATCTTCCTACTTAATTATGTGCAATATGTTAACAGTTGTTTATGTTGAAGTTCAAATGACAATATCTGCACCAAGCGTCGGTCCTCTGCAGGTCTTCCTGTATTTCGCTACAATTTTCAAGTTTTACAGCTTCTCTCTATATGAAGGTTGCCCAGAAAGTAATGCACCGCATTTTTTCTTCAGCGGTTCTTTATTGAACATAATGAAAATTACACACACGAAGGAATGGTGTCTTATCTACACACCCTATTTTTCCACGTAATCTCCATCCTGTTCTACGGCCTTCCTCTAGCGCAAAACAAGTGCGTGTATGCCTTGTCAGTACTAATCCTTGCCCTGGTGGTGACGCCACTGCTTCACTGTGTGAATCACCTCCTCATTGTCCGCTGCAAATCGTGGAGCTCCGCCGAATCGCCTTCTGATGACCTCACCCTTCGTGTCCAGCGACTAACTGTACTTCTGTCGATAGAAGATGCTCCACAGACTTTGCACAAGTGTTTGTGAATATTCCCCATTATTCCTTTTTCTGCATTGAGCTGTTCGATAACGACACGTTGCTTGTAACGTACATCACCTACAGACACCATTTTGAAACTGTCCTGCAGCTACGTACTCTGTCGGAAGTGACGGAAACTTGGCAAGCTCACTTGGAAAACTTCAAGTAAAACATACTTAACGTTTCGCATTCGTAGCATTGTTTTCGGATGATAAAAAAGTGCGGTGCATTACTTTCTCGGCAATCCTCGCATAAAAGCATCATCCGCGAAATGGCTCCGGTATTTCAGACGTTATCCACTAGATCGTTTGTACATATTGTGTAAAGTAATGGTCCTGCAACACCCCCTTCCTACACCCAAGAACTGATATGTGTACTTCATAACTGCCAGCAGGGAGTGAGCTTGTGATGGATAAAAACATACACTCCTGGAAATTGAAATAAGAACACCGTGAATTGATTGTCCCAGGAAGGGGAAACTTTATTGACACATTCCTGGGGTCAGATACATCACATGATCACACTGACAGAACCACAGGCACATAGACACAGGCAACAGAGCATGCACAATGTCGGCACTAGTACAGTGTATATCCACCTTTCGCAGCAATGCAGGCTGCTATTCTCCCATGGAGACGATCGTAGAGATGCTGGATGTAGTCCTGTGGAACGGCTTGCCATGCCATTTCCACCTGGCGCCTCAGTTGGACCAGCGTTCGTGTTGGACGTGCAGACCGCGTGAGACGACGCTTCATCCAGTCCCAAACATGCTCAATGGGGGACAGATCCGGAGATCTTGCTGGCCAGGGTAGTTGACTTACACCTTCTAGAGCACGTTGGGTGGCACGGGATACATGCGGACGTGCATTGTCCTGTTGGAACAGCAAGTTCCCTTGCCGGTCTAGGAATGGTAGAACGATGGGTTCGATGACGGTTTGGATGTACCGTGCACTATTCAGTGTCCCCTCGACGATCACCAGTGGTGTACGGCCAGTGTAGGAGATCGCTCCCCACACCATGATGCCGGGTGTTGGCCCTGTGTGCCTCGGTCGTATGCAGTCCTGATTGTGGCGCTCACCTGCACGGCGCCAAACACGCATACGACCATCATTGGCACCAAGGCAGAAGCGACTCTCATCGCGGAAGACGACACGTCTCCATTCGTCCCTCCATTCACGCCTGTCGCGACACCACTGGAGGCGGGCTGCACGATGTTGGGGCGTGAGCGGAAGACGGCCTAACGGTGTGCGGGACCGTAGCCCAGCTTCATGGAGACGGTTGCGAATGGTCCTCGCCGATACCCCAGGAGCAACAGTGTCCCTAATTTGCTGGGAAGTGGCGGTGCGGTCCCCTACGGCACTGCGTAGGATCCTACGGTCTTGGCGTGCATCCGTGCGTCGCTGCGGTCCGGTCCCAGGTCGACGGGCACGTGCACCTTCCGCCGACCACTGGCGACAACATCGATGTACTGTGGAGACCTCACGCCCCACGTGTTGAGCAATTCGGCGGTACGTCCACCCGGCCTCCCGCATGCCCACTATACGCCCTCGCTCAAAGTCCGTCAACTGCACATACGGTTCACGTCCACGCTGTCGCGGCATGCTACCAGTGTTAAAGACTGCGATGGAGCTCCGTATGCCACGGCAAACTGGCTGACACCGACGGCGGCGGTGCACAAATGCTGCGAAGCTAGCGCCATTCGACGGCCAACACCGCGGTTCCTGGTGTGTCCGCTGTGCCGTGCGTGTGATCATTGCTTGTACAGCCCTCTCGCAGTGTCCGGAGCAAGTATGGTGGGTCTGACACACCGTTGTCAATGTGTTTTCCATTTCCAGGAGTGTAGATACTCTGAACGAAACTGAGTAAAATTTACTTTGTCCAAGAGGTTATTCAGTTGGATGAATTGGTCACTGTGGGCGCCGAGAAAGTGGTTTGCTATGACGACGTAGAGCTTCAGCCAGGGAAGCGGAGAAGAAAGGATGGCAAGAGTCCTCCCGAAGTTCCTAAAAAGAAACAACGCATCACTACGTCGCTGAATGACAACATCTGATTTTAGAGGAACATCAGTAGTGTCACAGCAGCGCCGGGCTTCAGTCACGACCGTATCAAGATACGTTTGCACAGCACCGGTAATAACATCTCAGCTGTGTACATGTGTTGAAGAGGATAACGCCAACCATATCTTCTACTCTTTCCGTCAATCGGCGCTGAACCCACAAATGCTCTGTTCCACCTGTTTAATGTCGTTGCTATCAGATATACAAATACACGGACTCGTATACACGGCATTAGTGAACTTCGAATTCCACATACAACTGCGAAATGAATACAATATTGTGTGAAATTGGTAACAAATATTATCAACACCAAACGTCCAAGAGTCATTGAGAGGTACCGGTACACGAGTCCAAAGTCGACTGCTGAAGAGATGGATTCCTGATGCTCGTTATTCATCCATTCACATCTACATGATTGCTCTGCAATGCACACTTAAGTATCTGGCAGAGGATTCATCGAACCACTTGTACACTGTCTCTCTGTCGATCCTTTCTGTAACAACGCGCGGGAACAACGAACACTGGACTGTTTCCATGTGGGCCAGGATTGCTCTTATTGTATTGCAATGATTATTTCTCCTTATGTAGGTGAGTGTCAACACAATGTTTCCGCATTCGAAAGAGAACGTTGGAGTTTGAAATTTTGTAACGAAAACGCCTTTGTTTTAATTATTGTCACCTAGACTCGCGTAACATATCCGTGACACTCTGTCCTCTAGTTCACTACAGTGCAAAATGAGCTGCCCTTCTTTGAACTTTTTCGGTGTCCTCAGTCAATTTCATCTGGTAAGGATCCCTTACTGCACAGCAATATTCTAGCGGAGGACGGACAAGCTTAATATAGACAGTTTCTTTAGTAGACCTGATCTATCTTCCAAATCTACTGCCAATAGAACGCAGTCTTTGGTTTGGCTTCCACAGAAGATTATCTATATGATCGTTCCAATTTAAGTTGTTTGTAACTGCACTTCCTAGGTACTAAACTGAAATGACAGTCCTTAGATTTGTGTGATTTATCACGTAACAGAAATTTAACGGATCCCTTTTCGTACTTATGTGGATGACATCACACTTTTCATTATTTAGGGTCAAATGCCACTTTTCGCGCAATATAGATATCTTGCCTAAATCATTTTTTAAATTGCTTTTGATCGTCAGATGCCTTACTAGACGGTAAATGGCAGCGTCATCTGCAAACAGTCTAAGACGGTCGCTCAGATTGGTATATAAACTGTTCGTATAGATTAGGAAGAACAGAGAAGCTATAACACTTCCTTGCGAACGCCTGATATTACTTTTGTTTTACTCTATTAATTTCCATAAATTACAATGAAATGTGATCCTTCCGACAAGAAGTCACGAATCCAGTCGCAGGACTGAGAAGTACTATATACGCACGCAACTTGATTATAGGTCCCTTTTGAGGAACGATATCGAAAGCCTTATGGAAATCTAGAGATACGGAATCAATTTGAGATCCCCTGTTCATAGTACTCATTACTTCTTCAGAACAAAGAACTAGTTGTGTTTGACACGAACAACATTTTCTGAAGCCCTGCTAAGTGTGTGTTAACAGATCGTTTTCCTCGAGGTAATTCATAATATTTGAACACAGTATATGTTCCATAATCCTATTGCAAATCGACGTCAGTGATATGGGTCTATAATTCATCGGATTACTTCTATTCCTTTCTTGAGTAATGGTCATATCGGTATACTCTGAAAGGAATGTAATTGATGTAAAATCTTGGCAGAGGGCCCTTCGAACCAAGTTTAAGCTACTTCACTACCGTTGCAGTCTCGAACAGAGAGCGGGAGAAATGAACACTTAAAACTTTCCGTGCGAGCTCTAATTCCTCTTATTTTATTGTTATGATCACTTCTCGCTATGGAAGTGGGCGCTAACAAAATATTTTTACACTCTAAGGAGAAATCTGGTGATTGAAATTTCATGAGAGGATCCTGACACAGGGAAAAGAGCTTTTGTTTTAATGACTGCCTCCCCAATTCGTGTATCATATCCGTAGCACTTTGTCGTTTATTTCGCGACAGTAAAAGAGGAGCTGCCATACTTCGAACTTTATCGATGTTCTCCAAAATCCTATGTAATGCGGATCCTACTTCCACAGCAACACTGGAGAAGAGCGCGGACAAGCATAATGAAAGCGATCTCTTTAGTAGACCTGTCACATTTTCTAACTGCTCTGCCAAACAGTATTTGGTTTGTTTTCTTGACAACATCATCTATGTCGTCATTCTACGTTATTCGAAACTGTAATCCCCAAGCATCTAGTTGAGTTTGCGGCCTTTAGATTTATCTGATTTGTCGTGTAACTGAAATTTAGCGGATTCCCTTTAGTATTCATGTGGATGACTCCATACTTTTCCTTATTTAGAATCAGTTGCCACATGTTTTTACTCCATACAGATAACCTGTCTAAATAATTTTGTAGTTCGTTTTTGTCATCTGATGACTTTACAAGACGGTAAATGACAGCATAATCTGCAAATAATGTAAGAGGGCTGCTCAGCTTGTTTCCTAAATCGTCTACGTTCAAATGGCTGTGAGCACTATGGGACTCAACTGCTGAGGTCATTAGTCCCCTAGAACTTAGAACTAGTTAAACCTAACTAACCTAAGGACATCACAAATATCCATGCCCGAGGCAGGATTCGAACCTGCGACCATAGCGGTCTTGCGGTTCCAGACTGCAGCGCCTTTAACCGCACGGCCACTTCGGCCGGCAATCGTCTACGTAGATGCGAAACAACTTTCTTGGGGAACTCCAGATATAACTTCTGTTTTACTCGTTGGCTTTCCGTCAGTTACTACAGTGAACTTTCTGACAGGAAATCACGTATCCAGTCACATACGCCGGCCGCAGTGGCCGAGCAGTTCTAGGCGTTTCAGTCTGGAACCGCGCAACCGCTATGGTCGCAGGTTCGAATCCTGCCTCGGGAATGGATGTCTATGATGTCCTTAGGTTAGGTTTACGTAGTTCTAAGTTCTAGGGGACTGATGACCTCAGATGTTAAGTCCCATAGTGCTCAGAGACATTTGAAACATTTTTTGAACCAGTCACATAGCTGAGACGACACTCCGTAAGTATGCAGTTCAATTAGAAGTCGCTTGTGAGGAAATCTAAACATATGGAGCCAATTTTAGATCGCCTGTCGATAGTACTCATTACTTTGCGTGCATAAAGAGCTAGTTTTGTTTCACAGAAACGATATTTTCTAAACCCGTATTGGCTATTTGTCGATAAATGGTTTTCTTCGAGGTAATTCATCACGGTGGAGCACAGTATATGTTTCAAAATCCTGCTGAAAATCTTCGATAACTAAGTTTGTAATTCAGCGGATTACTCCTACTTGCTTTCTTGAGTTTCGGGGTGAATTTTGCACCTTTTCAGTCTTTGAGTATGGATCTTTCTTCAAGTAAGAAGCTGTATGGAGCTATTGTATCAGCATACTCTGAAAGGAGCGTGAGGGGTATACAATCTGGACCCCAGGCCTTGTCTTTCTCAAGTGGTTCAAGCTGCTTCGCTACGCCAAAGATGTCTTCTTCTTCTAAGTTACTCTTACCGGCAGTTGTTCTTGTTTCGATTTCTGGGAGTTCACTTTGTCTGTGAAGGAATTTCGAAAAACAGTGTTTAGTATAACTCTGCATTAGTGGCACTGTCGTCATTATTCGCCATTATTAACACACAGTGAAGATACCGATCGAATCTTGCAGCTGGTGTACTTTATGTACGACCGGAATCTCTTTAGGTTTTCTGCCGAGATTTCGAGACAGAATTATGCTGTGGAAACTATTACCAACATTTCGTATTGACGTTCGCGCTAAATTTCAACCTTATGTAGAACATACCGGCCACGAGACCAAAGTAGACCGTGGGTCACTCCGTATGGCTTTGCGGAGTTGACGTGACCACTGTTAGTCAAACACTTATCCTTTGAGGCGGTTTAAGGACGCGGAACTATCTTTCTGCAATATTACACATCCATTCTAATACTTCCAACGAGGGAAACCAGAATTCTTTTGTAGTCTCCGATGTCTCTTACACCAATTATCATCCGCACATTGCCGGCCGGAGTGGCCGTGCCGTTCTAGGTGCTACAGTCTAGAACCGCGCGACTGCTACGGTCGCAGGTTCAAATCCTGCATCGGGCATGGATGTGTGTGATGTCCTTAGGTTAGTTAGGTTTAAGTAGTTCTAAGTTCTAGGCGACTGATGACCTCAGAAGTTAAGTCGCATAGTGCTCAGAGCCATTTGAACGATCCGCACATTCAGCGTCGGTTAACTAGCAAAGTACGGTAATGTTCACGATCTATATGATTGTAGCAGGCGGGTGCATTCACGAGGTACGCTTCCTCTAGCCGCAGCATGCGTGCGACATACCACAATACATGTTTGTGACCATCTGTCGCTTGAAGGGAACCTATGGCTATCGGAGATCTCCGCAAACACCAGGGAAAACCGCCTTGAGTTGTTAAAAATGTCCAGGTGCCACCCGATAGCGATTATAGCTGCGGCCAGGGTCAGTTCACACGCTGTTATCGTAACATGCACCCGCAACTGACACCTATGATATCGGGCTAGCGGTTTCAGTTGCGATTAGAAGCAGAGTGGGCTGTGACGTCAGCAAGTGGAAGGCCGGCGCCGTGGTAATTCCCCACCAGAAGGACATCGCTCAGAACCGTTGAGTGTGGCAGCACGCCATTCCACCAACACTCTAGTAGTAGCTTCGGGCGGCAGTAGATACAGACTTGAGGCGAACGGGCCGCGGCTGGGCAATGGATGACACGTGGAAACTCATCATCATTATGCACTTGCTGGCGGCCGTCTCAGGTAAGTCGCCTAATAAGCATTACGTATCTATTAAACGGGTGTTTGCCGAATCTAATCAGAACAGTCGGAATAGCGTATGTCTCTGTCTTTTCAGGACAGCCTGTATAAAGACGGAACTGGAAATAGACATTATTTTCTACAATACATATGACTGCTTCCCATTCCACTGACAGAAGACGCATGCTCTCTAGTTACGATTCCATTTGGCCGCCTGCGCCAAGGGTACTCCGGAAATAATGTCACGTCTCCGTTTCCATGACAATTTGGATGAAAATAACAACAATGGCAAAATATTGTTAAAATTTGCCTCCATCTTTCCTCAGTTTTCATTTCAAATATATCTATCATGTATCTAACAATAAAATTTGTCCATCTTTTGCAGTTAAATAGTTATTATTGCTTACAACCACACTGTCTCAATTCCTCGTACTAGGTATCGTCTGTAGTCTATAAAGATAACTATTTTACTATACTTTTACGTTACAAGACATGTAGTGTTCCATGGCATCACAGTTAAGTTACATTACTGTTTAGAGAATATATAATTATAGGTTTGTAACTTATAACTCACTTTTACGATTCCCGTTTCTTTTGTGTGCCGTTCGGCTCTTATGTAAGCACTAGATGAACATAATGTGAGTTTCCTCTTAACTGTATACTAAAATTAGGCACTTAACATAAACATGCTTGATGTTCATGACTTCTAGAAACATACACTACCTACAAAATTATAAAAAAAATATTACAAAATTATGCATCAGTAATGAATGTTTCACGTACAAGACAAATTAGCATACCAAATGTTACCATTACGAACTGTGGAATGAGAATCATAATTTGGCAATATCTTGAAAAACATGAGCAAATTGCATACTTTGAATTAGCTTCCACCTCACAGCTCACTAAATAAGTTCCAAAGCAGCGAAGTACAGCACATTGCAACTATCCCGGATTCGTATTGGGAGCAGCGCAACGGAGATGTGGACTGATGGAATTCTTGAAAATTGTGCTCTGAAATTAGTTAAAATTCGTGGACTTATTTTTCGAATGACTGCAGGTTCAGGTTGTACGAGAAAATAAAAAAAAAGCGTCTCTCCTGCAAGAGGTTGAAAAATAGAACTAACAATGCAGTGATTATTAACGTAAATATATGAACTGGTATTGTAATAAAGCATTTGAACAATTTTAATAGAAGTTAGTTCACCATACTGGAAACTACGCAGCATTCACAGCTACAGAGAACTGTGCTTACATGACAATATCAGGATGGTGAAAGACAAAACCGAACAGCCAGGAATCTCTTACCACCCTCGATAACCAAATGAAGACCGCACCGTGTTTATTTCTACAAATAGTATAAATATTATCATATGAACTCTTTGTTCCTCACTCAAAATTTCAGTTATAAGTTCCTTTGGACAAGACTAAAGAAAATTTTACACACAAAAGAATAAACTGTAGTAATGGGTTATTAGAATACGCTCTACTGACGGATAACAGGCGATTGTCATCTCTAGCCTATGTCACCTCAGATGACGAAAGAGTATAAAATCACAGGGTAAAAATATAAGAAGGTTGGTATTACAGTCGATGGTGAAGTCGGGACACTTGTTAACAAGGTTAATTTCATTGTTTACACCTTTTTGTTACCATCAACAGACAGCATTCAGTGAGTGTAGCATAAAGAAAACAAAGGCTAGACGACGCTGTCTTGCAGAGTGCGGCAATCAAGTGAAACGTACACATGAATATGTCTTGCAAGAGCCAAAAAACGGTATAATATCATTTTATGAAAGACATTTGTAAACAGTAATTACGATAATTGAGCTTATCACTCAATTAAGGTAAAGTCAAGATTACATAATTTTGCTGCAGTATCAAGTGTTATCTGTACCACTAATAAAAAGCAAGTCAACAAATATAACAGACAGTGACAGTGAATTTTTCTGTCGAATCACATGTTACATGCATAAACGAACAATTATTTAATTTTATAGAATTAAACATTTTTGATGTTTTGTCTTTGTATACTAGGTAAACTTCTTTCCGTTTGTGCAAACTTCAAATGGTTCAAATGGCTCTGAGCACTATGGGACTTAACATCTGAGGTCATCAGTCCCCTAGAACTTGGAACTACTTAAACCTAACTAACCTAAGGACATCACACACATCCATGCCCGAGGCCGGATTCGAACCTGCGACTATAGCGGTCGCGCGGTTCCGGACTGAAGCGCCCAGAACCACTCGAACACCGGTCGGCTGTGCAATCTACTAGGAATGATGGTTGAAATAACGGAAGCCGTTCGAGAATGAATTTAAATATACACAGATAATGTCAAAAAATACATTTATATTAATGTCTTACAGCTTAGCTATTTACCTACAGGAACTTTTAGATAGAAATGAAGTTTAATTTTTGCGATTGCCTTCTGGATCTGTAGTAAACTGTTTACGTTATACTATGTGCTTTTTCTCCACCATGTAAAATTGTAGAGCAAAAAACCGTAGTTTAGGTGAGGACGTAATTAGTTCAAGTGGGGATGTAAGTAGACCGAGGATGTAATGAATTTAGGACTCAGAAAATAACACTTTAACCGTTTATTTTTAAACGACGTGGAACATGGACTGTGCTCATGAATGTAGGTCAAGCAACCAATTTATATTTACAAACCAAAGAAAAATAATTAAAAACAAAATATCTTCTTCATTCTTTTTGTAATTAAACTTGATTCCGAAAACTTCTTTCTGCACAATCGTACTACAGAATGTGTGTGCATATATACACACTTCCGCAGTTTCACCGTATAGTTAATTTAATATCCAACGAAACCATTTATCACAACGACTCATAATTCACTGACACACAACTTTCGTTCCGTAATTTAGTTTGTTCATAATCAAATAACTAATTTCGCAGCGTTCAGCTATACGCTAACGGTTAATCCACTTTCCGCAGTTACAGTGATCAAATTGAGTAACAAATAAAGTTAATAACACGCATTTCTGAATTTTTCCGGTGACAATGACCAACGCTAATGGAATAATGAATCGGTGAAATTAGGAGTTATGAATAGAACATTTATATATTGAAACAGTGATAGTGGTGTAGGTTGTTACCGTTCCAATAGGAATCCGAACAATTATTTGTGGTTTGCGTTTACGGCACTACGTCAATTATTGCCAAGAACTTTCTTGGACTAGGACGAATGCGCTTTTCATTTGTTATCTGACTGCCATGTTACATAAAGCAATCTCATTACAGTACGGGAAGAGGTGTTGGGCCATATTGTGACCCTGTCCGGATTACTGCACAGGCATAGAGTGGCAAAAAGAATCATTCGATACAAAAAATCGTAACTATTATGTTGTTTGAGACACGTGCATGAGTAACGTACTGTTGGAAAGAGCAAACTCTCGAGTTTTACATGATTCCCGAAAGACAGCAGCAGTGTGCGCCCACTACAGTTCTAGTATAAAAGGTGTTGGGACAACAGAAAGCGTGTTCTACGTTTTGCTCAGTGCGAGTCAGTAATAACTGTTCAGCGTGACTTTTGTAATACACTCCTGGAAATTGAAATAAGAACACCTCGAATTCATTGTTCCAGGAAGGGGAAACTTTATTGACACATTCCTGGGGTCAGATACATCACATGATCACACTGACAGAACCACAGGCACATAGACACACGCAACAGAGCATACACAATGTCGGCACTAGTACAGTGTATATCCACCTTTCGCAGCAATGCAGGCTGCTATTCTCCCATGGAGACGATCGTAGAGATGCTGGATGTAGTCCTGTGGAACGGCTTGCCATGCCATTTCCACCTGGCGCCTCAGTTGGACCAGCGTTCGTGCTGGACGTGCAGACCGCGTGAGACGACGCTTCATCCAGTCCCAAACATGCTCAATGGGGGACAGATCCGGAGATCTTGCTGGCCAGGGTAGTTGACTTACACCTTCTAGAGCACGTTGGGTGGCACGGGATACATGCGGACGTGCATTGTCCTGTTGGAACAGCAAGTTCCCTTGCCGGTCTAGGAATGGTAGAACGATGGGTTCGATGACGGTTTGGATGTACCGTGCACTATTCAGTGTCCCCTCGACGATCACCAGTGGTGTACGGCCAGTGTAGGAGATCGCTCCCCACACCATGATGCCGGGTGTTGGCCCTGTGTGCCTCGGTCGTATGCAGTCCTGATTGTGGCGCTCACCTGCACGGCGCCAAACACGCATACGACCATCATTGGCACCAAGGCAGAAGCGACTCTCATCGCGGAAGACGACACGTCTCCATTCGTCCCTCCATTCACGCCTGTCGCGACACCACTGGAGGCGGGCTGCACGATGTTGGGGCGTGAGCGGAAGACGGCCTAACGGTGTGCGGGACCGTAGCCCAGCTTCATGGAGACGGTTGCGAATGGTCCTCGCCGATACCCCAGGAGCAACAGTGTCCCTAATTTGCTGGGAAGTGGCGGTGCGGTCCCCTACGGCACTGCGTAGGATCCTACGGTCTTGGCGTGCATCCGTGCGTCGCTGCGGTCCGGTCCCAGGTCGACGGGCACGTGCACTTCCGCCGACCACTGGCGACAACATCGATGTACTGTGGAGACCTCACGCCCCACGTGTTGAGCAATTCGGCGGTACGTCCACCCGGCCTCCTGCATGCCCACTATACGCCCTCGCTCAAAGTCCGTCAACTGCACATACGGTTCACGTCCACGCTGTCGCGGTATGCTACCAGTGTTAAAGACTGCGATGGAGCTCCGTATGCCACGGCAAACTGGCTGACACTGACGGCGGCGGTGCACAAATGCTGCGCAGCTAGCGCCATTCGACGGCCAACACCGCGGTTCCTGGTGTGTCCGCTGTGCCGTGCGTGTGATCATTGCTTGTACAGCCCTCTCGCAGTGTCCGGAGCAAGTATGGTAGGTCTGACACACCGGTGTCAATGTGTTCTTTTTTCCATTTCCAGGAGTGTAGTTATCGTGTGAATCCTCTTAATGGACGATGGCATGAACAATTGCCAGAAACAGGTTGTTTGTGTAAAGACAAATCGTCGGGCCGTCTCTGAATGTCTGACACAGACGTGGAACGCATCCGCCATATTCTCACAAGTACTCCGCAGAAATACGTTTGCCGTGCAGCTCGACAGCTTAACATGCACCTGATGTTCGTCTGCCGTGTGCTGTGTCGACGTTTACACATAAAACCATACAAAATTGAGCTACTGTAAGCTCATCGTGAAGGTGACAAACAACAACGTGTGGAGTTCTGTAGTTTCATTCTTGAAAAGATGGTGGATGACAGTTTCCTTGCACACTTAGTGTTTAGTGACGAGGCAGCAATCCATTTAAATGGAGAGGTGAACCGTCATAATTTGAGAATATGGGGTATGGAACAACCAAATGAAGTTGTACAAGAGAGGGTCTCCCCAAAATTTAGTGTGTTGTGTGCAGTTTCACTGGAAAAGGTGTGTGATCCTTTTTTCTTTGCCGATAATACTCTTACAGAAAGCACATATCTCGATGTGCTTCAGAACTTCCTTTTCCCACAGTTTGAGACTGATTCTAACGACTTCATTTACCAAGAGGTTGGGGCACTGCCACACTGGCATCTGGAAGTGCGGGAACTGTTAAATCAAAGGATTACTGAACGATGGATCGGTCGCACTGGACCAAATGATTCAGCATTACATTACAGCCCTCCAAGGTCACCGGACCTGTCTGTATGTGATTATTTCTTCTGGGGGTTTGTAAAACAACCTGTTTATGTGCCTCCATCATCAGCAACAATGAATGAACTGAGGCATTGTAACTGAAGACACGATCGCTACAGGGTGAGAACAATTTGGATACCGCATTGACATATGCCATCTATCTCGAGGAGGGCACATGGAACACCTATGAAAAGGTATGAAAAAAAAAAAACTGAGTTTCCCGTTCATCAAAATTGAAATTCATTGTATATGCTTATTAGTGTCAGAAATGGAGACGTGCCAAATCGGATGATTCTTTTCGCTACACCCTGTATTTGCAGCCCTCTGCCGCTTGAGGGCTCCGAATTACAGCCCGTAGAATGGCGGTGTGTAACGTAACTATATCGGTACGGGCGAAACAGCGTGCTGTAATCGAGTTTCTAATCCGACGCCTTGGGTTCACTGTTATCGATCATCCTCCATACAGTCCAGACTTCAAAAACTTCCAAAACTTAAAACAACACCCTCGAGGACTTCACTTTGATAGTGATGAAGCGGTGTCAACAAAGTCAGATATTCTGCAGTGACGGTGTTAGCAAATTGGTCTCTCGCTGAGAGAAATGTGTTCGTTGGTTGGGTGAGTATGTTGAGAAATAAATACGAGGGCTGTTCGGAAAGTAGGTTCCGATCGGTTACGAAACGGAAACCATTGTGAAAATCCGATGAAGCTTTGCACATATGTGTTAATCAATGTCCCCAGTATGCCTGTCGATCGCGTCACGTCGCCCTTTTCAGTTCTGAATGCACAGTGAGCACGTAAAGATTCCAGGGCCTGGCGAGAGATTTCGCCTGATGTCATGTAGCCCACATAAGACAACTGTTATACGGTTTCTTCTTCACGACAATTCTCGGCAGCACTCTACAGGGGCAACGAAGACTCTCCTGTAGCGTTTTCGTTGAAAAGTATTTGATCACATACACACTACAGGACGTAACTCGATACCCCTGAGTTTCATCTCCGTTCACGTGACTGCTGGCTTTGAAGACATTATTTTGGCACAGCCAACGAGCTGTAGACCAGCGTAGAGTATTGGCGGAAAGCACAGGCAGCTGCCTTCAAGACGAGCGTCCTGGAAAGTTGGAACAACGCTACCACAAATCTCGAAGTCGGAGCAGCATGTATGAAGAGAAGTAGCTGGAAGATGTAGCTAACGGTTGCACAGAAACAGTTTTGATTTTCACAGTGGTTTCCATTTCGCGAGCGAACGAAACATACTTTCCTAACAGCCCTCGTATTTAGACACGAAGAACGAAATTTTGGAATGTTACTAACGTTTGTTTTATTTAAAATGTCTATGGAGTTTTCACGTGAATAATTCAGAGGCTTTACTTTTCAGCAAGCCCTCGTAAATTGTTTCACGGTGAAATTAATTTGTGATTTAATTCCCTAGCCTTATTTGTGCGCCACAGATACAAAAAGATACATATTCCTGCACTAGCAGATTAAATTACATTGCACACATGGGTACCACTGCTGTAACTCATGGAACAAGAAAACTAAAACATTAGGGCATTATGTACTTCCTAGGTTCTACTGTTTAAATATCGTTATAATTACCATCTATACTGTATTATCACTTAGAATATATCTAAACATTTTTAGGGAGTAACAAGAACGGGATTCTTGTGCATCCGTGAAAGAAGAAGAGGGCGTCAGCTGTTCACTTCAGGTGAGCTCAAACAGGAAGAGAGAGATGATGTCTTGTATTGGACAGAAACACGCTGCGTATTTTAGCTGACCGAAATGTAACCAGACACAGGCGTTAAACTTAAAACTGCATTCTTCATTGTAACTAACAAATCAACAGATTAGGAAGTGGTTACGAGCAGATTGGGAAAACACTGAAACACTAATGACTTTGACAGTGAGCAGGTACGTTTAGTATAACCTCTGAAGTAGTCACCTTCACTCGATGCAGACGCTGTTTGACGACGTCAGCTGGCCGCGCTTATCAGATCTGCAGCACTGGCTGACTCGGCTTTCCGCGCATTCGGGCAAGCTCCCGAAGATTCTGCAATCTGCTGTTCCCTGCATATAAATCTCCCTCCATTACCAACAGTCAGCAGTTTTAAATGCCAACGAAGATAGCCTTGACTGCTGCCGAGAATTATGATATGGCAGAAAACATGTACAATCGCTTCCTAAGCTTCCACTCACATTCATGTGACCTCCTGTCAAAAGCCTGAATAACGACGTTTTGCAGCGTGTGCCGCTGCGAGATATGTAGGAAGAGAGTCAGTGAGGCTCTGGAAGGTACGGACAGGATTGTGGAGCCATACCATAGCCTGCTTCCCTCGGTTTCTCGTTGGAGAATCCATGGCGTTAACAGCCCGATCAAGCTAGTCCCACAGATGCTGGGTTTAAATCTGGTGAGTCTGGTAGCCGGGGAGTGCGGTAAACTCGTCCTGGTGCTCTTCGAACTAGTCAAGTACATTGCGAGCCGTGTGACACGTTGCATCGTCCTAGGGTAAGTGCCATCGTGCCAAGTAATAATAAACTGCAGGCCGGTGTGAACATAGTCCCCAATGATAGTATCATACCTCATCCACGGCGCTTTCCAATATGACGAGATCGTCCTGGGAATGCCACGATAACAGCCTCCATACCATGAGGCTCCGCCCTCCGGCCTGGAACCTTCCGACGATTGTGCAGGGTGTTCGCTTTCAGACGTTACACATCATACACGCCAACGGACGTCAGTCACCTGAAAAGGCCACTTTTCGCCACTCAGTGGACGTGCAGTTGCGGTACTGGCGTGCAAATTCAAGCCTTCGTCGCCAATGAATAGCATCAAAATGAGAGTATTAACCAGTAGCCAGCTGCAGAATCCCATATGTAGCAACGATCGCTGAACGGTCGCTTGAGGAGACACTTTTCGCAGCCCCTGGTAGCCCATTGGTTAATCGGGCGGTCAGTTGCTCAACAGTTGCACATTATTCGCCCTTACACATCTCCGCAGCAATCTTTTACCACTTCCATCTATGGCCCATGGTACACCGCTGTTAGCCGGGTAATGTGGCCGTGCGGTTAAAGGCGCTGCAGTCTGGAACCGCAAGACCGCTACGACCGCAGGTTCGAATCCTGCCTCGGGCATGGATGTTTGTGATGTCCTTAGGTTAGTTAGGTTTAACTAGTTCTAAGTTGTAGGGGACTAATGACCTCAGCAGTTGAGTCCCATAGTGCTCAGAGCCATTTGAACCATTTACACCGTTGTTGCCTCGGCGTCAGTTTTCGATAGCGTCATCTTGCTGTGTGCGATATACCTTAAACACGACATGTGAACTGCTCACAAACTTAGACGTTTCGGAAACGCTTCTACCATTGGCCCGAAAGCCAGTCCTCCTACTCTGTTCGACTTCACATAAATCACCCCGTTTCAGCGACTGCAATGTTGCCCTCGTCTACTCTACGAGCTGTATATACCCTCCATTGCCAATGCTGCCACATGCCGTCTCTGCGTGGTTATTTCACGTTGACGGCGAACATAGACAGTGGTTACATTAATGATACTGGGCCGTGTGCGTGCACCAGATAGACAACACTAACAACGCACTCTATTAAAGCACTGAGATCGCCACCCGAGCGACCTGATCTTCGCTCGGCCAACCCTCGTCACCATCTCATCAATCAAGTGGTTTTTATCTCTATCTTTAAAATGTTCCTCGCCTGTGACGTCAGATATGTCATTTTTCAAAGCACACGTAATTAAAATACTCTGGTTAACACCAACTGTGACTAACGCTTATACACCCTCGGTTCAACTATTACGAGAATTTTAGTGTGTTTTCTTATCAAAACATTTAATGACGGTTTACTTCGTGTCTTCTCCCCCTCCCCCCCCCTTCAGAAGCAGGGATGCGTCCCTCCCTGCAGCCCCAGGGGTATGTTTGTTTTCTTCAAACCCAGTCTTACTCTTTAGTTTTGACGGTAGTGTAACCTTCTAGAAGGACCGAGAAGACATTTAGCTCCTCTCCATGCGACAACTTACGCCCACGTCAAAATTTCTGCCGCTTACTCTGCCGTTTCCCTTCTCGCCCTTCGGAACAATGGTGAACATGGCTGCAATGCAACACCCTGAATTCTACTGCTCTATTACATTTCAAAATTGCATACCAATAATACCAAAAGTTTGATTTATAAGCTGATCGCATCAATAGATTAAATTTTCTACGGCGTATTTTCCAACTTATTTCACAGTAATTTATGCTTTCTTCTCACAAGTTAATACGTAATTTCCGTAATACTATACTCGGAAATGGTAATGAACGGGGAAGAAAAAAGTCAGTACCTAAAATCAAGTTACCACACAGGTTTTTCCAACGCACAGCAGTAATAATAACAATGATAGAATTTATCCCTACTTGGGAGTACTTTGTAATGTCACTGATTTTCATTAATTCTGAAGAGCTCTAGAAGTATTAGCCCTAGATGTATTAGGTTCACATACTTCAAAAAGTACCAGCTCCCTGCTTAGCGGAGAAAGATGCGCAGTTGCTTACAGAAAACTTAATGACACATGGATAAGGAAAGTTTATTCTTACACTGGGCGAATCGGACAGCCATTATACCGGAACTGCAATTTCCTCACTAACAAAAGGAAGAACTAATCATGGTAATATGGCAATTAAGCACATTATTACTCTCCTGACAGGGAAACATGACCTACATGACCTCATTTTAAGGAGAAAAAAGCACACTTTCAAGTATCAGCCCCAGCAACCGACCCCAGCCGAAACTTTTGGTCCATAATCCGGAGAGTTCGTACTTATGACTTTCTGAAAGTACGAGGTGCATTCAAGTTCTAAGGCCTGCGAATTTTTTTCTAATTAACTACTCACCCGAAATCAATGAAACTGGCGTTACTTCTCGACGTAATCGCCCTGCAGACGTAGGCATTTTTCACAATGCTGACGCCATGATTCCATGGCAGCGGCGAAGGCTTCTTTAGGAGTCTGTTTTGACGACTGGAAAATCGCTGAGGCAATTGCAGCATGGCTGGTGAATGTGCGGTCACGGAGAGTGTCTTTCATTGTTGGAAAAAGCCAAAAGTCACTAGGAGCCAGGTCAGGTGAGTAGGGAGCATGAGGAATCACTTCAAAGTTGTTATCACGAAGAAACTGTTGCGTAACGTTAGCTCGATGTGCAGGTGCGTTGTCTTGGTGAAACAGCACACGCGCAGCCCTTCCCAGACGTTTTTGTTGCAGTGCAGGAAGGAATTTGTTCTTCAAAACATTTTCGTAGGATGCACCTGTTACCGTAGTGCCCTTTGGAACGCAATGGGTAAGGATTACGCCCTCGCTGTCCCAGAACATGGACACCATCATTTTTTTCTTCACTGGCGGTTACCCAAAACTTTTTTGGTGGTGGTGTATCTGTGTGCTTCCATTGAGATGACTGGCGCTTTGTTTCTGGATTGAAAAATTGCATCCACGTCGTATCCATTGTCACAACCGACGAAAAGAAAGTCCCATTCATGCTGTCGTTGCGCGTCAACATTGCTTGGCAACATGTCACACGGGCAGCCATGTGGTCGTCCGTCAGCATTCGTGGCACCCACCTGGATGACATTTTTCGCATTTTCAGGTCGTTATGCAGGATTGTGTGCACAGAACCCACAGAA
Source organism: Schistocerca serialis cubense (assembly GCF_023864345.2). Taxonomy (NCBI): domain Eukaryota; kingdom Metazoa; phylum Arthropoda; class Insecta; order Orthoptera; family Acrididae; genus Schistocerca; species Schistocerca serialis. The sequence goes on along the minus strand of NC_064641.1, from coordinate 442,650,077 downwards.
ATGCCAACTCTGGAGGCGATCTGTTCAACAGTCATTCGGCGATCCCCCAAAACAATTCTCTCCACTTTCTCGATCATGTCGTCAGACCAGCTTGTGTGAGCCCGAGGTTGTTTTGGTTTGTTGTCACATGATGTTCTGCCTTCATTAAACTGTTGCACCCACGAACGCACTTTCGACTCATCCATAACTCCATCACCACATGTCTCCTTGAATTGTCGATGAATTTCAATTGGTTTCACACCACGCAAATTCAGAAAACAAATGATTGCACGCTGTTCAAGTAAGGAAAACGTCGCCATTTTAAGTATTTAAAACAGTTCTCATTCTCGCCGCTGGCGGTAAAATTCCATCTGCCGTACGGTGCTGCCATCTCTGGGACGTATTGACAATGAACGTGGCCTCATTTTAAAACAATGCACATGTTTCTATCTCTTTCCAGTCCGGAGAAAAAAAATCGGAGGCCTTAGAACTTGAATGCACCTCGTATAGCTCTTAGAGGTGGGTGTGGACCAGCAGTCAGTCGCTCCGCACCACTGCAGCCCTGCAGAATATCAGAAAGAGAAAACAGTTAAAATAGTATTGAGAGTATTGCGCGAGACTGACATGTTACGTACTCGTATTACTTAATGTGTTTCGTGTAGAATAACATGCACTCTCGAAGAAGATTCGAAAACGCATTGGGCGGATGTGTCGGGTTGCCCCCTCCTCTTCCTTCGCCTTCAACGTCCCTCGAATAGGAGGGCTCTTGTTGTTACCTGGCTGTTCTGTCTTCCGGGCTGGGGCATCAGGCGCCTGTACTGGGGCGGAGCGACTAATAAACAGAGTGCAAGACGGTTTGGAAATTTGGAAATTTGTGGTAAGGTCTTATGGGACCAAAGTGCTGAGATCATCGGTCCTTTAGCTTACACGCTACTTAATCTAACTTAAACTAACTTACGCTAAGGACAACACACGCACCAATGCCCGAGGGAGGACTCGAACCGCTGGGGGCGGGGTGGGGATTGGGGGGGGGGGGGGGCGGAACGTTACCTGGCGCCTACCTAGGCCGCTCGGCTGCCCCGCGCGTCGTGATGGTTTCAAAGCTGTGGTTTCAGAAGGCCTAACTGCGTACTAAGAGCCAAATTTTCTCGATTGCTATCATGCTACTATGCTTTTCTCTCCTTAAAATATGAGATCAAGTTAGAAACAATCACCCTCCTACGTACAATGTACGGAAATTACAAAAGGTATGCCACAACCGTCAACAGGAATTCAGCTTCTGTTGGGGTCTTTCAAAGGGTGCTACGTTCCACAGCAAATTCATCAATACGTAGAATCAGAAGGCTGATGTTTCCTACAATTTCAATGAGTGTATTTGAGTTTGACAAAGCGAATAATTTCAGTGTACAAAATTCTACGTTTAAAAATCGATAATCTACCCCTTTTCATACAATTGTTTTAGTTTCATTGTTTGCTATGAGGAATCAGTCCGAACGTTCGTCAATATATTTTCGATACAATCTTTGTACCATGAGCTATTTACGTACTCATGAGTGGGAAATAAGATCATAGCTCAACGTCTTATTGACATTAAAATTATAAGAGAGGAGTGTGATCTTATACTAGTTGATGGTATTATAGTTTTAAAGTGAAAAAGTGAAACTTATTGTTCGTTTAATAAAGAAAGAGAAAAATCTGTAAGTTTTCGGAAAGTTGAACCTGAGACTCAAACATGTCGTATTAAGTCTTACAAATATTCAGTCTGCTGCATAGTACGCTGTCAACTCACTGTGAAGTAAAGACGACACACTTATTGGAACACCTTTCTTCGTATTTTGATGGTACAACAGCATCGGTGGAAAACGCCTGAGGAGTTACGAAGTAATTGGAAAGAGCCCCTGTTAAGTTGACCTGTAAGCTGACGTAAGAGTTCAAACTTCCTGGCAGTTTAAAGCTGTGCGCCAGACCGAAACTCGAACTCGGGACCTTTGCCTTAATGGTGGAATTGAAGCTGTGAGTAGCTCAATCGGTAGAGCACTAGCCCTCGAAAGGCAAAGATCCCGAGTTTGAATCTCGGTCCGGAACACCATTTTCACATGCCAGGAAGTTTCATATCAGCGCACACTCCGCGACAGAGGGGAAATTTTACTCTCGTCACATCAAGGTTGTGCCAGTCGTGGGTGAATGACTGATTTTATGCAGCAGTGTCCACGAAAGACAGGAGTCAAGGTATGATTCCGTCAATAACACTAATAAGGATCTAAGCGTCAACAAAGACGGTTTCACATGTAATTACGATAAAATATTGTTGCTCATAAAGCACAGCATCCTTCACTGAAGTATAATTTTCTGACGCCCAACCTGGCTTTGGCGGTCGAGTCTGAGGTGGACTATTCGAACGTGGCAAAAATTTATCATCACCAATTATTGGTTAGTAAGCCTACCAGAGGTCTTAGTAAAACATAATTGATCACCAGACTACCGTCCAAAGTCCTGAACCGGGCGAGGTGAAGCAGTGGTTAGCACAATAGACTCGCATTCGAGAGGACGACGGTTCAAATACGGGTCCGGCCATCCTGATTTAGGTTTTCCGTGATTTCCTTAAATCGCTTCAGGCAAACGCCGGGACGGTTCCTTTGAAAGGCCAAGGCTGATTTTCTTCCCCATTCTTTCCTAACCTGAGCCTGTACTCTGTCTCTAATGACCTCGTTGTCGACGGGACTTTAAACACTAATCTCCTCGTCCTCCTCCCCCCTTCGAAGTCGAGGGCTAAATTCCAAATCACTGTACTGGGTTTGATGGAGTGAAGACATGTCACACTACTGATGGTTATCCAGAAATCGGTTGAAGGTGTAAAGCCCGATTGCAATCTCTTCGAGAGCAGTGGGCCACGGCGTATACGTCATTTCACCCTCTCTCTTGCTTTCATCCACAAAATCACAGCCAAAACACAATACAAAACGCCACAGCCACAGCACTTGCCACTGTCATCTGTGTGATACAGATAACTTGAGACATTTGTTTGACGATTGGGATAGTTGTTCGCACCCTGGTGGTTTAACCACCTCTGCGGATGGACGGGTGGGCGGGTGGTGGGAAGAGTAAATGTACCTTTATAGGGGTCTGAACCAGTTGCGTTTGATTCCCTTTTCATTTCGCTAAGACCTCTCGCCCTCTTACTGACAAATTACTGGGGATGTAATTCGTTATCAGAGTTCCAACAGAGACGATTCACAACTCTAGCAGTGTGCGTTAAGGAATTCCGTTGCAGAGAAGGATTCTTTGCTCTTGTAAAAGCAATGTTTTCGTGGAAATGCTATCTATAACCTTTTCGCAGGGGGTATCATCTTTGATGAATGTTCGTGGTGAACCGTCCATGGCTAGTATCCATTATTTCCGGAAATACCGTAAAGAATGTCGATTCCGATCGCTACAGTTTGCAGGTGTGAAAGCAGATTATGGCAGCAATGAAGAAGACGGAAGGTTGGAGAACCGTATGAATTGGAGCACTACTTACGATATGCATTGGCCAATACACAGCAACATGAGAGAGGGAAAAAAGCAGTTGTTAGAAATAAGAACCAGTCTTCTTATGAGCTCATTATTTCTTGGTGTAGTAAAATCTGATAGAAGTATGTAGAAACATTTGAACGTTGACTAAGTAGTATTTACCACTTGGCTCGTTCTTCATCTTCACCTAAAATCCTACTAATGAGCATGTCTAAGCCTCTAAATATGCGATACCTTTTCTCCAATACTTCTTTACCAGTTCACTTTTTTCTTTCCTCTGTTCTGCCGTACATTTTATTCACTTTGTTTTTGAAATTATTTATTATGGAATATTTATGGCTCATAAATTTTGTACTGCTTCATTTTCTTGTTTGTTTATGGCAATTTCTTTTAGGTCTTTGTCAAATTTCCTATGGTAGTGTGTCAAAACACTGTACAACTTTGCTTTTGGATATGTTTGGACACATTCCACCGCTGTGCCCATAAAAAAGTAGTATACCTTTCCTCATTCTGTCCGTAACTTTTTCTACATGATCGTTTATTTCTGCACTGCTTCTTAATTACTGTTGTTCAATTTCCTAATAACTTCCTCTGTCTTTCTAATATCAGTAGTGCTTTCTTTTATTTTTCTTATGTTGAGGAAGAAGCCAAACTTCGTTGGTGCAACGGCTGATCCTCGATTTTGTGCCGGGATAATACTCTCGGAAAGCCTGGAAATCAGTGGAGTAGAACGACTGCAATGTGAGATTCCTCCATTGCCCCAAACACTTGTTTCCTAACAACAGGACTGACTTCGACTGTAAAGCATGGCACCACATCAGGTGTCATCTCACCACAGCGCGACACTACCGGTATCTACGTAATATATTCGCAAGTGACCTTATGGTGTGTGGTGCACTGTATAATGTGTAAAACTGTCACTGTATAATGTGTATTCCATTACAATAGTGAATGCTGCGGAGAAGAACAATTGTTGGTAGACCTTCGGTGTCGGGTCAGATCTCATTTTGTGCTCATGGTCCTCCCGCGAGGTGTGCTAGAAGGAGGTTGTGTTTTGCCTGACGCTTCTAGGACCGTACGCTCTCGAAATTTTAGCAGTAAACCAAACTGTGATTCGCAACGCCTCTCAGGCGTCTCTACCACTTGGAATGAGCATCTCCGTAACGGTTTCGCGCTTACTAAACGAACCTGTGGCGAAACGCGCTGCTCTTCTTTAGATCCACCATTTGTCCCTTATTGAACAGGTCCAGTATTGACTAGTATCCACAATCATTTCCCAAGTTCGGATAACACCACTTGGAAAACCGAGATGATGAACATCAATATTTTTCAAATATGAAGAGCCTCGTGAAGTGATGTAACCGATCTGTGAGTATTGGATGCCAGTGTTCACTGCTAAGCTCAGCAAACTGTAACCTACCACCAGACGGACAGGTCCATCTTCAATTAATGGACGAAAGAGGCCCGTTATAGAGTCTTGCGAGATCGGTTGACCGTTGTGAAGTGCGTGAAATTCCATCGTGAAACATTGTTGCAGGACTGTTTTAATCCAGTAAGTGCGTGCACTTGCAAGCTCGACTGCAGTCGAATTTCCAGCAACTTTCTCTTTGTGCGAATATTATGTCTGGAACGAAGGATCCAACCAGTCGTACAAATTAGTCTCAAGCCGGTAATGAATTTGGAAATGTCTAGGATTCCAGGAGTTATAGCAAACACATGCTTTACATTCGTTCTCTCTAACGGGACGATATGACACATGTTTGGAGTACCGGAAGACCAACATTCCTCTGGGTGTGTAAGCTATGGTGGTTCCTTCCAGCAAAGATGCGCAGATTCGTTTTGATTGCCAAGAAGGCACCGTCTCTGGAGATGCACAGGGTTGTCATGTGCAGGATAATGACTTCACTGACTAGGCAACATGTATGTATTAATTTCTGTCACTCTTTTACATACGAACGTCTTCTATCGATTTGTATTACTGCGTATCCAGCTTGACGTCACTGTAGCGTCCCTGCACAAAGTTGTGTGAGTAATGTCGTAACCTGTAGCTGTGCAGAAATATCTTAGCAATCGTGCTCCCACTAGAGTGTCGGTGCTGATATTGGAACAAAGTTCGAGATGTATCAAAGTTATCCTTCTGATAGGTGCAAATCTGTTCTTGCTAAAGGCTAAGTGAATCGTGTTACCGTGTACAACACTGCCGATGTAGATAGGTGTCCCATACAGTTGTCCCGAAGAACTACAAAATACTTGAGTAATGATCTGTAATATTTACTATCCATCGCGGGATACGAATGCAAGACAATGTTTGAAGGGTTATTAAATGGATATACCAGGTAGGTTCAGTCAGAGGTAAATCGGGAGCAGGCTTCGGTTAATTGGTAGGATACAAGGATAATACAACGAGTCTACAGACTGTGACACATTGCGATTCACTCATAGTTGAAGCCACGTCTGAGGGCTACGTGATCACTCTTAATGTAATGAATAAAGACAAAAGTCGTTTCCGCTCCTATTGTAGGTCGTCTTCCGGCACAAGTCTGACTGCTACGATCCCATTTCGTCGTCAGGGCGGAACTTCTCCCTGATGATAAACCGCGATTCACAGTGGTTGGATTTGAATCTGAGGAGGACTAACTTGGGTTACCGAACGTACACAAAGAAGGGCAGCACGATGGTCGCACGTTTGTCTGACCCTTGGGAGATCGTAACGGAATTGCTGAAAGAACTGAAGTGCCAGACGCTTGAAAACAGGCACTAATTATCCCGTGAAATCCTGCTAGAAGGGTTTCAAAAACCAGTTTTGAGTGAGAAATCTAAGAGTCTGCACTCTCTGATCAAAAGTATCCAGACACTCCTATGTAATGCGGGACTGTCACGAGAGGCCGACTCGTCAGTATAAACGGATGCTGTCAATGGAACAGCAGTAACACCAAAATGGATCGGGCAGGAGAGCTCAGCGACCTCGTTGTTGGACTAGGCATTGGATGTCACACGAGTAAAATGCGCATCAAGGACATTACAACCCTTCTGAAGCTGCCCAAGTCGACTGTTGGTTACGTGAATTGGAAATGCAAAGGAACAGCCAGAGCCAAACGAAGACCAGACAGACCTCATGTAATGACAGGCGGCGAGCGTCGAGAATTAAAGAGAATCGCTGAAAAATCGCAGGAAATCATCGAGAGGAGTCAGTCGTGTGTTTCTCAGTGGTACCAGCAGCCCAGCCAACTACTGTGCGCTGGGAGTTAACACTAGCCAGTCAACTGCAGATTATTTAAAGAATCGAACTCACATTTATAAAACGGCATCAAACGTCTGATTACCTTGCATGTGAATTAAATGTGTCGTATATGACTACTGCCTGCGAAATGTGTTGCTAATAGACTTAGTGGAAAAGGAGTAACATATTCGAGCGTCATACATGATGCGCAGTTTTTCACTCAGCGTTTATGACATCACATCTCCTGAAGTATGTGTTGTACATTTCTATAATTTATGAGGCGCATATCTGAGTGTTTATGACATCTTTCTTCTAAACTATGTGTCGTAATTTTCGTGGTACATGCAGCAGAATTGTGGATACTGTCTGCAAAATGTGCCGCCAGTACATAATAAAGAAGTAATAAATGAAAATGACATGCTTGACGTTGCAGTTTTTCTGCACGAACCACGAAGATGTAATGGGGCTTGTCAGCGATAAAATATTTCCTGAAGGTTTGACGTCATGTGTACAGTTTGTTATAAATCACAAAGTGCTCTAATTCTCAACTATTGGATGAATAACGTTACTTCTTAATAAATAGATTGTGGCAGCATTTATAGTTCTAAATTTAGTCAATAATTATGTGACATATATGAACATTAAGTATCTGCTGCCCTTAGAAGAAGTTACATAGACAGCCGGCCGCTGGTAGCCGAGCGGTTCTAGGCGCTTCTGTCTGCAACCGCGCGACCGCTACGGTCGCAGGTTCGAATCCTGCCTCGGGCATGAATGTGTGTGATGTTCTTCGGTTAGTTTGGTTTAAGTAGTTCTAAGTTCTAGGGGGCTGATGACCTGAGATATTAAGTCCCATAGCGCTCAGAGCCATTTGAATCATTTGAACAGTTACATAGACAACCTGAAACTAGGACTGGGTGACAGTGGCAAGGGGTAACAGTTAGGTAATACAGATGAGATAGAATTCTTGATCAACCCGTCATAAGCCACACATTTCTGTAGACAATGGTATACGACACTCGACGTAGTAGAGGTGATGTAAACAGCGACGCCACTGGTCGGTGGATGGCTGGAAAAGAGTGATATGGAGTGATGAATCACGATATACACTGTGACATTCCGACTGAGGTATTGTGGTTTAGCGAATTCCTGCAGAACATAAACTGACATCCTTTACAGTGCCAAGAGTGAAGTACAAAGGATGTGGTTTACGGTATGAGGATGATTTTCGTGGTTCCAGTGTGCTGCTCTTACTGCGCTTACGAAGACGCTGAAAGTGGAAGGATATGAACACATCCTACAGCACTGTGTACTTCATACACTTCAGGAACAGCCTGAAGACGACATTTGTATCAGCACGATAACGCACCGTGTCATCAAGCAGCATCCGTCAGGCAATGATTTGTGGGCAATAACATTCCAGAAAGAGACGGCTTGCCGGAGTCCCAACTTGAACCTAATAAACAGCTGTATGATTAGATATAATGTCGACTAGCCTCCGGATCCCAATGTCGAGTCACTACTTACTCTGATTTCGGATCTTGAGAAAAAAGTGGAGTGCCCTTCTTCCTCAGGTATTCGGACACCTCAATGAATGTGTCCCCGGCAGAGATCAAGCCGTCAGTGGTGAATGGTAGAAACTTCCCATTGAAATATCCAGTAATTTGGAAATTTGTGGCAAGTTTTATGGGACCAAGCTGCTAAGGCTAACGGTCGCTAAGCTTACACACCCATGCCCGATGGAGGATTCGAACGACGGGGGGGAGGGGGGGGGGGGATAAATGTCCAGTGATATGTCTTTGGATACTTTTGATGTACACCAAAACCTTCTACATGTAACTTCTATAGGGATTAAGAAAAGGTTAATTACAGCTGGCATACAGGCGTCTAAGCCATCATTTATCCCGCGATCCATCCTTGAATGGAATGGGAAGGATCAATGAGAAGGGCCCTCTGCCATGAACTCCACAGCTGTCTGCAGAGTAGACGTTCTGGAATTCCTGCGAGATCGATAGAAAGAAATTTAATTTCCGATTCGCTAAACGCTCTGACATACGGCTGTTATCACTTCCGTACAGGTGCCCCAGTCGAGGAGCACCTCCTTGAGGCAGCACGAGAACCGCCCAGCCCTCCCGGTGAGGCCGGCTGCCCGCGCATCGTGAGCCGCGCAGAGTGGGGCGCCCGCGAGCCGACGGCGCCGCCAGACAACATGACGGCCAGCGCCGTGCCGTACGTGGTGGTGCACCACGGCGGCGCCAGCCGCGGCTACTGCTACGACCAGGAGGCGTGCGCCGCCATCGTGCGCTCCTACCAGGACCTGCACATGGACACCAACGGCTGGGACGACATTGGGTACAGCTTCGTCATCGGAGAAGACGGCAACGCCTACGAGGGCCGAGGCTGGGACGCCAAGGGAGCGCACGCCCCCGGCTACAATCAGCAGAGCATCGGCATCTGCATCATTGGGGAGTTTTCAGGTAGTGGTCATCAAATATCCATCAATACAGCTTGCAGAAAAACTTCCACATTCCTAATTACTTTATTTTACGTCCACTAGTGCAGCTTCCAGAGGACCCTGCATTTGCCTTATACCAACAGCATTGCACTGACACTGATCTGCACTTTCCTTTCTTGTAGACATCAGTATCGGTTTCATTAGACACTCCATTATCCTTTTCATCTTCCGCAAGATATATGAGGCTGGAGAATTTCCTTAGACTTAAATGAGAATGTAATAAATCTAATTCCAAAGAAAGCAAAACATTAGAGGTGCGAATAGTACCGCACCAACAATAAACTGCCAAAATATTGACATGAATTATTTACAGAAGCACGGAAAAATTGGCAGTCTCTGACCTCAAGGAGGATCAGTTTGAGTTTCAGGGAAATGTAGGAACAAGAGTGCCAATACTGTCAACATGATTTACACTATGTGATCAAAAGTATCTGGAAACCCATAAAAACATACGTTTTTCATATTAGGTGCATTGTGCTACCATCTACTGCCAGGTACTCCATATCAGCGATCTCAGTACTCATTAGACATCGTGAGACAGCGGAATGGGGCGCTCCGTGGATGTTACGGACTTAGAACGTGGTCAGGTGATAGGCTGTCAATTGTGTCACGTCTGCACGCGAAATTTACGCACTCCTGAACATCCCTAGGTCCACTTTTTCCGATGCGACAGTGAAGTGGAAACGTGAAGGGACACGTACAGCACAAAAGCGTACAGGCTGACTTCGTCTGTTGACTGACTTAGACCGCCGACAGTTGAAGTGGGTCGTGATGTGTAATAGGCTGACATCTATCCAGACCATCACACAGGAATTCCAAGGAATTCCAAACTGCATCTGGATCCACTGCAAGTACTATGACAGTTAGGCGGGAGGTGAGAAAACTTGGATTTAATGGTCGAGCGGCTGCTCATGAGCCACACATCACGCCGGTAAAGGCCAAACGACGCCTCGCTTGGTGTAAGGAGCGTAAACATTGGACGATTGATCAGTGGAAAAACGTTGTGTGGAGTGACGAATCACGGTACACAATTTGGCGATCCGGTGGTAGGGTGTGGGTATGGCGAATGAATGCAAGGTGAACGTCATCTCCCATCGTGTGTAGTGCCAACAGTAAAATTCGGAGGCGATGATGTTATCGTGTGGAGGGGACTTGCACCCTTGCCGCTTTTTGTGGTACTATCACAGCTCAGGCCTACATTGATGTTCCCTTCTTCCTTCCCACTGTTGAAGAGCAATACGGGGATGGCGATTCCATCTTTCAACTCCATCGAGCACTTGTTCATAATGCGTGGCCTGTGGCGGAGCGGTTGCACGACAATAACATCCTTGTATTGGATTGGCCTCCACAGAGTCCTGACCTGAATCCTAAAGAACACCTTTCGGATGTTTTGGAACGCCGACTTCGTGCCAGGCCACACCGACCGACATCGATATCTCTCCTCAGTGCAGCACTTGATGACGAATGGGCTGCCATTCCCCAAGAAACCTTCCAGCACCTGAGTGAACGTATGGCTGCAAGAGTGGAAGCTGACATCAAGGCTAAGGGTGGGCCAAAACCGTACTGAATTGAAGCATTAGCAATGGAGGGCACCACGAACTTGTAAGTCAGTTTCAGCCAGGTGTCCGGATACTTTTGCTCACACAGTGTATCTTAGAAGATAGCCCGAAGAAAAGCCAACCAATGCTTATGGCATTTGCAGGTTTAGAGAAATATTTTGTCAATGTTGACTCCATTACATTGTTTCTAATTTTGAAGGTAGCAGGTACAAAATGCAGAGAGCGAAAGGTTATTTACGACCTATACAGAAGTCAGACTGCAGTTGTGGGAGTCGAAGGAAGTAAAAGGGAAGCAGCCTTTGAGAAGGGAGACAGATTTGTAGCTTATCCCCAATGTTTTTTAATCTCTACACTGAGCAAGCAATAAAGGTAACCAAGGAGATATTTGGATCGGAAATTACAGGGAGAAGAAATAAAAACTTGAGGTTTGCCAATGACCCTGCAATTCTTTTAGAGACGGCAAAGGAATTAGAAAGTCTGTTGAACGGAAAGTAGAGAGTTTTGAGAAGACTTTGTATGTAGTCAATTAAATCACGGTATGCTAAGGACATTAGATTAGGAAATAAGACACTGAAACTAGTGGATTAATTTTGCTATTTGGGCAGCAAAATAATTGTTGATGGCCTAAGCAGAAAGGATATAAAGTGCAGAATGGCAGTACCAACAAAAGTATTTATGAAAATGTGGAATTTGTTGCCATGTAATGCAGTGTGTTAGGAAGCCTTTTCTGAAAGTATCTGTACGGATTGTAGCCTTGTACGGAAACGAAACGTGAACGACAAGCAGTACAAATAAGAAGTGAGTAGGAGCTTTTGAAATGTGATGCTGAATAAAACTGCTGAAGATTAGATGGGCAGATCGATTAGATATTGAAGAGGTACTAAATCGAACTGGAGAAAAAATTGCAGAACAACTTGACTAAAAGAAGGGATCAGTCGACAGAACACATCCTGAGGCATCAAGGAACAGTCAGTTGTGTAAGTATGGATGATAAAATTTGTAAAGGGAGACATAGACGTGAATACTGTGAGCAGGTTCAAATGAATGTAGGATGCAAAAGTTATTAAGACATTCTTAGGATACATCAGCTTGGAGACATACATAAAACTGAACTCAACAACATATACCAATGAATATGACTGTTATCCAGGTCTCTAGTATCCTAATTCCTTTATTTCACAGTGGCTTCTTGTAAGTCCTTTACCAAACCCTCCATTTGTTTCATCTCTTTCTTTCACAGCCAGCAGTGCTGCTTTGATACTGCCCGCATTTTCCTTATAGCCTTCAGTATTAGTTTTATTAAATATCAGCCTCTTCCATCTGTAAGTGCGTAGACTTTTACTATTTAGACAACTGACAAAGATTTCTAAGCGTAGAGTCATGTCACGTAGTGAAATAGCTGTCACTAAATGAATAAAATCGACATTTAGGCCACGGTAGAAGTAACCTTTCCCAGTGTCTACTGATGTACTGTGTTTGGTGAGGATCCAATAATATTTCACCATAATCGTGCAATACCACAGAAATTTACTGTTGTTATGCGAAGAATTGAGAAAGTCTGTTGTACTGATTTCTTGTGGCGAACGTATGCGGATCTGTTGTTGTTTATTGCTCCAGTGAAGATAAGCCATGATGGGTCGTGACACCGCCCCTTCTTGACTGAATGAATGTCATGTTTGTTGCTTCCACCCGACTTCATGGAATCTCAGAGTCGCAATTTAGATCCATTATTATAGCCGGAAGTGGCTCAGTTCCTTACAGAACTAATGCTTTCTTCTGTATGAGGCCTCAAGTTTATAATCTGACAGATCATTTGCCTTCCTGTTCACTTCACAGATTTACAAAAAGTAGTTTTTTGTACAGCATGTGTTATTTCACTAACTAGTTATCTAAAGTCACAGTTCTGCAATAATTCACTTAGTATTTAAAGACTAGTCTGTAAAAGATACTGCATTTCACACTAAATATCTTGAATGGCCTTGTATCAAAATTATTTAGAAATGTTAATGGTGGCTGTCGGATATATCATTCCCTTGCAGTCGCTGCGAGTCAGCTCTCAAGAATGCTTGGTACGTCTCTGACTTTTCGTTGCGAATTATTATTTAGAAAAAACTCCATGATTTGGAACTATTTTTATCGTTTGCTTTAGTCCTTTAGCTCTAGATTTTTTTGAATTAATTTCTTTTTGTAATTAGGTGCTTGCTTGGGCAGAGGCACTGTCTTCGAAGATTAAGATTTCCAAGTACTCAGAACACGAAAACACTATGAAATACTTTTCTGCAACATATTTTCAAGAAGTTCATTTGACAACACATAAATGACTCACACGATTAAGTACATTTGACAAGGAGCATGGCTATTAATCATACTAGTAACAGTAGTCGAAACAGTAACGGTAATAATGGTAGTAACTTAACAGTACGCTATCACAGGCTTATTTAGTCCTCCAAAGAGTCCTATATCCCATGTTCGGTTGCTTTGAACTTGATCATTGTTGGTGACTGCTCTATTCTTACTACTAAAATATTATTAAAGTCGTCCAAAAACCTAAAATAAGAAATTATAAAGAAAGCTTTCGTAAAAACTACACAGTAAATCTCCAATCACATAAAGCGTGGATACATCAGTCACCAGCAAATGAGGAACGGTGGTAGGGTTTGATCCTTTCTCAATCTGTTCTTGTAGGAAATCGGAAACGTAGCAGCAGTTTCTCACTGGTCACTTTCGAGTCTGTCCATCAATGCCTTCTTCATACAAATCTGCATTTTCCTAATACCATTATCTGATGACCACTAGTACCGCCTTCGTCCAACCCTAAGTTGCTAGTATGGCCTGATGGGCTCTGACAGCTGGTACTGAGGGTGGAAGAAGCTGTAGTCATCTTTTCTGTTTATTTTGTTCGGACGTTTTAATGGCCTCCCTGGTCTTACACAAGTGTCACTGAATTTTATTTTCTCTTCGCGGTCTTTCTGATGATCAACCACCGTCGAACTTTTGTGCTATGTAAGTCGAATGTAGTGCTCGTGTTCCTGGATGCGTATTGCTACAGGCTTACTGGTCTTACTGATGTAAACCTCTCCTTACTCACAATCCACTTGGCGCGTGACAAGCAGTGTGCAGGGTGTTCTTGATAAAGTCTAACACATTCTGTATCTTATGTGTCATGTATCTAGGGGCTGCACAGCAACCTTGGGATGACACTGAAACATTTTAGAAAACACGTTACTTGAACAGCTAGAGGTCATTCCACTGACAATAGAGACTATCCTTCCAAGATAACTATGGGGAAAACCTTTTGCTAATCTGTAGATTCGTCCTGATAGTACGATTTTATAACTTGAGAGCTTCGGATATTACGTCTTTAGATTTTCAGTTATGCTGTATAGAATAGATTCATCCAGGCGAGAATAGATACTAGGTCGCATCGTAGAGTCTGCTGCCCTCATTTATGGACGTAGTCATGCGCTAAGAGGAGCAATACAATATGTCGCTGCGAGTAAAAGTGCCCATCACATTGTTTTTAAAAGATTTGTCAAAGCTTCAAATTTATTCTGAATTATTCCAAACTTCTTATGGATTGTTAAAATGTAATGCGAACTTCTGTAATTTGTTGTATGAGTAAACATGTACCGGGAGTAATTAGAAATAGAGCATATTTTCTTCAAATGTCTACTTAAGTCACACCCGGAATGTTTACTTTCCTCATTATCAATGTGATGTATCAGGTAAGTAACAGAAATTTGTATCTGGAAGTACGTGGGGACGACAGCCTTCTGTTTCACGATAATACTGCTTTGAAGAGGAGAGACTTGCACACGATGAAAATGTTGTCAACAAGTTAAGTGCAGACGTCAGTACCACAAATTACCGTTCACGCTCGTCAGCAGCGTTGGGTTTTCCTCTAATGCAGCAGGTCTGTTTAAATACCAGTTAACAGGACTATGTGGAGACAGATAGAGAAAGAGTTCGCAAACACCATTTGCAATTTTGTGCCGTATTTGCACTGACATAATATGGTTCAAGCACGACCGGACACCAGGTCGCTTAATTCGCAATTTTTATTGAACATTCTACTTCTATGGACGTTTTAAGTGCTTCTGAGTACTAAATAAGTATTTGGTGTAATCTGATGTTAACAGTCTGCGAGATCGAGCTTCTCCTGCGATTAACTGAATTCTAGGTGTGCCTTCAATGCTGTGAATACGACAGCTAGGGTGGCCAGTGTGTTGTACCGGATGAATTAACCACAGAGGTGGGTTCTTAGCTTTACTCCTGGGGGGGGGGGGGGCGTGATAGTACCTTAGATATAATTGCAAATGAGGCCAAATTCCATTTTTAGATCTTTTTTGCTCGTTGGATATTCTACATAAGCTTCACCTTTGAGTTCACCCCAGAAAAAAAAGTCCATTGACATTAGATCAGACGAACATGCAGGCTTACTGATAATGGTTTCACGTCCTATCCAGCAATCAGAAATGAGCTGCGTGAGTGCTTTCGCAGTCACAAGCGAGTAGCTTGCTGATACAACAAACATTTAGGTATTTTAAGTGCCACTTGCACTAAGAGAGCCGGTAGCATTTCCATATGAAACTGTACAGGTCTAAGACCGATCATGCAGTGTCCAATAATTTAACACCAAACGTTCACAATCGGTTGGCTCCGATTTTCAGCCGCCCTGCCTGCGGATTCCGAACGGCCGAGCACGATATACTCTTATCTTCAGTTTTCCATGATTGATAAAGGTAGTTTCGTCGATAGAAAGAAGGCTTTGAAGGGAAAATCTCTTGTCGTGATGTAGCGGAACAGAGCGACAGAATGTGACATGTCTTCTGCAGTGGCGCTGGTGAATCCGCTAGTAATGTGACGCACAATACGGATGGAACTTGTTGTTTACGCAAAAAATGAGAACGGCGGTGGGATGACTTATTCGAGAGGCACTTGCAGTTTCTCTGGAGCTAACATGTAAATTACAATCAGCAGCTACCCTAACACTTATTTCATTCGCACCGTTCTTTGCACGCTTGTTCTTTATTCTCTGTAAAGCAGTAGCATACCTAGTTTTTCTTGGTTTGTGGAATTTTTTTATTTTCAAACTAACAATAAGTTGGCACACACGAACGACATAGATTCAATGTAGGTAGATTAGGTCTGTGCATCTGTTATATAGGTATCGCGGTGGTGCAATACGCATTTTCCTTCTTATCCGACGTGACATTTGAGTATGAAGACACTAATTCCCATGAGACAGCAATCTGTTTCATGTCCAAATAGATAAATACTAAGTACTAAATATTGTAATTACTCCGAAATTGACTTGGATTTCGACGAGTAAAAATCCTTTAATTTCGTCTGTTTTGCAATTACCATAATATGAGTAAGAATTAGTTCAATTCCGTATGAAAAAACAAATTTGATACCATTATCTCCATACTTAATCCATACATATTACCAGCGGAAAAATTTTCCTATAGGAGCATGAAAGAAGCGAATATGCTTCTCTTTGTTAAAAGACTCTGACTGAAAAGTGGGGTACCAGCTATCTCATTCTCCTTTCCTTCGCGCCTTAAAAATTTTTTCAAAACGATTTACATGCGAAAATGTTCTGCTCTTTTTCACAAGCAACTTATCTCTCACTCCCACGAGCTGCCCCTAACTCTAACTCGTTCTCACCCACTAGACCATGGTTGTAAATCTCTCACGTCCATTCACTCCCATTCCCACTCACTCATTCGGCCCAACTAAATGTCATTATCTCATGGTGGCCCTCCAACTGTCACAGCCTCCTGTATCTCAGCCATAATCGCCTTCCTTCTGTCTTAGCACTATACTGTCTCTTCTCACTGTCACTCTCTCCCTCTTCTATTTTCTTGCTGCTACTATCCCACCCATTCCTTCTCAATGTTGCTGCGCCTTCTCACTATCATTACCCCTGTCTTCTTCGTTGTCATTGCCATATACTCTGTCATTATCACTGACTCTCACCTACTTCCACTTTCTCCTTCTCTTTATTTCTCTCCCACTGGCACTGTTTCCTCTCTTTTCCTAGCACTGTTCAAAAATGTGTGTGAATTCCTAAGGGATCAAACTGCTTAGGTCATCAGTCCCTAGACTTACACAACTTAAAACTTAAAGTAACTTATGCTAAGAACAACACAAACATCCATGCCCGAGGGAGAACACGAACCTCCGGCGGGTGTGCCCGCGCAGTCCGTGGCATGACGCCCTAGCACTGTACTCTCACTGGCTACTATACTCCACTGCCAATGAGTCCCGCTCTTTCTCCACACTGTCATTGTCTCTTTCGCTCTTTCTGTATCGCAACCACTGTCAGTTACTTTTCAGTATTTACTACTTCTCCGTATCCTTCTGCCACTGTCTACTTCTCTCTCAGGATAAAAAACCGCGAATATGTTCTCATGCCGATATTTTTCGTAAAATTTTTATAGATGCCAAGGAAGGTAGAATGAGGCACCTCATACCCCACGTTTCGGTCAGAATCGTCTAATAAAGAGAAGCACACTCGCGTTTTCTGTGCTGCTGTAGAAGCATCTTTCCGCTAATTCCCTTCTTTTCCCTGCCACGGCAGGGCATGTCATTCATATAACTCATATGGGTCACTAATTTTCATAATTTACTTATGTGGAATTGAAATAACGCAGAACTAATTTTACATCTCAGATCGTATTTTACGTGCACAGGAATTTTTATGTAATTTTTTCGAGCACTACAACGTGGAATTCCCAGAACAATTCTGATGGTAACGGAGACACTTTACATCATATTCCTCCATGCTACGTAGCTGTATAAACTATATTTTCACCTCACATCGCATTTTACTTGCGTATTTTACGCCCACAGGCAGGATAACTTTGAACCTCTGTATCTCGAAAATGGGAAAAGATTTCTAGAAAATTTTCATTGTTGTTACAGACTGGAATTTTAGAAATATAGTCTAAAAATTACAGGCATTTGCTGTGGATAGCTGTTTTGACCAAATGCTGACCGCAGAAACATTGTGAAAATCGCCTTTTTGTGGGCCGGCCAGAGTGGCCTTGCGGTTCTAGGGGCTACAGTCTGGAGCCGCGCGACCGCTCCGGTCGCAGGTTCGAATCTTGCCTCGGGCATGGATGTGCGTGATGTCCTTAGGTTAGTTAGGTTTAAGTAGTTCTAAGTTCTAGGGGACTGATGACCTCAGTAGTTAAGTCCCATAGTGCTCAGAGCCATTTGAACCGAGCCTTTTTGTGGTTTCCTCAGGAATAGTCCATGAATTTACGAAAATGTATCATTCGCTCCTTCATTCATTTATTCACCCATTCGGGCATTGATTCGGGGCATACCCGTCTATTTAATTAAATCATGGGTTTATCACGGATATACGCGTCATCAATCAATCTGTTTAATTTCTACGTGTACATATTTCATGTACCAATAGGAAAATTTTGAACCTCTGCATCTGGGACAGAGATAAGGATACCTAGAAAATATTTAAGTGTTTTCGAGATAGGGATCTGAGGAATATATCGAAAAAAGGTGAGCCATAAGCTGCGCACAGCCTTGTCGGAATCGGCGGTTGGGGTTTGGTACCAAAAATCATGTTTTCAACATTTTTTCGGCCTACAGGTAATCTAATTTTGTCGCATTGCACGCGTAAAATTTAAGCAAATGCATCATTCATTCATCATGGGTATATCCGTCAGTTTAAATCAGAGGGTATGACGACTGTAGTTTATTTTAAAAAATTTACGTGCTTATTTTACGTGCACCATCATAGTCACTTTGGACATCGGTATCATGGTATTTCGAGATAGGAATCTTGGGTATATATTGCAAAACTTTCAGCGATTTCCTGTGCATAGCCGTCTTGGAATTGTCCACTGGCTATTGGTCCGCTGGTGACGGCGAAAAAAAAAATTGGTGTTAGAAGGAACCGTCTCCATCGTACACTACATCAGATGCAAAAAGAACATAGCGATTTGCTACATTTACCTAAGCAGGAGGAAGTGTGTCCTATTCACACTTTGACCTTGGACTATAGGATAGCGACACTAAGGTCATCCCCTCCAGTTGCATATACAAATGGTCCCTAACCCAAGGGTATCCAAGACAGTTGACCCTACCTTTCTGTCACTAATAGAACACGGAGTATGAACACCGGAGAATCCCGTTCTTTTGCGCAGCGGTTTGGAACATATAAAAATTGATGTACATGTATATATGTTTGTTCCACATCTCCTCTTAAACCAGTCGACCAATTTCAATGAAACTTGGTACACATATCACTCACTGTCGCAGCAAGTGCCACATACCTGTCAAATGGGTGGGGGTAGGGGTGAAAAAGCAGTGTAGCCCACGACGTGCGAATACCCATAGTTTATTCACACAGTATTTGATAATGGGGGCGCTTAGTGACTTGCTTCAAACTCTGCACACATATTTTAAACATTTATGAAACTTTTCTCACCAACAACGGCCACAAAATAATCGAAGAAAAATAAGTTTATCGTATACTACATTTTTGCTGTTCTTGCAATAAAACTGCTAAATGAAGTATGATGTTTTAATTTACACTTTTTTACCGCTAATCGTATTCGCGATACTTTTGCAGATAGTATTCACAAGTATCTGCTAAAATATATCATTGTACTACACATTATTCCGAAGTTATGACGCCAAATACTAAGAATCTTGTAAAACTGTCGATTCATGCGTGGCGTTTTAATTTATTACTTCTTTGATGCGAAGTCTATTCGCAGAACACTTCGTATACAGCATACACATATGTTACTGAACGTACCTAAAAAAAACCAGACCATTGTACAACACATCGAATACAAGTAGCAGTCCAGGATATGCCAGGAAAGGGTGAGGGATAGCAAGATACGGGTGGGGGGAGAGGAATCAGCACTTCCTGTTGGAGTGTGCAGGTACTAGATGTTAGCCAGATGAGGCTGCCAGATGCAGTGTCGAGATGCTGTGGGGGAGGGAGAGGAAAGTGTGTGTGATGGGGGGGATGGGGAGGAATAGATCAGAGGAACGGAGAAAAGGAAAAGACCGGTGGGTGTACAATGATCTATTTCAGGAGAAACGACGGCAGAGATGCGTGAAAAATTGCCACATAATGTATGACGCTTTAATGAATTATCTCTTAATACGCATTCTATTCACAACACATTTTGTAACGGTAGTCATATACACCACTGGATGTAGCTGCAAAATTGTCTAACTTAACAGCACATAGTTCAGGAGATACGACGTCATAAACACTGAGCTGCGCGAAAATGAAACTGCAGGGCGAAATTTGCTAGGGATACAGGTGAAATACGTGTAAATTTAGTGTAAAATGTGTAAAACATATGCGAAATTCGCTAGTGAATCGGATGAAATATACGTACAGATATGAAAAAAGTATGTTAAATTTATATCGAACATTATCACATATTCCGTTGTTAAAGAGATCATCATAAATACCTGAAACGATTTCAACCATATTTGGTACACATATTAATTATGATGTGGATAGAAATGCAGTGTGTATAAGAACCACCAGCTACCACTGGAGTGAGCGTGATAACGTTAGGAGAGAGGTGGGGAGGGGGTTAGGGATGGAGGAAATGGTCAGTGAGTGAGGGGAAAGGAGGATATCGACATAGACAGGGGAGGAGGAGGAGGAGGAGGATATTGGTGTTTAACGTCCCGTCGACAACGAGGTCATTAGAGACGGAGCACAAGCTCGGATTAGGGAAGGATAGGGAAGGAAGTCGGCCGTGCCCTTTGAAAGGAACCATCCCGGCAATTTGCCTGGAGTGATCTAGGGAAATCACGGAAAACCTAAATCAGGATGGCCGGACGCGGGATTGAACCGTCGTCCTCCCGAATGCGAGTTCAGTGTTCTAACCACTGCGCCACCTCGCTCGGTAGGGAAGGAGAAGATGGACAAAGAGAGGAGGAGAAGAAAACAGGCAGAAAAAGTGAAGAGTAGACGACGGAAAGAGACAGAAGGTGGAAGAAATAGAGAGAAAGGGAAGGGGAGACGAACAGAGTGAGTGGGAGGGGGGAAATGGACAGGAAACAGGAAGAGGAAATGTTGGACAGGGGGGAGGAGGACAGACATGGACCGACAGAAGGGAGAGGAGGAAATTGGCAAAGAGAGGGGGGAAGAGGAAGATTGAGTTGGAGGTACGGGAGAAGACAGATACAGGGGAAGTAGAAAATCAATAGAGAGTGGAGGAGCAGTTGGACAGAGAGAGGGGGGAGGAGGAGACAGACAGAGATAGGAGAGAGGAGAAGAAGACTAGAATGAATACATTTCCAGGCGACGCCGCACACTCAGCGAGTACAGCTATAAAAAGAAAGTATAGGTCGATTATGGAGGACTTTTCACAATTCAAAGCCGGCCGGAGTGGCCGTGCGGTTCTGGCCGCTACAGTCTGGAACCGAGCGACCGCTACGATCGCAGGTTCGAATCCTGCTTCGGGCGTGGATGTGTGTGATGTCCTTCGGTTGGTTAGGTTTAATTAGTTCTAAGTTCTAGGCGACTGATGACCTCAGAAGCTAAGTCGCATAGTGCTCAGAGACATTTGAACCATTTTGAACAATTCAAAATTACGATATCTTAAAAGGTTCCGGAAATACCCGAACAGCCTAGTTGAGCGAATCTATGTTTTATTACTTGAATCATTTTCCACTTTTTTTTTAAAGTCATCTTACGCTGTTCTCTGTCGCTTCCACTCTTGTGTCGATCTCCTAGCCGAGCGGTCTGAGGCGCTGCAGTCATGGAATGTGCGGCTGGTCCCGGCGGAGGTTCGAGTCCTCCCTCAGACATGGGTGTGTGTGTTTGTCCTTAGGATAATTTAGGTTAAGTAGTGTGTACGCTTAGGGACTGATAACTTCAGCAGTTAAGTCCCATAAGATTTCACACACATGTGAACATTTTTTCTCCGTAAGCACCATATGTGACAATGCAGTATGGGTATGAGACCCTCAAGTTCTGATGCTGTTCCGTCTTTTCCCCTCAGAGCGCCTGCCCAACGACGCCGCCCTGCAGGCGTTGCAGCAGCTGATGTGGTGCGGCGTGGCGCTGGGCGAGCTGCGGCCCAGCTTCGAGGTGCTGGGCCACCGCCAGGCCAGGAACACCACGTGTCCGGGGGACGCGCTCTATGGCTGGCTGCAGCGGCTCCACAACTGGACGGCGGACCCGCAGCCCTGCGTCGACGGCGAGTGTCCGGCCGCAGCCAGCCGCGGGTCGGCGTGACTTCCACACACGCTGCAGCTACGAAGTGCTGCCGCTTGCAAAGACTTGCCCTTAGCAGGGAACTGGGACTACCCCATTCTTAGCATGCGAATTATGTGAATTCTCATTGTGCGTTTACGCACATTTGCCCTATCGTCAGATTCTGCAAAATGCAAATATATTTCAAATAATAATTTTTTGAATGAAAGGGAGGCTTACCAAATCTATTGCGATTATTATCTGTTCTCTTGTACAGCTGTTACAGCTTGATGGGCATCTGGGCAGGGGGAACGAGCAGCACCAAGCCTTACGCAGACGCAATGCGGCGGCCGAGCGCAAGCGCAGAGGACGGGCAATGGGGCCGCCTGGCACATGGCTTCTATGTACTAACTGTGCGAGGACAAGCAAACAGCACGGCCGCCAGCACCCTGCAGGCCAGCGTCAGAGCACCCTGCTCTGAAATGTTACGTTCTGTAGAAGTTACTTTACATTATTCTTTAGCTTGACATCTGCAAATGACATGTTTTCGTGAGGTTACTTGGCGAGTTAACAAATCCATTTAACTATCAGTAAAATTTTGCGGTGCGAAAAAATGTTTAGCTACTGTATTTTGCGATTACTTACGTACTTTTTAAAAGACATCATATTCTCCGTTGACACTAGAGGCTGTTTATTTCACAGCTGCAATTTCGGCCTTAAGACCATTATCGAGTGGTGCTGCAGAGGATTTTGCTTCAACACTTGTCAAACTTTAAAATCCTCCTTCATGTATACACGTCATCGTCAGACCTGAGCATTTTCACTCTAACAGCACAGTAGCACTGAACAAGCGCAACATCATGTAAATTACATGAACTATTACCAGTGTTAATACCCTTTAGTGAAATCGCAGTAAACTCATGTTCGTAGACAGTGTTTATATGCGGTCATTTGTGAATGTATTTTCGTACTAATTGCCTGCGTTCATCTGTAAGAGAGTCAGTTTACTGAGATTTTTGTGAAGGATGTTAACATTGGCAATATTTTACGTAATTTACATCATTTCACGATGTACAGAGCTTCGCACTCTATCAATGCTGGTCTATTGTAACAGTGAAAAGGCTCAGTTCTGACGATGACGAGTCAACATGTCGGACGATTTTAAAGTTCGACGTATTTTGAAACAGAATCTTCTGCAGTACCTCCTGCTAATGACCATAAGGTTGAAAAAGTGCAATTGTGAACTAAGAAAGCTCTACAGTCATAGCGTACATGATGTTCTTTTAACTCCACATGATTGAGCATCTACAATGGGAAGTTAATGAGTTAATTTCGAGTCACCTATACTCATTTTCTTTCTTATCTGTTGTAGAAATATATACATTGGTTAGTTGCACCACACTCACAACTTCACACATTTTTAGTTCACAAAATACATTTTTTTGTGTTTCTGTTGTGTACTTGGTCCTTGCTGATGCTAAATAAAAGTACCAACTCTTGATGGCACAGATGTGTCAAAACATATTTGGGCATAAAAATGAATAGTTGTCTGCATAGCAGGCCGACCTGAATTTCCATATTTTGAACTGCAAAGACGGCTTCTACCACTGCTTAAAAACTAAGCGATCTGACATCGCGGTTCTGTTCGGAAAACCTTGGCACTGTGTACCACTGTTAACTGCACAGACTTGATTATACGAAAGGACAGCTTGTTGTCTACATGTGCTCCCGTCATAAGCTCAAATTTGATTAATAGCTTCTTAAGACTGACAAAATGAACACAGCCAGCTGGCCGTGAACGGAAATATACAAATGCGCTTCGCACCCAACTTATCACGTAAGTGATAATGCAGAACTACTAACAATGTTTTGTTTTACGCTCTAAATAAAATTTTCGAATTCTGAATTCAGGTATTTTTATCCCGGTCACTGTGACTATGATCAGTGTCAGAACTGTACCAACAGGACTAATAATATATAATAACTTAAAACTTTCAATATCTCTAATGTTCTGATGCGATCGTTACCAGTCTTATAAAAATAATTTACCATTTCTGTCTCGTATGACATATTTGTAATTGTTAACTCATGCTCATCTGTCAAACGATTGTATCTAAACTTTAAGAGTACATTACACCTATACCTGTGAAAATTACGTACCTAGACATAAAAGAAAAGAGAATAAAGTTATGTCTACAAAATTATGAGTATACAGCTTGACTACTTTTATTCGATTGATTGGCACTTTTCTCGGTATTTTATTTCTTGTTATCCATATTACAAGAGAGGTGGTCCTGCAGTAAAATTCTGCTTACTACACCACAAAAGGACTTCTACAAACTTTAATTTTAATAGCACGATATTTTCACTACAATGTATTACTGTAAACACTTAGCACCCATATGAGATGAGTCGCCGTCTCTATTACTTAGTCAGCTCTTCCTGCTGCAATAGTGTTCCATCTAATCTGAACTAAATCAACAACTGTAGAAACATATTTACCAGCCTAGCACAGTCAACAATTTGAAACACAGAGTGCGAACATGTCAGTGTTTAAAAATAATTATATTGTAATCTGTTGACGCAATTCAAGTAGATCCTGAGCTAACGTTCGTCTTACCTGCACTAATTCTGACAGGACAGGCTCTCCTTTTCTTCCGGGGGCTACCAGTATTTCAAAAGTTACATTTTTGACAGTTTCCCTTAGTTCGTTCTTGACCTTCTTTTCTATGATTCCGTCTTTGCTTTTAATCCACTCCTGGTAGGGGCCGGACAATGCTTCGGCATGTGCCTTGACAATATTCTTTACTTGATCCTGTATATTGAGAGTCTGAGTCTGTTTGGAGAGACCATCAATAACGTGCTCCATCGTGTCTACTGCGGTTTTAACTCCCTCTACCTCATCAGAAATTGCACTATAATCTTCTTTCAATGTCGCAGATTGTTGATGGTATTCCATCACTTTCGAATTTGCCTTCTCTTGGCTGCTTCGATTTTGGCATCTAACCGTTTGGGTATGTCCTCTATTTTCGACTCTACTTGTGTGTCAATTTCTAACTTCATGGCCTTGATCTGCCTACTGATTTGGTTTTGTGCGTTACCCAACTGGGTATTTAAATCAGCTGTTATGTCTGCTTTTAGTTCGGTCTTTACGTTGTTTAACCGTGGATTTAGGTCATTTATCTCTGTTTGCAGGTCTGTTTCTACTGAATTTATGCCTGTTTTTACAAAATTTATACCTGACTTGACCAAAATTATATGAGTTTTGATAGGTTCTACATTCTAATGAAGGTCAGTTCGTCTGTTTTTAGTGATTCTATCTTCTCATTAAGATTTGCAGGGACCTGGTCTTTATTGCGCCGTCTTTCGGCCTTCTCATTGTCTTCGCGGGCATTTTTATCCATTTTTTTTCCTGCTTTTCACATTCCCTTGTCTGTGTTTCTTTCTGTCTTTGAATTTCGAAATCGCTTTCCATTATTGATTCGACCACTGCAGTCAGGTCACTTTTTTCAAAAACGGGAATAGTTTGCACACTAGGACCTGCTTCCAAAACTTCAGTCGTGGTTTAGTCTGCCTCCGCACGTATGCCTATCGCGTGCCATCGTAATGGATAGGGAGGTCCATTAGAATCACCGCCGTCATCTGCTTTTGTCTGTGTCCGCTGTTTATCATCAGCCATGTCCGTGAATTATTTGTCAAACGTCAAGATGCCACCGATATTATTTGTCACTGTAGTCAGTCGTTTGTCTGTGACGTAGTGCTATGGCTTGCTGGGACCTGAAATCAAACTTTAACTGTGGGTAACAATTGACGTTCACATACCTCAAGAAGACAAGATGGTTTTTATCTCTTAAATGACACACCTTTTACCACTTTTGTTCGCAACTATCCATCGTATTGTAAAATTTTTTGCTCTACACTGACAATAATAATACACTTTCTTGAATTTAACTACCGAAGACTTGACTATGGAAAAAATGAAATAAAGCAGTTTCAAGGCGGGAAAAGACAGGGTTAAGTTTTGATCAACCCGAAAGATGCTACGTCACTACGAAAGCTTGGCTACTGCATATGAAAATTTTACTTACTTTTTGCTGTCTTGATAGCTGTACGGCTGGATATTCGTGTTTTTTGGTATTTCCTGTGTTCGTTCTTCCGGATCGATTCAATGGTTTTCCCACTCTCTCTCGGATGAACTGTATCCGCATGAAAGAATGAAACAGTTACTAGAACGAGCACTAAAATTTTTTAAACACATTCATGAAATGATTTTTGATCAGTCTCGTTTTGGGCACCAAGTGAAGTGTTATAAAAAAATATAGTGTTGAAAATACAGGGTGATTCAAAAAGAATACCACAACTTTAGGAATTTAAAACTCTGCAACGACAAAAGGCAGAGCTAAGCACTATCTGTCGGCGAATTAAGGGAGCTATAAAGTTTCATTTTGTTGTACATTTGTTCGCTTGAGGCGCTGCTGACTAGGCGTCAGCGTCAGTTGATGCTAAGATGGCGACCGCTCAACAGAAAGCTTTTTGTGTTATTGAGTACGGCAGAAGTGAATCGACGACAGTTGTTCAGCGTGCATTTCGATAGAAGTATGGTGTTAAACCTCCTGATAGGTGGTGTATTAAACGTTGGTATAAACAGTTTCCAGAGAATGGGTTTTTGTGCAAAGGCAAAAGTTCTGGACGGCCGAGAACGAGTGATGAAAGTGTAGCACGCATCCAGCAAGCATTTGTTCGCAGCCCAGGAAATTCGACTCGCAGAGCTAGCAGAGGTGCTGCAAATTCCACAATCAATTGTATGGAGAGTCCTACGAAAAAGGTTAGTTATGAAACCTGAACGTCAACTACCCGAGGCGATGGATCGGCCGCCAGGCAGCCCGTGACAGAGCACTTCATCACTGGCCTCCAAGAAGCCCTGATCTTACCCCTGAGATTTTTTCTTGTGGGAGTACGTTAAGGATATGGTGTTTCGGCCACCTCTCCCAGCCACCATTGATGATTTTAAACGAGAAATAACAGCAGCTATCCAAACTGTTACGCCTGATATGCTACAGAGTGTGTGGAATGAGTTGGAATATCGGGTTGATATTGCTCGTGTGTCTGGAGGGGGCCGTATTGAACATCTCTGAACTTGTTTTTGAGTGAAAAAAAAAACCTTTTTAAATACTCTTTGTAATGATGTATAACAGAAGGTTATATTATGTTTCTTTCATTAAATATACATTTTTAAAGTTGTGGTATTCTTTTTGAATCACCCTGTATAATGAAATTTTGTGTGTAACCTGGCAACAGAATCAGAGATTGATTGTTTTGTCTTATCGTAACAAGTCACCGTAATGACTATTTCACCTTAAAAATATTTTTTTAAATATCGGCCTTTCTTTGGACAAAGAGCATCAGATTAATTTATTTGAGATTGGTAGAAAGTAACATTATCATTCATGACTGGGATGCAGTCATACCCGGATCGACACTAAGGGAACAAAAGATTTACTGACTTTAAAAGAAAAACAACACTACACAATTAAAATGGATTGATTCAGAAATGATAGTAAAACGATAATGTTCCTACTACCTTAATGCTGCGTTCGGTCCATCCGCGTGATCGTAAGTTCTGGAGATAAACTGATACAAAATAATTAATATTCAAGTAATGAGGAGATGGAGATACTTAAGGATAACTTGTTTAAATAAGCACACTTCATATATAACACAGGTTTTTTTTAATGCCACATACCGTTTTATATTACAGTTACAATAGCTGGTGCGTATTAACAAAAGCTTTGCACACAATAGCCAATAATTGAGGTTAATGTCCTCTTGATGGTGCCTGGTCGTAATTAATTACATAAACATATATGTTCTGTCATTGAGAAGACAATTAGTACATTTACAGAACATATTCCACGAATTATAAAACACAGATTGTGGAAAGCAGCAAGTCCGCATCCGCCTTTCTTGGAACAGAAACAGTAAAAGGTGAAGCGCTCAAAGCCTCATTTGAAACAACAGAATTCGTTTTATATCATTAATCGATATGTGTACATAGAGATTTACAGCCACCGGACAGGAGCGGCAAAGACAAACAATAATAGATTTTGTCGCTGCTATGCGACGGTTCATTTCTTTTACATTACAATTGTTTGATAACTTCTGGCCATCATACGTTTACTATTGAACGTATACTAATGTTTGTCAGGCAAAAATTACCAACATTAAATCTTCATTGCGCCGTGATATTTTCACGAATTTCAGTCTCCAACTTTCTGCCGCGAATGCGAAAATTAGTTTTTTGATACCTATCTAAATAGGGAGAAATGACCATTGTAATAAATTAAGGTAAGTCTAAACTCGCATAAAAGACGTAAGTGTTTGCTTTTCATCATGTGCACTGTTGGAGCGTGGAACAGTAGAGAAATGGGATGAATGAGGGTCGATGAATCCTCTACGAAACTCAAGTGTGAACTGCAGAGTAGTCTTGTAGATCTAGAGACAGATTATTTTATGTGAAACATTGTGTGTGTGTGTGTATGTGTGTGTGTGTGTGTGTGAGTGTGTGTGTGTGTGTGTGTGTTTACAGTGTGAAACTACACTTTTAAACTTGCGGTGTTTCACAGTTTGAATATACGAAAACGAAGTGCTAAATCGTTGAATGTGCTCTCTGTGGGAGTTTTATATTGTATATTTGTATAGGAAGTTTTTGTATGATTAATAATTTGATGTCTCATTTGCTGTAGCATGAGGACGCTAACATGACCTTCCGTTGGCCGTAAGTGGCTTGAGAGGTGACGCCTTCTCTTTATCTCTGACGCCAACCGTATGCCGGCTCCTCACCTTAGTTTGCTTTGCCGTAGCGTGATTAGGCAGGTGAAGTTTAAAAAAGAGCGGGCTATGACGGGCTGACAGGTCTGTTTCCAGCGCGGTTCGAGGGACTTTTAATGTCGGTCGCAGGAGCAGTCAGCCCTGGAACAGTGCGGGACCGACTGTTGGTTTGGCGTGACGCGTGGGTGGGAGGCCGTGTTGGCGTAGCGGAACTGGGGCTGCCAGCGCCCGCAGTGGAAGCCGTTCCTTTCAGTGGGCGGTTAGGCCTGGTGTGGCTTCGTCCCGTCCTGTGGCATCACGCAGTCTATCCAACCCTCTCGCTGCTGTTACAGACGGCGTCCTTTCTAGTGAGTGAACCATTCTAAGTTCTGTGCTCCTAAATACCAAGTTTCTGGCAGCTATTTTTCTGTTGCCTTGTTGTGATTGCGCTATTTTACTTTCTGGTTCAGCAGTGCCCGAGTTCTGCTCCTTCTATATTGCTATGCGTATTTAACTCAGTTTTTTTGTATGTTTAAAATAAGTTTTCTATGGTCGTGCCAGGCACGTACATTTCAAAAGATTTAATGTGAAGCCAGTCAGAAACGCTAAGCTCCTGTAGTTCTGTTAGTGATTCTTAAACTTCATTCAGTCTGGGAGGTGTCATTATAAATACTGTATATTCCAAATCTGCTTGCTGCTCGTTACCTGTATTCGGTGTTACTTAGGTTAGTTAAGCCTCTTAAACGCCCAGTGCTTCTATAAGTTGAGTTGTGTATTTTAATACTAATATGCTGGAAAGGAGGAAAGGTAGAATCCGACTAGTGATGATTAATTTTCACCTCCTTGTCAGAAAGCTGGTCTATATGGGCCACAATAGGAGGAGTTTTGGTATTTACCGAAGTAATTGACTACTCTGATCGCTTAATTCAGTGTTTACTAAAATTAGCGTTGCGCAAAAGGCCCATGGCTTCACAAGAGCCACAACGATTGGTTATAATTTTTTTTTTTCGTATGTTGTAGAGTGCAACTTGTTTGTCTGTGTCGTGTCCAACGCTGACTTAGGTGCTTCCGCCGTTGCACGCAGTCAATGGGGCCTACGCTCTCTCAGTGGTGCCGTAGTGCAACAACACAAACTCGATGACAAAGTGTTTTCTTTAAATAAAATTGTTGTAAATAATGCTATTCTTAAGAAAGAGGAAGTTGAGGGTACTGATTCTACTAGGCTCATCACGCTGCAGATTACGTAAACTAAAATTGCTGTTTGAAGGATTTTGTTCCTTTTTCTATTTTTCTCTACAATAAGTTTGTTTAAATGCTGTAAAATTGCAAATCCCTTGACAAAGGGATTAGTTGCATGGTTTTGAGGTTTTTATTTTTTTATGGAATTGCGATATCTGAATCTGAAGTTTCAGTTCAGTTGAGACATAATTTCGCAAGCGGTGCCTAGGAGCGTTCTTGTTTAACGTTGAGGAATTCATAAATAAACATTCAATTTTTCTTAGTAATTTATGCTGTTAATTATTATGTGTGTTATATTTCACAGGCTGACTGCCAGTGCCTCCAATTTATAAATTTAATATATTGTCAGTTTCAGTTTTCCCTTTTACTATCGCATTTGATTTAAGTAAAGTTTTCCGATAAGAACAAGTTACTGTAGTCTATAATATCTGTATTGATACCAGTGTGCCATGCTATTATGCTTCTATGTTGAGGTAAATGAAGGAAGTGAAAAGAGTATTGTTATACTGTGTCCTTAAATGGGTCTCGTCGTACTACTCCTGCAGCCATGTGCTTTGCAATAAGAAACCAAGGTCATGTGAATTTATAGCAAAATGGAGAAGAAAAATTTAATGGTGTCACGTAAACTGGGCTTTTTGTTTTATGCTAGAACTGGATCCCCACTGGTGACCTATCGGAAGACTGGGCTGTACGCAGAGCTGAATCAACTTTGCTTTAAGTTCGTTCCTGTTACCTCCCGCTGATTCTATGGTTCTCAGACATATAATTTGTACCATTAACTAAATTGGCAAATACTGCTAAAGCAACTGAAACAACCTTCACTTTCTACACTGAAGCGGGAAAGAAACTGGTACAGCCATCCACATTCAAATACAGAGATATGTAAACATGCAGAATCTGGCGCTGAAGTCGGCAACGCCTATAGAAGACACAAGTGTCTAGCGCATTTGTTAGATCGGTTACTGCTGTAACAATGGCAGGTAAAAATGGCAGGTTATCAAAATTTAAGTGAGTTTGAAATTGGTGTTATAGTCGACACATGAGCGATGGGACACAGCATCTCCGAGGTAACGATGAACTGGGGATTTTCCCATACGACCATTTCACGAATGCACCGTGAATATTAGAAATCCGGTAAATCACCGAATCTCCAACATCGCTGCGGCCGGAAAAAGATCCTTCATGAGCGGGACCAATAGCGACTGAAGAGAATCGTTCAACGTGGCAGAAGTACAACCCTTTCGGAAATTTGCAGCAGATTTCAGTGCTGGGCCATCAACAAGTGCCAGCGTGAAAGTCATTGAACGAAACATCATTGAAATGAGCTTTCGGAGCAGAAGGTCCGCTCGTGTACCCTTGATGACTGCACGATATAAGGCTTTACTCCTCGCCTTGGCCCGTCAACACCGACTTTGGACTGATGATGACGAAACATGTTGCCTGGTCGGACGAGTCCCATTTCAAATTGTATCAAGTGGATGGACGTGTACGGGCATGGAGACAACTCATGACTCCATGGACCCTGCAAGTCAGAAGGGTACTGTTCAAGCTGGTGGAGGTTCTGTAATGATGAGGGGTGTGTGCAGTTGGAGTTATATGGAACCCCTGATTCTTTTAGATACGACTGTGACAGGTGACACGTGGGACGTGCTATTTGCGTCCAGTAATACGACAGGAAGCAGTAGAACCCTGTTGAAATCTGCATAACAAATGCATAAAACATTAAGAAAATTTCTGTTGATGTAAATACTTCATACAATCAAAACTTGTCAAACTCTGAACCCGCAAGGCTGTCCAGTACAGAGACTTCTCTTTCGCAATATAAATTAATACCAAGATATAACACTAATGCATAACATAATGCACACAAGTAACAATAAGACAACTAAGACTTTACAACGCTCGGCAATGAAGACACCAGGCACACGAACTTCTGACTAAGGAATAATCCAAGTAGTGCCAGTACCGGTAGGCACTAATTAAAAAACAAACAATTAATACAAACAGCGCATCGGCATCTAAACTTTCTCAGAGAACATATGCACCTGAAACACTCTTTTATAAGAATTAAACTTCACAATCAGCATACAAGGTACAAATGTGATAAAAATGGCTGATAAGGGAATACAGAGTTAATAAGGCGGAGCTTCCAGCAATCTGATCGGGCACTAATTACAGAATGACCCAATTTTACAAGTTTAAATTCACATTTCGAGCGAAAGGGGCACCCACCAAGGCAGCGAAGGAACGAACTACAAAGCTTAACGATCTAACAGAACCAGGAACAAGGAACAGCTATACTCAAGAACGAGATCAAGACAGAAGGCCAGGAACATGGAGCCCGGTCTAAAGAAACACAGTTCCACTGGCAACGGCCAAGTCGTCAAGCCCCGATGCCACCTCCCACCGTCCCGGAGGAAATACACTGCGCTCCGCTTTTTTTCTTTTTTTTCCTTTATCGAGTTTCGATTCCCCCTAAAGGGGGCGGGCTGCCAGCAGCTTATTACGCCGCTCTTCAGCCTACAGAATTTGGTTTAAAAAGATGAAGATAATAAAAAATAATAACAGTTGGCGATAAAATCGGTGACTTAAAGGTAAAATGGCAGAAAAATTCTGGAGCTTGAAACATAAAACATAGGGTTGATGATGCAAATAAAACACACAGGAAGCAGTAAAATAATAGACAGACAATTAAAAAACACGGCGACAGTCTGGGTTCTGTTCGCAAGGGATATAAAATGCACACCAAGCGACAGTATGATTTCTGTTCGAAACACTGCGGAAAGACGCACAACACTGAACACTCACTTAAACACTGCACTAAAAAGTTGGCACAAATAGGACATACCACACCCGAGAGCAGGTGGGGGGGAAACTGGTCATATGACGGGAAAAAAGGGGGGGGAAGGAGAGGAAAAGTGAAGGGGGAGAGGGGGGTGCGCTCCGCTCAACTGAAGCATAAATCAACTACAACAGCACACTTGCAACTGCACATTCAAATTACAAACGTTCAAAAAATAGTTCAAATGGTTCTGAGCACTATGGGACTCAACTGCTGTGGTCATAAGTCCCCTATAACTTAGAAATACTTAAACTTAACTAACCTAAGGACAGCACACAACACCCAGCCATCACGAGGCAGAGAAAATCCCTGACCCCGCCGGGAATCGAACCCGGGAACCCGGGCGTGGGAAGCAAGAACGCTACCGCACGACCACGAGGTGCGGGCTTCAAATTACATAAAAGAATAAAAAATAGCATTAAGACAGGAAAGTTCGTCAGTTTTTTTTTTCATTTTTCGAACTCAACCCTTAATATTTCATTTAAACACCTTAACTAAGGTTGTTCCTTGAAACGTAATAACAACAGGTGAGTATTGCCTTAAACGGGCAATAGCCACCAAAACTATACTTTCATGGAATCTGATGTTTCATACAACGAAGTATTTCGTTTCTCGTTAATTAAGGTGCAAATTTTGGCACTTCATCACCAAGATTACAAAAATTTTAGATATACGATTGTAGCATTGTAAGTTGTTCCGAGCGAACGTTGTTTTAGGATAGCTTGGTGCATGTAACTTTGGGGGCTGACATCTAGCGGCCTATCCGGGAGACAAACGTGCACGTAGCACTGCCTGCCATTGGAAAGCTACTCACAAGGGAACCTCCCCATCGCACCCCCCTCAGATTTAGTTATAATTTGGCGCAGTGGATAGGCCTTGAAGATCTGAACACAGATCAATCGAGAAAACAGGAAGAAGTTGTGTGGAACTGTGAAAAACTAAGCAAAATATACGAACTGAGTAGTCCATGGACAATATATGTAACATCAAGGATAATATGGGCACAGGAGCGCCGTGGTCCCGTGGTTAGCGTGAGCAGTTGCGGAACAAGAGGTCGTAAGTTCAAGTTTTCCCTCCAGTGAAAAGTTCAAATTTTTATTTTCGGACAAGTATCAGAGTTCAGGCACTCACACATAATCAATTTCGCTCTCCAAAATTCCAGGACATGTTCAGATTTGCTTGGACATATGCAGGATTTGACTGCCTACACACGGAAAAAATTGAAAACGTTAAAAACATATGTTTTGACAGAGCACAGAGAAAACTGTGCGTCTGTGAAACTGTTGCATTCATTCGTTGCAGTTTATGTGACACACTCTTATGTTTTCATCACTTTTGGCAGTGATTATCACATCCACAAGAAAACCTAAATCGGGCAAGGTAGAAGAATCTTTTTACCCATTCGCCAAGTGTGCAATTTAGGGACAACATATTCCTGTAATGTGACGCACATGCCGTCACCAGTGTCGTATAGAATATATCAGACGTGTTTTCCTGGATCAAATGTTTTCGGTTCCCATTGGAGAGGCACGTCCTTTCGTCTACTAATCGCACGGTTTTGCGGTGCGGTCGCAAAACACAGACACTAAACTTATTACAGTGAACAGAGACGTCAATGAACGAACGGACAGATCATAACTTTGCAAAAATAAAGTAAGTAAACTTTTCGCTCGAGGGTAGACTTCAATCATGGACCTCTCATTCCGCAGCTGCTCACGCTAACCACGGAACCACGGCGCTCCTACTCCGAGATTATCCTTGATGTTGCATATGTTGCGCATGGACTACTCAGTTTGTATATTTTGCTTATTTTTTCATAGTTCCACACAACTTCTTCCTGTTTTCTCGACTGATCTGTGTTCAGTTTTTCAAGGCGTATCCACTGTGCCAAATTATAACTAAATCTGACGGGGGTGCGATGGGGAGGTTCCCTTGTCAGTGTCTCTTACTTCAGCGTACATTCACCACCTATAAGAACCTAAATAAACGATATTAAATATTATTCAATCATTTCCAAAATCGGCACACTACCTTTTGTTATTCAGGAGGAAACTGTATAAAAATTTCAACATTGTAACTATCATAGTTTAAGAGGTAGAGAAAAATTATTTAAAAAGTTAAAAACCGACACGTAAGGAATTAAATTCAGTTAGGAACTATAACAGTTTAACCTTTGGTATCATTTAAAAAACATAAACAGAACTCTCAGTGTGCTGGATTAATTAATGGAGATTTTCATATTAAAAATTTATATATTTTTTCTTTTCGTAATACAAAAACTACACAAAATTATTATTTGTTTCTAATATTGTTGTGGGAGTAAATGTGAGTAAATGAGAGTGTGTACGTGGGACATTCATCAAATTTTAATGTTGCATTATATACCGTCTTAAGTAACCTGCAAGAGTTACAAAAGCCTGTCGTGGGAAAATGGTCCTAGGGTATTTCCCCACTTCGCTGATGACGTAAGTCTAGGTGTGATTGCTATTGTAACAGAGACGCCAGAAAGTCAGCTGGAGTAAAATCTGTATCTAAAGAATATTTCCAGAATTATTGTTTTTACGTTTTCGTTTATTAAACATTACTATAACATTTGTATGTCAGACTGATGCAAATGCGTCTGTGTGTAAGTATTGGTACGGGCCAGTTTTGGCGTGAGTATGATCATGAACGAGCATTCTGGTTGGCAACCAGTATGGTCAGCCAATCGGAACTGAGACGGTTCCAGCTCGTTAGCTAATAGTTATACTGTGAATGAGGCTGGAAGAATGGAGTCACTAGTCAGCTATCGGACGTGCAGGTTATGTTGAACGCTTCCGTTTTTATTATGTGTAAAATAAATTGTTGGCTTCTCGCGTCCAAATTTGGTGGCCTTAATAGCAGTTGCATTTACGGACAGTTTTGGGAATTTTGGAATTGTCTTGTTGGAAAGTTAGCCACGTGTGAACTTTCGGCCTGTGTGAAAATTCTGCGTGGCGTATTCGGTACTAATTACAGAATATTTGGCGAGCATCTTTTGTTATAAAGACCACTGAAAAAGGCTGAATGTAAAACTCAGAGTAACAGATCAGTGACTGTGAGACCGCGTAGTGAATCAGGTCGGACTTGTGCAAACTTCTGGCTGCTTTGCGTGTGAAGATTGTGGTATGAATGAGAACTAAAGGTGATATAATAGTTTTTAAATAAATATGGACTTGGTAGAGCATAAATTTGTGTTATTCAGCAATAAACATTACTAGTCTGAAAATATTAGGACACCTATTTCAGTCGAAACGCACCGCATTACCACCCGAAATTATGTTAAATCACAATACAAGAACTGCTACTAGAGTTTAGGCGGACTTTGCAGGGCAGACATTAGGCGACGTTTTTCTTCAATGCTGCTTCTTCATCGTCTTGTATCTACTCCTGCAGAGTAGAGGGACAGTGAGCGGACGCCGTACTGAGCTAGGTGGACTTTGAATTTGAACAGTACGACGAGTTCCAAAACCCGCCCCTCCGCACCATCACTCGATAAGGAGGAACTCAACTGGTTTCCATGCGTACAGCTGCAGATCCGTAATAAGGTGGTAGGAAACTAAGGCGGAAAGTCGAGGCTCCGTACCGTATCACGTGTAACATAACTTTGATTATCACACTCGTTACTGAAAACAACATTAATTAACCATTAACAATTATATATAAGCACATAATTTCACCTGTTTAAGTTGAACACACACCATACGCCGAGGCGAACGGTTAATGCCAGGCGACACTCCGGCAAACTCTTGTTCTCTACATACACCGCTTGGCGAGAAAAGCCAAAACACTGCGCCTCGCTCGAGTCGGAGCCCGAAACCTTTCCGCCGTCTCTGGCCGCAGGACTACATCAATACCACGCGCAATGAGCTTGCGCACCAGAAGGGCCAATCTCCCGACCGTGTTGTCACCGCAACAGACAGACCACATATTGAGAGCTGCTGCCTCGACGCTGCAGATTTCAGTAGCCGTACCCACGGTGGACAACTGACTTGCGGCTGGCCAAAGCGAAATCTATCGCAAAGATGACACAATAAAGGGTTACTGGCGCCAGCCGCGCGACATATCAACACGTACGTAAGCGTCCTGTCTGATCACCTGCATCAGTTCATGTCCATTGTGCAATCCGACGAACTTGGGTAATACCAGCAGGACAATGCGACATCCCACACGTCCAGAATCTCTACAGAGTGGCTCCAGGAACACTCTTCTGAGTTTAAACACTTCCGCTGGCCACCGAACTCCCCAGACATGAAAACTGTTGATCATATCTGGGATGCCTTTCAACGTGCTGTTCGCAAGCTATCTCCACTTACTTGTACTCTTACGGATTTAGGGAGAGCCCTGCAGGGTTCATAGTTACAATTCCCTCCAGAACTTCTGCAGACAATAGTCGAGTCCATGCCACGTCGTGTTGCCCTATTTCTGCGTACTCGCAGGGGCCCTACAGGATATTAGGCAGGTGTACCAGTTTCTTTGACTATAATGTTGTAAAGAGCACCCATACCACAATGTTTTGTAATGAGAAACTCTTCGTTTATTCTATAATTCATGTGATAGATTTCCTAAATTGTGTGGCAAGAAATTTCGTACTTACCCTTTATGTGTTAGGCATTGCGCCACCAATATGCCTTGATACTTTTAAATTTTTGTATTTGTGGTATATTCTTTGTTTATTTCCATAATAGAATAATTTTAATGTACAGGTCTAAAATTTTTATTAAAGTTCCTGCAGACGAACTCGGTATAGATTAGGTTAGAGCTGAACTGATGTGCCAAACGTTATGTCAACAAGCCATACAGCCAATACAACCGACATCGAGAAAGTATAAGCAGAAATGCAAACACCTCGGGCTACACATCAAGGTGTCGTGAGGGGCACACTACATAATTCCACATCTGAGCACCGTTACAAAATCATATGACGGCAGGGAGACCGATCTTACGACCTAAAAGCGGTACTGAAATTACCACAACGAGGCAAGGAGCGTTGAGCGGTGCGGTGATGGGGACAAATACGCTAATAAGTTCATGTATTCAGACCCACCACGTCATAGGCAGTGGCGCCGAACTCCTCCGCGTCTATGTCATCGCGGATGATCTACAAGCTACCATCTTCGCACCGACCAGTTCGGGCCCGTCCGTGCATCGTCCAAGCCGTCTCGCTGCATTCTTGGCCGATCTAGGGTGATCAGCAGGTCCCCTCTGGATGACCACTGAAGACAGACGCCACGTAATTGTAAGACAGGGCGATCATCAACAGCGCCGCTCGCTGTTGAGGGAGCCGCTGCGATTTTCATGTGCGTTCCTGGCCACGATGGTCTGACAGGAATTGAGGCTGCTGATGCTGCTTCCAAGGCTGCAGTTCTCTTACCTCTGCCCGCTAACTCTTCCATTCCTTTCCACGATCTCCGTATTGTAGTCTGTCAGCAGATGGCGTCACTTTGGCATAACCACTGGTCTTATCTTCAAGGGAACAAGCTCCGTGGAGTTAATCCTCTCCCAGCGGCTTGGTAGACCTCCTCTTGGCCCTCTCGCCTAGCCCACCACTTTGTGCTCATTGTCGTGAACCTTTGACGGTTCGCCATTTATTGACCGAATACCTTTTTTTAAACACTTACGTTCCAGTCTGTAGCGTGTGGTTTACCGGCCGTTTTAGCTAGCGACGTGTGGACTGTCGACCTCCTTTTACTTTTTATCCGTGACAGCAATATGGCAAAGGTCATTTAATCTTTGGTTCGGGACCTCCACTGTCTCTGTGGCGTATTTTGTAGACCTTTCTCTAAGAGGAAGTCCACATTCTTAGCTATCTTTCCTTCCATCGATTGAGCTTATCCTGCAGTCGCTTTTGACTTTTTTTTTCATTAATGTTCTGAGAATATGACATGGACTCTTCTGACCTCAGTTGTTTTTGCCCCCTCAATCAAAAAAGAAGAAAAGAAAATCAAAAACGCTGATTCGGCAGCTGATCTGGAACACCTAACACTTCGATCGATTTCCTGATTACAATACGACCCTAAGCCCGGGACGTGGGATTGAGGTCTGTAAATGGTGCTGGAGTGTGTTTCTTAATACCACAAATACATGAACAACGTATTTGAAATAATAACACTGCAAAATGTGTTTGTAACTTGAAACCCAGGTCATGTAGAAAAATTTTGCGAAACATGGAAAAGGAGGTGTAGTTTTGTTGATTTATGATACAAATAATGATTTCAGGCAATAGTAATTTAGACAAGAAACGTGCATTTAATTTAGTGATTTATGGACCATCGCATAAATTAAACTATAATTCAGTATATGTGAACAAAGCTAACATTATAATTAATCTTGAACATCATATTACGACCATTTTGATAGCGAGGTGATACGTAAATGAAAGAATGACCCTCTGGTTTGTTAGAGAATTCCTCTTGTATCATTTACTAATTAGCGGTACCAGACATGAAATGTGTTTCATTTGAAGATAAAATACTCTGGCAGGACGCCAGATGATAAAGGCGAGCTATCGAGGACAATCAAGTGGCGTTAGCAGTTTTTAAACAAAAACCAAGGAATACAATAATAGATACAGGTCAACGTCGTAATTCACTGACTGCCGCGCGGAGTGACCGCGCTGTTAAGAGGCGCCATGTCTCCGATTGCGCGGTCCCTCCCGCCGGAGGTTCGAGTCCTCCTTCGGGCATGGGTGTGTGTGTGTTTGTCCTTAGGATAATTTAGGTTAAGTAGTGTGTAAGCTTAGGGACTGATGACTTTAGCAGTTTAGTCCCATAAGATTTCACACACATTTGAACATTTCTTTTTCGATATCCTACTAAAATTTTGAGAGCTTCCATTACTCGTTCAAATAAGAACGGAGCAGAGATTCAAAGTGAGAACAATGAAAAAGTGGCCAGTTTGACTGCTCGTGTCATGAGAAAACTTCCACCAGAAATTGGCCATCCGGTGGAGAATAGATGGTACGCTACGGTTCATGGTGTATAGCATGTGGTCCAACGTTCTGCGTTGACTCATATACCTCTCTGTGAACGATATTTCATACGTTGAATGGGGAAACGTATCAATCGAAATACCTTTTTACTCTATTTCTGTCCTATATAGCCGGCCAGGGTGGCCGAGCGGTTCTAGGCGCTACAGTTTGGAACCGCGCGACCGCTACGGTCGCAGGTTCGAATCCTGCTTCGGGCACGGATGTGTGTGATGTCCTTAGGTTAGTTAGGTTTAAGTAGTTCTAAGTTCTAGGGGACTGATGACCTCAGCAGTTAAGTCCCATAGTGCTCAGATCCATTCTTTGTCCTATATAAACAGACCTTCTCCCACTTCCTGGCTGACAAAATTGGTAATATGGGGCTCTCAACGTGCTGTTTGTTACTTTCAGTATTGATGGTTAGAGACATCAGCGTT
Source organism: Schistocerca serialis cubense (assembly GCF_023864345.2). Lineage (NCBI taxonomy): Eukaryota > Metazoa > Arthropoda > Insecta > Orthoptera > Acrididae > Schistocerca > Schistocerca serialis. Next base: position 442,609,778 of record NC_064641.1, on the reverse strand, counting down.
TCCCCATTATGGCTAGTAAGGCGAGCATCGTCAAAGCAATATGAGTAACTGCAAACCACTCCGCAGTGTCTTATGGACTAAAGACACAAAAGATTACGGATGGTCAGTGGTCCACCTGGTAGGCATGTAAACATGGTGGATGCGCTGCTTCTGGAGGTAAATATGATTTCTAGCATCCGCGAGTCTGTTTTTCTTGCTTTCGTTGACGCATTACTGAATGGTAGCCACTTAAATGCATCATGGAACAGCAAAAGCACAATTTGGATCCATTCGCTAAGTATCGTTTGCATATCTGCTCCCTTATCCACAAAGCTACCAATGTCGACATCGATGATCACTAAGCAGTACAGATATTTCCATTTCGTTCTCCACTAAATAAGCCATAACTCGGGACATCCGTAGTATGCGAAAAAAGGGCTGAATGAATAGTCGCAAGTTTGATAATTTCGAGGAATTGCATTTCCAAAATGTTAATAACCACAACTGTTAGTCACTTGAGGCACGATGCCAAATATTTCACGAAAATACATTTGTACTATTGAAAGTAAGGATTTATTTTAGGGCTGGATGCTAAGAGTAATTGTCGTCATTGTGTCCAATGCTCCCATGGGACCCCATTGCCCTTTGCCGGATTCGAACATGGGCTTTCTGCTGGGCTTGAAGAAGAGGATGGTGGGGCAGTGTCCACGGCTGGCTCTTAATGACAGAATAATAACATTTATTGATCAAATGCAGTGCATTGGTTGTTTGCCGTCTGGGCGGGGTTTGCTCCTGCTAGCAATATTCTCGGCGGCACCCAGTGGTCGACAGATGCTCACATGAACGCCACCTGTGGCGACTGCAGGCGCGCTGTCTCAGAGACCATCCCCGGCGGCGGCTGTCTGGCGTCTGCGGGCCGGGGTCCCCAGCTCCGGCCCGGTCACGGTGTTTGCGGAGGCAGCATCCCAGGACGATGGCGACACTGCGTTACCGCAACGCACCCCAGTTGTTGACTCCCATTACAGGCAGCTACCTACTGACGGCGTGCGATGATAGTGGCGGTGAAGACTACAGTGGTGATCTGGTTTCGGGTTTTCAAATAGGGCTTTCTGCCGCTGAAATTTGTGGTTCTTTTCCCTCCACAGTAGTTCGGTGGAATATTCTCGTGTCGCTCCGCTGGCGTAACTGACCCGGTCACTGCTCTCGATGTTGACACCTGGCGTGCGACGAGCTGCTTCTTGTCGTCTCCTCTAATGGTCAGTGACACAGTGTCCACCGTCGTGTTGCTTAACTCGGCGCTCCGCCGACCCACTTGCGTCCCGGTTCCATACCACTGAGCTACGCAGCAGAATGTGACACACATACGACTTCTGCTGCCTATACTCCTTCACGTTTTAACTAACTTCGTTACCGTAAAACTACTACCTTTCACTAGTTTAATTGCTCTAATCATTCGACCCTCTACATTTCTCCTTTCTAGGGAAAGAATGTATCCTCGCATTCTGCCTCTAAATCTATTTACACTATTATTTGAAATCTCTATCAGTACTGGACTTCTACCACATTTACATGACTCACTTCCTTTCAAACTACATACCGTGCCTAGCCATGAATAATTACATCACAGTTCCCCCTCTTATACACCATTGTTCATTATGGTCCTTCAACACACTTGGTTCATGATTGTTCATTCATTACACAGCCTTATGGGGAGAGATGGTGGGGAGGGGGTGCCGTTCTCATCGGTACGAACCCATATGCTCAATGTTAGGAGGAGTAGAATTTGGGCGACTCTTCTCTTTATCAGGAAATATGTACTAACTTTGATCACCACAGGGAATAGACAAGCAGTGGATGTTAATGAACCAATGAGTACCAATTGCTACTGCTGCTTTCCTCTATAGCTTTTCGCCTGCTCTAACAAGGGAACCTCCCCATCGCACCCCCCTCAGATTTAGTTATAAGTTGGCACAGTGGATAGGACTTGAAAAACTGAACACAGATCAATCGAGAAAACAGGAAGAAGTTGTGTGGAACTATGAAAAAAATTAGTAAAATATACAAACTGAGAAGTCCCTGCGAAGACATGCAACATCAAGGACAATAGGTGCCATGGAGCGCCGTGGTCCCGTGGTTAGCGAGAGCAGCTACCCAACGAGAGGTCCTAGGTTCAAGTCTTCCCTCGAGTGAAAAGTTTAAATATTTTTATTTTCAGTTTATGTGACAAACTCTTATGTTATTACTTTTTTCGGAGTGATTATCACATCCATAAGAAAACCTAAATCGGGCAAGGTAGAAGAATCTTTTTACCCATTCGCTAAGTGTACAAGTTAGGTGGGTCGACAACATATTCCTGTCATGTGACACACATGCCGTCACCAGTGTCGTACAGAATATATCAGATGTCTTCCTGTGGAGGAGTCGGTTGAACTATGACCTTGCGAGGAAATGTTTTCGGTTCCCATTGGAGAGGCACGTCGTTTCGTCTACTAATCGCACGGTTTTGCGGTGCGGTCGCAAAACAGACACTAACTTTCTTACAGTGAACAGAGACGTCAATGAACGAACGGACAGATCATAACTTTGCGAAAATAAAGAAAGTAAAATTTTCAGTCACGGCAAGTCTTGAACCAAGGACCTCTCGTTCCGCAGCTACTCACGCTAACCACGGGACCACGGCGCTCCTTGTGTTACAATCTCCTTAATGTTGCATATGTTGCACATGGACTTCTCAGTTTGTATATTTTACTAATTTTTTTCATAGTTCCACACAACTTCTTCCTGTTTTTTCGATTGATCTGTGTCCAGTTTTTCAAGGCCTATCCACTGTGCCAACTTATAACTAAATCTGAGTGGGGTGCGATGGGGAGGTTCCCTTGTAAGAAATGTTCCATGGTAGCGTGATCATGTTGGGTGTCTATCATCTGATCCAGAGAGGAGAGCAGGTCCTCGTCAATGGTATCGTTAAGAAATGAAATGTGTTCGGAGGGTGTAAAACCGAGGAAGGGAGTTCACTACGTTATACTGACGGCTATCGTTTCCGTTATCGTAGCTGCTAAGCGGAAAGTGCCTCCAGATATCTCACCATGAATTCCATTGAGTATTCCTCCTTGATTCTGCAGAACCAGCCTTTGTGTGATATCTAATTTGCCCTGCTTGTAACGTGCACAAAAAACGACTGCTGCCTCTGTCACCGAATATAATCAGTGCTGTCCTACCTGCTGGAAGTATTACCCCTCCTCCGGCGATACTTCTTTAGGGCATTCCGTGATCCCCTTCTCAGAACAAATCAACGCGGACTCGCAAGACTTTAGAACTGTATGACTAACTTCGAAGGGCAGATGGTAACTATTCTGGTGTGATAGCGTAACAACTTTGTGTAGACGTTAATAGATGACTGTATCTGTCTGGTGCCACTAGTAAGATGTCCTGCAACTTTAATCGGACGTACTTCCGCAAACACTTCCACATAACTGGGTACGCATATACTACATAGCACTCCAAGTAGCACTCCCTACAAATTAGTGGTATTTGTATGCTAAATTCCAGGTCAGTAAATCTCTGTTGGCTTGCTATGCGACAATACACAGCCAAATAGTCCTCCCTTGCCGGTTCAATAAGTCCCAAAGGCGCTGGCACAACGGTCTGGATTTCTTTCAGAAACGTTTGCAGTTGTTCCAGTGGTAGTAGAACTGGTGTAAGGTGCCTGTGCGTGGCATGCAACAGTGCTTCCTGCAACTCTGCAATTTCAATACGAGAATACGTCAAGCTGTCAACAAGATTGCGTAGTAATGGCGTGATCATTAACTATGCATCACTATTATCCAAGCGATCACGAATAACAAGCGAGTACCGATTGGTGTTTCTTCCAGATGAACTAATATGAGACATTAAAGTAGCGGCCACTTATGAAGCTGCCGAGTGTTGTTCAGCACATCGTTTTCCGAAATGGCGAGCTGGGTTGCGTGCACATTCACTGCCTTCTGATTGCTTTCCGGCTTCTTCCAAACTTCCTTTAATGCATTATTGAAGTTAGTTTTTCATCCACAATGGCTATACCGAACACTGTCTTTAGGATCCTACCACCTGCGTCCAGCCATCCTCTTTTCCGTCAAACCGACGGCATCAATTCCGTAGTCCGTCGTTACATCTTTGGTTTTATAAACTCCGATTGTAACACTCTTCCTTTTGTAGCGGTCGCTAACTGATTACTCATCAAGCTGTACAATTTCCGAGACGTTTCTTCCAGTCTCCGAATACCGTTCCCGACCGCCCAAAGACTGTAATTTAGCCTTAATACTCACCGGTGATTCGACATAATCACGACCGTCTTTTTGGAAAACACCACACCTCCCGACACGGCACGTACCTTAGCCGCTTCGGCCACACAGTCTTAGTACGATAGGCCTAACACGATAAGGCTCCATGCTCCATCCTTCCTTCATGGACCGAATGCTCTCGTAGATGCTGCTTCCATATTCTCCCATCCTGGAGTAGGTATGTGCATCCTGAGGGGAAAGAAAATCCTAATGTGATTCACCGTATTATCCTGTTTCCTTCGCTTTGCTTTTTACCTTTTTCTCTTCCTTGTCCTTCTTTTCTCCCCCCCCCCCTTTCCCTTTCTGCGGAAACAGGTGGTCACACTAGGCAAATTGTCCATATCCGCCTTAAACGGTCGCATTCGGCTTACGTGGACTATTGAGGGGAGAGGGAGTGGGAGTGGGGGGAGGTGCAATTTAATGTTAACCGGAGATATCATCTCTATTACCTGGTAAAGATCATTATACAGGGAAACAAATGTCTTCGTTTTCCCCTTCGGCACATAAGAAATCTCTAACATAACCCAATGACCCACGTGGTAATAAGGTTAACATTGGTTTCACATCATCCCCCTTTCCTGTTTCTCTAAGGCTTTCGTATTCATTTTTGTTATTTGCGCCGATGTAAGTCTCACTCTCCCAGCGAAATCCTTCACTGACGAGATGTTTCCGTGAGGCGGGGCTCTGCAAACTCAAAGGGCGATGGCACCTTGCGCTCAAACATTACTTCATACGGGATAATCCTGATCTCTGCTGAACTTACGAGTTGTGTGCTGTGTCGACGTATATTAATAGGACGTCCTAATCGTTATGCTGAGTATTTATGTAAGAACTCTACATATTCGCAATGGGCCTGTGGACTTATTCCGTGCAACCGTCAGCTTGAGGGTGCAATGATCTATTCCATAATTAATCGCGCAACAAACTTCATAGCTGCTGCATTAATTCCGACAAAAAAATTTGTGCCCTGATCCGTGATTATGATTTCAGGTGTCCCAAACCCAAGTATCCACTGGCTGACAAGTGTCTGAGCCACCGTCGTGGCTTTTTGGCCCAGTATAGCTATCACGGAAAAGTAACGAGAGGATGTACAACCCTGCCATTTGGAATGGTTCATCAGCTGCCGATAAACTATGTAGTTTAATTTTCTAATGATTAAGTTGTGCTTTTTGAGCACACGGAACATAATTTTTCATGTAAAGGTCCACGTCCTATCTATGCCTCAGCCACGAATAATTCTACGCTGCCTTCCTCTCTTTTGCTCTTCAATCTGAATGTTCCGCTAAAATCGAATCATGCACTTACCTCAACACTTCGTCATGGGAGCTCTGCAGTACCACTAACCATGGTCTATTGCGTGTCGCTCGATACAATCAATACTCCGTCCTTCTTTTAGAACTGCTGTTGTTTAGAAAATCGCTCAGAGTCTACCACTTTGTGCTGTCCTCCACTTATTTAGGGCAATACCTGTGCATTCCATAGGGTGTACCTTACGGCTAAGTCCGTTAGCATTAGCGTGCGACCTTCCCGGCCGATGTACTATCTCGTACTCGGATTTGCTTAACCGCATGGTCCATATGCTAAAAGCCACTTAAGTGCTGTATGATCATCACCACTTTAAATCGTCTACCATACAGATAAGAACGAAAGTACCCAATTCCAAAAATAACTGTAAGCATTTCTTCTCCGTAGTGGAATTATTTCGTTCAGCATTATTGAGCTGCCGTGAAGTGTACGTAATCTATTTGCTGACTCAAATATCAATAAAGAATAAACGGTTTTTTAAAATGTGGGCCAGCCGCTGTGGCCGAGCGGTTCTAGGTGCTTCAGTCCGGAACCGCGCTGCTACTGCGGTCGCAGGTTCGAATCATCCTGCGGGCATGGATGAGTGTGATGTCCTTTGTTTAGTTCGGTTTAAGTAGTTCTAGTTTAATGGGACTGATGACCTCAGATGTTAAGTCCCATTGTGCTTAGAGCCATTTGAACCACCAAAATGCGGATAGACCAAAACGGTACTAAATGTCAACAGAACTTTTAACTTCTGGAACGCCGCCTCACACTCAACGGTCCAATGACACTTCACTTCTTTCTAAAGCGACTGCGTAAGGAATCTGGCAATTTCTGCAAATTTTAGAAATTTTACGGTAAAAATTCTCGTCCATGAAATAAGATTGCTATTCCTTTACCTTGGGGTGAATGGCCTCAACTAGCTTTGGATCGGTACGAATTCAACCCTGCGCTATAATGTGGCCCACACACAGAACTTCTTGCAATGTAAAAGGACATTTTTCGAAACTCAACGTTAATCTTGTTGCGCGCAAACGATCAAAAACTTCGAGCAACCGCTCCAAACGTTCTGGAATATCCTTTGAATACACCATTATGTCGTCCACGTACACCATGCACTGTTTTGGTTTTATTCCCGCAACCCACTATCCAACAAACGCTGAAATGTTTCCGGCGCCTTTCTAAGTCCAAAAGGCATGCGGCTAAACTGAAAGGGTCTAGTCGTCGTTTAAAATGCAGTTTTCGGTCGGTCTTCTAGCGTTACTTCCAGCTCATGGTAACAAGTATGCAAGCACCGACACTGGCCCAAGTTGTCCAATGTCTGTTCCATTAAACATAGGGTACGTATCCGACACCGTTTTCTCGTTGAGAGACTGGTATTCACAACAGAAACGATATGCTTTGGCAGGATCTGGTGATTTTTTGTTTACAATGGGAGCATACCAGGGACTACAACAAGATTCTACGATGCCATTGCTTAGATGCTGATCTATAAACTCTTCCGTAATCGGCTGTAAATGTCTTGGAACTGGATACAGTCATCGTAGATGGGTGCTTCACTCCCATCAGGAATGTGGTGCTGAACAAGCGGTGTTGCAGGTTATGAACACGACAGACTAAATAATTCGACGTACTCAACATACTTTCCATTAATGCCCCATCCTTTGCTTCAAGATGTTCTACCTTACCCCTTAGTGCTGACCAGTCGATAGACCGTCTCGGCACTGTATAATTTGTTGTAAAATCACGGTCTAGTTCATCCTTATCTCATATATCTGAAATTCTCAACCAGGGTACCGTGCGACTACTTTGCTTCCTCAGGGCCAAAATTAACAATACTGACAGCATTACCCTTTGCCATCTATCTCCCGTAAGTAGGACATGTTACGTCGTATAAAACAACTGCATGTAGTACTTCGTTATCCAACAAAGGCTCAACGATACACCGTGAGTTCACTGGCAGGTCAGTACCAACATCAGTTCAGATTACCCTCCATGTACCTTTCGGTGTGGTGATTTCCCTAAATCACTTCAGGCAAATGCCGGGATGGTTCCTCTGAAAGGGCACGGCCGACTTCCTTCCCAATCCTTCCCTAATCCGATGAGACCGATGACCACGCTTTCTGGTCTCCTTTCCCAAAACCAACCAACCAACCTTTCGGTGTGCGATCCTGCGAATTGACTTTAAAGGACCTTGTAGGCAATTTAATTGGTTTTGCCTGACATGAGGCAGATCTAGCGACAGTGAAAGTACTCTGGCTGCAGATCCTAGCTGAAACAAGGTTCCATTCAGTTTTACCATTGCCGTTCCATGTCAATAGTAGTGCGATGTGCAGCCAGGAAGTCGAGTCATAACTACCGCCAACCACGGGAAGAACTTCTACATCCACTTGGAAGTCAACCTTCTCCACTACTCCAGCAACAAATAAATTTATATGCCCTCCCACCCATAAGGTCCAGCATAGTGCACTTAACCTATTGGCCCCAAATACACGCCGATACCTGAGAACTGGTATCCATCAACATTATCCATAATTTATCCCCCACATAGCCAGTCAGAAAAAAGTCTGCCATTGCTTTCTTACATGTTATAATTACTGGAAGCGTGGCACAATGAACAACCCGCCCCCTGCGCCTTTTAACTACTGTCCGTAGAGTTCACCCTGCAACTGAACCTTCCGTTTTTGCTGACTTTGTTACGGCATTACCGATCTGAGAGTCCATATTTCTTACAAAACCTGCAACGCTGCTGTCTGCAAAAAATGGTTCAAATGGCTCTGAGCACTATGGGACTTAACTTCTGAGGTCATCAGTCCCCTAGAACGTAGAACTACTTAAACCTAACTAACCTAAGGATTTCACACATATCCATGCCCAAGGCAGGATTCGAACCTGCGACCGTAGCGGTCACGCGGTTCCAGACTGTAGCGCCTAGAACCGCTCGGCCACTCCGGCCGGCTGCTGTCTGCAATCTCTTTGTACATGATACTTTCGTCCACACTGAAAACAATTTATGCCCGTACTAAACACTGACGTTCACGTGACGTAACCACAGACTCAATTTCCTCTAGTGACAATTCGGTATCCATTGCCTCACTCAAATACTTAGGAAATTTCAAACGAAACTTTCTTGACATTTTCGATCGTAATCCCCTCAAAAATGCGTCAAGAGCCCTCTGTTCTGCTTTCTGTAAAACTATGGAACTAACCCTATCATCATGCATGAGCTCATAGGTACCTACAACGATTTTACAAATACGGTAAGCGAAACTTTCAGTCGATTCATCCTGCTTACGAAAAACCCTAGTAAGTTGCTCCAAACAATATCTTTCCCCATTCTTCTTCCGATATCTCTCTATTAACCCTTCCTGAAAATCCTTAACCCTTCCCGGATATCTTCAGAAGTGAGAGCAGATTGTAGTACAGAGTTAGCGTTTTCCTCTCTTTCCGCAGAAGGACTTACGGCAGTTATCTTTGCTAACATCTTCCATAAGACTCCCTAATCTTGCACTATCCCTTCTGTAATTAACAATCAATATTTTTAACTGAAATGAGACATATTGATATAGTGTTTGGTGAACATGAGCATTCTCATACTGAGATAAGTACAAAACGTTTGAGGGTAAATTACATATCACACGAGAAGGCACAATGTTGAAGAAATTTATCTAAACAAGCTTCAGTGAAATGGGACCTATTTCGTAAGCTTATGACGCAATTTGGTAGTTTCTCACTGTGGAAATGGGGAATTCGTTAAAGGGTTTCTATCGTGCTTTTCGACTAGAGTAATAACAATCAAAGAAATTATAAAGATAGGGATTTTCTGCCATTTGGTTTATCTTGAGTGATCAATGTTAACCAGGCCTCATTTGAAACGTATGGTTGCTGACGGGATGACAGCACCAAATCTTGAAAGAGGACCAGTTTCCGAAGATGTACCAATGCAGTAGATGGTAAGTAGTATTAATAATACTACTAGTAGTAGTAGTTTTACACGTTCGTAAATTATTTTTACAAGGATATTTGGCATGGGAAACGCAGCAAACTGTATGTTAATTTTCTGTAAGTGTAAAAAGTACCTCTGTATCGTTTAATGGCGGTTAATTACACAGATCACATACTTCATGCTGTAGATTCGCATGGAAAATTCAGTGATTCAGTCATTTTTGAAGAATCCGCTGTATATATGAGAATACTGCCTAGTAACATGAACGTTCCTGCACACAAACACATTTCAGAAATGGTTACAATGAATACCGTTTCATTATCTTATTACGTGTACGCAGCGTGGTACATAAATTTTATGGAAGTAAGGTGGAAGACATATTTGATAAATAGGTCCGTCATGTATTTACTGTCTCGCTTTTACACTGAGTGTAGCTATTATCTTAATTTACAGTTACTATTTTGTCTTTATGGAAGTGGGTGAAGAAGAATGGAATTCCTAAGTACAGATAAAGATAAAAACGGAGGTGTCAATAGCACGTCGTTGAGTAAATCATAGAGTTTAGTTCTTAAAATTTTGTTTCTGTGTGGATTCAGAGCCACTAAATATTTAATAAAAGAAAACGTGGTCCGTAATATGCGGCAATGTAAACGATTTTTATTTAAGTCGTTTGATTAGCTAGTTTCAACAGCTTGACATTTGCAAACATATATATGATATTACTATTACATGTCGTATTTATCGCATTACTGGTATAAAAAATAATGTGATAATTAAAATACTTAATAAGTAATACCACATTTAAAGATGACAAGTTGTCGAAATCACCTAATCACACGATTTACATGAGGGTTAAACCTACAACGGACCATGTTGCCTTTTATTAGACCTCAGTTCTGTGTACATTGCACTTGTAAACGCTTCTCACTTCGCTGACCTACAAATCGGATTGCTAGTGTACATTGCATACTTTCACTCAGTAATATCTTATAGTAAAATCTTCTGTGGCAGTCCAGCTAAGGTGAAAAAGTATTCTTTTTACGGACTCGTGCCGTCAGAATATTGTGTAAAGTGGTAACCAAACACCTTGGAGACGTAACTTCAAGAGGTTAGGAATTTTTACATTCACGCACCCATGCATTTACATATTAATAGTACTTGAGACTCGATAAAAATGAAAATAAAAATAAAAAGTAGGAAAGTAATTGCACAAAAAGAGAGAGAGATGAGGTATAAACAATTACAGAGGCATTCACTTTTGCCGGTTACTTACAAACTTCTATCAGCGTGTCTTCTAAAGAGAGCAGAAGAACAGCTACAACATACAATCTCAAATTACCAAGTAAGCTTTCAATCTAATAAATCATGCCCAGAACAGATCTTTAATCCTAGAACTATTTTAAAAATTGAAGCAATCAGGTCGAAACCAATAGTCTGCACGTTTGTTGATTTTAAATAAGCATACTGTTCTATAGATAGATAATCTGTATGAAAAAATCTGGAAGAACACGGGCTAGAAAGGAAAACTCTAAAACTGATCGAACAACCGCTGTCAGAAACCAAATAAAATATTAAATTCGTAGATAAAATTTCGGAACCATTCTTAGCTAAAACAGGAGTAAGACAAGGAGAAGCGATCTCGCCACTATTATTCAACATAGTTTTAGTCAAAGTAATGAAAGAACTGGAAATCGAACTAAAAAAAAAAAACTTAGGAAGCCAATCGAAGTAGGAAGAGCTCAAGGAAAACTGAACGTTCCATACTTAGCATTTGCAGTTGACTTGGCGATTCTAACAGATAGTGAAGAAACAGCCGTAAAACAAATCGAGACCCTTAAAGAATATGCAGAGAAGATTGGCCTGCAATGAGAAGACTGAATTCATGTGTTCCAAGTTGGATGTTCCGAAACTTAAAACAAATTATAGTGAAAGTACGTCGGTAAAGTTATTGAACCAACAGGCAAGTGAAACACTCTCATTGAATCGAAATCTAGTTTTACAAGAAATTAAGAAAGTAGACAGAAAGATTATTAGAAAAATTCTGGGACCATGATACATACAAGATGTATACAGCCTGCGAACCATCGAGACAACAGCAAAAGTATCAATCATCGAAAATGATATGAGAAAGAGACGAATGAAGTTCTATGGATACCTAGAAAGACTACCTGGAAACAGAATAACTAAACGTCTAGTGGACTATGTGACACTCCTTAAAATATCAATAGCTTGGGTAACTGAAGATAAGAAGGATTTAACAAAAGCAAAAATTGACGTAACAAACACATGAGACAGGAACACATTTAGAAGCAAAATTGATAAGTGGAAGTTTATTCCAGAGATGGAAAAAAAACCATACCGATCAAAGTGGACCGAAGAAAGAAAGAAGGCCTTCGGTTAGCAAATGAAGAAATATTAGCAAAATGACAAGAATCCTAAGAAAGGCTGAAAATCACCTGCTTATCGTTCTCCAATGGGGACATTTGCTAATAACAAATAATAAATAAAAAGTAAAAAATGTCTGTGAGTTAAAATGAATTACGAAATTCACAAGCACAATACAAGTAGTAATAACAGAGTTTTATAGTCTGTTGCTTAATTCTTCAACAGGTTACCAGCAGATATCAAGCAGGAAACTGGATCTCCCTGAAGATATAAAAAAATAAAAGAATATATTATTTGTCTATGTTCGTAGTGTTTGTCAGAATATGTAGGCTCGGGTGCGTAAACACAAGTGTCCATATAATCCAAAATATTCATGTTAAAGCGATCCTAAGTATTTTATTAATTACTAAGGTCGTTTCCAGTTAGGTTAAAACAGATTTTTGAAAGATTGGGGAGTCTGAAAGTCTTTAATGTGCATTAGCTCCTGTTGTAACCAAGGAGCATCTGCAAAATCACTGTCGTTCCCATGCTGTATGTTTGAGCTCTGATAGCAGGAGCATACCCAGTAAAGAACGTGGCCACAGAGATACCTCGACGACTATATATAGTTTCGGCACCACGCCCCTTCTGACAAGCCGGCCGCGGTGGCCGTGCGGTTCTAGGCGCTGCAGTCCGGAACCGCGGGACTGCTACGGTCGCAGGTTCGAATCCTGCCTCGGGCATGGATGTGTGTGATGTCCTTAGATTAGTTAGGTTTAAGTAGTTCTAAGTTCTAGGGGACTAATGACCTAAGATGTTAAGTCCCATAGTGCTCAGAGCCATTTGAAACATTGAACCTTCTGACAAATTCAGCTTGATGGGGAAAAAACTTCCAATCTGAAAAAATATACTTATGGAACTACCTTGTAGCTAGCGTTTCTCTTTACACCTTACAGAAATGGTGAATATAAAACACATGCACAGCTACAACCATAGTTACAAAACAAAAGTTTTGTAGGTGCTGCTGTAGTGATAGGTGCTGTCTGTTAACTGTTAGGTACGAAAAATAGATGTGTGAGTGAGTAAGCTTCTCAAGTATGTTTTAGGAAATGTTATGCTCTGAGTAAATGAACACAATACGCCTGGTGAAGTGTGTTGACACAGCTATGTAGCAAAAGTACAGATCGATAGTAAAGTCAAAATGTTAATCACTGTGTGGACACTTAGCATATAGCAGTGTGAACCACAACTGGAATTAAATGCTTCGTAAAATTGACTAGTACTTGAATGCAACGCTTAATAATAACACCCCTGTACGAAGTCTCAAGTGCAGGTAGCTGTCAGTTGACTGTAGTCTACTGTACAGTTTCACAACAGATTATGTTATTAACTCATAAGTTCCACTGTCGTCCTCAGTCTTATTTAGAGTTAATTCGAAATAAACACCTAAAAACTCTAATATTCCAGCGATTAACACTGCTAAAAGGATGAAACAAGTAATTAGTCAACTATAAATTCTAATTCTCACAATGTTCCGCAAAGTCTTTTGATTACAGAATTAACGGTTAAGTTTTTATATATCGATATCACACTTCCACGCACTTTAGCACACCAGACCGAGAAGAAAAAGATGTCTCTTGGATAGATTTTAAATGGTTCAAATGGCTCTGAGCAATATGGGACTTAACTTCTGAGGCCATTAAGTCCCCTAGAACTTAGAACTACTTAAGCCTAACCAACCTAAGGACATCACACACATCTATGCCCGGGGCAGGATTCAAACCTGCGACCGTAGCGGTCGCGCGGTTCCAGATTGTAGCGCCTAGAACCGCTCGGCCACTCCGGCCGGCAGATTTTAAATGCGTTGTAGCATTTGAAGTACCTATTTGCGGAATGAGCAAGTGTAAAAGCGAAATCCACCAAATACGCACTATAGCTTCGGGAACTGTAAAATCGAGATTCCGCTGTACGATGTGCTTTTGTTACACAGTCTGAGCACCGGATGAGTGATCTAGATAGGCAATTACAGCGAGAATAGCAGACGTGATACATTCAGCCAACGACAACGAGACTGTTTCTTCGCGAGCGCACACAAATTAAGATACATACAGTACTGAAATTCGTAGAGCTATGTTTACAGCTATAATTTTGGTTCTGCTCTTCTCTCGTCAGAGATGTGGTTAGGCTAAGATGTAAAATGACATCTTAAACTGATACGAATGAAGCAATGACATTGCTACTCTTGATTGAGAGAAATGTATGGCTGCTTTACACCGAATATGTCATGCTTTCCATATCGCTGTTTCCGAGGGTATGGCACGGCTTGTAAGTAACAGCAGAACTTAATCCTAGAACAACAGAGAAAGGGAGGGGGGGGGGGACGCTGTGACATTGTGACTCAATCATCATTCATTAAAATTCAAAGGAAGTCATAATTTATATTTTATACCCCAGTTAATTGCAATTATAAGGTCTCCAGTGGTATGTTACGTACAAAATAAATAAAAGATGTCCCGTTCTATACACTATACTAACAATTACTATACTACTCAAAATGTTGACGGGATCGAAAAATTGGTACCAGTTTTAATCGTAAATGCTAGGAGGGCTTAGTGATCTAGAATTGAATTACTGGGAGTTAAGCAGTGGCTTTTATATTCTTTATTGTCACAAACACTTGGCTGTTAGTTTATGAAAAGGTTGCGATTTCCAGGAGCGTTGCTAATCTGTTTTCGGCTGTATTTTCCGATAATGTAGTGATTTTTTATGGTGTTCCTAGGCTGGGATATAAAAGCACAGTTTGAATTGGCACAAAAATCTGGCTGTAATGTAATATTTATGTGTAGCGTATTCAGAGGCCTAGATCAGATCGGAATGCCACATTTTGGTTGTGAGTTGCAGAAGCCAACGAATGTGAAAGCAAGAAACCTAGTTGTGGACAGACTGATCTGCAGCGTAGCCAGAGGTCTAGGCAATGCTTGAATGCAACAGTTTGGTTGTGAGCTGACGAAGCGAAATTTGGGTAAAGGAAGCACAGCACAGACTTTGAAATCGCATGTAAGTGAATGTTTGGTGGAATTCAACGAGGGTTGAAAAACTGCTTCCTTCAACCGGTTCAGAATGATACATGAAAAGATGCTCCGTGGGGCGACGATCGTTAGTGACTGCTTCAGTTGAACTTGAGATACGAAACATCGTTCCCTTCACACACAAAACGTAGACAGGATGTTACGGGGCGTCAGAGGTGCATTCCACGTTATGGCAGAAAGTCCAAACATTTCGCGAGTTACCTAGTTTAGCAGATTTTAAGTCCAACACATCGCCAGAAAGAAATATTCGATCACCTTTTCGTTGAAGTGGGTACACATTAGCCTCCTGGCGGAACTGTAATGCAATAACTCTTTCGAAGAATATTGCAAGCTTGGCTAGCGACTATAGATCCGTCTCTTTCGTGGAAACCGGCGCCTTCAGTTTCCTTAACATTACAGGCATGTGACGGCATCGCTTTGATTCGTACTGTACATTTTGGACATTACACTGAAATAGCTATTTTATTCGTGTTTCATTCCTAGAACTTTTTCGTCGTTTGTGTGTTCCCGCACTGAAAATGTGATGACACGATTGTTTGAATACGTAACGTGTAATGTGCTCTCATTCTGTGTTCTGATTGCTGAGAAGATCCCATGTCCGGCACCAAGGTCGTGCAACAAAAGTACATCACACAGCGCAATTTCGATATCTCGGTTTCCGAAGCTATCGTGCCGTGTTTGATGGAGTTCGTATTTAACCTTGATTATTCCTCAATTATGCAGTTTCATTGCTACAGTGCTTTAAATCTCTATCGAAGAAACGTCCTTTTATATCGGTTTGTTGTGCAGCTGTGCCTGAAAGTGCGATACCGATACCAAAAAGTCTGCTGAATTAACACTGCGTAAGAGAAAGCTAATTGCAATTGTGGTAAGTAATGCTCTACGGAAAAAAGGAAGTTAATTGTCTCAGTTACACCTTACCTCAGTAAATTAATATCTACACGTATAGCTACCTCTGTTCTTTGAATGTGTTGCACCGAAATGTAATACTCTGTCTGCAGTTTTGTGTCACGACGACAAACCAAAAATCACAGATAGCGGCTGACAGTTGATTGCCGAATCGCAGATATGGCCTACCTCGTGACTGCTGTATTGTGGTTGTCTGATGCCGATACTCTGTTCGACTTTCGCAATCGTCTTAATTATCGCTGATCTCGAATAAAATGGAGATAGATATTTCGTTAACAAAACAAAATAATAACCACAAATGAACTAAAGCTTTCCAGTGCCTCCGGCGCCTCGCAATACGGATTAACAAATTGTAAAGAAATTTCAACAGGCTCCAAATATGCAAGACGAGATATGTCAGATTTATGTAACAGGTTTTCGCCTTCCACAATGACGACCGCTTAGCTATGTCTCCGACCGGGAAGTCGTAGGTTATTAATCTCATCCAAAATAAACTAAGCTTGGCCCTCACATACTATTAAACAGAGTTTAGAGAAAAAATTCACAGTTCGATATCTGAGACACTATCAGGCCCTTCCCCTCGAAATTCCGTAGGACCATAAAATTCACAGTCTCTTCCGACTTTAAGTGTCAGGTAAATTATTTCGGTTGGTTGTCTGAAATACATAACGATATAACAACAGCGTCGTAATTCGATTGTTGCTGAGTCTAGAAGATTCTATGGCTCTATGGTATCTTTTTCCACGGCGTCTTATTGGAGGACCTTCTAAATCCTCCTGCTGGTATTTTTTTTCCTTTCCTTCCTCTCTTCTGTGTCGATTCCAAAATAAATTTTTCTTTATTAAAGTATTAGCAAACTATATCAACAATAATACGGAATATTTTTCTAGGATGTTCAAATTTCGACTCCAATTTACCAGCAAATAATGACTTCCCCTATCTCAAAATTACTGCCTCGGATCTCCTCCGTTGTCTCTTTCGACCCCTGCCAAAAATTATTATTTTCTCCACAATTTAATTAAACTTTTCATCGATTCACACCGCGCTCGCTGCCTATCCGCTGCAACGCTTCAGGGTCACACTTTGAACTAATATTTTTAGTGCTTGAACGATGTCTTTTCCCAAACTTCGACTTTCGACCATTACGATTCAGGACACTCTCGCCTTTTATATCAGTTATTCGACTTGTCAGAAAGATCCACCTTAACACTGCTGGATCCCTCCTTGAACTAACCTGGGTCCGTCCTTGAACTAACTCAATCACCAATTGTCTGTTTTGTGCATTCATAAAACCTTTACACAGATATCATTTTTCCTACCGAGTTAAAGATTCCAGACATATACAGACAGTACACACAGAGACATTGAGTATAAAATTACACCTCAAAATAACAATATTATTATTCACATAACAATTTCTCATTACATGTTCACCTACATAAGATCAAAAAACGGCTAAAGAAAATTTAAGAGCAAGAAAACGAAGAAAATATACACAGTTTTATAATTCTGTCTACTGGATTTGAAATAAGCGGAAAGAGTGTTACACGAACCTCAAAGAGGAGTAAAATAGGCCCCTGTTAACCTGAAAAAGGTTTTAACTATTCCAAAATACATCATAGGCTATAATAAGTGAAATTAATATGAATTAGTAGATAAAACAGAAGCTGTGTAGTGTGAGAGAAAGACAGTCTCTTTTTCCTATCTAATTACTTTTCTGCTGACATACGTAACGTACTGGTTTGTAACATACTGAAAACTTAACATACAGGGTGTTACAAAAAGGTACGGCCAATCTTTCAGGAAACATTCCTCACACACAAAGAACGAAAATATGTTATATGAACATGTGTCCGGAAACGCTTACTTTACATGTTAGAGCTCATTTTATTACTTCTCTTCAAATCACATTAATCATGGAATGGAAACACACAGCAACAGAACGTACCAGCGTGACTTCAAAGACTTTGTTACAGGAAATGTTCAAAATGTCTTCTGTTAGCGAGGACACATGCATCCACCCTCCGTCGCATGGAATCCCTGATGCGCTGAAGCAGCCCTGGAGAATGGCGTATTATATCACAGCCGTCCACAATACGAGCACGAAGAGTCTCTACATTTGGTACCGGGGTTGCGTAGACAAGGGCTTTCAAATGCCCCCATAAATGAAAGTCAAGAGGGTTGAGGTCAGGAGAGCGTGGAGTCCATGGAATTGGTCCGCCTCTACCAATCCATCGGTCACCGAATCTGTTGTTGAGAAGCGTACGAACACTTCGACTGAAATGTGCAGGAGCTCCATCGTGCATGAACCACATGTTGTGTCGTACTTGTAAAGGCACATGTTCTAGCAGAACAGGTAGAGTATCCCGTATGAAATCATGATAACGTGCTCCATTGAGCGTCGGTGGAAGAACATGGGGCCCATTCAAGACATCATCAACAATGCCTGCCCAAACGTTCACAGAAAATCTGTGTTGATGACGTGATTGCACAACTGCATGCGGATTCTCGTCAGCCCACCCTATGTTGATTGTGAAAATTTACAATTTGATCAAGTTGGAATGAAGCCCCATCCGTAAAGAGAACATTTGCACTGAAATGAGGATTGACACATTATTGGATGAACCATTCGCAGAAGTGTACCCGTGGAGGCCAATCAGCTGCTGATAGTGCCTGCACACGCTGTACATGGTACGGAAACAACTGGTTCTCCCGTAGCACTCTCCATACAGTGACGTGGTCAACTTACCTTGTACAGCAGCAACTTCTCTGACACTGACATTAGGGTTATCGTCAACTGCACGAAGAATTACCACGTCCATTGCAGGTGTCCTCGTCGTTCTAGGTCTTCCCCAGTCGCGAGTCATAGGTTGGAATGTTCCGTGCTCCCTAAGACGCCGATCAATTGCTTCGAACGTCTTCCTGTCGGGACGCCTTCGTTCTGGAAATCTGTCTCCATACAAAGATACCCCGCCACGGCTATTGCCCCGTGCTAATCCATACATTAAATGGGCATCTGCCTACTCCGCATTTGTAAACATTTCACTGACTGCAAGACCACGTTCGTGATGAACACCAACCTGTTAATGCTACGTACTGATTTGCTTGATGCTAGTACTGTAGAGCAATGAGTCGTATGTCAACATAAGCACCGAAGTCAACATTACCTTCCTTCAATTGGGTCAACTGGCGGTGAATCGAGGAAGTACAGTACATACTGACGAAACTAAAATGAGCTCTAACATGGAAATTAAGCGTTTCCGGACACATGTCCACATAACATCTTTTCTTTATTTGTGTGTGAGGAATGTTTCCTAAAAATTTGGCTGTACCTTTTTGTAACACCCTGTATAAAATATATCTTGATGTACCATGGTAGAGATTAGCATCAGCTGTAATTGGTTATTAATATAGTAGTTAAAGTAGCATGCCATGGCTGCTTGTGCGTCCGTTACTTTGATGAAGGTAGTCTTTTATAATAAAGAAAACTAAAAATATTTGAATATGTACCAATGTCTACAATATATCCTGACGTAAATTATATGGAGAATGTTGTCACCAACTTTAAGTTTTGGAATTAATTATTTCTGAAGACACTTCACAGAAAATTGAACGCTTTATGAGGTAACCGGACAGTGCTTGACCAGCTATTGACATTACGTGGTGATAGAGGTACGAAAATAACTTACGCTTTTGGATCTATGTTAATTTACAGTCACAAATTTCAGAACCAGAAAAGAGTTTCAATTTATCCAGCTTCTTTTACATACAATGGGATAACGTGTGCTTCTTGTAACTGTAATGGCTGAGAAGACAATATCTATTTACTTCAGGTAGCTTAAATGTACTTTGTTCAGCAGTGATTCACTACGTTACCTGTTGGGTATGTAAGATCCAAACTTCGGCCCGATATAAAAATCTTCGGTAATAACGCCTGTAACTGACTTAGCCTTATTGCTGAGTCAATTAGACGAAAGCTTCAACACTTTTATTACGTGATTGCCGTTGCGTCAGAAGCAATATAAGAAAACACATCAGCTTTTTCAAGTCGAAAGAAATGCAATAATTCTCGGGATAGCTGTAGAGGCAGAAGTTGGCCACAGAATTTTGTTTTCATATGGGTTCTGTAAGAAGCGAAAAGTTTCCTTAACGACTTAATCGCTTGAAAGCGTTAGCTTATTTTCAGTTCCTTTCTTTCAGTAGTTATTCGAGGGTCTGTGCGTAGAAAGAGCGGCGCAGACATAAAGTCGAATGTACTCAAGGCGTACTATAGACTGATGGATACTGTTTCGTCACGCTGACTTTTAGGATGGCTCGGATTTATCACATGCGTCACATCTGAACAGCTCACAATAACTTTACGCGTGTTGGGTGTAGTGTTGTCACAATCATTAATACTTTAAGGCACGTGTAAAACACCACCCCACCTACCGGTCGCGTTCGTTGAACATCCTCAGGTGACGGGTGTCTAGAATGTTGCGGAATGCTTTTGGTACACATGTGAACAGTTTCAGTAGCGTGAACGTAACAGATATTGAAAGTTAAAGTGTTTCTTAACAGCAGCTGTGATGGTGTTTCCCTTATACCTTAAAGATGCGAAGAGCGCAGCACACTTCCATACACCACAGGGCTAACTGCATGGATTCTTAACAATTTACCAAAAAATATTAAAAGATTCAACTATGGTTATGCTATTTAGCAAAATAGTCAAAACACTGAACTGAGAAGGGGTTTCGGTGAGTAATTCAACGCATTTTTTACCTCGGCCAATATTGATTGAAAAAAAAATGCAGAATTTGTTGTGGGACGTCGTGGAATTTTCCCACTTTTGTCCCTATAATTTCATGATATTCCGATAGGTGTCGGTGCGATACGTACCCTTCAAAATGGCGTTTCTAACGGAGGTGCGTTCCAAGCACAGAGCTGCCACTGAGTTTCTTTTGCTGGAAAACCAGAGCATCGCAGGATGTCTACGGAGACCTGGCCATGAACAAAAGCACGGTGAGTCGTTGCGAGAGCTGTCTGTCATCGTCGCAACAAGGTCGCGCAAACTTGAACGAACTCCGGCGTGCCGGCCGACCGCACACAGCTGTGACTCCTGTAATGTTGGAACGTGTGGACGCTCTCATACGAGGTGATCGACGGATCAAAGCTGAACATCTCGCTGGATATTGGACATCTCTGTTGGTAGTACTGACACTCTCGTCCACCAATTGGGGTACTCAAAGGCGTGAGCCTGCTGGGTTCCTCACTGCCAAACACAGCACCATAAAGAGCAGCGAAGGACCATCTGTGCGGAACTGCTTGCGCTTTACGATGCTGATCGTGACAATTTCTTGTCGAAATTGGTTCATCACTTCGAACTGGAATCAAAACAACAGTTCATGGAGTGGCGCCACTCCACCTCTCCTCCGAAGAAGTTCAAAACCGCATCCTCAGTCAGTAAAGACATGGAGACGATTTGCTGTGACTCTGAAGGGGTTATTCTGCTAGATGTCCTCCCTCAATGTATAACGATCACATCTGAAATGTTTTGTGCTCCCCTTAGGAAACTGAAGCGACAGTATCAGCATGTGCGCTGCCACAAAAATGCAAACGAACTTCTCCTTCACCATGATAGCTCTAGGACTCTGAAGCTGACGCTGCCGCTGAGAAGAGGAGCCTCTCCTTGGCTTGAGATGGTGAAGTTTGAACAAAAATTTGTCATTCCTGCGGTTCCTAGGAGGGAGAGAACAAATCTTACCATTCTTGTTGATTTTTCCTTACGGTGGAGCCTGAAAAAGAGAAAGACACACTCTGATGGGGGATTACTAAGACTTAATCCCTCAGCAGGTCAGGCCAACGCGTGGTTGGCCTGTGATGAGGTTGTTGGCCCAGTCCTCGGATGAGCCGGTTGCGGGAGTATCCCGCTTTCTCGTAGAACTTCCTGGCGATGGCGCGAATCCTGTGTCGGAGAGGCAGGATCCCGGTGTCCTCGTGGAGTTGGGGCGTCGAGAAGCGCCTCGGAAGATGCATAGCAGTCTTCAGGGCGCGGTTCTGTATCCGCTGCAGAGTCACAATGTGAGCATCTGCGGCTTTCCCCCAGACCACGGCCGCATACTCCAACAGTATGTATTGCATTACTCGTAAATTACGTAATAGGGTAATTTCATCATCCCAGGATATATTCTGAGATGGAAATTTTGACGTAAATACAGTCTCCGATATACCTTTTTCGTAATGTTTTCAGTCTTTTATGTCAGCACTTGGACAAATTTTTGTAGAAGAATTGTTAATTAAAGGTAACTTAACTCTCTGATACGTGTCGTGTATTGGACTTAGCACATCAAACAAAAATCAGGAATGGGATTTAATCTATTCACCAACCAGAACAACCGCAGTTACATGTAGGCAAATGCTAAGAGCTCAGCACAGTTAGATAAACAAGTTTAAGCTTCCGACTGTAATACCACTCAATGCAATACAAGCAGTACTATTACGTGCTGTACAAGTGATTCATGATGTGCAGTTGTTTCGGATAAGTGAATTACAAACTGCGTACAGTCACAAATTTCAATATAAGTTCTTTCTTTCCTGCTAATCAAGCATGATACTTTGTACTACTTACAGCGGCTTGGCTGTGTAGAGCACTCGGGTGGTGCCAAAAAATGGTTCAAATGACTCTGAGCGCTATGGGACTTAATATCTGAGGTCATCAGTCCCCTAGACTTAGAACTACTTAAACCTCACTAACCTAAGGACATCACACTCATCCGTGCCCGATGCAGGATTAGAACCTGCGACCGCAGCAGCCGCGTGGTTCCGGACTAAAGCGCCAAGAACCGCTCGGCCACCGCGGCCGACTCGGGTGGTGTCTTCCTCAACCAAGGCGTCATTTCTCCCGGCCGTTGTCGGTTTTCTAGACATTGGAGCCGCTACTTCTCACTCAAGTAGCTCACTAGTTTGCATCAGGAGGCTAAATGCACTCCGTTCCAATATTCGTGACAGTACGGGAATCGAACCGAGGCCTTCTGCATAGTAGCCAGATACGATGACGGAAGAGGACTTAACTCCAAGGAAATACCTGAACTGTGTCTACGGAGAAACATATTGCAGAAGCTGGTGCGTTCAGTTCTGTTGTATTTATACTAAATTCCTTCCTGAGCCACTGACAGCTTTAATAAAGAGAAATAAAGGAAATGTTTTCTCCCAATACTACTGACGCGGACAAAGCTATTTCTCTCAAACTGTGAAGGATTATTTAAGATGAAATTCACAGCGGCAGTTAAAATAGTTGACTCCTTGAAGGGATGGCCGCAGGCTGAGTGCGAGTGGACTCCACATATGATTCTTGCGGCCCGCTTTTGCTAACCAAAATATTTTTCATAACTGACGAATTGCCCCACATAATATTCTATGAGACAAATATTTAGTGGAACAGTGCCAAATATATTTGGAAGTTAGCTCACTTGCTTCAAAGACTAGTAATTATAAGACTAGCAAAAACGGCCTAAATAACATTTTTCTTCAATTTCTAGTTTTCATCAATATGTACACACAAAAGTTTGGAGCATTCTACCCTGTTTACTGACTCTTTCTCATGTGCTGCATCAATTGCTGGTATGACTTTATTTGTTGTACGAAACTGAGTGTAGAGCGTTTTCTTAAAATGCAGAGTGAGTCAATATTCAGAGAATCAACTAATAATTGGTTGAGAAACAACTTTAATAACTTCGTCTGCTGTTTTCTCTCTAATGAGATTTATTTTAGCGTTAGTATAGTATGCAAAAAGTAGAAATCCCTCCTGGTGAAAGCGAAGTGGAAGGGATTCACGTACATAACGAACAGGAGTAGACCGAAAATAGAACTCTCTAGCATTCCCATCGCGAATTCTTCCCAGTAACTGAAGTTATATCTCCTAAATTTATTTAAATTTCCTTCTTTCTGTTTTTCACGTATGATTCAGATCAGTTGCTTGTAAAACAATAGTCATTTTAAGAGAGTAGCATGAATACAATCAAGTGCCTCAGACAGATCACAAAAAATACCAACTACATTCTGAGATAATTTAGAAGATTCATTATTTATAATTTCGGATCAATAACGAGAAACTTGCAGTTAAATTCACCTGGACATTTCATACAGCGAAACTCATACTGCTTATACACCTCTGAAACTGCAGGAGAAGGATTAACATTTTAAGAACCAAAGCATTCGCGGAGACGAAGCAGCAACTTCGATATCTCTATAAGCAGTTCAGAGACTGGATATACCCCCGCGGCTGCGCGGAATCGGTGTTCGACATTTACGGCATGACCTGCTCCATATTTTTCAAAAATAATTTAAAATTACCCTTCAGTTAATGACCTGTAAGATATTTTACGTCTAAATAACTTAGGATATATTGATGGTCAATGAGGATTGATGTTGGTACTCGCCTATCACCGAACAAATTTAAGTCCACCGCTGCATTAGCAGCAGTATTACACATTCCTCCGAGTCACTGGACTTGTATCCTGGCAGGCAGTGGGTCAAATTCCCATCCAAAAACTCACATTTAACTTCGCCATGATTTCCCTACATAATGTAAGGGAAATGCTGTGAAGGTTTCTTTTAAAATGCATGATGGATTTCCAACGTTACTTTTGCATATTCGAGCTTGTGGTCAGTCGTTGACGAGAGATCCATCCTTTTCTTTTGTTATCGAAGCATTTGGAACACGGTACTTCCGTTTTATTAATGGCAGCTAAGCTATGAGATACACCCAGGCTCAACGTTTTACTCGGCGTAATACTGGGCAATGTAGGTCTGTTCCGGGAATAAATTTTACGATTGTGATGCCGAGCCGAATGCTTCAAGGAAAATTTACACGTGGGTCCAGTAATCCCTGAGAGACGGACTCCGTAATCGGCGTTCGGTGATTAGATAAACTGCCGATATCAGTATCTGCTTGTGTGAAATTTCTAATAAACTGGAGTGATTTCGTAGACTTGGCACTAATCGAAGATAACACGGATTCCCCGGGGAGTGTCATAAAAAGGTGCCGAGCAGGCTGGGGGTTGCGAGTCACGTCTCGACGGCCAGTGGAGGCGTAATGGCAGGGCAGACGAGGTTCCGACCGGCGCTCCTCGTAGCGGTTCTGCTGGCCGCGAATACGGCGTGTGGTCTTCCACGTCTGGACCCTCGAAATCATATCCAGGGACTCTCCGCAAATAGCTCAGAAGACGGTAAGTTTCTTTGTATGTAAACTGTTAAAAATGTACTTCTAAAAGAGGGCATGGCTTGGTACTGTTCATTCGCACAACAAATTTTATTCTGAGCATCTACGGAGTCAAACCTAGCCAGAGAAAAAAGGATCTTTTGTTTATTCGAAATCCCTATTACCGGAAAACAAATGGAACCACAAGTACACAGTAGACGGTTCATAGATGAGTAGCAAGTCTACATTCTCTCCGTTGACGTACAGCGTACTCAAACAGACCTCACTCAAGACCTTTAACTGCATGTTCCTTGTGTTTCTATTTGACTACTATGAACTCCAAGGAGTAGACAAGATATACCGAGTTCTTACATTACGTGCTAGTACAGGAGACTCAAAGTCAGTTTTATGTCACGTTTTTAATAAATTCACTTCGAAACTTTTACGCTTAAACTTGGTAATTTAAAACTGAATGAGCCAAAACTTTTCACTAGCAATATGAAAATAAGTAGTT
The DNA here is from genome assembly GCF_023864345.2 of Schistocerca serialis cubense. Lineage (NCBI taxonomy): Eukaryota > Metazoa > Arthropoda > Insecta > Orthoptera > Acrididae > Schistocerca > Schistocerca serialis. The sequence continues at coordinate 442,584,193 of NC_064641.1, read as the reverse complement.
TTCAAGTTCGATTATAGTTTATCCCTTGTGTTCAGATCTAGAACAGCCTTCGCTACGCTACTTTTGAAAACAGAAATTAACATATATTAGACAAACAGTGCTTACCGTCGAAGATCGATGTTTCGAACACCAGCGGAACACTCGAATAATGTACGCCAACAAGTCGCCGGACACAGGGCACTGTTTTTCAAAGAATCATGAGATGGAATACAGATGTACCAAGATTTTAGCAAAGATTTCCAAATACTGGGGCAGCGTCGTTAGAGAAACTATCGAAATTCGGACCAGCGATTATCTTATTACATTGAAAAGCCAAAGAAACTGGTACCCCCTGCTTAATATCGTGTAGGGCCCCTGCGAGCACGCAGAAGTGCCGTAACAGGACGTGGCACCGACACGAATAATGTCTGAATGTGTGTGAATTCCTAAGGGAGCCAACTGCTGAGGTCATCGTTCCCTAGACTTACACACTGCTTAAAGTAACTTACACTAACTTACGATAAGAACAACACACCCATGCCCGAGGGAGGACTCGAACCTCCGGTGAGAGGGACCGCGCAATCCGTGACATGGCGGCTCAAATCACGCGGCCACTCCACGCAGCGACTAATGTCTGAAGTAGTGCTGGAGGGAACTCACACCATGAACCTGCAGGGCTGTCTACAAGTCCGTAAGAGTACGAGGAGGTGGAGATCTCTGCTGAAAAGCGTGTTGCAAGGCGTCCCACATATGTTCAATAATGTCCAGATCTCGTGAGTTTGGTGGACAGCGGAAGTCATTAAACTCAGAAGAGTGTTCCTGGAGCCACTCGCAATTCTCGACGTGCGTCGCATTGTCCTGATGGAATTGCCCAAATCCATCGGAATGCACAATGGACATGAATGGATGCAGGTGATCAAACAGGATGCTACTTATGTACCTGTCACTTGTAAGAGTCGTACCTAGACTTATCAGTCATATCTAGACTTATCACTCCAGCTGCACACGCCCACACCATTACAAAGTCACCATCAGCTTGAACAGTCGCCTGCTGACATGCAGGGTCCATTTATTCATGAGGATGTCTCTATACCCGTACACGTCCATATGCTCGATAAAATTTGAAACGAGACTCGTCCGACCAGGCAACATGTTTAGGGGAGGCATAAAGCTTTGTGTCATGAAGTCATCAAGGGTACAACGAAAGGGCCTTCGGCTACGAAAGCCCACATTGCTTATGTTTCGTTGAATGGATCGCACGACGAAACTTGTTGATCGCCCAGTATTAAAATCTGCAGCAATTTGCGGAAGGGTTGCACTTCTGTCACGTTGAACGATTCTGTTTCGTTAGTCCGTTTCTTGTAGGATCTTTTTCCGGCCGCAGCGATGTCAGAGATTTGATAATTTACAGGATTCCTGATATTCACAGTACACTCGTGAAATGGTCGTACAGGAAGAAAACCACTTCAGCGCTCTCTGGGCGATGGTGTGTACCTTAGTTCATGTGCCGACTATAAAACCGCGTTCAAACTTACTTAAATGCAGCAGTAAACTGTCTAACAACTGCGCCACGCACTTGTTGTTTTATATAGGCGTTGCCAATCGCAAGGCCGTATTCTGCCTGTTTACGTATCTATGTATTTAGATACGCATGCCTATGCCAGTTTCCTTGGCGCTTCGGTGTGTAATCTCACCGAGGCTTGGGAACCACCACTGGGTCTAATTAAGAAGACGGTCAGCAAACCCAATGATCTCGTGACGAGGGCGGACAGAGCAGCTACATCGACTCTACCACGGAATCCGACGTTAGAGTCTCCGCGACTGCCAACGCGAGAGGGAACGGCTATCTGTGGGAGTGGATGTGAGTCGGTCGCGCTCCCTCAGGAGCTCACTGAACTGTAAAATTCTCCTCTGGCGCCAGTTCAAACTTCCGGTCATTCTGTATGGCTCGGACGTGTGGTCTGTGACCGCCGACACTACCCTAGTTCATTTACAGAGCATCCAAAACAAAATTTCTCGTGTTACACGGATACTTCCACAACATACAAATTATAGAATCCTTAGGGATATCCTCCATCTATTCCCTCGTAAAGGAAAAATCCATCAAATTTCATGAAAAATTATGAAGTTCGCCCCACCAACTCATTCAGAGTTTAGTCAATCAACCTCCGGAATCTTCCCACAAAAGACAAAAATTAACACAAACAGACAAACAGTACAAACATTTACACAGAAGCACACACACAAACCAAAACATCATTTTCTTGAACACACCAGTGCATTTTGAGGTGAGTTTCCAGTGGAAAAATGATTAAACAGGTATTCTTCGCAGGAGCTCAGTACGTCAATGTATCTGACTATTGTGACATGTCTAACCGCTTAAATATTGAGCCCCTTGGACACTATGGAGGAGTAGTATATCCGTGTACAGTTCGATCAAGAAATACGCTGGGAGAAACTGAAGAGCTATGTCCCCTGATTGATTTAGGGAGCTCTGTCACTAAATCCTCTCCTGTGCCAACCTCTTCATGTCAAAGTAGTACTTGGAACCCACGTCCTCAATTATTCGATAGATGTATTCCAATCTCTGTCTACCTCTACCTGTTTTTACCTTCTACAGCTCCTTCTAATGCCATGGAAGTTATTTCGTGATATCTGAACGGATGTCCTACCATCCAGTACCTTCTCCTGAGAAGCTCCTCTTTCTTTACCTTATCAGCCCACCAAATTTTCAACAATCTTCTGTTGCACCACACCTGAAATGCTTCGATTCTCTTCTTTTGCGGTTTTCTCAGAGCCCACCTTTCACTATCGTAGACTGCTGTGCTCCAGAGGTAGATTACTTTCAGTGTGTGTGATACCAGTTACATTAAACTAAATCTGATTAACTGTAAGTGAATCTGAGCATAAAGAATGATTATCAATAATGTGCAGAAGGGCTTCCTCATCAAACCATCACACGGAGTGGCTAACGTTTGCGCATTAGAACTGTGCCTTGTTACAAAAACCCAATTATATGAAAATTTTGCAAATGAAAACAGTTCCTAATTCCATCTCAAAAAGTTGACTTAGGCTACACTGTTGTTTCTTACCAATGCAATGGGTAACTCAGCTCTGCTCTATCTCGATCAGTTGTGAGAATATGAAGTCCCGTACTGCATGTACCTGAAATAAACTAGTGCATGGCTGTTTGCCCTATCTTACTTTGGGCTGCTTTTGGAAATGAGAATTTTGCTACCATTCCAAAAAATGAAGCCAGCTGTCCACTCAGTAGTGCAGGACGTGACAGTGCAGTATGTTATACTTTTCATACAAACAATGAGGGTCGGCTTCAGTAAAATATTGTTAAAAGAATTAAGGGTACTCTGAAATCGTCTTAAAGTCATTTTAATTACACAGAAGTCACTTGTACTGACATGAACTACGATTCCTTCATAGAGTTTTCGTACACCATAAAGTTAACCCATTAAAATATTATTTAGACCACGTAAAATTTAATCTTTGCATTTCTGATGAGACACTTTTAATTGATGAATGGAGGATGAAGAATTGTAATTAAGATTCTGAACATACGATTGTTAATTCTTCATGGACCCCGAAAAGGATATTGTTAAACACAATGTAATCAATACTCTACGGTAATAACTCGTCTACTGCTTGCAACAAATAAAACTCAGTGCATATTACTTTTTCCCAAAGTAAAGTTTCTCTATAAAATCATCTAAAAATAGTCCTATATCCTCAATTACACCAGGGAGCATCTGAAATAAAGTTCATTCTCTTTACGGCACGTCCGCCATCAAAGTTCCTCGTTCAGCAACATCGGAACTCCTTCCCTCTCTGCAGTTTACTTAGTCACTCGCACGTGCTCTACTAATAACTAAACAAGTGCGAACCTCCAAGGAAAAGGAATCCCTTAGTTATCCTCTACGACGTACCCACCATAATGACCGATGAGGAGCTTATTGACACAGAGAACAAAATTTTGACGACATAAATCAGGAAGAATTCAGAAACTGTTTAACTAAGGTTCAAGACAGGGCCTTGGGGGCGTGATGTTGTTCATCACGTTGCCGAGGTCACGGCACCAATGTGGAGAAAGATCACGGCAATGGGCAGATTGTATGTTGGCTTCCACTCGCTCAACGTCAGGGACTGTATCGTGGTACCTCGCTGCCACAACTGTGGTGACCTGGACCACATTCTAAGGCTTTGTACCAGGGAGGCGGCTTGTACGAAGTGTGGCACAAACGGTCACAACCGCAAAGACTGCAAGGCAGCAGCGGTCTGCATTCCTTGCAATAGCAGCGGCAAAAAGTCATGTGGAGCCACGGGACGTAATTGCCCAACATATCGGATGCTGGAGCAGCAATTGATTTCTAGAATCGATTATGGCTGATTACAGCCTACGGAACAGGATGCCAAAGCGTAAATCCCCGAGCAAGAGGAGGTGGGATGCTATGAGGGCAACTAGATTTAAGAATTTCTTGATGTCGCTCTCAGGCGCCACTAAGACAGAATCACTAGACACGGCCATCCAAACAGAGCCCTATATGATAGACAACAGTATGCAGACAGATCTCCCCTCAAGGGGCATAGATCCCGCCCCTCAATGCCGGAGAACGAAGCCGATAGTCCATCAGAAGCGGCAAGGGCATCCTGTGGCTGTGACAATCTCAACAGAAAATCAAAATAAAGTAACCCAACCAATTCACGTCAACACAGTCACGCGTACAAGTCTGAATTCGACCACACAGAGCACTCCAGTAGTCAGATTGCCATCTGTGAATCCGGTAAGGGTGTACCCCAATATCGAGTACACGATGCAACTGGCTAGGCTGGAAGAGCCGATTACCCTGGCCACTGCCTTACGACATGTGGTCCGTGTAGGACATTAAGAGGGTAGTAAGGTCACCTTCTCGGTAATGGAGGCTGTGGACAGAATTCAGCTAAAGTCAGCGAATCTCCCCACTGATTTCGGAGCCCTGCGGAACGTGCTTAAGAAAGTTTTCGAGAGACGAGGTGAGAAGTTTGACCTCAAGGACATCTATGAACAGGCTGTACTGGCAGATGGACGAATTGCTTTCGACTGGAGTAAGACCTGGCCAGACGATCACATGCACACGTACTTACCTTGATGACTGAAATAAATATTGGACAATTAAACACTCACAATAGCCGACTTGTGATGCAGGAGCTCCGTAAAGAGGGGGAGGAGAGGAGACTGGATGTGCTCTGCCTACAGGGGCCGTACTCCCAAGCTGGAAAAACAGCTTTTGCTGCCGAAACATGGCAAATTGTCAGCTGAGGAGAGGACCCAAGAGCGGCGATAGCTGTTACAAATAAACTTCTGAGGGTCACTACACTTTCACAATTCACAACTAGTCACTGCAACGTCGTGGAGCTTCAGTCTCCAGTGGGAGTAATCATTCTCATTAAGACGTATTTTCAATACGGAGATGATATCGAGCAACATTTAGAACATCTGGCAAGAGTTACCATGGCGTTGCGTGGACGGAAGATAGTCATAACTGCTGACATTAACGCAAAATCCCCCCTGTGGTACAGCGGCACCAGCGATACAAACGGGGACAAAGTGGAAGAATGTATTATGGCTTCGCAACTCGTGGTGGCCAACAAGCTCGGCAATCCTCCTACCTACGCCGCAGGAGGAGGACAGGGCACGAACATAGACGTAACCCTAACATCACCAAACGCAGCAAATCTTATACAGCGCTGGAGGGTCGTGAGCAATGCCACCACTAGCCACCACAATTTAATAACTTTCACTCTAGGTGAAAGGGAGTGCCGTTGGACCATGGGGTCGGAAGTACAATTCAACTACAACAAAGCAGACTGGGAACGCTTAGCAAGGGAGTGCGACATTCCTGCCTTACCGGAAGGTGACATACATCAAGACATAGACGTGGACGAAAGAGCTGAGGAACTGGTGGACGCGGTGTGGGCCGCTGTACCAACCAGAAGGAAGGCCATGGCGGCCTCACCGTCACCATGGTCGGCCGAATTAGAGGAATTACGTCAATCTGTCAGGAGGCTAAGGAGGAACTACCAGCGCAGTGTCGTCTGGCTGGAAAGGCAAAGATGGCAGTTGCAATATAGGAAGGCCAAGCAGAAATTTCAGAAGGAACTACGCGTAGTAAGAATGCGTAGCTGGGAGAGCTACGTGTTGAACCAGCTGGCCTTGGACCCATGGGGTCTCCCCTATAAATTAGTGAGAGAACAAATCCGCTCTCCCCTGGAGTTATCAACAGTCAGGCAGGGGGACAGGATGACGGAATCTTGGCAGGAGACTGCAGAGGTCCTCCTCCGGTCCCTGCTGCCTGAAGACAGTGCGGATGGAGAAACCGAAGGTCAGCAGCAACTGCGAAATACGGACCTAGACGAATACAACAACGAGACGGCAGTCTACCCCTATTCGGAAGAGGAGGTGGCTGCACATATAAGATCCTTAAAAAGAGGGAAAGCTCCAGGACCGGACGGCATTGTGGCTGAGGTGGTGCAATTCCTGGCACCACAGTTAATTGCGCCACTAACTCATCTCTTTAAGGAGTGCCTAACACAAAGAAAGTTTCCCAAGAGGTGGAAAACCGCAAACGTGGTAATAATAAAAAAAAGGACCTGAAAAAGACCCGACCGAAGTTAAATCATACAAGCCGTTTTGCCTATTGGACATGTTTGGGAAGCTACTGGAAAAACTGTTGGCTGACAGATTGACGGCTCACCGGGTGCTGTGCGTGATGAGCGGCAGGCAGTTCGGCTTCAGGCCGGGGCGATCGGCATCTGATGCCATCGCTCTGGCGGCTGAGGTCTGTGGCTCAACCCAGCATAAGTACGTAGTTGGCATCCTATGGTGGCCTTCGGTCTTCTCCTGTCTGCGGGAGAAAGAGTGTCCAGGTCCGCTATATGGGTGTCTGAGGAGCTATTGTAAGGATCGGGAGGTATGGCTACCATCCCCTAGCGGGAGAATTGGGAAAGCAATCACCAAAGTGTGTCCCCAAGGCTCCGTGTTGGGACCCCTTTTCTGGGACATCCATATGGAATCGTTATTAGACAGCCTACAGCAAAGTGAAAAAGTGCTAGAGGTGATAGCCTACGCAGATGACCTCCTCCTGCTGGTCGGCGGTCGCAGCCGAGAAGACATAGAACCAAAGATCGAAAGGGCCATAGAGAAACTGCACCAGTGGTGTCAAAATACAAAAAAGACAATATCTCCGAGTAAGTCTACATATCTGCTTCTAAAAGGTCAGCTAATCAGGAATCCTACTGTTAGAATCGATGGCTCACCAGTTCTTCGGCGATGGGAGACGAGATACTTGGGAGTCATAATTGACGAGAGATGGAACTTCGGGAAACACATAGACACCGTAACCCAGAGAGCTCTCCAACTACTAAACAACCTCATCTCCATTGGACATAAAAGATTTCATCTCCCTCCTCATTTCATAAAACTTTATCACAATAATACTCTAACTTCAGTAGTGGGTTGCGGCTTGGGAGTCTGGGCGCAAAGGCTCGCGAGGGTCGTGCCCGCCATGACAATGAGAAGGGTCCAGAGAAACATGATTTTGAGATCTGTGGGGGCCTACAGAACATCTCCGGGGGGAGCTCTGTTAGTCATAATGGGGTTCTGCCCGTTAGGCATCAAAATACGTGAACAAGCGGCGTGGTACTGGCCCAAAAAGGGGAACAGGGAGAAAGTAATAGAGATCATGGGTGTGGGGATGGAGGATAAGAGAGAAATACGAAACAGAGGGGAGGAACTTTGGCAGAGGACTTGGGAAGAAGAAGAAACTGGGAGAAGAACCTTCCAGTTCTTACCAGACGTAAAAGAGCCTGGGGGTATGAAATATTTCGAACCTACACAAGGACTCATTCACTTTCTCACGTCATGGACCCTATCCGACATATTTATGTCGGTTTGGGAAAAGGGCAACCCCCGAGTGTGACTGTGGCGCGGCAGAGGAAACTGCCGACCATGTGGTTTTCGAGTGCCCTCTCTTCAATGATGTAGCGACAACACTCCGAGACAGACTTCCGAACAACGACACATACCAACTGCTCAGACAAGAAGACACTTTTCACACTCTGAATGCACTGGCAGATGGGGTACCACGAAAAGTGTTAGCAGAATTCCTGAGGGACCAAGAATAGGTACCAACTCATAGATCAACCGATTAAGACCAGATCCCATTCCCATACCGCCTGTGCGTGAAATGGCCGACTTCCATCATAGTTCGAAAACGCCACGTACGGGACTATGAGGGATGGGATCAACACCAGCGATTATGACAAAACCACCGGATATGACGTGGGCTACGTTAGTTTATTGTAGGACTTTGATTTAGGACATTAATTTAGGAAACTGCAGCGAATACTAACTTCGCCCAGCCCAGTGCCAGGGGCATGCTCCTCGGGTTTAGCTCGTGGAGCCTGGCTATTCTAAGTAGGTTTGTACTTTACTGGCACACCTATGACGGTGCAGGTAGTAGTCAATCTAGATTAGTTAATTAACAAGTAGGTTAAATCAAACTGCCCATTTTTGTAGAAAACTAACACACTGTAGTAGTTTAAACTGTAGCTCACTAACATAACTGTAAGTAAAAGCTGCATTGTAATCCAATTTATGTATCACTTTATGACCCACTAATCATGTTAGGAGGTGGGTTAACATGTATAATTAGGTTTGTTATGGAAGTAAAGATCTTTTTTTTTAAAAAAAAGAAAAAAAAGCAGTACATATCACTCATGTGTTCAGGCATCAGGCATCTCAAGACGCTCATATTGGCAAACATTTCAAACAAACTACCATTTATCATAGTATATGCACCTTCCAATACATGCATGAATGATGTTTGTGATGTGTTTCTGAACAGGTCTTGAGGAGTGGAAGTGGATTACAGAAAATATCGTGAGCTATTTAAAGGAGCTGAAGAGTTTTCCGCTGTTACTACACTCGACTTCCAGACTTCGAATCTGCGTCTAGTTGTATTTTGTTATCCATTGATCTTAATCTGCTCGGTAATGATGTTGTATGTTTCTTAAACGGTGCAAAAGCTACAAATACAGCTTTTTTAGCAGGCTACTTTCGCTGTGGGCAATGCATGTTATAATTTGTTGCCTTGACTGGCCATCAGAGACGCCGGGTGTGCACTGTCGCTTTAAAGCCCAGTCATTTGTTACTTCAATTAATTCCATACAGACCGGTCAGCGAATGATACAATTAAATAATTAAAATGATTTTGTATGTCCTGTAGGATTAATGACGTTGACATGAAATTATGGATGCAAGGTGAATTATTAATTGTAGTACAGGAGGAAATACTACATGAGCTGCGGCGGGAATGAAAATGACTGATAATAAATTGAAAAATGAGATATGTTTTATATAAAACTGCCTCCCTAGCTGACTCTGTGCTTATTGTTCTCACTTTCGGTGTTTGAAGAATTATATGCAGGTGCAGAGTTCTCTGTTGGATAGCAATAAGTCGGATGATGGGCGACCGTGTGGCCTTGTAATACAACGCGACAAAATACATCGCAGTGCGCAGCAAGATAAATAGGACTTCGTTCTGCATCCAATCATTCTCCAAGTTCTAAAGTAAGCAGAGTAATGATTCATGTAGTGATACGTGGATGGTGTGTCGTCATTACATCACTGAACTTACGCTAGACAGACGTAATAAAGGTTGAAACATAAAATTCATACATACAGTGTGTTCGCAAATTCCAGTTACAAACTTCCAAGACTTGTGGAGGACAATGATTAAATAATATTTTGAATTCGAATATATGCTATATTTAGATTAAAGTTCAGTCTTGATCACGTTATGTCTGTTTTAATGAGTAACCGGTTTCGGTTTTTTCTATAAAACCATCATCAGACCCATTGGCTCCCTTGGGTTGGTGGGTGGAGCTCTCCTTGCTGCTGTGCAGTCAACAGATCAGTTGACTGCACAGCAGCAAGGAGAGCTCCACCCACCAACCCAAGGGAGCCAATGGGTCTGATGATGGTTTTATAGAAAGAACCGAAACCGGTTACTCATTAAAACAGACATAACGTGATCAAGACTGAACTTTAATCTAAATATAACAATTAATTGATCACTGTATTCCAAAAATGTTTACCAAAATCGAATATATGCCCCGAAGCGAACCGTTTCCGTGATACAAGCATTTGAAAACATGTTGGTAACGCAGCCACCTTTACAAATAATTGATTATGCATTTTGATTCATTAATAGCCAAAGAAATTTTTCGTGTACTAGTTGACGGGTTCTGAACATGATGATTACGGCTACTTCCTAATCGGATGTGCGGCATCTCCGTGGAGCATCACACTCACGACTGGTAACGGTGAAAGCACCCTTTCTCGAATCAGTTGCGTAACTGTGGCGAAAAGGTTATGCGATGGAGTCGGAAGTTGTGAAGAACTATCTTGATAAAGACGACGAGCAGCTCTTCCATTACCGTGAGCTTCGCTATTCAGAAGGATCATGTCGGTGTATTCTGCAAACGTGAACTTAACCATGTTGCTCCAAAACTCACAGAAACGTGAATGGGATTCGAATCAGGTCAGAGAGGTAGGATGGACGACAAATGATATCAGCCGATCCGACGTAACCATCCCCCACCATGACTACCATGTTGCATACCTACTTAGCAAACATGTTTACAAACGGCTGTAACACGGAAATGGTAAATTTCCGGACGTGGGTTCATATTCAGCATATTATATACTCACTTCCGTATATAAGTCACAGAAGTTTGTACTAGGAACTTCCGAATACCCTGTGTAATTAATTAGGGATACAGGACAGGTACGTGTAATGACATTGACTCAGAGTATCTGAATATTACGATAATTATTTCATTCAGTTTAAGGCTAGTTCAACAGACATCTTACACGTTTCAGAAACTGAAAATACAGTTTCTAGCTATCAGTCACGGCATAAAAATAAAGTTCGTTGGCCTGAAAACACAACATTATTAGTATCAACTACAGCAAAAATAAGAGCTCATACCTGCATCAAACTCCATAAGCAAATCCGAAGTTCGTATGGTAGCGCAACATCAAACACTGGAGATACACTGATGAACCACAATTTATGATCACTTGCTTAACACCTTGTTTCTCCATCTTCGGAATAAAATCGAAATACATCACTGGTTCTCTGTATCAGGGATCAGACAGTTCGTTGTTAGGTTTTTGAGGTACGTAGAATTAGATGTCTACGCACAGGTCATATAATACACGTAAAAAACGGGCCGCTGATTTGCGTACGCGGTGATGGTGCCCGATAGCGATCCTGATGGGTTCCATTGGATATACACAACGCGAATTTGCTCGCCAGGACATCAACGTGAGTTCACTGTAATTCTCTTCAAACCACTGTAGCACAGTTCTGGCTCCGAGATAAGGACAATTATACCGCTGAATGACGAAATCGCAGCCGGGAAATACATCGACCTTGAAGGGGTGCAGGCGGTCCTCAGGTGTCAGCGCGTCTTCGATTACTATCATAGGTTCGGTGTAAGCGCAGGCGAATGTCTCCCATAGCGTAGTCCAGCTCTCATCAACCAGCGGCTGTGGCGCGCTGTGCGTTTCCAGCCACCGTTCATTTCGATGATGGCGTTTGTGGAGACGACCATCCACCTAGTGTAGCAAAAACGTGATCCACCCAAAGAACCGACAAGCTTTCATTGATCGACGGTCGAAATCCGATGGTCCCGGATCCACGGCAATTATAATTGACCATATCGTTGGGTCAACGTGTGAACACATAGTGGTGGTCTGCTGTGGAGCTCTATGGTCCACAACGTACGGTGAACAGTGTGCTCCGAAATGTTTGTGCGTGCACCAGCATTGCCCTCTTTCGGCAGAGATGCCACAGATCACCGTCCATCCTACTTTAGAGAGAAGACGAGCCTCCGAACTCCACGTTCTGTGAAGAGTCGTGGACGTCCAACCATTTATCGCCTAGTGGTAGTTTCACTGACCTACCTCTTTCCGTAGTTGCTCACAACAGCTTCACAGTTTTCGACAAACTCGTTCACAGGCTCTGCGCAATAACAATCTGCCCTTTATCAAAGTCGTTTATCTCAATGGATTTCCACATTTTCAACCGATATCTTTGCTGGCGTGATCCCCCTCCCATGTCTGCTCCGCTTACATACTTTTGTTACAGCGTCATGTGCAAACAACGCCACCAGGCGGCATCCAACGTTGAGGCGGACAGAGATCATAATGTTTTGGCTGATCAGTATACAGTCAAACAATCTAAGTTATGTGAAAAGCTAAAGCCAGTAATTAGTACTCGCAAAAATTATTTCAACACAAATTAGGGTATGTAACATCACAGCTACTTGGTCGCACAGCCATTCCACAGCCTCACTTAAACACCTATCAGCTTTTCTAAATAGATTTACTTTTTCGTTTATTTTTTGTGGCTGTCGATGCTACGGTTTTCAGTCCTGCTACAACAATCATCTGATCACTAGTCCCTTTACGTGTCATGATGTTCTTTAGTTGCTCAACATTGTTGATCCTGAGAGGTCTAGTATATTATGAGAACATTTAACACTACGTGTAGACTCCTGAACTAATTGATCAAGACAGTTATCAGAGAAAGCGTCTAGTACAAATTCGGACGATGTTTTATAGCTACCACTGTCACTAAACACATATTTTCACCGGCATACGGGAAGTGATAGAAGTCATCTCCATCTGAAAGTTTGAGACTGGTACCAATTTGAAATGAGACACAAATTTTCATTGAACCTCTAATCAACTGTGTCATCTAAGTAGGGTATCGGTAAAAGGAATCGATTATTAATCTATTCCGTTTGTCGAGTATATTGTCTACGCATACTAACAAATAGGAACGTTTTTTTAGTCTGACTGGTTTGATGCGGCCCGCCACGATGTTCTCTCCTGCGCCAACCTCTTAATTTCGGGGTAGCACTTGCTCTTTACGTTCTCAATTATTTGCTGGGTCTATGTCTTCTCCTACAGCTTTGACCCTCCAGTTTTCTCTAGTACCACGGAGATAATTTCCTGATGCCTTAACACATGTCCTATCACCCTGTCCGTGTCTTGTCAGTGTTTCCCGTATGTCACTCTCTTCGCCGATTCCGCGGAGAACCTCTTCATCCTAACCTTATCAGTCCATCCGATTTTCAACATTCTTCTGCAGCGCCACATCTCAGACGCTTGGATGCTCTTTTGTTCAAGTTCTTCTTCATTAAATTAGGTCCAATGTTTGATATCAATGGGCTTCTCTTGCCAGGAATATCTCCTTTTCCCGTGGTAATCTGCTTTTTATGTCCTCCTTGCATCGTACGACATGAGTTCTTTTACTTCCAAAGTATCAGAATTCCTTAACGTCGTATACATCGTTACTATCAATTTCTTATGTTAAGCTCCTCGCTATTCTGATTTAGCTATTTCTCATCTCTTTTATATTTTTCCGGTTTACTCTTAATCCACATTCTGTACCTGTTCATTCCACTCAACTCGTCGTCTACGTTCTTTTTCTTTTTACTAAGAATAGCAATTTCATCAACGAATCTTATCACTGATTTGATTTCATCCTGAATTTTAGTACCACTCTAGACTCTTCCTTTTATATCCGTCGCTATTTCTGAGAAGTGTAGACTGAAGAATAGGGGAGAATGATGGCTTCCCTATCTTACACTCTTTTTAATGCGAGCACTTCGGTCTTCGTCGTCCAGCTTTACTATTCCCTCTTGTTTCTTGTATATATTGTATTTTCCCAGCAACTTACTCCTATTTTTGTCAGAAAATCGAGCATCTCGAAGAATTTCACTTTGTCGAAAACTTTTTCTGGATCGACACATCCTATTAGGGTGCCGATTTTTCCTGAGTCGTGCTTCCATTATCAGGCGCAAATTCACAACTGTCTCTCTGGTGCCTTTATCTCTCCAAAAACCAAACTGACTGTCATCTTACAGATCCTCAGTTTCTTTTACATTAGTCTATTAGTTATTCCTGTCAGAAACTTGGATGCACTATTTTTAAGCTGAGTGTCCGATAGTTTTAGCGGCTGTCCACACTTGCTAGACTATGTGATCAGAAGTATCCGGACACCTGGCTGAAAATGTCTTACAAGTTCGTGGTGCCCTCCATCCGTAATGCTGGAATTCAATATGGTGTTGGCCCAACCTTAGCCTTGATGACAGCTTCCACTCTCGCATGCATACGTTGAATCAGGTGCTGGAAAATTTCTTGGCCAATGGCAGCCCATTCTTCACGGAGTGCTGCACTGAGGAGAGGAATAGATGTTGGTCGGTAAGGCCTGGGACGAAGTCAAATGGTTCAAATGTCTCTGAGCACTACGGGACTTAACTCCTAAGGCCATCAGTCCCCTAGAACTTAGACCTACTTAAACCTAACTAACCTAAAGACATCACACACATCCATGCCCGAGGCAGGATTAGAACCTGCCACCGTAGCGATCGCGCGGTTCCAGACTGTAGCGCCTAGAACCGCTCGGCCACCGCGGCCGGCTGGGACAGAGTCAACGTTCTAAAACATCCCAAAGGTGTTCTGTAGGATTCAGGTCAGGACTCAGTGCAGGCCAGTCCATTACAGGGGCGTTATTGTCGTGTAACCACTCCGCCACAGGCTGTGCATTATGAACAGGTGCTCCATCGTGTTGAAAGATGCAATCACCATCAACGGATCTTCAACAGCAGGAAGCAAGAAGGTGCTTAAAACATCAATCTAGGCCTGTGCTGTGATAGTGCCACGCAAAACAACAAGTCGTGCAAGCTCCCTCCATGATAAACAAGACCACGCCATAACACCACCGCCTGGGAATTTTACTGTTGGCACTACACACTCTGGCAGATGTTCACCGAGCATTCGCCATACCCACACCATGCCATCGAACAGCCACATTGTGTATCGTGAGTCATCACTCCACACAACGTTTTTCCACTGTTCAATCGTCCAATGATTACGCTCCTTACACCAAGCGAGGTGTCGTTTGGCTACCGGTGTGATGTGTGGCTCATGAGCAGCCGCTCGACCATGAAATCCAAGTTTTCTCACCTCCCGCCCAACTGTCATAGTACTTGCAGTGGATCCTAATGCAGTTTGGAATCCCTGTGTGATGATCTGGATAGATGTCTGCCTATTACACAATACGACCCTCTTCAACTGTCGGCGGTCTCTGTCAATCAACAGACGAGGTCGGCCTGATCGCTTTTGTACTCTAAGTGTCCCTTCACGTTTCCACTTGACTATCACATCGGAAACAGTGGACCTAGGAATGTTTAGGAGCTTGGAAATCTCGCTTACAGATATATGATACAAGTGACACCCAATCACCTGACCACGTTCAATTTCCGCGAGATCCACGGGGCGACCCATTCTGCTCTCTCACGATGTCTAATGACTACTGAGGTCGCTGATATGGAGTACCTGACAGTAGGTATCAGCACAATGCACCTAATATGAAAAACGTATGTTTTTGGGGATGTCTGGATATTTTTGATCATATTGTGAATTTTCAGAATTGTGTGGATGATATTTTTCAGAATGACGGATGTTACGTCGCCAGTCTCATTGATTCTAAACAGGCGGCAGAAGAGTCGATTGGGTGTCTTTACCCACCTATTACGTTAGAAATTCCGATGGAATGTTTTGTATTCCTTTTGCTTTATTTGATCTCGAGTCTTCCAGGGCTATTTTAAATTCTGATCCTAATACTGAATTCCCTGTGTCTTCCTTATTGACCCCAGTTTCTTTTACTGTTAAGTCATTTGACAAGTTCTCCCGACTTTCAGGGTGTCTTTTCCATCCACTCACTGTATTTAACAGTGGAATCCCCGATGCATTCTTAATGTTAACACCCTTGCTTTCAATTTCACTAATAGTTGTTTTGATTTTTCAATATGCTGAGTCAGTCGTTCTGACGATTATTTCTTTTGCCATTTCTTCGCATTTGTCCTGCAACCAGTTCGCCTCGTCTGGTCTGCACTTACTATTTGTTTCATTCCTAGGTGATTTATATTGCTCTAGTCCTGCCGTTCGCTGAGTATTTCTATACTTCCTCCTTTCATTGGCCAGATGAAGTATTTCTTTGGTCATTCCAGGTTTCTTCGGCTTCACCTTTTCTGTATCTGTGTCTGACAGCCCGACATATGATTTCCCCTGATAGAGATGTCCTCTCCTCTTCAACTGAACTCCCAACTGTGATATTCCCTATCGCAATATCCAAATCCATCTCGAACTTCAAACGCAACTTTTCATTTCTCATACTTCCTTATCCTTCTGTCTTCCACGCTGATTTTTCCATGCAATTCTCTAAATACTTTCTACTCCTCATCATTATTAACTTTTTATCTGAGCCTATGTCTGAAGATGGGTACGTCTTCACACTCCAGCACACATTTCTGAATCTCTTTCCGGCCATGATATAACCGAGAAGGAATCTTCCGGTGCGTCTGACTTTTCTGTAAGTAGAGCTGCACCTCCTGTTATTCTCGAATAAAGTAATCGCTATGACAATCTGAAATTTATTGTAGAACTCGATAGTAGTCTCTCTCCTCTTCCATTATTACTACCTAACTTCTGTTCTCTAGTAAATCTTTCTTCTATACTTTCCACTACAGCCGCGTTCCAAAATCCCATTATAATTGTATTTGTATCTCGCTTTACATACTGAATTACTCGTTCAATATCTTAACATATTTTCTCTCTCTCTTGATCTTATACTTGCGACTCCGGAATGTATGCCTTAACTACCGTCGTCGACGTTGGTTTGCTACCGAATCTGATGGGAACAACCCCATCGTTGAATTGTTCTCGTCCCTACTTTAATATTCATAACGAACTCTACTTCGGTTATTCCGTTTCATGTTGCTGTTGATGTTACCCGACGTTCGTCTGACTTAGACTCTTCTTTCCGTAGCACTGCACTAGCCCACAGTATATCTAGATTGAGCCTTTGCGTTTCCCTTTTCAGAAAGTGTAGCTTTCCTATCTCTTTCAAACTTCTGACACTCAGTGTTCCGATTCGTCCACTATTATTCCGACATTGGTTATTCCATCATTCTCTTATGGTCACCTCCCATTTGGCAGGCCGCTCCTGAAGATCCGAATGGGGGACTAACCCGAAATAATTTGCCAATAGAGATGATAATGACATTTTGTCCAATTGCAGGCCACATGTCCTGTGGATACACGTTATGCGTCTCTGATGCCTTCTGCGTCATCATGCGGATGATCATTGCAGATTCTTCCGCCTTTTCGGGGCACTTTGCCTCCAGAAGGGCAAGAGAGTGCTCTGAACCTCTACCTGATCCTCCGCCATCTTGGACAAGGCCGTTGGCCGAGTGAGGATGACTATTTATGCCAGATGCCTTCGGCCGTCATTGTTGATGATTTTTATTTAATAGTTAAGCAGCCATTGCGTTCGAACATCGCACCTATGATATTTTGATTAGTAGTAAATGAAACTATCCCTAGACCACAGTAAATATATGCTTCAATTTTACTGCAAGATGAACTATTTCTAACGGAAATAATTTAACCTGTCGTTTCTGAAGAGCATCTGCTCCTTGGTAAAGATTTGAGTAGAACTTATCTCCGACTTTAGCCAGGTTTCAGTACCTATAATGATTTCCGCTTCATTGTCTTCTATGAGCACTTAGAGCTCACAACATCACAGTTATGGTAATTTAAGTTTTTAATATCAAAAGTTTTGAGGTCCATCATTGTCCTGCGTTTGACTTCCTTCGAGACTAAACCATTGTTTCTACATTTCCGAGACCCTCTAATTTAAAAATAAACGCCTAGTTCCCTTTACACAGTCCCCACTGCTCGTTTAGCCACTTCCTGTGTATAACGGTTGCCTGATCTATTAAGCGGATCCCAAACACGTCGCCACCCTAAGACGCTTGTCAAGATATCTGCATCATACATAACCGCAGAGCCATCTGAGCCACATATTCAAACGTTTCATACATATCAGTAACAAAGATCCACAATCGATCTCATCAATAATGATACAGATGTGGGCTCTGCATTCCTCTTGCAAGCTAGAATGACTGACTCCTTGCCACTTCAGATAGCCGGCGGAAAGCGGAGAGAATCTTTTCCAATCAAAACCGGCACACAGCATTAGTACTGACATGAGCTACGACCTACAGTTCACTGCTCCCTGTGCTCTTCATTTCGTCTGTAATGGCCCATTCTACATCTAGGATGACTCTCCCAGATATGCACACGGAGTGTACTTACACACATGCTTCTTTCCCATCTTCCAAGAAATATTCTCAAAAGGTTCAATGACGCTGCTAACACTGGACCTCGCAGGCACCAATAACCTAACCCACTGTGAATATCCGGACCTTGCAGGTCAAGCGGCTTCTCCCGGAACATAGCAACCGAAGGTATCCCAGATGTTTTCCATCAGATTTAAACCAGACGAATTTTGTAATTAAAACGTCAACATGAGCTATCCAAACCACTGTAGCACGATTATAGTCATCTTCTACAGAAAATTATGCTGTTCCAAGATGCTATCACGATCGAGGAAGACATATAAGCATGAATGGATGCAGGTATTTCGTAATAACGTTCATATTGTCCACATCTGCGTGTGTGTGTGTGTGTGTGTATGTGGTTTGAGGTTTTCGGGCGCTAAACAGCGTGGTCATCAGCGCCCAAACGCAAAGAAACAGGAACGCATGCAGTGAAGGGACGAAGACGGACAGCGAACAAGGAGAAGGGCTAAAAGACACAGACCTGACGCAGTTACAAATCCTCACATACAGAGGCAAAACAAGAGGAGAAGAAACGCACTAAAAAAGGAAAGGAAACACAAGGAAAAGAGAACAGAAATCGAAGTGAAACAAGTAGGTAATCGTGACTGGCGGACCTCTTACCTAAAGCCTGGGTGAGCCAGTCACCCAACAGCACTTTAAAATCCTCTCTCTAAAATCCGAGGCAACAAATTGGACAGGACTCTAAACCGTAAGACCTTAACCACAGTCATGGCGTCGTCTTGCAAAATAGAGGGCAAATCCGGTGGCAAGGAAACCACCGCCCTCTGGTCGGAGAATACAGGACAGTCAAGTAAAATGTGGCGGACAGTAATCTGGACGCCACAAGCACTGCAGATTGGGGGGTCCTCCCACCGGAGTAAAAAACCGTGCGTTAAGGGACCGTGACCGATGCGGAGGCGAGTGAGGAGAACCTCATCCCGCCTGCGTGACTGGTAGGACGTACGCCATGGCCGCGTGGTGGCCTCGACCAGACGCAGCTTATTTTCACTGACTGCCAGTCACTCCTCTTCCCATTGACGCTTAACACGAAAACGCAAAAAGGAGGTAACAGCATGGAGGGGGACGGCACATTCAACAACGTGAGGGAGGGAACATGCATCTTTGGCAGCCACATCCGCCAGTTCGTTTCCCCTAATACCCACGTGCCCCGGCACCCAGCAGAAAGAAACCTCCTTCCCCTGCCGTTGCAGGTGGAGTAGGGCATCATGGATGTTCTGGACGACCGTACCCGCTGGGTTCAAAAAATGGTTCAAATGGCTCTGAGCACTATGGGACTCAACTGCTGTGGTCATCAGTCCCCTAGAACTTAGAACTACTTAAACCTAACTAACCTAAGGACATCACACACATCCATGCCCGAGGCAGGATTCGAACCTGCGACCGTAGCAGTCGCACGGTTCCGGACTGCGTGCCTAGAACCGCGAGACCACCGCGGCCGACTCCGCTGGGTACAAGTGTTGCATGGTCTGAAGGGCACTCAGGGAGTCAGAACAGATGAGAAACTTAAGACTGGGAACACACCTCATCTGCTCCAATGCCCGCAAGATCGCAAACAATTCGGCATCAAAGATGGTAAACGCTGCAGGAAGCCGTAACTTGCAACAGAGTCCCCCTGTTTAGAGCCATCCGTAAATACTGGTACATGGTCGGCATGCTGGTTTAAAATAACGTAAAATAGGGAGGTAAAAACAAACGCAGGAGTGCAGCTCCTCCGGTACTCTGACAAGTCTAAAAGGACGCTGGGCCTCTGGAGCAGCCAGGGAGGCAGGCGGGTAAAACCCTGGAGTTGGGGTGCCACACGCTCCACACCAAGGGACTCAAGCAAATGCTTGGCACGAATCCCAAATGGTCTCGTTGCCCTTGGACGACTGGAAAAGAGACGTTCCATAGGCGGTCGGTCAACAGTATGGTATGCAGGGGAGGTAGGACAGGCAAGGAATTGACACACCCGTCGCACCATGAGGAGTTTCCGCCGGATGGCGAGCGGCGGTTCCCCTGCCTCAGCACGCAGGCTGGGGATGAGACTGGTACGGAAGGCACCAGTAGCCAGCCTGATACCCTCATGGTGTACTGCGTCAGGAATCTTCAGATACGAAGGCCTCGCTGACCCATACACAGTGCTTCCATAGTCAAGACGCGACCGGACGAAAGCCCTATAAAACTGCAGCAGACGCGCCCGATCTACTCCCCAGGACCGATGGCTCAGACACTTCAAAATACACTCCTGGAAATTGAAATAAGAACACCGTGAATTCATTGTCCCAGGAAGGGGAAACTTTATTGACACATTCCTGGGGTCAGATACATCACATGATCACACTGACAGAACCACAGGCACATAGACACAGGCAACAGAGCATGCACAATGTCGGCACTAGTACAGTGTATATCCACCTTTCGCATCAATGCAGGCTGCTATTCTCCCATGGAGACGATCGTAGAGATGCTGGATGTAGTCCTGTGGAACGGCTTCCCATGCCATTTCCACCTGGCGCCTCAGTTGGACCAGCGTCCGTGCTGGACGTGCAGACCGCGTGAGACGACACTTCATCCAGTCCCAAACATGCTCAATGGGGGACAGATCCGGAGATCTTGATGGCCAGGGTAGTTGACTTACACCTTCTAGAGCACGTTGGGTGGCACGGGATACATGCGGACGTGCATTGTCCTGTTGGAACAGCAAGTTCCCTTGCCGGTCTAGGAATGGTAGAACGATGGATTCGATGACGGTTTGGATGTACCGTGCACTATTCAGTGTCCCCTCGACGATCACCAGTGGTGTACGGCCAGTGTAGGAGATCGCTCCCCACACCATGGTGCCGGGTGTTGGCCCTGTGTGCCTCTGTCGTATGCAGTCCTGATTGTGGCGCTCACCTGCACGGCGCAAACACGCATACGACCATCATTGGCACCAAGGCAGAAGCGACTCTCATCGCTGAAGACGACACGTCTCCATTCGTCCCTCCATTCACGCCTGTCGCGACACCACTGGAGGCGGGCTGCACGATGTTGGGGCGTGAGCGGAAGACGGCCTAACGGTGTGCGGGACCGTAGCCCAGCTTCATGGAGACGGTTGCGAATGGTCCTCGCCGATACCCCAGGAGCAACAGTGTCCCTAATTTGCTGGGAAGTGGCGGTGCGGTCCCCTACGGCACTGCGTAGGATCCTACGGTCTTGGCGTGCATCCGTGCGTCGCTGCGGTCCGGTCCCAGGTCGACGGGCACGTGCACCTTCCGCCGACCACTGGCGACAACATCGATGTACTGTGGAGACCTCACGCCCCACGTGTTGAGCAATTCGGCGGTACGTCCACCCGGCCTCCCGCATGCCCACTATATGCCCTCGCTCAAAGTCCGTCAACTGCACATACGGTTCACGTCCACGCTGTCGCGGCATGCTACCAGTGTTAAAGACTGCGATGGAGCTCCGTATGCCACGGCAAACTGGCTGACACTGACGGCGGCGGTGCACAAATGCTGCGCAGCTAGCGCCATTCGACGGCCAACACCGCGGTTCCTGGTGTGTCCGCTGTGCCGTGCGTGTGATCATTGCTTGTACAGCCCTCTCGCAGTGTCCGGAGCAAGTATGGTGGGTCTGCCACACCGGTGTCAATGTGTTCTTTTTTCCATTTCCAGGAGTGTATTCAGCGCCTTCAAGGCCCGCACCTTGAGGTCTTTAAGGTGCGGCAACCACGACAACTTGGAATCAAAAGTGAGGCCCAGGAACCTCACAGTGTCTCTAAAAGGAAGAATGGTGTCCCTCAGACGCAATTCAGGGGAGGTAAAAGCACGTCGAAAACGATTAAAATGAACACACACACATTTGTCTGCAGAAAAGGTAAAACCCGTCTTCGCAGTCCATGCCTCTAATCGCCTTATCGTAAGCTGCAGCTGCCGACTAGCAGTGACAAGACTGGAGGAAGAACAGAAAACAACAAAATCGTCCACAAACAAGGAGCACTGGGCAGGACTCCGTATAGTGGACGTGATACTGTTAATGGCGACGGCAAAGAGGGTGACACTTAAAACGCTTCCCTGAGGAACACCATTCTCCTGCACGTACAAATCAGATAGCACATTACCAACCCGATATCGAAAGAGGCGGCGGGAAAGAAAGAACCGAATGAAGATGGGGAGATGGCCACGAAAGCCCCACTGATGGAGTTGATTGAGGATAAGGCGGCGCCAAGTAGTGTCATACGCCTTATTAATGTCGAAGAATACACCTAGACAATGCTGGTTACGTAGGAAGGCCTGCTGGATGGCCGCCTCAAGCAGGGTCAAGTTGTCTATAGTTGAACGACATCTCCGAAAGCCACACTGAGAGTGACTAAGGAGCTGCCTGGTCTCGAGCAGCCAAACCAGGCGACGGTTGACCATGCGTTCCAATGTCTTCCCGACACAGCTCGTCAAAGCAATACTCCGATAACTACTGGGATGCATTCAGTCTTTTCCCGGTTTGAGGAGGGGAACCAAAATCGCCTCCCTCCACGAGTCAGGGAACGTGCCGGATGACCATATCATATTAAAACAATTCAGGAGAACTTCCTTGGATGGCAGCAACAAGTGCTGCAGCATGCTGTACAGGATTTGATCATCACCTGGCGCAGTATCATGAGCCACAGACAGCGCCGAATCCAGTTCCCACATTGTGAAGGGGCAGTTGTAGGGTTCAGAATTTGGAGACAGGAAGTCCAAGTGATCCCTCTCGATGGCAGTGCGGTAGCGGCAGAAATCTGGATCACAGTTAATAGTGGCAGTAGATTCGGCAAAATACATGGCCAGTGTCTGGGCAATGTCTCTCGGCGCCGTGAGTAGACAACCCTGATGCAGCAATGCCATGACAGGTAGTTGGCTGCGTTTCCCGGAAATCCTCCTGATGGCTTCCCACACTTTTGTAGAACTAGTGGAGCGGGAGATGGAGTTCAGGAACGATTGCCATGACCGTCGTTTGCTCTCTTTAATCACTCGCCGCGCCTTGGCCCTTGCCACCCGAAAGGCCGCAAGATTGTCAGCTGAGGGACGGCACTTGAAGCGGCGCAGAGCTGCACGGCGGGCTCGGATGGCTGAGCGGCACTCAGTGGTCCACCAAGGGACAGGGCGCCTCTTGGGATGACTTGAGGACCGTGGGATCGACAATTCAGCAGCATGGGAGATCACGGCTGTAACATGGTCGACCCATTCGTGGACGCTGGCACGGTGTTGCAAAACAACTAAATCGCTGAAAAGTGTCCAGTCAGGTCTGCAGAGGTGCCACCTGGGCGGCACTGGTAATGCCACAGTCTCATCCAGGAGACGAATCCAAAGGGGGAAGTGGTCACTAGAATGGAGGTCAGCGGCAACCTCCCACAGAGCAGAATCCGTGAGTGCTGGAGAGCAAAAGGAAAGGTCAATACCTGACGACGACCCAGAAGCAGTACAGAAATGAGTGGGAGTACCATAGTTCTTCGGACGCCATGAGGCTTTCCAGAATTCGACCCCTGGGGCAAGTAGTCGTAGAGCCCCATAAGACATTATGAGCATTGAAGTCCCCCAGAAGGAGAAATGGGCGGGGGAGTTGGTTAATAAGGTCTGTGAGAGTCTCAGAGTCTATTGCATCCTGAGACGGTAAGTAAACGGAACAAATTGTAAGTCTCCGGCCCACAAGAAGGTCAACTGCAACTGCTTGCAAGTCCGTAACGAGAGGGAGCTCAGATGAGTGGTGCATGTCATGGACAAAAACCGCAACGCCACCCTTTGCCCTTTCCCCCATCAGATCATCTTTTTGATACACGGTATAGCCCCGTAAAGAAGGAGCATCAGTGGCCCGAAAATGTGTCTGTTGGAGACATAAGCACAACGGGCGCTCTCGTACAAGGAGTTGTAATTCGGCCACATGCTTCCTGAACCCATTCTTGGGGGGCTTAGAATGCAGAACCTTGTCAACAGTTAGAGCTTTACTTGCCTGGGCAGAAGGTACCATATGGGGAGGGGCAGGAAGTACCCCAATGTCAGCAACCACGGCCTTGTCCGATGTTGTAGGGAGAGCTGCAGGTTGCAAAACAACCGCAGCAGCACAAGTGCACTGGCAAATGCAGGTATTAGTGCTGACACTAGCAACCTCCGTTTGTGTAGCAACAGTGGCCAACTGTACCAGTTTCTGCAGGGTGGAAGCGAAAGATGTTGTAAACACAGGAGGCTGCATGGCCTTAAAGAGCTTCTTGGCCTCACCATAGGGGATGCGCTAAGATGTTTTGACCTCCTGTATCTTCCGTTCCTCGAGATAGATGGGGCAGACCCGGCTCCAGACAGGGTGACTCCCAGAGCAATTCACGCACTTCACAGGCGATGAACAATCGGCTCCTTCATGGGCAGGCTGACCACATTTACCACAAGTGGCTATCCCATTGCACCCCAACGTAGTATGCCCAAAGCACTGACATTTAAAACAGCGCATTGGGTTGGGGAAATATGGCCGTACTGGCAAACGTAAGAAACCCGCTTTAACATGCTCTGGGAGTCTCGGGCAATTGAACGTGAGAATAAACGAGTCGGATTTGACTAGGTCCCCATCGACTCGTTTCATAATATGCTGCACGTCGACAGTACCTTCGTCAGCCCACTCAGATTTCAACTCGTCCTTGGGGATATCCATCAAGTCCCTACATGTCACAACACCCTTACTATAGTTCAAAGTGGAGTGGAGCTCGGTCTCGATAGCGTACTCTCCGAGACAGGTTGCTTTCTGAAGAGAAGTGACTTGATGGGAACTAGAAGTTTCAACTAACAGAGTCCCATTGCACAGACGCTTCACAGATTTCAGTGTTCCTGCAATTCCCTCAAGACCCTTGTGGATGTAAAAGGGAGAAACTCTCTCAAAGCTACCTTCCTTCCGTTTGACAATCAAAAACACATTTTGGATATCAGCATGTGCTCTGTTACGACAGTCTGATAAATCTATAGTAACACCAGGCGCTGGAGGACTCCCAGCACGAAGTTGCTTTTTCGATTGGGTGTGTTTTCCTACCAGTGGCCCACCCAATCCACTGGTAGGGGGAAACGTAGAGGTCGAAGGGTCCATTGTCGTCCCACGAGCAGCTAGGGAACTAAAGGTCCGCTCAGACAGAGCCCCGCATGCGTGAGTAAGCCTTATACAACTGGGGTGCGGCAGGTGCCCCAGAGGTTGCCCGCTTGCGACTGTTCCACCCCAACAGCCATGCATCTTATAGGCGCGCAGCACACCGTAAGATTGAGGGGTTTTTATAGAGGTTTACCTTCCTCGCAATCCAGGCGGTCAAGCCAAGATTACCATTCCCCGCAGCACGCAACATTCCACCGCTGCGCCATGCGGTGGTCGCTGAAGCATGTCCGGGGTTTACGGTGACAGGAGACTGGCGGCGCTGACCAGTCCCCAGCTCAGGACCCCGGGGTCGCCAAGCCCGTACTCAGCAAATGAATGCTGAGCCCCTGGGGGGCCACATCTGTCATAGCGCCTTTGATTAGTACTGCCGGTCCCATGGAAGCCCAGTTGAATGTCCCCCATAACATAGCACAATTCCCACCGGTCTGCATCCAAGGAGGAGTGCATGCTGCAAGCAGCTGACTGCACGAAGTGACCATGCGGTTTGAGGCGTCATGTCACGGACTTAGCGGCCCCTCCCGCCGGAGGTTCGAGTCCTCCCTCGGGCATGGGTGTGTGTGTTATTCTTAGCATAAGTTAGTTTAAGTAGGGTGTAAGTCTAGGGACCGATGACCTCTGCAGTTTGGTCACTTAGGAATTCACAGATATTCGAACATTTTTTCGAGCACTGTTCCACTGGGTGACATTGTATCTGGACACGAGCATCGACCAGATGCAACAAGAAACGTGACTCATCCTACGAGACGACACTTTCGCAGTCAGACCTGGTGATGCCTTAGGTTAACAAGGGAACATGTTGCTGTTGTGTGTAGCAGAGGCCCATGCGAGCTGAACTGTGTGGTCTGAAACACCTGTACCTGTATCAGCATCATACTCTACTGTCAGGTCTCTAACTTATCATCGCCTGTCCTGGTTTACAGAACTGGGAAACTCTCCCAGTACCTTCTCATTTACTTGTGGTTTCACCATCCTTGAACCACTCTCCACTGATGCATATGACAGAAGCTTGCCAACACCGACCAGCTTCGTCGTTTCTGAGATTATTCTTTCCAATCACCAAGCCATAAAAATGTGCCCTTTGTAGAAGTTGCTAGTCAGTTTTTTTACCCATTTGCATTCCATATCGGATCTAGAACGATTCCCATTTGTCTTTGTCCCACAATGCCATCTGGGTGCGAAGCCCCACATGAGCTGAACGGTGTGCTCTGAAACATCTTTGCCTTCATCAGCATCGTACTCTTCGGTCTTGTCAGGGAATCAGACCATCGCTCTCGCAGTAGGCTACGGTCATGATGTTTTGGCTCATCAGTGTAGTATCTGTTTGATTAATTCCAATGGTGAGAGGATTTCTTTGATAAGGGAATGGCTTGCATCTTAGAACTTTACAATACAGTTCGAGGTTTTGGCACATCTTCAATGATAATTTGGCTCGTTATCACTAAAATCGATAGAAAAATGGCGTTAGGCGTTAAACTGTCCTCTGATGTGCGCAGTGGCTGAAGACTCGCCGTGCCCCCGCATCGTCAGCCGCGAGGAGTGGGGCGCTCGGGAGCCATTGGTCCCTCACGAGAACCTGACGATCTCGCCAGTGCCATACGTGGTGGTCCACCACGGCGGCATGCAGGAGTACTGCTTCGACGAGGAGGCGTGTGCGGCCATTGTACGCTCCTACCAGGACCTGCACATGGACACAAATGGCTGGGACGACATCGGATACAACTTCTTGGTGGGCGAGGACGGCAACGCCTACGAGGGCCGAGGCTGGGACGCCAGGGGGGCCCAGGCGCCGGGCTACAACCAGCAAAGCATCGGAATCTGTGTCATGGGAGACTTCTCAGGTGAGTCCTCGAACCGCAGTGTACTCAGGCCCCCAAAATAACATTCATTTTCTTAATGTCTGGTAACGTCTGAACAGGCCCTCGGATTCATGTGTCCATCCTAACCCATATGCAAGCCTGAAGCTTCAACATTTTGAGATGCCTTGGCCACAATTTTATAATCATTATCGGCCTGTATGAGAGACGGCATGCTTACCCATATGTGCCAAAATGCTGCGCATATATATGAGATTTTCTGTTGCTCGTACCTCTGATTCTATTGGTGATAAAACGGTAGTGTCAAGTATTGTGGATAGCCCTTGGGCTAGGGACTATTTATATAATGAACTGAAGGATCTTCCTTAGTGTCACTATACCACAGTACAGGGTCAAAATATAAGTACTGCACAGTTCCTTCTGCTTGGGCAAGAGGAGCAAATCGGTTGGTTCCTTTGGATTTTGATGTATCCTGTGGTGGGCTTCAGGTAACATTAGTTCATGGGCTGTTCCTCTGTAAAACCCAAGAAAGGGTTTTTTAGTATATTTTCGCTGCCACCAGCTGGCCCAGACATAGCTGTTGATTCGAAGATGTCTTTGCACAGCAAAAAGGCTAAAACTCTTCCTTAAATCCCGATCTCGAACAGCTTTGAAAATTTTGTTGATTTCTTTATCCCTTTCCCAGATACAAAGGTTCAATGTTGCTCTACATGTAGACGAAAAATATGAAAGTAAAAGTAAATAAATTGATTGGTGAAGGGTATACCCATGATAAAATCGTGATTTAATTAAACTGACGAGAATACCCGTGAATGAAAGAATGTATGAGTGAATGAATGACCCATATGCCTAACTAAATTCATAGGCAGCTCCTGAGAAAACCCGAAAAAACTTTTTTTTTCCGTCATCAGCAGCGGATTAAACCCCAAACACGGATTTCAAGGTGGCTGCGCACACCAAATAGCTGTAATTTTTACGGTATATTCGTAAGCTTCCGGTATCGAATAACTTTGAAGATTTTAAGGATATCTTCATCAGTCTCCGAGGTACAGAGGTTCGAATTGGAAATTTGTGGTAAGTTCGTATGGGACCAAACTGCTGAGGTCATCAAAGGTTCAAAGTTACCCGACTCGTGCACGTAAAAAACGTACGTAAAACTCTGTCTGAGGCTATAACGTAGTTTATAAAGTGACGTAGCTGGGAGGAAGATAATATAAAGTGTGTCTCCGTTATCACCACACGTTCCAGTACTGAAACTTTTGCGTACGTAATTTTGGCTCTGAAATATAAAATTAGTTTTACGTTATTTCAACTTCATATAAGGTAACTATCAAACTTTAGCTAGCCCATCAAGTTCTTTTCAATGAGTGTCATGCTCTGCCGTGATGGGGAATAGAACGGAACCGGACAAAAAATGCTCCTATTGGAGCACAAAAAAGGTGAATACGCACCTGTTTATTAAAAGACTGGGGCCAAAAAATGGGTACCAGATGCTTCAATCTACCGTTCTCAGCACATTTAAATTTTTTTCCAAAAGGTATTGAAATTCAAACACATTGGCACTTTTTTATGCTGCTAGCGAAGAGACAGTAGCATTGGCAAAAAGAGACGGAGAGTAATAAATACTGGAAGCTGCTAGACAGTGGTTGTGGCATAGAAAGAGCGAAGGGGACAATGGCAGTGTGAGAGGAAGAGAGGGACTCAGTGGCGGTGGAACAGAGTGGGCAGTGAGAAAACAATACCAGGAAAAGAGTGGACGAGACAGTACCAAAATAGAGGAATAAAGAGAAGGAAAAAGTGAAAGTGGGTGAGAACCAGTGATAATGTGAGACAGGGTCTATGACAATGACAACGTGGAAGACAGAGATATTGAGAAGAGACAGCAGTAGAGGGAAGGAATGAATGAGATAATCGCAAGAGGAGAGAACAAGAGGGAGGCAGTGACAGTGAGGGGAGACAGTAATAGAATGACAGAACAAAGGCTGTGACAGAGGAGACAGAGACAGCTAGAGAGCCACCAAGAGATAATGACAATGAGCTGGGCCGAATGAGTGAGTGATAATGGGCAGTTGGGATTGGGTGGGTATGTGAGATTAACAATGACGGACTAGTGAATGCGAGCGAGTTACAGTGGGGGCAGCTTATGGGAGTGAGAAGTGAGCTGCATGTTAAAAAGAGCGCGAATATGTTAGCATGGCAAAATTTGGAAATATATTTGAAGGTGGTGACGAAGGTGGAAAGAGGTAGCTGCTACACCATTTTGCAGAGTCTTTTATCGAAGAGGAGGAAATTCACCTTGTTTGTGGTCAGATCGGAGCATTTTTCTGCTGGTTCCAATGTGCCTCAAGAGATTTGACTTACGTCTTTTTTGAATGCTATAAACAAAGACAAAACCGGTATCAATAGAAATACAAGAAACGTTAGTCAACATTTCTTCACTTCAGGCAACTGGAAACAGTCTACTGCTTTGAAGGATCAAGAATGATAAAAGTTGAATAAACCTCCAAACCAAATAAGTAATTTAATCAATTCTATCGTGCAAATAATTGCATCAGTGAAGAGTACATAAAAAGTATATTTAAATATTATTAGTAAAGTGCAGTAATTATTTTGAAAAACAGGTAGCAAAATGTCGATAATCAACTAAAAAGTTCCGCATTTTTATATACTGCAAGAATGTCACAAGAACAATACACAACGTCACACATCGAAAACAGTACAAAAAAATGGAGCAGTACACGGATAAATTGTAATCATTTCCCAAAACACGTCGCGTAAAAGATAAAGAAAATAATATCATGACTGGTAGCAGGAAAGTTATTTATTAACAAACGCATTGTTTTGACAGTCACACGCTTTCACAAACTATTTCTAATCGATCAAATCAGATTACATATTCTCAGTTCCATGGAATCCGAGCTCATGCTTAAAGATTAAAAAATAGACATACAATGAAGCTCATGTTGGAATTATATGTATCATATGGTAAATTAGTAAGTGGTTCAACAATAAAAGAGGGGGGGGGGGGAGATTGGTTTTGGGAGACGAGAGGGTCGGAGTGAAATGGAGGGGAGATAGAAGTGAAAGGGAAAAATACAGGAGCCGGGAATGAATTATGCAATATATGTAACTCCAACATAAGCTTCATAACACGTTTATTTTTTAATCTTTAAGAATGAAAAATGATTCCATAGAATTGAGAATATGTAACGTAGAAATGTAAATCAATTCTGATAGGCAGAACAAATGTGCATTGACATTATTGTTATTTATTAATTTCACACTAGTTTATAATGTAATCTGATTGGCTGTTTTACAATTGGTTAATCTGATGTATGGCTTTTTCAAAATTTGCCTCTTGGGGAGCAATTTTGGTTTAAACCATCTCTTCTTGTTCAGTGCTTATTCATTTATTCCACGCTTGATTAAATTTTACTTTTAATAATAGACAAAGCTGGGGTAATCGCCACCTGTTCTTCAATATAATTACTACATCTTACTACTAGTATTTAAAAGTACTTTTTGTAAAATTATACACTAGATTTTATGTACTCTTCACTGATGCAATAATTTAGACGATGAAATTAGTCAACTCACTTATACGGTTAATAAACAATTGCCTCATTACACCACGACCCTAGCAACGCCTAGTGGTTTATTTCACTTGTATCATTCTTGATCCTTGAAGGCAGGTTTCATTTGCCTTTTGTTAAAGAGTGTTGACTAAATACCGTGTATCCATTTGTACTAGTTTCTGCTGAATCATGAGAAGCTGGTTGATGCCATCGTGCCAAGGAAAAACAGGATAAATGCATACTTGTGTTTATCCATTATAACTTCCAGATTGGTGAGATCATGCACAGAATGCCACGCAAACATTCCCCATATCATAGCTTTCTCCCTCCTCGGTCCTGGTCCCTCGTGGCGATCCAAAGGCTATCAGTCGGAGAGAGTAAAAAACGAGATTCATCTCAAGAAGCCACGTGTCGCGACTCCGTGGACGTAGAGTTGCGATAGTGGTGTGCAAATTCCAGCCTCTGTTTCCAATGATCCGTGGTCAAAGTGCGTACCAGTTGCGCAAGCCGGTACGCAGCAACGTTGGCTGAACGGTTGCTGAGTAGATACTGTCGGTGGCCCTTTGGTTCATTTGGGTGGTCAGCTGCTCAACAGTTACACATCTGCTCGTCGGAACAAATCTCTGCAGCTGTCGTTCACCCCTGTCATCTAAGGCCTGTGGTATGCCACAGTTGCACCAGCGCCGGTTTTGGATAGGGCGTTTTCGCCTTGCACGCCATGCTTTAACCACAGATGCCTTTTTGGAAATGCTTCCACCCTCGATTTGAAATGCATGTCTCCATACCAGCAGACGGTGGTTCCGTACTACGACAACACGATTTTGATACAGTTTATTCTTCTCCAAACGGCATTTTACGTAAACTTTCACTGTTCGAACGTCAAACATGGTTTAAGCAATGTTGACAGTACTCACCTCATTAGTACTCTAAAGATATTCAGCAGATCCGTTGACTGTTATGATCTAGTTACACAACTGTTCATTACTAGATTTCACGCACAACGTATTGATTCTTAAGTTATATGCAAGTTCACCTACATCTTGTCCACGGCCTCTTTAACTCTGAAATAACCACGAATCACATTACACATTGAAGAGGCAAAGAAATCGGTACACCTGCCTAATATCGTGCACGGCCCCCGTGAACACACAGGAGTGCTGCAACAAGACGTGGCATGGACTCGACTAACGCCTGAAGTAGTGCTGGACGGAACTACATGAATCCTGCAGGGCTCTCCCTAAATCCGTAAGAGACGAGGGAGTGGTGATCCCTTCTGAAGAGCATGTTGCAAGGCATCCAAGATAAGCTCAATAATGTTCACGTCTGGAGAGGTTGGTGGCCAGCGGAAGTGTTTACATTCAGAATAGCGTTCGTGGTGCCAGCCTGTAGCAACTCTGGGCGTGTGGGGTGTTGCATTGTCCTTCTGGTATAGCCCAAGTCCGTCGGAATGAACAATGAACATGAAAGGATGCAGGTGATCAGACAGGATGCTTACGTACGTGTCAACTGTCAGGGTCGTATCTAGGAGGTCCCATATCACTCCAACCGCACACACCCCACACAATTACAGAACCTCCACCAGCTTGACCTATCCCCTGCGTACATGCAGGGTCAATGGATTCATAAGATGGTCTTCATACCGATACACGTCTATCCGCTCGATATAAATTGAAACGAGACTTGTCCGACCAGGCACCATGTTTCCAGTCACCAACAGTTCAATGTCTGTGTTGCGGTCCCAGGCGAGGCGTAAAGCTTTATGTCGTGCAGTCAGCAAGGATATATGAGTGGGCCTTCGGCTCCGAAAGCCCATACCGATGACGTTTCGTTGAATGGTTCGCACGCTAACACTTGTTGACGGCCCACCACTGAAATCTGCAGCAGTTTACAGAAGGGTTACACTTCTGTCACGTTGAAAGATTCTCTTCAGTCGTCGTTGGTCCTATCCTTGCAGGATCTTTTCCCGGCCGCAGCGATGTCGGAGATCTGATGTTTTAGCGGATTCCTGATATTCACGGTACACTCGTGAAATGGTCGCACGGGAAAATCCCCACTTCGTTGCTACTTCGGAGACGCTGGGTGCCAACGCTCGTGCGCTGACTATAGCATCACGTGTAAACACAGTTAAATCGTGTTAACTTGCCATTGTAGCGGTAGTAACCGATCTAACAACTGCGCCAGACACATGTCTTATACAGGCGTTACGGAACGCAGCGCCATGTTATGCGTGTTTACATATCTCTGTATTTGAATACGCATGCCTGTACCATTCTTATACTAATAATAATGAGAACCAAAAGTGAAACTAAACTTAGTAAACTTCAATCTCCCTTCGTGAACGAGCGATTCCATTTCTATTGCTCAATATCAGAATAATAACAGCAGAGAGGCACTGCCGTAGCCACGTGCACCCCACGCACGTCCGATAGCCACGAAGATCGCGCAGTGACTACCGACGAGACACCTAGTGTACCGTATTGAAAAACTCCAATTCGTCCTGCTCCCTTCATAGTCAGTCAGGAACGGGATGAGGCTGAACTGCATTCACTGATAGAACCATTTCTTGGCAGATCTGAAACCGATGATCATCGAACAGGCGTGTCATTGGTCTCTGGGGCCTGTCCGTTAGAGCCTTTCCACGGCTGTTGTTTTTGACCGGTGTTACAAGTCTGCACAGGTACACGATTTCTTGTCGACATTTTGAGCAGTCTGCGTTGATAGATATGTCACTTCCAACGACTTCATTCGCGGCGTGGTCATGGGCGTGTCCAAGCACGATACCTGTTTTGATATTTTACCACGTCTCCAGTTCGGCACATCTTACTGCATTGGTTTCATTCAACCCACTGACAACTGCACACAACTTCTACATCTACGTGACTATTCTCTAAGAGGGAGCCGAAAAAACTAACATCCAGGTCTTTCTATACAATCCCTGATTTCTTTTATTTTATTGTAATGTTCATATCTCCCTATGTAGGTCGGCGACAATAAAATATTTTCGCATTTAGAGGAGAAAGTTGGTGACTGAAATTACGTGAGAATATTACTCCGCAACGAAAAACGACTATGTTTTAGCGATTGCCATCCAAACTCGCTTTCCACGTTCGTGACACTGTCTTCTCTATTTCGCGATATTACGAAACGAGCTACCCCACCCATAACTTTGCCGATGTCCACCATCAACCCGATCGCTAAGTATTCCATACCGTGTAGTACTTCTCTAGCAGAAGACACAGAAACGTAATGTACGCAGTTCCTTTAATGGATTTCTTGCATCTTCTTAAGTGTTCTGCCTATGACGATTCACCTTCCCCTCAGCATTACCTATGTGATCGTTCCAATTTGAGTTGTTCGTAATTGTTATCCCTTGGTATTTAAGAAATAGCAGTGCCCGTATTATTAAGAAGTACGATTCATTGTTCGTTCGGACTTGCGTCATGTCCGAAGGATAATTGCATCGTATATCTTAATAACAAAGGCACTGATATTTAGTATTTATCTGTCAATACCAGGCTTCCGACTCTCAATGAATATGTCCCCCTGGACGGGAATATACGTAACGTACGAGTGGAGCTTGTGACACATGGACGATGATATGGTCTGGTCGTGACTACTGCACAGGTAGGCGAAGCGGTAAGGCGACCGCTCCTGTAAAGCGAGAAATCAATGTTCGAGTCCCAGTTCAGTACAATACGGAGCCGATGGTGGTTCATATGCGCAAGCGTGGTTACAGTGCTTCGGTATTTAGTTGAACTGACAGTCTTTAGTTTTATGTGATTTCTCGTGGAACCCAAACTTAGTGGATTCCTTTCAGTACTCACGACATCACAGTTCTCAATATTTTGATTCAATAGCCACTTTTTTCATCAAACAAGTGTATTGATAAGTCATTTTAGAGTTGTTTCTGATCTTCTGGTGACTTTACTTGACGGTAAATGGCAGTACCATCTGCAGTTAACGAGCGCGGCTCAGATTCTCTCGTAAATCTTTTGCATAGTATAGGAACAGCGGAGGGCTATAAGCCCTCTACAGATGGTACTGCCATTTACCGTCAAGTAAAGTCACCAGAAGATCAGAAACAGCTCAAAAATGACTTAAACAATCTAAAAGTCTTCCTTCGAAAACGATAAGTATCATTTTAGTTTCATTCGATGGTTTTCCGTCAGCTACTACGAAAAGTGACCTTTCTGACTGGAAGTCGTGGAAGCAGTAGCACAACTGATACTATACTCAAACAGGCACGCACTTTGATTATAAGACGATTGCGACGTACGGTAACAAAACCCTTTTGAAAATACAGAAATGCGGAATCAGTTTGAGATCCCCTGTCGATAGCACTCGTTATTTCATGAGAATATCGAACTAGCTGTGTCGCACAAGAACGACGTTTTCTGAATCCGTGCTGTGTCTGCAGATCGTTTTCATAGAAGTAATTCATTATCTCTGAAGACAGTATATGTTCGAAACCCTACTGTCAAACCACGAAAATTGTATGGGACTGTAATTCATCTGATTACTCGTATTTACTTTCTAGAGTGTTGTCTTGACCTATGCAGCTTTCCAGTCTGTAGATTTGCATCTTTCGTGTAGCAAGTGAATATGTATCATTGCTATGTATGGTACTAATATACCAGCATACTGTAAAAGGAATGTAACTGGTACACAGTCTGATTCGGAAGACTTGCCGTTATTACGTGACTTGAGTTGCTTCGCTACACACAGGATATCTACTTGTAAATTCCTAACGTTGGCAGCAGTTCTTGATTATAATTCTGGAATATATACTTCACCCTGATTGCTGAAGGAATTTCGGAAAACAGTCAACAGTAACTTCGCTTTGGTGGCACTATCATGGGTAACATTACTGTCACTATCGCGCGGTGAAGGTGTTGATTCTATGCTGCCACTGGTGTACCTCACATACGACCAGAAACTGTCTGTAATTTCTGCCGGGTTCCGAGAGAGTTTCGTTGTAGAAACTATTGATAGCATTTTGCGTAGAAATCGGCGCTAAAATTCGAGCTTTTATAAAACTTTACTAACATCACACATGTTACCGCCTGGGTGCAAGTTCTACAGAGTCCACAGCGCTCCAAAGTGACCAGGTTGGTCTCTTGAGGGAGTGACTAATATATGTCCAGTGAGGTTATATGAAACACGTTATAAACATGAAGGCACGGTGGCAAGGTGATGGTAAAGCATTTGTAACTGATGAATTGACCATCCCCTTAAGTCTGACAGCTGACAGTTTATGATGTTATGTGAACCTCACAGCCCCTTTTTTTAACTAATTTGTGTCTGATTTTATTCTGAGAAGCTCAGTAATGTATGTGAATACCGTAAATGTAAATGCGATTCAAAAAGTATTAGAAGTGACGTGAAGCGCAGCTGGACAGCAAGAAACTCTTTAGCGCGCAATCCCCGCAACGATAGTAGTTGTGAATCTTTGAGTATACACTCTAAAAAAAAAAAAAAAACAGTTGATTTATTAAAAAAAGAGGACTGTTAATCTGTATCTTGTGGAAAGAGGCGTGTTGCTAGGACGTCGTTCAGAATGTATTGGTACATTTAATGAAAATTGATATTTTACTGATAAAACCGAGCAAAGTATATGTAAGAGGTGCCAAACATTTATGTATACACATTTTTTGGAAGTGAAGAATAGAAATATCTTGTTTTTGGAAAAGGAGGTGAACTTCATTGTCGTCGTCGTCTATCAATCGACAGAATTGTTAGTGTACCAAGTTCACTAAAATACAGGAAAAGAAATGCATTCTCTATAGTTTACATTCAATAAGTAACAACTTCTCATAATTTCTTAATTACAGTAACTGGATTATGTTCTTGTACAATAGTATGGTGCTCAACTCCACTGACCAATTTTGATGTAGCAGGACGTGTAGTTTGAAGGAAGTTTATGTGCCAAGCAATCTCATTTTCCCACGAAAAGCAGATTGCAGTTTGATCTTATATACTTACAACAGTGGTCCCTTAGGTATGAAAAGCTACGAAAACTTGGGCTCAAAGCTATCCACAATACGGCCAAGTAACTAACAGAGTCGTATTTTAAACCATAAAGAACAATAACTTCCTTCAAATTGTAATACTTCACCAACTGGTGCAGAAACTGATCATTCAAGGAGGCAGCAACCAAAATTCAGTTACCAGTTACGACTTACAGCAAAAATCTCAATCAAAAATCAATCTCTCTCTCTCACTCTCCAAACACATATATAAATATTCGTATTATTAAAAGAAAAAATGATTTTATAAGTTGCACGACGGAATTCTAGTAAGAAGTCTTTCCCAAAACCGATGAGTGGTTTCGAATCTTCGTTTCTTGTCCGTGTTCGCTATTGATTATGCATTGAAGTGTCAGTCTGTGCCGATATGATAAAATCCTCTCTTCAGTTTTGTTCATCAATAAAAAACTAATTTGACACACGAATATGTGTTGAAAGACTCATAAAGAATTTCAGTCTTTCCTAATGGTGGACTTCAATAACATGTGTACAGATCGGCTCCCAAACGACGCGGCTATGGAGACCCTGCAGAATATGATGGCCTGCGGTGTGTCCCTGGGTAAGGTCAGCGACTCGTACCTGGTGTTGGGCCACCGGCAGGTCAAGGCGACGCTGTGCCCAGGGGACCAGCTGTACGCCTGGGTGACGCAGCTGCCCAACTGGACGGACGACCCTCAGCCCTGTGTAGACGAGGAGTGCCCCGATCCGCCAGTTGGCTCCAGGCTGCGCACGAACCCACACTCCAGCCAGCTCAGCAGACGCTGAAGCTGCTGCATCCTGTGTCGACGAGACCTTCATGGAAGCAGCTGACAACGGACTCCGTGCTTCGTCCGAAGTCGCTGGAGACCATGTAGTATATCAACACTGCACTAGTGTAAGGAAGAGTGGATGCATGTCTATTCGCGGAAACTGAATATTTTAATTGTGGGTGACATGGAAAATGCATACACTGCCCACGACTGGGGTGTGCTGATGATTACTGACGAGTTCCTTGATCAGAACAGACGTGTTAGATCCTGGAACATGTCACTTGGTTTAATAATATAAATGTAACAAAAGACATTGTATACTACAGTAACGGAAGCTTTTGTAAAAGTATTGGAAACAGATCATGCAAATACGTGTATCACAAGCATGTATTGTTGTTACAACAAATAAATTAATATGATTGACGTATGAGCTTTATAGTTAATCATCATTGGTAACATACTCGTACTTATCAAGTTGTGTAACACTGCACATGCTATTTTTGTCCATCCCGAACTTACCGATAAGTTACGGTTTGAACTCAGGCTGTTGTTACTCTTAAAATAGAACAAAATTTCTCATCGGAAATATATCTTAGCCGGCTGTTTTAGTCCACATAGGGTTATAGGGCGAAGTGTAAGACTTACTGGTAGAGTAGAGAAACCCGTACGAGAAAATTTGTCTTTTGAAGTCGGTAGGTTTTGTGAAGCACTGTAAAACTGGTTCTACTGTCTGTTCCTACTCATTCACTGATAGTTCTTAAATCCGGAAGACACCTTGTCAAAGATCACTAAGATGACTAAAATAGAAACCAGGCAGCACAGCACTGTCCGCAGAGGGGGCAAGAGGGGACCTTTTTACCCTCCCGGTATCTGTCAGTGCAGACTTTGTATTCGTTACAAAATTATCGCACAGTGATTGTCTAGGATTCTAATAAACCGAAGATTTAAGGGGAGATGGTGGCAGAAATCATGAAAAATTCACAACACTTTTATTTGCATATTTCAAAATACGTACACATAATCGGAATTATTATCTAATATTTTGATTTTGAAACACGAACTACAAATGATAGTAAAAAGTTGAAACCCTCTAAAGTAGAAGGCGCCACAGCCACTTTTTTAGGTTTCCATTGAGGAATCTTGAACAATAGCTTTAGAAGCCTACAATGTGTGTGTGTGTGTGTGTGTGTGTGTGTGTGTGTGTGTGTGTGAAAAGTTGCGCACCCCATTATGTGGTCAGAGCAGTGTTTGATACAATGGTGTAGAGCTTCATAAACAAGTTTTTTGCTGTGTAGTGGAATTTGAGTATAATTTTATTTATTATGACATTATTTGTGCAAGGAAAATATATTGATCTTTCTTTACAATGCCAAGACATGGTAAAGTCCTTAAAAAGTATAGTAAGTCCCATTATACAAATGCAGGATCTTCGTAAGTTTCCGTTACAAACTTCCAGAACCTGTAGAAGGGAGTACATAATATTTAGAACAGAAATTCATGTCCGGAAATGTCATCCAATGATGCTACAGAGCGTCGACGTTACAGGCAACGGCGTCTGATTCCTTGTTAACGCCACAAATTTTCAACAATGCTGGAGACGGATAACTGTATCAATCAGAGGTAAGTGTCCCTGGTTCTGAAACGAACGAGTTGAAAGATATAAGTAAAAATCATTCTGAGAGGTCTGACAGTGGAATGCATATGCTGGTACTGTTATTGCTAAGAATTCAGGATACGGAAGTTTCAGAGGTGGATGTATGGACCAAAAAAAGGAAAAAATATCGAGTGAGCATAGGCTCTAAAATGCATACCTAAGGAGCTATGAGTACATGAGTCTCTTAAGGTATGTATTTTAGATCCCATGTTTACTACAATTTCTTTTTTTGTTTTGTTTTGGTCCATACTGCCATGTCTGAAAGTTGCGTACCCTACAGTCTTAGCAACAACAGTCATAGGTATCAGAACAGTTTCTACTTACAACTTTCAAGTGTTTGTTTCCGTCACAGCGACCTTCACCTCAAACTGATAGATTTATCCTTCTCGTAGAATGTTTGTAACATCTTCACGAAATCACCCTGTATGTACATGCGTTTACAGGCGCCGGTGCCCATAACTTTGACGCTCTTTAGAGCGTTGGATGACGTTCCCGCACGTGGGTTTCTATTCAAAACATTGCGTAATCACTCTTCTCTACAAGTCTTAGAAGTTTGTAACGGGAATTTCCGAACACCCTGTACTAATAGGCAATATGGCGTTGAGATTGCAAGACTCCGCTGGGGTTAAGGCTATAGTCAATCTGATTTGCCACTAACATGCACTGAGTACCATCACTCAACCCGCCCAGGTGACCGTGCGGTCTAACGCACAGCTTTCCAGGCGGGAAGGAGCACCGGTCCCCGGCACGAATCCGCTCAGCGGACTTGTGTCGAGGTGCGGTGAGCCGGCCAGTCTGTGGATGGGTTTTAGGCGGTTTTCCATATGCCTTGGTGAATGCAGGCTGGTTGCCCTTATTCCGCCTCAGCTACAGTATGTCGGCGATTGCTGCACAAACAAGTTCTCCACGTATGCGTACACCACCATTACTCTACCAAGCAAACATAGGGGTCACACTTGTCTGGTGCGAGACGTTCCCTGGGGGGGTCCACAGGGGGTCGAACCGCACACTAAGCCTGGGTTCGGTGTGGGGCGGCGGAGGGGTGGACTGCAGTAATCGTCGTGGGGTTGCGGACCACTGTGGCTGAGGTGGGGACGGAGCCTCTCCGTCAATTCTAGGTCCCCTGTTAACATAACATAACATAACCATCACTCAAGGTGCAAGGCCCCCACTATAGTCGAGGTGTATGTAAAGGAGTTATGCACAAGGAAATGGAGGGGAAGGGTTTGCTGTGACACGTGTGTGCCCTGATGAATATTAATAATTACTAAGCAGTGATGGGGACTATGAGCTACTGTAATGAAACAAGGGTTGCAAAGCACGTACATTTATTGGTTGCCCATTCAAAGATTGCTCAGAAGAATTTTTTTTTCCTCTCCTGTGCCAACCTCTTCAATTCAGAGTATCACTTGCAACCTATGTCCTCAATTATTTGCTGGATGTATTCCAATCTCTGTCTTCCTCTACAATGTTTTCCCTCTACAGCTCCCTCTACTACCTTGGAAGTCATTCGCTGATGTCTTAACACGTGTGCTATCATCCGGTCCCTTCTTCTTGTTGCTGTTTTCCACATATTCCATTCCTCTAGGATCCTGTGCAGAACCTCCTCATTCCTTATCCAATCAGTCCTTCTAATCTTCAACATTCGTCTGTAGCACCACATCTCAAATGTTTCGAATCTCTTCTGTTGCGATTTTCCCACAGACCATGTTTCACTACCTACCTTCTCAGAAATTTATTCCTCACATTAAGCCTATGTTTGATACTAGTAGACCTCTCTTGGCCAGGAATGCCCTTTCTGCCAGTGCTAGGCTGTTTTTGATGTCCTCCTTGCTCAGTTCATCATTGGTTATTTTAATGCTTAGGTAGCAGAATTCATTAACTTTATCTACTTCGTGACCAACAATACTAACGTTAACAGAACGTTGGTAGAGCACTTGCCCGCGAAAGACAAAGGTCCCGAGTTCGAGTCTCGGTCTGGCACACAGTTTTAATCTGCCAGGAAGTTTCAATACTGACGTTAAGTTTCTCGCTGTTCTCATTTCTGCTACTTCTCATTACTTTCGTCTTCCTTCGATTACTCTCAATTCATATTCTGTACTCATTAGATTGTTCATTTTATTCAGTATATTGTGTAATTCTTCTTCACGTGCTCTCAGGATAGCAAAGTCATCTGCGAATCGTATAACTGATATCCTTTCATCTTGAATTTTAATTCCACTCTTGAACCTTTCCTTTATTTCCATCATTGTTTCTTTGATGTACTGACTGAACAGTAGCGGCGAAAGATTATACCATCCGAGCACTTCGTTCTTGGTCGTCCACTCTTATTACTCCCTCTTTGCTCTTGTACATAATGTATGTTACCCGTCTCTCCCTATAGCTTACACCTTTTTTTCTCAGAATTTTGAATGCCTTGCTCCATTTTACATTATCGAACGCTTTTTCCAGGTAGTGAAATCTTATGAACGTGTCTTGATTTTTCTTTAGTCTTGCTTCCATTGTCAGCCGCAACGTCATAAGTGCCTCTCGGGTGCCTTTAGCTTTTATAAAGCCAAACTTATTGTCGTCTAGCACATCCTCAGTTTTCTTTTCCATTCTTCTGTATCTTACTCCTGTCAACAGCTTGGATGTTGGAGCTGTTAAGCTACTTGTGCGATACTTCTCGCAATCTTAAGCTCTTGCAGTCTCTGGAATTGTGAGGATGATATTTTTCCGAAAGTCAGATGGTATATCGCCAGACTCATACATTCTACACACCAAAATGAATAATCGTTTTGTTGCCACATCCCCCAATGATTTTAGAAGTTCTGGTGGAATATTATCTATCATTTCTGCCTTATTTCATCTGAAGTCCTCCAAAGCTCTGCTAAATTCTGATTCTAATACTGTATCCACTATCTCTTCTAAATCGACTACTGTCTCGTCTTCTATCGCATCAGACAAATGTTCCCCCTCACAGCGGCCTTCAATGTACTCTTTCCATCTATCCGCACTCTCCTCTCATTTAACAGCGGAATCCCCGTTGCACTCTTAACGCTACCACCCTTGCTTTTTGTGTCAGCGAAGGTTGTTTTGATTTTTCTTGTATGCTGAGTCAATCCTTCCGACAATAATTTCAGAAGTAATAAGGATCAAATACTCGTCACGGGAGAATGACTGCACATACACAAATAAACGCTTGATAATCATGGACGTTAGGAAGGAGAGGACCAGACAGTTTCTCACATGATAGACCAAACGGATAAGGAATCGTGTTCTCTGACATAAATT
This sequence comes from Schistocerca serialis cubense, assembly GCF_023864345.2. Lineage (NCBI taxonomy): Eukaryota > Metazoa > Arthropoda > Insecta > Orthoptera > Acrididae > Schistocerca > Schistocerca serialis. The sequence goes on along the minus strand of NC_064641.1, from coordinate 442,541,668 downwards.
ATTAGTGGTGACTGCTTTGGAAGGTTAGTGAGTAGTAAAACCCCAAAGAGTAAAATCATTTCCGAGAAGTCATCGTACAGTGGATGATTAATTATCCTCAAGCAATGAGCCTGTACTTCTGAGAAATTTTGTACGCCGTTTCGCTGCGAAACTTACACGAGTCACGGAAGACGAGGTGTGGCGAGGTCGCAGGAGGCGACGGACGCTGGCTTGGCAAGGCTGATCTCCTCACAAATCGGCTGCTTCTCTCCAAGTCCAGAGTTTGCATCCAGATATCGAATACCTCTCTCCAGCTCCTGACACTGAACTGCCTGACTCTTTCAAGATCCTAGCCTCAAGTGAATATGAAACTTGTATTCTCCTGCTCCTTCGTGCTGTGAGCCCTCCAAAACTGCCATTTGGTCAATCTATGATCTATTTCTCCAATCAAAAATGTTTATTTCTTGTGGAAGAACATGCGACGCTTTTAGGAAGACTACAAGCGCTGAGCTATGACAACTCCTCGTTCCAAAAATTTGCGAGTGCCACCCTTTGGTAAACAGTCGCTCCCAAAGTAGCGAGCACTAACCAACCAACAGTCGTACAGCCAATACAGTCTTAATGATTACACTGAAAGCGCCAGATAAGCCTGTGGACGCACCCCAAGGCTGCTTCACGAGAGTGAGATGTTATCTTACAGGACGCGCTGTTTGCATGGGTGGCTGGTTTCTTCGGAGAAAATGCCACATTCATATTCGCCACTACAGCGAGAACTGGAGTGTTCACTGAACACAGCACGGAAACGCTTTCTTCCGCGACCGATGCTAACCCTGTCAAAGATGCACGCCGCCCTCTGCCGTAGTGAATGGGATAGAGGGGATAAGCTGGCCAGTGTGGCTGAGCAGTTCTAGGCGCTTCAGTCTGAAACCGCGCGACCGCTACGGCCGCAGGTTCGAATCCTGCCTCGGACATGGATGTGTATGATGTCCTTAGGTTAGTTGGGTTTAAGTAGTTCTAAGTCTAAGGGACTGATGACCTCAGATGTTAAGTCCCATAGTGCTCAGAGCCATTTGAACGATTTGAATTCGATAGAGCGGACAGCTACCTGCGACTCGGGCGACCAGTGTTTACCTCCTGTCCTGTGAATGCGGTCACTCGCCTCGCCCGCTGAGGGCAAGCCGAGGCGGGCAGAAACCGCAAAGGATTTTAGAATTAAATCATCATGTACTCCCATGGAGAATACCGCTGTCTTGCTTACACATTGAAAACTATCGATTAATTGGACCTTTCATATCATGCAATCAAGTTTGCTCAATGAAAAGGAATGAAACAAGGGCTGACTACAGCCCGACAATCTTCAACATCATGGTTAGGCCTGCAGAAGAAAATGTTAAATTATCTCCAAGTGCATCTAAGATAAAACGTGGGGTTACGTACTGTGCTAGGAAAAGCAAATCATAAAAGAATTGAGGGTTTCACGATTATGGAACTGTTAGCGCACTGTTTATGGAGCAAAGTGAATATAGCGGTTGATGGAAAGAGAGAAGCTTTGGTTTGTATGTTGTTGTTGTGGTCTTCTGTCCACAGACTGTTTTGATTTAGCTCTCCATGCTAGTCTACCTTGTGCAAGCTTCTTCATCTCGGAGTAACTACTACAACCTACATCCTTCTGAATCTGCTTAGTTATTCATCTCTTGATCTCCCTCTATGATTTTTACCCTCAACACTTCCCTCCAATACTAAGTTGGTGATCCCTTCATGCCTCACTCAAGTTGTGCAACAAATTCCTCTTCTCCCCAATTCTATTCCGTACCTCCTCCTTATTTACATGATCTACCCATCTAATTTTCAGCATTCTTCTGTAGCACCACATTTCGAAAGCTTGTATTCTCTTCTTGTCTAAATTATTTATTACCCATGTTTCACTTCCATACATGGCTACACTTAATACAAATACTTTCAGAAAGTATTTCCTGACACTTAAATCTTTAAATTCTGTTCTTCAGAAACGCTTTCCTTAACACAGACAGTCTACATTCTATACCCTCTCTACTTCGATCATCATCAGTTATTTTGCTCCCTAAGTAGTGTAAGGTTGATGCATTAAGTTTTTCTGAAAGCGGTGCTGATATTCAAGATAATAAAACCAGGTAAAAACTGTGAGCTATCTGGGGAAGTTATCCTTGCATTACCGAGCAACTGTTTCACCAGGTATCCAGTCTAGTTTACCAAGTTGCCATCCAGACTAACATTAACTATAATCTTAAATAATCATTACGACAACGAGTGATATATATATATATATATATATACATAGAGAGAGAGAGAGAGAGAGAGAGAGACAATTTAAATAAAAAGAAATAAATCAATTTATATTTGGACATTTATTTTAACATTGATCATTGTACCATTATAATTTCAGCATATTAAATTTGATTCATAACTTAACTGGTGCCTTATTTAGGATTGTGAAAATGTGCGTTTCTAATCTTACAGAAAACATCAGATATGGAGCCAAGGTTGGGAGACTGCATACAACACTGCATTCATAAAATATCACACGATGAAAGTTGAAACATATGCTAGAGGAAATTAACCACAACCAACCGATTCAATTTTCATCTAAAGAAGTTACGGTTGTAGCACAATCCTGTCCGTCATGAAATTACCACACACTGGTATACTAAATTCATACTAATTGTCTGTGAAATCTTCTCGAAAAGAATAGCTGAGGGCTACTTTGATGATTACACCACATGCTTCACGTGGTCAACTTGGTTTACACAAAGAGTGTAACTCCATAATAATTTTGATAATTAAAATAAATTACATCGAAATGAAATTTACAAAAGAAAAACCTCGAACTGGTTACTATCGTCATACTATTAATCTGATGGGTCAAACAATCATACAAGCACGTGGTACTGGTCTCACAAAGTACATCCCACGTGGTTTGAACATAAAGAAAAGTTGCTATATTGAAAAATATTGTCGAAACGAGACGTTATAATCTCACACACATCCGCATTTAAGATTGATGATCTTAGTTAGAGTTACAGATCATCAACACGTGGTTTCACTTTGCTCACAAAGTAGTGACAAAGCAACTACTGGAAGATATTCTGAACTTCACACTCGAATTACACTGCGTTGCAATTTAAGATAACATAAGATATTTTAGATCTAAACATGAAACAAATGTGATTAAATTTTCAGTTAGGCTGAACTTAAGAAATCCATTGTCCTACAGACTTAGCAGAGACGCACTTAGCTGGAGATCTTATTACTTCAGACGCTCGCCGCGGACCAGCTGGCATGGACCCCTACTGAGTGTGCCTCACAGATACAAACGGAAGTGACCAGACAGGCAGCTTCGTATACAATAATGCCAAGGGACGGACAGGACCATATCAAGAACAGACATCTCTTTGCTTTTAGAAAGCGTAGCTACCTGTTCCGACGTTGGTCCTACTGTTCTCTAGCAGACAGGTTTATCTGCTACCATCAAGCATGCAATTAGAAATAATTTGCTCATTCATCCTTTCACACAGAAGGGAAGGGGGATGACAGTATCTTATCATATACACTATACAAAAGAAAGCGCATGTAGGTTCCATATGAGACTGCGTGACATGAATTACATATAAACTGTGTTTTAAAGTGTAGTAATGTGACAGATCGTTCTTGTTTGTGTGTAAAAGTAACGTGTTCCACTGCTCAGTCTCCTCCCAGATAGAGTCAGAAACACCACAGTAAATTTAGAAGTTGAAATGTATGCCTTAAATGACAACAGCTTTAAGAAATTAACATGAAAGGAATCCAACAGAGACCCTTCAGTAGCAAAACTCATCTACTACTTTAAGTGTCTCATTTCCTAATCTAATTCCCTCACTGTCATCTTATTTAATTCGAGTACATTGCATTATCATCGTTTTCCTTTTGTTGATGTTCATCTTATATCCTCCTTCCTAGACACTGTCCATTCTGTTCAACTGCTCTTCCAGGTCCTTTGCTGTCTCTGACAGAATTACAATGTCATCTTCCAACCTCGAATTTTTATTTCTTCTCCGTGGAATTAATTCCTACCCCAAATTTTCCTTTTGCTTGCGCAATATACAGATTGAATAACATCGGGGATAGTCTACAACCCTGTCTTACTCCCTTTTCAACTGCCACTTCCCTTGCTTGCCCTTCAACTTGGTTTGTATATCACACATAGTACGAGTATGTCAAAACTGTGATGCTGACCATAGACATACATAACTGGATAGGCAAATGCGCGTCTTTTACCGAAGCCTTGTGTTCTCTGAAGTAAGATGTCAGCGTCAGGTAATTTGTGTATGGAACTATTACGGTTTTCTGGAACGAAGTGACGTTATTAGCTTTACGATGTGGTCCGAGCAAGTTATGTAGGTGAACAAATAAGTGCCTGAAACCGATAAAGATATTAAATACCTTTTATGCAAGAGGTTGTATATTATTTCATTATATACGACTGCAGTTGTTAGGAAAGGATAAAATGCAAAATATTTTAGTACTAGTTGAATTCAGCACACGCAATTAGAACCTATTACAGAGAAACGTCAAGTTACACGTAGAAACATTTAAGGCAGACTGTAGTTTTCGTATGAACACTCAAATGAGTAAGGACACCTGTTATCAATGACAAATAGCACTTTATAATTATAGCAGAACATTCTTAATTCTTAACGAGCATACTATTAGAAGGAAAGCCGCAGATGATCTTTAAGCTACGTCTGTTAATATTAGATTTATTAAAGCCCTTAAATGCACATAAATTATGTAAACACTGCCTGTACTTCAATTAAGACTTAAGTGTAATATAATTGTTAAGGATTACATACAGTACAAAGGCAACAATACGCAAGATCTTTCTTATTATACTTGCACCGAAACATTACCTTCCTTGTATTTCCGTCTGCTGTACGAAAAATTATAACCAAACACGACGCATGTAGTGATCATTGTGTACAAACTATAAAGATAACGTAGTTACATCATATTATCCTCATTTCTTACGACTATTTTATTAGTAAAGAGACAGCTGTTTGCACTTCATCCGTGAGCCGTATTGCAGTTCTAAAGTGCGCGCTTCAATGACACCAGTGATACTGTATACGTTATTGCCAGGCAAGTAATGTGTGTTTGTGACGCTGTCACACCATTAAAGGCATCAAAGATCAGTGATAGAATGAAGCCAATACGAGATTTACTTAGGTACTAAGCTGTATAGGACTTGGAAGACAAGGTGGAAACCTTTTTTGCACTACTAACTTCACAGTTAAGCGCTCATAAACTCCTTCCGGGAAACTTTTAATGTGGTATGATGAACATGCTTGGTCCTCCACTCCAATGTACTGCAATGAACGCAATTTTCCTCACTGCAAATGCAGATATAATTGAAGACAGCATAAAAGTGCTGCGCAAGAAAACTGTCATGCAACTAATGCCAAAGATATATCAGCTTTGTTTCACAGTTCCTGGGTGTACAGAGGAATACTTCACTACGGTTCAACCGTCATTAGTATCGACACTCAAACATTATTAGATTTATAGGTACCGTCCAAATATTATTCTTCATTTTCCCTGCATGAGAAATATAACGATGCTGGTAAAGAAACACAACGGCAACAAACACACAAAGCTGTTGTTAGCAGGAATTACTTAGACTCTAATGGTGGGATGGAAACTGCAGGAATGAAACTAGTTTTCCATTGGTTTTTGCAAAAGTCTGGAGTAAGATACATACAGTATTTAGGAGACAGAGGCTCTAGTGCCTGTAAGACAATAGCTGAAAGTCAGCTCTATGTACAAGACCGCAGTATTGAAAAACTTGAGTGCTTAGGCCATACTCAGCGGAGGATGGGTGGACGACGGCGACTCAGATGACATGTCGCAGACAACAAAGGCAAGCTACAGGAAGATACAAGGCCACTGGGAGGAAATGAAGGCTAACAAACAATTGGCAGCCTACAAGTATGTTATGAGCGTGCAATCAGAAATAACTGGACTATATTAAGAATGCAGTATGAGCTATTTGATCTTATTACTAGTTGACAGACAATACACAACAACATGGTCTATGTTCCAATAGCAGCGCAATTTCCTGAAAAGCAAGAGAAGTGTGGAAGCTTATAAACATTAGAATAACCTTCCTGATGAGATTATAACGGCCACTATACCAACCCCTTGAGCACTGGCTTCGGCAGGACCTCTATGAAAGTGTCTGCATGGCGAAATGCAGAACCCAAATCAAAACTTCAGTGGTCATATCTGGAACGAATGCTCAAAGACTGTGGTTGTTCCAATTTGGTTGCGAAGCCTTCTGTTTTGGAAGCTTAACAGGGTTTAATGATGGGAATGTAGCAAAACTTCATATCCTCGAGAAGTTGGATATGACAGCTAGCATCTCCACTGAGTTAATACTGCAGATAATCGATGAGTATCGAACCTCGAAGGAAGTAGCTTCAGTGCAGCGTATAGAAAAAAAAAACTGATAGACCAAGTAGCAGAGGAGCTAAAAGAGCTGCGCGGATGATGATGATGAACAACTGGAATATGGATATGGGTAGTTTTAGCTAAGGTTATGATTGAAGAAACTTTTGTGCAACATAAAATTTCCATTATTTAACAACGCATAATACAATGCCAGAAAAATAATCATTATACCGTTTTAGAGGTTACTAATCTACTCAAGATTTTAGAAAAAGTAATGTACAATCGGCCTTATCTTATCCCAAATAGCATACTGTGAAAGTCACAGTTTCGATTTATAAAGGGTTCTGATATTGAGAAGGTTATCTACACCTACAATGAAAATGTGCTTAATTCATTACACAAAAAAACGTGCAGTAAGAGTTATATGTGGTGTGAACTCAAGAACATCCTGCAGAAGCCTGTTTAGGGAACTAGGGATACTAACTACTGTTTCTCAACATATTTATTCCTTAATGAAATTTGTCATTAAAAATATATCGCTTTTTCAAACCAACAGCTCAATTCATGGAATAATCTTCACAAGGATTTAAAGTCACTTAGTCTTGTACAACCGAGCGAGGTGGCGCAGTGGTTAGCACACTGGACTCGCATTCGAGAGGACGACGGTTCAATCCCGTCTCCGGCCATCCTGATTTAGGTTTTCCGTGATTTCCCTAAATCGCTTCAGGCAAATGCCGGGATGGTTCCTTTGAAAGGGCACGGCCGATTTCCTTCCCCATCCTTCCCTCACCCGAGCTTGCGCTCCGTCTCTAATGACCTCGCTGTCGACGGACGTTAAACACTAATCTCCTCCTCCTCCTCCTCTTGTACAAAAATGTGTACATTATTCAGTAACACACATTTTCAATAACTTGCCAGCAGCAATAAAAAGCTTAACAACCAATGAAATTCAGTTTAAGAGAAGCCTAAAGGATTTACTGGTGGTCAACTCCTCCTACTCCATTCATGAATTTCTCAGTAGAACTAACTGACTTGTGTGTGTGGTACAACTTCTGCACAATTTCAGTGCAGTAATGTGTTCATTGTAAATAAGTATTATAGTGGTTGTATTGCACGTTTATTACCTTATAAATAAATAAATAAACTTCTTTATTTTAGATCCGGTGCATTAGTATTTGTAATGTGACTCTTTCATATAGTGTTCATTAAGAAATGACGATCATTCCACTTGAGACCTGTGGAATGTAAATTAGCTTATTTGTTGTAGCCCCATATTCCAATAAATAATCTGTAAAAAGTTCAACTTCCTACCTCAAATACTTTGTGAGGAAAGATGTAATTTATAAGCGTTATTTTAACATTGCAAGTATAGGGCGTTCCGGAGCCCCTTAAAATTGTTGCTGTTTATCCTAATTTCGTTCGCTTCTTTTATAAATCCCAATATGATGATGCTTGAGCCAAAACTCCCGTCTTTTAAAATGGTATTTTACACCCATTTTCTAGGCAATATTCAGTCACGGCCGATTTCTCAAGTTCCCTTGTTTGTTGCATCGTGAATGCTCTGCACGAAGCTCAGTAACAGGGCGAGTAGTTTGACTAACGTAAACGCAAACACATTGACAGGGGACACCATAAATCTCAGGAACTCGAAGACCGCTATTGTCTTATCTGGGTGCAAAATATCTTTTATCCTGCACGTGGGCCGGAACACTGGTCTCAGTCCATGACTCTTCAGCAGGCGTCCTATCATGCTAGTAGCTGCTCCACAGCACTGAAGGAATGCAGCTGCCTCAACCCCTTCCGTCAATTCACGATGCTTCTATCGTCGGTGGTATCTGAAAGCTTTTGGAATGTCTCCCTTGCACTAACCACTTTCCCTGAACACACACTTCAAATGCTACAAGTCAGACTCTAGACTGTCGTCGTCAGAAATAATGTTTGCCCTTTGTACCAGAGTGTCAGGACCGCTTTCTTGTGTAGATGGCGGTGAAAACTGTTGGTGTTCACGTACCTGTCGGTGTGTGTGGATTTCCTGTACACTGAATGATCATTCCGGCCTTCTACCTTCCTTTCAACCAAAATATCCAAGCCGTCCTTCTCCAACTCGATAGCAAATTTAATTGTTGGTTGGTTGGTTCATTTTGGAGAGAGGACCAAACAGCGAGGTCATCGGTCCCATCGGATTATGGAAGGATGGGGAAGGAAGTCGGCCGTGCCTTTTCAAAGGAACCATCCCGGCATTTGCCTGAAACTATTTAGGGAAATCACGGAAAACCTAAACCAGGATGGCCGGACGCAGGTTTGAACCATCGTTCTCCCGAATGCGAGTCCAGTGTGCTAACCACTGCGCCACTTCGCTCGGTAGCAGATTTAATGTTGGGATGGACAATGTTCACTTGGTCGACGAACTGCTACAATGCAGTTTCACCACGAGGCCATATCAAGGTGTCATTTACGTACCCTGGGTAGCAAGACAGACGCAACCTCGCAGTTCTATGACCTTGCTCCTCAAAGTGCTCGATGGAAAAATCGTACCAGTCCCCTCGCGCCTGGTGACATCACTTGCAGCTACTATTCTGGCAACTAATTCCACCTCCATATCATCTGGGGTCTCATATACAAGTGATTTTAGATGACCCCATAACAAATAATCAAGAGGATAAGAGATCTCGCAGGCCATGTAATAGGATGTCGTCTCCTAATCCAGCGACCAGGAAATACTATGCCGGTACTGCACCTCTCTGAATAGCACTGAGTAATGAACGGGTCTGCCATTGCTTCATAGCACGTTCTGTCATGGGACAATGAGAATACGATACGACAGAGCCATCTTATGGGCAAGTAAAGTAAACAATACCTGCATCATGACTTCCCGGTAATCAGGCTCGTCGTCCTTGTTTCCTTGTAGGAGCTAAAGAAGGTACATGTAAATAAAGAGCACATTACGTGGAAACTTGTGCACGTGTTAGTCGTAAATCAGATGGAAAGCAGTAATGCAAGACAAGTTTACTTCCATATCTGCGAAAGCTGGCTTCTCCGACACCAGGTTCCCTGTCTCAAAATCATCAGTGGAGTATTCTCTATTTCGTGGTGCATTTTTTCACGCTTTTACGGAAACACCCTGTACAAGGAACTTGTAGACCACGCAGGTGGAGGACTCTCTGTCAAGGCTCTCAAACATGTAAGCACTGGAAAAAATATACGAATGTTATTTAAGAAGCGGAATACCACAACAGACAATTTATCCAATACGTGAAATGAAGAAGAAGCATTAACCAATAGTTTCATCCTTCGGACAGCAGTTGTACCAGAATTAAATATTTTTGCTCCAAAAAGTTCGTGTCATTTAGGCTTAAAATTAGGAAATATATAAAACAGTATGTTTAGATGTTGCTCGTCAGTTACCAGTATGTTGGTTCCTGTTGAAGTTGTGGCAGGATTTAGTGATCATATGTAACGTTGTTATTCAAATGTCACACGCAGTTCAGCAGGTTACATTATGTTTGCCGATGTATGAATGTTATCGGGAAGCCGAAAGTCATGAATACAATGCGCAAGTGCTGAAGTATTGAAATTACTTGCACGTGATATTTTGTAGTCACACTACCGTTTTTACTGACATCATTTAATGTGCTTTAAAATAGCTAAGTCTTTTATAACAAGGCGCCCGATGATGATATTATGTGACCACAACTGCATGAAAATAAGTGTTCTGAGATAGCGAAACAGCAGCATTAGTTGTAAATATGGTGTTTAATAAATATGTATAAGATGGTTGGCACCACCTCCCAAATTTGTACGTTGTTTGTGTGGTTTAGGTAATTTTAAACTAACTGTTGAGAATATATAGGAAAATACCTTTAGTTGTTGCTTATTAAAAAATTCACGTAACTTTTGGAAACAGAATCTGTCTACTTGTTACATGTTCTTAAGTCGCACCTTCTATGAACTCAGCTTGCAGACATAAGTAACTTGTATGTACTTAAAAAATACTGAATAAATCAAAGTACTGTAAGAAGCGTAGTAAAGTAACTTATTTAAAAGTCCATTGATGGATGAATTTGATATTAATCAAAGGAATTTAACATTTTGGACAACACATGCGTGATCGTGTGATTCTCATTTCTAAAAAAAACTATATTTTGTGTACAAAACTGAGGGAAAAGTTTTTGCTACGAAAGAGTCGATGATCTTATAGACCATATTTATGTTATCTGTGTAATAAATTTCTTAGATAGGAGCTAGGAGCCTAGCTGTTCGCAGTTTCAAGCCTCCTTAATGTAAGGATTGTGGGCTGTAATTGTAATAATTTCACAATACGCTAATTTATCTTGAGTTACTTAAGTGAAATTTTATTATTAATTCTCCAGTCCTCAAGTTTAATTTCATTATTCATTGTATTATGACTTGTTTTCAGAATATCTAGGAGGTGCCGGTACGGTAGCGATCCACCATTGGTGTGATTTTATTACTAGTCTGAACTGTCCTTTCTTACTTATCGTACGTGCAGAACCTACAGTCATTCAGAAAAGAATTCCGAGTTTTTCAAATTGACGATACAGCATAGAGCGACAAACAAATAGCGAAATGCAGATTACATCTGTTAGAAGTCAATGGGTCCACATCCCCTGTTGCGCCGCTCCCACAGCTGTCTGGGATTACAATTTTAAAATATCTTAGTCGACGGAGATGGAAGCCACTGTACACTGGCGACCACGACCGCACAATTATTAAATAACACCTATTGTACGTAGCCATCACTGTTTTCAATGTGCTAATTGTTTGTCCTTTTCATGGTCGATCGATCAATTGGAGCATTATTGCAAGAATACATAAACCAAATGAAAACTAGAACTGCAATCAATGTAATAAAAAAAAGGAAATGCGAAAAGAAATCAGTAATAATCCGGAACCAGAATGATAAGGTTGAAGTTGAGAGAAAATTCATTTTTGCTATTAGTGCTAGGCCGCAATTTATGTTCCTTTATTTTAACACTTCAGCAGTACATTATTTTTGAAGCTTAGCAACATATTTTCACGTAACATAATACAATACGATAACAGTGACAAAAATTTGCAGTTTAGGTCTTAGAAAACAGACGATCGTGTTGTATCACACGCGCAATGGTCTAGCTAATAATTGACATAAATGCAGACTGTGCTTCCGTTATATGCCAGAGGTTTAATATTTGCGTTCAGTTAATGTCACGTTTTCAAAAAATGCTTTATTGTGCTACATCAATCATTTGTTACTATGGCAGAAAGTTACAAAAAGAAAAAGTCTGAAACTGTTTCGAGCCACATCTTGAGTCGAAGGAAGTAACGATGTAGAAATAAACGCATGTATGGAAGGTATTGACGCTGCTTTGAGTGAAAGCAATATGCATTCCGAAAATGACACAGTAAAACAAAATGTGCACTCATCCACTAGTAACGAACACATCGCGAACTCAATGCTTCGAGTTTCAGACGAGCGTGCATTCCCCAAGTACAAGCTTTTTGCGGACTAAATGTGGTACAAATATTGCAAAAAATTTACTCAGTACGATCCATCAAATATCTGCTCTTGATACTAAACTGACCACACAAATGCCCACTTTCGAAAATGAAATGAATACTCCAAGATCCACACTGGCCCCAAGGATGAAATATCCGCTCTGAGTACCAAATACGATATGACCACGTTCAAAAATGAACTTATATGAATATGTTCAGAGGTGAAATCAGAAGTGAAACTGCTACGATGGTATCAGCTCGAAATGAAAACGAAATTCGAAGAAGCAACACAAAATATTACCACATAATTTCGGAACTCTCATCGAGTGTATCTAATGTTCAGAAGCAGGTTTCCGACGTTTGCAAACGGAAAGAAACTAGGGAACATGATCTTTCTTTATTACTATTTGCAAATGGTGAACAATTAGATGAAGAAGAAGTAGAAATAACTTTTCGGTCCTGCCATTGATCACAGCAGAAATAACGGATGGTTGCAACAATACAGAAAATTTTGCAAATCGCCTTCAGCTTGCCATTTGCAGACGATGCTTTGTTCTCTGAAACCAAAAATGTTGACATCGTATCCATAGTCAAATGGAATGCAAGTGAAAGGCTATCGCACGATGAATTTATCAGGAATGTAAACTGTGTCACTTTTGTGAAGAAATTTAAAAAAAATTATATGAAAAAGGCACCGAAATGGTCATATAATCTCACATCACTCAAGAACACAATGCGACGTGAGCTGAATTTTGACGCTTTTGGTATGTCCTCACGCATGTCCGTTCGACGACGTGAATACATATTTCAGTGACGTTTCAGAAAACAAGAAAGACCTTTCTGAAACCAAGCATCATAGCGATATTGTATACAGGAAGGTATCTTTTCGTAACCTGCCCTACTACGATTAGGTAGGGGAGGGGGGGGGGGGGAGTGCTTGCTCTTTCAACAATTTCAGGCTCTGACAACGTTGTACATAACGTCAACCAGCTTAGTAAAACGCGTGACACAAAGGATAGCAAGAAACTGTCCTACCACCTCTTGTATAATCCGGGGGCAGTAATGAGATTTTCACAATTTTTATGTACCGCAATACCCTGTTTAAACACAAACAGCTAACTACTCTGATCAGAAACGTAATTCAAAGAATTTATTTGCTAAATGATTCCGCAGTCATCCGGAAACTAACTCATCGCCTGTACGATTGCAAGAAAAGAAAGAAATAATCGCTGGTATTAGCTGGACTGCCAACTTGCATTACAACAACTTAGCCCTCTTACAGGTAACATATAAAGAAAAACTCACCAAACGATACGCCATGCTACATTCAGAACTGCAGCAGACAACAGTACCAGTCCGCTGCTGATAACAAACACACAACATTAAATGGGCACAATATGACACATTGTAAGTTTTAACTGGGCTCATGATGGGGGCAACACCCTGTCGCAAGTGTCACAAGTTAGTTACAAGAACCATAATAAACCAGATAATGAACCGACTGATCTAATACGGTAATTAAGAAAGAACTTTTATTGACCTTCGTGACGAGTTAACACCATAAAATGCGAAATACCGTTGCCCCAAATAACAAAGTGTTACTGGCATTAACACTAGCTGTTGTGGGTGGTATGCCAACCACAGTTGCTTTAGATACGGGGGAAGCGATATGTACTGTATCATACAATTTATACAAGAGGATGAAGGAACTAATCCCTATTCCGCAATTTCTTGTTAGAAATTCCGAATCGTGAGTGCAGTTTGCTTGCTTGACGCACAATGGCGAAAGGATTGATGTAATTCCCGACAGAAATTGAATCATGGTAAATATTGCAAGAGCTATCGTATACAATTTTAGGCAATCATGTCAGTCACAACACTAGCCACCCCATAACAAAGAGTGGAAGATTATCGAACCATTTTAATCACCATACTGTAGTCCGTTATTATCGGTAGCCAAGCCTAATGGAAGTATTATTTTCAAGTTAGATGCATAATCTTTAAATAAAATGATTATACCTGTACGCACAAGGCCTGAGAACGAGCAGGTACAAAAATTTCATGGTGTCAAAATCTTATGAGTACTGATTTAAGAAGTTCATACTGGCAGGTTATTTAACTCCAGATTCTAGAAAGTATATGGCCTTTATTTTTTGCGATAGAAGCTCTCAGTTTTATGTACAACCCTCGGACTTAGTTACTTCTGGAATGCTCATCATAGCTTCAGACTGTACTAGGTTAGGTGTGGTAGAAAGTGTAACACTGTACATTTACAACATCCTTACAGCAACCAATTATTAAGAAGAGAACCTACACATTCTAGAAAGAACGCTAGAAAAATTTTCCCAAGCAAGAATAACAGCAAATTTACAAATATCAAACTTTGCAAGAGAGGAAATCAAATTTCTAAGACATATAATATCCTTACAAGGAATACAACTAGATGCTGATAAAATTAGTGTAATCAAGAATTTCCTGTATCCACACACCAAGAAGCAGTTAAAAGCATTCTCTGGACTCTGCTCATTTTTGTGATGTTTCGTTCCACACCAGTTAAACGGCACAGCATTACTATGTTTACTTAGGAAGAATGCTTTATGGCTTTGGGCACAGGAATGCGCTAATGACTTGAATGCAATCAAAGAAGCACAAGTTAACTCGGATAGCTTACATCATACTGGTTTGACCAAAAATTTTTGTGGCACTGCAGATGCTTCACAGGATTGTTTTCAAGTCCCTTTCAAACTGGATAAGAATAAGGTAAGTACGAAGTAAAAGTGATTAGCTTTGCAAGTAGAACACTCACGGAACACAAGTGTTTTTATTCAGTGACTAAATCAGAAACATTAGCGATCGCGTGGACATTCAGAAAGTTCAGTTACTACATTCATGGTGAAAACATAAAGCTATGTACTGATCACAAAACTTTGAGTTTTCTGATGTCTTGCAGGTTATTACACCCGTGCCTACTGCATTGGCCATTGGCTTTAAAAGAATATTCTTTTGAATTACTTCATATAGCAGTAAAACAAAATAACGTAACTGACGAATTGTCCAGACCCCAGAAGGTATTAAAGAAAATGTAGAAGCTGCAGAACAAGTAATGGACCATAGCATTGTACTCATGAAAAACTCTGGAGACAATACGATACTGATACGTGCAGAAACATGAAAGAATTAAAAGAAACAGATCCATGTTAGCACAAGGTGAGAACAGAGTTGGAACAGAATAACGTAGACATTTTTAGACTTTATACAATGACGTTTTTTACTACACCAGACATCCTGAGACAGACGATTTGGCTGCATTCCGTCTGAAAGTGTACGTAAACTTATTTGGTATACACATCATGCACGTCACGGTGCCTCAGAGTTTGTAAGGGAACGCAGCCTGTGTCGAAACTTTCCTAATATGCGAGGAAAGGTACATCGATTACTAAGCACTTGTGTCGTCTGTCCGAAAGCAAAATTCATCAGGCAGTAAGATTGAATTACACTCTATTTTACCTGTAAACCACTTGAAGTTTCACTGCTGCTTCATATTGACCGCTAGCGGAGGTAAGGAATATGTTATTGTACTGTATGGCAATTTTTGCAAGTTTGTAAGCCTGTGCGATGCGAAGTTTTCTGCGGTTGCAGTAATAATCAAAAGAATCTCAAATGATTATATTCCCACTATGGAAAAGCTCAAGTCACTGCTCACAGACATTTCATCTTACTTCACTGGCTATAAACTAAGACAATTTTTGCGAGACGATGATGTACAAATACTTTCAATATCACGCTTTAAGTCGCACGCAAATTCCTCCGTATGAGTATTTCGTGAATTGAACAGATTCATTCGCACTTAAACCTATAATCAACATACACGTTGGGTGCCGTATCTCGATTTGCGTGAGTAGACAGTGAACCATCTTCCTGTTTATGACAGACAACACACTCCTGCAGACTTGATGGTGAATGTCAGAGAGGGCAACGAGTGGGTAGACTGCTTTAGAAATTTCCAAGACAGGCAGAATTCTACGAACAAAAGGTAGGATCCGTGTTAATCACACTCACACGTCAGGTAAATCGCAAACGTCAAGAACCTCAGCAACACACAACATTATGAAGTAACAAATTATGTTTTACTCAGAACTCATTGCAATTTTACACATCTGAAACGAAAAAACAGCAAATGGGCACTACTTCATGAAGAACCATATATCATCACACACATTACACCCTCAGGGTGTTATCTGCTCACAAATCCTAGAACCAATAAGATTTAAAGTTTGTACACACACAAAGATATGAAGAAGTTTCAAAGTACACGAATCCAGTAAATAAAAGTTGTGGAAGGTAAATACTAGCTACGACAATATTTTCAGTATTGAGTGTCGATTGAGCTCAAACATGAAACATCACATATCCCGATTTCGTTTTGAAATGAGCTTTAAATCTGAAACACGGTTACGTATCAGTGATACAAGATTTTCTCTATATCTGTTTGTATACATATACATACATTGATCTGAAGAAGATACGCAGTATCACAAACTCATTTTTACTATTATTTTCTATGTTTTTTATAACGTCAAGAATTTTCACCAAAATTGTTTCCTCTATATGCAAGAGTGTATCGCACACTAACACGTTCCTGAATGTTCCGTACGTTCCATGCATCTTAATTTTACGACAGTTACTTTGTGAAGAAAGTGAAGGACGGTCATAATCTGATAAAAATACTGCACAAATAGTAAACTGCCTGAAAATGACGTTCTATCAATAAATGAAAGCATTTGTACAGATACATTGCGCTGTGTATCATGTATCATCTAAACACAACACGTTTACAAACATGTACATAATGTATTAGCCTATAAACAAACTCAAAACTAGTGGTACACTAACACAACACGGCTAAGCAACATGAATGGTAGTGTACTGTAGACGCAAAACTTTTAATTAAAGCTTCTTTCTTCTGTTCTTTTTTGATGAGCATTTCTTTATTATGTAGTTGAATCGTTTTTGTAACAGATACTTTGCTATTTTGCGCTCACGTGTGGTAATGACTTTTCTCTAATCTGACTTTTATGTATACGGTATATAATTAGTTTAATACTAACTTCGTGATATATGAATTTCAAACCCAGATTTTAAACCATATTTTAAAAGACTGAAAACATCTTAAATGAACTTCGTAAAAGATATGATTTGTATTTGCAAACGTATTAACAGAGAAAATGACGTGGATAGAAAATGTGTAAGTGTAAAAGCCCACAGTAAAATAATAAAATTACGCACGGTGGTACCCAAGTTCTGCTACGGTGAAAAACAAACTAGCGGTGTCCACCTTATAAACAGTGACCAACCGTGTGTTGCGGAAGATAATTAGTGCATCGTGTGTAATCGTATCCCTGGTGGGGTGTTAAACAAATATTGGGTGACGTAAACACCATTACTGCCGGATACAGGGTGTACACGTACTTCGGGAACGAAGTGAAACCATTTCGTTCAAGAGAGTGTGGTGCCGAAAGGGCTGCAGTGGATTCCAATGAATAACTCACAATGCATCTCCAACACCGACCCCCACTAAAGATGTTCCACATCCAGTAAACACGGTGTTCCACGTCTTATGATCGGGCCTGAACTAAGGTGCAGCGCGCCAACAGTAAAATGTAATTGTCGTCCAACTTCGGTGTAGTGCACTTATTGACCATTCAAAATGTACACGTTAATTTACGTACAAGAAAACAAAATGGGCACATAACATTTGTAGATAAGGAATCTACTATCCAGAGAGAAAACTTTCAGCTTAGACTGAATTTGTATCATTCCTATGCTATGAAAAAGTCCTAGTTTTTCCAGTTGACTAAGTACCATAAAAAGATGAATGGTTGTAAATTATAAACTTATGTTGCTACCTATTGTAAGGAAAGCAATCTAATATTTATCTACCGTTAATGTATTTTTCTATGCATTTTAGTTCTGTGTGCATCTCAGAAGTGCACCCTTGCAAACGACTTAAGCCAATGTACAAATATTTCGTGAATAGCAGAGCCTCGGCACAGTTGCTCGAATGCAAGCACGCACTGAGGTGACAACCAGGAAGACAGTGTGCCTGTGCACTGCGAGCGTTCCCAGAATGTGAAGCCAACCAGCCTGGCACCGCCTACTGACGTCACGCCAACCCTGCCTGACGTTATAACCTGCGACTGACATCGTGATCCGCGTCTTAACGTCAAGCGTTGGATCGACTCGCAGCCAGCTTTGTGCCATGTGCACAAACCGACAAGTCTTTGAAATCGACGCCCAGAGCTCTGTGTCGCTCATATGACATATTTATATGTGTTAAGGACAAATTTGTTCCAAGGACTTTACAATTAGATGATACGTTTAATGAAATTGTTTTTTATTGAATAAGATAAAGATATTTACATATTAAGTAAGGAAAAGATATATACATATTTACTTTTCTTTCCGATGTGTAAAGGTTGAATGACTACTCACAGCGAAGTAGCCAATAGTATCGTAGTCACTCAGGGGGCATTGTAATACCCCTTCTACAGAACTGTATTTTGTGTAAAAGCTTGTGTAAAAATTTTTTGCGACCAAAAGTCGATGTACATATTTGTGTACCTGTGTAATAAAAGAAGGCACAGTCTTCAAATTTCTTTTACAGAGCAGCTTCGAGGAGCCTGGCTGTTCGCACTTGTCTTTCCGTTTTCAGCTTCCACAAAGTAAGCTTCATGTGCTATAGGTGCAGTGATTTCGTTATATTCTAACTTACTTCGTGTTACGTAAGTGCTGTTATATTATTAATCCTCCAGTCCACATTTTTGATTTTATTGTGAATTGTATTGCGAGTCCTTTTTTCTAGCAGGGCAAATGCAACACTTCGATGTAGTACCGATCCGCCATTGGCGAGATATTGTTACTAATTTACAATGTCCAGTTTTAGAGTCTCCAGTCAACAAAATTTTAAAATACTTGAGTTGGTGAAGATGAAAGCCAACTTACGAAGTATATGGGAAAAAATCTCTTTTTCTGATTTCTCATATTCAGTTCAGGAAAACAACTTCGTAATTATGCCACAAATCGGGCAGAAAATTTGAAACAAACGTACTTACTTATCTTTTATTTTCCCTTTTCCTTTTTACTGATAGGAATAACTTGTCCACGAAAATAATAATTAATTTTCTAAATTGCTGCATGGCAATCTGATGAACTTAGTAATGGTTTTATCTTGAAAAGTTCTGCAAAAGTTTTATTATTCTGGTCTAACGGGGAAGCGTGAATTTGAATGTCAGTTTCAAGTGAAGACATTGAAAATTTTACTTCATAATCAGCCTTGCGCAGAGTTCACAAATAAATATTTTTTTTAAGTGCTTCATATCTGGCTTCTTTTTTATGTGGTGAAATTTTTGTGCGTAGAGATCGTTTTAATAATCCTCAGCGCAAGGGATGTGGGACATACAAACATACACCCATCCACTTGTATAGAGATTTTTAGTGACTGTGGGGGCCAGGGGCAACGCGATAAACCAATATGGTCACGTAATGCTCGGTAGTAATGTGACGCTGCAGAGTAACCATGGGGCCTACGCTTTATCACGATATGGGTGCCCAATCATCACTGAAACCTTGGCATGTTTTGCTCGTTGGACGTGAACGCGGTCACAACCTGGAAACAGTGTGAAACAAGACTCATCCGATCAAATTACTTTCTTCCATTGTTCCTTATTCTAAGATTTATGGCTTCTCACCACATTTTCCTATTACCGGCGTTCGTATCTCTGATGATGCAGTAATTTTAGAATTCCAGCTCGCCTTGTACTTCTTTGCTTACGGAGCTCTTTTTGAGAGACAATACTGGCCATTAAAATTGCTACACCACGAAGATGATGTGCTACAGACGCGAAATTTAATCGACAGGAAGAAGATGCTGTGGTATGCAAATGATTAGCTTTTCAGAGCATTCACACAAGGTTGGCGCCGGTGGCGACACCTACAACGTAGTGACATGAGGAAAGTTTCCAACCGATTTATCATACACAAACAGCAGTTGACCTGCGTTGCCTGGTGAAACGTTGTTGTGATGCCTCATGTAAGGAGGAGAAATGCGTACCATCACGTTTCCGACTTTGATAAAGGTCGGATTGTAGCCTACCGCGATTGCGGTTTATCGTATCGCGACATTGCTGCTCGCGTTGGTCGAGATCCAATGACTGTTAGCAAAATATGGAATCGATGGGTTCAGGAGGATAATACGGAACGTCGTGCTGGATCCCAACGGCCTCGTATCACTAGCATTCGAGATGACAGGCATCTTATCCGCACGGCTGTAACGGATCGTGAAGCCACGTCTCGATCCCTGAGTCAACAGATGGGTACGTTTGCAAGACAACAACCATCTGCACGAACAGTCCGACGACGTTTGCAGCAGCATGGACTATCAGCTCAGAGACCATGGCAGCGGTTACCCTTGACGCTGCATCACAGACAGGAGCGCCTGCGATGGTGTACTCAACGATGAACCTGGGTGCACGAATGGCAAAACGTCATTTATTCGGATGAATCCAGCTTATGTTTACAGCATCATTATGGTCGCATCCGTGTTTGGCGACATCGCGGTGAACGCACATTGGAAGCGTGTATCCGTCATCCCCATACTGGCGCATCACCCGGCGTGATGGTATGGGGTGCCATTGGTTACACATCTCGGTCACCTCTTGTCGCATTGACGGCACTTTGAACAGTGGACGTTACGTTACAGATGTGTTACAATCCGTGGCTCTACCCTTCATTCGATCCCTTCGAAACGCTACATTTTAGCAGGATAATGCACGGCCGCATGTTGCAGGTCCTGTACGGGCTTTTCTGGATACAGAAAATGTTCGACTGCTGCCCTGGCCAGCACATTCTCCAGATTTCTCACCAACGGAAAACGTCTGGTAAATTGTAGCCGAGCAACTGGCTCGTCACAAGACGCCAGTCACTATTCTTGATGAACTGTGGTATCGTGTTGAAGCTGCACGGGCAGCTTTACATGTACACGCCATCCAAGCTCTGTTTGACTCAATGCCCAGGCGTATCAAGGCCGTTATTACGGCCAGAGGTAGTTGTTCTGGCTACTGGTTTCTCAGGATCTATGCACCCAAATTGCGTGAAAATGTAATCACATGTCAGGTCTAGTATAATTTATGTATCCAATGAATACCCGTGTATCATCTGCATTTCTTCTTAATGTAGAAATTTTAATGGTCAGTAGTGTATATCGGTGCAGACAGGGTTCGCGAGTGCGACATTCAGCTCTATAATGACTTTTGCAGCTGTCGTCCGCTTATTTTTCGTCAAAACCCTCTTCAATATCCGTCTATCAGTACCAATCAACACATACTTTCTTTCGCGTTGTGACTTAGCGGATGATGGTTTTGCCCTTTCCCTGTATGCGGTATAAATCTTCGATACGGTGCCGCTTTGAGCACCAAAGACTCGGCTACTCTGGTTATGGAGTCACCCACAATTCGCCCATGTTCCAATTCACGTAGCTTCGACATTATGCACTCATGACTAGACAGAACATTGTCCTGAGCACGACTGACACTTGTAGTCTGGTCAGATACAATAGCGCAACCTGCAGACTTGGCTAGCATCTGCTTTTATCTTCAAGCACACACTTCTCACGGTGTTGCTACATATTTTCCAACTCCACTGTATTCTTCGTTTTACTTGTCACACACGTCTAATAATAATGCGACAGCACATCTTCCTCTAAATTCGAATCTTAACCGCACAAACGGAGGGTAAAAGAAAGACACCAGAATGTAATAACAGGCAACTTTCCCTATCCTCCAAGACCGCGTACGTCAGCTGCAGCCTTCATCTCTACAGAGGGCGCAGTATGCGCGACCGCATTAACATCCAGCAAAACATTCAGTGATTTACACCATCTAACAGTTCCGTGCCTTTTAGAATGCGGACTGTATTAGGTTCCACGAAACGAGTTTGTACGACATCCCAGGTGCACAATATTTCATATAAGGAGGGGGCCTAAATAATGTATTGAGTTCGCAAGTATTACAGCATAACATAAAACAGTTTATTGATTCTAATAAATTATCTGTACACGGGATGAGTTGTGTCTCTGTAGTCATGGCACAAGAATGTGAAGTGGAATGGCAGCACTGATGCCGGTTTCGTAGTCACTTAGTGTTAGCACGCGCCCTCAGGCAAGCGTAAGCCAGCAGATGGAAGATGAAGAACAGTGCCAGCATGATGCCGATGTCGTAGAGGAAGTGGCCCTCGGCGAAGCTGTACTGCGACAGCACCTCCGCGCCGTCCGTGGCACATCCGGCACCCATCGCACCGGCGGGCAACTCGCATGCTGCAAAGAGAGAGAGACAGAGGTAAAACACGTCATCCTAGATCAGCAATTCTCCTTTCATTATCACGTAGGTTCCATATAAGTAGTGTCATAAACTGAGTTTCAAAGATCCCGTATTCTCACACGTCGTTTTATTTACTATTTTTTTGACATTTACAAGCTTCTAGCATACCAGGCAATGCTTCGCAATTGCAAAATATGTATGGGAGTTGGATATAGCTCCTAAACTCCTCCTCCCTCCTCTCTGTGTCCATCACTACCTCCACTTTCTGCCGCGCGGTTAGAGGCGCCATGTCACTGATTGCACGGCCCCTGCCGCCGTTGGTTCGAGTCCTCCCTCGGGCATGGGTGTCTGTGTTGTTCTTAGCATAAGTTAGTTTAAGTAGTGTGTAAGTCTAGGGACCGATGATCTTAGCAGTTGGGTCCCTTAGGAATTCACACACATTTGAAACTCCAGTTTCTCTTTGTCCATCTTCTCCTCCCTCCCTCTCTTTCTCCAACTCCTGCTGCCTGCTCTCTCTGTCCATCTCCCCCTTTCCCCCGCTATTCCTACTTCCTCTCTGCTCCACCTCTCTAACCATCTCCTGTTCCCTAGTCTCTCTGACCTTCAGTCGTGTTTATTGTTATTCCAAATTCAGATTCGTGAGGCATATCTTATTCACAAACCCATGTGCCAGAAATGGATCCTCCCTATTCATTGCGAAACTCGAATGCGAGAAAGAAAGCAAAGCAAAATTAATCGTTGCCTGCTGACAATGTTTTATGAATTATCATCGTTGTTCGTGCTGCGAGAACACGCTGGGCGTGTATCACTACCAGTTGGTAGGCAGCGATCTCCGGATAAGCCCTCGTTGAGAAGTGAGTTTCGAATTAGCCGGGATGAAATTGCACTCATCTCGAGATTACGTTCAGTTTAATCATTCGCGCCAAGTTTAGAGTAAACATCAAGTTTCAGTGTGTGGCAAAACGTGGAGCTTCAACTGGGTTTTGAAGAATTATCATATCCAACAACAAACCATGCAGTTTGTGATCCGTTGTTAACTGTTGTCAGATAAATCTTTTTATTCACTGTACCGTAACATCCTACTGAAGGAACGCCTAAACTGTTCAATGAATAAATTTAAATTTAGCACTTTCCTATAGGCCACTCATAATCCATCAAAATGTTTTCTAAGATGTTCTGCTCTGAATCTCTTTATTACTTCAAATGGGTTCAAAATGGTTCAAATGGCTCTGAGCACTATGCGACTTAACTTCTGAGGTCATGTCGCCTAGAACTTAGAACTAATTAAACCTTACTAACCTAAGGACATCACACACATCCATGCCCGAGGCAGGATTCGAACCTGTGACCGTAGCGGTCGCTCGGTTCCAGACTGCAGCGCCTAGAACCGCAAGGCCACTCCGGCCGGCGCTTCAAATGGGGAAATTGCTGAATTCACATTTCACCATCATATGTACAGGAACCCTGACTGCACGCAGACAATCGCAGGCATTTTCATACCCTGTGTCCTCTCTACTTTCTTATCAACGTTCACTATCTCCCATATCTCTCCTCGACCTTAATGCTGTTGTCTGAACAACTTGGTACACTACCCTGTCCCATCAGAGCAGAATCCTTTCTGTCCCATTCCACCGTTTAGCAACGTTCTCGAAGTGCTCAGCAGCGGGAACCTGACTCAGGAACAACCGTCCGCTTTATATTAGGGAACTGAGTAACACCTTCAGCTTTAGAAGAGAGTTAATGACAAATCTACTAAAGCAACAATAATGATTACAGTTGTCATTATATGCCCTCGTTTACCCTTGTACATCCTTCTTTCCAACCAGTCTTCCACATTTCCCTGTATTCTTTGCTGGTTTAGTCTCTTGTAGATTTATAACTCTTAGATAAGGTTCCTACTTCTACGGATTCAAACACTTCCTGCCTTAGTACCAAAGAGACTATGAAAATTCTTAAGGTGACATATGATACGTTGAGAGAGGAGTGAATTTAATGCAAGATCCCAACAGACTGTTAACGGTCGGTGAAGAACAAAAGGAATTCATTTTGCATATGTGTGCGATCACCGAGAATAATGTCCTGGCTACATATATAAAAAAAGACTCTGAGAAGAACATTGTCTTACAACTAATATTAATATACACTGCATTCACACATTTGTTCCTTTATTAATACTATAATGTCTTTAATTTAAATATATTTCAGCTCATTTGCAAAACGTAGACAAGCTGATTTCAACTGATTAAGCCAATAGAAAAATATACACAGTTTTATCAGTATTTAAGTCTTATTCAGATATTTAAGTTCAATTTGGCATGAGATAATGTTAATTAATTGTAATGAAATTTGGAACGTTACCAAAACTTGCCAGAAGTAAAACATACGGAGGAGTATGCTCAAATCAACTGCATTTTCATATATTCTGATCAACCAGAACATAATGACCACCTACGTAATAGCTCATATGTCCACATTTGGCATGGTAACAGCAGCGACGAGGTGTGGCATGGAAGCAGTGAGGCCTTGGGGTAGGTCGCTGGAGGGAGTTGGCACCATATCTCCACACGCAAGTCACCTCATTCCCGAAAATTACCGGGGGGGCGGGGGGGGGGGAGGGGACGATGAGCTCTGACGCTACGTTCTACGTTCAACCACATCCTAGATGTATTCGATTGGGTTCAGGTCTGACGAGTTGGAGGTCCACCACATCCGCGCAACAGTATTAAAGGATCGCTTTTTCCAAGTTCTCGGGCTCGGCGGCGCTTCAAACAGCAAGGTATCGACACACACGGAAAAAAGAGAACAATTCAGAAGTTCATCTGAAGCGTAAGGGGGGTAATGGTGTCACATTGTCAGCAAATTGCGCAACATTTCTGCCCAATTCCACCGTTGACGTGTCTCATGACGAAAAGGTCGTCACCCATTCTATTCAAGCCTCCACGATGGAGGTCAGAACGGCGACACACAGCATTGAAATCAATCTGTTTTCTTCTGGTTGGCAGAGGAAACCATTTCAAATGCACCGCTGATCAGAACGTTTGACCCTGTCGTCACCCTGCACGTTTCAGCTCCTCTCTAATGCAATTGTGGGGCTGCGTCACCATTGAACGTGTTCGCACCACTTTAGAGTGCAGCGCGACCGCAGTCTGTAACCATTATGGATCGTTCAAAAACCATTCGACGAAATCTGAATGTGATCTGAAGCAGCAAAGCGTGGTTATGCTTTTCAGGACTCCTTTTTCGCACCCTCTTCTGATACGGTCACAGAGAGCAGCGACACTGAAACTTGCGTGAATACAAAGGCAAATGGTCCTCCTAAGATGCCCCAGTTCAGCAACATCATCGGTGACACCCGTCAACATTTACTGAGAATATTAAAAATGTGCCTTTACAGAGAAAACCTGCGAAACAGTCGTCGACGCCTGCAGGCGGACCACCATTTGACACCACTCCGATGCCACTTGTCTGGCATGGAATAGAAGAGAAGAGCAAGGACATCATCAGTGAAAAATAAGCGCTTAGGGAGAAGAAAGGGGAAGGAAAGGAGGCCCCAGGTTAATGCGACAGATTTTAATTGGCTGCAACTAACATGCAGTCTGAAGATCTAGAGGGAAACAGGAAGTACTGTACTGACTGTAGACACAGAAAGGTATCAGCTGAGTATCAACGCTGGTTGCATATTCTGAAGCTAAATCCTTGATTGTAAAGAATACAGCGTTGCAGAACAGCATCATATTTGGAACTGAGTCTCAGGTGTAACCACTAATTTGTTAGCAAGACACTCACCCAGGCGGAAGACAGAGTACGATCGGGGGAAAATTTGTGGCTTTAAGCATCCGTTTCAAGCCTGTTGGATAAGAACAAAAAAACATAAGGCTACGTAAATTTTCCCGGCGTATTAATTCGTTATATTTTTGTCGGGTATGCAATACTCATCTTGACACATTATTTTAACGATTCGGCAGGTGTTGAAGTGGTATCACTGTTAGCGAGATGGACTGCTAAGGCATTGTGTCCTGGCTGCAGACCCGACAAGAATATAAAGAATTCAGAACATAATTTTAACCTCATCAGGTGTCATATACAAGGTGAGGCATGTCAGGCAGGATCCATAAATACATGTAGATTGAGTAGATATATCTAGATGCGGTTTCCGGTAAATTATAGCGCACAGTATGTCGAATGTTTTGACGTACGCAGGTAAATAAAACGTTTATAGCTGCGAATTATGACACTGTATTTGTACTTTTTAATGAAAATCCACTGATGTCTAATGCTTAAGGATGAAAGTAACTTTCGCATGTACATCACTGCCACTTAATGTAGCTCGATGAAACTTGGACCATACACAGAAAGAACTGCTTCAGTATAGCACTAACGGCAACCGATATAAATACAAAATGAGACGAACAGAAATGATCATTTTACTCAATGATCATGGTTACACTGAATCACCGCTATTTATGAATGACCCCTGGACATTACGAAAGATAGAACATGGTTCATAATAGGGTGTACGACCATCACGGTCGGCAATGATGGAATGCAACGTGCCCCCATGCCGTACATAAACTTGGAGAGAAGTTCTTGTGGTAGGGTTTCATTCCTCCATCAGTGCAGTTGAAAACTTCAAGATGGTCGTCGGCGCATGTCAACGTCCTGAAATACGTTTCACCCAGGTATCACACGCGTGAATGACGGGATATACGCCGGGGGTGCGGGCAGGCCCAGTTCATTCTCTGGGTACCTTCTCGCTCAAGGAGTTCCTCGACCTCTGCTGTTCGATGCGATCGCGCACTGTCATCCATAAGCGCACTGTCATCCATAAAAGTGAAGCCAGGGCCGAACGATCCTCTGAAAACACACATACGGAAGCAGTATAGTGTGACAATAACGATGACCGCCGAGTGTAGCGTGTTCAGAAATGTCAAGGTCCGTACACTTGTGCAAATTAACACCGTAACATGTGGACCACCAAAACGATCATTATCGACAATGTTCATGGGTGCATTACGTACTCACAACTCTCGCCATATGAGTGCAGGCTAAGTCCAACACTGTCCAACATGATAGTTTTTGTGGTCCACGTGTTGTGGTATGGGGAATCATAATACTTCATGGTCGTACTGATCTCAAAGTCTTTGAACACGGTACACACATCAGACGACATTATTGTGAGGTTCTGCGCATCCACCAGATGCTTCTTTTGGAGGACGCAATAGGACTTGATTTCAACTTTTTGTATGAAACTGCGTGACCGTATTGAATTGCTCAGATGGAAGAGTTCTTGGAACGCAAGGGTACTCGGCGGACGGACTGACCGGACCGTTCCAGCGTCTTAAATCCCATCGAGCACGTGTGGGTGGCGTCTGGGAGACGCATTGCTCCACGTTCACATGCACCAACAACATCGAGCAGTTGTCAGCCACGCTGTTGTAAGAATGGAACACCCTATCACCGGAACTCCTTACTAATATTGTGGCAGGCACGAGAGAACGTTGCGGAACATGCATTTCCGTCCGTAGTCAGCACACACAACTGTCGAGAACCAAGTCCAGCCTTTTGTAAGGTCTAGAGGATCTTCATAAATCGCTGTGAGTTCGGTGTAATTATTTTCGCTGAATAAAAGTGTCATTTTCCTTCGTCTCGTTGAGAATTTCTTTCAGTTACCTTCTCTACTGTGCCGTAGCAGCTCTTTCTATGTACGGTCCAAGTTTATCGAACTATGTTACTTGGCAGCGACATATCAAGCGAAAGTTACTTTCGTCCTTAAGTTTGCATACCAGTGTATATCTTCATTCCCGTGTCGCTATTAACAGTAAGATAATAGCGCTGTGAAATATGGTCCCGCCGTCAAGAGAACGTATCCCACACATGACTCAGGTGCGTTTCGTGGTCTTACCTGGGCGCTTTAAGCCCCTACGTGTTTTCTGTCGTTCTAGTGATCAGACAACTTTTTCTTGAAACTATTCAGACTTTAACAATGAACACGGCAGTCGAAAACTTAGATCATTTTGTAAGACGTATGTGTTGCCGGCGATGGGCGAGGCATGGCAGAATCTCTGACCAGAGAGTAGTATGTAGTTAGTTGTTGCTTGTCGCGAGTCTGCGCGAGTCGGCTTTAGTAGTCAGTCGGCAGTAGTAGGCAGTAGTCTTTAGTAGTCGGCTGTCGGCGCGTGCCTGCGCGTGTCGGCAGTCTGCTCTGGTCGGGACTCTGGCCGATGAGTATTATTGTAGAAGGTAAAGAAGCAGCCTTGCGCATATCTAGTAATGTATATTAACTGTCATTAATTTGTTTTAAAAAATGCCCCAATAATAATTTTATAATATAAAGTAATTTTTTAAAGAAAAACATTCATTTAAATTTAAAGAATATTTCCAATGCATGATCATTCCTTCCAACAATCAAAAAAAATATATACGCCAGCATTGCACGAAGCTGTGGCAAAAAAATTTCTACATAAGAGCAGATATATATTCGCAGTTTTTATTGAGGTAAGAATTTTTCCTCTTTTTTTATTCAGAATACAGGGCCGAGGCGCAGCGCTGCTGTCGTCATAAAATTTACCAGGGTTACTGAATTTTTTTATTATTTCCGGGTTTAGGAATTGAATTTTGTGGTTACATTAAATGTGAATGCATTTGTGCACAGTGATTATAATGGGAGCCAAATTCGTTCAGAGGTTACATTAAAATTAATTTTGTTCAGAGGTTACAATATAATTAAAATTCATTTAATAATTATTATTTTTGTGGGAGGTTACGCTTGGTTCATATTATATAAAAAAATTTCGTGTGGGGAGGTTACACTTGGCTCATGGTTCATGGTTCATCATTATAATATAAATATTACGTGTGGGGAGGGTACAATGGTTTTGTTTCTGGCGAACGTTGCCCTGCTGTTGGAGCAGTTGTGCGGCAGTTTGCTGAAAGTATTCCGGTCGAGCGAATTCCTCGATATCTTTCACTGGAAATATTTGAACCAACCAAGAAACTGGTAGCGTGTTAAATAAGATACGACGAAAGAAAAGAAAATAAACTGATTAGAGAAACATAACTGTGTAGCAGCGGTACAAACAAATCCGCATGTATTTACTGCGAGACAACTGAAATGTTGGAGTACGATCAGAAAAAGGAGTATTCTGTGAGCACTATATATTTCATCTCTTCGACATCTAACTCCTTCAGTGCATTCATGCTAATGACTGTCTAAATCGCTTAAAGTTGTCCTAATGGTGTCTGCGAAAATTTTGGGGTGGAAGATTTTGTTACGTATGAAGTATCATCAACCAGCCATGGGCAAATCAGTCTTCCCGATATTCACTATGATCAGTCGAAAAACAGGCTGCCTGAGAGGAGCAGACGTATTTAGCGACCAGCTGAATGCGGAGCAAAATGATGTTCACGATAAACACTGTCAAATGTTATGCGAAGCACAACCCGTGGAAAACATGCGTAGAACTGTTTGCGCCAAGAGTTTAAAAACGGAAGTGTTTTGGCCAAACCTCCAGCATATTCTGCAATGCAAAACTTGTGGAAAAACGGCGCGAAACAATCTCGGTAGTGAATGCAAATCATAACTATCTGAAAAGATTTCTAACACCTGAAAAAATTACTCGAGAGATGGGCACCTGGAACCTAGTCGGCAAATTTCAGTGCCTTTTATCTATGCAAGTGGGAATTAGGAGATTGCAGTGTGAAACATTATCGAAAACGACTTGCATCTGTATATTTAGAAAGTTAGTGTTGGGAATCACTTAAAGCATCCAGAGCAACCTTCGCGTGTTACGTTCTACCAGCGGTACCTGAGACCAGTGGCATCGGGACTTTAGGACCATAAGTTTTTCGTTTCTGCAGATGAAGCCATGTTCAGTCAGTCAGGGTACGTGAATTCGTAGAAACTGCACCATCAGAAAATCACCTTCGGTAGCTGCTGTCGGTAGCTTGCTGTCAAGGTTTCGAGTGGGTGCGTTTCTGGATGAGGTATC